>NC_047087.1:17812857-19115000 GCF_902459505.1 Geotrypetes seraphini | reverse complement strand
TGGACATCGACGTGATGACATCTTCACGGCAACATCTGTGCACTTCCGGATGCCTCGGGCCACAGGCACTATGTTTGGTGTGCCGAGGCTCGCCAAAGTTTGCGGGACACTGCCCTAAAGAGTGCATCTGTTGGTGAACAGTGCAGACTCCTTCCAAGGACTGTCCCCCCCAAACAAAGAAAACATTTCAAAGAATTCCCATAAATGGCATGAGAAGCTAAACAGAATACAAACAAAAATTGACCCTTAAAAAAATAAGAAGTGTCTCTGCTGGGTCAGACCAGAGGTCCATCATGCCCAGCAGTCTGCTCACGCGGTGGCCCATCAGGACCAGGACCTGTATAGTAATCCTCTATCTATACCCTTCAATCCCCTTTTCCTTCAGGAAATCGTCTAATCCCTTCTTGAACCCCAAAACCATACTCTGTCCTATCACGCCCTCTGGAAGCGCATTCCAGGTGTCCACCACCCTTTGGGTGAAGAAGAACTTCCTAGCATTGGTTCTAAATCTGTCCCCTCTTAATTTTTCCAAATGCCCTCTCGTTCTTGTAGTTTTCGAACGTTTGAAGAATCTGTCCCTCTCCACTTTCTCTATGCCCTTCATGATCTTGTAAGTCTCTATCATGTCCCCTTTAAGTCGCTGCTTCTCCAGGGAAAAGAGCCCCAGTTTCTCTAATCTTTCAGCATATGAAAGCTTTTCCATAGCTTTTATCAATTGCGTCGCTCTTTTCTGAACCCTCTCGAGTATTGCCATATCCTTCTTAAGGTATGGCGACCAATATTGGACGCAGTACTCCAGATGTGGGCACACCATCGCCTGATACAATGCCAGGATAACTTCATTCGTCCTGGTTGTAATACCCTTCTTGATAGTACCTAGCATTCTATTTGCCTTCTTAGAGGCCGCTGCGCACTGTGCCAACGGCTTCATTGTCTTGTCCACTATTACCCCCAAGTCCTTTTCTTGGGTACTTTCACCCATTTCCAGCCCTCCCATCGTATAGCTGTACTTCGGGTTTCTGTTTTCTACATGCAAGACTTTATATTTCTCTACATTAAACTTCATCTGCCATCTCGTCGCTCACTCTCCTAGTTTGTTCAGGTTCCTTTGTAAATCTTCGCAGTCCTCTTTAGTCCTAACTCCACTAAATAGTTTGGTGTCGTCTGCGAATTATATTACTTCGCATTTCGTCCCTGTTTCTAGATCATTTATAAATACATTGAACAGCAGCGGTCTGAGTACTGACCCCTGCGGAACACCACTCGTGACCCTCCTCCAGTCAGAGTAGTGGCCCTTCACTCCAACCCTTTGCTTCCTACCCGCTAGCCAATTTTTGATCCATCTATGTACATCTCCTTCCACCCCATAGCTCTTCAGTTTCCGTAGTAGGCGTTCATGGGGTACCTTGTCAAAGGCTTTTTGGAAATCTAAGTATACAATGTCTATGGGGTCCCCTTTGTCCATCGTTTGTTTATTCATTCAAAGAAGTGCAATAATTCGTTAGGCATGATCTTCCCTTGCAGAAGCCATGTTGGCTTGTTTTCATCAGTTTATTCCTTTCTAGATGCTCATCGATGCCGTCTTTTATCAGTGCTTCCGCCATCTTCCCCGGAACCGAAGTCAAACTTAGTTCCCCGGGTCACCTCTTGATCCTTTTTTAAAGATGGGTGTAACATTAGCTATCTTCCAATCCTCCGGGATCACGCCTGTTTTCAGGGATAGATTACAAACCTCCAAAGACCCGAAGGTCAATCAAGACAGGAACAAAAACACTGTGGAGACGACAATGTCCAAGATGCGGGTCTTTATTGAAAATACAGTCAATTAATCCACATGACGAGATGTCAAGGACCCAAAAATTGGAGACTAAGGACCCAACTCGGTCTGTGTTTCGACAACCCTGTCTTCCTCAGGGGTCCCTGACAGTCCTAATGCAAAAACGTGGATCAAATTCTAAAACCTAAAGTGGTCAAGTATGGGAATGGATTGGTCCAAGTAGAAAACTCTGCGCAATTGAAAAAAAAAAACATCAACAGCCGTGTTGGGTCCTTAGTCCCCAATGTTTGGGTCCTTGACAACTCGTCATGTGGATTAATTGACTGTATTTTCAATAAAAACCTGTATCTTGGACATCGTCGTCTCCTCAGTGTTTTTGTTCCAAGCTATACAGAAACCCTTTTAAGACTCGGACCATGTTGGTGCTGGGCAGGGGGGGTGGCCTTGCCTTCTATCTCTCCGGGCTCATAAGAGTACAGGGCTCTGTTCGCAATGTTTTCTAGACAATTCTGTTTGGGCCTCTCCTGATGGGTAGGGTTGAGTTTTGGACTTTTTGCTGGGGGTTTATATTGCTTGCTGTTTGATCTTCGATTTCTTGCTTTGTTCCATGTTCCTGTACTTCTGCACATAGTATTGATTTAGCGTGGCTGCTGCCCTTTACCTCTGTATTACGTTGATTTGGTCAAACCAGGGACAGTGGGACAGTGGATTAGGGGTGTTGGGTGGGTGGATTAAGGGGGGGGTGAGTTGGGGAACTCTTGTTGTATATTTCTTGAACAGATATTGTACCTCTTATTGGCATGTTGATTTTTTCCTGCTTGTTCAATAAAAATTGATTTCACTTAAGACTCGGACCATCTTTATCTAGAAGGCTGCCTAATGCACATCAGTAGAAGAAATTTTATAAAGATGTTCATTCTAGTTTCAAGTTTATTGTGATTTGATATACCACTTTTTCATACTAACATAAGAACATAAGAATTGCCGCTGCTGGGTCAGACCGGTGGTCCATCGTGCACAGCAGTCCGCTCACGCGGCGGCCCTCTGGTCAAAGACCAGTGTCCTAACTGAGTCTAGCCTTACCGGCGTACGTTCCGGTTCAGCAGGAACTTGTCTAACTTTGTCTTGAATCCCTGGAGGGTGTTTTCCCCTATGACAGACTCTATGTGGCTCAAAGTAGTCAGAAGCTAGGTGTTATTTACTTCTAGGGGGAAACTAAGCAGTAATATCATCACCAATCACTTTCACTTCTATAGTCATGATTTAATTTATAACATTTTATTGATAAGGATCCTGGTACTTTAACTCATGCTTTTTGGTCATGCCCTTTAAATAGGCCATTCTGGTCTGCCATCCTGTTATTTTTAGGCTCATTAGGGGGTTGTTCTGTTGTAGATTCATCAAGGGGAGTAATTTTTGGAAAAGCTGCGGCTTGTGGGGTTTTTGGTAAAAAGAAGTGTCTCTTATTTCAAAAGGCGTGTATAATAGGACATAAATGTATTATGCAATTTTGGTAATCAAAAGAAGCTCCTAGTTTTTGGCATTGGAGGAATCAATTTCATCGTCTATTGTTATTTGAGACTTGGGAAGTTAGGTGTTCGACTAGGAAAATTTGTATGTTTATGGACATTTGGGATCCGTATATTCAAAATCTTTCACCTAAGGCAAGAAGTTTAATTCTTAATGTTTTACATTGAAGCTATGATTATTTATTTAAAATTCCAGTTCCTTATTTTTATTATTCTTTATTTTTGTCAACTTCCATTTGGTTTGGGGGGTTTAGTTTTTGTGTAATTTTATTTCTTTAATTAAAGATTTACATATAATTAAAATGGGTAGGGATGGTAGGAGGAGGGAACTGAGGAATTCAAAAAGGGGGTTTGAACTTGAGAATGTATTAAGGTTTATTGTAGATAATATGGAAATATATTTT
This sequence comes from Geotrypetes seraphini, assembly GCF_902459505.1. Classification (NCBI taxonomy): domain Eukaryota; kingdom Metazoa; phylum Chordata; class Amphibia; order Gymnophiona; family Dermophiidae; genus Geotrypetes; species Geotrypetes seraphini. Next base: position 19,111,290 of record NC_047087.1, on the reverse strand, counting down.
GGAGGAATAATAGAACTATGTTTGACAAATATTTTTATAAAAAAATGATTTAAAGCATTTCTCTGCTATGTAATGTCAGTAGGAGACAAGGGCTAGATTCACTAACCTCACCGATCTGATCCGATCCGATCCGTGGGCGATCCAATCTGTGAGGAGACCGATTCACGACGCGTCCTGATGCAAATGATGCCAATCGGAGGCACGCCCCAAACTGACCACACGGATCGCGGAAGAGCGATCCTGTCGCATGCGCAGACCATCTTCTTTGCCTGCAGATGGTCCGCACATGCGCGTGCTCTCCATGGCTTGTTTGCCATTTTGATTTTTTTTTACTTTTTTACTCGCGAGCCCGCGGTTTGAACCCGCGGGTTTAAAGCGGGGCTGCACTGCGGCATGTTCTAGAACAGAAGAGAACACGCCGCAGTGCAGCCCCGCTTTAAACCCGTGAATTAAAACCACGGGCTCGCACTGCAGGGAAGGGCGGCAGAGCAGGACAGTCGTGGCGGCAAGAGCTTTACTACTGGCATCCGGAAGTTAACTTCTGTAAGCCTGCATTGCTTGGATGAGAGCAAGGAGAGAAATTGCTTCTGAGGGGCGGGAGAGTCGGCAGAGACGTGAGCGACTGGTCCCCAGCAGTCGCTTCTTCTTTGATCTGCCAGCCAAGTCGGTGTTCCTGATTTTTTTTTTTTGTGAATCACTGCCTTCCTACATTTGCATGCCATTCCCCCTAATTTGCATGCGTGAATCGGATCGGGCACTGGTCGGATCGGGAGTGAGGTTAGTGAATCGGGTAGGGGTCGCAAAGTGGTCAGGACATGATCGGTGTCCTTAGTGAATCTAGCCCTAAGATCCGACATGCTTTGCCTCTTGGCTGTATCAAGGATGTACCCTCTCAGTACTGAAACCCACCATCAAGGACTCTCTTCCGATTCTTTTGGAAGAACAATTGCCAGTAATATACAACTGATCAGACAAAGCAGAAACATGCAACGCTGAAATAAAACAGGATAGCGATTTCAAGCCTGTGTGGCAGGGGTTCTCAACTAGACAGGTACAAAGGGACAAATTTTTCTCCGTCCCCACGGGAACTCATTTTCCCATCCCGGCGAGTTTTTTTTCCAGTCTCTGCACCTGCCCCACTCCTGCAAGCTCCGTTCTTTATAAGTGTTCGAGGCTTCTGCGGTTAAAGCAGAGCTTACAGGAATGGGGCAGGGACGGCGACAGTGACAAAACTTGCAGGGACAGGGTGGGGAACTTGAGTTCCTGCAGGGATGGGAACAAATTTGTCCCTGTATCATTCTTGACACTGCACCACTCTAGAAATCAAAATGTAGTAAAAGTGAGCCAAGTATAGGGCAATCAAGCCATTGTGACATCACTGATGAGGTTGGCTCTTAGGCATTGGTGGAATGAGGCATTATGATGTCACAATACCAGCTCTGGTGATCAGAGGCTGAAACTTTTCACACTATTTATTTATTAATTTTCTATACTGATCTCCCAAGTAGAGAATAACACAAGAACAAAATTTTCCCCATCCCTGCAGGAACTCATTTTCCCTTCCCATCCCGGTGAGTTCTTTTCCTGTCCCTGCCCCATTCCTGCAAGCTCCATCTTCATCTGCACAAGCCTCAAATACTTTAAAATCATAAGCAGCAACATTCTAGAGCTCAGATTGTGATGTCATAATGCCTCATTCCACCAATGCCTAAGCTCCGTCCTCATCTGCGCAAGCCTCAAACACTTTAAAATCCTAAGTAGCAACATTCTAGAGCTCAGATTGTGATGTCATAATGCCTCATTCCACCAATGCCTAAGCTCCGTCCTCATCTGCACAAGCCTCAAATACTTTAAAATCATAAGCAGCAACATTCTAGAGCTCAGATTGTGATGTCATAATGCCTCATTCCACCAATGCCTAAGCTCCGTCTTCATCTGCACAAGCCTCAAACCCTATAAAATCATACTTAGCAACATTCTAGAGCTCAGATTGTGATGTCATAATGCCTCATTCCACCAATGCCTAAGCTCCATCCTCATCTGCACAAGCCTCAAACCCTTTAAAATCATAAGTGTTTGAGGCTTATGCAGTTAAGACAGAGCTTACAGAAATGGGATAGAGACAAAACTCATGGGGACAGGATGGGGAACTTGAGTTCTTGTGGGGACGGGGACAAATTTGTCCCCATGTCATTTTCTATTCTCAGCTCAGGCTTTAGAATATACCATTCAGAATGCATGAGATGAAACTGCACACACCACCTCCATTGTGTGCAAAATTTAAATCTCACGTATATTCATGGTGACTGTCCTGAAAACCTGACCTGCCATAAGTTACACTATGAGACAAGGGGGTCGTCAAATCCAGCTCTCGAGATCCACAACATAGCTTGGTTTTCAGGGTTTCCACAATGAATATGTACGAGCTCTATTTGTATTCACTACTTCCATTCCATGCAAATAGGTCTTGTACATATTCGCTGTAGAAATCCTGAAAACCAGGGTGAGCTATGGACCTCAAGAGCTGAATTTGAGTGCATTGGAGTAAGACAGTCAGGGGGTTGCATCTGGCTTCTGGTCCTTCCAGTGAAAAACATTGCAATGAGCCTTAAATTTAAACTTTTTATTTTTATTTTTATTTAGCTCAAGGTGTGTTACATTGAGTGAACAAGCAGTTGGTGCATACCTGACCCAAGTATTTTTCTAGTAAAGGACAGTATTTCCCACTGTTTAATTAAATGTCAGACATCATATGGCTTTATTCTTCACTCCCAGGCCTCCAGGACCACCACCAGGTCAGGTTCTCAGAATATCCCTTATGGATGATGGCTGTGGTCAAAATTACACTTCTCCCTCCGTATTCGCTGTGATAGGGGATTAACAGAACCGCAAATACAGAAAAACCGTGAATAACTTTTTCATGCTATTTGCTGTTTTGTATTAAAAACCATCGTGAATATGGTGAAACCGCGAATAACATGGTGGGAGACCTGGCCTGTTCCTGAAGGAGAGGCAAAACACGGTGAAGAAAAGTGCTGGGAATCAGCGATTTTTCTCTGTAAACCCTTGAAATCAGTGATTTCTCTATGCAAGCTGATGTAATTTTGGGGGGGGAGGAGCCAGCAAGCTAAAAACCGCAAATAATCGAAACCGCGATTGCTGACACCGCGAATACGGAGGGAAAAGTGTAGTGGCTGTAAGCAGGAAGGGATTATCACCTTGAAAAAACCATTGTAGGTGAAACATGTTGGCTTATAGCCCTACATCCAGACCACAAAGCTAAGCACTTTTCTAAGTATAATATTAAAATAAAATAGTTTTGAAACGGGGTTTGATGAGGAGCTGACACATAAAGCCTTGGACTATGAAAGTTTATTGAGTCCCTGGGGGTGCCGCTGAGAACCATAAAATTGATGTGTTGAGAGTTTCAGTGAGAAACATAAGGGCGACTGTTTTGAATTTGTAAGCAGTTACCCAATGTCTGATGATTAGTGAGCTTCTCAATAAGTGCACTATTGAAATGTGCAGGTGCCTTGGTGAAATTGATTGTGTAAAGAGAGAAATGTGCATAGAAGCCATGCACATCTGCCTCATACATATTCACTGGGGAATATCCTGACCAGTTGGCAGCCCACAAGGACTGGGAGTAATGACCGAGGCTTTTGTTAAATCAGCCGCTGGGATTCAGGCAGTACCTGTAAAAAAAAAATAGTGATGGATGTTGTCGCTTGTTGTAATAAGGTGTTTAAAAATCTCCAGCTGTTTTACGAAGAGAAAGCAGGAGGGCGATGATCTATTTGACAGAGCGAATATGAGCCCAGACCTCGCGCAATTCCCGCTCTGTGCCCTTTGATTAAATGCAGATGTGTTGCATTTGGCAGTCCTTCGCCGAGCCACACTCTTCCAGATGGCGAAAGAGCCCTCGGAGATCGTGAACCCCTCACACCTGCTGCTTTGTGCCTATTTGATGGCACAGCTAGCGGGGGGGGGGGGGGGGGGGAAGGGGATGCAGAGTGGGCGATGGACCATGATAGGGAAAGTAATAAAGAGCCAAGATGTGTAGTCTCCTCTCCCCTTTCCTGATAAAGCTAAGTGAATGCCATGCAGAGATCAATTCAGAAGCCACTTTACCTTGCCACGTCATGGGACAAAGAATTGGTGGCCTCCGTCCAACTCTGAGCAAATGACCTCTTTTCTTCCAATTAATTGAGCAGGGTGCTTGGTGTGCGGCAAATGTATAATTAGCTCAGAAGAGCTCATGTCGTTGGGAAGGGAACAGCCCAGGATGGATACTGGTGCTGCTCTTTATAGGCAGAGCTGCAGTCTAGCTTCCAAGACTCCCTCTTAAATCAATTCCCACTTTAATTACTGCAGCTCCTCCTTATTCAGTTAGCTGCTTGCTTTGCTTTCTCTTCCCTGCTCCTAGAAATCTGTTCGTGCAGAAATGCCAGGAAAGGGTCCTGGGAAAAAATGAATCTTCTGAAGTTCATTCTGGGACTATTTATAAAGTCAGAGCTGGCGTCTTAATGGTTAAAACAGTGGTTCCCAACCCTGTCCTGGAGGAACACCAGGCCAATTGGGTTTTCAGGCTAGCCCTAATGAATATGCATGAAGCAAATTTGCATGCCTATCACTTCCATCATATGCAAATCTCTCTCATGCATATTCATTAGGGCTAGCCTGAAAACCCGATTGGCCTGGTGTTCCTCCAGGACAGGGTTGGGAATCACTGCCCTAGACCATATTTTTCTTAGCAAAATCCCGGAAGCCTGGCCCTGCCCCATTCCACCCTCACCCACACCTTATTCCACCTTCAGCCTGCCTCATTCTGCCTTCAGCTCCACCTCATTCCACCCCATGCCCCACTCCCGAAAGCCTTGTCTCATTGTTCCTGACCTCTGGGCCTTGTCCCAGGGGGCCTCCGAGCATGCGTGGACACATGTGACATCATCCATGCATGCTCTGAGGCCCTCTGCACATGGCCAGAGCTCTCCAAAACCCTGACAACTGCTGGGTTTTGGAAAGTCCATCCAGGCACCTGGACAGTCCTCTAAAAAGAGTACATGTTCGGGTTTTCCCAGATATCTGGTAGCCCTAGGAATGGGGATCATTCTCATGGCATTCCTGTGGTAATGGGGAAGAAGTATTCAGCCAGGATATCTTCCCTTCTGTTCTCCTCCAGGAAATGTACAATGTCCATAGCTCCCCTGCCCCCCAAGTCAAGACAATCCTCCTGAAGTTTCCTCCCCCACCCCCACCCCCAACTATTCAAGATTCCCTCCTGGGCATACCTGACACATCCCTGGTTTCTAGTGAGCTTGGAGCAAGAGCATTCCCTAGTTCCTCCTGTTCCTTGCCAACGCCAGGTTCAAAATGGCATCATGATCCTAGTGGTAGTCTCATGGTACTACTGCTCAGAGTCAAGCTGCCACATAAGAGCAAATTATGCATGTTAGGGACCCCAATGCTCCTTAATAACCACTCCTCTTGAAGAGAGAAGTTTACTTGAGTAATTAACTTAGATAGCATAGATTCTGAATTCTAATCCATGCTTTTCCCGCTGTGTTTCTCCTTAGCTGGCCTCTGTCTTGCATTCAGACTCAGGAACACGTTTTATTTCAGAGTTTAATAAATGTTTTATAAACCCTACAGCTATGCGACCATGTTGAAATGACATTGATAAATGAGCATCTTTTAACTACAAGGAATATTCATTTTAGTCAACTGTGGCCACCACAGCAATAACTTCTGCTTTTAAAAGCTGGGATAATTTATGCTCTGAACATCTGTAACTGTTGTATATGTGTACATAAATCTGTAATATTTATTTGTATTGCCTATATTTCAGGTTTGGATTGTTGTGGAATGTAGCTGTGTATTTGCTCATGTGAGAAAGTAGGATAGCATTAACACAACAGAAATGGAGGAAAAATATCAACGTTTGCTCTGTGTTACACATCATTCCGGTTTTCACATGAATGTTTTCCCACTGAAAATTATTGGGGTAATCATATAACATTTTATTTTCATGCAGTGCGTAATAAGCTGTGGAATCTGTTACTGGAGGATATGATTAATGTGATCAACATACCAAGTTTCAAAAGAAGTTTGGACAAGTTCTTGGAGGAAAGGTCCACTAAAAAAATTAACAGAAACATAGAAACATGAAGGCAGATAAAGGCCAAATAGCTCATCCAGAGCATCCACTATTTCCTCCTCTCCTTATTGGCTAAGGCTTTTAACATTTGCATCTCTTCTTCCTATTGGTTAAGGCTCTTTACACCTGCATTGTGAGGTCATAGAGCTTTATGATTATAGAAACATGATGGCAGATAAAGGCCAAATGGCCCATCCACAGCATCTACTATCTCCTCCTCTCCCTATTGGCTGAGGCTCTTAACATTTGCATCCCGTCTTCCTATAGGCTAAGACTCTTTACACCTGCATTGTGAGGTCATAGAGCTTTATGATTATAGAAACATGAAGGCAGATAAAGGCCAAATGGCCCATCCAGTCTGCCCATCCACAGTAACCATTATCTCTTCCTCTGTCTAAGAGACCCCACGTGCCTATCCCAGGCTTTCTTGAATTCAGACACAGTCTTTGTCTCCACCACCTCTTCTGGAGAACGGAGTGGGGCTGGGGAGGAACAGGGTGGAACTGAGCGCAGGGCCACATATCTGGGTTTTGGCTCCACAAAATCTGGTAACCCTAACCCAGACTATCAGTCCACCAGGGCAGTCAGTGGCCAGGACCCTAGTTGCTGATACCAGCACCTCATTTATGCTCCGTTTTTACTGCTGGATGGGCTTGAGCCAAAAGTGAGCAGTTACTTGCTCCTCCACGGCTATACCCACGATGCATGCAGCCACAGTTCTATTAAAGCCTTTATTTCGGCTTAAGATATGGGAAAAGCCTGACAAAATTATTAATACAATGAACTTGTGCCCACAGCAAACTGAAATGCCTTTTTAAATAAGGTTAATACAAATATTCCAATTAGTGTGTGTCTCCTGCAGAGAACAAGACTGTGAGAGGCATTTGTAATTTGGTTTGAATGTTTTATTGAAATGTTAAGATTAAATTTGTGAAGAACGGAAGTCCTAATTAGAGAATGACATGGGGACTGTTTACCACGGTAAACCGCGGGTCACTGCAATAAATCTGCACGAATGGAGACATTTGCAACTGGTTTACCACAGGAATGGGGACCAAGACCGTTCACCGCTGAGTGGGAATGGAGACAAGACCTTTTACTGCCCCGTGGGAGCGGTGGAAAGTCTTACTCCTGTGGTAAAAAAAATAGTGTCTGTGTCAGAATCAGAATCTTCTCCCCAGCTCCTCTTGTGCCTATTTTACCTTCAAGAGCCAGCCATGCCATGATGAAGACAGAAGGAACCTAAAACCAAAGCCTGAGACCAATGTGATTTGAAGAATAAAATTACCAGACAACAAAAAGAAAAAAAAAAATTATTTTATATTTTGTGATTAGAATATTTCAGATTTGAAATGTTTCCTGCTTGAGCTGGTATTAGACATAACTGGGGACCGCAAAGTCCAGGCTGTGCTTCTTTAGCTTCCAGCTGGCTTAGGGCTCTCTCTCTGACCAGGGGGCAGTTGCCCTAGTTGCCCTCCTCTAACACTATTCCTGCCATGTGTGACTAAAGTATTCTGTTAGCTTGATTTTTCTATGTAGCAGCATTCTGTAGTAATTTGGTTTGTTCAGTTTTCACAATAGTGAAGGAGATATTTGTGAAAGGGAGTGGAGATGGGTTTTGTTGAACCTTGCTCTGTTTTATTTGTGTTTATAAAATGACAATTGTCAGAGGAGAAGCTTCCGCCCACACACACGCGATTCCAGGGCGGCACAGCGAGGCTTCGCCGGCATCAGTTTCTTTTCTAAAGCACTGTGAAGGTAAGGGGGAGGGAGGGAGGGAGATAGATTTGTGCCGGACGTAGAGAGGGAGGGAAGAAGCCGTGCACGCGATTGATGACTGTGCGCCTTGCCTCCCTTAAGTTTCTTTATGCCGCGAAGGTAAGGGGGAGGGAGGGAGATTCGCAGGCTGCTGAAGGGCGGTGAGGTGGCGAGAGGGAAGGGTGGATCCTGCGGGGACGGAGTGGTAAAGGGGACGGCGGGTTCAGGGATGGGGCGATGAAGGGGACGGTGGGGACGGGGCGGTGAAGGGGATGGTAGTCCGGTGACGGGGCAGTGACGGAGACAGATTTTTTCCCCCGTGTCATTCTCTAGTCCTAATTGAAGCAGGAATAGGAAAGAGGGAGGAGACCCATCCGATGGAAATAAATTTGCAGCATATTTAGGGTTACCAGATGTCTGGGAAAATCCGGACATGTCCTTTTTTTTAGAGGACTGTCCAGCTGCCTGGATGGACTTTCCAAAATCTGGCAGTTTGGCCGAGTTGTGGAAAGCCTTGACGAGCTCCAGCTGCATCTTGAAGGCCTCTGAGCATGCGTGGATGACATCACACACATCTGTGCTTGCTGCAGGCCCATGCAGATGTGGCTTTCTAGAAGGGAAACTAGAGACGGGCCTGGGCGGGTCGGAGACAGAATGGGGTGGGGCCAGAGGCAAAATAGGGTGGGGTCATGTGTCTGGGGGTTTTCGCAGCCCAAAATATGGTAACCCTAAACATATGAGAGAGAGGAACTGTGAATGCACTAGATCTCTATAGGGGAAAATGCTACATGAAACGGTAATTGCTTTTTTTCCTTTTTTTTTTTTTTTTTAATTCACAGGGTGCCCATTTACAAGACACTCATTAAGTTTATGAACATGACCTGCTAATCATCTGATAAGGAACTGATTAAACTTTTTTGGCCCAAGCTGTTGATACTGTAATTGTTCTTTCTGGCAAAGGCTGTCAATGTTTGGCTTTAATTTGACGAATTAGTCCTACCAGGCTAATAACGTATTGTTCTTCGGTTAAACAAACAGCATTTAAAAATGTAATTTAAATACATTTGCCAAGTTATCAGATTCGGATCTTGACTAGTTCTGGGCTGTTGTGTCACTGCAGTGCTCTCATTTCCCCCCTCCCCCCCCCCCCCCCAAAGCACAAAAAAGTATTTGCTCTGCTCTCTGTAGATAGAAACATGTCTGCCAAAACTCATTACCAATGATTCACCCTTAAGTGCAGGCTGCCTGCTGAGTTTGGTATTTTGGACCGAGGAGAGAACGCCGGCCTGTGGCATGTGTTGTACCTACTTTTGCTGCAGGGAAAATCTGAATAATAATAAATGTTCTGATCTCTTCTGCTCTCGAGTATGCTGGGTGAAAAGGCCAACTTGTAAAATTAAAGAACAGCTGTGTTGAGCTTCTCAAGTCTGCCAAGTCACTAAGGACTAAGAATTTAAATTTGCAACAAGCTTACCAGAATTTGATACATATGAAAGCAATGCTATTGACGAGCATCGCAGGAATTGATGGAGACAATTTAAACGGTCCCTGGAAAGCTACTGTATTTTTAGCTACATAAGATGCACTTCCCCCTCCCCCCCAAAAAAAAAAATAAAGTGGGGGGAAATAAGGGTGCGTCTTATGGAGCTGGACTCATGAGAACTGACGGCAGCAAAAAGTGTGCGCCTGCCTCGTGGTGCCGCTCTGCTGCTGCCACTGCCAGAAGAGAGCAGGAGAACCAATCAGGAGGCAGCCGTCCAGTGAGGAAGGAGCTTGGAAAGTGCACTGGACTGTCGGGATTAAAAAAAAAGGTACAGTGGGGATTTTTAAAAAGGTACCGGGGAGGGGGCTGCCTACCGCTGCCTACCACTAGACCTGCCCTGAAGGGGGGGGGGGCTGCCTACCACTAGACCTGCCTTGTACCCTGTCCTAACCTACCACTAGATCACCAGATGGGGGACAGGGTACAGGGCAGGGCAGTGGGCAGAATTTTTTCTTACTTGGGTTTTCCTCCTCTACAGGGGGATGCATCTTATGGTCAGGCGCATCTTATGGAGTGAAATATACAGTAATCTCCCAGCAGCTGTGGCATGCTAGCTGTTGTGCAGCGCTGTCATTGCACGTGGAAAGGCTGAGAGCATGATCAGGGCTGGGCTTTTTGCACACACACACGAAAAGCTGATTATTTGGTTTTAGCAGTTTAAGGCGAGTTGTGTTTTGCTACTGTAGTTATTTCTTTGTCTATGAGCTGATGCTCAAAACTAGTGCCAGGGTTAACATGCGGTTCTCGCCAGGTTTGCTTGCACATTTGTGTGTGCCGAGTGGAAATTAATTTGTACTGAAGCCATTACTGCAGACCGCATTAAATCAACATTTTTTCAAACTGAGGAGATAGCAGATGATGGGGATGGATAGATTGGATGGGCCATATGGCCTTTATCTTCCTCCACTTTCTCTGTTTCTATGCACTAGAATGGTATGGGGGAAAATACATACCATAATTGTATTTGCATTAATTACCCTGCAGCTATGCTTTTAAAAAGTTTCTCAGGTGCAAATTGTAACCTGTTAACTGTGTATGTTGACCTGTAAACCATCCTGGGCTCTTTGGGGAAGATGGCATGGAAAGCAAAACAAAATTTAGCATGGAAATTTTTTTATGTCAGGTCTGGGGCAGCAGAGAAGACTAAGGGCTAGATTCACTAAGCAAACTGATCGTGTACCGATCGGTTTGCGACCCCTTAACGAGAAAATTTCCCTCTGGCCTGATTCACTTACTTCTGCGATCTGCTTCAAATCCATGCATGCAAATGAGGAGAACCGCATTCAGATTAGACAGTGACCCGATTCACTATACAAAATTTCACGTCGGACAGGGCTGGCCGATCAACGGAAGAAGCGACTGCTGGGGAGCAGTAGAAAACATCCTTCCGACTCTCCTGTTCTATTGAAGCCCTGCTCTCTGCCCTGTCAGCTCCAATCTCCTGCAGCCCTGACCTGCCTGCCCTGGCTCTCGCGGTCCTGCACCCCTGGGTTTGCCTACCCCGAATGCCTGCCTGACATGTCCTCTCTGCTCCCCCTGGCTCTGCTGCCTCCCTCCAGTGCGAGCCCGCGGGTTTAAAGCACTGCCCTGAACACATCTGCCCCGACAGTAACAGCACTACCCCAAACATTGCCCTAGTAACAGCACTGTCCCAACTGTCTGTGCAAACCCGTGGGTTTAACCCGAAGCGGGTTAAACCCACGGGCTGCATAAGTTTAAAGTTAAAAAGGAAGTCACAGCTAGGACGGGTCTGCGCGGTCTGCGCATCGATCGCGCATGCGTTAACCATGCAGGCAGATGGAGGCGTTCCTCCAATCACCCCCATCTGTATATTTTTGTTTTCTGAATTGGTCGGACCTGCCAGGATCGGGCCCGGATCAGGCCCAATCTGGCAGGTTAGTGAATCCTGGCCTAAGTTCAGAGAAGAGGTGTCTAGTGGTCCCCTTTCTCTCCCACTAACCTGACCATCTGCTCTGGACTTCTTCCTACACCAGCTCCAGCCTTCTTTCCTCTTCTTTATCTGCCCCCCCCCTTCCCCCCCATTTTCATAATTAAAAAAAAATCCTGGTAGTCTAATGGCCCCTCTTTGCCCGATCTATAGTTTTGATCATCAACCCCCTCTAACCTTCCCTTCTGACCTGACCCCCTTTTCCCCAATATAAAAAAACAATCCCCCCCTGTTGCAAACAAAATGCCCTGGTGGTCTAACAGAAGCCCACCCTGAGCAGTTCCCACTTACTCCTGCCTCCAGGCACCATCATCTTGAAAATGGCAGCACTCCACCCCATGCAGTGCATCCTGGGATGCAATGGGCAGGGCTTATCTACCATTAATGGTTCTAAAATGAAAAAAAATAAACATATATATTTAGGCACAAATACATTTATGTTGCTATTCCACAACATAATGCTGGCCCATAAATGTTTAAGTGCTTGTTTTGAAGGTGTGAATAAACATGTGGATAAAGGTGAGCCAGTTGATATAATGCAGTGGTCTCAAACTCGTGGCCCGGGGGCTACATGCGGCCCACCAGGTACTACTTTGAGGCTCTTGGTATGTTTATCATAATCACAAAAGTAAAATAAAACAGTTTCTCGATCATATGTCTCTTTAGCTATAAATGACAATATTATTATTAAGACTTAGCCAAAAGGAAAGATTTATAAACTATAAAGAGTTTTACCTCATGCAAAATTGTCATTTCTTTAATAAGACATTAACTATTTTTTTCTGAGGCTCTCCAAGTATCTACAAATCCAAAATGTGGCCCTGCAAAGGGTTTGAGTTTGAGACAACTGATATAGTGTATCTAGATTTTCAGAAAGCTTTTGATAAAGTTCCTCATGAGAGGCTCCTGAGAAAATTGAAGTGTCATGTGATAGGTGTCAAAGTTCAATTGTGGATTAGGAATTGGTTATCAGATAGAAAACAGAGGGAATGGTTAAATGTTCATTTTTCTCAATGGAGGAGAGTAAACAGTGGAGTGCCACAGGGGTCTGTGCTGGCACTGGTGCTATTTAACTTATTTATAAATGATCTGGAAATTGTGTGAGTGAGGTGATTAAATTCGCAGATGACACTAAACTGTTCAAAGTTGTTAAAAACGCATGCGGATTGTGGACCTTAGGAAATTGAAACACTGGGCGTCCAAATGGCAGATGAAATTTAATGTGGACAAATGCAAAGTAATGCACATTGGGAAGAATAACCTGAATCACAGTTACCAGATGCTAAGGTCCACCTTGGGTATTGGCTCCTAAGAAAAGGATCTGGGTGTCATCGTAGACAATACGATGAAACCTTCTGCCCAATGTGCGGTGGCGGCGGCCAAGAAAGCAAACAGGATGCTGGGAATTATTAAAAATGGAATGGTTAACAAGACTAAGAATGTTATAATGCCCCTGTTTTACTCCATGGGGCGACCTCATCTGGAGTATTGCGTTCAATTCTGGTCTCTATCTCAAGAAAGAAATAGTGGCACTAGAAAAGGTTCAAAGAAGAGCGACCAAGATGATAAAGGGGATGGAACTCCTCTCCGTATGAGGAAAGATTAAAAAGGTAAGGGCACTTCAGCTTGGAAAAGAGACGGCTGAGGGGAGATAGGATTGAAGTCTACAAAATCCTAAGTGGAGTAGAACGGGTACAAGTGGATCGATTTTTCACTCCATCAAAAATTACAAAGACTAGGGGACACTCGATGACGTTACAAGGAAATAGTTTTAAAACCAATAGGAGGAAAAAAATTTTCACTCAGACAATAGTTAAGCTCTGGAACATGTTGCCAGAGGATATGGTTTCTGGTTGACTCTAATAAAAATGATATTAAATTTAAAAAAAGAGTGGCTAGCGTAGCTGGTTTTAAGAAAGGTTTGGACAAGTTATTGGAGTAAAAGTCCATAGTCTGTTATTGAGAAAGACATGGGGGAAGCCACTTCTTGCCCTGGATCGGTAGCATGGAAAATTGCTACTCCTTGGGTTTTGGCCAGGTACTAGTGACCTGGATTGGCCACCATGAGAACAGGCTACTGGGCTTGATGGGGAACATGAAACAAAACAGTGGAACCAGGCCCTGTATTCCAGGAGTTAAAATGTCAAAGTGTATTGGTGTTCAAACCAAATCAATATCACAATGAAATAAAAATCTGACAGATGCCAACAGGATAGAAACATAAAAACATCAAAATTGTACTGTGTTTGAAGTGAACAGACCCTACACGGGCTGTGTTTCGGCAAAGGATTGCCTTCCTCAGGGGTCATTAACACAGTGGGCTAGCATTCAGACAGATGGTAGTATGCCAGAAGAAGACTACAGGCATCAGACTGTACAATTGTTAGTCGGATCCTCTGATAGCAGGGTTTGTGCAGGAAAGAATACTTGATGGACCATTGGTCTGACCCAGTAAGGTTATTCTTATGTTCTTATGTTGACTAAACTAACTAAACTAAACCTTGGGTTTATATACCGCACCATCTCCACGGATGCAGAGCTCGGCACGGTTTACAGGAAGTAGGATGAGAGAGGAACTACAGTGGAGAGATTAAGAGTTAGGTGTAAAAGGGTGGGGGAAGGGGGAGAGGCCTAAGAGGGGGGAAGTGTTACAGTTTTGAGAATAGCCAGGTTTTTAGGTGTTGACCTGTTGATATTTAAGATGTTTATTTTTCTAAAGTGCTTGTAACATCCATTTCCCTGTGTATATACAGGCAGTCCCTGGATTAAGAATGAATTACGTTTTTAAAGCTATTCTTAAGTCTGATTTGTTTGTAACTCAGAACGTGTAGATTTTAAGATTCTCGTTTCTTACCTCTGCTCCCAGCTGACAAAAGAGACAACTGTCCTTTCCAGTGTTCCCTCTAAGGTACAGCATGCACAACCACACACTATTCTTGTGGCCATGCTTCATTCCTGAATCTGCTACAGAAGTGTAGGAGTCTATGCCATAGGAAATACCTCTCAGTGAAATCAAATGAAGCCGAAACCACATTTCTAAGTGCGAGTCGTACTTAAGTCAGGCGTCTGTAACTCGGGGACTGCCTGGACTTGACTCACAGACCAAAGGTCCCTCAAACCCAGTATCCTGTTTCCAGCAGTGGCCGACCCAGGTCACAAGTGCCTGGCAAGATCTCAAGGAGTAGCAACTTTCCAGAGCTTACATTGTGATGTCATAATGCCTCATTCCACCAATGCCTAAGAGCCAGCTTCATCAGTGATGTCACAATGGCTTGATTATTCCTATACATGCAGTCCCTGGGTTAAGAACGAGTTACATTTTTAAAGCTGTTCTTAAGTCGTATTTGTATGTAACTCAGAACTTGTAGATTTTAAGATTCTTTCTGCTTCTAGCTGTCAAAAGGGTCGACTGTCCACAGTGTTCCCTCTAAGGTACTGAATGCACAACCACACACTGTCGAATAAAAACATTATAGTGTGTCCTCATCTACCTTATTCACCGGATCTGGCACCGTGCGACTTCTGGCTCTTCCCCAAAGTCAAAATGACCATGAAAGGTAAACATTTTGAATCGATTCAGGACTTCGAGACAGCCACAACAGCGCAACTAAAGACACTCACGAAATAGGACTTCTAGAACCATTTCAGAAAGTGGCAAGAATGATGGGATAAGTGTGTTCGAAGCAAGGAAGAGCATTTTGAGGGGGGGGATTAATGGCAATGTGTCTTTTAATGTAATAATTTTTATTTATACATTCACCGTATTTTTTGATCACACCTCGTATGTGCCTTTTGTAGCTCTATATAGTGCCCACGTCATGAGTTGGCTTAGAACATAAAAGCCTTAAAGGACTTAGTCCGCTAGGGATACAGGACCCAACACGGTCCGCGTTTTGACAAAAAGTCTTCTTCAGGGCTCACAACACAATTGTTTCCCATATATTCACCTTTATAGGACCCCCAGGGACCCCTGAAGAAGACTTTTTGTCAAAACGCGGACCGTGTTGGGTCCTGTATCCCTAGCGGACTAGGTCCTTTAAGGCTTTTATGTGGATGAAATTATTTTATGTGGATGATTTCAATGTGCCTTTGGAACTTTGACTCTTTCAAATAAAGTCCATTTAGGAACATTGTCATTCCACAGAGGTTTATTTTTTGTTTTCTTTGGCTTATAACATTACCTTTTTTTCTATCTTCTCTTTTTCGAAGCCCAAAATGGGAATTCAGTGAGTGTACTACTCCTTAATTTCTGTAATGGTATTATATGTATGCCAGTGGTTTCAAATAGAGAATGATACGGGGAAAAAATTATATCACCGTTCCTGCCCCGTCCCTGTGAGCTCGTCCCCATTCCTGCCCCGTCCCCATGATTTCAGTCCCATTCCCATCCCTGCAAGCTCAGTCCTCGTCTTGCAGACTGTCATATCCCACCTGCACAAGCCTCAAATAGTTATGATTTTATACTGAACTTATTTTATTAAAGTATAAAAAGAGCCTATTCTGTATAATTGTCATTTTATAAACACAAATAATACAGAGCAAGGATCAACAAAACCCCTGTCTCCCCCTCCCTTTCACAAATATCCCCTTCACTATTGTGAAAACTGAACAAACCTAATTACTACAGAATGCTGCTACATAGAAAAATCAAGCTAACAGAATACTTGGCAGGAATAGTGTTAGGGGGAGTGCATTTAGGGCAACTGGTCAGAAAGAGAGCCCTAAGCCAGCTGGAAGCTAAAGAAGCACAGCCTGGGCTTTGCAGGTCCCCAGTTATGTCTAATACCAGCTCTAGCAGGATACATATTTCAAATCTGAAATATTCTAATCACAAAATATTTAAAAAAAAATTCTGCCTTTTGTTGTCTGGTAATTTTATTCTTCAAATTACATTAACCCCAGACTTTGGTTTTGGGTTTCTTCTGTCTTCATCATGGCATGGCTGGCTCCTGAAGGTAAAATAGGCCCAAGAAGAGTGGGGAGGAGATGCCGAGTCTGACACAGGAGCAATTTTTTTTTACCACAGGAGCAAGACTTTTTACCGCTTCCACAGGGCGGTGAAAGGTCTTGTCCCCATTCCCGCGGGGCCTTGTCCCCATTCCTGCGGTAAACCAATTGCAAATGTCACCCATTACTGCGGATTTACTGCGGTGACCACAGTTTACTGCGGTAAACGGTCCCCGTGTCATTCTCTAGTCTCAAACCCGTCAGGTACTATTTTGAGGCCCTCAGTATGTTTATCATAGTCACAAAAGTAAAATAAAATAGTTTCTTTAGTTATAAATTACAATATTATTATTAAGACTTAGCCAAAAGGAAAGATTTATAAACTATAAAGAGTTTTACCTCGTGCAAAATTGTCATTTCTTTAATAAGACATTAACTATTTTTGCTGAGGCCTTCCAAATCCAAAATGTGGCCCTGTAAAGGGTTTGAGTTTGAGACCATTGATGTATGCATACAAGAAAGACACTGTACTACAGAGTTTAAAATCTAGTCAAGATATATAAATAAGTCTTTGGCACAAGTAGAGGATTTTTTTTTTTTTTAAAAGCTCATGGATTTGTGTTTACAAAATATCAGCATTTAAAGAAGAAATCACATTATGCTTTATTAAAGTTCTATATTTCTACTCCAGCTGGAAAGGAAATTTAGGTCTGATCTCCAGCTTATAACCATTCGCTTAGTCTATTTTAGAGGCTGGAGTTTAAATTAGATTTAGCTCTTTTGCGTTCCATGTCTGTCTGGTTTAATGGGCACTGCGGGAACTGGAATTGTTCATTCCACTACTCCTACTCCAGGTCACAAAGCCAGCAGCAGAAAGAGAGACGGGGAGCTGGTACCCCAGGGAAATGAAGCAAAGTAAAAGATTTACACAAGATGAAAGTCACACAATTCCTGGCACAAACATTTCCCTAAAAGCATCTCCATCACATGCAATCTCTCCGTTGAGTGATTTCAAAGTTGTATATTCTACAATAAAACATTTCATCAGAAAACCTGAAACCATGCAGATTGCTTCTTCTCAAATGTACTTTTAGATTGGCGATATACATTCCTAAGAAATGTGTAACTAGATTCATGATTGCTTTAAGAGTTCGGTGGTAACCTTTGCTATGAGGGCAGCACTCTACAACAGCAAGCGTATGGGTAAAAAGGAAGGGGAAAGATCACACCTTCAGCCAAGCTCGTATGCAGTGCTGAGAAAGTGCGAGTGCCTTAGGCAGGTCTGCATTTTAACATAATTTATCAACATGAGATTATAATATAAATCCCCACTATAAGAGAAAGATAGCCCTACTGAATGGATGGATCATTACATTACATTACATTAGGGATTTCTATTCCGCCATTACCTTGTGGATCATGCCACTGAGGCAGCCTCTGACTCATGGCTAGGGTTACCAGACATCTGGATTTCCCCGAACGGCTTTTTCAAAACCCAACACTTTGTCTGGGTTTTGAAAAGCTTCCCCCGAAATTGTGTCGGGCAAGAGCAAGCAGCAGGGGCGGGGCTAGGGCAGAATTAGGGGCGGGGATGGGCAGGCCTAGAGGCCCAGATTTTACAAAGGTAACATCTGGGAACCCTACTCATGGACACATGCACAGTGGTTTGTCATTGCCTTCTCCAGTGCAGTGGGTGGCTCCTTTTTTGCTGCCGCCCAACCTGGAGTCCCTCAGCCTGCAGCACTTGGTATTCCCCAGGCGGTCCTCCATCTGAGTACTGGCCAGGCCTAGCCCTGCTTGGCTTCCTATGGCAAGGGTGGGCCTGCTCAGGGCAGCCAGGCTGTAGGCACCCCACTCAATAGGCAGTACATATTCTTTTAATTCAAATTCTTTATCAACAATAAGTATCTTTGTAACTATGTGAACTGTTCTTCAGTTTAATTAACTGGTGACACTTGAGCAACAATAACCTCAACTAAATGTTTCCTATAATTATCAGTCTCTTCTATAAACAGGTCCTACTCTGACAATTGAACTTGACTCTCAGCATTTCACAAAGGGGCTTATAATAAAATTTAAGAAAAAGTCCAAAAACCGGCCTAAGTCGGTACTTAGATGATCAAAAAGACAGGTCATCCAAGTACTGATAATTGAAGCTGGTTTTAGACGTATCTAAAACCAGCTTAGGCCTTCTCAGTGTTGCAGAGTGAAAAGGGACGTTTTTGGAGGAATGGATAAGGCAGGATGTGGGCCGACCTAGACTTAGTCGTCCGTCAGCCATAAACAAAAAGTTTGACAGGTTGCCGGACGGAACTTATATGTTTTGACTTAGATGGAGAAAAAAAAATTACAAGCAACCCGTCCCCCCCCCCCCTCCACCCATAACGATTGGAGCAGGAGAGATGCCCAATCTCTCCTGATGCCACCCGCCACGACACCACCTGACACTTCACAGCAGGAGAGATGCCCAGTCTCTCCTGCTGAACATCCTCCACATGATCTTCACTGGCAGGAGGAATGATAAAGGCCTATGTTTCCAAGGGCTCCCATTTCACCAAAAGCTGCTGCCACTGGGGGAAGGGGCACAGTGGCCAAATTGCAGGCGCCCAAACCTCTCCCTAAAAAAATAAAGAGAGGATCCCCCTCTTTCTCTTTCATCCCATTCTCTTTCTGACCAAGTGGAGCGACCTAGGGATGAGAGATTCTGAACATCCCCAACTGCCCTGAAGCCCTTTAAATCTCTGTGGGCTTTGGGGCCATTAGCGCAGCTTTGTAAAAGAGGCCGTGTGTCCATAATAATAATAATAATAATAATAATAATTTTTGTATACCGCAGTACCATAACAGTTCAGAGCGGTTAACAGAGTAAGAGACTGTACATAGTCAGCAAAGTTACAAACAAGACAATCGGTTTAATTTAACAAGTCGGGAGTGGTCAGGATATCTGGAGGCATATCAGAGATACAAAGCAGGGTTAAAAGGAGAGAGTCGGAGGAATTTATCAAAGAGATAGGTTTTAATTGATTTCCTGAAAGTTTGATAGGAGGGTGAGTTAGAGATGAGAGTGGTTAGACATTTATTCCATTTGCTTGCTTGGAATGCCTGAGATCTATCAAGGAATCTCTTGTAGATACAACCCTTTAGGGACGGGAAGGCAAACAGGTAGGCATTACATGTGCGGGCGGGGCCTGAAAGTTCAAGGTGATCCGACAGGTAGATTGAAGACGATCCTGATAAGGTTTTGAAGCAGAGGCATGCAAATTTGAAGATGATCCTTGCCTCTATCGGCGGCAGCCAGTGCAGTTTTTTGTAATAAGGGCTTACATGATCTGATTTTTTGAGGTTGTAAATGAGGCGAACAGCGGCATTCTGAATGATTCTTAGGCATTTGATGGTTTTCTTAAAGGATCCCAGGTATATAATATTGCAGCAATCTAGGATGCTTAAGATTAGAGATTGGACCAGTAGTCGGAAGGAGAGGAAGTCGAAATAGTGTTTAATGGTGCGAAGTTTCCAGAGGGTACCAAAACATTTTTTAACCTGAGCATTAGAATGAACTTTGAAAGTCAGGCATCGGTCCAGGATGGCTCCCAGGATTTTGATAGTAGGGTTAATTGGGTAGTCTAACCCGTTTAATTTCAAGGAAGTGTTTGTTAGCTTGTAGGTAGGATTAGCCAGGAAAATTTTGGTTTTTTCTGGGTTCAGTTTTAATTTGAATAAAGTGGTCCATTGTTCTATCTTGGTGAGGACGGAAGAGGTGAATTGTTTAGTCTCTTGTGTAAGAGAGGTTATGGGAATAATAATAGTGATGTCATCTGCATATATATATGTTTTCACTTTTAAGTCAGATAACATATGTCCCAACGAAGCCATGTAGACATTGAATAGAGAGGGGGATAGAGGGGAGCCCTGAGGTACTCCACTGGAATTGCACCAGGGTTGGGAGAAGGTTCCGTTACAGTGAACCTGGTAAGAACGATTTTTTAAGAAGCCTGTGAGCCAGCTTAATACCTGGCCAGTAATGGCAATGGAGTCGAGGCATCTGAGCAAAATGTCATGGTCAACCAGGTCAAAGGCACTGCTCAGGTCGAACTGAAGTACCAGGGCGCTTTTTCCCAGGGAAAACAAATGGGAGAGGTAATTAGTCAGAGAAGCTAAGACGATTTCTGTGCTATGGACATCCGGTCCTATCTGGCACAAGCTGTCACAGCTGGAGCATTCTTACCACAGCACTCTGTAGAATTTTCCCTTCACGCCTGTTAGCAGCTATTGGTGTGCCCTATTGCCTAACTCCATGCAGTAGAAGGGGTGTGATGCCAGAAGACACATCTTGCCTCCCAAGGTCTAGTCTTAAAGAACTACTGCCTTAAAGACACCTTTGAAAATTAGCCATTTAGTCTTCCAACCAATTTTACTTTTTCTCTCTAATTTTATTGAAGTAATTTTTAACTTCCCTTTCCTTCTGTATCTCCCTTATATGTCTCTTTAACTTTTAAATAATTTGTAGTTCTTATCCCTCTCTTCCCTTATGTTCTTAGTTTTGTTACGTTTGTCGATAGTCTTGTCAGACCTGATTTTTGTTATTTATTGTATTGTTCCCCACATTTTGTAATTTTATTATTATGTACATCGCTTAGAATTATGATTAAGCAATTAATCAAATCTCCATTAAACTTGAAACTTGATGTGTACAGAAAGAGATGCATAAATGATAACAATAATATTAATGGTGAAAGAATGTCTTAAGAGTGTAGTCTTAAGCGACGGACGTCCACCGTTAAGTGGAAGTTCTTGTCTTCTTAAAAAACTTAATGCATCTCTTTCAGTACAAATTTATAGAGAGAGATGCATTAAAATAATTTAACCACAGTTTGTGATGGTGTGCGTCATGGAGTGATTCTGCTCCTGGCAAAAGTCTTTAAGAAGACAAGCAAAGAACCTCCACTTATTGGTGGATGTCCATCGCTTAAGACCACACCCTATACTGAGTCTGATGAACCTTGGGTAAGACCCCAAAGGGTATGTCTTAGGTTCCACATTCAAAGGAAGTAGATTTTTAATAACCTGCTGTTCTTCCCACCCCCAGGCACCATCAGCATGATATGCCCCTGCTTCAGCTGAGGAACACTCCAGGTTGACATGGTGGGCACACAAGTCAGGACTCAATGGACTCTAGCCTCATCCATTTTGATACCACTCATATTCATGAGAACTACATCAGTCATATACAGGCTTGTCAAGCACATACATCCTCTATTCCAAAGGAAGCTCTGGAATGAGAAGGCATAGGATGAAGTTAAGAGATGATAGGCTCAGGAGTAATCTAAGGAAATACTTTTTTACAGAAAGGGTGGTAGAGGAAGAGACTGTGTCTGAATTCAAGAAAGCCTGGGACAGGCACATGGGATCTCTTAGACTAGAGGACGAGGTAAAGTTACTGCGGATGGGCAGACTGGATGGGCCATTTGGCCTTTATCTGCCATCATGTTTCTATGTTTCTGGAACCTCCAGCTTCCATTTCTGTCAGGCCATACCACCCTCCCCCTCTCCTTACAGAAAGGAGAACGTGGTTCCCTCTCTGTCCATTGGTGTCTCCTTAAACATCACTTACATTGCTCTTCAACTCAGTTGAAGGTCTGGAGACACTTCCTATGTCGGTTTATTAAAGTTCTCGAGCACAGATCACGATAGCTTATAACAATCGATGAGGAAATGAATAAGCAGGCAACCTAGCTTTTCAGTGTTCCCACGAACACCCCACTGCTGTCCAGAGTTCACATTTGTCACTTTTCTTGCACGGTGGAAAAGCACCTATAGACATTTATGGGAATATTGTTGCTTGGGTCGGTGTCCTATGCCCTCTCCTGCCAGAGCTTCCTTTCAAATGAAAGAGACTTGACTCATGTGCATTTATGCCACGAAGGTATTTAAATGTCTCTATCACAGCTCCCCTCTCTCACCTTTCCTCTAAAGTATATATATTGAGATCTTTAAGTTTGTCCCCATACACCTTATGACAAAGAACACATACCATTTTAGTAGCCTTCCTCTGGACCGACTCCATCCTTTTTATATCTTTTTGAAAGGTGCAGCCTCCAGAATTGTACACAATATTCTAAATGAGGTCTCACCAGAGTCTTATACAGGGGCATCAATACATTTTGCTACTGGCCATCACAGAAGAACGTGGTCTTTCTTATAGGCTCCGAAGGACACCTTCCCTCTGACATTGGAGGGATCTTCCCTATGGCATCAGAGGTATTCCTGTCAGTGGACCCATTTCCGCAGAACCCCTTGGTGGCATATAAGAGGTAATCCTGCAGCCAAGAAGACAATTCATAAAATGAAAAATGGTAGGGACTTTGGGCATCCTTCCAATTGTCGGCCTACCAATTGTCGTTGAATGAATTGTCTTCCTACAAACTGTCACTCTTCCCCAAATGTTTTTCTCCTAAAAGTAGCCCCCACTTGAAAAATAATGAAGATGGGACTGTCTGGTACAATAAATTCAGGTCTTACTTTGCCTGCATTGGCAAAGTGCATAAAAGTTGTAGACACTGCTCAGACTGGGCTGTTTCACACAACATTGTGCCTTTTTGCATCACAGTACTGGTTGTGGAGCAATAAAAATAAAACCATTTGAAGACATATTACACTCATACACAATGCATTTAATAAGGCAACCGATTGTCAGCTTTCATTCAAAATGTGCAGCTACAAGAAATCAGAATATAGCAAGCCCACCTTTACCCTAAATATACAATACAAAATGCAAACATGTCCTATTACAATAATGAATATAAAAAGTGTTCATTATCAATAGTTGACAAAAACCCCTGAAGTATTCTATAGTCCACTGGGCTTGTAGAAAGAGTTCCATCACAAGTTTACTTGGCAGCCTGTTGAAAATAGACAAGTACAGGTTATTCAGATGCTCCAGTATGGGCGTGGAAGATTTATAAAAAGTTCCTATTCTGACATTTCCCACACACTGGCAGTTTGAAGTCCATGGATAAATATTTCACCAAGAGCATTATTATCTAGCACATGTCATTCAAGATTGTGGATAAATATATGTTAAACACGTATTGTAGAATGTAGTTAATAGCAGGGAAACATTCAGGCCATATATACAGAAGGTGCTGACATAACATCAACTGTATGAAAAATCATAATAAAACGGAGAAAAATAAACCTCAATTGTGGGAGGTTGGGACTACACAAGTACCCAGCCCTCAACACATCATCACGGGTTTCTAAAAAAACTCCGCATACATATAAATAAGTAGATAAATCACT
Source organism: Geotrypetes seraphini (assembly GCF_902459505.1). Lineage (NCBI taxonomy): Eukaryota > Metazoa > Chordata > Amphibia > Gymnophiona > Dermophiidae > Geotrypetes > Geotrypetes seraphini. Next base: position 19,087,638 of record NC_047087.1, on the reverse strand, counting down.
CATTTCCATTCATACAGAGTCGTGTTTTTTTTCAAAAGCTTTTTTTAAAACATATAGTGACAGCTGTGAACACGAAATTCCATGTGTTATTTGTGTCAAACACTGAAGACCAGAATCCCAAACTTAACTAAATTAATAGCGAGGGCCACAGCTCAGTTTCACTTATGTAAGTAGTTTTTGGAGGCATGGAGCACAAAATCTTAATTAAGGAAGGAATACACTCATCTGAAGGTGTGAAATTTCAAAAGAGGCTTTCAACTCCTAATCCCGACAGAAAAGGCTTTCTGTTTCGCCTGGAAAGGGCTACTTCAGGGGATATATGCCATCTTCAAATGTCTCCTTGCTTCTTACAATCCAATGGTAGTGAAGCCGATTGTGGAACAGTCTACATCAGGAGTGCCCCCACTTTTTGGGCTTGCGAGCTACTTTTAAAATGACCAAGTCAAAATGATCTACCAACAATAAAATTAAAAAAAAACACAACGCACACTGTATGCATAGAAAATGTTAATTATCATTCCTATTCCGGGGTTTTTTCAAAGAGGTCAAGGCAGATGACTCTATGCACTGTCACCTCAGTAACAACCATGCAAAAATAGACAAATATACCCCCTCCCTTTTTACTAAACCACAATAGCAATTTTTAGAGCGCAGGGAGCTGCGCTGAATGCCCAGCGCTGCTCTCGACGCTCATAGGCTCCCTGCACTAAAAAACTCTATTGTGGTTTAGTAAAAGGGGACCTTAGTGTAAAATATAGACATCAGATATAAATTCAGACACATTTTGATCACTAAATTTAAAATAAAATCATTTTTCCTGGAGAGGAAGGCTGATCGGCACGGTAGATCAGGACGGCAACACGAGTCTATCACGGAGCCCGGGATGGGCTCCGCGATCGACTCGCGTTGCCTTCCTGAGCTACTGGTCGATCGCGATCGACGTGTTGGGCACCCCTGGTCTACATGTATTTCTGCACCCTTTCAGAGAGCTGCTATATGCCATATATACTTGAATATAAACAGATTTTTGGGCCAAAAAATGGCTCTAAAATGGGGGTCTCGGTTTAAGTTCAGGTCAGTGCAGATCTGCTCCCCTCCCGAACTTGTCTGCAGGCCTCTGCTGGGACCGCAAGAACGCTCGGCAGCCAATTAGCTAGCGGCTCTGCACAGGCAAAAGCAAAGGAAGATCACTCCTGCCGTGATTCACCACTGGACCACCAGGGAAACTAAAGGTACACGGAGCAGGCAGGAGGGAGACAATAATTAGAATTGGCTGGGACAGGAGGCGTGAGGGATCCTTCCTATCCCGGCCACCGCTGGTCCACCAGGTCCCACGGCACGCCCAGCAGAGGCCTGCAAGGTATCGGAAGGAGGAAAGGGTTCAGAACCTGGCAGGGAAGGAGGGGGGATTGGGTGCAGAGACAGGCAGGGGAGGGAAGGAGGGGGAATAGGGTGCAGAGCCAGGCAGGGTAAGACAAGGCACTGCAATTGAATATTATTCCCCCCCCTCCCCCCCCGGTTTCTATTCGAGTCAACCTTTTTGGGGGGGGGTTTACCTGGTTTATATTCGAGTATATATGGTAAATCCATCTTATCACTTGGGGCAGGAATAAAGAGAATGACACCTAAAATACTTAAGACATGCAAGTACAAGAAACCAGGTAATAACCTGTTACTACAAGATAATAGCCACAACCTTACAAACCTCGATTCAGCATCTGCTGAATCAACCTGTTTACAAGACAGAAAGCACAGTTACTTACCGTAACAGGTGTTATCCAGGGACAGCAGGCAGATATTCTTGACTGATGGGTGACGGCACCGACGGAGCCCCGGTATGGACAATTTTAGAGTGATTGCACTCTAAGAACTTTAGAAAGTTCTAGCTAGGCCGCACCGCGCGTGCGCGAGTGCCTTCCCGCCCGACAGAGGCGCGCGGTCCCCAGTTAGGATAAGCCAGCTAAGAAGCCAACCCGGGGAGGTGGGTGGGTCGCAAGAATATCTGCCTGCTGTCCCTGGATAACACCTGTTACGGTAAGTAACTGTGCTTTATCCCAGGACAAGCAGGCAGCATATTCTTGACTGATGGGTGACCTCCAAGCTAACAAAAAGAGGGATGGAGGGAAGGTTGGCCATTAGGAAAACAAATTTTGTAAAACAGATTGGCCGAAGTGTCCATCCCGTCTGGAGAATGCATCCAGACAATAGTGAGATGTAAAAGTATGAACTGAGGACCAAGTAGCAGCCTTGCAGATTTCCTCAATAGGAGTGGAACGGAGGAAAGCTACAGACGCTGCCATAGCTCTAATCTTGTGGCCTGTGACAGAACCTTCCAGTGTCAGGCCTGACTGAGCATAACAGAAGGAAACGCAAGCGGCAAGCCAATTAGACAGGGTGCGTTTAGATACAGGATGACCCAACTTGTTAGGATCAAAGGACAAAAACAGTTGAGGAGATGATCTGTGAGGTTTGGTGCGATCAAGATAGTAAGCCAGAGCACGTTTACAATCCAAGGTATGCAAAGCCTGTTCACCTGGATTAGAATGAGGCTTTGGGAAAAAAACAGGTAGAACGATGGATTGGTTAAGATGAAACTCAGACACAACCTTAGGAAGGAATTTTGGATGTGTACGGAGAACGACCTTATCATGGTGAAAAACAGTGAAAGGTGGATCAGCCACCAGTGCATGGAGCTCACTGACCCTCCTGGCAGAAGTGAGAGCTATAAGAAAGACCACTTTCCAAGTTAGAAATTTAAAATGCGTTGTGGCCAAAGGCTCGAAAGGAGGCTTCATTAACGCAGAAAGAACCACATTAAGATCCCATACAACAGGAGGAGCCTTAAGAGGTGGCTTCACATTGAAAAGGCCCTTCATGAACCTTGAAACTAAGGGATGAGCTGAGAGGGGTTTTCCATGAATCGGCTCATGAAAAGCTGCAATAGCACTAAGGTGGACCCTTATCGAAGAGGATTTAAGACCAGAGTCAGATAAGGACAACAGATAGTCCAAAACCAGTCCCACTGCTGTAGACATGGGATTATGGTGATGTAACAGACACCAGGAAGAAAACCGAGACCACTTTTGTTGGTAACATTGAAGAGTAGACGGTTTCCTGGAGGCATCAATAATAGAACGGACAGGCTGAGAAAGGAGAGCGTGAGCCGAAGTCAGCCCGAGAGATACCAAGCTGTCAGGTGCAGAGACTGTAAGTTGGGATGAAGCAGTGTTTGCTGATGCTGTGTAAGCAGTGAAGGAAACAGAGGAAGAGGTATGGGTTCCCTGGAACTGAGTTGAAGTAGAAGGGAAAACCAATGCTGTCTGGGCCACCGTGGAGCGATGAGAATCATGGTGGCTTGTTCCCTCTTGAGCTTGAATAAGGTGCGCAGCATGAGCGGAAGAGGAGGGAATGCATAAAGGAAGAGATTGGTCCAATCCAGGAGAAATGCATCGGGTTCCAGACGGTGAGGAGAGTAAAGTCTGGAGCAAAACAGGGGCAGTTGATGGTTGTGGGGAGCTGCAAAAAGATCCACTTGAGGTGTGCCCCATTGGGAGAAAATGGACTGGAGAGTCGAGGGGTCGAGAGTCCATTCGTGAGGTTGAAGAATTCTGCTGAGATTGTCTGCTAAGCAATTCTGTTCCCCTTGGATGTAGACTGCCTTCAGGAATAAGTGACGAGCAGTCGCCCAGGTCCAAATCCTTAGAGCTTCCTGACATAAGGGATGGGATCCCGTCCCTCCCTGTTTGTTGATGTAGTACATTGCAACTTGGTTGTCTGTGCAAATGAGAAGAACCTGAGGAAACAGGAGATGTTGGAAAGCTTTGAGGGCGTAAAACATCGCTCTGAGTTCCAGGAAATTGATGTGGTGTTTCTTTTCCTGTGTGGTCCAAAATCCCTGAGTTTGGAACTCGTTCAAGTGAGCTCCCCATGCATAGGGGGAGGAATCCGTGGTGATGACCAGTTGATGAGGAGGTAGATGGAACAGTAGATAGATTTGATGATTTCAACCACCAAAGAAGCGACTGTCGAAGAGACGAGGTCACAGATATGTGTTGTGAACAAGGATCCGTCGCTTGTGACCACTGAGTCGCTAGGGTCCATTGAGGAGTACGCAGGTGGAGACGTGCGAAGGGAGTGACATGTACTGTGGAGGCCATGTGTCCCAAGAGCACCATCATGTGATTCGCAGAGATGGAAGGTTGCTGGAACACCTGCTGACAGAGATGAAGGATGGTGTGAAGGCGGTTTGGAGGAAGAAAAGCCCTCATCTGAACAGTATCCAGAATGGCTCCAATGAATTGAAGTCGCTGAGTTGGAATGAGGTGCGACTTGGGTAGATTGATTTCGAACCCCAACAGTCGAAGGAAGTAAATGGTCTGATCCGTGGCTTTGTGAACGGACTGAGGAGAAGGAGCCTTGATGAGCCAGTCGTCCAGGTAAGGGAATACTTGAAAGTTGTGGGAGCGGAGATAAGCTGCGACCACAATCAGACATTTGGTGAATACCCTGGGCGAGGAGGCTAGGCCGAAGGGTAGCACCTTGTATTGGTAATGATGTTGGTTGACAAGAAAGCGAAGATATTGTCTGGACATCAGATGAATTGGAACGTGAGTATACGCCTCCTTGAGATCGAGGGAACATAGCCAGTCTTCCTGAGAGAGAAGAGGGTATAGGGTGGCAAGAGATAACATCTTGAACTTCTCCTTGACCAGACATTTGTTGAGATCCCTGAGATCTAATATTGGTCTGAGATCTCCGGTCTTTTTGGGTACAAGAAAGTACCGGGAGTAAAATCCCAGGCCTTGCTGGTCCAGAGGAACTGGTTCGATGGCATTGAGAAGAAGGAGGGATTGAACCTCCTGAGCGAGGAGGAGGGACTGAGCCTTGTTGGAAGCAGACTCTTTTGGCAGACTTAATGGTGGAGGAGTCTGAAAGTTTAGAGAGTAGCCGTGGGCGATGATAGCAAGTACCCACTGGTCGGAGGTGATTGCTTCCCAGCGAGATAGAAAAACTTGTAGTCGACCTCCTATGGGCTGAGGTAGAGGACATGAGGGAGGAAGACTGGCAATGTTCTGGAGAAAGGAGTCAAAAGGGCTGTGTCGACTTAGGTTGAGTAGCCGGTTTGACAGTAGGCTGCTGTTGTTGACGAGCCTGTTGCTGCTGCTGACGCTGTCTGCGAAGTTGAGGAGGATGAGGCTGGGCCGGCCGAGCAGAAAACCTCCTTTGATATGAAGATTGTTGCCTGAATGGACGAGGAGGAGGAGGTTTCTTCTTGTTTTTCAACAAGGTGTCCCACCTAGTTTCATGGGCGGAGAGCTTTTGTGTGGTGGTATCCATGGACTCCCCAAACAGCTCATCCCCTAGGCAAGGCGCATTGGCCAGCCGGTCCTGATGGTTTACGTCCAATTCTGAGGCCCGCAGCCATGCCAACCTTCTCATTGCTACAGAGATAGCAGTAGCACGAGACGTCAGTTCAAAAGTATCATAAATAGAACGGACCATAAACTTCCTGAGTTGCAGAAGACTAGAGGTACATTGCTGAAAAGCAGGAAGTTTACGGTCCGGAATATACTTTTGAAAAGAGGTCACCTGTTGAATGAGGTGCTTCAGGTAAAACGAGAAGTGGAAAGCGTAATTACTTGAACGGTTGGCCAGCATGGCATTTTGGTAAAGATGCTTTCCAAATTTGTCCATGGCCTTTCCTTCCCTACCAGGAGGGACAGAGGCATACATACTGGCTCCTGCAGTCTTCTTTAGGGTTGACTCTACCAACAGGGATTCATGGGGAAGTTGGGGTTTGTCAAATCCAGGGATTGGAATCACTTTATATAGAGATTCTAGTTTTCTTGGGGCTCCTGGGATTGTCAAAGGAGTTTCAAGATTCTTATAAAAAGTTTCCCTCAAGATGTCATGGAGGGGTAACTTTAAAAACTCTTTAGGAGGTTGGTCAAAATCCAAGGCATCCAAAAATGCCTTGGATTTTTTAGAGTCAGACTCTAAAGGAATAGACAGGGTGTCTGACATCTCCTTTAAAAATTTTGTGAAGGAGGAGTGCTCTGGCTTAGCAGTAGTATCCTGCACCGATGGTTCCTCCTCATCAGATGTGTAATCCTCCTCGGGACCGAGGAGATCATCCGAATCGTCCCACAAGTCAGGGTCCCGTACCGATTGTAAACGGCCCTGGGAAAGTGGAGTCGATGTATCAGTATGTTTAGTCTTGCGTACCGATTTACCAGACCGAGTGGAGACGGTACCAGGGGAATGTAGTACGGTACGGGGTTCAGAGAACAGTACCGGTTCCGACCCCGTAGGAGTAGCACGCCGTTTTGGTTCTGCTGACAGAACAGGCATGGACAAAGATTTTTGTGGTGCCGAAACAGTCGATGCCAATAACAGAGGCTGTTCGACAGACGGCACCGAAGGCTCAGTCGGTACCGACACTGGAAGGTTCGGAGACAAGAGAGCCGGGAGCAACTGTTGGAGTTGCTGCTTAAGCTGGACCTGGAGGATAGAGGCAATGCGCTCATCCAACGTTGGTCCCGATGGCACCGGTACCGGTTTTTTCTTGCTCGGTACCTTCGGTGCCGCTCGACACTCGGGTGAAGTCGATGCCGATGAAGAGGCCGAGACTTCAATGGGAGCGGAGCGTTTACGGGGCCGGCGCTCAGTCTGCAGGACTTGGCTCACTGCATGCTCGACTGGCTGGCCTAGAACAGTAGGGGAAGGCTTCTTAGCCGGCTTACCTACAGGAGTCGACACCGACGATGGATCTGGCGGTGCCGAGGTAGTCGGAGTCGATTTGGAGGAAGTCGTCGACGTCGATACCGGTGCAACTTCCATAGCGGTACCGAAAAGGATCCGCTGCTGAATTTGTCTATTTTTTAAAGTTCTTTTTTGTAAAGAACTACAGCGGGTGCAGGTTTCAGCCCTATGGTCCGGACCCAGACACTGGAGGCACCACTTGTGTGGGTCGGAAAGGGAGATAGGGCGTGCACACCGCTGACACTTTTTGAAACCCGGTGACGGGGGCATGAAGGGAAATACTGCTGTAGCAAAATCGAAGCCCGAGGCTTCGATGGTGCCAACAGGCCCCGCCGGGTCAGATTCGACAAAAAAAAGGAAAAATAAGAATTTTTTTTTTTTTTTTTTTTACACAAAAGGTAAAAAAGAAGGAAAGAAATAAAATATGAAGAGAAAATTACGCGCGAGCGGGAAGGCAAGTGAAATAGAAAAAAACTTCCAACAGCCGTTGGAAACACGCGTCTTCTTAGCTCCGCGGAATTAAGAAAACTGGGGACCGCGCGCCTCTGTCGGGCGGGAAGGCACTCGCGCACGCGCGGTGCGGCCTAGCTAGAACTTTCTAAAGTTCTTAGAGTGCAATCACTCTAAAATTGTCCGTACCGGGGCTCCGTCGGTGCCGTCACCCATCAGTCAAGAATATGCTGCCTGCTTGTCCTGGGATAACAACAGTGATGATGATTTAGCAACAATGTAGTTGTTAGAAAGCTGATGAAGTAAGGCTGGTGCATGTAATCAGAACTGCACATTCAGCCACACATTCACTTATGACTTTCATGTTTGCTGAAACATTATTTTGCACTTTAACCAACTAACCTGAATATTTTTTTTTTGATACAAAGTTTATTTATCTCCTATGACATCACTTCCCAAATTGTGGGTCGTGAGCCCAAACCGGGTCATGCATGTCCTGTTTGGGATTGTGACTTGGGTAGGTATTGCAAAGCTGCATCATTCGATGGGGATGAAGGCACTGCTGTAGCTACAGGACGTTTCAGCAGCACTGTCCTGCAAAGTACATACAAATACAGTAGAACCTCGGTTTGCGAGTAACCCGGTTTGCAAGTGTTTTGCAAGACAAGCAAAGCACTTAGCAAACTTTTGTCTTGCAAACCCAGCATGTTCCGATACACGAGCACCTCCCCCCGATCTAACCGGCATAGCTCCCCCCGAATCAGCATTGCAACCCCCCCCCCCCCACCGCGAGAACTTCATCGCACCCCCGTGCTGAAAGCGGCATCTGCCCGACCTCCGAGAGAACGAGAGCCAGAAGGCCTTGAGCATGCGCCGATGCTCAAGGACCAGCCCAGGCAAGAGGTGGGAGCTTTCTTTCACTCGCACAAGCAGCAGATGGGGTAAAGAGATGTTTGGGAGCGCAGGCGGATGCCGCTTCCACCACGGGGGTGCGATGCAGTTCTCACGGGGGGACGTTCGCAGGGGGGTTGCGATGCCGGTTAGAGCGGGGGGAGGGGGTGATGGAGCAGCGCTGGTAGCCTCGAGGGGCTACTGTTAGAAACAGGATAATGTGCTTGACAAACCTTCAGTGTGGCAGCGGCGGCGAAAAGGGCAAACAGAATGCTAGGAATGATTAAGAAGGGGATCATGAACAGATCGGAGGTTATCATGCCGCTGTACCGAGCCATGGTGTGCCCTCACCTGGAGTACAGCGTATAGCACTGGTTGCCGTACATGAAGAAGAACTCGGTACTACTCAAAAGGGTCCAGAGAAGACCGACTAAAATGGTTAAGGGGCTGGAGGAGTTGCTGTACAGTGAAAGATTAGAGAAACTGGGCCTTTTCTCCCTCGAACAGAGGAGATTGAGAGGGGACATGATTGAAACATTCAAGATACTGAAGGGGATAGACTTAGTAGATAAGGACAGGTTGTTCACCCTCTTCAAGGTAGGGAGAACGAGAGGGCACTCTCTAAAATTGAAAGGGGATAGATTCCGAACTAACGTAAGAAAGTTTTTCTTACCCAGAGAGTGGTAGAAAACTGGAATGCTCTTCCGGAGTCTGTCATAGGGGAAAACACCCTCCAGGGATTCGAGACAAAGTTAGGCAAGTTCCTGCTGAACCAGAACGTACGAAGGTAGGGCTAGTCTAAGTTAGGGCGCTGACCAGAGGGCCGCCGCGTGAGCGGACTGCTGGGCACGATGGTCTGACCCAGCAGCGGCAATTCTTATGTTCAGTCTTTCCCAGTAAGGCAATGCTTATGTTCTTATTTGGAATCCTGATTGAAGGATACTTACAACCACACCTTTTAATACTTTGTAACATGGGAAGCGCAGTTCACATGCACACATTCTACTCTTGGGGGGAGGGAGCATTCAACATCAGTGGAAGTGGAATATTTTATCGAACTGGTTCCAGTACAAATTTTAAGGAACCAAGAGGAAAAAGAATGAAAAGTTAAAGCTTTGTCTATTTTTTTAAAAGACATGTTTGTTATCATAAAAATCCCTCACCTATTCTGCAAGCTGGAAGTGTTTAATTGCACCCTGTCCCCAACTTGGTAGCAAGCAGAGACGTCAAGGTAAATTCCAAGCCCATGGATACGTTTTCTACCCTATATAACCCTGACTGGTTCCGCTCTGAGGAAAGTTTCCCCTGCTTCCAGACAGGGCTGTTCCAGGTTCCTGAATTCTATCGTATTAACAACTGCAGTTTTTCAAACAAGACAAACAACTTGAAAAATACCCTTTCCAAACTTTGCTTCTGTAACAAACCTTTTCTCCTTCAACTTCTTCCACTCCTGCCTGGGTCATGAGATCGGCAATATTCTTCTCCAAGTCATCGATGCGTTCACTCATCTCATCAAGTAAGTGGAGTTAAAGATCATGAATTTTTGAGCAGCCACAAATCTAAACGGAACTGCAAAATTTCTGTCTTTGTTCTCTTTGGTTTAGCACTACCCTCATGGACAGCTTCAGGAATGAGTTATGTGAGGCACTGGCTTAAGTGCCAAAAGCCTGTTTGACCAGCTCAATGCATACATAAACACACACAGCATTCTTCTCCCCATGGTACCCCTCTCCTCCTGCAACATCCTTCAGCTTACCCTCCAAATTTCCTCTCCCTTTCCTGTGGTTTTCAGTAAAATAAGAGAGGCTACATGCCAGACTTCATCCTCCTCCTGTCATGCTAGCTTTAACTGAAGGATCTGAACTGCAGTACCATATGGTGGAAGCTGGGTGTGCCTGCTGAGGGTACTGTGGGTTGAAGGAAGGGGAAAGAGCTTTGTGCATATGTCTCTGTGTGCTAAAGAGAGGACATCATGTTTTCAGGATATCCACAAAGAATATTCATGAGAAAGATCTGCAATGTACTACTTTCCATCCTATGTAAATCTATCTTGGGCATATTCATTGTGGATATCCTGAAAACCTGATTGGTTGGGTGTGTCCCAAAGACTAAGGGCTAGATTCTCAAAAATCCACGTTATAAACCAATGGGCCGCTGTCGCAACCATTACTGCAGCGATTTTAAAAAAGCAAGTCATTCTCCAAACAACACTCATGCAAATGAGGTTTGCAGAGAGTAGAGAGATTTGCTTACTCTGCATGCGCCCATCACTGGTGATAGCGATGGGGACATGCACAGCAAAAACTGAACCCCCACCCCAAATCAAGCCGCCAAAAGCAATGACTCCCCTGAACCTCACCCAGCAGCGGGAGAGATGCCCACTCTCTTGCCGCCAAGCAATGCACTCTCCCCACCCGGGCACTGGGAGAGATGCCTACTCCCTACTGCCGCCACACAACCCTCCCCGTGCCTCCAACAAACCACCACCCATTCCCCCCCTTATCTTACTCAAGATGGCTGGTCGTAAAGATGCCTACTCCCAAAGACCTGTCTCTTTAAAATGGCGGGTCTTCCCCTCTATGGTGCATCCTGGGATGCACCATAGAGAGGCCTGAGACTCTGACTGGCCCAAGTTGTTTAAGGCCCCTCTTATGGGCTTCTCTTCTGCCGAACTTCAATTTGTTGCTTTTGTGGTTTTTTTTTGGTTTTTTTAAATTTGCATGGGGGGGGGGGGGGCGGTTAACAGTGTTGGGTGATTGTGTAGCACAGCAGGAAAAAGTGGCCATCTCTCCTGCCAATCTTCAATTTGTTTTTTTTGGTTTGTTTTTTTTTTTTAATTAATATTATTTAATTTACGTGTGGAAAGGGTTGTCTGAGCTGTCAAACCTTACTTTCCTGTCAGTGCCTAAGCCAATCAGCGCTCAGGCACTGATCAGAAAGTAAGGCAACGACAGCTCTGACCTGTCGGTAAATTTTAGCTGCAAATGTGGCACGAGGTTAGAGAATCGCTCAGAGCGATCATTTTAATATTAATGATCTCACTCTACTACATTTACATGGCAGTATCAGAGACTGCTAGAAAAGTCAGAAAAGACCTATTGGAACCAGTTTAGCGAACACGTTAAAGGCAGATTTTAGTTTGAGTTGAGAATCCCTGCTCTATCCAGATATATCCTCTGGAAAGTCTGCTGTTAAAAAGGTAGACCTTGCCAGTGCTGCTTCCCAGAGAGACACTTTTGTCTCTGTCTTCTGCGCTTCGGGTTGTTTGGAACTCTTTACACCAACTGCCTTATCTCTATGTTTACCTCGTTAGTTATGGTTATAGGGTACTTCTATCCCAATCACATATTTTATGGGACAAAAATTACAGAAAGGCAGCACATTCTAGATGTTATCACACTATTTTGGTACGGATGGGACGATGTAGGCATGCACCCTGGAACAGGCAGTGAAGCTAAGAAACTTGTGACTAGAGGTTTATGATGTATTTAAAATTAGAATGTTAATCAGGAATATTTCAGTCCATTTCAAGTCTTTCTGAAATTTCAGTCTTTTCCCTCCCACTAAATCCACTTGGGAAAGCATATGGATTTTCTACTGCACAATCAGAGAACAATTTCAAATCTAAAACTGTGGATCTACTTAGGATTGCTCCTTAAATTTAAAAAAGTGGATTTTCCAGTGCCTAATTCAGTAGGCCAGCTAGCAAGCGCAGTGCATTACCATGCGCAAGGGCCTCAATTTGATATCTGCATCAGATGCTCCATCTCCTGAGTCAACTAGGGCTGGGAGAAATAGCATTTAATACGAGGGTCATTTCATAAATAATGCACACTGTTTTTTAAAATTTACATGTTTTATTTTTTTCAAGTATTTCTTTAAAATCCTTCAATATAGTCTCCCTGCTTTGCAATGACCAAGTCCCAACGTCCGGGAAGCTTCATTATTTCATGCAAGACGCTATTTTTGTTCAGTTGCTGAATGGCTCGGGTACTGGCAGAAAAAAGCTCTTCCAGAGATGCAAAACGATGTCCACGCATAGGTTGTTTCAACTTTGGAAAAAGGTCAAAGTCTGGTGGTCTCATGTCTGGACTGTAGGGAGCAGGAGGTAACACCTCCCAGCCGTATTTGCGTCGTTTTTCAATGACGATATTCCCTATGTGTGGGCGAACATTGTCGTGAAGAATGAGTGGCCCAGCCAAGAGCAACTGAGGTCAGGTTTTGTGCATTTTTTGCAAAAAAATCACGATAATACACTGCTGTGACACTTCTTCCACATAGAACTTTGTCTGTAATGATGATGCCTTCATGATCATAAGCAAAAATCATCATTTGCTTGACTTTTGATTGAGCTCGTCTAAATTTTGGCCATGGGGAAGATGGAGCTCTTCACTCGTCATTGAAAAACTACATGAATACGGCTGCTCCCTACAGTCCAAACATGAGTTCACCAGACTTCAACTTTTCCCAAAGTTGAAACAATCTATACATGGACATCGTTTTGCATCTCTGGAAGAGCTTTTTTCCACCGGTACCTGAGCCATTCAGCAACTGAACAAAAATGGTGTCTTGGATGGAATAATGAAGCTTCCCAGATGTTGGGACTCGGTCATTGCAAAGCAGGGAGATTATAGTGAAGGATTTAAAAAAAAAAAAAATACTTGAAAAAACAAAATAAAAACATGCAAATGAAAAAAAATAGTGTACATTATTTATGAACTGATCCTCGTACTAAACCACACTGAAGGATGGAGTCACCAAATGCAACAAACAAACAAACAGACAGACAGACAAAAAAAAAAAAAAAATCTACAACCCCTGTTTTACCAGCTTATTTTTCCAGAAAATATATCTTTTGGCTTTTAGGCCATGACAACAGCTTGACTATTCAAGGAAATGCTAAGCTGTTTAAAATCTAACTAAAATGCAGATATGTTTTCATATTGTAACAAAAATGTTTCCTAAGCTTCAGGTGGTTTAAGAAATATCAAGTAAACCTTAAGTTGATATTTAAAATAAGACTGGAGTTGAAAATAAAATAAAACGATTGTAATGATGTTTATTAGACATAAGATGGGAGAAAAAACTACTTGGCTTGATCTGAAATAATTCCTGGGGGGTCTTTTCCTTCTATCCATTAACAATGTTTGAAAATGGACATGTTTTTTGGTAAAACAAGAGTGGAGGTTTTTTTTAACATATGGAAGCAGCATTCACAGCCTTTGGGAAATGGAAAGCCCTACTCATTGCATAAAGGTGACACCTAGTGGCCAAATCTGGGACCCACGATTGAAGTATTCTAGGAGGAGATCTGCCCCTGGCTAAGGAACATCACTGCAATGAGCAGCCTTAGTATGTTGATTGGTTGGGGAGGGGTTAGAACAGGTGAAAAAGACCTGGAGAGTTATAAATGAAGGTAATTGGCTACCGATCTCCACCCTGATTCAAATTGCTAGAAATAGAAAAAAGAAGAAACTACCAGGTCATAAAACTAAAGTGGGGGAGGATTAAAAAATGTCTTGGGTGAACTGAATAAGTCAGGAAAAAATGTTTTGGGTCCAAACAACTATACATATGAGTCTGGGAAAGAAATGAAATGAAGATCTTACAAATATACATATAAACCCATCCAAACTGATCTTAAAACTGTTTTGTTTGAGGTCAGAATCACTATTGGGAGCACAGTTTTGACACACTAGAACAGGGAAGAACCACCTTTGGTCCTTGAGGGTAGAAACCAACTGTATTTTCAGGATATTTCTAATGAATATATAATATATGCATACAGTGTACTGAAATCCAAGCTGATTCCCCCTCCCATTACATAGTATCCAAAAGAAAAAGCAATGCTGCTTGTGAAATGGCTTGGAGCATGCGGTATAGCATGATAGCTGAATGTTGCATGCTAGATCTATTTATCCCAGGCTCCTCTTCACCTGTCTGCCTTAAAAGGTTTAAATTAGAGTATCTGCATTCTAGTGAGCTATTTTCAACTAGAGGCTGCCAAAACTAAAAATCAGTTGTGATATACACAGTTCACAGGTTGGCTATAAACTATGAAATTACAGTTCTCTTGTTTCCATAGCTGGTATTATGGTTTTGTAGATGTCTGTGTGGTACCATGCCCAAATTTGCTTGACCAAAGTTTCAACCATTCTGCTGTGGCTTTCTTCAGTGTGATAGCTGTAATAGTTTGGACACGTATCAAGCAATCACATGTATCTCTTGATGGGAAAAAGTTGATGATCTCTGTCCAATCAATTTAAATTCTTCAAGCATTCAATAGGACAAAGACTAATCACTTTTTTGAGTTTAAGTGCGATTGGACAGACATCAATCAATTCAAATCAAGAACCACTACATAAAAAAGCATATAAACCTACTAGACAGCTACCACCCTGAAAAAAGCCACAGCAAGATGGCTGAAACATTGGTGAAGCAAATTTAGACACTGCACTACCCAGGCAGCTGCAAGAACTATGAAAATACTACTTTAACATACATACCGAACCTATATTTTCATAGTTCTTATAAAAAATGAAAGTGTGCATCTAAAGATTTAATGATCGTCAAATGTGCATGGACAGAAGGAAATAAAGGATATTTCTTCCAATGATTTGGTCAGACATAGTCTGAAATTTGTCCTGCATCTGTTGAAGTAAAGTCTGCACCTGTGGAGAGAAATTAATTTGTATTTAGCGATTGGAAGAGTATGAACCTCACCATGACAAGTCATTTGTAAGCATCAGTCTCCTTCCCTAAACATGTCAGGTTTTCAGATGTGGCAGGGTATTCATTGGGGATAATCAGAGTTAGAAGGACTCAAGGACCAATTGGACTCTGTTGTCATTGATCTAGGGCAGTGGTCCGCAAACTTTTTGAAGCTGCTGCACACTAAACTTGGGGCTGCGGCTGAAGGGCATCCGGCATGCGAGTTTGCTAATCCTGCAGGTTGTCAGCTGGCACCTCTCCTCCTTGTTGGCATCTCGCAGCACTGTAACCAAATATATACTGTACTATTCTACAGGCACTTTTGTGCACAAGCTCATAAAGTCTCCCAGGTCAGGTCTCACAAGCTGGAAAGGCATTTGAAAAGATGACATGCATAGCAATAAAATATAGCAAGTCAAAGAAGAGCAAATTGTAGTGAAAAATGAACCTTTAAATAGAAATAAGGCAAGACTAATATTTTCAAAATCTAAGCACAGCACTCTGTTAGCAATGATTCGACTGCAGTGTCTGGCAGGCACTAGCTTTGTCCTCAGTTACTAATGGTGACAGAACAGACCTCTTCCATACATCTTAAGCAGCCACATTCTGGGGAGAAGTCCTGCTGAATTGAAGAGACACTGTTCCAGGACTTAGCAGCTTGCAGACAATGCTTTGATAGGAAATGGACTTGATTGGTTGAGAAAGAAGGCGGCCCTGATCACTCCAAAACTGAACACAATTTGATTCATTGGTTTCTGCTTTCTGATTTTCTATGACTACCTTACTGAAATAGGCAAATGGATCCATTAAAACCTCAAAGATACTACTTAAATACACACATATATATCTAATAAATTGGCAAAGAAAGCATTTTGACCTTCCCCAAACACACAAATTTGGTACTAGCTTTACATACAAAGATGTTTCAGTTTATAACAAGTAGAAAAAGCATGAAAAGCTTACAGAATTCTTTACAAACTCACTGTGTACAAGGGCAGGGGGAGGATTAGCCTGAATGCAGTGGCAACCAATTATTCTGTTGGTTTGGAAAGAATAAAATCAAGTTTCAAGTTTATTTAAAATTTACTATACCACCCACTCAAGACTTCTAGGCGGTGTACAAACATGTCATAATAATATACCAGTAAAAGTATAATTTAATCTAAAACAGACCAAGGGAGAAGAACAATTCAAAGAAACAGGAACAAGAGGAAAGAAGAGATAGGAACTCCAATTGTTAGAGAGAAAAGAAAACACTTAAAAAGGTAAAAACATAGGGTTGGGGAAATGATACTAAAAGTTTTTTCAAAAAACTAAAGTCATCCTTAAAAGGACAATTTAGGTTGCAAAGGCATCACGGAATTAAATTAAATGTAATAACTAATCATTAGATAGATGCCATTCAATAGATTCACCGTCTTACTGCAACAAATGTATCTCATGTTTCTCACCACTAAGTGGCAGCACTCATAGCAACCATTACAAAAAGGTTGTATTTTTGTAATGGTTGCTATCACCAGGTTACACAATACAACTGAAAACCAAGAACATTAAATACACTTCTGCTAAGGGAAAAGGGTTCAGCAACAATTGTATCAACTGTAATTGAGAGAACAAACACTGCAGTAAAAACATATGCTAAAATTTTTTTTTACAACATCTCACTTCTAACAGATGAATACTGACTTCCAATTTAATTCTAACTTAGATGATGGTAGGATTGCTCTTGCAGTTTCTTTGAATGTATGTGCTGTTTTCAATCTAGAAGATCATTCTCTTATCAAGTTCTCTGTTGATTTTAATATTTTCTAGCTGATCGCTCATTCTCTGCAAGCTGTTCACACACAAAATCCGCAGTACTGCGCTGCGTATGCCTAGTTATGCTTATGCTTTAAACTGGTCTGGGGAATGGCCCCTACCTATCTCTTACCACATTTTGAGCTACATATTCCCAGTAGGACAACCAGAAACTCCAATCTTTTTGCCTATCCAAGGATCACCGATTGCAAATACAGGTCCTTTATGGACAGAACTTTGACGTCTCAAGCTAGCAAACAGCAGACCTGGCTAGGCAACTACATCAACAGAGCTAGGCTGACCTACGTCGCATTTCGGAAAGAAATTAAGACAGCATTATTCAACAAATTTATCTCCTAATCAGTTACCAGTTCTAAACGATTAACTCCATGCTGATAACTTGAGAAATGCGTGTACTGTACTAACTGTATTGTATCGTATTGTATTTTACTAATTGTATTCTGTAATTCACTGACTGTCCAGCTCTCTTCACTGTGAACCGCCTAGAAGTCATAAGATTATGGCGGTATAGAAGAAATAAAGTTATTATTATTATTAGTTACGCTATAGAAATGATTAATAGTGGTAGCAGGACACAAAATTGTTTGTGAGGTACCTCAAGGATCCATCTTATCCCCGGCGGCGGACAAAAAAGCAAACAAGATGCTAGGAATTATTTAAAAAGGGATGGTTAACAAGCCTAAGAATGTTATAATGCCCTTGTATCGCTCCATGGTGTGACCTCATTTGGAGTACTGCGTTCAATTCTGGTCTCCTTATCTCAAGAAAGATATAGTGGCGCTAGAAAAGGTTCAAAGAAGAGCGACCAAGAAGGTAAAGGGGATGGAACTCCTCTCGTATGAGGAAAGACTAAAATGGTTAGGGTTCTTCAGCTTGGAAAAGAGACGGCTGAGGGGATTTATGATTCAAGTCTACAAAATCCTGAGTGGAATAGAACAAGTACAAGTGGATCGATTTTTCACTCTGTCAAAAATTACGAAGATTAGGGGACACTTTATGAAGTTACAGGGAAATATTTTTAAAACCAATAGGAGGAAATATTTTTTCAGTCAGAGAATAGGTTGTAGTAAAAGCTTATAGCGTAGCTGGTTTTAAGAAAGGTTTGGACAAATTACATAATAACATAGTAGATAACAGCAGATAAAGACCCGAATGGTCCATCCAGTCTGTCCAACCTGATTCAATTTAATTTTTTCTTCTTAGCTATTTCTGGGCAAGAATCCAAAGCTCTACCTGGTACTGTGCTTGGGTTCCTACTGCCGAAATCTCCGTTAAAACCTAATCCAGCCCATCTACACCCTCCCAGCCATTGAAGCCCTCCCCAGCCCATCCTCCACCAAATGGCCATATACACAGACAGACCGTGCAAGTCTGCCTAATGGTTTGGGAAGAGGTCATTTAATTTATGTTAACTAGGTTAGTTGTCTGAGACAGGAAGGCTCAACCCCCCACAGCTCTTAACACCTTTAAGATTTAAACAATGAAGTACATATCCTGCTCACGCACCCCCTCCCCTCTCTTGTCCATCCCCCTTTTCTTGTGATGGTTACCACTGACCCATGTAACAGATATATAAATGTTTTGCAGACTCATAATAAATCAGGCAAAAATCTCTTCAGAATACTGGCTATCTATCTTTCTTTCTGGGGGGAATTGCCTCCAGATGACAGAATGTTATTTCGGGACCTAGAAACGAATCTTGTCCGTTTCAATTTGGGGGCTACGTCCGGGATGGACTTGACATTGCCAATATTTTGTGAGTATTTCTGAATTTTGAATTCTGTTCTTTAATACTCACAGGTATAGGCATCATGTTCCAACCCTTTATTTAAATTGTAGGGTTTTCGGTAAACCCGCCACGGTTACTGTCCTTTTGGTAAGGACAAATATTAATGTGGAGTTTTCGGTAAATTCCCGCCGTGAAAATCCATTCTTTCGGGAAGAATGAAATTAAGTGAAGACTTTTGGAAAGTCTCTATTGTGGATTTATAGAAACGTCTGCGCATTCTGTCATCTGTGCTATTCTTTGCATGTGCTTTCTCGTCTATTGCTTAGATAAGATTTTATAGAGTATAAGATTATATTGTATATTATTAATGTACCTCGCTTATAAGGTAAGGTAAGCGAAAATTTCTGCATTGTTATATTGTTTTTGTTATTGAAAAAATTCCTGCATTGTGATATTGTTTTTCTAATGGGTCATAAAGACACTTAGGATTTTCCACCTCCTAGACAGATGAGACTTTGTTCGCTTCAGTAATAATAATAATAATGGTAATGGCTTTGTTCTTCTATACCGCCACAATCTTGCAACTCTGGGCGGTTTGCATTTAAGAGAGCTGAACATTCAGCGATTTACAATATGTAGAGGGAGTACAGAGTACACAGACTATTAGGAATCAAAATTACAAAATATAATGTTTGCTAAGAATTTCGGAGCTGACCTGTAAAGAAAAATCACAGCTTTCCTGGAAAAAAAAAAAGGGATCCGTTGGGCTTGCAAGGAAGATTTTTGTTTTTTTCTGTGTTAAGTTTCAGTTTGAAGTTGCTTGTCCAATGTTCTATTTCAGTCATTATATGAGTAATGTATTTTGAGATTTCATTTGTTATGCTGTTAGGATGGAGATGTCGTCTGCATATATTGTGGCGGGGCCGGGGTTAAGCCTAGCGCTGGCAACCCAGCTCCCGCCCCAGGTGTGGGGACCAGGCGCTCCCAGGAGAATTCCCACTGGGAAACAGTGAAATAATTAGTGGAGGCTGCGTTAGTGGTAAAGTTCAGCTTTTCTTTATTTCCCTCAGTTTGCAGCACTGGGGTTCCAGCAGTCCCTCTGTGTTGAGGAGACTTGGACAAAAGCATACTTTCATACAGTCCAGCCTGCTGTCCAGGCAGAAAAGCCAAAAAAAAAAAATAAAACCAAAAACGTTTTCTCCTGATTTTGCTTTTTCTGTTTGAGAAATCTTTAGGAAGCTTTAGCACTGTCCCACCTGAAGCCCAATGCCCCCACTACCCCAAACTCCCAGGGTAGGGTTAGGGAACTTTATTACCCAACCATTTCAGACTGCTCTTAAGGGTTAAGAATTCTCGGGACTCTGGGTTCCGTGCGGGCTTTCGGGAGAGGTTAATTACAGGTTCTCACCTCCTTCTTCCTCTCAGGCTCTAAGTAATTTATTCATACTAGTTCACAGTTAGACTAAGGGAGAAAGAACGCTATGGTTTCTGTCCTTGCCTCTCTGCCTTGCCCTGCCTGTTGGCTCTTAGTGATAGGCACAGGGTTACTAGGCAGTTTCCTGGGCTTAGGAATAGGGACAGCCCTTTGCAAGGCAGGGTTTAAAACCGGGTTTAAACTGCTGACAGGCACTTCCCTGTCACAATATGTATTGGATCAGGTTTGGTTTTTGCAGTGGGTGTCCTAGAGCTGATTCTGTGGCAGTCCTTGTCCTTTGTTGTAGTGACAAGCAGGCTGACTAGTTTTCAGCACTGTCTGTAGGCCAGTAGGTTTCAGGTTTGTTTGGGGAACTTACAGAAACAAAATGAAAAAGGGTAGAAATACATTTGTGTAATTATTAAAACAGACAGTCAGAAAGGCATATATTTAAAAACAAAGCAAAACAAATTATAATGAAAAAGAAAGAGAAGGATGAAAACAAAAGGGAGGAAACAAAAAAATAAATAATCTAGCACTTTGTAGAAAAGATTAAAATGAATAAGAAAAGCAAGGAGCAAAGTCCCATTACAGTCCTTAAAAGGACTATTATACTCCAAATGCGTCTTTAAAAAGAAAGGCCTTCAAGCTAGTTTTAAATTTATCAAGTGATGAACTTTATTAGTATGCACGGTGCCAAGGTGTTCTAAAGAGGGAATGGATAACAGGTTTTGATAAGAAGAATGTAATGTGTGATGCAGGTTGTGGGAGATTAATAACCTGTTGATGAAATCAGGTAGACCGGAAGCTATGGTTTTATGTATCAAGTTTCAAGTTTCAAGTTTATTAGGTGACATGATCAAATTTTTGAGCTTTTAAGGTGAAATGATTTTAATGGCAGTATTTTGAATAATTTGGAGGCAATTGTCTTAAAGAGGGTCAGGATAAATTAACTTTAATTAATACAGGTGCCAGAATTAGTTTTACAGATAGAGCAAGAAAGATATGGAAATTTGTGAGATTCAGGTTTCAAGTTTATTTTTAACTTATTGAATAGCTTAATTTAATTTGCTAAGCGATTTACAAATCAAGTTTCAAGTTTCAGGTTTATTATTTTTCTTGATTAATCGCTTAATCAAATTCTAAGCGATGAACATATTAAAATATAGTCAAATAAGGACAATACAATACAAAAACAAACTTTAAATAATAACATTGGGTAAAATAAATTTTCCTAAATCCTGCTCATTCCGCAGATAAATGGGAAGATCGTTCCAAGTTTGAGGAGCAGTTACAGAAAAAAAATAAATTGACGTCTAGTGTTAATAATTTTAAGTGATAGAATGGTTAATAAGTTTTGCTCATTAGACCTCAGGGTTCTGTTTGAATGATAAGGAATTAAATGTTTAAATATGAATGCTGGGGTCTTATGAAGAAGAGATTTAAAAAATAAACAAAAAAAACAAGCAGACAGAGTTTGTACGTTATCCGAAATTAACTGGAAGCCAATGTGCATCTATCAAAAGGGGTGTAACATGGTCATATTTTCTAGACTTAGTGATGAGTTTAATGGATATGTTCTGACATAGGAATTTTGCAATAGATCGTATCCTACGTAATCTGTAAAATGTAGATTTAATTATAGTGCTAATATGATCATAAAAAACAAAAGGTGTACACATATGCTTATTTATAGTAAATTACATGAGCCTGACATATTGACATACAAACTAACAGATGCATAAGGAAGAAAGGGCAGAACTACAATTGTATTAATAGAACACAAGGGAAGACGTGAATGGTGAGGGCAATAGGAATAGGGAATAAATAAATTAAAGGCGTCTTTAAAAAGGAAGCTCTTCAGATTGCTTTTAAAATGGTTTAGGTCATTTTCTTCTTCAATAATTTTTTATAATTGTTTCTAATCCTACAAGTTTATATCTTGGTGAGAAAAGTGGCACACTCACCCCTGAGATAGAAGGGAAGTCCAGAAACTAAAACAGAAATTTTCCTACAGACCAAAGTGCCAGGTGCCAAGAGCTAATTCAGTGGGAGAACTAATTCAGAATGAATTTACCTACCTATTTTACTTTCAGTGATGGAATTGTTAAGAGTTTTTGATTAATGGATCTTAAAGAAAGTGATATACTATGGGGAGTAAATAGTTATTAATGAATTGGGGTTCGTTCAAAGACAGTGTTTTAAAAAACTAAAAGTAGGATTTTAAAGGTAATGCGATGAGTAACAGGAATCCAATGTGATTCGATTAGGATTGCAGACAGAGCTTGATAGGTGTGGAAGAGGCTTAATGAGTCTTAGTGCCCATGCAAATATGGATTCCCTACTTATTCAGACTTTCCTTTCTAACCTCCGTTCTCCTTTGCAGATTCTGGTCAAACAAATGATTTCAGAATGGCCCACTAGTTCTCGTGCATAATTTCAGATTGAAAAAAGGAGCAGTGCGGGGTTTGAACCCCCAAGCCTCAGGTTCCTTAGGCTGTAGCGCTAACCACTACGCAACACTCTCCTACGCTTTGAGATCTCTAAGCCTTGGGAAATCCTGCATTATTAGGGCCAGCTACCTACCTGGGGACCGCACCTGTCCGCTCCTCGCGGAAGAGGGGGTCACGGGTTTCGTAGCGGGCGGGCCCCTGTCTCCGATTGAGATGGTAATAATCCATCTAGAAGTACTGGATGTTTTAATTGCGGAGACCCTGGTCACTGGCTTAATCAATGCCCATCTGGCCGGTGCCCAAAGCCGCCCTTCGGACGGACTTTGGTGCAAAGAGGGGAAACCCTGTATACCAGCTGCCCTTGTTATTGTTGACATGTTCTCCCGATAACCTGAAGTTTTTTCCCACTACAAATGAAACTGCTCAGACTATGGTGAACATTTTACTTCGCAAAATCATCCCTAGGTGGGGATGTCCCACACACATCAACAGATAATGGTCCTGCTTTCACTGCCAGAGTATGCAAAGATTTAGCTATCGCATTCCGCATTGAGTGGAAATTTCATCTCCCATATCACCCACAGAGTTTCGGTATTGTCGAACGCATGAACAGGACTATTAAAGATAAAATCTGGAAAGCCACAGCTGGCACATTTGTGAATGGAAAAAATTCCTTCCTATTGTTTTAGCTGAAATTAGGATGTTGCAAAATTAAATGACCTCTTCCCAAACCATTAAGAAAGTAAACACCCAACATTCTACATTTGATTACTTCCAGCCCAGGCAGGAACAAAAGACATAAATATGTGTGTCCTTTTCAAATGTGTCCTTTCATAGACAGAGACAGAAAATCTATCCTTTCATTACACTGGCCTTAGTTCAATTTTTAATATTATTTTCTGATTCTAGATCCTCTGTGTTCATCCCACGCTTCTTTGAACTCAGTCACCTCTCTCGGGAGCGCATTCCAGGCATCCACCACCCTCTCCGTTAAGTAGAATTTCCTTACATTGCCTTTGAATCTACCACCCCTCAACCTCAAATTATGTCCTCTGGTTTTACCATTTTCCTTTCTCTGGAAAAGATTATGTTCTACATTAATACCCTTCAGGTATTTGAACGTCTGAATCATATCTCCCTTGTCTCTCCTTTCCTCTAGGGTATACATATTCAGGGCTTCCAGTCTCTCCTCATATGTCTTCTGGCGCAAGCCTCCTATCATTTTCGTCTTATCAAATTCCTGGAGGAAAAGTCCATAGTCTGTTATTTAGAAAGACATGGGGGAAGCCACTGCTTGCCCTGGATTGGTAGCATGGAATGTTGCTATCCTTTGGGTTTGGGCCAGGTACTAGTGACCTGGATTGGCCACCGTGAGAACAGGCTCCTGGGCTTAATGGACCATTGGACTCAGTAAGGCTATTCTTATGTTCTTAACCTTAAGATATCTCCATAGCATCCGCCAGACATCTAAGAAGTAAAACTCCCCTTTTGGAAAGCCAAGAGGATAATGCCCAACTGAGGTGAAATCAAAATACTACCTTTGGTAGAAAGGAAGAACATCAGTCACTTTCTTGTTGAAGAATAAAGGGTATCTACACAAGAGAACTTGTAGATCAGATATTCTTTAGGCTGAACAAATTGCCACCAAAAAGATCAAATTCAAGCTTACATTCTCAAGTGTTGCTTTACTGACTGGCACAAAAGGCAGGAGTCTGAAGAATTTTAAACTGCTGGTTAATCTTCTAGGAAATCTCCCAATATCACTGTGAAGAGTCAATGGAGTACCTTCAAAACATCTCCAGAAATATGCAAGAGATACTACTTGCATGATAAGAGCTGAGACACAGACCCAGTGCAACCCCTCTTGAAGGAAGTGAAGAATGGACACAAGCTTGAGGTGGTCCTCTTCTTGCACAGAATATGCCCTACAGATGCTCATATGGGTCAGCGATGCAGAGTTCTTCCTAGACCTAAACATGGTAGCTATCACCATGGCTGAATATCATTTCCTCAAAAGTCTCTTCCTCTCAATAACCCAAAAGGTTCTTCATGGCGTTTACTCAGGTTCTCTCTGTCCAATATTAAATTTTGTTTACACATCAGACAATTAAATCTTCCAGTAATACCATTAGCCACAGACTTTATCTCCCTCCTTTACAAAACCACACTAGCGTTTTTAGCACCGGCCACCGCGGTAACAGTTCCGATGTTTATAGAATTCCTGTTACCACCATGGCTGGCGCTAAAAATGCTAGAATATCTTTGTAAAGGAGTATTTGGTTCCATGATCATCAACCAACAGACCAGCCTGCATTCAAGTTTTTTTAGCAAACACCATCAAGCACACAAAATAATAGGAAGACTATACAGAAGATAAATTACTCCTAATTCTGAAAACTAGCATTTGCAACTAAATCAATTCTGGCCCTTATTTTGAAGGAGATAATGCAATTGTATAATAAAATTACTAAGCAAAAAACAAATACCGCTCTAATTTTTGTTCATCTAGGTAAAATGTTTTTAGTAAAGGGGAGCTAACATATGGGACTGGCTTAACCCTTTCAGGACCATAAGGATCGTAGGCCAATTTTTGTGGTTTTGACGACATTTTTATGGTAAAAAGGGCTTGCAGATGCCAAAAAATTGATTTTTTTTGTGAAATATCATTATTTTTTTTTTAAAAAAAATCACACTTCTGGCTTATGGACAGTGTGGCAAGTGAATCTTCTCGTCAATCTGGCAACGACGCTAATGAATGAATGTCGGAACCAGTTTGTTTACATAAAGGCAGTATCATATGGAATCCGTACATATCAAATTTAGAACTGTAGACTATCCCAATCAAAATTTATAGGATTTGAAAGTTATGGGACAAATATGTCCCTTGGTCCTGAAAGGGTTAACAATACACAGGGAATTTTAAATCCTTAAAATCCATGATTTCTGTCTCACAAATATCACCCAGATAGAGGGCAGCAGGCTTTCCCCTAACATTTTTCATTGCATTACCACAGAGACTCCCAAATTCAGCTCAGGGCTCATCACAGCATTTTATATGAATGCTGAAGCTATATAGCAATGCTAACAGAGCTTGAACCTTATACTAGAGGTGTGCACAAGAACATTGTCTAGTTCCCATCACCACCCGACATATTCTTTTCTGTCCCCACCCCCATCATATTGCTACCATCTCCTCACCATTCCCCCCACCCCAGTTTTCTTTTCCATGCCCATCCCACATTTAAAAGTTCTTGTAAATTCAAACATAAAATGTGTCCAATAACTTGTTAAAATTTAAACAAAACCAATAGGAATTATTTAGCTAAATAAATATGCAAGATTTTACATGTTTTCTTAGCTGAGCTATTTTTATTTCGCATCAAGGTGTGCACCTCCCAACCCCATTCACTTTGAATCTGTCCCCTAACATCCCCGTGGTATTATTGATTTTTGTCACCAACAGCATGGATCCCCACAGGTTTCCCGTTATCCCCATGCACACATCTACACCATACCCAGCAGGCTCACCATCGCTGTCATATCCTGCACAGTCTTGGGATCAGTTTCAGACATCCTCCTGGCACTTGTCCTTTGGAAGGTTAGATCTCCTCACAGATCTGAAATATGAAAGAATTGTATGGGAACCTTTTTTATTGTATTTTACAAAAAAAAAAAAAGCTTGAAAAATATGCACTTCAAGCAAATGTTTGTAACTCTCCTGGAACACTTGCTCATAAGGCAGGGGAAAGAAAATGCAATCAATATAAAACAATGCTCAGCAAGCCTAGAATTGCTTAGGAACTAATTTATTAGAGCAGGTTTTATGGGAGAGGTGAAATGAAGTCATGATTGATTCTCTTCCTTGGTGTAGATGGGGCTTCTTGAGGATCAATGACAGAAACATGAATACTTGAAAGTCTTGGTAAAGGTTTATTTCTGATAATCAAGCAGGTTTCTGAGATCCTCTTTCCTCTCTGTATAACACTTATTGTAAGCAGATTATTGGAATTCTGTTAGCTGTGAAGAGGTTTCATTTTAATCTCATGAACCATCTGTTCTGACTAGAAGTGCTCTAAAAACAAAACCCCACATCAACATGCATCCCCAGAGTTGAATCTACTCTTGCCCTTGTTGAATTCTAAAACTATATGTTTTAATTTAAAAAGTTAAATACAGTCAAACCTTGGTTTGAGAGCATAATTCGTTCCAGAAGCATGCTTGTAATCCAAAGCGCTTATATATCAAAGCGAATTTCCCCAAAGGAAATAATGGAAATTCAGACGACTTGTTCCACAACCCAAAAACTTTAACAGAAAATACAGTACTGTATAAAGTAAAAATATTCATCTCCTACTTACCGCCTTCCTTTTCATGCTACTTCTAAGATGAGCACATAGCTTCTGAGATGGGCACACAGGATGCACTGATGAGATGGCATACAGGTTTTGTTTATATGGTGTGCAGGGTACGTTTAAATCTGGCTGACTACACCTAAGTTTGGTTGTTTTGTTTAACTCTGGCTGGCTACACTAAGCTTGGTTTTGTTTTGTTTAAATCTGGCTGGCTACCACTAAACTTGGTTGCTTTGTTTAAATTTGGCTGGCTACACTAAGCTTGGTTTTGTTTAAATCTGGCTGGCTACCACTAAGCTTGGTTGTTTTGTTTTGTTTAAATCTAGCTGGCTGCCACTTAGCTTGGTTGTTTTGTTTTGTTTAAATCTAGCTGGCTGCCACTAAGCTTGGTTGTTTTGTTTAAATCTAGCTGGCTACCACTAAGCTTGATTGTTTTTTGTTTGTTTTAAAAAATCTAGCTGCCACTAAGCTTGGTTGTTGTTTTTCTTTGTTTAAATCTGACTGGCTACCAGCACAAACTGCTTTTTTTTTTTTTTAATCTCGCTGGCTACCAGCACAAGCTTGGGGGGGGGGGGGGGGTAAAAATTATTATTACCTGGCTGGCTACCAGCATGGTAGGGAAGAGGAACACAAGCTCGGGTTGGTTTTTGTTTTTTTTTTATCTTGATCTCGCTAGCTACCGGCAAGGTAGGGAAAAGAAAAGTACACAAGCTCCGGGTTCTGGCTAGCAGGGCTAACGCTTTGAGGATCTGGATAGAATAGTAGTAGTAGTAGAGCTCTCTTGTACTTTTTTCCCGCTCAGGCAGTCTTCATGCATGCATTGCGCTTTTATAGGTTTGCTCAGTTGTGCGTGCCGTAGGCGAACACGCTCATTTACCGAGTCTAAGCTCAGTTTGCAAGACAAAAATTAAAGAAATGTTTTGCTCGTTTTGCAAAACATTTGCAAACCACGTTACTCATAAACCAAAGTTTCACTGTAATGCTAAATGATCAAACTAGGAGAAAGAAATTTTTGGCTTATCACCAACGATTATGACCCTAGAAGCAACTTTTAAGCTTTCCTATCCTGGTAAATGTTTGATTTCTTTAAAATGTTAAATGCATCTTCTTTGAACCCTCTCAATTACAATTTATCTTTGGAAGAGAAAGACATTAAGCCTGCCGAATAGGTTTAGCAAATGTTTTCAGAAAGTAGGGCCGCAAAATTAAAATTCGCGCTTGCCCTCATATTTCTCCTAGATTTTGAAATTTAGTTTATATCTACTTATTCTTTCCTAGAGATTTCCTTTTCTTGATCTCCCATAGTGACAAACATCCTCACCCCCCCCCCCTTTTTTTTTTTTAACTTAGCCATGGTAGAGGTTTGATAGTACCTCGGAGCACTACATACTCCAATGCTCATAGAATTCCTATGAGAGCTGGAGCAGTGTCGGAGCCCTTGGCGCGGCTTGGTAAAAGGGGGGGGGGGGAGGATAGCATAATAGCATAGAATTAATGTATTTGTTTTAATACATTTCTTGATATATATTGTTAAATTCTGTATTTTCCTTTCAAAGTTTGTGCATTAACAGAAGAGATTTTTTTTTTTGCATATTATAACACCCACCTGGCCTTTTTACAATCTACAAAACCTAGAACAATTAGACACCCAAGATGAGTACAAAAAACTCTTTTTGAATTATTTATGACATTTTGAGGAGTTGGAATTGTAATCAATATAGTATAACACTTGGGGCTCCTTTTATCAAGCCGCACTAGCGAGGTTAGCGCGTCAGACATTTCATCAAGCGCTAACTCCCGCGGCCGGCTAAAAAACTAACGCCTGTACAATGCAGGCGTTAGCAGCTAGCGCAGCAGGCGGTTTAAGAACATAAGAAGTGCCTCTGCTGGGTCAGACCAGAGGTTCATCGTGCCCAGCAGTCCGCTCGCGCAGCGGCCCAACAGGTCCAGGACCTGTGTAGTAGTCCTCTATCTGTACCCCTCTATCCCCTTTTCTTTAGAAAATTGTCCAATCCCTTCTTGAACCCTAACACTGTACTCTGTCCTATCACACCCTCTGGAAGCGCATTCCAGGTGTCCATCACCCGTTGGGTGAAGAAAAACTTCCTAGCATCGGTTTTGAATCTGTCTCCTTTCAACTTTTCCGAATGCCCTCTTGTTCTTGTAGTTTTTGAAAGTTTGAAGAACCTGTCCCTCTCTACTTTCTCTATGTCCTTCATGATCTTGTAAGTCTCTATCATATCCCCTCTAATTCTCCTCTTCTCCAGGGAAAAGAGCCCCAGTTTCTCCAGTCTTTCAGTGTATGAAAGGTTTTCCATACCCTTTAACAAACGTGTCGCTCTCCTCTGAACCCTCTCGAGTATCGTCATATCCTTCTTAAGGTACGGTGACCAATACTGGATGCAGTACTCCAGATGCGGACGCACCATCGCCCGATACAATGGCAGGATAACTTCTTTCATTCTGGTTGTAATACCCTTCTTGATTATACCTAGCATTCTATTCGCTTTCTTAGCGGCCGCTGCGCTTCATTGTGTTATCCACTATTACCTCCAAGTCCCTTTCCTGGGTACTTTCACTCAATAACATCCCTCCCATCGTATAGCTGTAGCTCGGGTTTTTGCTTCCTACAAGCAATACTTTACATTTCTCTACATTGAACTTCATCTGCCATCTCGTCGCCCACTCCCCTAGCTTGTTCAGGTCCCTTTGCAATTCTTTGCAGTCCTCCTTAGTCCGAGCACCACTAAAAAGTTTGGTGTCGTCTGCAAATTTTATTATTTCGCACTTCGTCCCTGTTTCTATGTCATTTATAAATATATTGAATAGCAGCGGTCCGAGCACCGGCCCCTGCGGGACACCACTCGTTACCTTCCTCCAGTCCGAGTAGTGGCCCTTCACTCCTACCCGCCAACCAATTCCTGATCCATCTATGTACGTCCATTGTGTAAGACTTGCTTGACCCCATTTGATCGTGATTGGCGTGTGTTTGTTATCTTTTATGCAGTTTGCTTTATACCTTAACCACCATGGACCCCTGAGGAAGGCGTGTTATCCGAAACACGGACTGTGTCGGGTCCCTTGGTTGGCTATAAGGTTATATATGTTACTGCATTTACTAATAAACAACGCCTGCATCTGCAGTCTGTTCGTTGTTTCCATCTATGTACGTCTCCATCAACGCGCCGTTAAACCCCTACCGCAACTTGAGAAAAGGACCCCGTAAAGTGCGATGATTGAACAAGCGAAGATTTTTCTCCAGGGGGGGCAAAACCCCGGCGTGATTTTTTTTATTACCAGCTGATTGGTTCTGAGCACTTTGAATTTAGTTCAATTATTTATTTATGAACGCAGAAAGTGCGGGTGTTTTTGTATCAGTTAACGTATCGCCCGTGTATTTACTATCACTTTCCCATTTTTTTTTTATTTGCTTTTTTACAATCTAGTCAAGACAACCCATAACTCCCAAGTGAGTGGGACGCTCGACGCACAGGCCGAGGACGTCCGTTTCAGGCAACTAGTGCAGAAAGGGCGGGGGGGGGGGGTTAAGGATGGAGGGAATCAGGGGCACCAACACCATTGACTTACTAGAGAAACACAATCACGACCCCCGCATGGTTTTCTACCACCAGTCGCTGGGCCGTGATAACCAACCCAAAGGCAGACCCCACCCCCCTCCTCTCGGGAGACCAGAGAACCCGGCTCCCCCTCCCCCTCCTACCGTCAAACTGTCAGTCCGGCAGCTTTTCCTTCCTCCGACACAAACTCTCCAGCTCCCGCCGACGCGCCCCGCCTTTTGCCCGGAAAGCGGAAGTTGCGTCACAGGAAGGCAGCCCGGCGACTCGGAGCCCGTCGCGTCGTCGGAGGGCGGCACTCACGCGCGAAGCGGGAGCCTCTCGGCGGTCAAAAACTTGCGCGCCCGGGGCCGCCGCCTCAGTTGCCCTCACGAAGTCGGCGCGGCCGCCCTCGCGCTCTGTGCCGCGGCCGAGGTCGCCTGATCTGCGGGCGCATGCGTGCGTCGGCCTTCGCGCGCTGCTAGGGCGTCGTACGTGGCGGGCGCCCCTCCCATTCGCCGGTGCGGATCAGGGGATGGCCAGGTCTTGCTATAGGAGTGGTAGGGTAGCCTAATGGTTAGTGCAGTGGCCCTTGAACCTGGTAATCTGACCTTGGTACCCCCTCCCGACCTTGGGCATGTCATTTGCCCCAGGAACACAAACTTAGATTGTGATAAACTGCTGATAGGACTATTTATGTATTTTAGACATTTATATTCCACATATCCTGCAATTCTATGCAGAGTGCACGAAAACATCCAAATAAAAAAAATAATAAACTACAGCCTTATAATACTAAACATGTTACAATAAAAACAACACCTTTCTCCCTCTGCTCTCACTTGATGGAAACTTTATTGGCACATCACTCACTGTTTCAAGTTGAAAAAGTGTCCAACACAGTTTTAAGCTTGCTTTTTTTTTTTTTTTTAAGTAAAACAGATTCTCTGGGTTATAACAGAAGCAGACAGGTACTTGACATCAAAATCATTTTAGGGAATTATGAACTCCCCCTAACATTGTAGGCTAGGAATCTTGTGATTCTGCTGGATGGGGAAGGGGTAAAACGCAGACCTTACGGACCTCGCAGATCTAAAACCGCACGTACTTAAAAATCTGAGGTCCGTGCCACTTGTAGTTTCTGGCTCTGACAGACCTCTATGACAATTTAGCTCTGACGGATCCTTTTCCCTCCCTATATTGAGACTAGCAGCAAAACTTTTGCCCTGAGCTCTGTGCCACTTTTAGTCTCGGCATAGGGAGGGAAAAGCATTAGGATCCGTCAGCGCTAAAATAATAATAATAACTTTATTCTTGTATACCGCATTACCATGGAAGTTCTATTCGGTTAACAGATGAAGAGACTGTACATTTACAGCGAAGTTACAATTTCGTTAATGTTACATTAACATTTTAGACAATGCATTTTCAGTCAAGTTACATTTACATTTTAGACGATAAATTTACGGAGAAGTTAATTTTTTTGCAGGTAGGTTATATATTCGGAGTAGTTATGTTTGCTATAAGTTACAAAATGTATACAAGGACGTATTGAAATCAAATTTTAGTAGCTGGACATCATTCACACCACATTAACAAAGACTTTCTCCGTTGTCTTATATATATATTATTTTTTCATATGTTGTCTCATTGATGGTGTGTGGTTACAAAGTCTTTGTTAATGTGGTGTGAATGATGTCCAGCTACTAAAATTTGATTTCAATACGTCCTTGTATACATTTTGATTTATTTTATTGAATCCCCTGTTATATTTAGTGCTATAAGTTACATACAGCAGTGTTACAAATAGAAGTGTTACATACGGCGGTAAAGAGTCTGGGGAAGAGTCTAGGTCAGAGGAGGAGGAGGGAGGAGAGCGGAACATTCAGAGGAATTTGTCAAAAAGGTAGGTTTTAGTTAACTTCCTGAAAGTTTGATAGGGGGGGGGAATTGGAGATGAGAGTGGAGAGGCATTTGTTCCATTTGCCTGCTTGGAATGCTAGGGATCGGTCGAGGAATGTCATAGAGGTCTGCAAGAGCCAGAAACTAAAAGTGGCACGAACCTCAGATTTTTAAGGATGTGCAGTTCAGATCCATGAGGTCCGATGCACTGCAGACCTTTGCACACATTTTTTAACACCCCCCCCCCCCCAACCCAGCTATTTGCTATCCAGTGTCATATCACAGGGGCTTTCGGAATTAGCGTGGAGGGAGAGATCTGGAGGAAGGGACGATCGGGCTAATTAGCAAAAGCCACGGTGTGCTTCCTCCCGCCTTAGCCATTAGGGAAGGCAGAGACGGGGGCCTGATCTGAGCGTGCAGGGAAAGTGATGGAATAAGCTAAAAGGCAGACTTGTCAATACACAGACTTCAGATTTTTAAGGACGTGCAGTTTTAGATCCGTGAGGTCCATGTTTTACCCCTTCCCTGCTGGATGTATCACTTGCTTTTGAAATTTAGGCAACCTTTAAAAACAGCCTCTATCGCCAGATCTTACTGTACCAAATGGGTAAATCAGAAGTGATCCTCTATTGCTCAATAAAGTACATGGCAGAGATAGATGACAAGAAAATCTGTTTACTGGTTCAGGTTCCACATTGATTGAAATAAGGTTTCTTCTTGAAGGTCACCAATGCTGCAGCCCACTGTTCCCCCTGAGCGAGAGTCCTCGAATTGCATTGCTGGGAGTGGGGAGTTCAGATCACTGGAATTCCCAGGAGTCCTGTTGAACTTGCCTATCCATCACTATTGAAAACGTGAACAGCAACATACCCCAGGAGAACAGCTTAAAGCCCATTTTCAAGCTTTTCCAAAATGTATTCTATTATATTAACATCTAGCTGCTCAGAGCTACAACCTTAAAACAGAAAGCTTGTAGTCGTATTGCAATAAATTGTTAGCCTCTTAAGGACAGATACCAGCAGCAACACTGCAGTCGCGTCGCTCATACCTAGACACACCCAGAAACGTCAACCAGCGATTACAAAAACAGCACACGTGTTAAATCGAAGCAAATACTCTTAAGCTTTTTTTCTAATCTGTTCTAACAATGAAGCTCGCCTAAGGTCCAAAGAAAGCTTATTCCAGCAACTAGGGCCCTGCACAGAAAACATCACTTTCTGATAACTTGATTAGTAGTACTAGCAGTTCTAGTTATCACCAAAGCAGTAAGTGTTAAATACGGGTTTATAAAATAGACTAACAGACAATCACTCTACTTCTTCCATGTTTACTAAGTGTAGCAATTTGAATGAACAGAACTATTGAATATGAAACAACATTTAACAAGGTCAAAGGAGTTAAAACATTGCATTTAGGCAATGATTGCTTCTTCTAGTATGGAAATAAAATGGGCAGATATTTTGCCAGATTGGTGCAGAATGAGGGGGGTCAGTGTTCATTCCGGAGAGTCAGGAGGAGAGAGAGCAAGAACCACTAGCAATAGGACTATCATTAATGTCTTTCATGTTTATTACAACCAAGTTTATAGGGTGCATCCTATAAGAGCAAATAGATTTAAGGCCTTCTTTGTAGAATTTATCTTTCTGCATCATACACGAGAAAAGTTGGAGATAATGAACTGCCCATTTTTACCTGATGAGGTCCTGCATGCTTAACATGACCATTTATTTTTTTCATTAAACGGGACATTTACAGATTTTCAGTCCCGCCCCCCAATCCCACCCTAGCCCGACACCCAATCCCGCCCCCAATTTCCTCCATTTTTCATGTACACACAATATCTTATTAATTCATAACGGTAACCATAAAATTAAAAAAAAACCCACCACAAAACACACTGTATGCAGAAAAAATGTTCATTGTATGCACAAAAAATGGCCTTAAATCTATTTTCATTTATATTCGGGGTTTTTTTTAAAGAGGTCAAGACAGATGACTTTAAAATATGCGATGTCACCTCAGTAACAACTATAGAAAAATAGACAAATATAGTGCAAAATATAGACAGCAGATATAAATTCTCAAAATTGATACATTTTGATTACTAAATTGAAAATAAAATCATTTTTCTTACCTTTGTTGTCTGGTGAGTCTCTGGTTGCACTTCCTTCTAACTATGCATCCTTTCTTTCTCCCTGCCGCCCTTCTTTCTTTCTCTCTCCCTGTCCCCGTCCCCCCAAGCCACTGCCGCCTCCCTGCACCCCAAACCACCGCCACCACACTCCCCTAACTTTTTCATTCTCTCCCTGCTTCCCCTCAAAGCCACCGCCAATGACAATTTCTCCCTGCTTCCCTGTCGCCACAGCAACAGGGCCAGGTGAGGTGAGTGCAGTGACTGCACAATGGCCAGATTTGACCCGCAGCTCCTGATTGGTAAGACCCGACTTTAGTGCAGGAAGAGGTGGTTGGAGCATACAGTGAGTGATTTCCTTCACTCGCCGGCGCTCTGGCTGCTCTCTCCTGCCTCTCCAGCTGTCCTCTCCTGGTCGGCGGTTTGCGGTCGTAAAATACCGCGAATGACCAAGACCGTGAACCACCGACCGCAAATGACTGGAGGAACACTGTATTTGCAGTTTGGATTCCATAAGGATCATAATTCTGAGCTGCTTCTATTATCTCTATGTAAGGAGATTCATAAGGGGTTTGGTAAGAGGAAACGTTATTTACTGGTGTCTCTCATTGTTGTTGCGGCGTTCGATACTGTAAATAATTCAGTATTGTTGGGTAAATTGCATTCATTTGGGATTTCAGGAACAGTACTCAAATGGTTTTCTTCACTCCTTAATAACAAGAGTTTTTGTGTATCTATAGGAGGTGAATACTCAGACTTTTTCAATCTAGATTACAGAGTGTCCCAAGGGCCTTCACGGTCAGCAAGTTTATTTAATTTATTCATGGCACCAATTGGTAGAATACTTTCAGAACTAGGGGTGATGTGTCGCATCTATGTGGATGATGTACAATTTGCTTTTGAATTTCCTTCTGATAGTGTGCAAGATTTTCGATGCTGTCCTCTTATATTGAGGCCATCAAGTGATGCATGTAGGTAACAAAAATCTCACGCATGAATACAGGATGTCCAGGGCGGAACTTAGAGAGACCTCCCAGGAAAGAGACTTGGGAGTTATGATCGACAAGTCGATGAAGCCGTCCATGCAATGTGCGGCGGCGGCAAAAAGGGCGAAAAGAATGCTAGGAATGATAAAGAAGGGGATCACGAACAGATCGGAGAAGGTTATCATGCTGCTGTACCGGGCCATGGTGCACCCTCACCTGGAGTACTGCATCCAGCACTGATTGCCATACATGAAGAAGGACATGGTACTACTCGAAAGGGTCCAGAGAAGAGCAACTAAGAAGGTTAAGGGGCTGGAGGAGTTGCCGTTCAGTGAAAGATTAGAGAAACTGGGCATTTTCTCCCTCAAACAGAGGAGATTGAGAGGGGACATGTTCAAAATATTCAAGGTACTGAAGGGAATAGACTTGGTGGAAAAGGACAGGTTGTTCATCTTCTCCAAGGTAGAGAGAACGAGAGGGCACTCTCTAAAGTTAAAAGAGAATAGATTCCGTTAAGATAACTATGGCAAATTGTAACCTGGCAACTCTATATTTGTTTGTACTAAAGGCCTGGTTTGTATCAAGTTAGGATACAACCTTTCATTGTAATCTTGTTTGTAATTATGCCAAATTGTAACCTGTCAACTGTATAATATGTATGTTTAACCTCTTTGGGGACAACGGGATAGAAAGTGAATTAAATAAATAAGTGTTTTAAATAAATAAATAAAGGCAAAATTATTCATATTCATGCTGCTTCTGCAGTCCGCAGATAGGTGGCAGCAGAGTTACATAAGCATGCCAGCTGACATATATAGCACATTAACCAGATGAAAATATCATCTCAAAAATGGAATAATCAACTTTGAGAGAAATACAAAATATATACTGAATGAGCCAAGAAACTCCTTCTTCTGCTCCAGGAGAAATATTAGAATAAAGGAGAAATGTTACCTAGAAAAGCTCTGAATAGTGTAAACTTAATTATACATAGCCCTGAAAAATAAAGAAACATTTTGGCACCAAGAGAAACCATCTCTTGGCACATAGAAAGAAATTTCTTTCTAGCCTGAGGGTCCTATTGGAATCAACAATGAAGAATTAAGGATTTACAATTCTTGCTAAGCAACAAGCAGAAATAATGAGTCTCTCTAGTTGTTAAATAAAAAGAGGCAGACAAAGAAAAAAAACCTTTGGAGAATAAAGATGATCATTTTGAATGCCCTTTACATTATCCCTCTTTGTTTTAGAATTATTTTTTTTTTTTAGTCCTTTTTATGTCAGTATTTATAATAAAACACCTGATGTTAACATGCTTTGTTTAAGAGTGATAACAGTAAAAATTCCCTTCGAAGAGACAGAGGATCTCAAGTGCCTGCGGTTAAGACCTTAGAGCTAATCATAAGGAATAACCTATGTGCAGACTATCATTCGTCTCAATGGGAATACTATTTTGAAGATTTTTTTTAAATATGTAAATGTAAAAGATATTTTCTATTAAAGAGTTTCTTTCAAATTTTAGTTGCAGAATACTCAAAATAATTGTTGCTCTATATTAGTTCAGGTTTCATTATCAATCAGTCTTAACTTAAAGCATTACTTAGCTTGGGTGAAGATTCTCTACCCGGCCAAATCAATCCGGAGACAGTATTACTACGGAAGATCTCCGTTTCACCCTAAAGTCATTAGAGCTTCTTCAGGGAATTGATGCTTTATGATTGGCACTACTGCCTTTACCAACACAGTGGCATGTATTCACTGATGTGACTCCGCACTTTAAGCTCTAACTAACGACTTTAGGGCGAAACGGAGATCTTCTATCTCCCTGTTCCCCCTTTCTTTCTGTTTCCCTTCTTTCTTTGTCTCTCTACCCCCCCCCCCTTCTTTCTGTCTCCCAGCCTGCCCCCTTCTTTCTTTTTCCCTGCCCTCCCCCAAGCCACTAGGTTTGCCGCTGTCGCCATCGGGTAACAGGCCCCCAAGCCATTGCCGCCCCAAGCCATTGCCTGCAAAAGCGTTGTGCTGACCAGCATTCCACTCTCCGACGTCAATTCTGACATCGGAGGGGAAGTTCCGGGCGAGCCAGACAGCAATTGGCTGGCCCAGAACTTCCTCTCTGACGTCAGAATTGACATCGGGGAGAGGAATGCTGGTTGGTCCAACGCTTCTGCAGGGAGAGTTTGGGGCGACGGTGGGGGATGTCGGAGAGAGGATGGCAGATCGGGACGGCAACACGAGTCTATCACGGAGCCCAGGATGGGCTCCGCGATCGACTCGTGTTGCCTTCCCAATCTACCAATTGATCGCGATCAACGTATTGGGCACCCCTGGCTTAGGTGGTTAAGTACTGATATTGCACTTAACTGAATAAGGGATAGTAGGCTGCACAAACTTGAATATTCAATATCAATGCCCAGACATGGTCTGGCATTGACTATTTTATTTATTTTAAAATTTTCTATACAGTTTAAAACTAAACGGTTTATGGAATTACATACAGAAAGTCATTTTACTTGTCTCAAGAAGCCTTGGGTTCACATTCGTCTTCAGTAAAGCTAGATTTTCAGAACGTAATGATTTGTTTGGTGTATAACGGAACATGTTAGTTTTAAACAACTCTGGAATCTGGGCATACCACCACTGTCAGCTGAATATTCCTAAATATCTAGATTATGTTTAACAAATTTGTTGCAAATCTTTAGGCGATCTCCGTAAGCTCCTGCCTTTCTCACTAAGGGCTGTCTTAAATGTGTTTTCACAGAATTTCTTAGAGTCTGGTTTAGTCCTGCCTAGCGTGTGCATACATTTAGCAGAGATGGCATACAGGGCAGAAAATGTTGATTTAAATGATCTGATAGACTTCGGACTTTTATAATGCTAATTGAATGATTGGTCGCTTGTATAATGTTTAATTGATTTAAGGTAAGATTTTAGAGAGGATATAGAGAGGGGAATTTAAACACTCAAGCTGGGCAAATTCTTATAGCATTTTGCAAGAGGCTCTGCCAGACATGGAGCCTCTTGTAAAACAGGTGCACGACTGCATATTGTTGGCTTTCTGTGTCCAGAGGGAATCGCACATTTAGAGAGCCTCCTGTGGGGAAAAATCTGTTTACATAGCCCACATATGAATGGGAAAAGCTTTTTAAAATCATTGCTCCCTGTCTGTACTTACACCTACTCTTGCAGTATCTGTTGCCCTTTCCACCCTGGCATCAGAAATAGGGATGGGTTCCCACGGTAAACCGTGGATAACCGCAAAAACTCCATGAGAGTAGGAAAAATTGCGGCAGGTTTACCACAGGAATGGGAGCAAGGCCTTTTACAACCCCACGGGAGCAGTAAAAAGCCTTGATCCCGCATAGAGAATGGCACAGTGACTGTTTCCCGCGGGTAACCCGCAGGAATGAGGGGGAAAAAAAATCGACTGGTTGCCGTGGGTACGAGGACAAAGCTTTTCACTACCCCATGAAGAGGTGAGTATCCTTGTCCCCACTGTAAAGGAGCTGCCACAAGTGGCCTCCCATCCCACCCCTCCCAGCCAGCAGCTCCCCTCACGATCGTGGGCCAGCAGCACCTCTTGCGATCGCGGATCCAGCAGCCCCCCTTGCAAGTCCAGGAGTCCCCCCCCCCCATCCCTATTGCAGATCCAATAGCCCCCTCCCTCCCTCCCTTGCTCCCGATCGAAGCTACTGGCAAAAAAAAACAAAAAAAACCCCAAACAAATCTGCAACTCCCCTGGGTTGGCCCCTATATGCCTCCCGGGGCAGGCCTACCAGCCTCTTAGAGACTTCCTAGACAAAGAGGCAACATCGCACACAGGGCTACATCACAACGTTCTTCCTGCCGAATCCCTCCTTCCGATGTAACTTCCGGTGAAACCGAAAGGGTTTCTGAGCCCAAACTGGGGAGAGAGGAGGCCCTAGGCCTGGAACAGCTACACAGCTTAAGAAATAAGCCACCCAAGCAGTGCTTTAGGGCTCAGAATTCCTGCATCTCTCAGCATCTCAGACAAAGTCCGAAAGAAGGAAATTCAATAAATGAGCGCTTCCTTTTAGAATGGCATCTGGGCACAATACTGGTGTTATCTGGCATTCGTGCACCATACAGTAGGTGCATGCTTATAGAACAGCACTTATATTTCCATGTAGATCTGCAAAAGGAACATGGGTAGGTCAGGAGCGTTCCCTTAAAATGCGCAGTGTTATAGAATTTGAAGGATCTGCGCTCAACTTGCGCACCGAGATTTACACATTGTTCAAGTTGGTAAAACTCCTTGCACCCAAAACTGAGGGGGTCCTTTTACTAAGGTGCGCTATGCGTTTTCACTCACGCTAACCCCTTTTAGCGAGGGGAAGGATAGTTTAAGTTTTTGGCTGGGCCTGGTGGAGTTCCAAGATAGTGGAATTAGGGGAGGGAGGATGCCGTGAAGGATCTTAAAAGCTAGGCAGACGCATTTGAAATGAACCCAGGAACAAATTTACATAAATGCCACAGCGTTTGAAGTCAGCACTTAACAGCACTAGGGAATATTCAGGGGGAAGAATAATACAAAATATTCGTTTGATTTTTAATGAAAAAAAACCATGATCATATCAGTTTATATTATCAAAAGCTTCACTGGTTTGCTGTTTGAAGCCAGGGTGTTATTTAAATTTGGTTGTATCTGTTTAAAAATATTATTTGGTTTAGCACCAACTTATCTCTCTTTTGTTTTACATCTTTATTTTAAATTTTCATTAGAATTCCATTGTCTAACGTTTTTTTTTTTCCTTCTATTCATTTCTATCGTTATTCTTTTCTTACATACTTATAAAGTCCATATATTCTCTCTTAATTAATTAATTTATATATATTTAGTTTTAATTCAAATAATTTTAATTTAATTTACTTTACCCACTTTATTATTGCTGGGATGTACACTTGCTTCAAAAGGATATGGCCGTAATGAGATCAATGTTTTCTATGTATTCTTGTTAGGATGCTTTATATCTCATTTCCTCTATTCTTTATTTTTCCTATCTATTATTTGCTAATTTGTTTGTCCTTAGGTACTTTAGTTAGATTGTGAGCCTTCGGGACAGTAAGGGAATTTCAAAGTACCAATTCTTTATTTATTTATCTTATTTTATTGTATCCTTTAATGTATATTTCTCTGTAAACCGCTTAGAACTTAACGGATTTAGCGGTATATAAAAAACAAATTACATTCCCATTTTTAGATTTTATACTATTCAGAAAAATACCCGAAGCTCAGGTTGGTTCTCTTTCCCCTCCGTTAAAGCATGCCGTTATAAAAAATTCTTGGCTACGACCTTGGCATTCCAGGCAGGAGTAATGAATTCATGTTTGAACGCTCTTATCTTTCCATCCCTCACCTACTATCAATTCCGGAAAGATCTTAAAACTTATCTATTCAAAAAAATATGAAATACAAAATTGATTTTATTTTTTAATTTATTAAAGTATTAAGCGTCCAATCAATTTATGATTAGTCGTACTGTGTAATTTCTATTTACTATATTGTAATTAATTGTACTGTGAATTCACTATCTTCTACAACAGGGGTGCTCTTTTTGTTTATGATACAATGAATATACATGAGATCTATTAGCATACAATGAAAGCAGTGCATGCAAATAGATCTCATGCATATTCATTGAGGAAATCCTGAAAACCCGACTGGATTGCGGCCCTCGAGGAGGGACTCTGACACCCCTGAGATAAATGGAGAGAAGCCTAGAGTTGCTCAGTTTCAGCTGGAAATAAGTTTTGCGGTTTCTTCAATAACAATGTTAGACCGAGGCAAAATTTCAACAGAACAATTTTGGCTCAGGGAAAAAAGTTCCCCTGGCAGACGTTTCCTTTCACATCTAAAATGCTGAAAGATAATTAAAGATAACAGAATGATCTCTACCTCTGAGCACTCTTATAATGAAATCCTTCCTGACACTGTAGCAGAGAATTTTTTTCTATTTTCAGAAATTTATCTATGATTTGACTTTGTTAAGGACCTATTCAAGGGTGGCTTCCAAGATGAATTGCTAGAGCAAAGGAAAGGAGACAATTTATGGTAATACTCAACGGTTACTGTATGGCATTTGGAGAACCTTCATTATGGCTTCATGTTTTGGATCTATTCATCTCTCCCCAGTCTATTTCCATTTTTCTCAGTAGCTCATATGTAGCCAGACCTAGGGTATTGTCCTCTTTTTATTCACACTTCCTTACAATATATGAAGCACATATCTTTGGGGCCTGAATACAAGATATACAGTATCTCCAAGTCAACTCTTGCGCTATATGGCATCTAGATGGCATCTTAAGAGCAACAGGAGTTAGATGTGCTAAAGTGCTCAGGAAAAGAAATATGCCATGAAAACTCTCCTCATTGTCTCAGGGTTTCCAGACATCCAGATTTCCCTGGACATGTCCTCCTTTTGAGGACATGTCCAGGGGTCTGGATGGCTTTTCAAAACCCAGCACTTTGTCCGGGGTTTTGAAAAGCCTCCCCTAAATCGTGTCGGGCAGAAGGAAATCCATGCATGCCTGGATTTCCTCCTGCCCGATGAGAGCAGGCAGCGGGGGCAGGGCTAGGGCGGGACTGGGACATAACGGGGAAGGGATGGATGGAACTGGGCGGGTCTAGGGGTCTGGATTATACTAGAGTAAAATCTGGCAACCCTAGTTCTACTGCTCCATGATAAGTTAAATTTGTCCACAGAACTACTGGGATCTGACTTTCTTTTATGGAAGTGAGTGAAAGGAAGTGGAAAAAAGGAAGAAGCAGAGAACTATAGGCCGGTAATTCTGACTTCTATGGTAAGTAAATTAATGCAAACACTTTTAAACAGGGAATGGTGACGTATCTGGAGTCCTGTGGGTTGTGGGACCTGAGGCAACATGGGTTCACTAGAGGCAGGTCTTGTAAGACATATTTTATTTGACTGGGTGACCAGAAAATTGGATAGAGGGAGTGGGCTAAATATGGTGTATTTAGATTTTAGCAAAGCCTTTGACAGTGTTCCACATAGGTGTCAAATAAACTGAGTGCCCTTGGACTGGGTCAGGAACTGGTTGTGGAAGGTGAGAGAGGGTAGTGGTCAATGGAGATCGATCTGTGGAAAGGGATGTTACCAGTGGTGTGCCTCAAGGTACTGTTCTTGGGCCTGTTCTTTTTAAAATTTTTCTAAACAATATTGCTGAAGGGCTGTTGGGTAAGATTTGCCTCTTTGCAGATGACACTAAAATCTGCAAGAGTAGACAC
Source organism: Geotrypetes seraphini (assembly GCF_902459505.1). Taxonomy (NCBI): domain Eukaryota; kingdom Metazoa; phylum Chordata; class Amphibia; order Gymnophiona; family Dermophiidae; genus Geotrypetes; species Geotrypetes seraphini. Next base: position 19,045,221 of record NC_047087.1, on the reverse strand, counting down.
TCCAGATGGTGTGAATAACATGAAGAAAGATCTAGTGAAGCTTGAAAAATGGTCTGAAACTTGGCAGCTAAGAAATGCAAGGTCATGTATTTGGGCTGCAAAAACCCGAGGGGAACGGTACAGTTTAGGGCAGTGGTTCTCAACCCTGTCCTGGGGGACCCCCAGCCAGTCGAGTTTTCAAGATATCTCAAATGAATATGCATGAGAGAGATTTGCATACCTGTCACTTTCATTATATGAAAATTTCTCTCATGAATATTCATTAGGGATATCTTGAAAACCCGACTGGCTGGGGGTCCCCCCAGGACAAGGTTGAGAACCACTGGTTTAGGGGATGAAGAACGCTTGTGCACGAAAGAAGAGTGAGATTTAGGTGTGATTGTATGTGGTGATCTAAAGGTGGTCAAATAGGTTGAAAAGATGACTGCAAAAAGTAGAATGATGTTAGGATGTAAAGGGAGAGCTATGGCCAGTAGGAAAAAGGAGATATTGATGCCCCCATATAAGACTCTGGTGAGACCTCATTTAGAATATTTTGCACTATTCTGGATACTACACCTTCAAAAAGATATACAAAGGATGAAGTCGGTCCAGAGGAAGGCTACTAAAATGGTCAGTGGTCATCATAAGGCATATGGGGACAGACTTAAAGAGCTCAATATCTACATACACTTTGGAGGAAAGACAGGAGAGGGGAGATATGATAGAGACATTTAATTCCTACGAGGCATAAATGTGCATGAGGCAAATCTTTTTCATTTGAAAGGAAGCTCCTCAATGAGAGGGCATAGGATGACGTTAAGAGATGATAGGCTCAGGAATATAAGAATATAAGAAATACATTTTAAAGAAAGGTTGTTAGATGCATGGAATAGTCTCCCAATAGAGGTGGTGAAGACAAAGACTGTGAGGGATAGGCACATGGAATCTCTTAGGGAGAGGAGGAGATAGTGGATACTATGGATGGGCAGACTTTGGCATCATATGTCTATGTTTCTATGAATTAGAACTGAGAGTATGACTTGTAAAACTACATTGAATGTTCATCCCCTTACAAATATTTCATATAGTTAAGAAAGTAGCTAAGTAAGAGAACTCAAGAGTAGTAGTTATTGGGGTCTGGTCAAGGAAAAGTAACCAGTGGAATTTCCACAGGGAATGGCACTGTGCCCAGTCCTCTTCAATATCTGTGGAATTCTGGGGAAGAATTAGAAAGGAAAGTATACTTGTTAACAGATGGGATGACAAATTCCATACAAGTGTAGTGAAACATCGTTTGTATGTCCACCGTTCCTCTGTGACTCGACAGCAGCATGCATCCCGATGAGGTTTGTACGAGGGACTCATTTCTACAGAGCCTTGATACCTAGTTTGTTTTAATTTGATGGACTCCAGCCTGCCTCCAAAGTTGTCATACAAAAGTCAGCAAAAAGCACACACACAATGAGGTTTCTCGGTGACCTCCCGCTTGCCTCCAGAGTTGTGAGAGTGCTTCTTTGATGACTTTTGTAAGATAACTCTGGAGGCAGATTAACTTATATGTACTATGTACTGAGTGGCCTAGTGGTTAGAGCTACAGCCTGAGGTTGTAGGTTCAAACCCCACACTGCTCCTTGTGACCCTTGGGCATCTCTCCTGCTGCGATCGTTGGGGAGGAGCAGTTCCACGATTCTCTAACCGGCGCTTATGACAGATGCCAATTAGAGAATTGTGCTTTTAGGCGAAGGACTGGTCCCTCCCACGCCTAAAAGGTCTTATTTTGGGCGTTTGGGACTTGGGTGATTTTTTTTGTGGGGGGAATAGGGCTTAAAGGTAGACTTAGTGGTGGTCTGGGCGATTAAACTCCTAAATGTACAGGTAGGCCATTCTCGAAAAAACCCACATTTTGGACATTTCCCTGCTGCCTACTTTGGGCACCTAGGCCCTTAGGCCAAAAGGGGACTTAGACGTTGTTGTTTTTTTTATTATGCCCCTCCACAGCTCTTAACACCTGCATTGTGAGGTCACATGATGGAAAATAGTGGATGCGGCTGATGGGTAGACTGGATGGGCCATTTGGCCATTATCTCCTCCTCTCCCTATAGGCTAAAGCTCTTTACACCTGCATTGTGAGGTCATAGAGCTTTATGGTTGTAGAAACATAGAAACATGATGGCAGATAAAGGCCAAATGGCTCATCCAGAGCATCCACTATCTCCTCCTCTCCCTATTGGCTAAGGCTCTTAACATTTGCATCTCCTCTTCCTATAGGCTAAGGCTCTTTACACCTGCATTGTGAGGTCATAGAGCATATTGTTATAAGCTAAGGGGCTCAAAATCAAAACTTTAAAATGTCTAAAATTCAGCCTAAGTCGATACTTGGACGTCCTAATAGCCGGGACGTCCAAGTGCCGATAATCAAAACCAACTTTCTGGATGTGCAGCAGTACGTCTAAGCTGCTGTGTGTCCAGAGATCAAAGGGGCGTGTTGGGAAGTGTATTATAGGCAGGAATCGGATGGGCTTCAACCTAGATGTACTGCAGCCATAATCAAAGCTTTCCTAGAGGGAACTTAGACGCCAGCAGTTAGACCTGTTTGAGTTGCGTCTAAGTTCCCCAAAAAGTGCCCAAACCGACAAGAAAACTGCTGGAGGATTTAAGGCATGACCCCCCCTACTCCCATCTGTGGTCACGACCCCCTCCCACCACCCAACGCTGGCAAAATAAAAATCCCTCAGAGCCAAAAGTCATTTGCAGGTCATAGTAATTCAGCTCAGAATATGACACATACAGTTGGTCACCCTGCATAAATAGGTATTTGCTGCCTTGTCATTCTGTTTTAGAATTATTTCAGCGGCATTTCTGCACTTGATGTGATGCCCTGGGCCCAGTCATTCTGTCTATTATGACACTGATTGCATCACACGCTGCAGGAGCTTTCATATGACCCAGGCAGTGGAAATCTATGAGTGTAACACATATAATAGGAGTCTACGTGTGTCATTCAGGTAGTAGGTAATTAATGTGTAATTCAGGCAATTGGTGTTTCTGTGTTTAAGTAAGACAGTGGTATTCAGAGTGTAATTCAACAGCGAGAGCCTCTAGGTGTGAATTAGACAATGGGAATCTCTGTGCATTTCAGGAAGTGGGTTCATTCTGCTGCCCCTCAATATCTCTCTTAGCTTCTCTCTCCTTAAACACCTCCCAGAGAACTCCGTTCCTCAGATAAGTTACTCTTAACATTATCTTTCTCCTCCACTGCCAATTCCAGACTTCGTTCCTTTCATCTAGCTGCCCCCATGCCTGGAAGAAATTACCCAAGTTTGTCCGTCAAACCCCTTCCCTTGTTTAAAAGCATACTGAAACCCCACCTTTTTGATATAACCTTCAATCCTTAGCCCTACTCCTCTGCCCTCCAACCCAGCCAGCTGATTAACCGTTCCCCTTAACTGTATCCGTGAAATCCTGTTTGTCTTTGGGAAGCAGAGCTGAGACTGTGATGTCATAATGCCTCCTTCCACCGTAAAGAGACAACCTCATCAGTGATGTCACAATGACTTGATTGTCCTGTTCTCCCCTCTGCCCTCCAACCCAGCCAGCTGATTAACCGTTCCCCTTAACTGTATCTATGGCATCCTGTTTGTCTGTCTTGTCTGTTTTGATTGTAAGCTCTTTAGAGCAGGGACTGTCTTCTTTGTAACTCTGTACGGTGCTGTGTGTGTCTGGTAGCGCAATAGAAATAACTAGTAGTAGTAGTAGTGTAAAGAGTGTCAGTCTTTAGGAAGCAGAGCTGAGATTGTGATGTCATAATGCCTCATGCCACCAATAAGAGCCAACCTCATCAGTGATGTCACAATGGCTTGATTGTCCTGTACTCCCTTCTGCCCTCCAACCCAGCCTCATGCCACCAATAAGAGTCAACCTCATCAGTGATGTCACAATGGCTTGATTGTCCTGTACTCCCTTCTGCCCTCCAACCCAGCCAGATGATTAACTATTCCCCTTAACTGTATCCATAACATCCTGTTTGTCTTTGGGAAGCAGAGCTGAGATTGTGATGTCATAATGTCTCATTCCACCAATAAGAGCCAACCTCATCAGTGATGTCACAATGGCTTGATTGTCCTGTACTCCCCTCTGCCCAGTCAGTAGATTAACCGTTCTCCTTAACTGTACCCATGACATCCTGTTTGTCTGTCTTGGCTGCTTAGATTGTAAGCTCTTTTGAGCAGGGACTGTTTTCTTATTCTTTGTGACTCTGTGCAGCGCTGCATGCGTCTGGTAGCGCTATAGAAATAATTCATAGTAGTAGAAATGGAAACATTTTGGTGTAATTCAGATACTAGAGCCTCTCCAGGTACACTTCTCCCTCCATATTTGTGGTTTCTGCACTCACGGTTTCGCTTATTCGTGATTTTTCGCATGCTGACTCCGCCCCCCAAATTACATCATGAGTAAAGTTCCTTTTCTTTAACTGTACCGATAAAAAAGTTTAGCGCTTAGCAACATTCACTCTGGAAACCGCTGCTTCCATGCTTTCTCCCACAAAATCGCTGCTTAAACTCTTTCACCCTCAAAAACGCTGCTTCCCAGCATGCATGGAGAGAATCGCTATTTTCTGAAAATCACTGGAATTCGCTGGGAATCGCTGCTTGCCTGCTATCGGCCTGAAAATCGCTGGGAATCTCAATAAATATTGTTATTCCCCCCAAATTGCGAATTTCAATAGTAATAATAGTGGATGTTTCCAAAAACCGCAAATAACAGTTGAAAACGTATTCGCGGTTTCAATAGTAAAAATGCTGGCTGTTACAAAAAAAAAAAAACGCGAATAACATATAAAAATTTATTTGCGGTTTTTCCATATTCGCGGCTATGTTCCGCCCGCATCCACCGCGAATACGGAGGGAGAAGTGTAATTCATATAGATGAAGTCTCTGGGTATAATTCAGGCAGTGGGAGCCTCCAGAAGTAATTTAGGCAATTGGAAACTTTATTTGTAATTCAGACATTCAGAGCCTCTCAACATAATTCAGGCAGTAGGGAACCTCTAGTATAATTCAGGTATTGAGTGTCTTTGGGTGTACACTTCTCCCTCCGTATTCACTGTGATAGTGGATTAACAGAACCGCAAGTACAGAAAAACCGCAAATAACTTTTTCATATGTTATTTGCTGTTTTCTATTAAAAACCATCGTGAATATGGTGAAACCACAAATAACATGGTGGGAGACCTGGCCTGTTCCTGAAGGAGAGGCAAAACACAGTGGAGAAAGTGCTGGGAATCGGCGATTTTTTTTCTGTAAACACTTGGAATCAGCGATTTCTCTATGCAAGCTGATGTAATTTGGGGGGAGGAGCCAGAAAGCAAAAACTGTAAATAATCGAAACCGCAAATGCTGAAACTGCGAATACGGAGGGAGAAGTGTAATTCAGGCTGTGGGACCTCTGAATGTAAATTTTGGGGTATAAATCAGACAGGGGTAGCCTATGGGTGTAATTCAGGCAGAAGGAGCTTCTTTATTTACTTTATTTATTTATTTAAAATTATTTAAAACCCGTCTATCCACAAATCTAAGCGGGGAACAATAATTACATACAAAATCACACTAAAAGATACAAACAAATACGAAACAGCATTTAAAAAAAAGAACTGCTCTAAGCCTAGGGACTCCTATTACTAAGCTGCGCTAGTGGTTTTAGTGCACGCTAGACGCTAACGCCAGCATTGAGCTGGCGTTAGTTCTTGGTGCGTAGCACGGGGTTAGTGTGCGCGGCAGTGCAGTGTGTGGTAAAAATGCTAGCGCACCTTAGGGCTCCTTTTATCAAGCCATGCTAGCGGTTTAACGTGTGTAATACCGTGCGCTAAACCACCGGCCGCGCTAGCTGTTAACGCCTCCCTTGAGCAGGCGGTAGTTTTTAGGCCAGTGCAGGGGTTAACACGTGATGAAACGTCACGTGCGTTAACCCCGCTAGCGCGGCTTGATAAAAGGAGCCCTATGAGTGCAGTTCAAGCACTGGGAATCTTTGGGTACAATTTTAGCAGTGGTAGGGTTACCAGATTTTCTCAAAGGGAAATCCGGCCCCCATGGCCACGCCCCCCCAGGCCTGCCCGCATCCCGCCCCCAGCCCCACCCCTTAACCTGTTCGTGCGTCAGGATGGCATCTGTGCATGTGCGGATGCTAAGACGGTGATGTTGGGCGTGTGCGCGTGATGTCACCGCGTTGCATTCGCGCATTCACGGATGCCGTCCCGACGTCGGAAGCTTTTCAAAACCCGGACAAAGTGCCGGGTTTTGAAAACTGTCCAGATCCCTGGACATGTCCTCAAAAGAAGGGCATGTCCGGGGAAATCCGGTCGTCGGTAACCCTAGGCAGTGGGAGTCTCTGGGTATAATTCAGGCTCCTGAAGCCTTTCGGTGTATAACAGGCAATAGGAGCATCCGAGTGTCATTCAGGAATTCCGAGCCCTTGGGTACAATTCAGGCAGTGGGAGCCAAAGGTGCCCAACTTTTCAAAATTATTGTGGGTGACATAGTAACATAGTAGATGACGGCAGATAAAGACCCGAATGGTCCATCCAGTCTGCCCAACCTGATTCAATTTCAATTTTTTTATTTTTTCTTCTTAGCTATTTCTTGGGTTCCAACTGCCGAAATCTCTGTTAAAACCTACTCCAGCCCATCTACACCCTCCCAGCCATTGAAGCCCTCCCCAACCCATCCCCCACCAAACGGCCAGACACAGACACAGACCGTGCAAGTCTGCCCAGTACTGGCCTTAATTCAATTTTTACTATTATTTTCTGATTCTAGATCCTGTGTGTTTATCCCATGCTTTTATGAACTCTGTCACCGTTTTCATCTCCACCACCTCTCTCAGGAGCGCATTCCAGGCATCCACTAAATTCAATGGAATAGACCCCTGCCTGGACATAGTCAAGGAGTTTGTTCAATATTGGGGCTCAGACACCCACAGAGCTGGCTCCTTTGGTGGGAACCTATAAGCACAAGCTCAGGCAGTGGGACTCTTTGGGTGCAGTCTAGACCAGTGGTTTCCAATCCTGTCTTGGAGGACCACCAGGCCAGTCGGGTTTTCAGAATAGCCCTAATGAATATGCGTGGAGCAGGTTTGCATGCCTGGCACCTCCATTATATGCAGATCTCTCTCATGCATATTCATTAGGGCTATCCTGAAAACCCGACTGGCCTGGTGGTCCTCCAGGACAGGGTTGGGAACCACTGATCTGGACTGCAGGAGCTTCTGGGTGTAATTCAGAAACTAGAACTATTTGGGTGCAATTAAGGCTGTGAAGTTCAGAAATTTAGAGCCTTTGGGTATAATTAGGCAGTTGAAACCTTTGGGAGCAATTCTGCCATAGCCTTTGGTAGTAATTCGGAGCATTAGACGCCTCTGAGTGTAATTCAGAGCCTAACTTTAGATGGCCTTGAAAGAATTTGAGGGTTTGGGTGTAATTCAGGGATTCAGAGCCTCTAATATGTAATTTGGGCATTCAGAGCTTTTGGGTCTAATTCAGGCACTGCGTTGCAATTGAAGTAATTCAGTCAGTGGGAGCCCCTGAGTGTAATTCACACATTCAGTGCATTTGGGTGTCATTCAGGGGGAGCCCGTAAGTGTAAATCAGGCATTTATAACCTTTGGGTGTAATTAAGCAGCGGGAGCCTTGTGTGTAATTCCATCCCATGCAGGAAGTTCAGCTCCTGGCTGTTAAGTGCTTTCCGCCTGGACTAAAACACAAGAAGGCAAACGAGACCAACCCTCAAGTCACGGTGAGTGCGTCTTCTTTTACTCGCGACAGAGAACAGGGCCCGTGGGTAGGGCCAGCTCTCTTATTCAAGAAGGAAAAACTCCACTCGGCAGTAATTTCTGGTCCCAAATGAAGCTCTTTAAAACACGTGAAACTCCAGGACTAACCTTTGTGTCAAGGCTTTCTGGCAAACTCACCTGTTAGCCAGCCATCAGGGGGAGGACAGGGTGGTCTCTAACCTGGGGCTGCAACAGACAAGAGCAAGGGGGTGAGTGACGTGGGCTGTGTGAGAGGGAACTCCTAAAATAGCCCAAGAGCCTAGGAGAAGCTGAGCAAACTATTTTTAGGGCTGATGACATCTGGGAAGGGGGGGACCCCCTGATCAGGCTGAGCAACATGGCCAAAGAGCTAGATTCCGAAGAAGCTTGGCATGTAAGCGATTCCTCTGCGGGCAGTTTTTAGTCACAAAATGTACCTCCCTGCTGTAAGCAATGGTGCTTGCTTAACCGAATTGCTTGTGTGAATCGAGCTAGCTTTTGTTTCTATAACATGGCAGAAGCCAAGTTCAGCCTGGCAGGGATTTGAGCTGGGTGATTCTGCTTTGTTTGTTTGTTTTGGATGGGGAAAGCAAATATTTTTAATGTCTTACAGCCTATTCTGGGTCCAACATAAATTACAGTGCAATGCTTTTTTTTTTTTTTTTCTCTCTCTCTCTCTCTTTTTTCCAATCAACCCTGCCTTTTGTCAGCGACATGTCGGCACTTGCTAGAGAATGCACAATTGAATTCACCACAGTAACACCTAGGACAGCATGAATGATTGACTTAAAAATAACTAGCTGCTCCCCAAACACTGGATATAAAGCAAAAAACAACATAGCTTAAATAATGTATACTTTTGAAATTACAATTTGTTTAGGGTTGTTTAATATATAAACCAAAGGGCCTAACCAGGTAACATAGAAACATAATGGCAGATAAAGGCCAAATGGCCCATCCAGTCTGCCCATCCACAGTAACCACCCTGACTGCTCACTCCACTTTTTGACTGAAACTATGAAAGCATGAAAAACTAGACTTGGAGGAACCCTCCCCTCTCCCCCCTCTGAAAAAATACATTAAAAGAAGATTATGTTGGGAGATAATTTGCATCCCAGCAGGGACATTCATTTGAGGAGCAAAGCTTCAAGAAACTGCTTGTGGGGCGGGGCGGGGGGGGGGGGGGGGGTTCTATTTGTTTACCAGAAACTGACGATTGCAATTAAATAGTAAATGATTTTAGAATTTTGGACACCAATGAAACAATCGTATTAATACTGGCAAAGTCAGAAGTGTGGCTGAATGTCGCAATTTGTGCTCCCTTTACAGAAGGCTTGTCCAGCCTATGGCCTTGGAGCCAGAACCTGGCCCTCGGAAGCTATAGCGAGAGTCATAGGAGCCAGCTTTTAGATACAATTGAGGGTGCTCAACTCAAAATTCACAGCAAATTTCTCCTCCCCCAGCAGAGAAAACCAAACTACATCTGGTAGTGATTGACCAGCCTGTATGTCAGGGGTGTCAAAGTCCCTCCTCGAGGGCCGCAGTCCAGTCGGGTTTTCAGGATTTCCCCAATGAATATGCATGAGATCTATTAGTATACAATGAAAGCAGTGCATGCAAATAGATCTCATGCATATTCATTGGGAAAATCCTGAAAAGCCGACTGGATTGCGGCCCTCGAGGAGGGACTTTGACACCCCTGCTGTATGTAAATGTCAAGAGCAGGACAGGCAATGTGGACAATCAAAAGCCAGGTTCCTGCCACTCTGCCCCCTCCCCCCCCCCCCCCGCAACTTATCAGCATCATACTTTCTCTTCAGGCCATCTACACCAGTGGTCCCCAACCCTGTCCTGGAGGACCACCAGGCCAATCGGGTTTTCAGGCTAGCCCTAATGAATATGCATGGAGCAGATTTGCATGCCTGTCACTTCCATTATATGCAAATCTCTCTCATGCATTTTCATTAGGGCTAGCCTGAAAACCCGATTGGCCTGGTGGTCCTCCAGGACAGGGTTGGGGACCACTGATCTACACCACTTTTCTCCAACCAGTCTCTCAGCCCTTCATCTACACCACACTTTGGGCTGGATTCACTAAGCAAACCGATCGTGTACCGATCGGTTTGGGACCTCTTTGCAATCCGATTTCCCTCTGACCCGATTCACTAACCTCGTGGCCGATTACCTCCGATCCGATTCCGATCCACGCATACAAATGAGGGGAAACAGCATGCAAAGTTGGAAGGGCCGCGATTCACTAACAAAAAGCAGGCGCACCGACTGGGCTGGCCGAGCCAAAAAAAAGTGACTGCTGAGGACCAGTCGCTTGTGTAAAAACCCTGCTCTCAGCCCCTATCCTCCTGCTCTGGCCGCCCTCCTGTCTGCCCCGATCTCCTGCCCTTCCCCGCATTGCGAGCCCATGGTTTTAACCCGCAGGTTTAAAGTGGGTTAAAACCACGGGCTTGTGAAAAAGTAAAGGGGAAAAAAATAAAAAAAGTAAAGGGGAAAAAAAAAAAGATTTTTTTGTTGCTCTGCTGGGCACGGAGGGCCAGCGCATGCGCAGACCATCCACAGATGGTCTGCGCATGCGTCGGGATCACTAGAGAGTGATCCTGGCAGTCGGTTGGGGGCATGATTCCGATCACCCTCATTTGCATGAGGGCGATTCGTGAATCAGCCCCCCGGACACAAATTGAATCGCTCACGGATCAGATCCGATCCGTGCCCTTAGTGAATCTAGCCCTTTATTCCTTCCATTTGTTTCACTTTCCCCTAATTTCTTTTTCTTCCGTGCTCCTCCTTTACCTCCCTCCCTCTGCACTTTCTACTTTTTTTTTTTTTTTTTTCCTTTTGCACAGGCTTAATCTGATGTTTTATATTTGGGAGCAGGGAGTCTAATAGCTTTCTTCCTGCTCCTCTCCCTAAATCTTTTTTAGCCTGTTCTGTTTCTCATTTCCCCTAGACCTAGACTTCTATTTCCCAGTACTCCCCAGCAAACTCCTGCGCACTTTTCCCTAACCAATTGCTGTTTGATGCAGGTTTAACTCGCCCATCGCTTCACTGCTTCCCACCTCTCACTCTCCTCGACAGGTGAGGCTGTCTTTCCTCGGTAGGTTTAACTCATCTTCAAATTGTGACTCCCTATTGACCAAAGGCATGGATCATTTCCCTGCTCTGCTCTCCCTGGCATCCATGCATATTCCTGTTTTCGGGGATTGCTTCCCCATCCCCTTTTGCACTGCAACACTTCCCCTGATACAGATTCCAGGCCAAATGACCACCTTCTCTGCCTGTAGAGTTTACATGAGATTCTTTGCCACATGCTGACCCTGAGGATCACAGTTTGAAACCGCAGAGTGGGAAAACACATTCCAGAAGCTCAGGGCATAGAAGTATGCACTCGTACTAAGCCACCAAGTTTGGGCTGCCTACCTGATATTGCTCCAGTGGCCAAGGAGCAATCATCCAGCTCTGGGAACCAAGACTCAACCCCTCCCTGCCCCCCCCCCCCACCCCCACACACACACACTCTATCCATTCTGATTTATGCCTTGATTTTTTTTATTTTTTTTAACATTATATCCTAAGGCTATTTGAAGCTTTTGTACATAAGAGATTTTTTAAAAACTTTGTCTCCAACTGTCTCCCGCTGGACTCCTCTGCCATTGAGAAACTGAAATCAGATCATGCTGTCTGTAGCTTTACACGCCTGGAGCTGGTGAAACAGGAAGCCTGACTGCAAGTTACAAGATCTGCTGAAGAGACAGTTTTTAAAACACAGAACACATCAGGGTTTTTTCCTCTTTTGAAGTTGCATTTTTGATAGGCAGTTTGGAACATCACTCAGGCACCATTTTAAGCTTCAGTTTCTAGTCTCGGCAGGGGGGTAAGATGCTTTAAAAAAATCATGACAGTAATAAGTTTTCAAAGTACCTTGTGATGGGGATTTAACTTTAATATTTAATTTTTCTCTGTAATTAGGCAATGTGCTCAGTGAATATTTCCAGCAGATCTGTATCTTTGGGAAATGTTGCTCTTTGATTTTCAAAACGAATTTTAGATTGGATGGTGAAAGGCACTGTGCTCTTATGTAATAATTTTATTCTAGGCTGATAAAGATCCATATCGTAGAATGCATTTCCTGCCTTATTTATGTACCCCACCTCCTTTACAAAGCCACGCTAGCGTTTTTAGCGCAGGACACTGCGGTAACAGCTCGGACGCTCATAGAATTCCTATGAGCGTCCGAGCTGTTACTTCCCCCACTGGCGCTAAAAACACTAGCACAGTTTTGTAAAGGAGGGGGTTATTTATTAACCCTATCTAAACTCCAGTGTATGCCCTATTGTAAACAACCGGGGAACCCACCACGACACTACAAGGTCCACTCACTGCAGTCATACACAGACCCACTCGCTCAAACATCAACCAAAAATAACAAAAAATGTGGGGGAAAAAGCCTCAATTCCGCTTCATTTGGCAAAAAAACTCCACTTAAAGACCACAAACAAGTAAGGTCCAGCTTTGTATCAATCAAAAAACAGCAGTGGGACACAAGTGTAGCCCTCATAGGAACCACCCAAAAACATTAGCAGACCAAAAATTCAAAAACTTTCAAAGGTGTGAGCATAGCGTTTAGCGTAAGTGTAAGCTGGCTCTGGATTGGTCTGATTGAGATGGGGAGGAGTTTGGATTCCTTTTTGAAGATGTTCACTGCAGGGTAATCCCACGCCTGAGCTTCTACGTGTTTGGATGTGTGCAGTTTGAGTACTTGGATAGCCTCAACGGTTGATGGTGCAGTAGGCTGAAATAGTTCCCCTGATGCAGCTCAGCGAAACGGAGAGTTCCTCGTCGGGTAGGAATGGCTGCGGGGCTGAGTGGGCTGGCACCGTTTTGGGTGTGTGGAAGACAGCTTGGAGACCGTCTGCAGTTAAGTGATTTTGTTTATCCTGCTTGCCACTGACTGTGTTTGAGACTTTAACATGCTCACACCTTTGAAAGTTTTTGAATTTTTGGCCTGCTAATGTTGTTTGGTGGTTCCTATGAGGGCTACTATTGTGTCTCACTGCTGTTTTTTGATTGATACAAAGCTGGACCTTACTTGTTTGTGGTCTTTAAGTGGAGTTTTTTTGCCAGGTGAAGCGGAACTGAGGCTTTGTCTCCACATTTTTTGTTATTTTTGGTTGATGTTTGAGTGAGTGGGTATGTGTATGACTGCAGTGAGTGGACCTTGTAGTGTCGTGGTGGGTTCCCCGGTTGTTTCCAATAGGGCATACAATGGAGTTTAGATAGGAATATATATGTCCTTTCCTTAGATTTGTCTGGGTTATTTATTAACCCCTTTTATTGAAAGATTTATTCAAGGCAATGCACAGCAGATACAGCTTGACATAAATCTTACAATTTTATTAACAGCATAATAGTAAAATGACCAAACATGAGTTGAAAAATTGATTCGTAGTAATTCGAACAACATGATACAGTATCATAAATATATATTTACATTAAAATTGCACAGTAGAGCAATGGTATAAAATATGAAAAATGTCAGAATGGGCAAATGTCATACAGGCAAAGGATGAGGCTCAGCTTCCTTCAAAAGGAAGAAACGACCCCAGTGGTCTGTGGCAAGCAAAACCTCAGTCACCAATTACTCATGTGACTAATTGCAATTGTTACCATCCAATGTCAATTATTGGTCAAAAACCTTCCATTTTTTTAAAATCTTTATTAATTTTCAAATATTAACAGTGCATTTCAAAAATTTTAAACATAAACGAATCGGGAAAAGCACTTTAAATATACAAACATTCTGAAAACAGTCATTTTCTCCCCCCCCATTCCTCCCATTCATCCATAAAAGTATAACTACATATAAGAACATAAGAATTTGCCTCCGCTGGGTCAGACCCATTGCGCCCAGCGGTTCGCTCCCACGGTGGCCCTTCAGGTCCATGACCTGTAAAGTGATCTTTTGTCTAGAACCTGTTCTTCCCTAATCCTTTATATTAGAGAATGACACGGTGACAAAATTCATCACCATTCCCGTCCCTGCGGATAACCGTGGGAAACCATCTTCATGTCATTCTTTAAGGAGAGAGGGAAGAATCAGAGTATAATTGGGCACAACCACTGACCCGCAAGCTTTGCTCTGAAGAATGCTGGTGTAGAAGGACCAAGGTTGAAATAGACACTAGAAAATGTCATGGGATTATTTCCCGCGGTTATCCGCGGGGATGGGAACGGAGATGGATTTTGTCACTGTGTCATTCTCTACTTTATATCCTTCAAACCCCTTTTCTTTTTATCTATACCCTTTCTTTCTCCTTTATCTGTAACCTTCAATCCCCTTATCCTTCAGGAATTTATCCATAGTAACATAGTAGATGACGGCAGATAAAGACCCGAATGGTCCATCCAGTCTGCCCAATCTGATTCAATTTAAATTATTTATTTATTTATTTATTTTTTTTTCTTCTTAGCTATTTCTGGGCGAGAATCCAAAGCTTTACCCGGTACTGTGCTTGGGTTCCAACTGCCGAAATCTCTGTTAAGACTTACTCCAGCCCATCTACACCCTCCCCTGCCCATCCTCCTCCAAACGGCCATGCACAGACACAGACCGTACAAGTCTGCCCAGTAACTGGCCTAGTTCAATCTTTAATATTATTTTCTGATTCTAAATCTTCTGTGTTCATCCCACGCTTCTTTGAACTCAGTCACAGTTTTACTCTCCACCACCTCTCTCGGGAGCACATTCCAGGCATCCACCACCCTCTCCGTAAAGTAGAATTTCCTAACATTGCCCCTGAATCTACCACCCCTCAACCTCAAATTATGTCCTCTGGTTTTACCATTTTCCTTTCTCTGGAAAAGATTTTGTTCTATGTTAATACCCTTTAAGTATTTGAACGTCTGAATCATATCTCCCCTGTCTCTCCTTTCCTCTAGGGTATACATATTCAGGGCTTCCAGTCTCTCCTCATACGTCTTCTGGCGCAAGCCTCCTATCATTTTCGTCGCCCTCCTCTGAACCGCCTCAAGTCGTCTTACGTCTTTCGCCAGATACGGTCTCCAAAACTGAACACAATACTCCAAGTGGGGCCTCACCAATGACCTGTACAGGGGCATCAACACCTTCTTCCTTCTACTGACTACGCCTCTCTTTATACAGCCCAGCATCCTTCTGGCAGCAGCCACTGCCTTGTCACACTGTTTTTTCGCCTTTAGATCTTCGGACACTATCACCCCAAGGTCCCTCTCCCCGTCCGTGCATATCAGCTTCTCTTCTCCCAGCATATACGGTTCCTTCCTATTATTAATCCCCAAATGCATTACTCTGCATTTCTTTGCATTGAATTTTAGTTGCCAGGCATTAGACCATTCCTCTAACTTTTGCAGATCCTTTTTCATATTTTCCACTCCCTCTTCGGTGTCTACTCTGTTACAAATCTTGGTATCATCTGCAAAAAGGCACACTTTTCCTTCTAACCCTTCAGCAATGTCACTTACATACATATTGAACAGGATTGGCCCCAGCACCGAACCCTGAGGGACTCCACTAGTCACCTTTCCTTCCTTCCAGTCCCTCTTTAAAACTCCATAATGTAGTCTGACCTATTACACCCTCCGGAAGCGCATTCCAGGTATCCACCACCCTCTGTGTGAAGAAGAAGAATTTCCTAGCATTGGTTCTAAACCTGTCCCCTTTCAATTTCTCTGGATGTCCTCTTGTTCTTGTAGTTCCCAGTAAGCTGAAGAACCTGTCCCTCTCCACCCTCTCTATGCCTTTCATAATCTTGTACGTCTCTATCATGTCTCCTCTGAGTCTCCGTTTCTCCAGGGAGAAGAGCCCAAGTTTCTCTCTAACCTCTCAGCGTATGAAAGGTTATCCATACCTTTTATCATTCGTGTGGCTCTTTTCTGGACCCTTTCAAGTATCGCCATATCCTTCTTAAGGTACGGTGACCAATATTGGACAAAGTACTCCAGATGCAGGCGCACCATTGCCCGATACAGTGGCAGGATAACTTCCTTCATTCTGGATATAATACCCTTCTTGATAATACCCAACAATCTGTATGCTTTCTTAGAGGCCGCTGCGCATTGTGCCGTTGGTTTCATTGTTATATCTACCAACACTCCCGAGTCCTTTTCAAGGTTGCTTTCCCCCAGTACCAACCCCCCCATTGTGTAGTAGAACATCGGGTTCTTTTTCCCTATATGCATGACCTTGCATTTCTCCACATTGAAGTTCATCTGCCATTTATTCGCCCACTCCTCCAGTTTGGACAGATCCCTTTGCAGTTCTTCACATTCCCCTACAGTTCGGACCCTGCTACAGAGTTTGGTTTCATCCGTAAATTTTATAACTTCACACTTTGTTCCTGTTTCCAGGTCATTAATAAATACATTGGACAGCAGCAACCCAAGTACCAACCCCTGCGGGACACCGCTCGTGACTCTTCTCCAGCCTGAGTAGTGGCCCTTCAGTGCAACCCGCTGATTCCTGACTGCCAACCAATGTTTAACCCATCTGTATATGTCCCCTTCCACCCCGTAGAATTTCAATAAACTAAATACAAGAAATAATGATGCCTTCCCACCTCCCTCCCTCCCACCCTGGATATGTAAGGAAATTAACTAAAAAGAAATGGTACACGACAATTAATGTGATTCGACAAATGATACCAACGGGCTCCACACCCTTCCAAATGCATTCCTATATCCCAAAATTTCAGCGTTCATTCTTTCATATTTGTAACTGCAACATAAGTTCGCCCACCAAAAAGTAGAATTAAGTCCCGTTTTTGAACACGCTTCTTTGTTCATTTTTATAATTTTTTTTTTTTTTTTGCATTGTATGTCGTTTTCAACTAGTTTATAAAAAGTCAAGTCGTACAGAGCACGTATCTTAAAAAATGTTAAAACATCTCAAATGGGGCCATCGTTTCGTCCTCTGGTTTCTTCAGGGGAACAATATCCGTACTTGGTGTTTGATTTGTGAAGTCATACAAAATGATGAGCATCGCCATTAATTTGGGTAGCTGTTATTATTTACTCAGTCACCTCTCAGCATATGATATGGGCTTCGTCGCAGTCTCCTTTTTTACTGAATCTTAACCCCTCACCCTGCCCTAGATGGCGTGCCTAGGTGACACTGGTACCCTTGCTGGTACTGTATTTAGGGTATTAACTGTAGGACTGGCAAGGGTTGCCTCATTAGTGGCTACTGTAAGAGAATGACACGGGGACAAATTTTTCCCCGTCCCCGCGGGAACTCATTTTCTCATCCCGTCCCTGCGCATTTTTTTCCTTTCCCTGCCCCATCCCTGCAAAACTCTGTCCTCATCTGCACAGACCTCAAACACTTTAAGATCACAAGTGTTTGAGGTTTCTGCAGTTAAGGCAGAGCTTACAGGAACAGGACAGGGACAGCGACAAAACTCGCAGGGATGGGGAACTTGAGTTCCTGCAGGGACAGGGACAAATTTGTCCCCGTGTCATTCTCTAGTTCAGGGGTGTCAAAGTCCCTCCTCGAGGGCGGCAATCCAGTTGGGTTTTCAGGATTTCCCCAATGAATATGCATGAGATCTATTTGCATGCATTGCTTTCATCGCATGCTAATAGATCTCATGCATATTCATTGGGGAAATCCTGAAAACCCGACTGGTTTGCGGCCCTCGAGGAGGGACTTTAACACCCCTGCTCTACCTACTGTCATCCTCACTCCTGCACTTGGAGATAAATAGCAGGGAATCTTGCTAATTTGGGGGATCCTGTAACTTGGATTAGCCACTGTTACTGGGCTAGTGTAACCCACTTAAAGCAATTTTGGGGGGGGTTCTTATGATCCCTGCTGAGCTGGAACACTTTGCTTTTGGGGTGCTTCCTAGTTCTGGTCCCCTTATTAGACAAAAAGCTCAAAATTATTCTGAGTCATGATACTGACCTATCATAGTTTTTTTTTGTAGATAACAATTTTCAAAAGTCATTAATAGAAACAATTTGATCATGCTTTATGTTTGTGGGTTGTTGTTTTTGTTTTTTTTAGGTCAACAAAGGCATGAGCTGGGACTCTTATTTGTAAAAGATACATTTGATATGGAAGATGTAAGTGATCCTGAGAACCCTTGGTCTCTCTTGTCTTGGTTGGTCTCTGGCTTCATCGTGTTTGGTGGCATGCTTCCCTACATCCCTCAGTATCAAGAAATCCGAAGAACCTCCAATGCTGATGGATTCTCCACGTGGGTGTGCCTGGTGCTGCTGGTGGCCAACATTCTCAGGTTATTCTTCTGGTAAGTTAAAGGCGACCTTTTATGAGAGAGAAGAGATGCGATTAAGGTTGAAGTTATTTGATTGACTGCATAGTCGGAAAGGAAAATACAATCTTGGTTAGGAGAGTAAAATCAAGAGCATTGGCCTACTGTATCTCCTTGCCCCCAGCAACCAGTACCTGCCAGACGGCATTGTAACAAAAGGGCAAAATTACACATTGAAGGTCTTCCAAAACAAATGTGTTATCGGCAGATTCCAGGTGTGCCGCGAAATGCCGGCGAGGAGGAGAGACACCAGCTGACTGCTTACAGGATGTGCCTCTCATGACGAGAGGCACATCCTGTAGTGAGTCGGCCGGCTCATGCGGCTCTCTTCTTTGCCGGCGCCTTTGCTCCTTCTCACCTCTCCTTGTGCAGCACCCCCCCACCCCCACCCCCACCAGTGGTAATCGGAGGCTCGGGACCATGGCTAGAGGACATCCACACAGGCGCAGATGTTGACGCAATGATGTCATGCATGTGCGTGATGTCATCGCATCAACGTCTGCGCATTTCCGGGTGTCTTCCAGCTGCAGCCCTGAGATCAGTGTGCCGCAGCTTAAAGTTTGCGGCACACTGCTCTAAATGCAGAGCCAAAGGGGATGACATTCCACAGTGTTAAATATTGACTTGCATAGGAAGTGATATCGGAGGAAGAGCTGAGGCTTGTGCCGATGAAGAGTTAGAGGTGTGAGGGAAAGGGAAGGCATGCGTGTGGCAGGGGAGGGGCGGGAAAGGACTGGGGCAGAAAGGAAGAGAGATGCCAGTGCTAGAGAATGACATGGGGGGGGGGGGGATTTGTCCTTGTCCCTGCGAGCTCGGTCATATTTCAAAACTGATATAGTCTAATCACAAAATAGAAAATAATTTTTTATTTTTTTTTCCTACTTTTTTTTGTCTGGTCATTTTATTCATCACATCACATTGGTCTCGGGCTTTGGTTTCTCTTTCCATCTGTCTACTCTTAACTCACTTGCCAGGGTCTCCTGACCATTTAACATGTCTTCTTTCTCCATGCTCACCATTCATGTGTATGTTTTTCCCCCATGTTCAGCAAGCATCTCCCTTCTCTGTCTCCTGTACTTCCCTTTCTAGTATTTCCCCTGTTCCTATCTCCCTGCCTAAATCAACTCATTATTCTATGTTCCCCTCCTCCTGTGTACAGCATCACTCCTCTATATGTCCCTCCTGTCCAGCATCTTCTTTCTGCGATCTAATTCTCCCCCATGTCTAGCCATCTTCTCTCTGCCCATATGCTATCCTATGTCTAGCATTACCCCTCTGTGGCCATATATCACCCCCATGCAGATACAGCATTCCCCTTTTTGTCCCTTCCAGTTGGAAGTTACATTGGAAGGAGGGACTTGGCAGCAAGAAGGTTCTGATCAGAGCAGCCCTGTGTACAGGAAGCTACTAACAGGCTAGTAGGCCCGCCTTGGGAGGCACGAAGGGGCCGACCCAGGAGAGTTGCAGGTTTATTGCTGGGATTTTTTTTATTTTTTTTTTTTTTTTTGCTGCCCGCCATCAGGAGGGAGGGAAGGTGCCAGGGTGGGGGGCTGTTGGACCTGTGATAGGAAGGGAAGGGGGCTGCTGCATCCATGATCGCGAGAGGGGACTGTTGGACGCATGATCACGAGGAGGGCTGCTGACCAGTAGGGGTGGGAAGCAACTCACAGCAGATACTTTACTATGGGTCAAGGCCATTCACCACTCCACGGGATGGTGAATGGCCTTGTCCCCATACTCATGGCAACCAGTCCAGTCTCCCCCCCCCCCCCCCCCCGTTCCTACAGGTTACCCGCGGCTAGCCATGGGTAACAGTCATCGTATCGTTCTCTAGTTGGCACCCCCATCAAAATGGCGCCTGGGGCGGTCTGACACTCTTGCCCCCCTCTTACTATACCACTGGACTCTGATCTCAGGTTTCTATGTGGCCTTCATAATATAGGCATCTTATGGGATTTGAAGAGGCTTTCAATTCCAGACTCCAACCCACCTTCTAAGTATCAATATCTGTCTTATCATTCCCTCTGTAATTCCCCCACCTGAGCACTGTGTATTAATGCATCTTCTTGTCCAGTTTGTCTGTCTTGGCTAGAATGTAAGCTCTTTTGAACAGGGACTGCCTCTTCTGCGTTTCAATGTATAGCACTGTATCAATGGGATAAATCCAGCTCTTTAATATTGGACACTATAGCACCCAGACATTTGATTAATAAAAGAAAAAGGAAATCTCAATCATGGTTCGATTTAGAACTTTAAGCACAGAAAAGATCATTAAGACACTAAGAATGACAGTGGTTAAAATCTAAATCAGATGAGGACAGATTAATCTGGCGTAGGGAAGCAAAAGATTACAAAAGGATGCTAAAAGATAAATATCGACAGTTCTATTCAGCAAAAATAGGCTTTACAATGACAAATACAAAAGAACTATTTAGAATAATATCATCTATTTACGATTTAACATCTGATTTAACAATTGCACCCCAAGACAAGGCTCTATCATCCCTTGAGATTCTTCATCAGTCATGCCTGTCTATATCTGTTATTGAGTTGTTAGCTGCAAACGTGTCCACTGATGCTTTTCTGGTCAATCTGAGCTGACACTCCTTTGAGTTAGCAAATTGGACCCAGTTCAAAAACTTATATATGAAATATGCTAAATCATTCTGCCGGTTGCATTCCTATCCTCCAAATATTATGATGGTTTCTAGTTCTACCTTTCAGAAAGATCTTTATAATTGGATGACTTTATTGCTAGATAAGGGAGAGTTTCCAAAAGGAAAAGCTCACATAAGTGGGCACAATATTGCTAAAGTCGTACACAATGGAGTGGCGTGTACCACTGGGCCACGGCCCGATCAATATTTTTCCCAATACAGAGTCGGCAATTGGAGAGCTCGGGGGCAAGGCCAGAGATTGCTTTGTTCTCTTCACGCAAAAAGATGTCCCACTGCCCCTGGCTAAAAGAATGTCGCATTGTTGCCCCAAATGAGTAGATGAAGGTTGTCTCGCATAGGATGAAGTTAAGAGGTAATAGGCTCTGGAGCAATCTAAGGAAATACATTTTTACAGAAAGGGTGGTATAAGAACATAAGAACATAAGCAATGCCTCTGCTGGGTCAGACCTGAGGTCCATCTTGCCCAGCAGTCCGCTCACGCGGCGGCCCAACAGGTCCAGGATCTGAGCAGTAATCCTCTATTTATACCCTTCTATTCCCTTTTCCAGCAGGAAAATGTCCAATCCTCTCTTAAATCCCAGTACTGTATTCTGCCCTATAACGTCCTCTGGAAGCGCATTCCAAGTGTCCACCACACGTTGGGTAAAGAAGAACTTCCTGGCATTTGTATTGAATCTGTCCCCTTTCAACTTTTCCGAATGGCCTCTTGTTCTTTTATTTTTTGAAAGTTTGAAGAATCTGTCCCTCTCTACTCTCTCTATGCCCCTCATGATCTTATAAGTCTCTATCATATCCCCTCTAAGTCTCCTCTTCTCCAGGGAAAAGAGACCCAGTTTCTCCAATCTCTCAGCGTATGAAAGGTTTTCCATCCCTTTTATCAGACGTGTCGCTCTTCTCTGAACTCTCTCGAGTAACGCCATATCCTTCTTAAGGTATGGCGACCAAAACTGGACACAGTATTCCAGGTGTGGGCGCACCATCGCCCGATACAGCGGCAGGATAACTTCTTTCGTCCTGGCTGTAATACCCTTCTTGATTATACCTAGCATTCTATTCGCTCTCTGGTAGATGTGTGGAACAGTCTCCCAGAAGAGGTGGTGGAGACAGAGACTGTGTCTGAATTCAAAAGGGACTGGGATGGGCACGTGGGATCTCTCGGAGAGAGAAAGAGATAATGGTTACTACAGATGGGCAGACTAGATGGGTCATTTGGCCTTTATCTGCCTTCATGTTTCTATAATCATAAAGTTCTATGACATCACAATGCAGCTGTAAAGAGCCTTAGCCTATAGGAGGAGGAGATAGTGGATGCTGTGGATGGGCCATTTGGCCTTTATCTGCCATCATGTTTCTATGTTTCTATAATCATAAAGTTCTATGACATCACAATGCAGCTGTAAAGAGCCTTAGCCTATAGGAAGAGGAGATGTAAATGTTAAGAACCTTAGCCAATAGGGAGAGGAGGAGATGGTGGTTACTGCAGATGGGCAGACTAGATGGGCCATTTGGCCTTTATCTGCTGTCATGTTTCTATTTCTAGCACTTTTATCATCGGTTCTGCCTTTTCTCACTCTCTTTACTCTCCTTTCTCAGGTTTGGGAAGTTTTTCGAACTCCCCCTCCTCCTGCAGAGTATAGTTATGATACTCACAATGCTGACGATGCTCCACCTCTGCTGTTCTACACAGTCGGTCAACCAAGTGTCCACCAAAAGACACTTCTTCACAGGTAAGCCCTCTTCTTGTCAAACACTTGGCGCAATAATGACCGATGAAGAGGACTGTCTCCTGCCTATTAGTGCCCTACTGGAGACATAGGGAGGGGCAGAGGCACCCAGGCTATGAGGGCACATAGACACGCCCATTTTTGAAGGCCCCGCACCTAAGACATTCAGTTCTTGCTTCTATAATATAGCGGAAATATATCCAAAAAAACGTGTAAATAATATTTCAAGCCCGCATCAACAGGAGTACTTGGTGAATACATTCAAAAATATAATTAACAAAGGAAAACCATATTTAATCAGTATACAAATTAACATGGGCTAATTTTAACAATGTGGTGAACTGCAAATAACAATATTATTTATAGATTGTACATAAGGACCTCAGATAAGAGCCAAATGGGCTAATTATGCACTGTTGTGTTAGCACTACTCTGCATTCATAGCTCCAATCTTTTCATTAGTTAATTTTGTAAAAGCTCTTGGTATTTTTTATTTTTCCTGTTTCCCTGACGCGTCTCAAAGCTAGTACTAGAATTATTTTCTCCTCCCCCTGGACCTCATTTAGAATACAGGCAGTCTCTGTTTTAAGAACGAGTTACGTTTTTTTTAAGCAGTTAAGTCGGATTTGTATGTAATTCAGAACTTGTAGATTTTAAGATTCTTGCTGCTTACATAGTAACATAGTAGATGACGGCAGATAAAGACCCGAATGGTCTGTCCAGTCTGCCCAACCTTCTTCTTAGCAATTTCTGGGCAAGAATCCAAAGCTCTACCCGGTACTGTGCTTAGGTTCCAACTGCCGAAATCTCCGTTAAAACCTACTCCAGCCCATCTAAACCCTCCCAGCCATTGAAGCCCTCCCCAGCCCATCCCCCACCAAACGGCCATATACAGACCGTGCAAGTCTGCCAAGTACTGGCCAACTGTCCCTAGTCCAGTGTTCCCTCTAAGGTACAGCATGCACAACCACACACTCAATCTGCTACAGTATAGGAGTCTAGGCCACTGGAAATACTACTCAGTGAAATCAAATGAAGCTGCAATCACATTTCTAAGTGCGAGTCGTACTTAAGTCAGGCATCTGAAACTCGGGGACTGCCTGGACTTGACTAACATAAGAACATAAGAGTTGCCAAATTGGGACAGACCAAAGGTCCCTCAAACCCAGTATCCTGCTTCCAACAGTGGCCAACCCAGGTCACAAGTGCCTGGCAAGATCTCAAGGAGTAGCAACATTCCAGAGCTCATATTGTGATGTCATAATGCCTCATTCCACCAATGCCTAAGAGCCAACTTCATCAGTGATGTCACAGTGGCTTGATTATTCCTACATAGGCAGTCCCGAGGTAAAGAATGAGATACATTTTTAAAGCCATTTTTAAGTCAGATTTGTATGTAACTCAGAACTTGTAGATTTAAAGATTATCCCAGGACAAGCAGGCAGCCTATTCTCACATATGGGTGATGTCATCAGCGGAGCCCGGATGCGGAAGCTCGCAAGCAGACTTGCTTGAAGAAACTAGAGGTTTCGAGTCGACCACACCGCGCATGCGCGAGTGCCTTCCCGCTCAACTTAGGGCGCGTCTCCTCAGTTCTCAGTTTTCCGCGGAGCCGAGAAGTCCGTCTTTGACCCTCTGCATTTAATTTTGTTACTTCGTGCCTTCTCTACACCGCGGTTTGTGGGCCTCTTCATCACATTTTTTCACAGTGGGGAACACCTCAGATAGACCTCTTTGCAGCTCCCCACAACTACAAACTGCCTCAGTTCTGCTCCAGGATATACTCTCCTCATTGCCTTGAGGCAGATGCTTTTCTTCTGGAATGGACGAATCTCTTCCTATATGCATTCCCTCCATTGCCTCTCATTTTCAAGACTCTGGTCAAGTTGAAGAACGATCATGCCACCATGATTCTGATTGCTCCTCGGTGGCCGAGACAACCTTGGTACTCCCTTCTCCTTCAACTCAGCAGCAGGGAGTCATATCTTCTACCAGTTTTTCCATCTCTCCTTACACAGAGTCAAGGGTCTTTCCTTCATCCCAGCCTGCAGTCTCTACACCTGACAGCTTGGTACCTCTCAACATGACTCCTCTTCAGTTTTCTCAATCTGTAAGACGTTTTAGAGGCTTCTAGGAAACCTACCACTAGACAATGCTATCACCAAAAATGGACTAGATTTTCTACATGGTGTTTTTCTCATGATAAGGAGCTTCAACATTCCTCCTTATCTTCTGTTTTGGATTACCTTTTGCACTTATCCACTTCTGGCCTCAAGTCTACTATCGATCCGAGTCCATCTCAGTGCAATTGTGGCTTTCCATCAACCTATTGAAGGGAAACCCCTCTCTGCTCATCCGGTGGTTTCCAGATTCATGAAAGGACTTTTCAATGTCAAACCTCCTCTCAAACCGCCTCCTGTGGTTTGGGACCTCAAATGTTGTCCTTGCTCAGCTGATGAAGCCTCCATTTGAACCAACTGACAAGGCTCATCTGAAGTATCTCACTTGGAAAGTGGTGTTTCTCATCGCCCTCACTTCTGCTCAATGAGTCAGTGAGCTGCAAGCTTTAGTTGCTGATCCACCTTTCACGGTGTTTCATCATGACAAAGTGGCCCTACGTACCCATCCAAAATTCCTCCCTAAAGTGGTATCGGAATTTCATCTCAACCAATCTATTGTTCTTCCAGTGTTCTTTCTAAAGCATCATTCTCATCCTGGAGAGGTAGCTCTTCATATTCTGGACTGTAAACATGTTTTGGCCTTCTATTTGGAATGCACCAAACCACACAGAACTGCTCCTCAACTTTTTGTCTCCTTTGAACCAAATAAGTTGGGACATCCAATTTCTAAGCGCACCATCTCCAACTGGCTGGCGGCTTGTATCTCATTCTGCTATGCCCAGGCTGGATTACCCCTACACAGTAGAGTCACAGCCCATAAAGTCGGAGCAATAGCAGCTTCCGTAACTTTCCTCAGATCTACACCTATTGAGGAGATTTGCAAGGCTGCTACTTGGTCCTCGGTTCATACTTTCACGTCTCACTATTGTCTGATTACTTTCTCCAGACGGGATGGACAGTTTGGCCAAACAGTATTACAAAATTTATTCTCCTAAATTGCCAACACTCCCACCATCCCATTCTGGTTAGCTTGGAGGTCACCCATATGCGAGAATACCTGCCTACTGTCCCTGGATAACACCTGTTATGGTAAGTAACTGTGTTTTCGTGCTGTTTACCTCTGCTCCCAGCTGGCAAAAGGGCCAACGCCAGTGTTCCCTCTAAGGTACAGCATGTGGAACCACACACTGTTCTTCATGTGGCCCTGCATAATTCCTGAATCTGATAAGGGAGAAGTGTAGGAGTCTAGGCCACTGGAAATACTGTTCAGTGAAATCATATGAAGCCGTAACTGTGTTAAGTACGAGTCGTACTTAAAGTCGGGCATATATAACTCGGGGACTGCCTGGACTGTGTCCAGTTATAGAAGCTGCATCTCCAAAATAGGATGGAGATATTCCAGATAAGGGTTAAAACACATGTGCCCAAGGACTTTCATACACCCCCCCCCCCTTCCGAAAGCTGCTGCACAAAGTTACTCCTCCCTAAACCCCTGCTTGTCCTGTTTGTCTGCTTCATTAGAAACTTCATTGGCTGCCTATAGAGAAACATATAGGGCTCCTTTTACTAAGGTGCACTAGCGGTTTTAGCGCGTGCAACAATGCCGTGTGTGCTGGACGTTAACGCCTCCATAGAGCTTGCGTTAGTATTTTTCATTTAGCGTGTAAAAGGAGCACATAGAGTTTAAAACTGTTTGTATGACTCATCATATTGCTTCCCACTTCTTGTTGTATTATCTTAACAAGAGTACACGTAGAATAAATGTATTTAACTATCTCCCTTTAAAATCCTGCCAATACAAGAAGTTTTTTGACAGAATTTTTTCCTACCAGGCCGCTAAACGGAATATGTGGCTAGGAAAGCTTATATTAGAGGCGTCTTCATATTTTGATTGTAGGAAAACATTAAAGACCCGTGTGTTCGACATGTCTACACCCTAGAACTACAAATTTTTAACTCATTTTATTCCTTAACTGATGTACTTCAATCTTATCGTTTCGTAATTGATATATTCCAATTTAATCGATTGTTTTAATGATAGTATGTATTTTATCATGTTGTGAACCGCTTTGAACCTTTTTTGGTATAGCGGTATGAAAAATAAATTATTATTACTATATTATACAGGCAGAGGCTTCTGATCATCTCACTTTGTTCTTTTCAGGTTTGCATTATTCATCTAATAAATTAATGCATTTTTATTGCAATTTCCCTTTTTTAGAGGTATACGTTTTAAATGTAAATTTAATTCTTTTTTTATATATGCTGCTATTGTTATTTGGAATGATTTATAGGGTTACCTGACGCCCGGATTTTCTCGGACATGTCCTCCTTTTGAGGACATGTCCGGGGGTCCAGAGTGACGGTTTTTCAAAACCCAGCACTTTGTCGGGGTTTTGAAAAGCTTCCGGCGTTGGAATGGCTTCCGTGAGCGCGCAGATGCAACGCAGTTATGTCACGCTCGCATGCCGTCCCGACGCACGAACAGGTTAAGGGGGTGGGGCTGGGGTCAAAGCGTGACATGGGCAGAACTGGGCGGGCCAAAGGGGTCTGGATTTTCCTTCGGGAAAATCTGGTAACCCTAATCGTTTACCTATGCAATTAAGGACAGAAGTTAGTTATTAGAAATTTTGTTGAATGTTGAAAACATTTTTATATGATAGATCGCAAAGTTAGTTCTTGTAGTTACAGAATTGTAAGGACATCTTTATATCCAAGGAATTGTATTTTCCCATAGAATAATTATGCCTTCTTTTTGATGTACATTGCCTTGAACTAAATTCAAAAATCTTGTATTAAATTAGAGAATGACACGGTGACAAAATTCATCATCGTTCCCGTCCCCGCGGATAACTGCGGGAAATAATCCCATGTCATTTTCTAGTGTCTATTTCTGTTTCAACTGTAAACCGCTTAGAACTTCACGGTACAGCGGTATATAAGAAATAAAATTATTATTATTATTATTATTATTTCAAACTCAGTCCTTCTACACCAGCATTCTTCAAAGCAAAGCTTGCAGGTCAGTGGTTGTGGCCATTCATACTCTGATTCTTATGTGAGCCAAGGATAATGAAGCCATTGTGACATCACTGATGTGATTGGCTCTTAGGCACTGGTGGAATGAGGCATTATGACATCACAATATCTGCTCTGGAATGTTGCTGCTCAATCTCAGCATTCTTCAAAGCAAAGCTTGAGGCTCAGTGGTTGTGGCCATTCATACTCTGATTCTTCTCTCTCTCCTTAAAGAATGACATGAAGATGGTGTCCCGCGGGGACGGGAACGGTAATGAATTTTGTCACCGTGTCATTCTCTATATTAGATTAGATTGTAAGCTCTACTGAGCAGGGACTGTCTCTTGAATGTTTAATGTAAACCGTAGTGCTAAAGAAATAAGTTCTAGTAACAGAAGTAGCTTTGCGCTTGTATGCAGTAGTAAGAATCTAGGCTTACTTGTGTGTTGTATAAGATACATGCATACGTCCAGTTCCACCCCAGGAATGTTTATGTGTGTAATTGTATTGCATAAAAGTAGAACAAAAGAACAAGGCGAACAACCCCACGATAAATATGCAGAAGAAGAAGAAAAATGGGGAGGGAACTAAACACATCAAGCTGAGTGTGTTGATACATATAGAAATAATCATTAGTTTAGCCTGCGTTTCCTTTCAGATATGCTGGCGATTTCTGCATGTTTTGTATTTAACAAACAATTGTATTCAATGAACTCAATTCTTTCTCAAGTTGTGTCTGGTTCCCTCCCCACTTTTGCATAAAAGGAAACCATAACCCACTAATTTTAGATGTGGTGTTTATGTAACTACCAATTGTGCATGTAACTGAATGAGATAACACGTAATTGGTAGTAGCTATGAATAATTGGCTTTAATAAGCCCTAATTTGTACTTATGTATGTAACGCCTTTATACCCCTCTTCTGTAAAGCTAGTACCCGAATTCTCTAGGGTGTAACACATACATGAGTGTGTTGTGGGCGGGACATGGATGGAATACAGTAGTGTCACTTGCACGCCCAACCACCGACTCTCCTGCCCTTTAAAACCACGGGCTGTCAATGCGCTTTTGCGGAATTCTTCCATTTTTATATATTCTGCAAAATTCATTGCCAGACCATGGTTTTAACCCGCCCCTCCCCGTGCCAAGGCCCACCCCCCCATGCTGATGCCCGCCTCTATGGCAGGAGGGTTCCCACTCCCTCCTGCCATCTGTAAAATACCTGACTTCCCCCCTCCCCAAACAAACAGCAGGAGGGATGCCAACTCCCCTTTCCAGTCCCATCCCCCTCCCCCTGTATCTGTAACGGAGCAGAAGGGATTCTCAATCCCTCCTGCTCCAATGCCTTCCATGATGCTTCTGAGGCCTTAGGCCCCGCCCAGGTGCATCATGTGATGTATGGAGAGGGGCCTAAGGCCCTGATTGGCTCAGGCAGCTTGGGCTCCTCCCTTGGCTAAACAAATGGCCAATCAAGGACTTCATTAGGCTCAGCCCAAGGCGCCTGAGCCAATCAGGGTCTTAGGCCCCTCCCCATGCATCATATGATGCACCGGGGTGGGGCCTAAGGCCAGCATTGCATCGCCGCTGGCAGAGCAGCAGGAGCAGGAGGACTTTGCACTTCCTCCTGCTCCTGAAGATCACTGGAGGCCTACAGAGCAGGAGGGAATGGGTACCCCTCCTGCTCCCAACATTTAAAGGTATGGGATGGGAAGAAGGGGGGCACAGGTCAATGGTGGTGGGGTTTCCACGGCAGGAGGGAGTTGGCATCCCTCCTGCCATATTTGTGCGAATGGGTAGGGGGGCAGTGTCGGTAAGTTCGGGAAGGGAGTCCCTACAGCAGGAGGGAGTTGGCATCCCTCCTGCCATATTCGCGCAGGTGGGGAGGGCAGCCTCGGGTGTAGTAGCTTTTTTTTGGGTTGGGGTGCTGTTGGAGAGGAGGGGGAAGCTTTGGTTTGTTTTTTTGGGCAAGATATTTTGCAAAATATCTCTGCCATTAAAAAAAAAAAAAATAGAAAAAAAAAAGCCGGCAGAAGCCCTGACAGCAGTGACAGAAGGCTGCTTCTCCTGTCACTACTGTCAGGGCTGCCCCAACTCAATTGCTTACTGAGCAAAGATAGTGAATCGATCGCTGTTTCAAAATCGGCCACAAATCAGACAACAGCGATTGAATTGCTATCTTTAGTGAATCTGGCCCTATAAGGTTAACTATTCTCTGCCCTGAACCCCAGTCATTTCTACACTATTAGGTCAATCCCCCACTCCAACGGTCAGTGGGTCATTTATGACATGCTTCTGTGCACTTGGCTCAGAAATGCATTTTCGTAAAAGGGCCTCTTTACTTGCTGCACTAACAGCTGACATAGTTTAATAAATAGGTCCCTTGCTAGGTGCCATCGACGCGTGCTCAAGTCGTACCATCATCATTTGGGCTTCGAGTGGCATTGCCGGTTTGATCTTTTCCTGAATCGATTTGTTAGTTCTTCTGGTGGTCCACAGCATGCAACACCAAAGCTCAAATGAGTCATAGAAACATAGAAGATGACGGCAGAAAAGGGCCACAGCCCATCAAGTCTGCCCACTCCAACAACCCTACCTTCTTTCTGTCTTTTTTTCAGTAGTGTCATAGAAAAATGTATTATAGACCATTGGGCCAAATAAATATACCATAAGTATGCAAATTACAGTGAAATTGGAAAATTATTTGTAACTGGGAAAGCCAAAGTTTGTGCTTTCAGTTGGTTTCTGGAGCCACCGGGATGTAAGGTATCTTGCCTAAAGTCACACAGAAAGTGACAGAGGCAAGACCTTCTGACTCATAGTTCAGTGCCCTCAGCACGGATTTTCTGAGCTGCCGAGACGTCGCTCAGGGAGATTGATTTGTTGCAAACTGGTTCTTAGTAAAGAGGTTTTTTTGAACAACGAAAGCAACACCGAAAGAATTCTAGGCGTTCTAAGAAGCTCTAAAAATGTTTTCCTTAGTTTAAGCATATACAGGATGAAGCATAGAAACAAAATCTTTCATCCCATTGTGCCTGGCCTCATTTTAATAAAACTAGGTGCCAATAGGGTTGTGATGGTGAGCTTCTGCAGATGAGAAGAACGATCTGGTTTTCCAACTCAAAGTTTACTCTCACGTAATTTTTAAACAGGAAGGAAATTTGGCTGCTTCTCATGTCCTGAAGTCTCAAATTTCAAGCTAGCGCCAGGCTTGAAATAAAAGTATGACGTCTGCTTTTGAGCATTTCTGATGTTCCTTCATTGTGCTTCCTTCCTCTGTTGCAAAAGTATGTTCTCTGATTATTTTCCTTTTGGATATCATGTGTTTTCAAAGATATCCTGAGATGAACAGACCTTCTGTGTGACATAACAGTGTTATCTCAAGTGCTCCTGTGTCAACATGCTTTTTCTTTTGGAGAAAGTACTGTGATTGTCCTGTTAGTCCAATTAAAAGGTAATGAATAGAAGAAGATAAGGTGATATCTTTTTTTATTGAGCTAAGAATACATTTCTTGATTTGCTTTAAAAGGTCAGAACCTTCTTTTTCAGGTCAAGAATGAGCAAAAGCTGACAATATCATAATATATAAATAAAACAAAAAAGCATTCAAATTTTAGTCTTGCAGGAAAAGTTAGGAGAAACAGGGAGAGAGAGGTAGATGATCAGAGGGTGACAAAGCAGTAGAATTTTGTGGTTTATAATGTGACAGAAAAATACAGATCTCTGCTAAGGCTTGTCTTGTTGGTGTTAAAACATTTCATCATTTTAATTTCAAATTTTTTTGTTCCTGGATTGATTTTAAATTCTTCTCTTGGTAGTCTGGCCATAAGGCCGTTGTTGCAGTGTTCTGATCCTGCAAAGTTCTATCCCATGGAGGGGTCACCTTGGTTTGTCTCGGAGCAATTTTGCACATGACCAGACAGGGGACTCCAACAGATCTATAGATCAAAACTTAAAACAAACTGCTATTGAAGAGACTACAGATTGCGGATACATTATATCATTAAAAAGGGTATCACGACCAGGACGAAGGAAATCATCATGCCGCTGTATCGTGCAATGGTGCACCCACATCTGGAGTACTGTGTCCAGTACTGGTCGCCGAACCTCAAGAAGGACATGGCAGTACTTGAGGGGTCCAGAGGAGAGCAACTAAAATGATAAAGGTATGGAAAACTTTTCGTATGCTGACAGGTTGAAGATGCTGGGGCTCTTCTCCCTGGAAAAGCGGAGACTTAGAGGAGACATGATAGAAACCTTCAAAATCTTGAGGGGCATAGAGAAAGTGGACAGGGACAGATTTTTCAGACTGTGGGGAACCACTAACACAAGGGGTCACTCGGAGAAATTGAGAGGGGACAGGTTTAGAACAAATGCTAGGATGTTCTTTTTTACCCAGAGGGTGGTGGACACATGGAACGCGCTTCTGGAGGTTGTGATAGCCCAGAGCACATTGCAAGGTTTCAAGGAAGGTTTAGATAAGTTCCTAAAAGATAAGGGGATTGAGGGTTACAGATAAAAGAAGAGGTAGGTTACAGAAATGGACAGGAACCACATTACAGGTCATGGACCTGACGGGCCGCCGCGGGAGCGGACCGCTGGGCGCGATGGACCAATGGTCTGACCCAGTGGTGGCAACTTCTTATGTTCTTATATTGTGGATAAAAAAAGCTTCAGAAAGAGGCATAAAAAAACTCCACTGTGAAAACTCAGTCCATCTTGCAATGTACATAGGCAACTCACAATCTGTAGACATGAACACAGTGAGGAATTTATCTGAACGGTCCCACAAAAAACTCTTCATCGCAACTGTCCACTTTTGCAACCACATTCATGGGAGAACACTTTCAAAGGTAGAGCTCCATTGAACAGAGGAACCCAGACTCTCTGGCATCTTCAGGAGAAATATCACATCTCCTGTGCCTAATAAAAATCATCATGGCGCTAATCTTAAATACACTGCGGGAAAAACTGCAGGCAGACCTTAGCAAATTGGAAGACTGAGCGTCCAAGGGGCAGATGAAATTTAAGGTGGACAAATGTGCGCTAACCGATTTAGCACGTGCTAAACGCTAACGCATCCATAGACTATAATGAGGCATAGTGTTTAGTGCGCGCTAAGACGCTTAGTGCGCCTTTGTAAAAGAGGGGGGAAATTTATAAATCGCCTTGACGATCCGATCTTATAAGAGATCTTAACACTCTCCACTTGTTAATATTGCAATGTAACGTAGTGGCAGTCTCACCTCTGCAATCTCTTCAACCGTAGTTCGCTTTAAGCTTACTTTTGCACATACCGTGCGTCAGGGCCGCCATCAGGGCAGTACTACCAGTCCTGCATTCAGGGGCCCGGAGCTGACAGGGGGCCCGGGCCAGTAGCGTACCTAGGGGGGGGCGCTGCGCCCCGGGTGCATGCCCCAAGGGGGTGCACAGGAGAGAGAGCTGAACGGGGACGATGGGGGACCCGCGGGGTTAAATATAACTCAAGCTGCGAGGCTCGTCTTCTACTCCGACTGCCCTGCCGCTCACACAGCCGATCAGAAGTCTTCCCCGACATCAGCACTGACGTCGGAGGGAGGGCTTAAGCAAAGCCCGCCCGTACAGCGTGCTTTGTGTTTTTAAAATTTTATTGTTGGTAGATCATTTTGACTTGGCCACAAAGGTAAGGGGGAGGGAGGGGAGCTGCTTAAAGAGTCTACCTTGACGTGGTTGCAGGCTTACAAATCTTTTGGTCAAAGAGTGTGGCGACAGAGAAAAGTATGTGTGTATTCGGCCCATGGAAGAAGGGGGGGCAGGGGGGGAAGGGGTGCGTGGGGGGCCCAATAGGATTGCTCAGTAAGGGGCCCAGAAATTTCTGATGGCGGTCCTGCCGTGCGTTGTGGGAGTGTGATGTGGTACCTCAGTGAGTTGATTCATATCTACAATTGGTTTCAAGGGTTCCTCAAATCAAGAACCTACAGGGTAAAGTACAATGATATAAAATCAGAGCCATGGGCAAACCCCTGCGGAGTTCCACAAGGATCACCACTCTCACCTATGCTCTTCAACCTCTTTCTCTCCTCCCTAGGAGCCACTCTAGATAACCTAAATGTCACATCCTTCAGCTACGCAGACGACATCACCATACTCCTCCCCTTCGACCCATCAGATACCACCACCACAACAAAGCTGGAAACAACCTTAGATACAGTAGAAAAATGGATGATGGATCACAAACTAAAACTAAACTCAGAAAAAACAAAATTCCTCTTGCTCGAACAGGCCAAAACGCCTGCCATCACAGAACTGAAAATCAAAAACACCAAATACCCAATACAACCCGAACTAAAACTCCTAGGAGTTATAATAGACAGATGCTGCACAATGCAGTCCCAAATCAACAAGATGACCCAGAAAGCTTTTCTAACCATGAGAAATCTACGTAAAATCAGAAAATTCTTCAACCCAGCACAATTCAGACTAATTGTCCAATCCCTAGTCTTAGGTCTGCTGGACTACTGTAACTCCCTCTATCTTCCTTGTCCAGCCACTATGATAAAAAGACTCCAGACCATACAAAACACCGCCCTCAGACTGATCTACTCACTCAGAAAATATGATCACATAACTACTGCCTTCTTAGACTCCCACTGGTTACCCATACAAGCACGAATTCAATTCAAATTCTACTGCCTATTATTCAAAGCGTTACATGGCTCTTCCCCTTCCTACCTAAACAACCGCTTAAACC
Source organism: Geotrypetes seraphini (assembly GCF_902459505.1). Taxonomy (NCBI): domain Eukaryota; kingdom Metazoa; phylum Chordata; class Amphibia; order Gymnophiona; family Dermophiidae; genus Geotrypetes; species Geotrypetes seraphini. The sequence goes on along the minus strand of NC_047087.1, from coordinate 19,010,847 downwards.
AGATCTCCACCTCAAGACACAGAAGAACCCCAAACCCTTTTACCTTTCCCCCACTCAAAGGCACACTACGCAAGAAATTGTTTGACAACCTTCTGGCTACACAAGCAGCAAAACTCAACCATACCATCTCCAATCTGCTGACAACATCGGACGACTTCAAAACATTCCGAAAAGAAATCAAAACCCTGCTTTTCAAAAAATTCATCCAAATATCTTAACCATTCTTCACCTACCTCAAGATATTACGTCCCCAAATAACCCACCTAAACACCTTCCAAGCAAACAGACCCCAAAAATTAGATGGTAATCTTACCTACTCTAACAATATTCTCTTTGTCCATATCACACAGTTCGGCACTGTCATTTTATTATCCAACCCCTAAATCCCCTTAGGAATCTATCCAGCTATCTCTCCTCTGTCAAAAAAAATAAAAAAATTGTATCTTCACTGGAAAATGTCCAGTCAAATCTTTTTGTAATCCGCCTTGAACTGCAAGGTATAGGCGGAATAGAAATCCGTAATGTAATGTAATGTAATGTAATATCTTTTAGCATCTTTCTGTAAGGCCAGCAGGAGCCACAGATAAAACCCACTCTCTGGAAGTGTAGCTCTTTTTATTGGCAGCCTTCCCGCATCAGAACAGCGTGTTAATGCAGATTAGTAGAAGAATGCTGTTGTGCATGGTTTAATTAGAAGAAAATGTCAGAAAGTGAGATGATAAAACGTTAATGAGAAGGAAAGTCTGCCTCTTGGCTCTGAGTTTCATCATTACATTTCTTTTTCATGGAGACCCAGCCAAGTAAACACAATCTTCCTCTCTAGGACATTAAACTCAATCAAATAATATTCTGGGATTGCCCTTTAAATGCTAAATCCCAGGCATCAAACATTTTTTTAGGAAGGTCTCGCTGATCCATGGAGACACGTTGGCTCTGTTAATGAAAACCCAACATCCCTAGATTTTTTTTATTTTTTTTTTATTTGCAATTTTGCTGCATCACCAGGAATTTTGGGGTGTCGGAGATTCAGACATCCATTGAATAAGATTAGTGCCTAGGATTAGGGATCTTTCTCCCTCTTTTTAAAATGAAAATCTGGTGTTTTTGCTGTCTTGCAATGTAAGTTTTCTGAAGGATGTTGTGATAAAGCTCTCTCTCTATAGTCTGCACTTGGAGGGAAGAATTCTGTATTTTATGCACAGAAATTTAGGCTCAAGCTTTATTTGCAGGCTTGCTTTCTTCAAGGGCTAGTATAGTGGCTTTAAGACCAGGAAAACCAGTTTCTTGTGAGTCTAGGCCAGTCCTCGAAGGCCAGAATCCAGTCAGGTTTTCAGGATGTCCCCAATGAATATGCATGAGTTAAGTAGTGGTTAGAGCAGAGGCTCCTATGCGCGTCCTGCGCCTGAACCGGAAGCCTTCTCTCTAACATCGCGATGTCAGAGGAAAGGCTTTCAGATGAGGCGCGGGACGCGCAAGGAGCCGCTGCCCGAGGCTTTTTGCACTGCAGCACTGAGGAAGAGGGAGCCTGCCCGAAGATAACACCAGGGAGCAGGCCAGAAGGCAAGGCACAGCATGGCGGGAAGGAGACAACAATGGTAAGGGGAATGATTTTATTTTTTTAATTTAGTGATTGATTTACATCTGCTGTCTGTTGAAGAAGAAATGCATTTGTTTCTTTTCCTCTGGGATTGTACTGCTTGCAGAGTCTTGCATCTTAGGGTTTCTTTGTATATATTAGTACTTTTAGTTTTTGGCCCCGTATTTGCATTGGGGTTAACTGTGTTCTGGTAGGAATGAATATTGAGAAGCATACAGTGTGCTTTGTATAGTTTAATTTTGTGGTTAACCATTATGTGTTGTTAATACAATTATATTGTGTGTGTGTTTGTGTATATATGAAAAATGAACGGAAAAAATGGTGTTACCATTAGTACTATTATGGGGGCGGGATCTGGCCCACGACTTAGCCCAGTGTTCTTCAACTGCCGGTCTGTGGACCGGTGCCAGTCCACAAAATAATTATTTTATTTCCACTGGTCCATAGGTGTCAAAAGGTTGAACACTGCCCTTTCCTTAATCCTTCAACATTGGAAGGACACTTCCAAATTGCATGTTGATCTATGGTGGAATTCAATTTGTTTACTTATAAAATATGAACGTAATATTGCTGAACGACAGAATTCTCTACCTTCTTATACAAAAACCTGGTCTTTATTACTAGACTGCTGTAAATATGTCAGAGATCTAACTTATCATTATCATTATCTTTCTGCCTCCTATGCTACCTGATCGGTGACCTATCTGCTCATTATCTTGTATTGTGACTTGCTTCATTTTCTTTTATGATTGCTTGCAAGGTGCTCTTCTTTCTCTGATTTGTATATAATGCCATTATCTGTACTTATCGTCCCCTTTTTTCTTTGTACTGCTCTTACCTGCCCATACTTTCTACATTTACTGGCTTGAGAGTATTATTTCTTTGTTGATGTACTTCACTTGTGTTAATGCTCATTGTTATTATGTGTTTCCCCCTTGGGAACACACATATTGTTGGTATTCTGTTCTATACCTTTAAAATTCAATAAAACTCTTTGAACAGTAAAGGGGAAAGCCCTCTGGTGAGCCCTTTCAAGAGCCATTCAAGAAGGAGTTTTTTAAAAATGTTTATTGTAAATTTTTGGTTGTTTAAGGGAGCTCTACTTTTGTGGAGATGATGCGGTATACAAACTTAAGGTTTAGTTTAGTTTAGTTTTAGTTTAGGACTAAGGTTAGAAGGATATTGATGGGTTATAGTAAGAAGATAATATGGAGGTTGAAAGAGAAGGCGATATATCTGTCATAGCTGTCTGAGGAAGGAGCGGTGGGCAAGGAGGGAATTCAGAATTTTCTAGTAGGGTTTATGAATGCTAGATCTATAAAGAAGAAAAGTTAAGATGATATAAAGGCAGTTCCATAAGCTGGTGTCTGATGTTAGGCATCAAATACATGGGTAGGTTATAGAATTCTAGTATTTATACACATCATTGTTGGCAATAATTGGCATTTCCTAGCGTAAGTGCTAGACACTATTCTATAAAGCATATGCCATAATCGCTTATTATTTCAAGAAAGTGCATGAGTGGGTGCTAAGCAATAGGTGCAAAATGTGTTCCATGGCGCACTTCAGCACACCAATTTGCGCTAGCCATTGACCTGCCATAAGTGGGCATATCTAAATTATGGTGTACCGATGTGACTTTACACTAGTAACAATGGCTTAGGCACCTAAGTGCCGGTATACAATTGGTGCTAATCTCACTCCACTGTGACAGCTACATCTTGGCGCCAAGTTATAGAACTGGCCGCTAAAGATATTATGAAGTGTAATAAGTTGGATTTGTTGGCGATTATTGAAACACAGGTCCCAGGGACAGGGGCTGAATTTAGAAATGGAGAAACATGATGTCAGATAAAGGCCAAATGGCCCGCCCAGTCGGACCTCCTCTCCCTATAGGCCACGGCTTTTTGCACCTGCATTGTGAGGGTGCAAAGCGATTGGCCTTGACAGATTTTTCAAAAATAAACTATGAGAACACAAGAACATTTCTATCATGGGAGTAGTGCTGTAGAACAAATTAACTGGACCGCTAAGAGCATTACGGTATATTCAGAAGTTCCAAAAAATCCTTAAAACCACACTATTTTTAGAAGCATTCCAATAAAGTTGAAACGCCGCATGCTGGCTATAAGATGAATAGTACTGTGAAGAACTATTTAAAATGTGATTATTCATGTCTTTTGTGAAAGTCTTGTTTGTCATATTCAATGCCGCCTGATAAATTTTTAAAATAACATGAAGGCAGATAGGGCAAAATGGCCCGTCCAGTCTGCCCATCCGCAGCATCCACTATCTCCTCCTCTCCTAAAGCGATCCCATGTGCCTGTCCCACTCTTTCATAGTCTCCGTATCCACCACCTCAACCGGGAGACTATTCCATGCATCTACCACCCTTTATGTAAAAAGGTATTTCCTTAGATTACTCCTGAGCCTATCACCTCTTAACTTCATCCTATGCCCTCCAGAGCTTCCTTTCAAATGAAAGAGACCCGCCTCATGCACATTTATGCTACGTAGGTATTTCAATTTCTCTGTCATATCTCCCCTCTCCCACCTTTCCTCCAAAATAAACATATTGAGATCTTTAAGTCTGTCTCTATATGCCTTATGAGGAAGACCAACAACCATTTTAGTAGCCTTCCTATTTATATCTTTATAAAGGTGCAGTCTCCAGAATTGTACACAATATTCTTACACAGAAACATCAATACCTCCTTTTTCGTACTGGCCATACCTCTCCCTATACACCCTAGAATCCTTCTAGCTTTGACTGTTGTTGCTTTTTCAACATACCATCACACCAAAGTTCTGCTCCTCTTTCATGCACATAAGTTCTTCATCCCCTAAACTATACCGTTCCCTCGGGTTTTTGGAGCCCAAATGCATGACCTTGCATTTCTTAGCTGCTAAATTTCAGACCCTTCTTCAAGCTTTGCTAGGTTCTTCCTCATGTCATTCACACCATCAGGTGCTCTATTGCCGATTTTGAAATCGTCCGCAAAGAGGCAAATCTTACCTGACAGCCCTGCAGCAATATCGTTTATAAAAAAATGTTAACAAAGGACATGCCCAAGAACAGAACCTTGAGGCCTACCACTGGTAACATCCTTTTCCTCAGAGCGATCTTCATTGACCACTACCCTCTGTCGCCTTCCACTCAACCAGTTCTAGACCAAGTCTGTCACTTTGGGGCCCATCCCGAGGGCACTCAAGTTTATTTATTAGACGTCTGTGTGGAACGCTGTCAATAGCTTTGTTAAAATCTGAATACATCACATCTAGCGCACTCTCTGTATCCAATTCTCTGGTCACCCAGTCAAAGAAATTGATCAGATTTTTCTGATAGGGCCTGCCTCTAATGAGGTTATCTCAGCCTATGGTAGGAGAAAGAGGTGAGGAATGTAAAGGAAGAGTGGGTAACTAGATTTAATTGTGTGATCACTTGTGGGAGTATAATCATTGGGAACACATGATACATCTATGAAGCCAAGCCACCACAAAGATATGTCTTGATCTCTGATTATGTATGGCAAGTTATTTATTGTATTTTATACTTGTGTATGGAACCAGTAGTGGTGTATTTATGGCCCCTGTGAGTCCTGCTGATCAGTTATGCAGGCGGTATAAGGACACTGAGCAAATCACAGTTATAGTATTAATTTATGAATCTATTTATAGAGGATTGGTATAGTTTAAAAACAAACTACACTACACAGTGAATTAGTGAAAATGGAAATTTCCTACATGAAGATCATATTTTTCACTAGAGCATTTGGGAACAGAATGCAACATTGATTGTCTACTGTTCTTTTCCCTTAGATTTATCGACCGGATCATCTTCATATAATAAAGCTCAACTCGGTTTACATCAATTAAAAAACTATAGCAAAGAACATGAGTTTACAATTTAGAGAATAGCCATGTTTTTTAAAAATTTTTACGAAAAAGTTGAAATGAACCTAATGTTAGTCCCTACTACAAACTGCTACACTGGTTGCCAATGGAGGCATGAATAATGTTCAAGTGTGGGGAATGGCCCCGACCTATTTCTTAACCACATTTCGAGCTACACATCCCCACTAGGACAACCAGAAATGCCAATCTTTTTGCCTATCCAAGGATCACGGATTGCAAATACAGGTCCTTTCTGGACAGAACTTTAAGTTCCAAGCTAGTAAAGAGCAGACCTGGCTAGGCAATTACACCAATGAAGCAAGGTTGACCTACAGCGCATTTCGGAAAGAAATTAAGACAGCACTGTTCGATAGATTTATCTCCTTAATCAGATACCATTTTAAAACTATTAACACCATGCTGATAACTTTGAGAAATATGTGTATTTTTTACTAATTGTATTCTGTAATTCGCTGACTGTTCAGTGACATCTTCGCTATTTGTATTCTGTAATTCGCTGATTGTCCAGCTCTCTTCAGTGTAAACCGCCTAGAAGATTGTGGCGGTATAGAAAAAATAAAGTTATTATTATTAATCTTCAAGGAATATCATTCCATATTTCTGTTAGTTTGAAAGAATAGGATTTCCCTAATTTACCAGTAAAAATAATTCCTTTACGAGAAGGAAAAGACAGTCCGAGTTTTTGTGTGGTTCTAACAAGTCCCAATCTATGAAAGTTCCATGAAAGCGGTACAATTTCCCCTTTAAGATAGTCAAGTCAACGGTTTACCTGTTGTCTCCCTTCATTATTGGAGTTGATCTATAGACCAGTGATTCCCAAACCTTGTCCTGGGGGCATCTCGGCCAATCATGTGTTAAGGATATCCACTATGAATATTCATGAGAGTTATTTGCATACACTGCCTCCACTGGATGCCTCTTCTTATCTTGATTTTAGAAAGCAGGTAAACTCAATTATTTAACAGGCTGGGTTCTTAACATATTTTATCATTAACTTTTTTATTCTTTTTAAGATTGTTGTACCTTTTTATATGGCATGTATGTATTTTTCCTATATTGTATGCACATAATGTTGATTTTCAATGATTTGCATTGTTTGTATTACAATTAACTGTTGTGAACCGCCTAGAACATCTTGGGTACGGCGGTATATAAAATAAAATTATTATTATTATTATTATTAAATCTCTCATGAATATTCATGGTGGATATCCTGAAAATTTGACTGGTGGGGGGGGCCCTCCGGGGCCAGCATTTGGAACTACTTCCATAGAAATGATTGCAGCCTACAAAATTGCATGGGCTCTTAATTTTTCTAAAGCAGGAAAGTATCTGAAGTCTATATTTTTAGTTTGAATCCTTTTTCAGTATGGGAGTGGCCAGACGAAATCATTTACTGAAACCAGAGTCTACATTTGGGTATATTAAACTCTACAGTAAGGTAGCAGATCATTTTGTGCACCGGACCTGCACTCTTTCTTAAGGCTTGATTTGTGTAATTGAATTTCCGGATCATTTGTGTTTTTACCCTGCCGTAACTTAGATGTGATACCATTTACCTTGAGGAGACAGAAAGATGTCTATTCTTCACTAGTCTATTCAGGTCTAATGAAGTGCAAAGCCAAGGAAAAATGATCTAATTATGAAGGAAAGTCAAATTAAACTGTGATATGAATAATTCTGAAAACGCTCAGCCAGCCAGTTACTTGGAGCAACAAACGATGACTACAGTATCTACAGCTCTACTTGAAATGAACAAATTTTTCTCTTGTTAGCTTTCTATTTCAGAAGGAAATAAATCATTCACAGAGGGATTACTTTATATTCTATTAACAGTTTAAAAACACGACTTCAATGTTGGCGTCTTCAAACGTTGTACCCAATTAACTATTAATGCCCGCCTCGTTTCCCCTCTCCTCAAAAGCAGATCAGACTGTTAGACAAAAATGGTAGAGAAGTGTTAAGAAGTCTTTAAGTCACAGAGCTTGGCTTTCTGCTTAGTAACAAGAATATTCCAGAAGGCTAAATGTAAAGATGGCCGTTGCAGAGTAGATACTTGATGACAGAAGCTTATATTCGTAGGTAGCTGGTTTGACAACGCAGGACACTTTGGCCCGGATTTTATAAACAGCGTCTAGCATTGTAGGTGCCACTCAGAGCAGATATCAATCGACCAGTAGGTGCCATTTTAGAATCACGCCTAGCGGCGCTCAAGCGGATTTAGGGCTCCTTTTACTAAGGTGCGCTAAGCGTTTTAGCGCATGCTAAATATTAGCATGCGCTAACCACATGCTAAACGCTAACGTGCGCATGTTAGTCTATGGACGCGTTAGCACGCGTGTATATTAGAGAGCTACACAGGAACGGGGACGACGGGAATCCCGTGGGACCCGCGGGCATCCCGCGGGTTCCCCCTTCGGGTCACGGGGATCCAGTGGGGACGCCCCCTAGGGTCGCGGGGATCCCTTGGAGACGCCCCCTAGGGTCGCGGGGATCCCATGGGGACGCCTCCGAGGGTCGCGGGCTCCTGCGGGGCTGGATGTACTCAGTCGCGCGGCTCTTCTTCTCCCTACCTTCTCTGCTTGCAGCACAGAGCCGAACGGAAGTCTTCTCGACGTCAGCGCTGACGTCGGAGGGGAGGGAGGGCTTAAACAAAGTTTAAACAAAGCCCTCCCTCCCTCCGATGTCAGCGCTGACGTTGGGAAGACTTCCGTTCGGCTCTGTGCTGCAGGCAGGGCAGGTAAGTAGAAGGAGAGTAGCCTCGCGGTTCGAGTGGCTACCAAGGGAGGGGGTAGTCCGCCCCGCCCCGGTTGCAGCACAGCCGGCCAGGTCCCCTTACTTTTGTGGCACTTCCCCGACCGACCGATAACAGCCCGGGTCCGACAATCCTCCCTGCCCTGTAGCCGCGAATCTAAATTACCTTCTTACAGCAGCTGTAAGAAGGTAATTTAGATTCGCGGTTAAGGGCAGGGAGGTTTGTCGGACCGGGGCTGTTGTCGGTCGGTCGGGGAAGTGCCACAAAAGTAAGGGGACCTGGCCAGCTGTGCTGCACCCGGGGCGGTAGAGAAGGAGGGGGGGAGAAGGACGCTGAAAGGCCATGGGAAGGGCGGGGGGGGAAGGACTCTGAAAGCACTTCTGGAAGACAGAGGGGGGAGAAGGATGCTGAAAGCACATGGGGAAGACAAAGGGGTGGAGAAAGACGCTGAAAGGCCATGGGGAAGACAAAGGGGTGGAGAAGGACGCTGAAAGGCCATGGGGAAGACAGAGAGGGAGAAGGATGCTGAAAGGACATGGGGAAGATGGGGGGGAGAAGGACACTGAAAGGAAATGAGGAAGAGAGAGTAGGGAGAAGACTCTGGCAGGGAAGAAGACAGATGCCAGACTATGGGGGGAGCGGAGAGAAGAAGATGGGTGCCAGACCAATTTGGAAGGGGGAAGAAAGGGAGAGGCACAGTAACAGAGCAAATGGAAGATGCAGAAGGAAGAGAGACAGTGGATGGAAGGAATTGAATGAGAACATGAGGAAAGCAGAAACCAGGCAACAAAGGTAGGAAAAAAATTATTATTATTTTTTTTTTTGCTTCAGGATAAAGTAGTATATTAGTTGTGTTGATAAAAATTTATAAACATTAGAGGCTCTGGTAGAAACCCGTTTACAAAGTATGTATTCTTCCCAATTAATATTTTCAAATTAATAAAGTCTTTTTGCTTATTTGTAAATGGGTTTCTACCAGAGCCTTTAATTCAGTAGCATAATTAAATGAAATAACTATTTCTGTAGTTTATAGGGACGGGTGGGGACGGAGGGGATTCCTCGCGGGGACGGGTGGGGACGGAGGGATTCCTCGCGGGGACGGGTGGGATTTCTGTCCCCGCAAAACTCTCTAGTGTATATTTAACATGCGCTAAAACACATAGCACACCTTAGTAAAACAGGGGGTTAGGCATCCTAAATATAGGCACCCCCTTCTTTAGGCCAGCTTTTCATTCGCCTAATTAGTCGCCTGTGTCGGACACCTAGCGACATCTGACTCAACCGCACCTTTTCTCCACCACTAAACGCACCTATTGTTTGAGATGGGCATTGTTAGGGGTCATTAGGCATGGGAGGGTGCCTCTGCTTAGGCGTCTCTAAGCTTCCTAAGAGTTTGGTGCCAAACGCTTAAATTGTTTGTAAATTGTTTGATTTTTGTTGTGATTGGCTGATAACAGGTGCGGTTAATTACCACGCCAATTCAGCCAAAATGTTAGATGTGGATCCCGAACTTAGGCATTGCTAGGCAGCCGCAATTAAGAGTTCAAAGAAGCGTGGGATGAACACAGAGGATCTAGAATCAGAAAATAATAGTAAATATTGAAGAGCTAAGGCCAGTACTGGGCAGACTTTCATGGTCTGTGTCTGTATATGGCCGTTTGGGGGAGGATGGGCTGGGGAGGGCTTCAGTGGATGGGAGGGTGTAGAGTGTGGCCATTTGAAATATTTATTAGGCATGACCTAGTTCTCACCATAATGTTTTCCCTTAATACTTGCATCATCAGATTTTCACATCATTACATATAATAATTATTTAATAGGTGTAAACCTACCCAGGCAGAAAGACTGACTTCTTTTTTTATTTTTTACTAGCTGATGCCCCGGCGTTGCACGGGTATTTAATTATAGCAATAACACTGTAAATGGATTCAAATAAAGATACTGTATAGTGGTGAATGAAATTATTTTTTTACAGCTTAATAAAAAGTACAATATTCAAATTATAATGTGAAATATTTGACAAAATGAATACAATACAACTAACGCAAAACGTGATTATAAACAACAATTTTAGTTTCACCTCCTGGAGCAAGAACATATAAATTCTTGGGTGAAGAGACCCCCAGAACATATCACCCCAGTTAGTGAGGGATCAGCATACCAAGTTTCGTTCAAATCGGTCAAGCCGTTTTTGAATTACTGTGAGAATGGCAGCTTTTTACATTTTTTCCATTGACATGAATGGGTGAAATCTGATTTTCTGTTTGTAGCTCCGCCCACGTGTGCAGGTGGGCCGCAGGACCCCCAGAACATATCACCCCAGGTAGTGAGGGATCTGCATACCAAGTTTCGTTCAAATCGGTCAAGCCGGTTTTGAATTACTGTGAGAATGGCAGCTTTTTACATTTTTTCCATTGACATGAATGGGTGAAATCTGATTTTCTGTTTGTAGCTCCGCCCACGTGTGCAGGTGGGCCACGGGACCCCCAGAACATATCACCCCAGGTAGTGAGGGATCTGCATCCCAAGTTTCGTTCAAATCGGTCAAGCCGTTTTTGCGTGATCGCGGCACATACACACACACACACATACCTCCGATTTTATATATATTACATTACATTACATTACATTAGGGATTTCTATTCCGCCTGTGCCTTGCGGTTCTAGGCGGATTACAATATAGAAGATATCTGGGCATTTCCAGTAGAATTACATTACAGGATAAGAGTAAGTTACAGGAACCGTAAAGAATTATGATACTTCAATTTCACGGAAGATAATACATATCACAGAAGATAATATATATCACCGTAGATAATACATATCACAGAAGATAATACATATCACAAAAGATAATACATATCAACTGAAACAAGTTAAGTCAGGTGGGGTGTAAAAGAGTTACAGTAATTCTAGATCACAGACAAAGAGATACTATAGGTAGGTGTTTCCAAAGGCGTTGATTGGGAACTCATTGGATGGTGGTTAGAGTGATGGGAGATATTTTTTGAACAGTAGTGTTTTTATTTCTTTACGGAACTCTTATGTCTGTTGTTTTGGTCAGTAGTTTTGAGATGTCAGAGTCAATTTTAGCTGCCTGTGTCCCCAGAAGGTTGTCGTAAAGTTTCTTACGACGAGTACCGTTGAGAGGTGGGTAGGTGAAAAGGCTCTGTGTTCTCCTTCTTCTGGGTGAGAGGTAGTAGTGAAAACGGTTGTTTAGGTAGCTGGGTGCCATGCTGTGGGCCACCTTGAAAAGGAGACAGTAGAGTTTGAATTGTGTTCGTGCTTTTATTGGTAGCCAGTGAGATTCTAAGTATGCATTGGTAATGTGGTCGTGTTTGTCGAGTGAGTATATGAGTCTGAGGGCTGTGTTCTGGATGGTCTGTAGTTTTTTTATTGTGTTGGTAGGGCAAGGTAAGTAGAGGCTGTTGCAGTAGTCTACGATACTTAGCACAAGGGATTGGACAATGATCCTGAATTGGTCTTTATTAAAGAATTTTCTGATTTTTCTTAGATTTTGCATTGTGAGGAATGCTTTTTGGGTGATTTTATGGATTTGTGTTTGCATTGTGCAGCATCTGTCTAAATGTATACCTAGGATTTTGAGGGAGCTCTGTATTGGGTACTTGATTGAGTTTACTTCCAGTTCTGTTAGGGATGGTTTTTTGTCCTTCTCTAGTAGTAGGAGTTTAGTTTTGTCTGGGTTCAGCTTCAGCTTATGATTTGTCATCCATTTTTCTACTGTTTCCAATGTGGTTTTCAGGCATCCTGTGGAGATTGGGTTATGGATGTCGAATGGAAGGATGATGGTTATGTCGTCCGCATAGCTGAAAGAAGTAATGTTTAGGGCGTCCAGGGTAGTGCCTAGGGAAGCTATGAATAGGTTGAAAAGTGTGGGAGAGAGGGGAGAACCTTGTGGCACTCCGCATGGGTTGGACCATGGTTCAGATAGAGTGTCCTTTGACTTGACTCTATATGTTCTTGTTTTAAGGAAGCCTTGGAACCAGTTGTGAACCCTACCCGAGATTCCTATTGCGTCTAGTGTCTGGAGAAGTATGGAGTGGTCCACTAGATCGAAAGCAGCTGAGAGATCAAATTGGATGATTAGCAGTCTGTTTCCTTGGCTGAGGTGTCTTCGAGCTATGTCTAGTAAAGATACCAGAAGAGTTTCTGTACTGTGGTTGGTTCTGAATCCGGATTGGGATGGATGTAGGATGTTGTGGGCTTCTAGGTACATGGAAAGTTGTTGTGCTACTAGCCCTTCTATTATTTTGACGTATGTTGGGATAGAAGCGATTGGTCTGTAATTTGATGGGTTATTTATTAGGCCTTTGGGGTCTTTCAGTATAGGCGTAATTATGATTTCACCAAGGTCTAGTGGGAACTGGCCTTCCCTGAGTGTGGTTTGCAGCCACAGAGTGTAGCTAGCTTTGAAATTGGTGGAAGCTGTTGCTAGTAGGTATGGTGGGCAGTTGTTCAGATCACATGAGGATTTGCAATATTTTTTTGTAGAGCCTGTCCAGTTCAGACCACTGGGTTGTAGGGAAGTTGGTCCAGGACCTGTCTGCTGATATGGCTTCATCTGTTGTAGGTTTTATTAGAATCTCGTCTATGTTGTTTTGTGAGTTATTGAATGTTGTTCTGATTGTGATGATTTTATTTTTGAAGTGATCTGCTAATTGAGAGGCTGTAGGTGTTAGGTTTCCCTGGGTGGCTAGACATTGTTTGGTGTCGGTAAGATTTCTTACTAGGTTGAAAAGTTTTTTATATATTTTATATTTTTATATATAGATTTTTTGATATTTTTTATTGTGAACAGACCACCACCAAACAAAGGGCTCCTTTTACTAAGGTGCGCTAGCGTTTTTAACGCACGCAGGATATTACCGCATGCTACACTGCGTGCTATGTGGCTAGAACTAATGCCAGCTCAATGCTGCCATTAGCATCTAGCGCGCACTATTCCACGCGTTAATGCCCCTAACGCAGCTTCGTAAAAGGAGCCCAAAGAATACACAGTTATCCAGTGAACCAAAATTCGCATTGACAATAAGAGGCAAATATACCGCCAGCTGCAGCTGGCAAGAAAGATACCAATACGCGCAAAGACAAACCTCCACCTCCCGACAGTAAAACAATGCAGAACAACCCCACAATCCCAGAAGTTCAATTGCCAGGGAAGCACTGGTGAGGCGGGGTCCTAGAGGGGCCAGAGGGGAGTAGGGGGGAGGGGAGGGGGGATGCTTTGCTATACTAAGAAAAATTTGTACAGGACACACCATGGGTTTTTTCTTTTTTTTCTAAGGAAGAAGCGTGGCCCATTCTTTCTGAGAGAGATTATATAATACTAGTGTTTAAGCCCGTTACATTAACGGGTGCTAGTAAAGCCTCCTTCCCTCACATGTCCTCTATTTTCAGCCCCAGCTCTAGCTCCAAACCCATTTTTACCCCCCCCCAGCCCCCTTTTCTCACCAGCACCATTTCCCTCCCCCACCCCCACTTCCCTGTGCAGCAGCACCTCTCCCCTGCTCCCCCTGTCCCTCTTCCTTGCTCCCCTGGTCCAGCAGAACCTCTACCCTGCTCCCCCTGTCCCTCTTCCTTGCTCCCCCGGTCCAGCAGCACCTCTTCCTTGCTCCCCCGGTCCCTCAGCACCTATTCCCTGCTCCCCCTGTCCCTCTTCCTTGCTCTCCCAGTCCAGCAGCACCTCTTCCCTGCTCCCCCTGTCCCTCTTCCTTGCTTCACCCCGGTCTAGTAGCACCTCTTCCCTGCTCCTCTGGTCCAGCATGGTTATTTGCAGCCTGGTGAGGATCACGGCCGGCTTTTGCGAACCTCGCAGGCCACTCTGCATCTCGATAGCACGTTCCCTCTGACGTGATCGCGTACATCATAGGAAACATGCTACTGAGGTGCTGTGCAGCCTGCGAAGTTTGCTACAGCCGGCCGCGATCCTCACCCGGCTCCTTTGAAGGTGTCGGCAGCGGTTGGTGAGTGAGGGCGGGAGGGGGGGGAAGCTCCAGGGTGTTCCCTGCCGCCGTGTTCTATAATAGAATTCAGCCAGGGAACAGAAAACACGGCGGCAGGGATCATGAAACCCTGAGTGCGCATGTGCGCTTAGGGTTTTATTATTATTGATATCTCTAAATGCTTCAAGTCCTTCAACTAGAACATAGGAATAGCCTTACTGGGTCAGACCAATGGTCCATCTAGCCCAGTATCCTGTCTTCACAGTGTCCAATCCAGGTCACAAGTACCTGGCAAAAAACCCAAATAGTAGCAACATTCCAGAATCTCAAAGAGTGGCATGATTCCATGCTACTGATCCAGGACACACAGATAGGGGTAGATAAACTCAAGAAAGTTGAACTTGAGTGATTATAAGGGAATGTACTCAACTACAATGGAATAATCAATCATAAATGGATTTCAACAATTTCAAATTTGCTTGCAAATCTTGGTAGCTTTCTGTGCTCAGAATCATGAAGACAATAGGGGCGAAGCCACCCAATCATCGCATCTTAAAGCATGAGTATTTAATTAATTAACTTGAAGTGCTAATAAGGCAAAGCTACTTCTTCTTCTGTATAGGTTTTAAACAAAACCAAAACTTATCTTGTAGCTTGCGGCTGTCAGGTTCCGACATGACACGTTTCGTATCTGCTTCAGGGAACCCACAAAATAGCGAGAAGTTTTTACTTATGAGCATGTGTAGACTCTGAAAGTTAAATGAATTAATACTTTTATTTAACAAGATCTAAAAATTTTTACTTATTTTACTAACAACATCTATCGGCTATTTAGGAAGGGACTCGCCACTGGTAGTCACTCTTTACTTTACTAGTTGAGCTAAAATGTTTAGGCATCCTCCTCTGGTATCGACCGTACCTAGAACGCCGTGGGAGAATTTAAAAAGTCAAGCGCATGACCATGTGATCGCGACCTGAGGCTGGAACAGAATGTGATGACGTCATCGTGGCGGGATGAAAAAAGTTATTTACCGAGAACAGAGTGGAATAAGCAAACTGCACTGCTCTTGTTAAAGAAACTTACTCACAAGGTTATAGGAATATAGCAGCTTGCTGTAAGGGTTCCTAGTATAAAAAAGCTCGCCATTCGATTTCACTATTTAGTCCTTTCGTATGTAAGGTGCCCAGTCTGAAAATCCAGCTTGTGTTCTTTAGCGTAAAGTTTGGCTTTCAAATTACCTCTTCGAGGCAATACAGGGGCTTCCAAGACTGAGAAGCGTAACGAGTTCACTGGATGATGTTCTTGAACCCCGTGCGGAGTAAGAGGAGCCTCTAGCGATTCTACTGATGTGTTCTCCAATCCGAACACTTCTGACAGGACACCACTCCACTTGTGCTACAGTCTGTAAACGCAATGGATTTACGATTGCTCGCCCACCTTGGCACGTTCATATCTTTTAGAGGTACACGTTCATGTCTTTTAGAGGTACACGTTCATGTCTTTTAGAGGTACACGTTCATATCTTTTAGAGGTACACGTTCATGTTCATATCTTTTAGAGGTACATGTTCATATCTTTTTTAGAGGTACATGTTCATATCTTTTTTAGAGGTACACGTTCATATCTTTTAGAGGTACACGTTCATATCTTTTAGAGGTACACGTTCATATCTTTTAGAGGTGCACTGTCCTGGCAGATCTTGCATGTTGAACATGGGGAATGCACCCCCGATAATACCGAGTCAGGTTAAGTCGCTGAACTGAATTGAGATCTAATCAGACTCTGTTTAAGGTTGCGTCCGCGCGAATATGCGAACTGAGGTAGATCTTGAAAGGCTGTGTGGTAATGTAAAATGTTCTAATGTGAATTGATAAATGTGTTTGATTTTAAAGGCATGTTGAGAAAATGGAAGGACGCGTATGGGTGAGGACTCCGTAGTAGAATTGTTTGTAGTGAAGAGGGCATCTCATTGGGAAAAGAAAGCTCTCTTATCTGCCCTTTTAATGACCGAATCCTCTTTCTTTGAATCGGGCTTTCATTTCATCAGCTTTATCTACAAATTCGGGATGAGAGGAGCACATCGTAATCTTAAGAATTGCCCCGTAGGTGTATTATTACGTAGGTGCTTAGGATGGAAACTCTCATATCTTAGCAGATTGTTGCGATTTGTAGATTTCCTGAAGATAGTGGTGTTCAATCTGCCCCGACTCGCAGCAACGCTGATATCTAAGAAAGGCAATGATTGGGTGTTAAAACTTGCTCGCTATTTTGGGGGTCTGGCATCTTTCCTTTTTTTTCGTGTCCATATCTGCAGCTGCAGCAATGGACCCCACCGTCCCCAGATCCACCATCTGTCCTTTTCTCAACTACCCTTTCATGCAGCATCTCTCTCTCTCCTTCCCCACAACCCCAGGGTCCACCATCTCTCCGTTTCTCTTCCCAACTACCCTCCTATCCAGTATCTCTAAACCCCCCTCCACACCATCCCTTGTGTCCAAATTCTCTCTTTCTGTTCCTTCCCTCTCTCCCTCTCCTCTTGTTTTATTTCTTCCCCATCCCACCCCACCCTCCACTCAGTCCGGCATATGCACATCTGGCCCCCTTCTTCTCTCTCGCCGGGTACTTCTACACCAGAGTCCAACCCTGTTCCGAAGGCCTGTATGTTTTCCCCCCTTCTTCTTCCCGGTATCACCTAAAGAATTGGCCCACCATTCCTACCCTCCCTCCATCCTGGCTTCCTGGTCTCCTCTGGCCCACCGGCACGAATCGCTGCTGCTCTTCACTTGCGCCTGCCTTCACCTGGCCTCCTCTTCAAAGCAGCCTGCTGAGGATCGCCAGCTGGCTGTAGCAAACTTCGCCAGCCGCTGTCCTCCATGGTAGCACATTCCCTCTGACGCAATCCCGTACGTCAGAGGAGGGGCGGGATCGCGTC
Source organism: Geotrypetes seraphini (assembly GCF_902459505.1). NCBI lineage: Eukaryota > Metazoa > Chordata > Amphibia > Gymnophiona > Dermophiidae > Geotrypetes > Geotrypetes seraphini. Next base: position 18,993,684 of record NC_047087.1, on the reverse strand, counting down.
AGAGGGAACGTGCTACTGAGGTGGACAGCGGCCTGCGAGGTTTGCTACAGCTGGCCTGCGATCCACAGCAGGCTGCTTTGAAGGGGAGACCAGGTGAAGGCAGGCGCATTTTTCCCTGTCTGTCCCGGTGGGCTCATAATCTATCTATTGTACTTGGGGCAATGGGGGGGGGGATTAAGTGACTTGCCCAGGGTCACAAAGAGCAGTGTATTATTCTATTTTGATGTTTTAGTTTTTTAAACCACTCTAGTACCTTCGTTTTGAGCAGTATATCAAGTATTAAAATCAAATCAATTATACTTATCTTACCATGGGGAGGAAAAAGCTCCAACTTTCTAAATGAGAAATTATGTAATTATTACATTGTGCTCATTTGTTTAGACAATGATTTAGGTTCTGATACAAATTGGAGAAAATATTTCTTCACTCAACATGTTATTAAGCTCTAGAATTTGTTGTCGGAGAATGTGGTAAAAGTAGTTAGCAGGGTTTAAAAAAAAGATTTGGATAATTTACTGAAACAATTTGCCATTATTAAGATGGACTTGTGCCTCCTGAGGTTTCAGGTGTGCCGTGATGCACTGGCAAGGAGGAAGAGTCATCCATGCAGCGAGAGGCATGTCCTGTAGGAAGTCAGCTGACGCAGATGACTCTCTTCCTGGCCGGTGTGTCTCCCTCTCTCCCCGCACCTCCCGGATCCCTCCACCGAAGCGGGTTGTGGCCAGATGAGCCTCCACACACTTCCGGGTGCCCGTTTCCTTTCTTCGCCTGAATTAACTCACATGTAGTACCATCATCAGGTGCATTAGCAAAGGCGATTGTTCATTCTTCATTCATTTTCCTATACACTTCTCCCTCCGTATTCGCTGTGATAGGGGATTAACAGAACCGCAAATACAGAAAAACCGCGAATAACTTTTTCATATGTTATTTGCTGTTTTCTATTAAAAACTATCGTGAATATGGTGAAACCGCGAATAACATGGTGGGAGACCTGGCCTGTTCCTGAAGGAGAGGCAAAACACGGTGAAGAAAGTGCTGGGAATTGGTGATTTATCTCTGTAAACGCTTGGAATCGGCGATTTCTCTATGCAAGCTGATGTAATTTGGGTGGGGAGGAGCCAGCAAGCTAAAAACCGTGAATAATCAAAACCGCGAATGCTGAAACCGCAAATACGGAGGGAGAAGTGTAGTCAAAGACTGAAGGACAACCTTCTGTCCAATTATGCAGGGAATCGGAGAGGAGTTATCTAGCTTTCTCTTGAGCTATTGGTCGAATAAATTTTAGCTCCTCCCATCAAGCTTATCAGTGCTATGTTGTGTAAATGCTAATCCCGGTCAAACTTCAAGCTGCCATATTTTTTTCTTCCTATCTCTAATGCCACCTGGAATTTGTTCCTTGATTGAGAGAGAGCTCATATTTTATTCATGCTGTTATAGGGACAGGCCAACACTCGTATCCGTGACTCTTCCAAATATGTGGCTGCATAATTCTGAAAGCTAGATGTTATTGGACAGGCCAGCACTTGCATCCATGACTCTTAGAAATTTGCGATTTCAATAGTTCTGAAAACTAGAGGCCATTAAGTTCCCAGGATCCCTTTCCATGATTTTGTAAATGCAATTTCAACTAGGTGTATGAGTCTTTGCCAGCTCTGTGATAAATTATTTTTTAAGTCATAGTGAAGCAGAATATGTTATGGGGAAAACCTATCCAATTTGCTGGCACAGAGCTAATTTCATCTATTAAAAAAAATTGGTATCATTTTTCAAATGTTAGATGATGTTTGCCATCCCATTTATTTTATTACCAAAGCCAAAAAAGCAATGTTTCAGTGGCAAATCTTGAGAAAATATCAACTCTTTCCATTATAATCAACAAACTGCCGAATTCAATATTAAATAACTGATTTTTTTTTTTTTTTAATATTCTAAAGAAATTTCCTGTTTTCCAGTCCCATTTATATCTGTTGGGTTGTGGTAAGAACAGATAGTTAGCTGGTTTTAAGAAAGGTTTGGTTAAGTTCCTGGAGAAAAAGTCCAGTCTGTTATTCAGAAAGACATGGGGGAAGCCACAGCTTGCCATGGATTGTTAGCATGGAATAGTGCTACTGCTTGGGTTTTGGTAGGTACTAAGGACCTGGATTGGCCACCGTGAAAACGGGCTACTGGGCTAGATGGACCTTTGGTCTGACCCAGTATGGCTGTTCTTATGCTCTCATGTGTGCCAAGTATAGGACAATCAAGCCATTGTGACTTCACTGATGAGATTGGCTCTGAGGCATTATGACATCACAATCTCAGCTCTGGAATGTTGCTCTCATTGGGGTTCCGGAATCTTGCTAGTCTTTGAGATGCTGCAATGTTGCTACTTCTTGGGTTTTGGCCAGGTACTAGGGGCCTGGATTGGCCACCATGACAACGGGCTTCTGGGCTTGATGGACCTTTGGTCTGACTCAGTATGGCTGTTCTTATGCTCTCATGTGTGCCAAGTATAGGACAATCAAGCCATTGTAACATCACTGAGGTTGGCTCTGAGGCACTGTGGAATGAGGCATTATGACATCACAATCTTAGCTCTGGAATGTTGCTCTCATTGGGGTTCCAGAATCTTGCTATTCTTTGAGATGCTGGAATGTTGGGTTTTGGCCAAGTACTAGTGCCCTGGATTGGCTACTGGGCTTGATGGACCCTTGATCTGACCCAGTAAGTCTATTCTTATGTTCTTAAATGATCCTATCATGAAGTTTGTTTGTTTTTTTTTAGGGAATGGGAAGGGATTTTGAACTCATCTCATGCCCTATTTTATGTATAACTCTGACTATTTAATATTCTGTGCATACATATGATATGTTGACACACAGAATGACTCTATACACTTATGTTTACTAAAGTGTGCCTGGGCTTTGCATATGCAATATAATAATAGCCAAAATTAGCATGCAACTGCTGCATTAAACTGTTGGCCACATGGGGAGGGCTGCCTTGCAATTAGAGAAAAAGTTATGCGCAATGCAGTTAGCTACACCTCTTGAAGTGGTTTTAACTGCAGTGGCGTGGTAAAGGGGCGGGGCAGACCACCCCGGGCGCAGTGTTGGTGGGGGCGGCGACACCTCTACGCCCTGCCCCACCAAGCCACACCACGCTCGCACCATCCCTCCCCTCCCCCTGCACCTCTGTAGATCTTTGCTAGAGCGATCAACTTCTCCTGCCTATTGCTTGCGCCAGCCCCCTTCCCCCTCTGAATCGCTTCCGGTTCACGGGGCCAGGAAGTCACGTCGGAAGGAAATCCAACACTGGCACGAGGAGAATGCTGGTGAAGATTTAGAGGTACGGGAGGGAGGGAGAAAGCAAGTGGGGGAGGGGTGGGGGGAAGGAACCAGGGCCGCAGGGGGTGCACTTCCTACCCTTAGTACGTCACTAGTTAATGGCATGCATTATGTACCAATTGGACGTACAATAATGTGCCTGCTGGTTGCCTAATTATGTTGCTGTGTCGGGGGAATGTAGCCCATGGCCCTGCCAGCTACCCTACTGAAAATGACATAGAAACATAGAAACATAGAAGATGATGGCAGAAAAGGGTTACAGCTCATCAAGTCTGCCCACTCTGCTTACCCACCCCCTGTCTATGCCCTAATGACCCAGTTTCCTTATCTTGACCCTCGTAGGGATCCCACATGGGTATCCCATTTATTCTTAAAGTCTGGCACGCTGTCTGCCTCGATCACCTGCACTGGAAGCTTGTTCCAATGATCAACCACTCTCTCTGTGAAGAAATACTTTCTGGTGTCGCCATGAAATCTTCCGCCCCTGAGTTTGAGCGGGTGCCCTCTTGTGGCCGAGGGTCCCTTGAGAAAGAAAATATCATCTTCCACTTCGACACGTCCCGTGAGGTACTTAAATGTTTCAATCAATGAACTAATTCTGAAGCCATTTTCAGTAGAGTCAATGTAGGAGAGAGGTCCAGATTTACCTGCGTTTGTAGTTTCTCCTCACTTGTTTAATATCGGCATGCCACCATCTTGGAAATCGTCCGGCTGATGACTTTCAGCCAGCTAAGTGTACTGTAATACTCCCAAATAAGAAAAATGCGTCGCGTAGCTTGTGACTCTGCCATTGACGTTCTGAGAATTTGGCTTTACTGAAGACGAATGTTTATGGGCTCCTTTTACGAAGGCGTGGCAGCGGTTTAACAACGTGTAATAGCGCGCGCTAGCCGCTACCGCCTCCTCTTGAGCAGGCGGTAGTTTTCCGGCTAGCGCGCCATGAAAAGTCACGCCTGTTAAAGCCGCTACCGCAGCTTCGTAAAAGGAGCCCAGTGTGCCCTACCCCCAAAACCTGCTGTTTCAAATGTGTTTTTGGATAAGACACTGGCTTTTCAGGCTGGAAAAATGAATTCGTGGATGTGCTCCTCGATTGCTCACTCACAATCTTATTACGTATTTAGAACGTCGATGAAAACGTACCCGTTTGACAAATTTATACTCTAATTTTTTTGTTGTTGTTGTATCTTCACTGAAATGTAACGGTTCTCTTGATGTGAACCGCCCAGAACTATTGGTTGGGCGGTATACAAAAAAAATAAATTATTTGAACCCAAGGCTTGTTGAGACTGGTGAAATGACTTTTTGTTTGCGCAGGAGTTAAGACGTGGAACTCTATGGTGGGTCAGATACGGAATTGGCGTGAAAGGGGCGTCTTTAGAAAATGACTTAAGACGCAGCTATTTGTAGATGCCTTTTTTTTTTTCTAGGAATAATTTTCTTCTCTGGTAGAGCTGATGAACTAGGAACAAACAAACCAAAACTGCAGAAATGTACAACGATGTAGGCAAAATTTATTGTGACAACCAAAATATACTTAAAAACCTTTTTACCAGACAAGGGACCCAACACGGTCCGTGTTTCGGACAACCTTCATCAGGGGTCCTATTAGGTACAAATACAACATAAAATACAATATTAAAGACATATGAAACAATGTAAGTAATAAAAGGTAAAAAGATAAAAAAATAAAAGTAAAAAGACAAGATGATATTATCACAAACTAAAATGTTATAAAGACACGAGGACATGTATGTATATGATAAAAGGTGACTAGTACGCATGCAATTTCAATAAACTGCATGCAAAAGAGATAGCAACAACTCAGATTTTAATAGTGAGCGACTACTAGTGTTAAGTTTAAGTAGATTGTGAAATTGGTTTTTTCACTGCAGACAAGGTTGGACCCCCCCTTTTTTTCCTCTTGGTTCTGTTGCTTAGAGCTGACGAACTATTCATAATCGTTATTCTGCAAAGTTATGGTGTTGTTTTGCAGCCATGATTTTTAACGTTTGCTCGTATGTTTATTTTATCATGTTTCCCTTTTAAAACTCTGTATGTAAATTATGTCAACCGTTTAGTTGTAAATGGCATAGAAATTTTTTAAAAATAAAATAGATAAAACGCCACAGCTTCAGCAGGCAAAATGTACCATGGGCTCCTTGCGCTAAGGTGCGCTAGCGTTTTTTAGCGCACGCACAAGATTTAGCTGAAAAATTACCGCCTGCTTAAAAGGAGGCGGTAGTGGCTAGCGCGTGGGGCAATGAAGCGCACGCCATTCCGCGCACCAAGGCCCTAACGCACCTTTGTAAAAGGAGCTCTATGTGATCAGTAGAATATTGTGTATCCGGGATAAAGATCACTACTACTACTATTTGTCATGTCCATAGTGCTGAAAGGCATACACAGTGCTGTACATTTAACATTCAATAGACGGTTCCTGCTCAGCAGAGCTTACAATCTAATTTGGACAGATACACTGGACATCTCAGGGTTGGGGAGTTTTTAGCAGAAGGAATGATACAATGGCTAAAAGTATCTGACAGTGAGTGGGAGTTGAGTTGAAAGCAGCTTCAAAAAAGTTGGCGTTTAGCTTGGATCTGAACACCACTATTGATTTAGGCAGCCTGTTCCAGGCATAAGGCGTGGCAAGAAAGAAGGGACGGAGTCTGGAGTTGGCAGTGGAGGAGAAGGGTACAGATAAGAGGGACTTAACCCAGTGGCGTACCTAGGGTATGTGGCACCCAGGGCCCATAATTTTTTGACACCCCCCCCCATGTAAAAAAATATTTTTTGTAATAACCATGAAACAGAATAAATGGTCATAATAGAAACAGGCAGTGAAAATTTTCTTTTATTGAACCTCATATATGTAACCATTAATCCAAACATAACACAAATTATGTCTGAATTGTCATGACATCAGAAGTACATATGGAGTAGTTGCAGGTGATGCTTGGGACAGTTCTGATTGTGTTAGTTCGGTTTTATGTGTTTTTTGAATAGAAGGGTTTTTATTTCTTTTTGAAGGTTTTGCAGTCTGTGGTCGATGTCAATTGGTTGTAGAGTTGGGGGTCGAGTGTTGCAGCTCGAATGGCTAGGAGGTTGTCGAACAGTTTTTTTCTTTCGACGTTTTTGGTTGGAGGGTGTGTGAATGGTGCGTGAGTTCTCCTATGTCTGATTGAATTATTTAGCTGAAGAAATTAGTTACCCCCTCATCCCACACACATTAATTCTCTTCCATTTTTGTTCCCATTATAAAAAAACACTGATAAGTTCCCAGGAAAAAAATACATTAAAATAAGAAATAAAAACAAAGGCCCCTACAGATGAGAACATAACATAAGAATAGCCTAACTGGGTCAGACCAATGGTCCATCATGCCCAGTAACCCATTCTCAAAAATCTGACCAAATCCTCAATTCACTTGCATTATAAAGTACTGAGGATGCCATCTCTCCCCAATCCCAGGTCCTAAAGTCTAAGACAGTAGTGCAAACTAGTGCTGCCAGATTCAGGAAAAAAAATTTTGATTCAATTCAGCCTATTGAATTGGTTTATCAATTCGATTTTCCTGCCTAATTGGGTGTTTTTTTCAAACATCCTGGTGGGTTTATTTTATAGCTTTTTCACCCCCCTTTGGCTTCTCCTAACCACACTGGCGCTGTGGTGTAAATAAAATAAAGAAACAAAAAGGACTTTTCCTCTCTCTGTTAAATCCTAGCTCACGTTTGCAGTCTAACACCAACTCTGGCAGGATACACATTTCAAATCTGACATATAGTAATCACAAAACAGAAAATAAAATTAGTTTTTATACCTTTTTGTTGTCTGGTTATTTTTCAAATCTTGTTGGTCCAAGGCTCTGGTTGTCTTCTGAAAACTTGCTTGCCAGGGTCTCCTTCTTTCTTCTTTCTCCGTGCTAACCATCCATCTGCCATCTCTGTCCTCCCCTTCCGTTTCCCTTCCCTCCCCCGGATGTCTGGCATCTTTCCTTTATTTGTCTCCCTCCACAGATCCACCTTTTCTTAATTACCCTTTCATCCAGCAGCTCTCCCTCCTTCCCCACCACCCCAGGGTCCACCATCTCTCCCTTTCTTTTCCCAACTACCCACCTAACCAGTATCTCTATTCCCCCCCCCTCCACACCATCCCTTGTGTCCAACTTCTCTCCCTTTCTGTTCCTTCCCCCCCTAAAACCCATGTCCATAATCTCTCTCTCTCTCCTCTATTTTCAGACCCATTATTTCTTCCCACCCAAAGTCCGGCATATGCACGTCTCTTTGAACCCCTCCCCCTTCCCTCCGTGTACTTCTACACCAGGGCCCCCCCCTCCCCTGAAGGCCTGTCCCCCCCTTAAAGGTCTGCATCCCACCCCTGAAGGCCTGTTCCCCCCTTGAAGGCCTGCCGGCCTACACCCCCCAAAAGCCTGTCCCCCCCCCTTGAAGGCCTGTGCCCTCCCTGGAAGACCTGTCCCCCCCTAAGGCCTGCCCCCCCCCCCCCCCGACGGCCTGTCACCCCCCCCAAAGGCCTGCCTGTCCCCCCCCGAAGGCCTGCACCACCCCGAAGGCTTGTGCCCCCTTTGAAGGCTTGCCTGCCTGTTCTCCCTGAAGGCCTGTCTTCCCCCCTCCACAAGGTCTGCCTGCCTGCCCCACCCTGAAGGCCTACTGCCCCCCCACCCCCCACTACCTCGAAGGACCCCTCGGCCCCACCACCACCACCATGAAGCACTGCTTATTCCCCCGGCCTCCCCGCTTCATTTCCCCGGGGAAACAGCCTGCAGCAAGATCGCGCGATGCCAGCGATCTTTGCTTGCTTCGGCTGTTTCCTCCGCCGCGGTCCCGCCCCTCCTCTGACATCAGAGGAGGGGCGGGACCGTGGCGGAGGAAACAGCCGAAGCAGGCAAAGATCGCTGACATCGCGATCTTGCTGTAGGCTGTTTCCAGACGCGACACCCGGCGCAGGGGGGGGAGAACCGGACCAGACCAGGAGCACCCCCTCAGGGCTTGGCACCCGGGGCGGACCACCTCCCACGCCCCCCCCATTGGTACGCCACTGACTTACCAGATGAACAGAGCTCACGAGGAAAGCATAGGGAGTAGTGGCATAGTAAAGGTGGGGGCGGACTGCCCCAGGCGCCGTCTCGGTGGGGGCGCTGGCACTTGTCCTTTTCTCTGTATCTCTTTAACGTTCCTGGTGCAAGCAGTAACCCCAATCTACTGCTCACACCAGTTTCGGCTCTTCCTCTGATGTCACTTCCTGGACTCACATCTAGGAAGTGATGTCAGAGGAAGAGCTGACGCTGGCACGAGCAGCAGGTTGGGGTTGCTACTCATGTCAGGAACTTTTAAAAGGGAAACGGAAGGGGTGCACATGCGCGGTAGAGGAGGGGGCAGGGAAGGAGGGGCTGGGGGTTGGGGAGGAGAAGAAAGCAGGGAAGGGGCATCACTGCCCCGGGCGCCTCTTGCCCTCGCTGCACCACTGAAAGGGGGAGATAAGTGAGGAGAGAGATTGAGAGACTAATGGCCTCTTTTACAAAGCCGCGCTAGTGGCCCCGAAGCCCTTAGAGATTTATAGGGCTTCGGGGCTGTTGCCGCGTGGCAGCCACTAGCGCGGCTTTTGTAAAAGAGGCCGTAAGAGTGAATGTACTCTAGATCCGAGATTCTGAACCCTGTCCTGGAGGACCACCAGGCCAGTCGGGTTTTCAGGATAGCCCTAATGAATATGCATGGAGCAGATTTGCATGCCTGTCACTTCCATTATATGCAAATCTCTCTCATGCATATTCATTAGGGCTATCCTGAAAACCCAACTGGCCTGGTGGTCCTCCAGGACAGGGTTGGGAATCTCTGCTCTAGATAATGGAAGTTCTAGATAACCAGGGGCTGGAGGGGATCTGACAAAATAATTGTGGATAACAGGAAATTATCTGGATAATGAATAACATGAAGGTGCCTAATTTTCTGGCTTTTGTCCCAGGGAATACAAATTTTTCATGGATAATGAGATTTTCTGGTTAATGGAACTTCAGATAAATGGTGTACCATTGTAATATGACAGCGACATAAAACAATAATGAATGCAAACAAAATGTTTTGGTCTTGAAATTTAACTCATCGATCACTGTCGTTGTATACAGGAGTTAGGGAAGTGTGTCGTGTGTTTTGAAATCAGATTGTAAAAAGGAGTCTTAAAACAGAATACGATATACTTTAGATCACTGACTTTGACCGGAGTCTCGGATCAAGAGCCTTTATGTAATAATGATTAGAGAATGACACGGTGACAGAATTTGTCACTGTCCCCTGTGACTGACGTGTTCCCAGCTAGAAACCCCAGGATAGGCAGAGACAGGGCTAGGAAAGTTGTTCCCAAGCTCCGCAGAGCCCAGCAGCCTAGGTTTCAGGAGTACACTAGGGAGGAATCCGCTGAGGATGAGGTCATATCTGATTATTCAGAAGCTGAGGACATGGTAATTCAGCCCAGCTCTGCTAGGTTTGCTCCTAAGCCTATGAATATTAGGTTTAGACAGGATACTCCTGTAAGAAAACCCTGCAGTTACCACAACATCCACAGGGGGAGCCCAAGAGAGCCTCAGAGCAGTGCAGGCACACTGAAAGCAGGGCATGGCTCTCCTGAAAAGCCAGCTGCTTTCCCTTCAGAATTAGAGAGGCCAAGGAAGGGAAAAGGTTTTCTCTCCTGGGCTCAGCAGCCAGCTAGACTAGAGCAAGTGGATAGCCTGGAGCCGATGGAAGTGGAGAATGTAGCTCCTTGCCAGGAATCTGAGGCCACACCGCAAGAGGAACAAATGGAGGTTTGTGAGCAGTTAGTGCCAGAACATGAAGCCATGGAAATTGGTAAAGCTTGCAAGGTTAGCAACTGAAAAACTGTGTTTCCTTTTTTTTTTTTCTGATTTTGTTTTGTGGAATAAAGAAACCTGGATATAATTTGACTAATTACCTGGTTTCCTTTTGACTTTTTTGATATTTTGCCTGTGGGAACTGAATCCTTATCGAGCAGCACACCAGCGCAGTTTTCCTGTGGTCCACTCAGGGCGCTATCAGCCTAGTCCAGGGCCCGATGGCTACAGATAACCATCCCATGCCATTCTTTAATGTCTATCTCATCCTCGGTCCTTCTACACCAGTATTCTTCAATGCAAGGCTATGAGGGTCAGTGGTTGGACCCATTCATATTCTGATTCTCCCCTCTCTCCTTAAAGAATGACATGGGAATGGTTTCCCGCTGGGACGGTAAGGATCACAACATGAATATAAGCCCTAGGATGCGGAATGTATGCTCAGTAACAGCCCTCCCAGACTATTGTAGTGTTTTCTGAGCCTAGTAGATAGGTGCATGAATGGAGTTATCAGCTAGGACACGGTAGGGCGGCCATTTTTATCTATAGCCATATAACAAGAAGGGCATATCACTCCCAATATTTATATCGTGCTTTCTTCACAACACAAGGACTTTTTCTTCTGAAAGGCTGTCTTGAAAATCCTGGCCACACATGCACAGAAAAGCTGGCCATCTTATCTGAACATCCACTTTTATGCAACCCTCTATTCCAGTGGTTCTCAAACATGTCCTGGGGGCTCACCAGCCAGTTGGGTTTTCAGGATATTCCTAATGAATATGTGTGCGAGAGATTTGCATATAATCAAGGTGACAGGCATGCAAATCTGTCTCAGCAATATCCACAATGTGGAACTGATTATCCAGGTTTTCGGGGCAACAAGGGCATTTGCCTGGGTTGTCTGTTGAAAGATGTTTGTTATAAGTCAGAGGGTGGTAGATTCAATATATTTATAATATTTATGAAAAAAGTAAGGTTGGTTGATAAATTATTAATGGTGTGTGCATATATGTATTAGTTCTTCTCTTCTAAATGTATATTATGCGGTTAAACAAAAATTAGGGGAAGATTTGTATTTGAATACATCCGTTAGTAGTATTGATTGGGATTCCAAGCAATATTCATTAGGGATATCCTAAAAACCCAACTGGCTGGGGGGTCCCTCAGGACAGTTTTGAGAACCTAGGCTCTATTCTTTGTGTTTTTGGAGGCCAAAATGTGTATGTTGGGGGTGGTTGGGGGGGGCTGAGCCTTATATCTTGCCATGCCTGAGTCATCCTGGCCAGGGCAGGATTAACCAATAGGCCAAGTAGGCACGTGCCTAGGGCCCGAAATGGTCAGGGGGGGCCCAATGAAGGAGGACATCAACATTGTTTTTTCCAAACGGCGATGGGCCCCTCCAGCATCGATCGGCAACACAGCCCCCCCCCCCCCACCTTCAATCTGTCCAAGTATGGCAATTCTTATGTTCTTAGGTGAATCAAGTATAGGACAATCAAGCAATTGTGACATCACTGATGAGTTTGGCTCTTAGGCATTGGTGGAATGAGGCATTATGACATCACAATCTCAGCTCTAGAATGTTTCTACTCTTTGGGTTTCTGCCAGGTACTTGGGACCTGGGTTGGCCACGGTTGGAAACAGAATACCGTGCTTGATGGACCTTCAGTCTGTCTCAGTATGGAAAGACTTTGGCACACTGAAACATAGATGTGACAACTTACACCAGGTCAATGGCAGGTATGAGTTGGTGTGTCTTGTAATATGTTCATCTGATACCATTCTATAGGGTCCAAGTGTTGCTAGGTAGAATGCCCATGACACACCTATGTTCCACCCACAGGTTCAGTACATTTGCTCTAATACACCATGTGACTAGGACATCAGTTTTATTGAATGGTGCCTAACATATATGTATAATTGCCACTAAAGGCTGCCACTCCCACATGTATGTGTTTGTATTGTGTAAACTTTGAAGCATAATTGCCGCAGATTCTCTAAATGGTGCCTAAAGTTGGCCACACAAATGCCCAGTTATACACTAGGGTCAGTTATGCATAAGGTGACCATACGTCCCGTTATGGGACCGACCGTCCCGTTGTCCCGACCCACCACTTCGGGACGCCGAAATGTCCATTTTCAGGAACAGCGTCCCAAAGCTATGTGTGGGGACAACAGACCCTCCCTCCCTCCCTGCCGCGCTAAAGCCTGCCGCCCTCCTTCCCTCCCTACAGTGCCGATCAAATCCCGGTCCGCCGCAGCCACTGCTTCTTGCGTCCAGAAGCCTTCTTCCTGACGTGCAAGTAGGGGCAGGGAAGGCACTGGTAGGAGGAAGCCAAGCTAGGGCGTGTCTGCACGTGTACATACCAGTATGAAACCAGTCCATGTTCGCTTAATTATAATTAACTCTAATCCCCCATTCTAACACAAAATTGTAGAGGAAAGGAATGAACTGGGCTGGGCAGTAATCCCTCTTTCAATTCAGGCATTGCCACTAACCATCCTCTCTCTCGGGCATCCCGGGGCTTGTAGTTTCTCCACGAATCTAGTGGTGGAAATGGTGAGCGTCGAAACTACGGCTACCGAAGTGGAGTGCGCGTTGCTCCAAACTGGCCATTCCCCTCTAGAATTGACGGTCCCCCGGCTAAAGCATGGCTTCTGAATGGAATATAGCCTCAGCCGCGTGACCTCTAGAGTTCCTGCTCGCCCCGCGGCTGTTCTTGTTGCTAGAAGGATGAGTAAGTGGCTCGTGCTTGCGGGTCGCGCTTTAGTGAAAACTTCTCAGCAGCAAAAATAGGGTATATGTGTGTGAAAAAGTACAGATGCTGATGAAAAGTTCTGGCCCAACAGCGACGGTCGCTGCTGGGAATTAACAGGTGGTGTAGCCAGAACTTTTCATCAGCATCTGCACTTCACTGTACAGCATCTGTAGTCCACTTCGGTTGGAATGGCGAGGTGATGATGATGTGCCCGAACTCAGTGAACCCGCTTTCGGATGTGCAGAGGTTAGGCATCAGTGGACATGGGAAGGAGGCACTGGGAGAACTAAGGACATAGGAAGGGGCAATAAGGACATGGGAAGGAGGCACTGGAGGCACTAAGGACATAGGAAGGAGGCACTGAGGGCACTATGGACATAGGATGGAACACTAAGGACATAGGAAGGAGGCACTGGGGGCACTAAGGACATAGGAAGGGACACTAAGGACATGGGAAGGAGGCACTGGAGGCACTAAGGATATAGGAAGGGGCACTAAGGACATAGGAAGGAGGCACTGAGGGCACTAAGGACATAGGATGGGACACTAAGGACATAGGAAGGAGGCACTGGGGGCACTAAGGACATGGGAAGGGGCACTAAGGACACGGGAAGGAGGCACTGGGGGCACTAAGGACATAGGAAGGAAGGAGGGAGGGAATAGAAAGGGACAATTGTTGGGCCTGAGTGCAGAAAGAAAGAAATTAAAGGATACACAGACAGAAGGAAACGCAACCAGAGACTCATGAAATCACCAGACAGCAAAGGTAGGAAAAATGATTTTATTTTCAATTTAGTGATCAAAATGTGTCGGTTTTGAGAATTTATATTTGTTGTCTATTTTGCTCTATATTTGCAGTATTTGTCTATTTTTCTATAGTTACTGAGGTGACATTGCATATTTTAAAGTCATCTGCCTTGACATCTTTGAACCTCCCCCCCAAAAAAAATATAAATGATAAATTAACATTTTCTCTGCGTATAGTGTGCTTTGTAGTTTTTTAAAAATTTATGGTTACCATTATGAATTAATGAGATAGTAACATAGTAGATGACGGCAGATAAAGACCCGAATGGTCCATCCAGTCTGCCCAACCTGATTCAATTTTTAAAAAAAATTTATTTTATTTCATTTTTTAAAATTTTTCTTCTTAGCTATTTCTGGGCAAGAATCCAAAGCTTTACCCGGTACTGTGCTTGGGTTCCAACTGTCAAAATCTCTGTTAAGACTTACTCCAGCCCATCTACACCCTCCCAACCATTGAAGCCCTCCCCTGCCCATCCTCCACCAAACGGCCATACACAGACACATACCGTTCAAGTCTGCCCAGTAACTGGCCTAGTTCAATATTTAATATTATTTTCTGATTCTAGATCCTCTGTGTTCATCCCACGCTTCTTTGAACTCAGTCACAGTTTTACTCTCCACCACCTCTCTCGGGAGCGCATTCCAGGCATCCACTACCCTCTCCGTAAAGTAGAATTTCCTAACATTGCCCCTGAATCTACCACCCCTCAACCTCAAATTATGTCCTCTGGTTTTACCATTTTCCTTTCTCTGGAAAAGATTTTGTTCTACGTTAATACCCTTCAAGTATTTGAACGTCTGAATCATATCTCCCCTGTCTCTCCTTTCCTCTAGGATATACCTATTCAGGGCTTCCAGTCTCTCCTCATACGTCTTCTGACGCAAGCCTCCTATCATTTTTGTCACCCTCTTCTGGACCGCCTCAAGTCTTCTTACGTCTTTTGCCAGATACGGTCTCCAAAACTGAACACAATACTCCAAGTGGGGCCTCACCAATGACCTGTACAGGGGCATCAACACCTTCTTCCTTCTACTGACTACACCTCTCTTTATACAGCCCAGCATCCTTCTGGCAGCAGCCACTGCCTTGTCACACTGTTTTTTCGCCTTTAGATCTTCGGATACTATCACCCCAAGGTCCCTCTCCCCGTCCGTGCATATCAGCTTCTCTCCTCCCAGCATATACGGTTCCTTCCTATTATTAATCCCCAAATGCATTACTCTGCATTTCTTTGCATTGAATTTTAGTTGCCAGGCATTAGACCATTCCTCTAACTTTTGCAGATCCTTTTTCATATTTTCCACTCCCTCTTTGGTGTCTACTCTGTTACAAATCTTGGTATCATCTGCAAAAAGGCACACTTTTCCTTCTAACCCTTCAGCAATGTCACTCACATACATATTGAACAGGATTGGACCCAGCACCGAACCCTGAGGGACTCCACTAGTCACCTTTCCTTCCTTCGAGCGACTTCCATTAACCACCACCCTCTGGCGTCTGTCCGACAGCCAGTTTCTGACCCAGTTCACCACTTTGGGTCCTAACTTCAGCCCTTCAAGTTTGTTCAACAGCCTCCTATGAGGAACTGTATCAAAGGCTTTGCTGAAATCCAAGTAAATTACATCTAGCATATGTCCTCGATCCAGCTCTCTGGTCACCCAATCAAAAAATTCAATCAGGTTCGTTTGGCACGATTTACCTTTTGTAAAGCCATGTTGCCTCGGATCCTGTAACCCATTAGATTCAAGGAAGTACACTATCCTTTCTTTCAGCAACACTTCCATTATTTCCTGTAGTTTCCTGCTTCATCCCTGTGACCACTTTTATGAATACGGACCACATCCGCTCTCCTCCAATCCCCAGGAATCACTCCCATTTCCAGAGATTTGTTGAACAAATCTTTAATAGGACTCGCCAGAACCTCTCTGAGCTCCCTTAGTATCCTGGGATGGATCCCGTCTGGCCCCATCGCTTTGTCCACCTTCAATTTTTCAAGTTGCTCATAAACACCCTCCTCCGTGAACGGCGCAGAATCTACTCCATTTTCTCGTGTAACTTTGCCAGACAATCTCGGTCCTTCTCCAGGATTTTCTTCTGTGAACATTTGCTTTCTCCTCATCACTCTCCACATATTTGTTCCCAGCATCTTTTAGCCTAGCAATTCCATTTTTTATCTTCCTCCTTTCACTAATATATCTGTACATGAAAAGTGAATGGAAGAAATTGGGAGCGGGATTGGGGGCAAGGCCAGGGTGGGATTGGAGGCAGGACTGACAATGAATAGATGTCCCGTTTTGAGGAAAAAATTATGGTCACGTTAGTTATGCACTTAACATAATTAGCTAACTGGCCCTAAATTGGCACTTAGAGAGAATTACCTACCAATAATGAACCATCCCCTCTTATGACAGCTTTGTGTAAAGGCCTGAAGGCCTATGTGTTTGCAAGATATCTCAATCACCCTAGCAGATGATTTTGGAAAAGTTTGAAAATGTATTTGTCTGTGTATATATCCCTTTCTCTTTCATGCTAAGAAATGAGTAGATCTACTATGTTTTTTATGTTTTGATTTTAATGTAAGAATTGTAATTCCTTGAGATGGCCAGCCTGTTACTAATTTGGAAATCGCATTGAACTCCAAGTTTATTTAAAATTGGATATACAGCTTAAAAATGATCTAAGTTCGAGACAGGAAATGATTACCTCTTGTGTGAAATATTAATGAGGACATTAACTGAACAGAGAGCAACCATTTTTCTATTCTTACTTGCACTCTTAAAACAGTGTCACCTAGTGGCCATACAAAACATTGCAGGCTATTGTGTGGTTGCTCAGGCCCGGATTCTCAAAATGGTGCCGTTAGTTAGGCAGTGGTAGGCGCCCTACTGCTGCCTAAATTAATTGGTTTAATTGGCGCAGTATTTGACTGTGCTGATTAAAAACCAATGAAAAACTGTTAAAAAAACGAAGGCGCCATTATCCCGTCTAAGGAGGCGCCTTGCGTTGCTTCAGGCCATCCTTAGATGCGATTCATGTGAAAGGCCTACATTTTTGGTGCCTACTTTTCACATAGTCACAATTCTCAAAATGGTGGTGTTGCATAATTGAGACACAATTGGTGCCGCTTATGAAGGCAGCTGCTGGTAACGGCACCATCCGGCTTTCAGTGACCGTATAATATTTTGCAGGCTATTGTATATCTCAACAGTAGGGTTACCAGACGTCCGGATTTCCCCGGACATGGTCTCCTTTTGAGGACATGTCCAGGGATCTGGCCGGCTTTTCAAAACCTGGCTGGGACGTGGTGACATCACATGCACGGGTGTGACATCACCAGGTTGCAACCACGCATGCACAGATGCACTTCAGATTTGGCCCAAAGAGGTGAGGTTTGCCTGGGCTGGGGTTGGGCGCGGAATGGGGTAGGCCGGGGGTGGAAAAGGGCGGGGCCACACATCCTCTCGTTTCAGATGCAAAATCTGGTCGCCCTACTCGACAGTAATTTGACGGGGTTTTGCCCAGGTTGTTATCTGTGTTCTCGAGTCGGATCCACTAAATCCTGCCTAACAGTGAACATATCAATGGATTTTATACAGCGGGTATTTTCTCATTTCTTTTTGTTCGACAGATTTTGACCTGCAGTATTTTTGGAAATGGAGTCGATTTGAAGACTATCTTCAGTTTTGCCTCTTCTTCACTGTTCTGTGCAGTTTTGTCACCTATGTGTTCATGGATTTTTATATCTTTGTGGAAGGGATTGGTTTCCTGGCACTTCTAACTGAGGCCTTGTTAGGAATACCTCAGCTACTGAAGAATTTTCAGAACAGTTCTACACAGGGCATGAGGTAAGAATTTCATTATTACATTAGACAAAATTATCAGAGCGCACTATTTCCAAAACATACTTTTTCCTGAGTATTTTCTATTTCCCAGATCAATTATTTTGCAGTATGTAAACAGAGTGACATAGCAAGGAGTGGTGGTGCCTGGGTAAGGTGATCAGATGTCCGGAAAAACCCGGATGTGTCCTCTTTTTAAAGGACTGTCCAGAGCCCAGACGGACTCTCCAAAACCTGGCAGTTTGTCTGGGTTTTAGAAAGCCCCAAGAAGATCGTTCCTGCCCTGCTTCATCGCTAGACCACCAAGATTTAAAATAGTTAGTTGTGGAGAGGTCTGGGAGACAGAAATGAGGCGGGGTTGGGTCCAGAGTCGGCCCTAAGTAAGTTGTGGAGGCTTTAAAAAGAAAAGTTGTGGAGAGGTCTGGAAGGGGGATAAAAACAGTGAATAATCAGTCGCGAGTGCCGAACCCTAGAATATGGAGAAGACGGTGTATTCCACTTCAATAGAGGAGTGTGCAATGTTTTATATATGATGAGGATAGTTGAACCAGATGTTGCTAGAACAAATAATGGATAAGCAGAATGCAGGATTAGTATGCTAAGGGTTTATTGCTCACATGCAAGTCCCAGGTGAATGTCAACAGATGAAGGCTGCTTTGATTCACATGAGTTAGGTAGTAGGAAGAAATATGGACAGCATTGCTGTGTTTTCACTTATAGGATCTGCTGTGCATGCCAAGAGAGCACACGTTGCGGCCTTTATAAATCAAGTTATAATAAGATCTGTGAGAGCATTTTCGGGTCCTTGCTTTTTACACTCTAATAATGGAATTCATTAGAAATCCATTGAAATATTCCATTTATTGCAGTAAATATAGATGGCTGATGACATTAACTGCTGTTATGGGGCCAGGTCTTGATTATAGATAGGCAGCGTCATTTTAGAGCTGAATGAATATGCATTAATTCAAAGGTTAGGAGTATTAATCTGGCGGAGCTGAATCCAATGTGTATGTTTATGCATCCTATCTCTGACCATGCCATGTTTTCTCATACAATGCTCTTCCACCTTCTGTCATACTGTTCGCCATTTTTGTCCTATTATACTATACAAAGCATAAAAGGAGTGGGGAAGGGACATAGTAACCTAACGTGAAGGACAATCAATTTATTGATAACATATACAAAAGATGAGGCAAGCTTAACAGAGAGTCTTTTAATCCTTTTAGTACTGGAACCCAACACGGTCCGTGTTTCGGCTTAGAAAGCCTTCCTCAGCGGTGTATGAAAGAAGCCCAGTAGATGGCGCCAAAGTACTTGTTAAAATACCGAAATGGAATGCGCTCAATATGTGATCAAAAGCCTGCAACTCCAATCTGAAAATGCTGTCGAGCTATCGCATAAGCTGAATGGCGTCGCCACGCTGCTCCTTGTGATCCTGGCCAGGTCACTTGGTCCCCATTGCCCCAAGTATATTAGATAAATTGTGAACCCACTGGGACAGACATGGAAAAATGCTTGAGTACCTGAATAAATTCATATAAACCATTCTGACCATCCCTGGGAGAACAGTATAGAAAATTGAATAAATAAATATGATCTTTCAATGAGGCAAATGCATCTAGTAAATGGGCACAAATATAGGACAATCAAGCCATTGTGACATCACCGATGAGGTTGGCTCTTAGGCATTGGTGGAATGAGGCATTATGACATCACAATATAAGGAACTGCTATAAAGTTCTCAGGCCAACCAAGAAGAGAATGATGTGGAGCCCTGAAACTTGCAAGTTATTCCACACTTTTCTTGACACTTTTCATTTTAGTGAGGCAAATGCATCTAGTAAATGGGCACAAGTATAGGGAAACCAAGCCACTGTGACATCACTGATGAGTCTGGCTCTTAGGCATTGGTGGAATGAGGCATTATGACATCACAATACAAGGGACCACTTGAAAGTTCTCACCCAGCCAAGAGAATGGGGAGAGTGTGGTGCAATGGATAAAGCAATAGCCTCAACACCCTGAGGTTGTGGGTTTAAACCCACACTGCCCCTTGTGACCCTGGGTAAGTCACTTAATCCCCCCATTGGCCCAGGTGAGAGTGAGCTCACCAGGACAGGGAAAAATGCTTGAGTACCTTAATAAATTCATGTAAATCATTCTGAGCTCCCCTGCAAGAACCGTATAGAAAATTAAATAACTATACAGTACATGCTTATATATTGAAGATCTGAAGATTTCTTTGAGCAATTCACAGGCAGCCAGTAGGAAACTCTATTACTTTATTATAAAGTCATCAGCAGAAGTCTCTTATCTCATGAGCAGTTTTGCAGTCTGGTTTAATGTATAGGATATAGGGAACATAGTATAGTGCTGAGAAAAACTTTGAACTCTCCTAGGATGGTCTGGCTGTGTTTTAGCACAATTTATACTTAAAGCATGATTAGATCCTAATTCGGCAGGCACAGGAGGCAGAATGGATTCCTCCTGTCCCACCCAGCACGAGGCCAACGTAGAGTGTGCAGGGGAGACTGGGGGGTGCATGACATTTTTTTTTATTTGGCTGGGACAAAAGAGGGAGGATCCCTCATATCCTGGACCACCGGGTCCCGCAGCAGGCCCTGTGGAGGCCTGCAAGGCATCAAGAGGGAGGGAGATGGTACGAGGGAGGGGGTAACAGGGTGCAGAGCCTGGCAGGGAGTGAGGAAAGATGGGTGTAGAGCCTGGCAAGTAGTGAGGGGGGCTGGTTGCAAAGCCTGGCAGGGGAGGGGGCATTGGGTGCAGATCCTGGCAGGACACTTGAATATTAAGCCCACATCTTATATTTGAGTCAACCATTTTTCCTCCTTTTTAGGGGGAAAAATGGGGGTCTCGGCGCTTATTTGGATCGATTTATATTCGAGTATATGCCGTATATAATTCTCTTTTACCCCACTTTTTAATTGTACACCACTCAGTTCTATAATGACCAGTATATCAAAACTTAAAGAAACTTGGAAATTATGACAGACAAAATGGGCAAAATGGTGACTCCATATAAGATGCTCATGTGGGGTAATAGAAAGGGGTGGAGAGGGCAGAGGACCACAGAAGGAATGATTAAAAAAAATACGCATGCTTACCACAACTAAAAATGCGCATTGGTTGGATCTACAGCCTCAACACTCTGGGGTTGTGGGTTCAAACCGCACGCTGCTCCTTGTGACCCTGGGCAAGTCACTCAGTCCTCCGTAGCCCCAGGTACGTTAGATAGATTGTGAGCCCACCGGGACAGACAGGTGAAAATGCTTGAGTACCTGATTGTAAAAACCGCTTAGATAAAACCTTGATAGGCGGTATATAAATACCTAATAAACTTGAAACTTACTGTGGGGTGCGCTCAGGCATCCCACAGTAATTTGGGGGATTGGCAAGAACTACCTAAGTGCTAAAAAACAGATGTAGCACATAGGTAGTTCTGGCCAATCCCCTAAATTACTGTGGGATGCCTGAGCGCACCCCGCAGCAAGGCATTTTTAGTTGTGGTAAGCACGCATATTTTTATCATCTAGTTTTTAGACCTGGGGCGAAGAATGGGCGTCTTCTGTGCTAATCGGTGAGCGCTAATGGGGAAATTAGTGTGTGGTCATTAATACAGAAAATAGAAAAATCAGCCATTTTACCCATGCAGGAAAAATAGCCTTAGAATGTAGGAATAACCAGATGCACTTATGTCACGTTATACCACTGTTTGGTAAAAAGGTCTCTGACTGTAATCCCTCCAGGGACATGAAATTTTCTACTGTACTTCAAAGAATCTTACCTTTAGCTTAGAGTTACCAGATTTCTTCATTAAAAAAAAAAGACCACGTGGCCCCGCCCCATTCTGCCCCCAGTCACGCCTCTTCCGCCTCAGCCCCACCCCCACACTAACCTCATTTCTTCTTTCCCGAGCTCAGAACCACGTCTGTCGCACACATAAGCTCTTCACTCCCTAATCTGTACCATTCCCTCGGGTTTTTGCATGACCTTTGCATTTCGTAGCATTAAATTTTAGCTGCCGATTTTAGACCATTCTTCAAGCTTCGCAGATCTTTCTTCATGTTATTCACACCATCCTGGGTGTCCTACTTTATTGCAGATTTTCGTATCATCCTCAAAGAGGCAAATCTTACCCGACAACCCTTCAGCAATATCGTTTATAAAAATGTTAAAAAGAACAGGCCCAAGACCAGAACCTTGAGGCACACCACTGGTAACATCCCTTTCCTCGGAGTGATCTCCATTGATCACGACCCTCTGTCACCTTCCACTCAACCAGTTCCTGACCCAGCCCGTCAACTTTGGGACCCATCTCGAGGGCACTCAGTTTATTTATTAGATATATGTGTGGAACACTGTCAAAGGCTTTGCTAAAATCTAAATACACCACTTCTAGCGCACATCCTCTATCCAATTCTCTGGTCACCCAGATCTGGTTTGTCCTTCATTTTCTAACTGGAGATCCTCTGTTTATCCCATGCTTTTTTTCCTTCCGTTCTGTCTCCCTTCCACCTCAGCACCTTAACTATCACCTGACTTTTTACTGGCAAGCTAATCTGTTGACTTAAGAGGCAAACCTTACTTCTAGGAGTTGCGCGTGGCTGTTCTTCAGACTCCCTCAGCAACAGTGCAAGTGTGCTGACCTGGGACATGACTCGGTGCTCTGTTGTTACATGACTAGGCTGTTCCCTGGAAAGTGTAGTTACTTACCTGTAACGTAGGTTCTCCGTGGACAGCAGGATAGTCAGCCACATATGGCCAGAACGGGGCAATCATGATCACCGTTGCTCTGTCCTGGAGGATCTTCTGCAGGACTTTGGGTATGAGAGGTGTTGGTGGATAGGCGTATAAGAGTCCGTGGTTCCAATTCAGGGACAGGCCGTCGGGACTGAGACGGCGCTGGGTCGGTCTCTTTGAGCAAAAGATCGTGCATTTTGTGTTCAGTTCTGTCGCAAACAGGTCGATGCTCGGTGTGCCCCAGGTGCTGAAGATCTTCTTCGTCACCGCTGGGTTGAGAGACCACTCGTAGGGGTCCAGCTGGCGGCTGAGACTGTCGGCCAGGTCGTTCTGCTCTCCTGGGAGGTAGGTTGCCTGGATGGGGCACTGAATGGCGATGGCGAACTCCCAAATGCGGCAGGTTTCCTTGCAGAGCGAGGCTGACCCTGTGCCCCCCTGCTTGTTGATGTAGTACATGGCCACCTGGTTGTCTGTTTGGATGAGGACTGTCCTGCCTGTCACCCATTGATTGAAGGTTTCGAGGGCATTCCCTATGGCCCTGAGCTCCAGTAGGTTGATATGGAGTGAGGACACCTGGGCAGACCATGTGTCTCCTGTGCGAAGATGGAGAAGGTGTGCCCCCCATCCATGTTTGGAGGCATCCGTGGTGACCACCAGCTGGTGGGGTGGTGGTCTGAATGGTTTCCCCTTCGCTAAATTTTCTCGGGACATCCACCATTGCAGCGTCTTGTGTATGGGTCGGCGAATGGGAATCTTTGTGGTCAGTGGTTGGGTATGCTGATTCCAGTGACGTCTGAGGTGCCATTGCAGGGGTCTCATGTGTAGTTTGGTGTGTTGGACAACAAAAACTGCGGCCGCCATGTGGCCCAGGAGACGCAGAAAGGAGCGTGCTGATGATGAGCTGCTGGCAGAGATGCACTGGGCCAGGGATGTCAAGGTGTCGATCCGGCCGGCCGGTAGAAAGGCCTTGGTCTGTGTGGTATCGATGACTGCCCCGATGAATGATATCCTCTGGGTGGGTATCAGGTGGGATTTTTTGTAGTTGATGAGGAACCCCAGTTCTTGGAGGAGGGTTATGGTGGTTGTCAGGGCTGCATGGACCTCCCCTGGTGAGCGGGCCACTATCAGCCAGTCGTCGAGATAGGGAAGGACGCATATTCCCTGCAGGCGAAGATGTGCCGCTGCCACGGCCATGCACTTTGTGAACACTCTTGGGGCTGTCGAGAGTCCAAAGGGTAGGGCTTTGTACTGGAAGTGTCTCTCTTTGATCTTGAAGCGAAGATACTTCCTGTGAGCTGGATGGATAGTCACATGAGTGTAGGCGTCCAGTAGGTCCAGCGAGGCTAGCCAGTCGTTGGGCTGTATCAGGGGCAGGACTGTGCCCAGGGAGTGCATCCGGAAGCGTTCTTTGTGTATGCACTTGTTGAGATGACGGAGGTCCAGGATTGGGCGTTTGCCCTTGTCCTTCTTTGGCACGAGAAAATACCTGGAGTAAAACCCCATGTTGATCTCCTCTGGTGGCACCGCCTCTATTGCATCTGCCCGAAGCAGGTCCTCTGCTAGTCGCAGGAGAACAGGCTCGTCTGAAGTTGGGTGCCCCGCCCGCTGCAGTGGTTTTTCTGGAGGACGTGAGTCGAACCGTATGCGGTATCCCCGTTTGATGATGTTGAGGACCCACTGGTCGGTGGTGATTCTGGACCAGGCACTCACAAACAATCTGATCCTGCCCCCCACTGGCCCCTGCTGGTTCGGGGGGTAGTCAAAGATTCTGCTTTTGCTTTGGGGGGGCAGTCTGCCTGCTGGGGGGTGTGGCTTCACGCTGGATCGGGCTGTGGAGGAGCAGGGAGATGGCTTCTCTTCCGGTCCACACGTGGGGGTAAGTGCGAGACCGGGAGGCGCCCCCAGCGATGTGCCCGTTCGGGCAGAGGCCGATGGTGTTCCCGATGACTTCGGGAGGGGGGGGCCGGAGGGCGAACCCCGATCGGCTTCCTGCAGGGGCCGACGGCTAGCGACAGCATGCAGGACCTCCGGGAGAGATTTCTCGACCGGGCAAGTTGCAGTCGGGGGGGGGGGGGGGGGTTGACTGAGCCAGGACGTCCTGGAGGCTCCTCACCGGATTCCTCTGTGGATCCCCCGCTGCTACACTCCGATGAGGATGGCTGCTGGAGGAAGATTCTCGGGCCTCACTTCTCTTCAAGAAATCTCTCAGTGCCCTCTTCCTTAGCTTGCGTGCCCGTGGAGACAGACGGCCGCAGTGCATGCAACACTGTTCCTCGTGTGCTGTGCCCAAGCAGCGAACGCACAGGTCGTGAGGGTCCAGTGTGCTCATCCTTTTCCTGCAGCCCGGACATTTCTTTGATGTTTCTGGCATCTTCAAGATGGTAAGTAGAACAAGTTTTGATTGTAGAAAAATGGAGAGCTGTGGAAAAATCCGACCGATGGGAACGGGCGGAAACTAAAGACTGGGGATTAGGGGGAAGCAGGGGGGAAATGGGTAGGGCTTGGGCATGCCCAGTGGTGCCCGGGCACTGCACGTGCTCAGAGAAAAAAAAAAAAAAATCTCTCTGAGCTATTGGAGAGCTTATCCGTAAATTGGGAGCTGTTGGGACAACACCCATATGTGGCTGACTATCCTGCTTGTCCTAGGAGAATAGATATTTTCCATGGGCATCGCGATTCCACCCAGGAATAAAGGGACAGTACTAGGTGCAACATGTTTCAGCAAGGACCAGGCAATCCACCATCTCAACCACTGCCATTTCAAAAGCCTGCAACTCCTCAATTATCTTTGAAAGGAAGCACTAGAGAGAAATTTTAAACCAGGGAAAGAAACAAGTTAGGAAGCATTGGACCTAGTTCCTTCTCAGGACGAGGCCTCATGGGTGGAAACCTTATGTCAGATTTCATTTGGGTGATACACAGAGCCAATGCCAATTAGCATTTTTCGCCAGATCTGCTGGAAATCACTAAGGTTTTCTTTAGAGCCAAAGGAGGAGAAGATAATCCCGAAGCCCTTATCAGGGGCCCTCTCAGCAGCTCTGATTCATTTCCAGATGAAATGCAGCCGACATTTCATTGTCAGGCATCAGAAAGGTGGGAAGTTAATTAGCTTTCTTTCCACTTCCAGACCCGGCTGTACCTCTGTGCATTCTGCAGTCAGACTCCCGGGCAGCTAGAAAACCAAAAATTGAAAAACTCAGGCTGAATCAGGAGAGATTCGACAACATCCAATATTCATTGATAAATTATTCAGAGGGAAAGATTTTGCTGTAAACCTGCCTTATGTTTTCTGTTGTGTTTATGATGGCCAGGCCATAGCCCAGCTGTTTTCTGACCTTTGCTTCCAGTATAGCATCTGGAGGAGAACCCCACCAGCATTCTGGTTTCAGCCATACCAGTATTTCTGATCTCTGCATACACTTCACCTGATCTGAAATAGAGAATGGCACGGGGACAAATTTTTCCCCGTCCCCGCAGAAACTCATTCCCCGTACTGTTCCCGTGAGTTTTGTCACAGTCGCCATCTCTGCCCCATTCCTGTAAGCTCTACCTTAACCACACAAGCCTCGAACACTTATGATTTTAAAGTGAGGCTTGTGCAGATGAGGACGGAGCTTAGCCGTTGGTGGAATGAGGCATTATGACATCACAATCTGAGCTCTAGAATGTTGCTACGTATGATTTAAAGTGTTTGAGGCTTGTGCAGATGAGGACGAAGCTTAGGCATTGGTGGAATGAGGCATTATGACATCACAATCTGAGCTCTAGAATGTTGCTACGTATGATTTAAAGTGTTTGAGGCTTGTGCAGGTGAGGACAGAGCTTAGGCATTGGTGGAATGAGGCATTATGACATCACAATCTGAACTCTAAAATGTTGCTACATATGATTTTAAAGTGTTTGAGGTTTGTTCAGATGAAGACAGAGCTTGCAGGAATGGGGCTGGGACAGGAAAAGAACTTGCGGGGATGGGACGGAAAAATGAGTTCCCACTGGGACGGGGAAAAATTTGTTCCTTTGTCATTCTCTAATCTGATAAACTATCACACTTTCTTGTAATAATCCAGATTTAGTTATTTCATATATATCCTTAGGCTTCAGCCCCACCACTCCACCGCTAACATATATTTATAGCATGAAGAATTATGTGGACCTTCATCATTGGCCATGGGCAAATTTTATTTTTCATTTTTTCAATTAGTTAATTTAATACCTTTTCATAAGTTTCATAAGTTAAATCAAACACATTCAAGATTGTAATAAACTTTAAAACTTATCTTCAGCCACTGACATGTTTCTCACAGCATGCTTTTCAAGGGTCCCCCATGGCCAATAGCGTCATCCGATTTGTTGCTAAGTGGCTGTAAGTCGGATGACGCTATCAGCCATGGGGGACCCTTGAAAAAGCACGCTATGCGAAACATGTCAGTGGATTTGCCACCGTGAGGCCAGGCTACTGGGCTTGATGGACCATTGGTCTGACCCAGTATGGCTGTTCTTATGCTCTCATGTGTGCCAAGTATAGGACAATCAAGCCATTGTAACATCACTGATGAGGTTGGCTCTGAGGCATTATGACATCACAATCTCAGCTCCGGAATGTTGCTCTCATTGGGGTTCCAGAATCTTGCTATTCTTTGAGATGCTGGAATGTTGCTACTCTTTGACCAGGTACAAGTAACCTGGATTGGCCACCGTGAGAATGTTCTTATGTACATGAATTCACATAAGAGTGCATGACAGCCATTTTTTTTTAGCACAGCTTAGCAAAAGGACCGCAAAGTGAGAGAGCTCTGGCACGCAACATACATATTTTGAGAGCAAGCCCTTAACTGGTCAACCACATTGTCTGGGCCTTCAAAAGAGATGATATTTAAATGTAGCTTTGACAGACATAGCATGGATTTCCCATAAGTTCGGGGGAAAAAAAAAAAAAAAGGTCTCCAACTAGCTCGGAGAATGTTTGAATCTATGGTACAGGTCCTAAACCTGAGCATTTTGGTGCACTTGTGTCACTATCATCCAATCCAATCCAATCTTTGACTTTATATACTGATTGACTCGGTTAACAAATTTTTTAAAGTACAACTAAATATAAGATTATTTCGATCCTACACGTCTTAAAGCGGAAGAATCAACTAGAGATTTTTGAAATAAATATGTGGTTTTTTAAAAACATTTTTCGAAAGGTTGTTATTTGAGATAGTAACCACGCTTTCTCTCTTTTTTCAGTGTGAAGATGGTGCTGCTGTGGACGGCAGGCGACTGTTTTAAGACGGGCTATTTCCTTATTAACCAAACTCCAGCTCAGTTCTGGCTCTGTGGTCTATTACAAATAGTTATTGATGCGACCATACTTCTTCAGGTCTACTTCTATGAACAGTGGCCACATTCCAAACCCGGCTAATGAGACAAAGTAGGAAGGACTTTATTGTGTTTCTGGTATGCTCAGAAGACATCATGGGCTCTTCAGGGAATCATGACATGTTGCATTTATTTAAAATTTGCTATACAGCCCTCAGTGGCTTAGTAAAGGGGGAGGGATGAGGAGCGGTCCACCCCAGGCGCCATGTTGGTGGGGGCGCCGGTAAACCTCCTCCTCTCTGCCCCCCTCCTGCCTCTTCCCGCTCCTCCCCTCACCATGCCGCGAGAAACCACTTCAACGTATTCTTGCGACTGCATCAGCTCTCCCGCTGACATCCCGGGTGCCGCTCACAGGAAGTGATGTCAGAGGGAGAGCCAACGGGTCCACGAGGAGCATGTTGAAGTCGTTACTCGCGGCGGTGAACAACTGGAAGTGCGGGGGAAGGGAAGGGTGGGCGGTAGGGAGGTTCGGGGAAGGAGCAGGGGGTAGAGGTAAGGGCGGAGCAAGGATGCCTCCAACCCAAGCGCCTCTCACCCTTGCTAAGCCACTGACTGCGCTTCCTTGAAAAAGGAATCCCCCCAAATCATGGAGGGGGTCCTTTTTTATGAAGCTACACTAAGCACTAGCAAATGTTTACGGCAGAAAAAAAAAAAAAAAAGCTTACCGCAGTGCAGTGGCATACCTAGGGTATGTGGCATCTGGGGCCCATAATTTTTTGACAACCCCCCCCCCCATCTATATGAAAAATATGATTATTAGTAACAATCCACATATCGCATAACAAGAGTGTACCTAGGAAAAGGCAGCATCTTAAACGCTGCAGTGAGCACTAGAATACCAACACATACATTGTAAAACTAAACAAGCCAGATCCCACACAGTCAATTGATCCTGTACAGTCAATGCTATCAGAAAGCCATGTCCCTTTCATACACACAGACAGATACACCCTTGCCCAATATGGAATAATCACAAACTAAAAATAGAAATATGTAGACAAAAGTTAAACTGAACCGCCAAGAAACCAGACTCTGCATACAATGCAACACCACAAAAAACAGTGACACATGTCCTCTAATACAGTGCAAAATTGCTGAAACAATATCCTGAGGAGAGTGAGGAAGGGGGTCCTTTTTTTTTCTTTTTCTTTGTTTAGTATCTGGGGGGCCCCATGCATGTGAGAAAGTTTAATCAAAAGAATAAACAATGTTCTTCTGTTATCAAAAGTCTATGGGCTAGATTCACAAAGCAAACTGATCATGTATCCGATCGGTGTGCGACCCCTTTGCGACCAGATTTCCCTCCTGCACTATTCACTAACCTCTCCTGCGATCCGCTTCGCATCCATGCATGCAAATGAGG
Organism: Geotrypetes seraphini; assembly: GCF_902459505.1. NCBI lineage: Eukaryota > Metazoa > Chordata > Amphibia > Gymnophiona > Dermophiidae > Geotrypetes > Geotrypetes seraphini. The sequence continues at coordinate 18,964,605 of NC_047087.1, read as the reverse complement.
AGAATCGCATGCAAAGTGGACAGGGATGCGATTCAGCAACCAAAATTTTAAAACCGACTGGGCTGGCCGATCAACCCAAGAAACGACTGCTGGGGACCAGTCGAAAGTGTCTTTCCGACTCTCCAGCTCCATAGAAGCCCTGCTCTCTGCATGTCCTGCTCTCTGCTGCCCCGAATCTCTCCTGCCTGCCACCCCGATACTCTTCCCCGGATCTCTCTTGCCAGCTCTGCCCCGATCTGTCTCCTGCCTGCTCGCCCCAAATCGCCACCCTGCTCCCTGGTTTTCTCCTACCTGCCGCCCTGAATCTCTCCTGCCCTTCCCCGCACTGCATGCCCGTGGTTTTAACCCGGGGGTTTAAGCGGGTTAAAACCACAGGCTTGCTGGGCTAAAAAGTAAAAAAAAAAAAGGCTCGGATGGGTCCAGACGCATGCGCAGACCATCTACACATGGTCTGCGCATGCATCGGGATTGCACACTAGCGATCCATGCCGGAAGATGAGGGCATTCCTCCGATCGCCCCATCTGCATATTCAACGTTGAAGACTCCATCGGACCTGCCCGGATCGGGAACGGGTCAGTCCCGATCGGGCAGGTTTGTGAATCTAGCCCTTTTTCTCCTCTGATGCATCATTGATTCATCCACCTTATGCCTACATGACCTGTGTTGCAATGCCTGCCAAGTGTTAATGAACTGTCCCCCTAACCATGAAACTCTGCTTTTTTTATCAGTTGAGAGAAGCATCTTTGATATCTAAATCAATTCTGTGAATTTCAGATGCAAATTTAGCCTCTGTAGAGTTCCCAACTGGAGTTCTTCACCACTGCGAGCAGCGGTGTAGCGAGGGTGAGAGGCACCTCTCCCCACCCTCTTCTCCATCCCACTCCCCACCTCCACACACTACTTCCCTGCTCCCTCCTGCCACATGTGCACCACTTCCTTCCCCCGTACCTCTGTAACGTTCCTGGCATGAGCAGCGACCCCCCAACCTGCTGCCGCACCAGCATTGGCTCTTCCTCCGACTTCACTTCCTAGGCGAGGGTCCAGGAGGTGACGTCGGAGGAGGAGCCAACGCTGGCGCGACAGCAGGTTGGAGGGTTGCTACTTGCGCCAGTAACATTACAGAGATACCGGGGAAGGGAATTGGCACGCAGTGGGGGGGGGAGGGGGGAGGGCAGGGAAAGAACAGATGGTGGTGAGGAGGACAGGTGCCTGGGACGGACCGCTCTCCCCCCCCCCCCCTTTTCTATGCTACTGACTGTGAGGAAAACCAGGAGCCAATTAAATGCTGACAGCTACTGAAAGGAATTCTTCCTGGATACTTATTTGCTCTTTGTCTGTCAAAGGGGCTCTTTTTACAAATCTGTGGTAGAAAGGGGAACAGAAGTCTCTTATCTTCATTAATTCCCCCCACCCCCGACACACACTGCTTGATGACATCCCAAAAGCTATACTGGGCTCTGTCATAACTTCAGGAAATTAATTGGCCTATATTCTGCTAGTGACAGTCTGTGTGTGTGTGTGGTGGTGGTGGGGGGGAGGGGGTTATGCTAACTGTCCTCAGCTTAATTAGCCCTGGATATTCAGTGCTGGACCATGTGTGGGCACTGGCATTAAATATCGAAGGCTAACTTTCCTGATGCTGGCGTCTGGGTCAAAATTCAGCTGAGGCCCGCCGAAGACTTTCTCAGCGATTTACTTTGGTGTCCTACAGGCTCATGTTTATTTTTCTTGCGGTTTGCTTTCAGACCTTTACAAACTAGGGACCCCTGATGAAGGAGTGTTAACCGAAACACGGACCGTGTTGGGTCCCCTGGTTTGTATAAAAGTGGTGACATTAGCCGCAATATATATATTTAATAAACCCAGCCTGCATCTTGTACCCTTGTCTGCAGTGTTCTTTGTTTGCTTTGATTGTGCTTTTGTTTTTGTTGAATATCAGATGAGACCTGCTTAGCTTTTTTTTTTTTTTTCTGTTAAAAAAAGACCATAACCTCCTCCCTGCCCCCCTCCTTCCTTACCCCCAAGCCCACTGCCGTGATCAAGGTCCCACCTCCCCTCTCCCCCCCCCCCCCTCTGGAATGCTCCTCTGCCATCTACGTAAGCCTACCTGATGATCCTGGTGAGAGTCACTGAGGGCAAAAGCGAAGCCACTCACTCCAGCCCTTGCGGCTTGCTTGAAAATAATGCCTGCCATGACCTCTTGTGGCAGCTTGTGAGGATTACAGCTTTTGAACTGGCCTAAATTAGGCCGCTTAGCTATGCAGGTGCCAGCACTAAATATTTCTGGTTCCTGCATAATCCCAGGGACCTTCCTAACACTGCCCCTTGTACCATCCCTGACCTGCCTTTTTTCTGCGGCAGTCAGAGGCAATATTCAGCAGCACTTCTCATTTTAGTGCTACTTAGGGTTACCATTTTTAAAATGGTAAAATCCCAGATGCATGGCCCCAACCTGTACTGCCTCTGGCCCTGCCTGTTCTCCTCAAATGCTGCCCCTAGCCCCCCCCCCCCCCCCCCACAGCCTCGTCTCTTCTTTCCTGTCGGGTCTGGAGGACTTCCAAGCATATGCGGGTGCATGTGACGTCATCCGCGCATGCTCAGAGGCCCTTCATGTGCTGCGGGGCTTTCCAAAACCCAAACTGTTAGGTTTGGATAGTCCTCTAAAAAAAGGACATGGCCGGGTTTTCCTGGACGACTGGTATCCCTAGTGCTGCTGAATATTGGGGATTAAACATAGAGAGCGCGGATCTTTCTAAACAAAATCCAACCCACAATTATAATATTCCAAGCAAAATAGGGTTAATTGGAAATATAAATGTCCGTTCAACTAAGGGCTCTTTTTATCAAGCCGCGTGTTAAACCACCGGCCGCGCTAGCCGCTACAGCCTCCTCTTGAGCAGGCGGTAGTTTTTAGGCCAGGGAGGGGGTTAGCGCGTGATGAAATGTCGCGCATGTTAACCCCGCCAGCGCGGCTTGATAAAAGGAGCCCTAAGTATAATGTATTTAGCTCGTAACGAGCCTTCAAAATTTTTCTGTATTTAATGAAATGATTCATCTATTTTTTTTCCATAGCATTACAAACCCCATCAAGACAACCCTCGAGTGGTCAAATAGGAGACAGGTATATCATACATTGTTGACAAGTTTTCAGTGCATAGGACCTCGCATAACGTACGTTATCGCAAGTCCAAACAATAATCATTTCTACCAATGCCTCCGTCCCTTATCTTATGAAGATTTTTATGTATGTTTATATGAGACTATTGGTGTGTATCCCTTATTTAAAATTTATAATATACAGTGGAACCTTGGTTTACGAGCATAATTTGTTCCAGAAGCATGCTCGTAAACCAAAATACTCATATATCAAAGCAAGTTTCCCCATTGGATACGTTCCCCCCCGAGGCCAGTGGCGCTGCCCCCCTCCCCCCCCCTGCACATACCAGCACCCCCCGCCCGAACAACTTGAACTTACCCCCCTCCCGTCTGGCACCGGCACGCAGCCCACAGGACGTGCCGGTGCCGCTAGATCTTCCTGCCTCTGCCGGGCCTTGAGCATGCATCTGCGCATGCTCAAGGCCTTCTAATTCTCCCTCTCCGAGAATGCTCAAGGCCCGGCAGAGGCAGGAAGATCTTCTAGCAGCACCGGCAAGTCCTGAAGGTTGCATACCGGTGCCAGATGGGGGGGGTGGGTAAGTTCAAGTTGTTCGGGGGGGGGGGGCTTTGCGAGCGGGGGGGGAAGCGATGTTGGTTATCGGTGGATCGGGGGGGGGGGGGTGCTCGCAAATTGAGTCAACACTTGGTTTGCGAGACAAGTTTTGCGAGAATGTTTTGCTCGTCTTGCAAACTGAGGTTTAACTGTATATCTCATCTGTAAACTCTGTGGGAGCTCCAACATAAATTTTTGTTTCGTTTACATATATCTCCCCCTAGAGCTTATCGTATGTCCATTGCGGGATCTTCCTGTTGTTTAAAGTGTGATCAACTTTATGCTTCACTTGGTCATCAATTTTGGACTTCCCTCGAGTATCCATATTCTGGCAGACTTTGGGACGTAATATTTCAACGTTTTGGAATCGTCGTTGGACACCTACTCCACATGCTCTTTTTGGTATTTATAATTTCTCTCTTCCTAAGCGCAGGGGAATGTCTGCTTTTGTGGCTCTTGGGACTAAAGACGATTTTAACTGCATGGCTCACAGCTGATGTCCCTTCTCATTCTCTTTGGAGATCCCTCATGATTGCTCAGGCTGCTTTGGAATGCCGGGATTTTGTGGACATGGATTCCCCTCAGGGGAGGCGCTATCAATTTATATGGGAGCCTTTTTGGCTTACTCTAATACCTTTTGAAGCAGCAGACTGTTCAATGGTTGATTATATTATTTCAGATTTTTGTTTGTAGCGAGCGAGACATTTTTCTTTTTTGAAAAGGGGTGGGAGGTTGGGTTATGGTGGCTTTATATATTGTTTCTGTTTTTCTTGTTCTTGAAATTCTTGAATAAAAATATTGAAATATATCTCATGTGTAAAATTAATTCAACTGACCTTACTATTATGAAAATTTCATTTGTAACCCATTAGTAATTCATTAGTAAAAACCCTTCCATCCATGAAACTACTATCATTTTCAATCGATCAGCAACACTTCGCTTAAGCAACAATTCGCTAATCCAACGCTGGTTTCAAAATTCGAAATGCCCGACGCTGCGTATTTAATTGAGCGTTTCAGTCATCTGACCTTCATCGGGGGAAGTAATTTTTGCTGTATTGCTGGAAAAAAAAAAAAAAAAATTGCATATGTATCATACAGTCAACTCAGCCGGATAAGTACTGCTTCTACTTAACTATTCTGCTATAAAACTCGCCAGCACCTTACACACCATAGCCGGTTCTCTGCACACTGTAGTTGGTACCTACTTACGGTAGAGCAACACCCTACACATGAACACCCCATAACAGCCGCAAACAAATCCTATTAAGCCGTAATCTGCACTGTATATTCAGACCACTGTTCCAGACTACACTGAAATAAATCAGATTAGTCGTGTATTGGCGCATTCTGTTGTGTATTGCATCGTATCAGATTAGTCGTGTATTGGCGCATTCTGTTGTGTATTGCATCGTATCAGATTATGCTAATTTAGCAAACTGTATTGTATTATACTGTATTCTTCTGGATATATATTATATGCTAGTAACCCGCACTGTATTGTATTGTATTATAAGGGGTACATGCCATACCATATTACACTGCACCACACAATATAATACCAAACTCTACTATAGCCGGACAAGCCCTCCACAATGGCCTGCCTAAACACACACCAATGTATAGCTTTACTCCTACTCTACCTGCTAACCACCAGGCTCTGCAAGGCAGACAATACCAAGGCCTCCCCCATCCCCATCCACTTCACTTTACACCGATCAGTGAAACCCAAAAACCCCATTTACACCCACCACACCACACAAGACCACCCCCAAACCCATCCGCCCATAATCCCCCCACATCCCCACAAACCAACCAAGCTCCACCCAACAAAACCAAGAACCCTAAAAAAACTTGCATACTCCCACATCGCCCCAATCAACCATTCCACACATCAGTCCCTACTTGGCTATTACCTAAACATTAGATCAATGCGAAACAAAGCGCCCCTGATCAAAGATTGGTTGATCGAAACTAACCCTGACCTCGTTCTCCTCACCGAAACCTGGTTACTATCAGACAAAGATATTATCATAAAAGATTGTCTACCACCGGGATACAAGATCCTCTCTCTAGCCAGAACATGGGGAAGAGGAGGAGGACTTGCAATAATCTTCCGAGACCACCTAAAAGGTACCATTCTTAACACAATATCTTCGCCCAACTCGGAAATCCTGACCATCTCCCTAACTTCAAGTTCTCTGCCCTCCTCACTAACCATAACCTTATTCTACATACCTCCAAAAAAATGGACCACGATCAAAGAGAACTTCGCAGAATCCCTCCTAACCAACTCTTTAACAAGCCCCTATAACCTACTATGCGGGGACATCAACCTACACCTTGAAAAAACGGACCAACCAGAAACAGCAGACCTTTGGTCTCTGCTCTCCCAATTAGGATATGACAAACATCCCCCTGTCACAACCCACCAAGGAGGTCATCAGTTAGATCTGGTGACTCTCTCCTCCAAGGAACTATCCAACCCCACATTCTATTGGAAACAAGGAAACTGGTCAGACTCCCTCTGGTCCGACCACCGCCTATGTACCTTCTCCATCGGATGCCAAAACAAACTCCAGAAAAATGGCAAAACAAGATCCATCAAAACCCACACTACTAGAGGAAAGATTGACCCAACGGAATTCTGGTCCCACTTCGAAATTAACACCAATCCTACCGAACAAACAGAACAACTCATGACATCCTGGATCCAGACCAGTACCGACATACTAAACGAGATTGCCCCCCCAAAAACCCGCAAACATAGAACCCCCAACCAAGAAGGCTGGTTCGACCATGATCTGCTGCTATACAAGAAAGACCTTAGGAAAGCTGAAAGATTATGGCAAAAAACGGGATCCCTTGAACACAGATCGTCCTGGAGGAAAAAAGTAAAAAACTACAAAACCCTCATAAATGAAAAAAGAAAAAACTTCTACTCCATCAAGATAGGAAACATAAAAACCAATAGCAGCGATCTCTTCAAACTGGTCAATGACCTATATAACCTAGAGACCCACACAAACATACACGAAGAATCCACCTTAACTCCCGACTCTCTCGCTGACTTCTTCAACACCAAGATTCAAAAACTAAGATTAACACTACCCCCCAGCCCCAACCCCCTTGAGCTGTTCCCCATTCTCCCAGACATCCACTCACCAAACCCAGACCTAGGAGCCAGAGCTGACCTCTGTTGGAAACAATTCGCAGTAATCGACTGGCAAAACTTCAACTCATACTACAACAAATATACACACTCCCATTGCAAACTGGACACATGCCCACCTAATATCATGAAAACGGCACCCCCCAGCTTCAAAGCAAAAATGATGACATGGGTTAACTATCTACTATCCTCAGGAAACTTCCCGTCTGAGCAAGGCCACATTATGATCACCCCTATTATAAAAAATGCGAATGAACCACCCAATGCCCCTTCTAACTATAGACCGATCGCCAGTATCCCCTTATTCACCAAAATTGCGGAGGGGCTGGTAAAGGCGGAACTCTCTGCATACCTAGATAAATTTAACATACTCAGCAACTGTCAATCAGGCTTTCGCACTGACCACAGCACGGAAACCATCTTAGCTTCCCTTCTCGACCACCTCCACACGCTCTTCAGTCAGGGCTCAAGTGCCTTAATCATACAACTTGACCTGAGCAGCGCCTTTGACCTGGTAGACCACACCATTCTCCTCGAATGCCTGGCCCACATCGGCATCTCAGACCAGGTCCTTAACTGGTTTCAGGGATTCCTAAGAAATAGATCCTACAAAGTATGCAAGAACAACTCTCTCTCTTACAGCTGGGACAACACCTGCGGGGTCCCGCAGGGCTCCCCCTTATCCCCCACCCTTTTCAACATCTACCTGGCCTCCCTAGGCAACCTTCTCCATAACCTCAAGCTCAAATTCTTCATTTATGCAGATGACATCACAATTTCCATCCCACTCACTAACTTTTCACATGAAATACTCGACCACACAACAAACATTCTCAACCAGATCGAACTCTGGATGCTAGCATTCAGACTGAAACTAAACCCTGATAAATCTAAATTCTTCCTAGCCACCCCCAAAGACAAAATCAAAGAAACTACAATTCAACTGAAAGGAATGACCTTCCCCCTCGAACCAACCTTAAAAATCCTGGGAGTCACGTTGGACAAAAATCTTTCCTTAGAAAATCACACCGACCTCGTCATCAGGAAAAGCTTCTCTGCACTTTGGAAACTTCGCACCATAAAAAAATACTTCAACGACACTTCCTTCCGCCTTCTTGTACAATCCTCCATCCTCAGTATTCTTGATTATTGCAACATCATATACCTTAACGCCACGAAGAAAACAACCAGGAGACTAAAAATAATCCAGAATACCGCCGTGCGCCTCATCTTTGGCCTAAAGAAATGGGAACATATCACCCCATTCTACCACCAACTCCACTGGCTGCCTTTCGAGGCTAGAGTCCTTTACAAATTCGCATGCTTCTGTTACAGGGCGGTAAATGGTTCCTCACCAAGTTACATCAATCCTCACTTCAACCTCTACCGCACCAAAAACAAATCCCGTCGTATTCAGCTGTTCGCCTTCCCCTCACCCAAACTCTGTCACTTCAAAAGATTCCTTGACAGAACTTTCGCCTTCCAAGCAGCCAAGCTGAACCCATGGCTTGCACAAATGATACTAGAGGCCCCCACTTACCTCGGTTTCAGAAAATCACTTAAAACTTACCTATTCCGCAAACAAGACCCGAACGGTACCCCCCCCTGACAATATCTCCCCCCCTCCCTAATCGGGCCCCCTCATGAGGCCTTCCCCCGTTTTTTCCCCTCTTCCCGCATCCTCTATCTAGTTCAAATAAAGCCGAATAAACAATTGAAACTATGTTACTCTGTAATTCTAATAACAAATCTGTAATTCTAATAACAAATCTATAATTCTGACAAATAATTGTAAATCTGCCTGTCTATGCAGACCCTAATGTAATTCAATGTAAACCGCCTTGAACTCGAATGGGTATGGCGGTATATAAAAATAAACTATTATTATTATTATTATTATTATTATTATAATCAAATCGTCCAAATGGCTGTTTTCTATCATGCTATTTCTAAGTAAATAGGCCACCGGCGCACAAGTGTTAAGCATTTTTCTAAAATTTATAATTAAAACTAGAAACCCACCATGCCCAAACACGTCATTCTTAAGAGACTCAACATAACTACTCACAACGATTGGGTTCTCTCTTACACGCGGCAGGCTGTGTTACTCCTGAGCTGAAAAATGCTTGCCGAAAGTTCCTCCATTTTTAACGCTGTGTCCGCTGCCACGGGTTGGGGGCGTCACCATGTGGGAATGTGACAACAACGTGTCCACCGTCCTGACGTCATACAACGTAAAACTCACACATTCATTCATGTAAAATTGATAGCCCCTAACTGTTGGTCCGTGTCTAAACGTGATGACGTCACAGATTCATACTATGGAACGAATGCCCTAATCTATTTCTTTTATCTCAGTTGCACAATAAAGACGAAGTTATGAAATCATCTCCCTATCAGCCATCGCATTTCCTTCAAGGTCATGCTACTAATATTCAAAACTCTAACTTTCAATGAACCCCAATTTTTAGCTAGAATGCTAATACCCCATAACACTTCCCGACCACTCCGATCATCCTCCCAAAATCTCCTATCTATCCCCTCTTTGAAAATAGTAGGCACGAGAACACCTAATATGTTCTCCGTAATGGGCCCCCAATGGTGGAACTCTACCACAATACATTAAAGATAAAAAGGATCTCACCTCTTTTAAAAAATCCTTAAAATCTTATCTTTTTAAAGACGCTTTTAGCCTTTAAATTTTAGATAAGATCAATGTTCTCAGGTTTTTTTTATATTTTCCGTTTCCCATTGTTTTTTTCCTTTTTTGTTTATTTCCTCTAAGAAAAATTGTAACTTTACCCCCCTTCCACCCTAACTCATGTTAAGTCTTATTGTCAAGAATTATGTTATTTGGTTTGTCTTTTTTATAACTTACTTCTTTTTTAAAAATTTTGTACATCGCTTAGTAAATCGAATAAGCGATTCATCAAATATTAATAATAAACTTGAAACTTTGATTCTAAATATCTATCAGGCATCCCATTCTCTATTCAATCCAGCAGGCATTAAACTGTTTAAATAGAAAATCCACCGTCTCTCCTTCCTTAGCAAAACTGGGTTAATGTCACCGCCTCTTACTGATGTGTATACTCGCTCTAGTACCACAAATTTCAAAACGTCAAAATCATGTCTTAATTCTAGACCGCAGGTGTCAAAGTCCCTCCTCGAGGGCCGCAATCCAGTCAGGTTTTCAGGATTTCCCCAATGAATATGCATGGGATCCATTTGCATGCACTGCTTTCGTTGTATGCTAATAGATCTCATGCATATTCATCGGGGAAATCCTAAAATCCCGACTGGATTGCGGCCCTCGAGGAGGGACTTTGACACCCCTGTTAGACAGTAAGACACCATGGCTGCTGCAGTGTCACATTGTCTTAGATATGAGCGATGCTCAATCAATCTAGATTTCAAGGCCCGTGTGGTCTCTCCAACGTACACCAGACCACATGGGCACCAAATGGCATACACTACTTGAGCTGTTGCAGAGATAGAATGAAGTCTAAGTACTAAACTGCATACATTTAATTTTAATTTTTGACCTACAAAAGAATAGTCGCACAAGCTACACTGGCCGCAAGGGAGATGCCCCAGCGTGTTGTCAACTGTTGTAACACTATCCTGTCTTGGTAGAAAGGAGGGCGAAAGAAATTCCTTTAGGTTTCTCCCTCTAGTACAGGGGTCTCAAAGCCCCTCCTTGAGGGCCGCAATCCAGTCGGACTTTCAGGATTTCCCCAATGAATATGCATGAGATCTATGTGCATGCACTGCTTTCAATGCATATTCATTGGGGAAATCCTGAAAACCCGACTGGATTGCGGCCCTTAAGGAGGGACTTTGAGATCCCTGCTTCTAGTGTATGCAAATTGAGGTATCTGAAAAGATGTCATGTAACCGAGCTGTGTGACAAAATTTTAAGATACTGCGCTTGATGTTATAAATCCCGGAAACAAAAGGTAACAATTCTAAGGCTTCGGTGAGAACTTCATCAATCTCTGCTTTAATTTGTACAGTAGGGTTATGATCTAGAGCAGTGGTTCCCAACCCTTTCCTAGAGGACCACCAGGCCAATCGGGTTTTCAGGCTAGCCCTAATGAATATGCATGGCTCAGATTTGCATGCCTGTCACTTCCATTATATGTAAATCTCTCTCATGCATAAACTGATACTTGTGTTTTGCGTCAGAGGGAAGGCTTCGAGTCAGCTGCAGGTAGCATGGAAGAGGCGGAATGGGGCGTGCCTGGAGACGGAACGAGGCAGGTTGGAGGTGGAACATGCCTCCTGGTTTCTCCATAGTAAAATGTGGTAACCCTAACTAAATAGAAAATCTGGGCTGGTGTTTATCAGTTTTCTCGTTCTTTGATCAAGTCAGGTAGACTAGCAAACATGTTAGCAGCGCTTGCAATGCATTATGGGACTCATTTTCAAAAGAATAAAATAGATCTCGTACAAATTAATTAGGGAAATCCTGAAAAGCCGACTGGATTGTGACATTTGAGGACCGGCGTTGGACAGCCCTGCTGTAGAGCATGTTTTAAAGACGATCAGTAGGATCTTGTATGTTATACGATGAGGAACTGGAAGCCAGTGAGCTGATTCTAGGAGCGGAGTGACATGATCAAATCTGGGATGACCAGTGATTAGTTTTATAGCGGCGTTTGTATAACCTGGAGGCATCTTTTATCCTTTGTTCTGATGCCTTTGTAGAGTGAGTTACAGTAATCCAGGAGTAAAGCTAAGTTCAAAAGAGGTTTGGGGTAGGGCTGCCAGATTTTCCAATCGGAAAATCCGGACCACCCCTAGACACGGCCCCCCCAGTTCTGCCCATCCCTGACCCCGCCGCCTATTTCGCACGTATGGGAAATTTCGTCCAGTAGACGCTGCAGGATCAAGAAGCAACTGATAATGTGGAATCCATGTGGTCAAACCTGAAATCGACCCTACACGAGGCAACTATCCGCTACATAAAATTGGTACATAAACAACAAAGACACAAAAAAACCCCAATGGTTCACTGAAGAGGTCTCGTACCTCGTCAGGGAGAAAAAAAGAGCATTTCTTTCATACAAACGCACGGGAACAGATGAAGCTAACATTGAATATAGGGCCAGGTCTGCAGCAGTCAAAACAGCAGTCAGGGAGGCCAAGCTCGCAGTGGAAGAAACTCTAGCAAAGAACATTAAGGAAGGGGACAAATCCTTCTTCAGGTACATTAGTGACAGGAAAAAAAACACAAACGGGATAGTACGCCTCAAAACTCTGGATGGGAATTACGCGGAAACAGATCCTGATAAAGCCAAACTACTGAATGAATACTTCTGTTCGGTTTTTACCTGCGAGGCTCCAGGGAATGGGCCACATCTGGAAGCAACGCCAAGCGTGGAAGACCCATTTCAGAATTTTGAGTTCACACCAGCTGATGTCTACAGCGAATTGTCAAGACTCCAGGTGAGCAAAGCCATGGGTCCAGACGAATTGCACCCAAGAGTGCTCAGAGAGCTGTGCGAGGTCCTGGCGGAACCATTAGCCATGCTCTTCAATCTCTCCCTAGAGAAGGGGAGAGTCCCCCTGGATTGGAAAACAGCGAACGTTGTTCCTCTGCATAAAAAGGGATGTAGGGCAGAGGCAGCAAATTACCGACCAGTGAGTCTCACATCGATCGTATGTAAACTCATGGAAACACTGATTAAACGTAAGTTGGACACTATCTTGGATGAGGGGAATCTTAGGGATCCTAGTCAACATGGATTCACCAAGGGTAGGTCGTGTCAATCCAACCTCATCAGCTTCTTTGATTGGGTAACAGGAAAGTTGGACTTAGGAGAGTCTCTGGACATAGTATATTTGGATTTCAGCAAAGCTTTTGACAGCGTCCCACACCGCAGGTTACTAAACAAGATGAAATCAATGGGGTTGGGTGAGACGATAACTGCATGGGTCAATGATTGGCTAAGTGGTAGACTTCAGAGGGTGATGGTCAACGGTACCCTCTCTGAAACATCAGAGGTGACCAGCGGAGTGCCACAGGGCTCGGTCCTGGGTCCTCTCCTTTTTAATATATTCATAAGGGACTTGACACGAGGGCTACAGGGTAAAGTGACATTATTCGCCGACGACGCAAAACTGTACAACATAGTAAGTGATAGCGTTTTACATGATAGTATGACACAGGACCTTCGTACGTTGGAAAACTGGTCCTCGACATGGCAGCTAGGCTTCAATGCTACGAAGTGTAAGGTCATGCACCTCGGTAGCAAAAATCCGTGCAGAACTTACACCTTAAATGGAGTAACATTAGCTAGAACCTCAGTAGAAAGAGATTTGGGAGTAGTCATCAGTGCAGACATGAAGGCTGCCAAGCAGGTAGAGAAGGCCACATCCAAGGCAAGGCAAATGATGGGATGTATCAAAAGAAGTTTCGTCAGTCGGAAACCAGGAGTCATAATGCCGCTGTACAAGACCATGGTGAGACCTCATCTGGAATACTGTGTGCAATTCTGGAGGCCACATTACCGTAAGGACGTGCTTAGAGTCGAGTCGGTTCAGCGGATGGCCACTAGGACGATCTTGGGATTCAAGGGTCTCTCTTACGAAGAGAGACTGAGCAGACTGCGGCTCTACACTCTTGAGGAGCGCAGGGAGAGGGGGGACATGATTGAGACATTTAAATACATCACAGGACGTGTCGAGGTGGAAGATGACATCCTCTTCCCCAGGGGACCCTCGACCACAAGAGGGCATCCGCTTAAACTCAAAGGGGGGAAATTTAGGAGTGACACCAGGAAGTATTTTTTCACGGAAAGGGTGGTAGATCACTGGAATAAGCTTCCGGTGCAGGTAGTCAAGGCCACAGGCGTGCTTGACTTTAAGAGCAAATGGGACATGTACGTGGGATCCCTACGTAAGACGATTCACTAGCATCTAGACTTGGGGTGGGTCAGTAGTGTGGGCAGACTTGATGGGCTATGGCCCTTTTCTGCCGTCATCTTTCTATGTTTCTATGTTTCTATTCTTGTCCACTGCTCCCCGCTTTTGTCCACAAATTGCATTGGGGAGTGTGGCGGAGTGGTTAAAGCTACAGCCTCAGCACCCTGGGGTTGGGGTTCAAACCCATGCTGCTCCTTGTGACCCTGGGCAAGTCACTTGATCCCCCCATTGCCCCAGGTACTTTAGATAGAGTGTGAGCCCACCGGGACAGACAGGGAAAAATGGTTGAGTACTTGAATAAATTCATGCAAACTGTTCTGAGCCCCCCTGGGAGAACAGTATAGAAAATTGAATAAATAAATAATTCCAGAGCTGGTATTGTGACATCATAATGCCTCATTCCACCAATGCCTAAGAGCCAACCTCAACAGTGATGTCACAATGACTTGATTGTCCTTTACTTAGCTCACTTTTACTACATTTTGATTTCTAGAGTGACACAGTGGTTAAAGCTACAGCCTCGGCACCCGGCACCCTGCACCTTGTGACCCTGGGCAAGTCACTTAATCCCCCCGTTGCCCATGGTACATTGGATAGATTGTGAGCCCACCGGGAAAGACAAGGAAAATGCTTGAGTACCTAAATAAATTCATGTAAACCGTTCTTTAGCTCTCCTGGGAGAACGGTATAGAAAACTGAATAAATAATTAACAAATCGGGCAGGAAATAAGTCCGTGCATGCGTGGATATCATCGCGTGACTTCCTCCCTGCCCGTGCGATTTGAAGAGGCTTTTCAAAATCCGGACAAAGCACCGGGTTTTGAAAAACCGTCCGGAACCCCGAACATGTCCTCAAAAGGAAGACATGTCCGGGGAAATCCCTAGTTTGATAGCCAGATAGACTATTAGAGCCATTGCTTCTGCCTTGAAATGAGTTATGATGCATCTAATCTACAGGTTGGGGATCTGCCGACTATATTTATGTCCCAGACTGGCCACAGTGAGAGAAAATATGCTGAGCTTGATGGACCTTTGGTCCGACTCAGCGTGGCCTGTCATTAGGCTCTTTTTAATTCGTAGGAAATCATGCATATATTCATGAATGAGCAGCCATGCCAACAAGCAGATGGGAAAGAAGAATATTTCAACGGAAAGAATGCTGTGAAAACCATTTGAAGAGTGCGTTTTGCTGTAACGATGCACTTTGCCAGTGGAGTGAAGGCTGGAAGGTGTTTTGGGCAGGGGGGCCGCTATTGACAGAAGACCCGCTAGCCTGGATTACAGTGCCAAAGCTTCAACATTGTTCGAAAAAGCAGATTCAGCCTCCCGCACACGGGAGACTGCGCAGCGCCTGCAATTAGTGCAGCAGGGTCCAGAGTTGATGTGGATAATTGAAGCAAGCAAAGCCACAGGGGATTTTAAAAGGCAGAGGTTTAGCACTGCAGGTGTTACAAAGCGAGCTTGAAAACAGAGCTCTGCTGGTGGTGAGCGGAGTTTACGCTCGGCAGGCGGGTAAGTTGTATTAAATACCCCATCCTATGGCACACAAAACGCAAAAGGCTGTGTTTGAGCAATTAATACGTAATATCAAAAGTCTATTTTGTAGATGGCGACATCGTGCATTTACTTGAAATAATTAGCATCAAGATTTATTTATTTCTTAAATCTCTAGAGCAGTTCCCAACCCTGTCCTGGAGGACCACCAGCCAGTTGGGTTTTCAGGATAGCCCTAATGAATATGCATGAAGCAGATTTGCATGCCTGTCACCTCCATTATGTGCAAATTAGAGAATGACACGGTGACAAAATTCAGCACCGTTTCTGTCCCCGCGGATAACCGCGGGAAACCATCTTCATGTCATTCTTTAAGGAGAGAGGGAAGAATCAGAGTATGAATGGCCACAACCACTGACCCGCAAGCTTTGCTTTGAAGAATGCTGGTGTAGTAGGACCGAGATTGAAATAAACACTAGAAAATGACAGTCTCTGGTATCCAGAGCAGATATTGTGATGTCATAATGCCTCATTCCACCAGTGCCTATGAGCCAATCACATCAGTGATGTCACAATGGCTTCATTATCCTTGGCTCACATAAGAATCAGAGTATGAATGGCCACAACCACTGACCCGCAAGCTTTGCTTTGAAGAATGCTGGTGTAGTAGGACCGAGATTGAAATAAACACTAGAAAATGACAGTCTCTGGTATCCAGAGCAGATATTGTGATGTCATAATGCCTCATTCCACCAGTGCCTATGAGCCAATCACATCAGTGATGTCACAATGGCTTCATTATCCTTGGCTCACATAAGAATCAGAGTATGAATGGCCACAACCACTGACCCGCAAGCTTTGCTTTGAAGAATGCTGGTGTAGTAGGACCGAGATTGAAATAAACACTAGAAAATGACAGTCTCTGGTATCCAGAGCAGATATTGTGATGTCATAATGCCTCATTCCACCAGTGCCTATGAGCCAATCACATCAGTGATGTCACAATGGCTTCATTATCCTTGGCTCACATAAGAATCAGAGTATGAATGGCCACAACCACTGACCCGCAAGCTTTGCTTTGAAGAATGCTGGTGTAGTAGGACCGAGATTGAAATAAACACTAGAAAATGACAGTCTCTGGTATCCAGAGCAGATATTGTGATGTCATAATGCCTCATTCCACCAGTGCCTATGAGCCAATCACATCAGTGATGTCACAATGGCTTCATTATCCTTGGCTCACATAAGAATCAGAGTATGAATGGCCACAACCACTGACCCACAAGCTTTGCTTTGAAGAATGCTGGTGTAGAAGGACTGAAATAGACACTAGAAAATGACATGGGATTATTTCCCACAGTAATCTGCGGGGATGGGGACGGTGATGAATTTTGTCACCGTGTCATTCTCTAATGCAAATCTCTCTCATGCACATTCATTAGGGCTATCCCGAAAACCCGACTGGCTGGTGGTCCTCCTCCAGGACAGGGTTGGGAACCACTGCTCTAGACCGCCTAAACCTAAGCGGTTAACAGTAAAACATTCACAGTAGTTCAAGACAGCATACATGGATAACACTACAATACAATCACATACATGCATCACATTACCCCCCTAAAGGTAACCTCAAAAGCCAGAGGAAATTACGGGCTCCTTTTTACAAAGGCGCGCTAGCGGTTTAATGCGCGTAATACCGCGCGCTAAGCCGCCAAACGCGCTAGCCCTACCGCCTCCTCTTGAGCAGGCGGTAGTTTTTTAGGCCAGCACGGGGGTTAATGCATGATGAAAAGTGGCGCGCGTTAACCCCGCTGGCGCGGCTTGATAAAAGGAGCCCTATATGTTGTCGATCTTCACTGAATTATACCGTTCAAGACATCTTAACCAGAATTTCCAAAAAAGGCTTCAACATATAGATCGGTCTTTAGCATTTTCCCGAACCTTAGCCGGTCAGAACAGGTCCGCGGGATGCCAGGGAGGTAATTCCACAATTTCCCTCCTGCTACGGACGTCATCGCTGTTCTAGATTTAACACACCGAACAGTCTCTTATCCTTTGTTCTGATGTCTTTGTAGAGTGAGTTACAGTAATCCAGGTATTAAAGCTGAGGGTTGCCAGATTTTCCCCCTAGACCTGCCCCCCAAGCCCAGTCAGTTCTTCCCATGCCCGCTCTTGTCCACAAATCTGACCTCAAAGCCCTCCTCGGCTGGTACACCTCCCATAAAGTTTGAAAATTCATTGGCACAAGTCCACACAATAATACAAAACTCTGATGTATTACCGATGGCATCTTTAAGCAAACCCTTTGAGCCACTGGAAGCCAGTGCAGTTGTTTTAACACCGGAATGAGGTGTTCTCTGCACGAGATACCCCAAATCAACATCGCCGCAGAGTTCCAATCCAATCCAAACCTTAGTCTTGTACACCGGGCCATTCCAACTATAGGACTCGATCCGGTTCACAAGATTAATTAAAAGACAAAGGAAAGAATGATTGGACAGAAAATTCACCCGTTGCAATCCCTTATTTATCAGTTAAACATTTCTGGAAAAGATACGTCTTTGCAGTTTTCTGAAAAAATGTCAGAGAAAGGAGAAGTTTAATTTCTGAAGGGAGATCATTCAAATGAATGCAGAATTTATGGGGAATAATAAGGTATTCAAGTTAGTGTAGGGCCCATTAGCAGCTTTTGTTGCATCTATTTAAGATATATAGTTATATATTTATATCTCTTTTAAATTAGGTTTCGTTCCCATACACATCTGGGGGGGGGGGGAGGGGATACCGCATATATATTTGATGTATGTTTACATTTCTGAGTTATAGAGGGTTGGGGGTAATGATGTCTTGATTTCTGTAGTTCAAAAGTGCTTTGCAACGGTTTGATATGTTTCAGATGTATATATTTATATTGTACTGTTCATATTGGAAAATAATAAAATTTATTTTTTTTTAAAAAGGCATATGACATACTCCCTCTTCTAAGAAACTGCGCTAGCAGTATCTAGCGCGGGGAGCCGGGCTGAATGGCCCGCGCTGCTCCCGAAGCTCATAGAGTTCCTGTGAGCGTCGGGAGCAGCGTGGGTCATTTCAGCCCAGCTCTGTGCTAGAAACTGCCAGCGCAGCTTAGCGGAAGAGAGGGGATAGAGTGATAAACGCCTACCTAACGTTTTACTACCCCTAATAGAAAGGGTTCATCAATTGTTGTAACACTTTACATTTAACCTTTGCTAATCCTATTACAGTAGTCTAGGCGAGTCAAAAACAGTGCCTGTACCACGGAGCATCGGCTTTAATCTATAAAGTGTCCGCAGCTGCGAGTATCCACCCTGGATCACCCTCAGGACCTGCCTTCCCATGGAGAAAGTGTCAAAGCTCATCGAGAACTTTGGTCTGATGGGTATTCACATCTTTAAGTGTCCAGCATTCACCAAAAAAGAAAAGGTTGTTGAATTCAAGCACTTAGGCAGACACTAGGGAAGCCTAGATGAGTACAAACAGACAGTTGTAAAAATGGATCTGTGGATCTTAGCATGCTACCTGAAGAAAGAACAATAAATGAGAGATGAAAGCAGGATCAAGGGCACTTAGAAGGTGATTCTATTAAGTATGCAATAACAGTCATATCACAGTTATTTATTAACTGCTTTTTCATAAAGAGATTCACTCAAAGTGGTTTACAATTAATTGAATATGGTGTTTCCCCGACAATAAGACACTGTCTTATTTTAATTTTGGGCCCAAAAAATGCAGTAGGTCTTATTTTCGGGTAGGGCTTATTTTTTTCAGATGCATGATCATCTCTCCCTTCCTCTCCTTCACCCCAATTCTTCCTCTTTCCTTTCTTTCCCCCACATGTGCAATATCTTTCCTCCCCTCTCACCCATCCCCTCTGCAGCATCTTTCTATCTCTCCATCCCTCCCATTCCGCTGTGCAGCAGAACCCTTTGCACAGCTTCCATCCTTCCCTCCCTCCCATCCCTCGTGCAGAACCCTTGCTCTGCTTTCATCCTTCTCTCCCTCCCATCCCTCATGCAGAACCCTTGCTCTGCTTTCATCTTTCCCTCCCTCCCATCCCTCGTGCAGAATCCTTGCTCTGCTTCCATCCTTCCCTCCCTCCCATCCCTCGTGCAGAACCCTTGCTCTGCTTTCATCCTTCTCTCCCTCCCATCCCTCATGCAGAACTCTTGCTCTGCTTTCATCCTTCCCTCCCTCCCATCCCTCATGCAGAACCCATGCTCTGCTTTAATCCTTCTCTCCCTCTCATCCCTCATGCAGAACCCTTGCTCTGCTTTCATCCTTCCCTCCCTCCCATCCCTCATGCAGAACCCTTGCTCTGCTTTCATCCTTCCCTCCCTCCCATCCCTCATTCAGAATCCTTGCTCTGCTTTCATCCTTCTCTCCCTCCCATCCCTTGTGCAGCAGAACCCTTGCCCAGCGCCCATCCCTTGTGCAGCAGAACCCTTGAGAACTCGCTGCCGCACAGCCAAACCGCTAATCCTCCATCCTTCCCTCCCAACCAAATCCTGCCAACCGTGACCATAAATACCTTCCGGCAGAGCAGCGTCGGGCCAGCAGTACTCTAAACAGGCTGCTTCGTGGCCTCGCCAGGGCCTTCTGTATGCTGCGTTACTGATGACATCATCAGAGATGTGGCAGAGGGAATTCCCCAGTGAGAAGGCTGCGAAGCAGCCTATTTAGAACATTGCTGGCCCGACCCTTCTCTGCCGGAAGGTATTTATGGTCACAGTTGGGAGGGAAGGATGGCGTGGACAAGGGGCAGTGGGAAGTACGGCTGCCGACGACTAAGGCTTTTTTTGGGGGGTAGGATTTATATTAAGACCTACCCCGAAAATTATGCTAGGGCTTATTTTTGGCATAGGTCTTATTTTCGGGGAAATACGGTAGTAATCAGGTACTCTTAAATATTTTCCTGTCTTGGCAGGCTTACAATGTAACTGTGGTAACTGGGGCAACAGAGGGATTAAGTGATTTGCCCAGAGTCGCAAGGAAAATCCCAGTTACTGGATGCCAGGGTCCACCTTGGGGATTAGCGCCCAAGAAAAGGATCTGAGTGTCATCGTAGACAATATGATGAAACCTTCCACCAAAAATCAAACAAGATGCTAGGAATTATTTTAAAAAGTGACGGTTAACAAGGGTGGCAAGTCAAATGTGTGCAAGACAAATGTGCGTGGACAATTGCTCGCACACAAGTGAGCGCAAGACAATTCAGCGCAAGACAAGTGAGCGTAGCGTGCCACAAAAAGTTAACACAATCACACACATGTTCATGTAAAGATGTCATTGTTATCATACGTGACGGTGTTTTGCAAGTGCATTTTTATCACTATGGTTACCTAGCCTCTTTGTGCTTGAATGCATTTTCGTTACTATGGTTACGTTTGTTCCTTTTATATGTGCTGCGCGCATTTGACTATGAACCGTTAACAAGAGTAAGAATGTTATAATGTCTCTGTATCGCTCCATGGTGCGACCTGACCTGGAGTATTGCGTTCAGTTCTGGTCTCCTTATCTCAAGAAAGATATAGCGGCGCTAGAAAAGGTTCAAAGAAGAGCGACCAAGATGGTAAAGGGAATGGAACTCCTCTCGTATGAGGAAAGACTAAAACGGTTAGGGCTCTTCGGCTTGGAAAAGAGACGGCTGAGGGGAGATAGGATTGAAGTCTACAAAATCCTGAGTGGAGAAGAACGGGTACAAGTGGATCGATTTTTTACTCCGTCAAAAATAACAAAGACAAGAGGACACTCGATGAAGTTACAGGGAAATAATTTTAGAACCAATTAGAGGAAATTATTTGTGGGGAGGGTGTGGCGCAGTGGTTAAAGCTACAGCCTCAGCACCCTGGGGTTGTGGGTTCAAACCCACGCTGCTCCTTGTGACCCTGGGCAAGTCACTTAATCCCCCCATTGCCCCAGGTACATTAGATAGATTGTGAACCCACCGGGACAGACAGGGAAAAATGATTGAGTACCTGAATAAATTCATGTAAACCGTTCTGAACGGTATAGAAAAAAAAAAATTGAAAAAATTGAACTCAGAGAATAGTTACGCTTTGGGCTGTGTTACTTCTGAGCTGAAAAATTCTTGCTGAAAGTTCCTCCATTTTTAACGCTGTGTCCGCTGCCACGCGTTGGAGGCGTCACCACGTGGGAATGCGAGAACGTGCCCACCATCCTGACGTCACACAACGTAAACCTCACACATTCATTCATGCAAATTGAGAGCCCCTAACTGTTGGTCCGTGTCTAAACGTGATGACATCACAGATTCGTACTAAAAATGCTATGGAACGAATGCCCTAATCTATTTCTTTTATCTCAGGTGCACAATAAAGACGAAGTTATGGAATCATCTGCGAGAGATGATTCTAAATGTCGATTAGGCATCCCATTCTCTGTTCAATCCAGCAGGCATTAAACTATTTAAATAAAAAATCCACCGTCAAAACCGAAACCTGCTGTAATGCTGGCATTCAATCTAGGTCAGTGGTCTCCAACTCAAACCCTTTGCAGGGCCACATTTTGGATTTGTAGGTACTTGGAGAGCCTCAGAAAAAAATAGTTAATGTCTTATTAAAGAAATGACAATTTTGCATGAGGTAAAACTCTTTATAGTTTATAAATCTTTCCTTTTGACTAAGTCTTAATAATAATATTGTCATTTATAGCTAAAGAGACATATGATCAAGAAACTTCTATTTTGCTTTTGTGATTATGATAAACATACCGAGGGCCTCAAAATAGTACCTGGCGGGCCGCATGTGGCCCCCAGGCCGCGAGTTTGAGACCACTGATCTAGGTGCATAGCATAGTGCCTGGGAACACCCCTGACCCACCCATGCCCACACCCTCTTTGAGTTCTGTGCTATAAAATTTAAGTGTGCATATCGTACAATAGTGACTAGGGCAGATGCATGCGCAAATCCAAGTTAATGCCAATTAAATGTGGTTTCATTGACTACTTCGTTTGTGTGCAAATCTTCACCCAGCTTCAAGCGACCTGTATAGAATCCATAGAAAAGTGATCGTTTTTGCTTTTATACCACTATTCCACAATGGAGAGTTGGCACATGCATTCATTTATAGATTAGGTCCCTACCATGTGCCCTTTGGGTGCCTAGCTATAGGCACAAAGGGCAGGATTCTATAACCGGTGCCAGTATTGGCACCAGCCTTATAAGCGGCTGCCAATCATGTGTCGATCACGCATCGGCGCTAGTTTCAGGATCACGCCTACAGGAAAGATAAGCGACGGAAATCTAGGCCAGAGTTTTTCTGGGCCTACATTTCCGGCACCTATCTTTGCATGCATCGCACCTACGTAGGCATTTTAGGCCGCCTAATGCCACTTCCTGTGTTTGCCACGCCTGCTTTGGCATTCGGCGGCCTAAAATGCCTTCATAGGCGCAATTCCAGTGCCATTTATATAGGCGCCGGTAAGCACTTCAACCTCATCGTTTTTTTGCCGTTTAGAATGCCATTCTTTAATTAATTTAGGTGCTAGTTTTAGAATTTCCTCCAAAATGATAGAATTACTTGTGTAGCATGAGGCCCTAGGGTCAAGGGTTAGGGTAATCATGGGGTGAGTGCTTCCTTCATTAGGCAGAACAGGAGGAAGTTCAGGGGATATGATTTTACTGATGTTGTCAATGAGATTTGGAAGATGGGAGATACGACAGATACTGTTGAGGTGTTCAGGGGAGGGGGAATGTGACTGATGCTGTTGAATAGCTTTGAGGGAGAGGGGGGAATGTTATTTGAGGTGTTCAGGAGGAAGAGAATGTGACTACTGGGGGGAGAGCATGGAGCAGTGGTCAAAGCTACAGCCTCGGCACCCTGAGGTTATAGGTTCAAATCCACACTGCTCCCTGTGATCCTGGGCAAGCCACCTAATTATCCCCCCCCTCCTCCCTAATGCCCCAGGTACATTAGATAAATTGTGAGCCCACCAGAACAGACAGGGAAAAATGTTTGAATGCCTGAATAAATTCATGTAAATCATTCTCAGCTCCCCTGGGAGAACAGTATAGAAAATTATCTGTTCTTATGTATGCGGTATTTAAATTTTTAAATAAATAAATACTGCTCCCAGATGAGGGGGGTTGGGGGGGTCTGAATTTGTTGGGGTGTGGGGATTGCAGAAGGCTCAATGCTGTAGGGTGCACCGATTTTTAAAAAATTGCATACATGGTGATTTGGGGAGAGCAGGACATGCCAGGCATTATACTATTTTAGGAAAAGCTCTTTGACCAGCATGCATCATGACCTGGATAGCTCAAATTCCATGTCAATGTTCTAGGTAAAATTTTGCTTCAAGTGTGCGTATCTATACACCACGTGTGTGTATTTGCCTGTGTGTCCATCTCATACATATAAGACCCCCCTGAGATCCTTAACTAAGCAGTGAATTCATGCAGAAGGTCCAAACTATGCTTAGTAATTATTGTTGAAAGGTAGTCAATAATCTAAAGTAACCCAAACTGCATAGGATAGAAGAATGTACCATGTTTCCCTGCAAATTCGCGGTTCGCGGTCTGCTTCGACCTCCACTTCCTGTAGTAAAGTCGGGCTACAGCAATCAGGAGCTACATGTCAAAGCAGCTCCTGATTGGTGTAGCCCAACTTCACTACAGGAAGAGGCAGTCGGAGCAGACCGCGAGTGTTTTTCTTCACCCGCCGGCGCTCCAGCTGCCCTCTCCTGCCTCCCTTGTCTTTTCCCAGGCGAAAAACCACGTTTGCGGTTTTTTGAAATTCACGGGGGGTTCCTGGAGCAGAACCCCCGCAAATTTTGGGGGAGTACTGTACTATCTCTGTGCCAGCACCCTCCTGGAAGGTGGCTGCAATGGCTTCTTTCGGTTCTCATACTTCTCAAGGTAATGCGTGCAGATGGGTTAGTTTTGCACATGAAAAATATATAGAAAAGTGGAATCACAAATGAGTCTTTCAAAGCTCAACTCCTACGTTCTTTCATATGACACATACACTTTGACTAAGAATAATCCCCTTCTCCCACATGATGGTTCATTAAAAACAACATACTGTATATAGGCAATTACTTATAGAAGTTATATATGTTATTTGAAAGAACATAAGTAGGGTTGTGTAAGACTGAATTTTGATTGCACCTTTCAGTATAATTTTCAATTATATGACCTTGGCTACGTTAGATTTATATTTTTGGATGAATTTTCTGTTGGTTTTGGTCATACCGCAATCTGAATGAAAGTTACCCCATGCCAGGGTATATTGGAGACAATATCAGTCTCTCCGTATTCCTAGATGCTCTTCTGAATATTTGCATTACCCCAAGACATAAAGGCCCAGATTCTATAAATGATGCCTAAAGTGCCATTAAAAAACAATTAAAAAGCCATAAAAATATTAATTAGCTGGCAGGCGCCTAACTAGGTAAGCAACTACACTGAGGCATCTACCAGCAAGTAGGTGTGATTGGGGTGGATTCAGGACAGATTTGGGGTTGATTTTGGGTATGGTTCGACTTAGGCACCCTCATTTAGGCCACGAAAACCCTCACCCAAATGGCAATATGCCTAAGTTTTCAACGCCTACCGATGCCTAAGATTGCTTTGGCACAATTCTATAAATGGAGTCTAGTGGATGATTGACAATCACGCTCAAAGGTGCCAAGGAGTTAGGCGCCATTTCTAGAATCAGGCCCAAAATGCACAGGCAACATGTCGAGATATGCTTGCAAATTCTATTTTTATCCCCACACTTATACCACCTTCATTGTATGCAAATGTAGCTCATGCATATTCATTATGAATACCCTGAAAATCTAACTGGCTGGGCAAGTCCCATGGACTGGATTGAGAACCACTGTCTTACAGGACAGAAAATGGACCAATGGTGAAATCTAGTGCTATGAACTGAAATTTATATATGCACGGAGCAGTCCTATTTTTTGATGGCCCATTAATATAAAATGAGTTTATGGGCCAGGTCAATAATTTTTTGTTTATTTCCCCCTCCTGAGTGATTAGTCATCAAAATAGGTGCCCTGTTATGAAGTTGCCCTCAAAGCCAGATGTAGACTTGCTTTTATGTTTTGAATCATTGTCTTGTTGCATAATCCAGTTATGTTTCAGCTTCAATTTGGGGACAGGAGGACAAATGACCAGACCTTCTCGTTAAGAATTTTCTGCTTATTTTGAGGAACTGGAAAAACTGGGATCGATTAAATTATACTTTTAGGTGGGAACCTCTGTCACACTTTCAAAATGGAACGTATGGTGGCCATACAACAGGGACATTAAAGGAGGTTTATGGATATTTGGGAGCCATTGACAAAATTCTGTGAGTGATTGTTGATTTTCCCCTTTTGATAATACACGTCCAGGGTGGGTGGGAAGATATTTTTTTTTTTCAATTTTGAATGTAAATTTTTGGATTAGAAGGGGAGGATGATATACGTATTTGTCATAGAATATAATTCTGATTGAATTTAAGTGTTGTTAAAGTGTAAATGACTGTATAATATGTTGCACTTATTTTGGGCTTTACAATGAATAAAGATTTACAAAAAAAAAAAAAGAATTTTCTGTTACAGAGCAGAATTCATGGGCCCTTTAATAATGGTGAGTTTTCCAAGTCCTGAGGCAGGAAAGTATCCCTACACCACTACCCTGTCTGACAATTTGTTTGATGATTTTCCTGTAGAATGCACAAGCAAAAGATCCAACGCAACTGCAGTGATGTGTCAAAAAAACAAACTGCAGAGATGATGTACAAGATGACAAGTCTTTAATCGACAAAACAGTACTTTGAACAATCAACAGCTTGTATCCAAAATATGGTCCAACTGGGTAATAAACTGGGACCCAGACATAATAGGGCCTGTGTTGTCCAAAGAGATCCGTCTTGACTCGTCTGTCCATAATCCCTTTGCAGATGATACCAAAATATAGTTAAACGGAAAAAAACGATATGATGGCCTCCTAGCCACTCAAGCTGCAAAACTAGACAACCAAATCTCCAGTCTGCTGAAAACAACCCCAGACTACAAGATGTTCAGAAAAGAAATAAAAACCATATTCTTCAAGAAATCCCTGAAAACATCTTAATTCCACAAATTTCCTCTTTCTCCCCACTAACTTCCTGACTCCCCGAAACTACCTGATCTCCTCTCTATTATTTCCTAGAAATGACCAGATATCTTCTTTGTACCCCACCTTCTATAAATCTTCTGTAACCCGCCTTGAACCGCAAGGTAATGGCGGAATAGAAATCTCTAATGTAATGTAATATGCAATAGATAAGACACTCCTGATGGTGTGGATAACATGAGGAAGGATCTAGCAAAGCTTGAAGAATGGTCTGAAATTTTGGCAGCTAAAATTCAATGCTAAGAGATGCAAGGTCATGCATTTGGGTTGCAAAAAACCCAAAGGAACGGTACAGTTTAGGGGATGAAGAAATTTTGTGCACAAAAGAGGAGCGAGACTTGGGTGTGATAGTATATAATGATCTTTAGGTGGTCAAACAGGTTGAAAAGGCGACTGCGAAAGCTAGAAGAATTCTTGAGTGCATAGGAAAAGGTATGGCCAGTGGCGAAAAGGAGGTATTGATGCCCCTCTATAAGATTCTGATGAGACCTCATTTAGAATATTGTGTACAAGTCTGGAAACCGCACCTTTAAAAAGGTATAAACAGGATGGAGTTGGTCCAGAGGAAGGCTACTAAAATGGTATGTGGTCTTCATCATAAGGCGTATGGGAACAGACTTAAAGATCTCAATCTGTATACTTTGGAGGAAAGGCACGAGAGGGGAAGATACGAGAGAGACGTTTAAATTACCTATGTGACATAAATAGGCATGAGGCCAGTCTCTTTCAATTGAAAAGGAAACTCCAGTGTGAGAAGGCATGGGAAGAAGTTAAGAGGTGATAGGCTCAAGTGTAATTTAAGGAAATACTTTTTTACAGAAAGGGTGGAGGATGCATGAAAATAGTCTCCCGGCTGAGGTGGTGGAGACAAAGACTGTGTCTGAATGCAATAAAGCATGGGACAGGCACATGGGATCTTTCTCTTTTTTTTTTTTCTTTATTTATACAAATTTAATAATTACAATATCAGATGATACCAGGAAAAAAAGGATTCTTACACATAGTTAACGATATTTATACATACAAACAAAATTCCTCTCCAAGCCCACAACTATGGAAGACAAGCTACAGATTTCTAACAACAAAAATAAGAAGAAAACTAAGAATTGGTTCTTGATTCATCCTTATGAATCCTTACCCAGTCCCTATTTATTGGGACTCTTACATCCTCCAATTTCTCAGAGAACAGAAAGAGTTTCCTTTCTTCAAATGTGGCACATGGGATTTCTTATGGAGAGGAGGAGAGATAGTGGGTGCTGTGGATGGGCCGACTGGATGGGCCATTTGGCCTTTATCTGCCATCATGCTTCTATGCTTCTATGTTTCAAAAAAATCTGTTCCTTTCATAATCTAAAAGCAGTGTCACTTTAAAAACATATACCCTGCTATGAAAATCCTTCCCCGGCAATGTTTGGATGGTCCTTGGTAATCACCTCAACAGCAGAGTAGCCTGGATGATTTTCGGTCTTTCTGTTGCGATCAGCACGTGCTACAAACCTGTACTCATTCGGTAAAGTGGTACTAATTTCAATTTAATGGCATCTGCATATTTATAGGGTAAGCTTGAGCAGAATCTTTGAATTCACTGTAGGCAAATTTACAATGAAGCAATCAGAAGTGTAATTAAAAGACACAAGGCACAATCAGATCCTCCCATCTGCTATTGTTATGGATTGAAGGTCTGAAGTTATAATTTCTGCTCCTAGTTACAGGTATATGTTTGGGCTGGAGCCAAAGAAAGTTGACAGGAGCTATTTAAGAAGGATTAGGCAGGGCCAGCGGACTCGGCTGCTTCTTTTACTCAGCCGGATGGGGGGAATAGGGATGAGTCAGAATGGGTTTAGGAAGAAGCTGTGGTGATGGGAATATGGGAGATACAGTAAAGCAAAGGATTGGGCCCCTTTGACTAAACTGCATTACACGTTAATGTGCACCTAATGCAGGAAAAAGGGCCCATTGCAGGATGTGGTGAAGTGTTTCATGCTGGCTATCCGCACAGTAGATATTTATTTTTTATTGGGGTGGGCAATTAGATTAATCATGCCATTTGATTAATTGCACTTAATCTCTGCCGGAAAATGAACTTTTAAACACATTCACAGCACATTAAATGCCCACCTCTACTAGTAAAGATTTCTTTTCTCTCCTTTCTTCACTTCCTGCGCTATATTCATCTTTCACATTCAACTTCCATTTTGCTTCCTCCTCAAATCTGTTTAGCTTTCATCTCTTCTATTTCCTTTCCCTTACTCCCCTTAATGGGCACCATACCCTCCCTCCCTTCTTTCTTTCCTCCCCTCCATTGCGCTTCATGCCTCCCTTCTCTCTTCCCTTCCCATCCCCTCCATCCATGGACCCAACCTCTCCTTCTTTCTATCTTCCCTTTCCCATCCCTTCATCTTCTCTCCCCTCCATGGACATCATCTCCCCTCTTCTTTCTTACCTTCCCTCCAAGGGCACCATCCCCTTTGT
This sequence comes from Geotrypetes seraphini, assembly GCF_902459505.1. Classification (NCBI taxonomy): domain Eukaryota; kingdom Metazoa; phylum Chordata; class Amphibia; order Gymnophiona; family Dermophiidae; genus Geotrypetes; species Geotrypetes seraphini. The sequence goes on along the minus strand of NC_047087.1, from coordinate 18,935,680 downwards.
TTGTTGCATCCCCAATTTTCTAAATTTTCCCTCTCAACTCCCCCCCCCCACACACACCAAATCCACATGTCTCACACTTACCTCTTCCCTTTTCCTACACTGTGGCATCTCTTCCTCTCCTGCAGCACCCCCCCCCCCCCCCGCCCGACCACATATTTCCCTCAGCCTCACGGAACAGCGGTAACAGCATTTTCTTAGCCTCTGCAGGGCTGAATTTTGACGGTCTCTGACGAAGGGGCACCCAGCCTTGAAACCAAGCTTGGTTGGACGTGTATTGGTCATCAGCCCTTCAGCTCCAGAAAACGAACACTTAAAGCAGAGTGATCATTTCACTGAGACTGCATTTCTATGTAGTCTCTTTAGCAGATTTTAAGTGTCTGTTGATGAACTTTAATGAATATATGAATGTGGCCGCTGTGAGTGTTTTCCGTTTGGCTTACGGGACGGGGGTAAAAGCTTTCTTGCTTTTATGATTGATTGATTTGGTATTATTTATCACTATTTTGATATTAGGTTTATTCACTGTATGAGCACACAATTGGGGCACCCAATGATGGTGTGTGGCTAAAAACGTGGAGTTTTTCACCCAAGGCTTTTGTAAGCAATTGAGTGGGTCTTTGTACCCCCTCTTCTGAGCTTATTACCTCACACTGAGGGCCCCTAAGTTCACTATTAATATTTTTTTATCTCACTATTCTATTATTGTGGTATTCAGCGTTCTGAGTATAGAAAGTTTTTGCCCCAATTCTGTCTTTTTTCCCCCCAATAAGCATATGTATTTGTTTTCTTTGAAATACCATTGTGCTTGTGTTGGGTTTTTTTCTGTAGTATTTACCATTGGTTCTGGCAAAATAATCTTCCAGTCTATGTTCACCTTCCTCAGATTCAAAATCTGGAATGACATCGCAGTGACCATAAGAACGGAAACCAACCAATGACATCGCAGTGACCATAAGAACGGAAACCAACCAATGACATCGCAGTGACTATAAGAACGGAAACCAACCAATGACATCGCAGTGACCATAAGAACGGAAACCAACCAATGACATCGCAGTGACTATAAGAACGGAAACCAACCAATGACATCGCAGTGACTATAAGAACGGAAACCAACCAATGACATCGCAGTGACCATAAGAACGGAAACCAACCAATGACATCACAGTGACTATAAGAACGGAAACCAACCAATGACATCGCAGTGACCATAAGAACGGAAACCAACCAATGACATCGCAGTGACCATAAGAACGGAAACCAACCATACCCTATTCCGGAAGAAACTGAAAACTTCACTCTTCGACAACTAACTCTTCTAAGATCATCATAAGCACCTGAGCTTTACTTAATTCACCTAAGTTTTATGTTTCCTGCCCCCCCTTCCACTCCTCCCTCCCACCCTAACCCTCTTCCTTTCCTTTCCTCAAGTCGCCTAGAGCCTGTTTAGGTATGCACGACACACAAATATTAGATTAGATTATGAAGAAAATGGATATGAAGGAGACAAGATGGCAACCAGTTATGAAGGAATTTAACGAACCTCAAAGCTTGCAGAACACCCACCATGAGACTGAAAGAACCAAGGGAGTACGTGAAAGATGAGAGAAAGGAAACAGTGGAAAGTGAAGGTGAAAAATGCCAACTGACTATGAATAACTGCATTGCCTAATTCAAAATCTAATTGGGGGAGAAGAAAATGAATATCCAGTCAATATTCGGTCAGTTGTGATCAGTGTTTTTTTGTAAACACCGACAGCCGTGGGCTAAATCCTGCTCAGATATTCAATGCTGGGCCATGTCTAGGTACCAGCATTGAATATACAGGGCCATTCCGGCGTGTGCTAGCCACCGGGTCTTATGCAGGACCCAGTCAATATTTAGCAGGTACAAGCGGTTTATCCGAGCACGAGGCTCTCTTGCTCAGTTAAATTGTTTTGAATATTGAATAAGAAGAAAAAAAGCTTCCTCAATCCTCTGAAGAATGTTGATACTAGTTGAAAATCAACATATTTGACCTTGACAACCATTTGCCCCTGATGAAGCAATAGAGTTGTGAAACGGTTGAGCCGCCGTGGGACTTCAAAAGGACTGCACAGCAGACTCCTAAGGGGTTTCTGCAGGCTTATTGGCCTCAGGCCACACTTTTTGGGTCTTTTTAAGAATATGTAGAAATAGTTTTTGGTGGAAACATTCACTTAGGGCTCCTTTTACAAAGGCACGCTAGCGGTTGAACGCGCGTAATGGTGCACGCTAAACCGCCGGCCGCGCTAGCTGCTACCGCCTCCTTTTGAGCAGGTGGTAGTTTTTTGGCCAGTGCGGGGGTTAGCGCGTGATTAAAAGTCGCGTGCGCTAAACCCGCTAGCGCAGCTTTGTTAAAGGAGCCTTAATTTTTTTGTAACAAATATTTTTTTTATTTTATTTTTAAGTCTTTATTAATTTTTCAGAACTAATACAAAGTGCCAGGAATTATACAGACATTAATAATCAAAACAAGCACTTATATTCAATCAATAACAATGCAGAAGAAAAATATCTCTCCCCCTCCCATCCAATACATTTAATTAGAGAATGACAAGGTGACAAAATTCATCACCGTTTCCGTCCCCGCAGATAACCGCGGGAAACCATCTTCATGTCATTCTTTAAGGAGAGAGGAAAGAATCAGAGTATGAATGGCCACAACCACTGACCCGCAAGCTTTGCTTTGAAGAATGCTGGTGTAGAAGGACCGAGGTTGAAATAGACACTAGAAAATGACATGGATTATTTCCCGCGGTTATCCGCGGGGACGGGAACGGTGATGAATTTTGTCACCGTGTCATTCTCTACATTTAATCAAAGAATAAACCAATAAGCTACCCCCCCACCCACCCACCCACCCAGTCCTGGATTGTGTATGGAAATAAACAAAATTAAAACCAAAAGATACCTATAATGAAGTTACAAAGGATGTCAATGGGCCCCAAACCAGTTTGAATAAATTGCTATGCCCCAATATATCAGCATTCATCTTCTCATATCTGTAGCATAAACATAAACTCGCCCACCAAAAGGAAATAACAAATAAATTTTTTAAAATTAACAACAAGGTTTTTGGACCAATGATAAAAATCATACCCCAGTAAGACTCTCAGTGAAGGGTGAGGTTTGGGCATTTGAGGTTTTTTTCTTTGTGTTTGATTAATATCGAATGCATGTTTTCAGCCTATTTTCGGTACAAAAGAAAAATCTAACTTAAGCCTGGCTAGAAACTCTATAGTTGTCATTCTGTGCCATTTCTGTATGCAAAATTAACAGTCTGGCCAAAAGCTGGTAAGGTGCTCGGCAGAATTCTATAATAGAAAAATACGTCTAAGCCAACAGTAGCCTTTTTTTAATACCTGACCTGTCTGCTGTTCAAAAGAGAGTTTACTGTCAAAAAGGATGCCTAGATAATGAAATGGCTTTACTTGAATCAAATTGACATCTAATAATTTAATAAGATCTGTAGGTGCAGAAAGCATTCCACTAATCCAACAAGTAATGTATTTTTTTTTTCTGGATTAATAACTAGACCATGAGATGACAGGAAGAGATAATGGTTACTGCTGATGGGCAGACTGGATGGGCCATTTGACCTTTATCTGCCATTATGTTTCTATGTCTCTATAATCATAAAGCTCTATGACCTCACAATGCAGGTATAAAGAGCCTTAGCCTATAGGAAGAGGAGATGCAAATGTTAAGAGCCTTAGCCAATAGAGAGAGGAGATAGTGGATGCTGCGGATGGACCATTTAGCCTTAATCTGCCATCATGTTTCTATGTTTCTAATAGACACACAAGATTGAAAAGGGGCTAAATCTATATTATGTGAGGCATCTGGGAAGATCAGTAGGATGTCATCTGCATAGACAAATGCCTTAATATTCTTTTCTTAGATTAAAGTCAATAGTGGATGTAAAAAGATATTAAATAATAATAGAGACAAAAATGAGCCCTGAGGAACTCCACAGGTCAATTTAAAAAGAGATGAAATAGATATAAAAACCTTAAATGATCTATCTTTCTTTCAAAAACAATTCAAACCATTTTAACACCAAACCTGTTATTCCAATTGATTGAAGTTGTTTAATATGAAGTTCATGGTCAACAAATCAAAAGTCACAGAAAGATTTGGACAAGTTCCTGTTACTGTATTGAGAAACACGCAGGGGAAGCCACTGCTTGCCTTATATTGGTAGGTGACAGCTGGTGCATTAGGGGCTTGTCCCCACTGCGAGCTGTTTGACTGATGGCTTCCCGTTCACCAATCATAATTATCATTTTAGTTGTTTTTGGTTCGAGCTGTCTCTTCCCCTTGCCCCGTTTTTTGAGGGTCTTGGGAGATTTTTCTCCTTTTGCCTTATATTGGTAGCATGGAATTTTGCTACACCTTGGGTTTTGGCCAGGTACTAGGGACCTGGATTGGCCACCGTAAGAACAGGCTACTGGGCTTGATGGACCTTTGGTCTGACCCAGTATGGCTATTCTTATGTGTGCCAAGTATAGTACAATCAAGCCATTGTAACATCACTGATGAGGTTGGCTCTGAGGCATTATGACATCACAATCTCAGCTCTGGAATGTTGCTCTCATTGGGGTTCCGGAATCTGGCTATTCTTTGAGATGCTGGAATGTTGCAACTCTTTGGGTTTTGGCCAGATACTAGGGACCTGGATTGGCCACTGTGAGGCTGGGCTACTGAGCTAGATGGACCATTGGTCTGACCCAGTATAGCTGTTCTTATGCCCTTATGGGTGCCAAGTATAGGACAATCAAGCCATTGTCAGATCACTGATGATATTGGCTCTGAGGCACTGTGGAATGAGGCATTATGACATCACAATCTCAGCTCCGGAATGTTGCTCTCATTGGGGTTCCGGAATCTTGCTATTCTTTGAGATGCTGGAATGTTGCTACTCCTTGGGTTTTGGCCAGGTACTAGTGACCTGGATTGGCCACTGTGAGGCTGGGCTACTGAGCTAGATGGACCATTGGTCTGACCCAGTAAGGCTAATCTTATGTTCTAAGGAGACCAAAAGAATTACATTTCCAGCATCTTTTGAAGTATGCAGTTCACTGTTTAGAGCTGTTATAGCAGTCTCTGTACTATGGGTATTTCGAAGCCCTGTCTGCTGTCTTTAATACTGAAGTATCTTCAAAAATTTCACAAGCTGTTCAAATATCACATAGTCAACTATTTTTTTGAAATAATACAAAGATTAGATATGAGACGATAATTATCAAGCTGATTGGATGCTAAAGCTGAGTTTTTAATAACTGGACGTATGGCTGTAGATTTCCATTCCAGAGGTACATAACCTGTGGTAAGGTTCAAACTGGTTAAATGCAAGACAAGCGGTAAGAGTTCACACCTTGGTATTTTCAGCCAATTAGACGGAAAAGCATCTAACCAAGAAGGTTCCTAGAGGACAAAGGGATTGAGGAGTATAGATAGGAGTAGAGGTAGGTTATAGAAATAGTCAGGGACCACTGCTCAGGCAGTGGCCCTGGTGGGCCGCCGCGGGAGCGGACCGCTGGGCGAGATGGACCTCTGGTCTGCCTCAGCGGAGGCAACTTCTTATGTTCTTATGTTCTTAAGTAGTTTCATGTACTTTAGAAAGCGTTTGTGATAACTGAGTTAAAGAGGAGATATTAAATGATCCCGATGTTGCAAAAACCACTTTTCTGTAATGGCGAGTTTAAACACTGAACACTATTACTTGAAATCTTAGGCCCTCTTTTACTAAGGTGCGCTAACCAATTGGCGCTCACTAATGTATGCATATTAATCTATGGACGTGTTGGCTTTTAATACGCGCTAATTCGATTAGCGCGCCTTAGTAAAAGAGGTGGTAAGTTGTTTTCCTAAGATTTCAATCTTAGGGTCGAAATAAGTAGCAAGAGATTGCGCTGAAAGCACAGGAAGTTCTTGAGGCCACTTCTTACGCCGACTTCAAAAAAATCACTGAAGACCCGTCTCTTTAACAAATTCTAATTCCTAATTCTTGCCCAATCCCCCTCAGCCATCCTCATCCCAATCCCCAATTCTCTTGATTTTAGATTAACTCATCCTTCTTCCCGTTTATAAAGGTATTCCACCCAAATTACATTACATTACATTACATTAGGGATTTCTATTCCGCCATTACCTTGCAGTTCAAGGCGGATTACAAAAGGTTAATTTAAATAAAAAACAGAGTTACAATGATTAGCTAGAGAGGTAAGTTGTAGATCTTTTAAACATTTAAACGGGTTGTTGAGGGTGAGGTGGTTTGTAAAAGAATTAATAGGTGGTCATAGTGGAGGTTCTTTTGTTATTATTAGTGCAGTGATGGGTAGATCAGATGTCAGTTTTAGAGTTGTGAAGAGGTCGTGATGTTATTGCTGCTTCAGGAATTTCTTGAAAAGTGTGGTTTTTATTTCTTTTCTGAACGTCCTATAGTCTGGGGTGGTCATCAGAAGGTTGGAGATCTGGTTGTCCAGCCTTGCGGCCTTGAGTGGCTAGGAGGCCGTCGTGTAGTTTTGTCCTTTTTACATCCTTGATTGGGGGTGGTATGAATGGGGAGTGCGTTTTTCTATGTCTGGTAGTGGGTGCTTGGATGACGCGATTGTTCAAGTATGAGGGGCTGTCTCCGTGTAGGGTTTTAAATAATATGCAGTAGAATTTGAATTGGATTCTTTCTTGGATTGGAAGCCAATGTGAGTTGATGAAGGCTTCAGTGATGTGGTCATGTTTTCTCAATGAGTAGATGAGTCTCAAAGCTGTGTTTTGGATTGTTTGGAGTTGTCTAATTGTGGTTGCAGGGCAAGGAAGGAGGAGGATGTTACAGTAGTCCAATATACCTAGTATTAGGGATTGTACTATGAGTTGGAATTGTGTTCTTTCAAAGAATTTTCGGACTTGTCTCAGATTTCTCATGATTGCGAATGATTTCTGAATTGTTTTATTTATTTGCGGTTGCATAGTGCAGCATCTGTCTATGGTCATGCCAAGCAGTTTTATGGTGGTTTGGATGGGATACTTGATTGCGTTTATCTCTAAGTTGGTTGTGGTTTTCCCCTGCACTCCAATCTCTGACTAGATACTTCCTTTTGATTCAAACCATCTTGGTTCTCTTCCATTTGCAATTTGTATCCCAGAAAGTACTTTTTCTGTTCCCCTTACATCTCATACACTCATTGTATGTATCTCGTTGTAAACATCTCTTACTTCTTGTTGTAAACATCTCTTACTCTCATTGTATGTAACTTGTAAATCGCTTTGAACTTATGGTATAGCGGTATATAAGAAATAAAATTATTATTTATGGTCCACGAGTTTGTTTTCCAACCAGGGAAGACAGGATCTTAACTTTGTTCCTTTCTGGATTGTTCAATAATTTTGAAAAGTATTGCCATTTAGTTAAAGTAACTTGAGCCATGTAATATCTAGAAGTTTCACGAAAAAGAACCCGAGATTGAAGAGTACGATGCTTACGCCATTTACGTTCAGCCTTTCGTGTCTGGTGACGCAGAAGGAGAAGACCATATAATGTAGCATCTTTGCAGTATTTTGAATTGAGTCTCTTGGAGATCTGCTGATTTCAGAAAGTCATATAGAATGGTAAAGAGTTCTAGAAATTGATCCTCTGAGATGACTTGGCCTAGCTCCTGCTGCCAGTACCCCCTTTACCTAGCTATAAATGGTATATTAGCTTTCATTTTAAGAAGTCTATACCAATGGGATAAGGTATTTAGGGTGGTCGGCGTTTTGGAGAACATCCAATCTAATTTCCCCCATTCCCAGACATTCTGTTGTCTTCCAGTGGATTCACAATAATGTCTAACTTTAAAGTAGGACAAGTATGTGGGATCTCTTAGAGAAACGAGGAGATAATGGATGCTGTGTAGGGGCAGACTGAATGGTCCATTCGGCCTTTATCTGTCGTCATGTTTCTATGTTTCATCTAGAGCCCAGCTAAAGTGGAAGTACCTCCTTTACCCCCTATGAACAAGAGCAGGCAGTAAATGACTGAGCCAGCGTGCCCTAGTGGCCGCCAAGATTTTTACATCCTGATTCTGGAGGAATATGGGCCTATAAGAGCTAAAATCAAAAGAAACTGTGGAAAAGGTGTTCTTGATGCAGGCTTTTATTCAATTCATTTGGAAAATCCACATATGCATAAAAATGGAATGAGAAGGACCCAACACGTACATGTTTCGACAAACTCGCCTTCCTCAGGGGTCCAAATAATGCAATAGGATCAAAAAACGGCCAATGTGGATGCTGAGAAATTAACATAGAACCAAATCCTTGGACTGTGCTGTGAAACGAATACGCTGTCACCCCAAATACAAGCCCGATGAACTTTTGGCATACCTCTAAGGCAATCTTAAGGGGTCACATAATCACTTATGTAGCCCCCCAAAAGAAAGAGTATGGAAAAGAACTGCTGATGGATACCACACAGCTGTAGTTACTTAGAAAACAACATCTTCACGCTATGGAAGGACGATAAAAACATCAAACGTAAGTTAGATGAGCTCTTAAATAAAAAAGCAAAACAATCCTTATATTACAATTGTTATCGTCTATTTCAGTGCTCTTCAACCGCCAGTGCCGGTCTGCAGAAATTTCCTGCCGGTCCACAAGGCCGGCACATGCATAGGGCCCGAGACAGTGGTTCTTCAGCCGCCAGTTCCGCGGTGCAATCGATGCGGCGTTATCTTCGGGTCGGCTCCTTCTTTCCTTACTGCCGTAGTGTACAAAGCCACGGGCAGCTGCTCCTAGGTGCGTCCTGCGCCTGAACTGGAAGCCTTTGCAACGTCAGAGGGAAGGCTTCTGGAGGAGGCACGGGATGCACGAGGAGCCGCTGCCCGCGGCTTTGTGTGCACTGCAGCACTGAGGAAGAGGGAGCCAGCCCGAAGATAACACCGGGGCAGCATAAAACGGCCAGGTGGGGAGCAGGCAGAAGTTAAGGCACAGCATGGAGGGAGGGAGACAACAAAGGTAGGGGGAATGATTTTATTTTTGATTTAGTGATTGAATTGTGTCAGTTATGAGAATTTACATCTTGCTGTGTCTGTATTTTGCACTGTTCAGGAAGAAATGCATTTGTTTCTATTTCTCTGGGGTTGTACTGCATGCAGAGTCTTGCATCTTAGTTTTTGGTCCCATATTTTTTTGGTCCTGTAGTTCCCATAGTTTTTGGTCCCGTGTTAGACTCTGCATTTTAGTTTTTGGTCCCGTATTTGCATGGGGTTATCTGTTTTCTGGTAGGAATGAATGTTGAGAAGCATACAGTGTGCTTTGTGTAGTTTAATTTTGTGGTTAACCATTATTCTTTAATAAGATTATATTGTGTGTGTGTGTATATATGAAAAAAAGGAATGGAAAAAAATGATGTTACAATTGATACTATTATTGGGCGGGGTCTGGGTGGAGATGGGTGGGGTCTGGCCCACGACTTAGCCCAGTGTTCTTCAATCGCCAGTACTGGTCCATAGGTGTCAAAAGGTTGAAGAACACTGGTCTATTTCGTAGGGGTGGAAAAGCAGGACAGGTCATGGTTAACCTGCTGAGGCCTTCCAAGAAAAACCAAATCGTAATCAAAATAAGGGATGCGAAAGGCGAGCAATTTGATTGGGAAGAACAAATACAAGATCAGTTTGTACATTATTACAAAACGCTATATGCAATAAAGGGATTTGGGGCAGAGGATATCGCCCAGTTTTTTAAATGTCATTCTGGATGCCCGGAATGCCCCTCCCCCCATGGACCTTGCTATTCAGAAACTTTGTCAAGACTAGCTAAAGCCGTGCCTATATATCCCTTATTTCCGCCTGAGACACAGTCTTGTAATTAGTACCTGATCCTGTAATTCTCCTGGAAATGTCCAGCTGACCTCTTTTGTAATCCGCCTAGAAGTGCAAGGTTAAGGCGGAATCAAAGTCACTAATGTAATGTAATGTAATAAATCTCTAATCTTAGCAAAACTCCAGGCCTGGATGGTAATACCCAAACCATTATGTGGAATGTGCAATGCTATGGTGAAAGAGGTGGGCCCACCTCGAGAAAATGTGGTGCCCCTACTGAAACCCTGTATAAACCCAGAGTTGGTTAGCTCTTATATTATTTTATGCAAGCATTCTGCTAAAGGGTTAAGCTGTGGTCCAGATGAAGCTTTAAATATACTAAGGGAAGAGCTATTGGCTGCTTTCACTGAACTATGTATAGTACTCCCTCGATATTCGCAAGGGTTCCGTTCCAGGAACCCCCACGAATCTTGAAAAACCGCGAATACGGTTTTTCGTGGGGGAGACTGAAGAGGACAGCTGGAGAGGCAGGAGAGAGCAGCCGGCGAGTGAAGGAAATCACTCGCTGTATGCTCCGACCGCCTCTTCCTGCACTAAAGTTGGGCCTTACCAATCAGGAGCTGCGTGTCAAAGCAGACTTTAGTACAGGAAGAGACGGTCGGGAGCATACAGCGAGTGATTTCCTTACACTCGCCGGCACTCCGGCTGCTCTCTCCTGCCTCTCCAGCTGTCCTCTCCTGGTTGGCGGTTCGCGGTCGGAAAATACTGCGAATGACCGGGACCGTGAACTGCCAACCGTGAATGACCGGGGGAACACTGTAGTCTGTTGAAGATTGTATTTCTAGTGTTTTTAATGTGATTGTGAGTGTCTTTAGTTATTAGGTGGGTAATAAATATTTCAGATAGATAAATGCATTACTTGAAAAAGTAATATATTATACCCAAGTCTCCTATTATTAGGGTTACCAGATTTCACGAAGTAAAAACCCAGACACGTGACCTTGCCCCCAGCCCCTGCCTCACACAAACCTTCTCTTAAGCTCACGGCTGTGTCTGGGAGGGCCTCACCACATCACATCCGTGCATGCTTGGAGACCCTTCCAGACACAGCCCTGAGCCGAAAACCCGGACAAATTCCTTACAGGTTAGAAAGATGTCCAGACAGTCCTCTAAAAAGAAGCCATGTCCAGGTAAATTCGGATGTTTGGTTATCCTAATGGTTGCCTTCACGGCATCCTCCCTCCCTTTATCCCACTTTCCTGGAACTCCACAAATCTTAATACCACCAGACCCACTCGCAAACTAAAACTATCCTTTCCTTCATTAAAAGGCATTTCCCGTGCAGGAAAACTAGGGACCTCCCTCCCCTTCAGATTCACTGAGCTCTGGAACAACCTTACCTCCCCCCTTCGGATCCCGAGCTCTCTCCAACTCTTCCGTAAACATCTGAAAACCTGGCTGTTTTCAAAAATGTAATACTTACTCCATCTTTGGCATCCTAAGCCTTCCAAATATTCTTCTCACTATATCCTTTAACCTTCATTGGAGTTCCTTTCTCTCCCAACTCTTATAAACCGTGCCGAGCTCTACAATTGTGCAGAGGATGTGGTATACAAACCTAAGGTTTAGTTTAGTTTAGCTTAATCTCATGTCTCTATGCCAGCCTTTCTTTTCTAGTCTGAGTACCAGAAAGGGCTTCTGTGCCTTTCCTGCTTCACTCGGATCAGTCACTAAATTTCATCCAAGGTATCAGCCCCCTGCAGTCATTCTCACCAATTGGACCTACCTTTCCGCAAGTATCAGTGATTTAGAAAAAAAAACCCCTCCAGAAGTACTAAAGGTCAGTGGCGTACCAAGGGGGGGGGGGGGGCGAGAGGGGCAGTCCGCCCCGGGTGCCAGCCCTGAAGGGGTGCTACCCGGCCTTGCCGTTCAGTCCCCCCACACCCCCGAAGGACCGCTCGCCCCACTGACCTTCCTGCACCACCTGTGAAGCAGCAAGCAGCAGGATCGCGAGGTCAGCTATCCCTGAGCTGCTTGGGCGCTGCTTCCTACGCCGCGGTCCCGCCCCTCCTCTGATGTCAGAGGAGGGGCGGGAACGCGGCGCAGAAGCAGCGCCTAAGCAGCGCAGGGATAGCTGACGTCGCGATCCTGCTGCGGCTGCTTCATAGGTGGTGCAGGAAGGTCAGTGGGGCGAGCGGTCCTTCGGGGGTGGTGGGGACTGAACAGCAAGGCCGGGAGCATAGGTAGTGCTACTTCATAGGTGGTGCGGGGAGGCCAGGGGGGCGAGCGGTCCTTCAGGGTGGGGCGGGTGGGCAGGCAGGCAGGCATTCAAGGGGGAGGAGGGTGACAGGCAGGCAGGCCTTCAAAGGGGGGGGGACCAGGCCTTCCGGGGGGGGGTGCAGACCTTCAAGGGGGAGGGACAGGCCTTCAAGGGGGGGGGCAGGCAGGCCTTCAAAGGGGGGACAGGTCTACAAGGGGGGACAGGTCTACAAGGGGGTGGGCAGGCCTACAAGAGGGTGGGACAGGCCTTCAGGGGGGGTGCAGGACTTCAGGGGGGGGTGCAGGCCTTCAAGGGGGGGGACAGGCCTTCAAGGGTGGGACAGGCAGGCAGGCCTTCAAAAGGGGGGGACAGGCCTACAAGGGGGGGGGACAGGCCTACAAGGGGGTGGACAGACCTTCAAGGGGGGGGACAGGCCTTCAGGGGGGTGCAGGCCTTTGGGGGGGGGTGCAGACCTTCAAGGGGGGACAGGCCTTCAAGGGTGGGACAGGCAGGCAGGCCTTCAAGGGGGGGGGAAGGACAGGCCTACAAGGGGGGGGGGACAGGCCTACAAGGGGGTGGGACAAGCCTTCAAGGGGGGGGACAGGCCTTCAGGGGGTGTGCAGGCCTTTGGTGGGGGGGTGCAGACCTTCAAGGGGGGGGACAGGCCTTCAAGGGGGGGGACAGGCAGGCAGGTCTTCAAGGTGGGGGACAGGCCTTCAAGGGGGATGGGACAGGCCTTCAAGGGTGGGGGACAGGCCTACAAGGGGGTGGGACAGGCCCTCAAGGGGGGTGCAGGCCTTCAAGGGGGGACAGGCAGACCTTTAAGGGGGGACAGGCCTTTGGGGGGGACCCTGGTTATAGAAGTACACACGGAGGGAAGGGGTGTTCAAAGAGATGTGGCATATGCCAAACTTTGGGGGGGGGATGAAGAAAATAATGGGTCTGAAAATAGTAGGAGAGGGAGAGAATGATGGACCATGGGATTAGGGAGGGAAGGAAAATGAAAGGGAGAGAAATTGGACACAAGGGATGGTGTGGAGGAGGGATAGAGATACTGGATAGGAGGGAGAGATGCCGGATGAAAGGGAAGTTAAGAAAAGGTGGATCTGTGGAGGGAGATGAAAAAAAAGGAAAGATACCAGACTTCCTGGGAGGGAAGGGAAATGGAAAGGGAGGACAGAGTTGGCAGATGGATGGTTAGCACGAAGAAAAAAGGAGACCCTGGCAAGCAAGTTATCAGAAGAAAACCAGAGCCTAGGACCAACAAGATTTGAAATATAACCAGACAACAAAAGGTAGAAAAATTAATTTTATTTCTGTTTTGTGATTATAATATGTCAGATTTGAAATGTGTATCCTGACAGAGCTGGTGTTGGACTGCAAACGTGAGCTAGGATTTAACAGAGAGAGGAAAAAGTCCTTTTTGTTTCTTTATTTTATTTACACCACAACGCCAGTGTGGTTAGGAGAAGCCAAAGGGGGTGAAAAAAGCTATAAAACCCACCAGGAGTTTTGAAAAAAAATCACCCAACAGGGCAGGAAAATCGAATTGAAAAACCAATTCAATAGGCTGAATCGAATCGAAATTTTTTTCCCTGAATCTGGCAGCATTAGTTTGCGCTACTGTCTTAGACTTTAGGACCTGGGATTGGGGAGAGATGGCATCCTCAGTACTTTATAATGCAAGTGAAACGAGGATTTGGTCAGACTTTTGAAGGTCTGCAGAAAAAAAAATATTGTATAGGCCGGGGACATGAAACAGCAGGAAATGGGAACTTTCTTCCTTCTAATTTTGTGAATGGAAAGGCTGAGGATGTCAGAGAGTTCAGTTAAAATATGTGCTTTATAAGAAAATAATGTGTTTTTATAAAGTTTATAGCATAGCTGGCCTATCCCAGTGAGGTGTTTCTAGTGGTGGTGGTGGCAGCGTGTCAATGTGTTGAGAGGAAGAGGTGGTCTGGGAAATTCTGCTGAGGCAAACTCCGGGCCCATTTCCACCCCCCAGTTAGTCCACTCCACTCAATTGGTTCACACACTGAGTGGGTCTTTGGGTGTTGTGTTGGGATCTCTTCCAGTGGTTTATCAGTATCTCCTTCTGGTCCAAGGAAGGAAACTTTGTTATCCTTAGCATTGACCTACAGAATATGTTTGTAACAGCGCTGCTTGTGTGGCATTAGGCTATGTAGTGATCGAAAGAAAAAAAACAGACCTTTGCACATTTTTGCACTATATGGTGGGTGTATGAGGAGATTCACATTTCCTGCACAGCTAAGTCCATGTGAAGTTACCTTGTGCTGTATTTGACATCTAGCAAGGTCTCTGTTTGAAAGGAAAGATCTAAACTTAAAAATGAAGTGGCCAGAAGTTATGGTAAAAGCAGATAGTGTAGCTGGTTTTAAGAAAGATTTGGACAAATTCCTGGAGGAAAAGTCCATAATCTGTTATTAAGACATGGGAGAAGTGTCTGCTTGCCCTGGATCGGTAGCATGGAATGTTGCTACTCTTTGGGTTTTGACCAGGTATTAGTGTCCTGGATTGGCTACCATGAGAATGGGCTACTGGGCATGATGGACCATTGGTCTGACCCAGTTAGGCTATTCTTATGTTATGTTCTCATCTGTAGGGGCCTTTGTTTTCACTTCTTATTTTAATGTATTTTTTTTTCTGGGAACTTATCAGTGTTTTTTATAATGGGAACAAAAATGGAAGAGAATTAATGTGTGTGGGATGAGGGGGTAACTAATTTCTTCAGCTAAATAATTCAATCCACTTCAAACAGACATAGGAGAACTCACGCACCATTCACACACCCTCCAACCGAAAACGTCAAAAGAAAAAAACTGTTCGACAACCTCCTAGCCATTCGAGCTGCAACACTCGACCCCCAACCCTACAACCAATTGACATTGACCACATACTGCAAAACCTTCAAAAAGAAATAAAAACCCTTCTATTCAAAAAACACATAAAACCGAACTAACACAATCAGAACTGTCCCAAGCATCACCTGCAACTACTCCATATGTACTTCTGATGTCAGACAATTCAGACATAATTTATGTTATGTTATGTTTGGAATATAAGAAAATTTCACTGCCTGTTTCTATTCTGACCATTTATTCCATTTCATGGTCATTACAAAAAATATTTTTTACATGGGGGGGTGTCAAAAAATTGATGGGCCCCGGGTGCCACATACCCTAGGTACGCCACTGCTAAAGGTAATTAAAAGAAGGTTTATTTTTGAACTCGGGTTGTTCTGAAATTTCAGCTTGAGATGTGCAAAAGTCAGACACAGCGTGAGCCAGGCGATTAAGCGATGGCAGATAAAGCCACACATATCAGCGCTTCCATTTACCTGTCATCCTGCAGTTTTAACTACAAAAAGGCAATTCTAAGCAGTGATGTCTTTCCTGGCTGCAGCCCTCCCCCCTCCCCCCTCCCTTTCTGATGCCCTTGAAGTGGCTCTAAAGACACAGCATTCTACCGCTCTGCCAATTCTCTTTGGTCTGAACAATTTGTGAAACTACAGTAACATATGGCGAAAGGCGAAATCACACAGAGTGTCCTGCTTTGATCAGTAGATTACTGTATATTTTGAATTACTGTCATTTAATAGGCCTATTTTCCTGCATAGATGTAGTTGTATGTCTCATCGGACACCAAACTGTCGGTGTCATTAAAGGAGTCGCTTTCTCCGGATTGGTCGGCGCTGCTTATTCTCGCTAGGCGGGTCTGCAACCGCTCTTGCTCCCGTTTCAGCTCGGCGTAACAGCGGGAGAAAGTGTGAAATATCGATGTAGCAGGGAAGGCCATGATGAGAATTCCACTGAGAATACTGCTTAGCGCCACCACCTGGCCTGGAAATACTCCTTGGCACCATGTCGCCATAACCCACAGTAGTCATGGAGATAATAGCCCACCAATAGGAGGCAGGAACGCTGGTGAACTCCTGGCATCGGCCCATCTCATTTTCAGCCAGATGAACCAAGGGTGCAAAAAGAGTAACAGCCACGCACAGGAAGAGCAAGAGCAGGCCAAACTCTCGGGTGCACCGGCGCACGGTGAGACCCAAGGTTTGCAAGCCAAGAGAATGCCGGGCGAGGCGCATGACGTAGAGAATTCGCAAGGCACGCAAAACCCGAAGAACCAAGCCAACTTTCTCCAAATAGGAGCTGCTTCCTGGTTTCTCCATTTCTTTCCCTTCGTCGATCACTATGAGCGAAACGTAATATGGTAGAATGGCCAAGGCATCGATGATGTTCAGGGGACTCTTGAAGAACTGCCATTTGCTCTTGGCCTGCACAAAGCGGAGGCAGAATTCCAGTGAAAACCAGGCTACGCAGACGGTCTCGATCACGAAAAATGTTGTAGCACTTCTGAGAGCATTCACCCTGTGTGTTAAACAGAAAAACAAACAGAAATTGTTACTAAAAGAGATTTTAAACAACTGCAAATCCAACTTTTACTTAGGGACCCTTTTACCAAGCTGCAGTAAGAACCAACGCGTGCTTACTGTAACTTAAAAACGGCTTACTGTAGCGCATTAGCGGTAAGGGATCAAACGCATACAGTGGGACAAACCCAGGACTGGATCAACCTAAATCACAGAGGACTGAGACCCAGATGCACTAAACTCACCGAGCGTCTAACGATCGTCACTAAACCAGTTTGAACTGGTTTAGAGATGATCTAATTTGCCGACCGAATGTACACAATGGCTCACCACGTGCTTTTCTGTGCTTTCGTACATTCCCCGACCCTGCCATGCAAACAACCTCATTAGTATTAAAATGAGGTCATTAATATTAAAATGAGCCATCCGATCGATGCTCTAACATTACTAAGGCATACACTAAATTTAGTGACGGCTGCTAAGAACCCAAAATTACTGACAGGTCTGCCATATTTTTTTCTTTTTTGATGGGTACAGATGTTGTGCATGTGTTACACATGCACAACATCTGCCCCCATCAAAAAAAAGTTGGGCAGGGCCCCCCCGATGATGACCCCGAACAAAAAAGAAAAAGAGAGGAAGGAGGTATGTCCATGCCCTCCTGCCATAGTCACTCAGATCGTTCTCTACTCGATCCCCCCCCCCCCCCCACCAAAAGGATCATGCCAACTGGGCCCCCCCACATTCCCAACCCTCCCCCCTTGAAAATCACAACCATCCAGGCACCCTCTCCCCCCAAAGATTGTGACCCCCTCAGACACTCCTCGGAAGGAGAAATGCCCACTCTCTCCTGCCTCTGCAGTTCAGCTCCCCAAACACACCCCGCCCCTGTATCTTATATGGAAGAAGAGGGCAGGAGGGAGGCCCAGGCCCTCCTACCGGTAGGCCCACCTCTCCAAACTGGCAGGCCTTCCCCTTTCCAGTGCATCCTGGGATGTACCAGGAGGGGCCTAAGGCCCTGATAGGCTCAGGTGCCTAAGGTCCCTTCCACATGGAACCCATTTAAAAAAAAAAAGTCTTCCTGCCCCGAACAGCTGAGTGGTAGGAGGCTGGTTTGGGGCTTCCCTTACTGGCTCTGCACATGTGTCAAAATTGGTTTTCCAACAATTGATGGGGTAGGATTAGGGTAGGCTTCTGTAAAACTAAATTGCTTTGTAAAGTAGTTGGAAAATCGATCGCCATTTTAAAATCGGACCCACTTGGCTTGAGCAACCATTTTTAGTGCATCCAGGCCTGAATCAGTTCTTCATCCTGTATATTTAATAAATATAATATGCAGCACCTGTGTTGAGAACCAGACAACAGCAGGTGTCTGAATCTAATAGAACATTGTGTTTAACTTCTAATAAAAAGATTGGGGGGGGGAAGCAAATGTTAAAAAAAGGACGAAAGCCAGAAGAAAATTACTTTTGGAATTAAATTGTTTCACCATATGGACAGTCATTTTTAAGGCTCATAGCATTATTCATTGCAGAACATTGCTTATTTTACAGATGTGACCAAGCTAATCTGACTAGAGAATGAAACGGGGACAAATCTGTCTCTGTCCCCGCAGGAACTCAATTTCCCCATCCTGTCCCTGTGAGTTTTGTCACTGTCCCTGCCCCATTCCTGTAATCTCTGCCTTAACCACACAAGCCTCAGACACTTATGATTTTAAAGCGTTTGAGGCTTGTGCAGATGAGGACGGAGCTTAGGCATTGGTGGAATGAGTCATTATGACATCATAGTCTGAGCTCTAGAATGTTGCTACTTATGATGTTAAAGTGTTTGAGGCTTGTGCAGATGAGGACGGAGCTTAGGGATTGGTGGAATGAGGCATTATGACATCACAGTCTGAGCTCTAGAATGTTGCTACTTAGGATTTTAAAGGGTTTGAGGCTTGTGCAGATGAGGACGGAGCTTAGGCATTGGTGGAATGAGGCATTATGACATCACAGTCTGAGCTCTAGAATGTTGCTACTTATGATGTTAAAGTGTTTGAGGCTTGTGCAGATGAGGACGGAGCTTAGGCATTGGTGGAATGAGGCATTATGACATCACAGTCTGAGCTCTAGAATGTTGCTACTTATGATGTTAAAGCGTTTGAGGCTTGTGCAGATGAGGACGGAGCTTAGGCATTGGTGGAATGAGTCATTATGACATCATAGTCTGAGCTCTAGAATGTTGCTACTTATGATGTTAAAGTGTTTGAGGCTTGTGCAGATGAGGACGGAGCTTAGGGATTGGTGGAATGAGGCATTATGACATCACAGTCTGAGCTCTAGAATGTTGCTACTTAGGATTTTAAAGGGTTTGAGGCTTGTGCAGATGAGGACGGAGCTTAGGCATTGGTGGAATGAGGCATTATGACATCACAGTCTGAGCTCTAGAATGTTGCTACTTATGATGTTAAAGTGTTTGAGGCTTGTGCAGATGAGGACGGAGCTTAGGCATTGGTGGAATGAGGCATTATGACATCACAGTCTGAGCTCTAGAATGTTGCTACTTATGATGTTAAAGCGTTTGAGGCTTGTGCAGATGAGGACGGAGCTTAGGCATTGGTGGAATGAGTCATTATGACATCATAGTCTGAGCTCTAGAATGTTGCTACTTATGATGTTAAAGTGTTTGAGGCTTGTGCAGATGAGGACGGAGCTTAGGGATTGGTGGAATGAGGCATTATGACATCACAGTCTGAGCTCTAGAATGTTGCTACTTAGGATTTTAAAGGGTTTGAGGCTTGTGCAGATGAGGACGGAGCTTAGGCATTGGTGGAATGAGTCATTATGACATCATAGTCTGAGCTCTAGAATGTTGCTACTTATGATTTTAAAGTATTTGAGGCTTGTGCAGATGAGGATGGAGCTTAGGCATTGGTGGAATGAGGCATTATGACATCACAGTCTGAGCTCTAGAATGTTGCTACTTATGATGTTAAAGTGTTTGAGGCTTGTGCAGATGAGGACGGAGCTTGCAGGAATGGGGCAGGGACAGGAAGAGAACTCGCGGGATGGGACGGGAAAATGAGTTTCTGTGTGGATGGGGAAAAATGTGGCCCGTGTCATTCTCTAAATCTGACCTTGACTCTCAGGGTACCAACATCTCATAATATAACACATGTGCTGAGAGCAGTAGACACAGAATTCCTATTCACTTCCATCCCATTTCTGGATGCTCAATGTTAGCTGGTCACAGACTTGCCAAGATGTTTGCAATCTTTTCTTGACATGGTATTGCAATGGTTTACCATTATCTTCTGTAGCCCAAGGTTTTAAATATATCCACAATGAATATGCATGAGAGAAATTTGCACATAATGGAGGCAGTGTATGCAAATATATTCATGAATATTCATTGTGGATATCCTGAAAACCTGACTGGCCGGGGGGGGGGGGGATCCACCAGGATTGGGGGTCACCAGATTTTGTCTGTAATAAAAGAGGACACATGGCCCCAACATCTAATCTAATCTTTGTGCGTTGTGCATACCTATTTGGGCTCAGGTTCTATCCCAGCCCTGCCCCCATACTAGGGTTGCCGGATTTTCTCTTTGAAAAAAGAGGACGCCTGGTCCTGCCCTGTTCCACCCCCCAGCCCTGTCCTGCTCTGCCTCCAGCTCTGCCCCGTTCCCCCTCCATCACCGCCACCCCCCAGAACCTTCCCGAGCTCAAGGACCACATTTGGAAGCCTTTCCGCATGCGTGAACATTGACGCAATGATGTCACACGTATGTGCGCATGCATATGGCTTCATCACTGTGATGGCACAAAGGCTTCCAGGCGCGGCCTCCAAGCTCAGGATTTCCAAACCCCGGACAAACTGCCGGAATTTGGAAATCCCTCTGAGCACCCGGTCAGTCCTCCAAAAAGAGGACATGTCCGGGTTTTCCCGGACGTAGGGTAACCCCACCCCACACGAACTTCTTATCTTCTTCTCCGAGCTCAGGGCCTACAAAAACCCAGACAAACTGCCGGGTTTTGGAAATCCCTCTGGGCACCTGGACAGTCCTCTATAAAGAGGACATGTCCGGGTTTTCCCGGACGTAGGGTAACCCCACCCCACACGAACTTCTTATCTTCTTCTCCGAGCTCAGGGCCTTCAAAAACCCAGACAAACTGCCGGGTTTTGGAAATCCCTCTGGGCACCTGGACAGTCCTCTATAAAGAGGACATGTCCGGGTTTTCCCGGACGTAGGGTAACCCCACCCCACACGAACTTCTTATCTTCTTCTCCGAGCTCAGGGCCTTCAAAAACCCCCGGACGTAGGGTAACCCCACCCCACACAAACTTCTTATCTTCTTCTCCGAGCTGAGGGCCTTCAAAAACCCAGATAAACAGTCCTCTATAAAGAGGACATGTCCGGGTTTTCCCGGACGTAGGGTAACCCCACCCCACACGAACTTCTTATCTTCTTCTCTGAGCTCAGGGCCTTCAAAAACCCAGACAAACTGCCGGGTTTTGGAAATCCCTCTGGGCACCCGGTCAGTCCTCCAAAAAGAGGACACGTCTGGGTTTTCCCGGACGTAGGGTAACCCCACTCCACACAAACTTCTTATCTTCTTCTCCGAGCTCAGGGCCTTCAAAAACCCAGATAAACAGTCCTCTATAAAGAGGAAATGTCTGGGTTTACCTGGATTTCTGTTAACACTAGCCAGGATATGTTAAGGAACCTCTATTCTAGCCAGACCTGACCCTGCTCTGCTGCTGAGATCTGCAGGGCCAGTGCTGCAACTGCAGGAAGGCTGGGCAAAAATTTAAGCTACGTATCCTTCATCTGCAGACTGGTTTGGGGTATCCCATGGCATAGGAACCCTAACTAAAGTAAACCTTAGGTTTGTATACCGCAGTGGTTCCCAAACCTGTCCTGGGGGACCCCCAGCCAGTCAGGTTTTCAAGATATCCCTAATGAATATGCATGAGAGAGATTTGCATACCTGTCGCTTCCATTATATGCAAATCTCTCTCATGCATATTCATTAGGGATATCTTGAAAACCTGACTGGCTGGGGGTCCCGCAGGACAGGTTTGGGAACCACTGGTATACCGCATCCTCTCCTCAATCGTAGAGCTCTGAGCAGCACATAGAAATCATTTTTAAAAAGGAATAAAAAACTTTTTTAAAAACCCCAATAAATAAGAGATCTAAACAGCACATAGAATTCATTTTTAAAAAAGGAAAAAACTTTTTCCCCCAAAAAACCCCCAATAAGAGATCTAAGCAGCACATAGAAATCATTTTTAAAAAGGAAAAAAACTTTTTCTCCCCAAAAAAAACCCCAATAAGAGATCTAAGCAGCACATAGAAATCATTTTTAAAAAGGAAATTTTTTTTTTAAAAACCCCAATAAGTAAGAGATCTGAGCAGCACATAGAAATCATTTTTAAAAAGAAATAAAAAACTTTTTTTTAAAAACCCCCAATAAGTAAGAGATCTGAGCAGCACATAGAAATCATTTTTAAAAAGGAATAAAAATTTTTTTAAAAAACCCAATAAATAAGAGATCTAAACAGCACATAGAATTCATTTTTAAAAAAGGAAAAAACTTTTTCCCCCCAAAAACCCCCAATAAGAGATCTAAGCAGCACATAGAAATCATTTTTAAAAAGGAAAAAACTTTTTTCCCCCAAAAAACCCCCAATAAGAGATCTAAGAAGCACATAGAAATCATTTTTAAAAAGGAAAAAACTTTTTCCCCATAAAAAACCCCAATAAGAGATCTAAGCAGCACATAGAAATCATTTTTAAAAAGGAAAAAACTTTTTTTAAAAACCCCCAATAAGTAAGAGATCTGAGCAGCACATAGAAATCATTTTTAAAAAGAAATAAAAAACTTTTTTTAAAAACCCCAATAAGTAAGAGATCTAAACAGCACATAGAAATCATTTTAAAAAAGGAATTAAAAACTTTTTTTAAAAAACCCCAATAAGTAAGAGATCTAAACAGCATATAGAATTCATTTTTAAAAAGGAAAAAAAAATTTTCCCCCCAAAACCCCCAATAAGAGATCTAAGCAGCACATAAAAATCATTTTTAAAAAGGAAAAAAACTTTTTTCCCCCAAAAAAACCCCAATAAGCGATATAAGCAGCACATAGAAATCATTTTTAAAAAGGAAAAAAACTTTTTTTAAAAACCCCAATAAGTAAGAGATCTAAACAGCATATAGAATTCATTTTTAAAAAAGGAAAAAAACTTTTTTCCCCCCAAAAACCCCCAGTAAGAGATCTAAGCAGCACATAGAAATCATTTTTAAAAAGGAAAAAAAACCCCCAATAAGAGATCTAAGCAGCACATAGAAATCATTTTAAAAAAGGAATTAAAAACTTTTTTTAAAAACCCCAATAAGTAAGAGATCTAAACAGCATATAGAATTCATTTTTAAAAAAGGAAAAAAACTTTTTTCCCCCCAAAAACCCCCAGTAAGAGATATAAGCAGCACATAGAAATCATTTTTAAAAAGGAAAAAAAAATTTTCCCCCCCAAAACCCCCAATAAGAGATCTAAGCAGCACATAAAAATCATTTTTAAAAAGGAAAAAAACTTTTTTCCCCCAAAAAACCCCAATAAGCGATATAAGCAGCACATAGAAATCATTTTTAAAAAGGAAAAAAACTTTTTTCCCCCAAAAAACCCCCAATAAGAGATCTAAGCAGCACATAGAAATCATTTTTAAAAAGGAAAAAAACCCCAATAAGAGATCTAAGCAGCACATAGAAATCATTTTTAAAAAGGAAAAAAGCATTTCCCCCCCAAAAACCCCCAATAAGAGATCTAAGCAGCACATAAAAATCATTTTTAAAAAGGAAAAAAAAATTTTCCCCCCAAAACCCCCAATAAGAGATCTAAGCAGCACATAAAAATCATTTTTAAAAAGGAAAAAAAAACTTTTTTTAAAACCCCCTATAAGTAAGAGATCTGAGCAGCGCATAGAAATCATTTTTAAAAAGAAATAAAAAAACTTTTTTTAAAAACCCCAATAAGTAAGAGATCTAAACAGCACATAGAAATCATTTTTAAAAAGGAAAAAACTTTTTTTAAAAACCCCCAATAAGTATGAAATCTGAGCAGCGCATAGAAATCATTTTTAAAAAGAAATAAAAAACTTTTTTTAAAAACCCCAATAAGTAAGAGATCTAAACAGCACATAGAATTCATTTTTAAAAAGGAAAAAAAATTTTTCCCCCAAAAAAAACCCCCAATAAGAGATCTAAGCAGCACATAGAAATCATTTTTAAAAAGGAAAAAACTTTTTCCCCCAAAAAAAAACCCCAATAAGAGATCTAAGCAGCACATAGAAATCATTTTTAAAAAGAAATAAAAAACTTTTTTTTAAAAACCCCCAATAAGTAAGAGATCTGAGCAGCACATAGAAATCATTTTTAAAAAGGAATAAAATTTTTTTAAAAAACCCCAATAAATAAGAGATCTAAACAGCACATAGAATTCATTTTTAAAAAAGGAAAAAACTTTTCCCCCAAAAAACCCCCAATAAGAGATCTAAGCAGCACATAGAAATCATTTTTAAAAAGGAAAAAAACTTTTTTCCCAAAAAAAACCCCAATAAGAGATCTAAGCAGCACATAGAAATCATTTTTAAAAAGGAAAAAAACTTTTTTTTAAAAACCCCCAATAAGTAAAAGATCTAAGCAGCACATAGAAATCATTTATAAAAAGGAATAAAAAACTTTTTAAAAAACCCCAATAAGTAAGAGATCTAAACAGCACATAGAATTCATTTTTAAAAAAGGAAAAAAAAATTTTCCCCCCAAAAACCCCAAATAAGAGATCTAAGCAGCACATAGAAATCATTTTTAAAAAGGAAAAAAACTTTTTTCCCCAAAAAAAAACCCAATAAGAGATCTAAGAAGCACATAGAAATCATTTTTAAAAAGGAAAAAAACTTTTTTCCCCCAAAAAAACCCCCAATAAGAGATCTAAGTAGCACATAGAAATCATTTTTAAAAAGGAAAAAACTTTTTCCCCATAAAACCCCCAATAAGAGATCTAAGCAGCACATAGAAATCATTTTTAAAAAGGAAAAAACTTTTTTTAAAAACCCCCAATAAGTAAGAGATCTGAGCAGCACATAGAAATCATTTTTAAAAAGAAATAAAAAACTTTTTTTAAAAACCCCAATAAGTAAGAGATCTAAACAGCACATAGAAATCATTTTAAAAAAGGAATAAAAAACTTTTTTTAAAAACCCCAATAAGTAAGAGATCTAAACAGCATATAGAATTCATTTTTAAAAAAGGAAAAAAAACCCCAATAAGAAATCTAAGCAGCATATAGAAATCATTTTTAAAAAGGAAAAAAAGCATTTTCCCCCCAAAAACCCCCAATAAGAGATCTAAGCAGCACATAGAAATCATTTTTAAAAAGGAAAAAAAAATTTTCCCCCCAAAACCCCCAATAAGAGATCTAAGCAGCACATAAAAATCATTTTTAAAAAGGAAAAAAACTTTTTCCCCCAAAAAACCCCAATAAGCGATATAAGCAGCACATAGAAATCATTTTTAAAAAGGAAAAAAACTTTTTTCCCCCCAAAAAAACCCCCAATAAGAGATCTAAGCAGCACATAGAAATCATTTTTAAAAAGGAAAAAAACCCCAATAAGAGATCTAAGCAGCACATAGAAATCATTTTTAAAAAGGAAAAAAGCATTTCCCCCCCAAAAACCCCCAATAAGAGATCTAAGCAGCACATAGAAATCATTTTTAAAAAGGAAAAAAAAATTTTCCCCCCAAAACCCCCAATAAGAGATCTAAGCAGCACATAAAAATCATTTTTAAAAAGGAAAAAAAACTTTTTTTAAAAACCCCAATAAGTAAGAGATCTAAACAGCACATAGAAATCATTTTTAAAAAGAAATAAAAAACTTTTTTTAAAAACCCCAATAAGTAAGAGATCTAAACAGCACATAGAAATCATTTTTAAAAAGGAAAAAACTTTTTTTTAAAACCCCCAATAAGTAAGAGATCTGAGCAGCGCATAGAAATCATTTTTAAAAAGAAATAAAAAAACTTTTTTTAAAAACCCCAATAAGTAAGAGATCTAAACAGCACATAGAAATCATTTTTAAACAGGAAAAAACTTTTTTTAAAAAACCCCAATAAGTATGAGATCTGAGCAGCGCATAGAAATCATTTTTAAAAAGAAATAAAAAAACTTTTTTTAAAACCCCAATAAGTAAGAGATCTAAACAGCACATAGAATTCATTTTTAAAAAGGAAAAAAAAATTTTCCCCCCAAAAAAACCCCCAATAAGAGATCTAAGCAGCACATAGAAATCATTTTTAAAAGGAAAAAACTTTTTCCTCCAAAAAAAACCCCAATAAGAGATCTAAGCAGCACATAGAAATCATTTTTAAAAAGGAAAATAACTTTTTTAAAAAAAAACCCCAATAAGTAAGAGATCTGAGCAGCACATAGAAATCATTTTTAAAAAAGGAAAAAAACTTTTTTTACACCCCCAATAAGTAAGAGATCTAAGCAGCACATAGAAATCATTTCTAAAAAGGAATAAAAAACTTTTTTTTAAAAACCCCAATAAGTATGAGATCTGAGCAGCGCATAGAAATCATTTTTAAAAAGAAATAAAAAAACTTTTTTTAAAACCCCAATAAGTAAGAGATCTAAACAGCACATAGAATTCATTTTTAAAAAGGAAAAAAAATTTTTTCCCCCAAAAAACCCCCAATAAGAGATCTAAGCAGCACATAGAAATCATTTTTAAAAAGGAAAAAACTTTTTCCTCCAAAAAAAAACCCCAATAAGAGATCTAAGAAGCACATAGAAATCATTTTTAAAAAGGAAAAAAACTTTTTTCCCCCAAAAAACCCCCATAAGAGATCTAAGTAGCACATAGAAATCATTTTTAAAAAGGAAAAAAACTTTTTTCCCCCCAAAAAACCCCCAATAAGAGATCTAAGTAGCACATAGAAATCATTTTTAAAAAGGAAAAAAACTTTTTCCCCATAAAAACCCCCAATAAGAGATCTAAGCAGCACATAGAAATCATTTTTAAAAAGGAAAAAACTTTTTTTAAAAACCCCCAATAAGTAAGAGATCTGAGCAGCACATAGAAATCATTTTTAAAAAGAAATAAAAAACTTTTTTAAAAACCCCAATAAGTAAGAGATCTAAACAGCACATAGAAATCATTTTAAAAAAGGAATAAAAAACTTTTTTTAAAAACCCCAATAAGTAAGAGATCTAAACAGCATATAGAATTCATTTTTAAAAAAGGAAAAAAACCCCAATAAGAGATCTAAGCAGCATATAGAAATCATTTTTAAAAAGGAAAAAAGCATTTCCCCCCCAAAAACCCCCAATAAGAGATCTAAGCAGCACATAGAAATCATTTTAAAAAGGAAAAAAAAATTTTCCCCCCAAAACCCCCAATAAGAGATCTAAGCAGCACATAAAAATCATTTTTAAAAAGGAAAAAAACTTTTTCCCCCAAAAAACCCCAATAAGCGATATAAGCAGCACATAGAAATCATTTTTAAAAAGGAAAAAAACTTTTTTCCCCCAAAAAACCCCCAATAAGAGATCTAAGCAGCACATAGAAATCATTTTTAAAAAGGAAAAAAAAACCCCAATAAGAGATCTAAGCAGCACATAGAAATCATTTTTAAAAAGGAAAAAAGCATTTCCCCCCCAAAAACCCCCAATAAGAGATCTAAGCAGCACATAGAAATCATTTTTAAAAAGGAAAAAAAAATTTCCCCCCCAAAACCCCCAATAAGAGATCTAAGCAGCACATAAAAATCATTTTTAAAAAGGAAAAAAAACTTTTTTTAAAAACCCCAATAAGTAAGAGATCTAAACAGCACATAGAAATCATTTTTTAAAAAGAAATAAAAAACTTTTTTTAAAAACCCCAATAAGTAAGAGATCTAAACAGCACATAGAAATCATTTTTAAAAAGGAAAAAACTTTTTTTTAAAACCCCCAATAAGTAAGAGATCTGAGCAGCGCATAGAAATCATTTTTAAAAAGAAATAAAAAAACTTTTTTTAAAAACCCCAATAAGTAAGAGATCTAAACAGCACATAGAAATCATTTTTAAACAGGAAAAAACTTTTTTTAAAAAACCCCAATAAGTATGAGATCTGAGCAGCGCATAGAAATCATTTTTTAAAAAGAAATAAAAAAACTTTTTTTAAAACCCCAATAAGTAAGAGATCTAAACAGCACATAGAATTCATTTTTAAAAAGGAAAAAAAATTTTTCCCCCAAAAAAACCCCCAATAAGAGATCTAAGCAGCACATAGAAATCATTTTTAAAAAGGAAAAAACTTTTTCCTCCAAAAAAAAACCCCAATAAGAGATCTAAGCAGCACATAGAAATCATTTTTAAAAAGGAAAATAACTTTTTTAAAAAAAAACCCCAATAAGTAAGAGATCTGAGCAGGACATAGAAATCATTTTTAAAAAAGGAAAAAAACTTTTTTTACACCCCCCAATAAGTAAGAGATCTAAGCAGCACATAGAAATCATTTCTAAAAAGGAATAAAAAACTTTTTTAAAGAAACCCCAATAAGAGATCTAAACAGCACATAGAATTCATTTTTAAAAAAGGAAAAAACATTTTTTAAACCCCCCAATAAGTAAGAGATCTAAGCAGCACATAGAAATC
This sequence comes from Geotrypetes seraphini, assembly GCF_902459505.1. NCBI lineage: Eukaryota > Metazoa > Chordata > Amphibia > Gymnophiona > Dermophiidae > Geotrypetes > Geotrypetes seraphini. The sequence goes on along the minus strand of NC_047087.1, from coordinate 18,907,517 downwards.
ATTTCTAAAAAGGAATAAAAAACTTTTTTTAAAAACCCCAATAAGTAAGAGATCTAAACAGCACATAGAATTCATTTTTAAAAAGGAAAAAAACTTTTTTTAAAAAACCCCCAATAAGTAAGAGATCTGAGCAGCACATAGAATTAATTTTTAAAAAAGGAAAAAACCCCCAATAAGAGATCTAAGCAGCACATAGAAATCATTTTTAAAAAGGAAAAAAACCCCAATAAGAGATCTAAGCAGCACATAGAAATCATTTTTAAAAAGGAAATAAACTTTTTCCCCCAAAAAATCCCCAATAAGAGATCTAAGCAGCACATAGAAATCATTTTTAAAAAGGAAAAAACCCCAATAAGAGATTTAAGCAGCACATAGAAATCATTTTTAAAAAGGAAAAAAACTTTTTTCCCCAAAAAAACCCCAATAAGAGATCTAAGCAGCACATAGAAATCATTTTTAAAAAGTTAAAAACTTTTTTTAAAAACCCCCAATAAGTAAGAGATCTGAGCAGCGCATAGAAATCATTTTTTAAAAGAAATAAAAAACTTTTTTTAAAAACCCAAATCAGTAAGAGATCTAAACAGCACATAGAAATCATTTTTAAAAAGGAAAAAAAACTTTTTTAAAAAAAACCCCCAATAAGTAAGAGATCTGAGCAGCGCAAAGAAATCATTTTTAAAAAGAAATAAAAAACTTTTTTTAAAAACCCCAATAAGTAAGAGATCTAAACAGCACATAGAAATCATTTTTAAAAAGGAAAAAAACTTTTTTAAAAAACCCCCAATAAGTAAGAGATCTGAGCAGCGCATAGAAATCATTTATAAAAAGAAATAAATAACTTTTTTTAAAAACCCCAATAAGTAAGAGATCTAAACAGCACATAGAAATCATTTTTAAAAAGGAAAAAAACTTTTTTTAAAAACCCCAATAAGTAAGAGATCTAAACAGCACATAGAATTCATTTTTAAAAAGGAAAAAAACTTTTTTAAAACCCCCCCAATAAGTAAAAGATCTGAGCAGCGCATAGAAATCATTTTTAAAAAGAATTAAAAAACTTTTTTAAAAAACCCCCCATAAGTAAGAGATCTAAGCAGCACATAGAAATCATTTTTAAAAAGGAAAAAAACTTTTTTCCCCCAAAAAACCCAATGAGATCTAAGCAGCACATAGAAATCATTTTTAAAAAGGAAAAAAACTTTTTTCCCCAAAAAAAAACCCAATAAGAGATCTAAGCAGCTCATAGAAATCATTTTTAAAAAGAAAAAAAAACTTTTTTAAAAAAAACCCAATAAGTGAGAGATCTGAGCAGCACATAGAAATCATTTTTAAAAAGGAATAAAAAACTTTTAAAAAGCCCTAATAAGTAAGAGATCTAAGCAGTACATAGAAATCATTTTTAAAAAGGAAAATAACTTTTTAAAAAAAAAAACCCCAATAAGTAAGAGATCTGAGCAGCACATAGAAATCATTTTTAAAAAAGGAAAAAAACTTTTTTTTAAACCCCCCAATAAGTAAGAGATCTAAGCAGCACATAGAAATCATTTCTAAAAAGGAATAAAAAACTTTTTTAAAGAAACCCCAATAAGAGATCTAAACAGCACATAGAATTCATTTTTAAAAAGGAAAAAAACTTTTTTTAAAAAACCCCCAATAAGTAAGAGATCTGAGCAGCACATAGAATTCATTTTTAAAAAAGGAAAGAAACTTTTTTCCCCCCAAAAAACCCCAATAAGAGATCTAAGCAGCACATAGAAATCATTTTTAAAAAGGAAAAAAAAAACCCCAATAAGAGATCTAAGCAGCACATAGAAATCATTTTTAAAAAGGAAAAAACCCCAATAAGAGATCTAAGCAGCACATAGAAATCATTTTTAAAAAGGAAAAAACCCCAATAAGAGATCTAAGCAGCACATAGAAATCATTTTTAAAAAGGAAATAAACTTTTTCCCCCCAAAAATCCCCAATAAGAGATCTAAGCACCACATAGAAATCATTTTTAAAAAGGAAAAAAAAAATTTTCCCCCAAAATACCCCCAATAAGAGATCTAAGTAGCACATAGAAATCATTTTTAAAAAGGAAAAAAACTTTTTTCCCCATAAAAAACCACAATAAGAGATTTAAGCAGCACATAGAAATCATTTTTAAAAAGGAAAAAAACTTTTTTCCCCAAAAAAACCCCAATAAGAGATCTAAGCAGCACATAGAAATCATTTTTAAAATGGAAAAAACTTTTTTAAAAAACCCCCAATAAGTAAGAGATCTGAGCAGCGCAAAGAAATCATTTTTAAAAAGAAATAAAAAACTTTTTTTAAAACCCCAATAAGTAAGAGATCTAAACAGCACATAGAAATCATTTTTAAAAAGGAAAAAAAACTTTTTTAAAAAACCCCCAATAAGTAAGAGATCTGAGCAGCGCATAGAAATCATTTATAAAAAGAAATAAAAATTTTTTTTTAAAAACCCCAATAAGTAAGAAATCTAAACAGCACATAGAAATCATTTTGAAAAAGGAAAAAAACTTTTTTTAAAAACCCCAATAAGTAAGAGATCTAAACAGCACATAGAATTCATTTTTAAAAAGGAAAAAAACTTTTTTAAAAACCCCCCAATAAGTAAGAGATCTGAGCAGCGCATAGAAATCATTTTTAAAAAGAATTAAAAAACTTTTTTAAAAACCCCCCCATAAGTAAGAGATCTAAGCAGCACATAGAAATCATTTTTAAAAAGGAAAAAAAACTTTTTTTCCCCAAAAAATACCCAATAAGAGATCTAAGCAGCACATAGAAATCATTTTTAAAAAGAAAAAAAACTTTTTTTAAAAAAACCCAAAAAGTGAGAGATCTGAGCAGCACATAGAAATCATTTTTAAAAAGGAATAAAAAACTTTTAAAAAGCCCTAATAAGTAAGAGATCTAAGCAGCACATAGAAATCATTTTTAAAAAGGAAAATAACTTTTTTTTTTAAAAAACCCAATAAGTAAGAGATCTGAGCAGCACATAGAAATCATTTTTAAAAAAGGAAAAAAACTTTTTTTTAAACCCCCCAATAAGTAAGAGATCTAAGCAGCACATAGAAATCATTTCTAAAAAGGAATAAAAAACTTTTTTAAAGAAACCCCAATAAGAGATCTAAACAGCACATAGAATTCATTTTTAAAAAGGAAAAAAACTTTTTTTAAAAAAAACCCCAATAAGTAAGAGATTTAAACAGCACATAGAATTCATTTTTAAAAAGGAAAAAAACTTTTTTAAAAAACCCCCCAATAAGTAAGAGATTTAAACAGCACATAGAATTCATTTTTAAAAAAGGAAAAAAACTTTTTTTCCCCCAAAAAACCCCAATAAGAGATATAAGCAGCACATAGAAATCATTTTTAAAAAGGAAAAAACCCCAATAAGAGATCTAAGCAGCACATAGAAATCATTTTTAAAAAGGAAATAAACTTTTTCCCCCCAAAAATCCCCAATAAGAGATCTAAGCAGCACATAGAAATCATTTTTAAAAAGGAAAAAACTTTTTTTAAAAACCCCCAATAAGTATGAGATCTGAGCAGCGCATAGAAATCATTTTTAAAAAGAAATAAAAAAACTTTTTTTAAAACCCCAATAAGTAAGAGATCTAAACAGCACATAGAATTCATTTTTAAAAAGGAAAAAAAATTTTTCCCCAAAAAAACCCCCAATAAGAGATCTAAGCAGCACATAGAAATCATTTTTAAAAAGGAAAAAACTTTTTCCCCCAAAAAAAACCCCAATAAGAGATCTAAGCAGCACATAGAAATCATTTTTAAAAAAGGAAAAAAACTTTTTTTACACCCCCCAATAAGTAAGAGATCTAAGCAGCACATAGAAATCATTTCTAAAAAGGAATAAAAAACTTTTTTAAAGAAACCCCAATAAGAGATCTAAACAGCACATAGAATTCATTTTTAAAAAAGGAAAAAACATTTTTTAAACCCCCCAATAAGTAAGAGATCTAAGCAGCACATAGAAATCATTTCTAAAAAGGAATAAAAAACTTTTTTTAAAAACCCCAATAAGTAAGAGATCTAAACAGCACATAGAATTCATTTTTAAAAAGGAAAAAAACTTTTTTAAAAAAACCCCCAATAAGTAAGAGATCTGAGCAGCACATAGAATTAATTTTTAAAAAAGGAAAAAACCCCCAATAAGAGATCTAAGCAGCACATAGAAATCATTTTTAAAAAGGAAAAAACCCCAATAAGAGATCTAAGCAGCACATAGAAATCATTTTTAAAAAGGAAATAAACTTTTTCCCCCAAAAAATCCCCAATAAGAGATCTAAGCAGCACATAGAAATCATTTTTAAAAAGGAAAAAAAATTTTCCCCCAAAAAAACCCCAATAAGAGATCTAAGCAGCACATAGAAATCATTTTTAAAAAGGAAAAAAAATTTCCCCCCAAAAAAAACCCCAATAAGAGATCTAAGTAGCACATAGAAATCATTTTTAAAAAGGAAAAAAACTTTTTTCCCCATAAAAAACCACAATAAGAGATTTAAGCAGCACATAGAAATCATTTTTAAAAAGGAAAAAAACTTTTTTCCCCAAAAAAACCCCAATAAGAGATCTAAGCAGCACATAGAAATCATTTTTAAAAAGGAAAAAAACTTTTTTTAAAAAAAAACCCCAATAAGTAAGAGATCTGAGCAGCGCAAAGAAATCATTTTTAAAAAGAAATAAAAAACTTTTTTTAAAAACCCCAATAAGTAAGAGATCTAAACAGCACATAGAAATCATTTTTAAAAAGGAAAAAAACTTTTTTAAAAAACCCCCAATAAGTAAGAGATCTAAACAGCACATAGAATTCATTTTTAAAAAGGAAAAAAACTTTTTTAAAACCCCCCCAATAAGTAAGAGATCTGAGCAGCGCATAGAAATCATTTTTAAAAAGAATTTAAAAACTTTTTTTTAAAAACCCCCAATAAGTAAGAGATTTAAACAGCACATAGAATTCATTTTTAAAAAGGAAAAAAACTTTTTTAAAAAAACCCCCAATAAGTAAGAGATTTAAACAGCACATAGAATTCATTTTTAAAAAAGGAAAAAAACTTTTTTTCCCCCAAAAAACCCCAATAAGAGATATAAGCAGCACATAGAAATCATTTTTAAAAAGGAAAAAACCCCAATAAGAGATCTAAGCAGCACATAGAAATCATTTTTAAAAAGGAAAAAAACTTTTTTTCCCCCAAAAATCCCCAATAAGAGATCTAAGCAGCACATAGAAATCATTTTTAAAAAGGAAAAAACTTTTTTTAAAAACCCCCAATAAGTATGAGATCTGAGCAGCGCATAGAAATCATTTTTAAAAAGAAATAAAAAAACTTTTTTTAAAACCCCAATAAGTAAGAGATCTAAACAGCACATAGAAATCATTTTTAAAAAGGAAAAAAAATTTTTTCCCCAAAAAAACCCCCAATAAGAGATCTAAGCAGCACATAGAAATCATTTTTAAAAAGGAAAAAAACTTTTTCCCCCAAAAAAACCCCAATAAGAGATCTAAGCAGCACATAGAAATCATTTTTAAAAAGGAAAATAACTTTTTTTTAAAAAACCCCCAATAAGTAAGAGATCTGAGCAGCACATAGAAATCATTTTTAAAAAAGGAAAAAAACTTTTTTTACACCCCCCAATAAGTAAGAGATCTAAGCAGCACATAGAAATCATTTCTAAAAAGGAATAAAAAACTTTTTTAAAGAAACCCCAATAAGAGATCTAAACAGCACATAGAAATTCATTTTTAAAAAAGGAAAAAAAACATTTTTTAAACCCCCCAATAAGTAAGAGATCTAAGCAGCACATAGAAATCATTTCTAAAAAGGAATAAAAAACTTTTTTTTAAAACCCCAATAAGTAAGAGATCTAAACAGCACATAGAATTCATTTTTAAAAAGGAAAAAAACTTTTTTAAAAAAACCCCCAATAAGTAAGAGATCTGAGCAGCACATAGAATTAATTTTTAAAAAAGGAAAAAAACCCCCAATAAGAGATCTAAGCAGCACATAGAAATCATTTTTAAAAAGGAAAAAACCCCAATAAGAGATCTAAGCAGCACATAGAAATCATTTTTAAAAAGGAAATAAAACTTTTTTCCCCCAAAAAAATCCCCAATAAGAGATCTAAGCAGCACATAGAAATCATTTTTAAAAAGGAAAAAAAATTTTCCCCCCAAAAAAAACCCCAATAAGAGATCTAAGTAGCACATAGAAATCATTTTTAAAAAGGAAAAAAAAATTACCCCCCAAAAAAAAACCCCAATAAGAGATCTAAGTAGCACATAGAAATCATTTTTAAAAAGGAAAAAAACTTTTTTCCCCATAAAAAACCACAATAAGAGATTTAAGCAGCACATAGAAATCATTTTTAAAAAGGAAAAAAACTTTTTTCCCCAAAAAAAACCCCAATAAGAGATCTAAGCAGCACATAGAAATCATTTTTAAAAAGTTAAAAACTTTTTTTAAAAACCCCCAATAAGTAAGAGATCTGAGCAGCGCAAAGAAATCATTTTTAAAAAGAAATAAAAAACTTTTTTTAAAAACCCCAATAAGTAAGAGATCTAAACAGCACATAGAAATCATTTTTAAAAAGGAAAAAAACTTTTTAAAAAAACCCCCAATAAGTAAGAGATCTGAGCAGCGCATAGAAATCATTTATAAAAAGAAATAAATAACTTTTTTTAAAAACCCCAATAAGTAAGAGATCTAAACAGCACATAGAAATCATTTTTAAAAAGGAAAAAAACTTTTTTTTAAAACCCCAATAAGTAAGAGATCTAAACAGCACATAGAATTCATTTTTAAAAAGGAAAAAAAACTTTTTTAAAACCCCCCCAATAAGTAAGAGATCTGAGCAGCGCATAGAAATCATTTTTAAAAAGAATTAAAAAACTTTTTTAAAAAACCCCCATAAGTAAGAGATCTAAGCAGCACATAGAAATCATTTTTAAAAAGGAAAAAAACTTTTTTCCCCCAAAAAACCCAATGAGATCTAAGCAGCACATAGAAATCATTTTTAAAAAGGAAAAAAACTTTTTTCCCCAAGAAAAACCCAATAAGAGATCTAAGCAGCTCATAGAAATCATTTTTAAAAAGAAAAAAAACTTTTTTAAAAAAAACCCAATAAGTGAGAGATCTGAGCAGCACATAGAAATCATTTTTAAAAAGGAATAAAAATCTTTTAAAAAGCCCTAATAAGTAAGAGATCTAAGCAGTACATAGAAATCATTTTTAAAAAGGAAAATAACTTTTTTTAAAAAAAACCCCAATAAGTAAGAGATCTGAGCAGCACATAGAAATCATTTTTAAAAAAGGAAAAAAACTTTTTTTACACCCCCCAATAAGTAAGAGATCTAAGCAGCACATAGAAATCATTTCTAAAAAGGAATAAAAAACTTTTTTAAAGAAACCCCAATAAGAGATCTAAACAGCACATAGAATTCATTTTTAAAAAAGGAAAAAACATTTTTTAAACCCCCCAATAAGTAAGAGATCTAAGCAGCACATAGAAATCATTTCTAAAAAGGAATAAAAAACTTTTTTTAAAAACCCCAATAAGTAAGAGATCTAAACATCACATAGAATTCATTTTTAAAAAGGAAAAAAACTTTTTTTTAAAAAAACCCCAATAAGTAAGAGATTTAAACAGCACATAGAATTCATTTTTAAAAAGGAAAAAAACTTTTTTTTAAAAACCCCCAATAAGTAAGAGATTTAAACAGCACATAGAATTCATTTTTAAAAAGGAAAAAAACTTTTTTTTAAAAACCCCCAATAAGTAAGAGATCTGAGCAGCACATAGAATTCATTTTTAAAAAAGGAAAAAAACTTTTTTCCCCCCAAAAAACCCCAATAAGAGATCTAAGCAGCACATAGAAATCATTTTTAAAAAGGAAAAAAACCCCAATAAGAGATCTAAGCAGCACATAGAAATCATTTTTAAAAAGGAAAAAAACCCCAATAAGAGATCTAAGCAGCACATAGAAATCATTTTTAAAAAGGAAATAAACTTTTTCCCCCAAAAAACCCCCAATAAGAGATCTAAGCAGCACATAGAAATCATTTTTAAAAAGGAAAAAAAATTTTCCCCCAAAAAAACCCCCAATAAGAGATCTAAGCAGCACATAGAAATCATTTTTAAAAAGGAAAAAAAAATTTTCCCCCAAAAAACCCCCAATAAGAGATCTAAGTAGCACATAGAAATCATTTTTAAAAAGGAAAAAAAACTTTTTTCCCCATAAAAAACCACAATAAGAGATTTAAGCAGCACATAGAAATCATTTTTAAAAAGGAAAAAAACTTTTTTCCCCAAAAAAACCCCAATAAGAGATCTAAGCAGCACATAGAAATCATTTTTAAAAAGGAAAAAACTTTTTTTTTAAACCCCCAATAAGTAAGAGATCTGAGCAGCGCATAGAAATCATTTTTATAAAGAAATAAAAAACTTTTTTTAAAAACCCCAATAAGTAAAAGATCTAAACAGCACATAGAAATCATTTTTAAAAAGGAAAAAAACTTTTTTTAAAAACCCCAATAAGTAAGAGATCTAAACAGCACATAGAATTCATTTTTAAAAAGGAAAAAAACTTTTTTAAAAACCCCCCAATAAGTAAGAGATCTGAGCAGCGCATAGAAATCATTTTTTAAAAGAAATAAAAAACTTTTTTAAAAACCCCCCCATAAGTAAGAGATCTAAGCAGCACATAGAAATCATTTTTAAAAAGGAAAAAAACTTTTTTTCCCCAAAAAAAAACCCAATAAGAGATCTAAGCAGCACATAGAAATCATTTTTAAAAAGGAAAAAAAACTTTTTTTTCCCCAACAAAAAACCCAATAAGAGATCTAAGCAGCACATAGAAATCATTTTTAAAAAGAAAAAAAACTTTTTTTTAAAAAACCCAATAAGTGAGAGATCTGAGCAGCACATAGAAATCATTTTTAAAAAGGAATAAAAAACTTTTAAAAAGCCCTAAGTAAGAGATCTAAGCAGCACATAGAAATCATTTTTAAAAAAAGAAAAAAAACTTTTTTTTAAACCCCCCAATAAGTAAGAGATCTAAGCAGCACATAGAAATCATTTCTAAAAAGGAATAAAAAACTTTTTTAAAGAAACCCCAATAAGAGATCTAAACAGCACATAGAATTCATTTTAAAAAAAGGAAAAAACATTTTTTAAACCCCCCAATAAGTAAGAGATCTAAGCAGCACATAAAAATCATTTCTAAAAAGGAATAAAAAACTTTTTTTAAAAAACCCCAATAAGTAAGAGATCTAAACAGCACATAGAATTCATTTTTAAAAAGGAAAAAAACTTTTTTTAAAAAAAACCCCAATAAGTAAGAGATTTAAACAGCACATAGAATTCATTTTTAAAAAGGAAAAAAAACTTTTTTTTAAAAACCCCCAATAAGAGATTTAAACAGCACATAGAATTCATTTTTAAAAAGGAAAAAACTTTTTTTTAAAAACCCCCAATAAGTAAGAGATCTGAGCAGCACATAGAATTCATTTTTAAAAAAGGAAAAAAACTTTTTTCCCCCCAAAAAACCCCAATAAGAGATCTAAGCAGCACATAGAAATCATTTTTAAAAAGGAAAAAAACCCCAATAAGAGATCTAAGCAGCACATAGAAATCATTTTTAAAAAGGAAAAAACCCCAATAAGAGATCTAAGCAGCACATAGAAATCATTTTTAAAAAGGAAATAAACTTTTTCCCCCCAAAAATCCCCAATAAGAGATCTAAGCAGCACATAGAAATCATTTTTAAAAAGGAAAAAAAAATTTTCCCCCAAAAAACCCCCAATAAGAGATCTAAGCAGCACATAGAAATCATTTTTAAAAAGGAAAAAAAAAATTCCCCCCAAAAAACCCCCAATAAGAGATCTAAGTAGCACATAGAAATCATTTTTAAAAAGGAAAAAAATTTTCCCCATAAAAAACCACAATAAGAGATTTAAGCATCACATAGAAATCATTTTTAAAAAGGAAAAAAACTTTCCCCAAAAAAACCCCAATAAGAGATCTAAGCAGCACATAGAAATCATTTTTAAAAAGGAAAAAACTTTTTTTAAAAACCCCCAATAAGTAAGAGATCTGAGCAGCGCATAGAAATCATTTTTAAAAAGAAATAAAAAACTTTTTTTAAAAACCCCAATAAGTAAGAGATCTAAACAGCACATAGAAATCATTTTTAAAAAGGAAAAAAACTTTTTTAAAAAACCCCCAATAAGTAAGAGATCTGAGCAGCGCATAGAAATCATTTATAAAAAGAAATAAATTTTTTTTTTTAAAAACCCCAATAAGTAAGAGATCTAAACAGCACATAGAAATCATTTTTAAAAAGGAAAAAAACTTTTTTTAAAAACCCCAATAAGTAAGAGATCTAAACAGCGCATAGAAATCATTTTTAAAAAGAATTAAAAAACTTTTTTAAAAACCCCCCCATAAGTAAGAGATCTAAGCAGCACATAGAAATCATTTTTAAAAAGGAAAAAAACTTTTTTTCCCCAAAAAAAAACCCAATAAGAGATCTAAGCAGCACATAGAAATCATTTTTAAAAAGGAAAAAAACTTTTTTTCCCCAAAAAAAACCCAATAAGAGATCTAAGCAGCACATAGAAATCATTTTTAAAAAGAAAAAAAACTTTTTTTAAAAAAACCCAATAAGTGAGAGATCTGAGCAGCACATAGAAATCATTTTTAAAAAGGAATGAAAAACTTTTAAAAAGCCCCAATAAGTAAGAGATCTAAGCAGCACATAGAAATCATTTTTAAAAAGGAGAAAAAAACTTTAATAAAAAAAACCCCAATAAGAGATCTAAATCATTTTTAAAAAGGAGGAGAAAAATGATGTATGGCAGTGGACTCGAAGGGTGCTTGAGTTCTATGCTGTTGGAGCAAATGGCTCCCATTACTGAATTCTCCCTTTATAATTATACACCAGGTGCTGCATCATTGCAAAGCGATCTTTTTGGATTGCTCCCCTCAGATAATCAACATTTTTCTGCCAGTTTTTGGATATATTATTTTGAGGCCCTACTGGCAGTATTTTAAGGGTTTTCTGATTACAGCTTAAATTGGAAGGCCTTCATATATTTGATAATCTTCCTCTCACTCCCTCCTATGAGCGTCAGAGCAGTTACCGCCGCTGCCAGTGCTAAAACCCGCGCTCCGCGTTAGTAGAGGAGGGGGTCGGTTCCTTAGGCCTCGTGATTTGGAGCATGAGCTCTCAACCAGGGGTCCTCAAAAGAAGGCCAGGCAGTCCGCCGTTAAGTTGAATGCTGTTGGCAATACTTGGGAGATATTTATGGTTATAATCAAGACTTCATCATGTTTGACTGCCAAATAGTTTAGATTGAACATCGATAACAAGTTTTCAAATGTGAAATGCTAATTTTTTTTTCTGGCTTATAACCAGTAAAACAACGTAGGGGAAGTGTAATTTACGTTCACTTCATGTACACTGGATGTTTATGGTTCATAGACAACCCCGCGAAAGACAAAGGCGCGCGCTGACAACTGAGCGCAAGACGGAGGCGCGCGCCGAAGAAAATTACAGTTTTTAGGGGCTCCGACGGGGGTTTTGTTGGGGAGTCCCCCCAGTTTACTTAATAGAGATCGCGCCGGCGTTGTGGGGGGTTTGGGGGGTTGTGACCCTCCACATTTTACTGTAAACTTAACTTTTTCCCTAAAAACAGGGAAAAAGTGAAGTTTTCAGTAAAATATGGGGGGTTACAACCCCCCCACGCCCCCCGGGGGGTTCCCCCCCACGTCCCCCCCCGTCGGAGCCGTAAAAACAGTAATTTTCTGCGGCGCACGCCTCCACACTGCGCTCAATTGTCTGCGCGCGCCTTTGTCCCGGCGCGCTTTTGACCTGACACCGATGTTTATTACTTTTTATCAACAGATTATGAAGACATTAGTGTGGTGTAAATAAACACAGCCATGGTTTAGTTTAAAAGAATGCTTCTCCCCGACATGATGACTTCGTCTAGAGAAGCTGGTAGTTAATTGCTAGGTAGATCATAAATAAAAGGTATAGATGCTGGTCCCCTGAGGCAGAAACATTTTGCTGAAACAGCCATGTCAGATCGTGGGGTTTTTTGTGGTTTTTTTTTTTAATAATCTGCAATGATTCCACATAAGAAATGCCTTCACCGGATCAGACCTTAGGTCCATCTAGTCCGGCGACCTGCACATGCGGAGGCCAATCCAGGTGTTCCCTGCTGAAGACCTTGTTTACCCGTATCCCTCAATGTGTTTCGCAAGAAGGTGTGCTTCCAACTTGCCCTTGAATCCCGGAATGGTGGTCTCCGACACGACCTCCTCTGGGAGAGCATTCCAAGCGTCCACCACTCGCTGTGTGAAGCAGAACTTCCTGATATTTGTCCTGGGCCTGTTGCCCCTCAGTTTCAGTCTATGACCCCTTGTCCGAGTCACATTTGACAATGTGAATAACGATGTTTCTTACTCTATTTTGTCGAATCCTTATAGTATTTTGAAAGTCTCTATCATATCCCCTCGCAGCCTTCTCTTCTCGAGGGTGAACAATCCCAGTTTTCCGAGGCGTTCTTTGTAGCTCAAATTCTCGATACCTTTTACTAGCTTCGTGGCTCGCCCCTGCACCCTCTCCAGCAGGGTTATATCCTTCTTTAGGAAGGGAGACCAGTGTTGGACACAGTATTCCAAGTGTGGTCTGATTAGTCTCTTTACATTATGTTCATGTTTTATCTTATTGAGCTCAACAAAGAAGAAAGACAAACTCACAGTGGAATACAGAAAACTAGCTCGCTTTTTGGTAGTTATAAACACAACACAACCCCACCACTCCCACCCTCTCAAGTCCCGGCTCAACACCCAGCACACTCACACTCCTCCTTCAAGCTACAACGGTGTCAGGTCAAAAGCGCGCCAGGACAAAGGCGCGCCCAGACAATTGAGCGCAGCGCAGAGGCGCGCACCGCTCAAAATTACTGTTTTTAGGGCTCCGACGGGGTGTGTGTGGGGGGAACCCCCCCAGTTTACTTAATAGACATCGCACCGCGTTGTGGGGGCGTTGTGGGGGGTTTGGGGGTTGTAACCCCCCACATTTTACTGAAAACTTCACTTTTTTCCCTGTTTAGGGAAAAAGTTAAGTTTACAGTAAAATGTGGAGGGTTACAACCCCCAAAACCCCCCATAATGCCGGCGCGATGTCTATTAAGTAAAGTGGGGGGGGGGTTCCCCAACAAAACCCCCCGTCGGAGCCCCTAAAAACTGTAATTTTCTTTGGCGCGCGCCTCCATCTTGCGCTCAGTTGTCGGCGCGCGCCTTTGTCTTTCGCGGCGCTGTCTATGAACCAGCTACAACTCCTAAAGTGAACCATATAAGAAAGCATGTATAGAGACTCATGCATATGCTAAGAACTCAAGAAAATCCAAACAACAGCTTATCAACAGTTTGTTAAGCCAGGGGAGTCATAGTGTTCCAGAATGGCTCCCAAATACGCTGAAAAGAGCGCTCCTGTAGTGAGGAGAAATCCAGCACATCCCTGCGTTCCCACATCAGGAGTGTAATCAGACGACAGCGAGTCTCTTTACATTATTCCTATGGAATTTGTTCCTTCTGTCTTGGATTCCTAGTTGCTCAGCCTGGGATGTTGAAATAGCTAGAAAACCTCCAAGCTGAAGGTTCATGGTCAAATAGCGGTCGGTTCTATTCCAACACAGCTGTAACCATTATCCTGGTCATGCTTATTCTTCTAATCTAACCTAATCTAATTCTTTTAGTCTTATATCCCGACAAAATGGAGCAGGGAAAGCAGTTATTTACAATGTCCAATGTGACACGGACAAGAGGACATAGACTGAAGCTTAGTGGGACAGGTCCAGGACGAATATCAGGAAGTTCTGTTTCACGCAGCAAGAGGTGGACACCTGGAATGCTCTCCCAGAGGAAGTAATTGCAGAATCCACCGTTCTAGGATTTAAGGGTAAACTAGATGCACATCTCCTTAAGAGTGGCATAGAATGATACGGGGAAGGGTAAATTAGATGGATATCTCCCTTGAGAAGCATACAGTGATATGGGGACTAAAACTAGGCCAGGGTACACCTGGCGGGACCTCCGCGTGTGTGGATCACCGGACTTAATGGACCCAGGGTCTGATCCGGAGGTGGCAATTCTTATGTTTTTATGTATTAAGATTCCGTGCAGAATCTCAAAGTGTAGCAAGATTCCAAAACCCCAAATAGTAGCAGCATTTCGGAACCCCAAAGAGTATCAAAGCTGAGGGGGGACAGGTCCAGGACGAATATCAGTAAGTTCTGTTTCACGCAGCGAGTGGTGGACACCTGGAATGCTCTTCCAGAGGAAGTAATTGCAGAATCCACCGTTCTAGGATTTAAGAGTAAACTAGATGCACATCTCCTTAAGAGTGGCATAGAGTGATATGGGTAAGGGTAGATTAGATGCACATCTCATTAAGAGTGGCATAGAGTGATACGGGTAAGGGTAAATTAGATGCACATCTCCCTTGAGAAGCATACGGTGATATGGAGACTAAAACTAGGCCAGGGTACACCTGGCGGGGCCTCCGCGTGTGCGGATCGCCGGACTTGATGGACCCAGGGTCTGATCCGGAGATGGCAATTCTTAGGATCTCCTAAAAATAGGAGCTCAATTCGGTTTACATAATTAGATCACAAAGAATGATCTTATTGGAGCTATAGCCTAAAAAGCAATGAAACATAGTGGTTTTTAAGGTTTGCGAAAGATCTGAAGAGATAGACGCGATCTAATTTGAGGAAGTAGTCCATTCCATATCGCAGTTATTAACTATGGAAAGGAGTGTGATATTTTACTAATGGACTTCAATCCTCTCAATGATGGAAAAGAGAGCTTCTTCTATTAATGTAATCCACATAGAACTAAAACTGATGTCTGCAGAATATAAATGAATATTGTAACCGTACTGTATAACCCCCTCCCCCCCCCCCCCCAAATAGGCAGAAACTGCAAGTCCAAAGCTAAAAAAGAAAGAACATAAGAATAGCCTTACTGGGTCAGACCAATGGTCCATCAAGCCCAGTAGCCCGTTCTCACGGTGGTCACTAGTACCTGGCCAAAACCCAAGGTGTAACCATATTCCATGCTACTAATACAGGGCAAGCAGTGGCTTCCACCATGTCTTTCTCAATAACAGACTATGGACTTTTCCTCCAGGAACTTGTCCAAACCTTTCTTAAAACCGGCTACGCTGTCTGCTCTTACCACAACCTCTAGCAACACTTTCCAGAGCTTAACCATTCTCTGAGTGAAAAAAAATTTCCTCCTATTGTTTTAAAAAAAAGTATTTCCCTGTAACTTCATCGAGTGTCCCCTAGTCTTTGTAATTTTTGACGGAGTGAAAAATCGATCCACTTGTACCCATTCTACTCCACTCAGGATTTTGTAGACCTCAATCCTATCTCCCCTCAGCCGTCTTTTTTCCAAGCTGAAGAGCCCTAACCGTTTTAGTCTTTCCTCATACGAGAGGAGTTCCATCCCCTTTACCATCTTGGTCGCTCTTCTTTGAACCTTTTCTAGCGCCACTATATCTTTCTTGAGATAAGGAGACCAGAATTGAACGCAATACTCCAGGTGAGGTCGCACCATGGAACGATATAGGGGCATTATAACATTCTTAGTCTTATTAACCATCCCTTTTTTAATAATTCCTAGCATCCTGTTTGCTTTCTCGGCTGACTTTGCTTTCAGCCTAGGTTGCGCATACTTTGCAGGCCAGTGCAATAATTACAGGTATAAAAAAAAAAAAACATGTTCTTTAATACCAGGTAAGAGGGATATTGAGCACCTTGAAAAACCGCAGTGGATAATTGCCTGTAAAGCATAATTCTTCTTAATAGCTTCCTAGCCGTAGTCATTAAGGGAAAGGAACAATGAACACTCTAAAGCTCCCCTTGGGACACACAAACCTGAAAGCTTGCCTCAGCCTGAATCTGGAAACAGGTTCGCAATCTGCATCTTGTGCGTGTCATGTCATGGCCCCTCCGGCCCAGGGTCTCGCAAACGTTTCCAAGCCACTAGACTCGGGGCCACGGCCGGAGGGTCTCCGCACATGCGCAGTCATCAACATGACGATATCACGCCCATGAGTCGCATCGCCACGACAACATCTGCACTTGTGCGGAGCCCCTCCAGAAAGGCCCCGAGCGTGTCAACCTTAAAATGACTATGGTGATGGGGAGGTGAGGAAGAGACACCTGCGAAGAAGAGAGGCGCCCTTGCCGGCCGACTCGCCTACACGAAGCGCCTCTCACGGCACACCCGGAATCTTGCCGCGGCACACAGTTTGAGATACGCTGCTCTAGCCTAAATCTTGGGGACAGAACTTCATCTCTCACTCCTTTCTCACAGATGAGGCAGAACGCTGGGTGTGCTATTTAGAACATAAACAGAAGAATTGCCGCTGCTGGGTCAGACCCGTGGTCCATCGTGCCCAGCAGTCCACTCATGCGATGGCCCTCAGGTCAAAGACCAGCGCCCTGAGACTAGCCTTACCTGCGTACCTTCTGGTTCAGCAGGAACTTGTCTAACTTTGTCTTGAGTCCCTGAAGGGTGTTTTCAGGCTTTCAATTTACGACTTGAGATTGAATGTGGAAAAGACAGAAATAATGTTTGTGGGGAAATATAACCAGGATAGGTGTCCAAAGGAATTAAAGGTGATGGATGAAGTACTGTCAGTGAGCAAGTCAATGACAATTCTAGAAGTAAGATTTGATTCAGGCCTTACAATGAACCGTCAAATGGTTGACAGTACAAGAATATTTCACACAGATACATTTACTGTATCGAATGAAACCAATGCTGTCATCTTTTGACTTTTGTACTGTTGTACAGGCGATGGCCAAGTCGAGGCTTGACTACACTTCCCCCTCCATATTCGCGGCTTCCGTATCTACGGATTCACTTATTCGCGATTTTAAACCTAAAATTATTTTTTCTTTTTTTTTTGAGCTATTTTAAGTCCTTTAAGATCCCCCTTAAGCCTTACCTGGTGGTCTAGCGGGTTTTCGGGGCAGGAGCGATCTTCCCACGCTCCTGCCCCGTGCAGATCGCTCACAGGAAATGGCTCGAGAAACGATGGGAGCTTAAGGCAGCCATTTCCTGTGAGCGATCTGCACGGGGCAGGAGCGTGGGAAGATCACTCCTGCCCCGAAAACCCGCTAGACCACCAGGTAAGGCTTAAGGGGGGGGCTTTCAGGGCTTAAAATAGCCGAGGGAAGCGAGGGTTAGGGGCAGAACCGGCCCGGATATTATTGGCGGTTTTTTAATATTCGCGGGCCGGCTCTGCCCCTAACCACCGCAAGTACGGAGGGGAAAGTGTACTGCAATGTCCCGTACCTTGGAATAACCAAAACCAGGTGCAGGGCATTGCAAGTGGTACAAAATGCAGCGGCCAGATTGATAACGGGAACGTCGAAATATGAACATATTACACCCTATCTTCGACAATTACACTGGCTGCCAATAGCATTCAGAACTCGGTATAAAGCAGTGATGATTTGTCATTAATTCATATACCGTGCGATCCCTGAATTCTTTAAGAGCAAGATGACTAGTTACCAACCGAAAAGATCATTGCGCTCTGAAAATTCTGCTCTGCTGAAGGCGAATGTTTATCCAAAATACGTAGAAACCAACGTAATGACCTTTTGTTGTGCAGGGGTGAGATTCTTTTGTTGGAAAAATACAGAAATGGACTTAAAACACAATTGTTGGTAAACGCGTTTCTTTAAGTCGTGATTTTCCCTGTTTGCTGATCTTCTGAAGATTTGGTTATCTGTCTTCATTTCTTTTATTTGCTGTAAAAGAACATAAGAACCTAAGAAGTTGCCCCCGCTGAGTCAGACCAGAGTTCCATCTTGCTCAGCGGTCCACTCCCGCGGTGGCCCATCAGGCCTAGTGCCTGGACAGTGGTCCCTGATTAACATTTTGTAAACCGTTTTGGTTTTAAACGGTAGAGAAATTTTTAAAATAAAATTAAAAAAATAAGACTTTAAGGATCCTTTCTGGACCCTCTCTACAATGCTCCTGGTTTAAGGACCTTACCAACTTAGGCCCTATTTTACCAAGCTGCCTGGCAAATGCTCCGATGCCCATTCAATCCCTATGAGCGTCACAGCGTTTAACGAGTCGGCCCACACTATCGGGCTTAGTAAGAGTGGGTTAGTGTATTAGTTCTGCAGCTATAGAATGGGATTATAAAACGTTGCTACTTGGTGACCAGACCCTGTTCCTCAGAGGCGATTTATTTACCTGACTTTGTTGACGGTTCAACGTCTGATTCTCCAATATTGGACTCAAGCGGGGGTCTATCCCTTTGGATTGTTGGATTCACCAAATGAGCGAGTTGGCCCGCTTTGAGCTTGGCTATCATAAAAGTTCCTCTCATCTTGAGGTGCTGGCATATTTGGCCCTGTGGCAGGTGTTCTTGCGATTACCTCTGGTCTGCAGATTGGGGGGTGAGTGGGGGGGGAGTGTGATTGAAGGGTGTGTGTGTTTGGGGTATGTTCGTGGGTGAGGCTGGGGTGACTGATCTGGTGTGTGTGTAGTTCTCCGCGTAGGGGATTTCAGGGAAGGGTCTGTTATATTACAAAATTTGTTGGAGCTGACACGGGAGACGCATTGTTCCTGCTTTTGGATATTCTTGAGTGTCCATGCAGTGCTTAGTGGTTTTTGTTTATTTTGTTAGTGCACATTGTGTTATTATCGCTGGATGCCATTTCATTTTATTTTATCCTTGTACTTCGTTGGTTTCTCTTGTTGACTCCTCAATAAAAATGATTTTCAAAAAAAAAAAAAGAAGGTGCAAACTAGAGAATGACACGGTGGCAAAATTCATCACCGTTCCCGTCCCCGTGGATAACCGCGGGAAACCATCTTCATGTCATTCTTTAAGGAGAGAGGGAAGAATCAGAGTATGAATGGCCACAACCACTGACCCACAAGCTTTGCTTTGAAGAATGCTGGTGTAGAAGGATTAAGGTTGAAATAGACACTACAGAATGACAGTCTCTGGTATCCAGAGCAGATATTGTGATTCCACCAATGCCTAAGCTCCGTCCTCATCTGCACAAGCCTCAAACACTTTAAAATCAGAAGTAGAAACATTCTAGAGCTCAGATTGTGATGTCATAATGCCTCATTCCACCAATGCCTAAGCTCCGTCCTCATCTGCACAAGCCTCAAACCCTTTAAAATCCTAAGTAGCAACATTCTAGAGCTCAGACTGTGATGTCATAATGCCTCATTCCACCAATCCCTAAGCTCCGTCCTCATCTGCACAAGCCTCAAACACTTTACAATTATAAGTAGCAACAACTAGAGCTCAGATTGTGATGTCATAATGCCTCATTCCACCAACGCCTGTGGGGACGGGGACAAATTTATTCTCGTGTCATTCTCTAAACTGCACCACTCTAGAAATCAAAAGTAGTAAAAATGAGCCAAGTAAAGGACAATCAAGCCATTGTGACAGCACTGATGAGGTTGGCTCTTATTGGTAGAATGAGGAATTATGATGTCACAATACCAGCTCTGGTCTGGTTATCAGAGGCTGAAACTTTTCAAACTATTTATTTATTCAATTTTCTATACTGATCTCCCAAATAGAAAATGGCAGGGGGATATATTTTTCCCTGTCCCCGTGGGAACTCATTTTCCCATCTCCGCAAGTTCTTTCCCTGCCCCTGTCCTATTCCTGCAAGTTCCATTCTCATCTGCACACGCCTCAAACACTTTAAAATCGTAAGTGTTCGAGGCTTGTGCGGTTACAGGAATGGGGCAGAGATAGCGACACCACTCGCGGGGATGGGGCGGGGATTTTGATTTCCTGGGGGGCTGGGGAACTATTTGTCCCCATCTCTTTCTCTACTCTAGCTACCTTGCTAGTATTGTTTTTATGGAAGCATTATTGTTAGGCTGTAGGCAAAGCTGATTGCATTTCCTTCCTAAGTAAATAAAGAGAGGCAAAACACTGCATGTTCCACCCCATGTGTCCTGCAGCCTCCAGCCAGATAGGATGGAAAGCCACCCAGCTGAGCTCAAACACACTGTCTTCAGGAAACCATGCCAGATATAGCTGCGGTTAGCATTAAGGTTTGACTCAGATGGCACTGTAATGGGTAAATTTGTTGATTTTAAAACCTTTTAAAATAATGATGCTGATGTTTCTTGCTGTTATATAATCTGCCACCAATTCACCGACAAGCTCTTTTGAAGAACTGAAATAGACTGGCGATGGAGGGATAAAATGGTTGGCATGGATGACCTGTTTTCAACCTTTTAAAGGGCAACCCACAGAGTCCATTCCATCTGTGAAGCTGTTCTTGGAAATCCAGAAAGACCGTCACAGACAAATGCATCAAAGGAAAATTGATAGTTTATCGATATAAGTTTCCAAGTATATTTATAATTTGATAAACCGACCGTCGACAAGTATCTGGTCAGTTTGCAATGCTAAAATTTAAGTTATAAAATCTAAAATAAAAATAAAATAGGGCAAAATGTGGACAGGACAAGGACAGAGACACCGACAAGATCGATACGAAAGTCTGCATCAGCACAGATTCAGTAAATTTTCCTTGTAAAATTATTCTTCAATTTAATTACTCTTTTCATTAATCTTGGATTCAAATTGAGGACTAGTGTGTGATTAAGATAAGGAATGTTTTCTTTTTTCCTTTTTACTTTGATCCATTATTAGGATTGGAAGTTAACCTAAATGTTATATTTTCTTGATTATACTTTCTGTACAAGTTATGCTTGATAATAATGTAAAATCTTATAAATAAAAAAAAAAAAAAAAAAAAAAAGATCGATACGAAAGGTGCTAGGGGAGGGGAAGATTTTAAATTACATCAGAAAATAAAAATTAAAGGGAGGTAAGAGGGGAAGGGAAGTCACTTCATAAAAGTGGTTCTCATTCTTTGTTGGATATGGTTTTATCTGGTATTTTGGTAAAAGTCTTGAAATAGAAAGGTTTTAAATTTGTCGAGAGACTTTTCATGGTGGAGATGTGATGGCATAGCGTTCCAGAGGGCAGGGGCTGTGTCGGAGAAGATGGTGTTTCTGGTATAGAAAAGTTCTTTAATCGGGGGGGACAGGACAATCATGGTAGGCACCAACCTGACACTGATTGCAAAAAAGACTTTGTCCCTGGAATCAGGATAACTAAACCTAATTAACTTTGTATTCTTTCCAACACTAGGGAATATTGAAAAGAAGTGATATATATAAGGGGTAACATCGTGTATCTGCAGGCAACACAATTCTAAAAATTTCACAGCCCAGAACCAAATCTTGTGCTGGAGAAAAGACTCATTGAATTTGGAAACTGGCCCAATCAGACTTGGGTTCCAGAACATTAAGCTTCCCCCCAAACGGGCCACTGCATTTCTGTGGGAGAAGCAGCTCCAGCTTCTGTAGCTCTCCTCCACCCCTCTTTGCCCCTCCCAACAACTCCCAGGGCCTGGTAGTACCTGGCCTCAAAGTGGCTGCTTCAGTCCCCTATATTCTGATACTTCTACTGCTAGGGCAGTGGTAGGCAATTCCAGTCCTCGAGAGCCGGAGACAGGGCAAGTTTTCAGGATATCTACAATAAATATGCATGAGATAGATTTGCATCTCAAAGAGGCAGTGCATGCAAATCCATCTCATACATATTCATTGTGGATATCCTGAAAACCTGACCTGGCTCCGGCTCTCGAGGACCGGAAATTGCCTACCCCTGTGCTAGGGCAGGGGTAGGGAACTCCGGTCCTCGAGAGCCTTATTCCAGTCGGGTTTTCAGGATTTCCCCAATGAATATGCTTTGAAAGCAGTGCATGCAAATAGATCTCATGCATATTCATTGGGGAAATCCTGAAAACCCGACTGGAATACAGCTCTTGATGCCAAACTAAGTAATGTAGTGGGCAAATGCACAATAGATGATGTTTCAATGCCCGACAACATGATGCACGACCTACTCCTACTGGAGCGCTGGTCTAGGTCCTGGCAACTCAACTTCAATGCCAAAAAATGCAAAGTTATGCACCTGGGCAACCAAAATCCATGCAAGACTTACACCCTAAATGGAGAGATCCTAACAAGAACTGAAGCAGAACGTGACCTAGGGGTGATCGTCAGTGAGGACATGAAGGATGCCAATCAAGTGGAGCAAGCTTCATCCAAAGCAAGACAAGTCATAGGTTGCATACGCAGGGGTTTCGTCAGCCGAAAGCCGGAAGTCCTTATGCCGCTGTATAGATCCATGGTGAGGCCCCATCTGGAATACTGTGTGCAATTCTGGAGGCCGCATTATCGCAAGGATGTGCTGAGACTGGAGTCAGTT
The DNA here is from genome assembly GCF_902459505.1 of Geotrypetes seraphini. Lineage (NCBI taxonomy): Eukaryota > Metazoa > Chordata > Amphibia > Gymnophiona > Dermophiidae > Geotrypetes > Geotrypetes seraphini. The sequence continues at coordinate 18,885,124 of NC_047087.1, read as the reverse complement.
CAGAGAATGGCCACCCGGATGGTCTCGGGACTCAAGGATCTCCCATACGAGGAACGGCTAAACAAATTGCAGCTATACTCACTCGAGGAGCGCAGAGAGAGGGGGGACATGATCGAGACGTTCAAGTATCTCTCGGGCCGCATAGAGACGGAGGAAGATATCTTCCTTTTCAAGGGTCCCATGACAACAAGAGGGCATCCGTGGAAAATTAGGGGAGGGAAACTATGAGCAGACACCAGGAAATTCTTTTTCACAGAAAGGGTGGTTGATCGCTGGAATAGTCTTCCAATGCATGTGATCAAGGCCAGCAGCGTGCCTGATTTTAAGGCCAAATGGGATCGTCACATGGGATCTATTCTCAGGGCGAAGGTAGGGGAGGGATCTATTCATAGGGCGAAGGTAAGGGAGGGATCTATTCATAGGGCGAAGGTAGGGGAGGGACATTAAGGTGGGCAGACTAGATGGGCCTTGGCCCTTATCTGCCGTCTATTTCTATGTTTCTAAGGGATCAGGCTACAAAATAAGGTAAATTCAGATAGAAGCTATTTCCCAAGCAGGGTCAGCAGGAAGCCTAGGGAGACTGAAAGTTAATTGGGGGGGGAGGCAAAGTTAAACGTTTGTCTAGTGCAAGAGTGGGCAACTCCAGTCCTCGAGGGCTGGAATCCAGTCGGGTTTTCAGGATTTCCCCAATGAATATGCATGAGATCTATTTGCATGCACTGCTTTCAATGCATGTTCATTGTGGAAATCCTGAACACCTGACTGGATTCCAGCCCTCAAGGACCAGAGTTGCCCACCCCTGGTCTAGTGTGTCCAATACCCTTGCACTTGCTGAAACCTGTTTATTGACCTACATTGCTTGTTTTGATGTGTCTGTGTTCCAGTCACAGAAACACAAATGTTGTAGAACCCAAGGGCTGGGCCATTGTTTACTAATAATTTCCCACCATGATCCCTCTCCCCCAACTTTATTTGACAGCCTAAGCCCTTAGCAGTACTGTAGTCCTGCAAAACTACCACTAGGGGCTGATGTTGCTACTTTAAGGCCAAGAACCGCCGAGCAGGAGTGCCTACTAGTGCTGCCCGATTCACAATTCAAATCAATTCACCAATTCACTTCGGGTGAATCGATTCAAATCGATTTAAAACAAAAAAAAAAACAAACGGCCTCCCGATTCTGTAACTAACCCTCCCCCCTAAAGCAGGAGCGGCAGCGCTGCCTCTTGCTGGCCAGCCGCTGCCGCAACTGCTATAGAGGGCGAGGGGGGAGGGTCAGTCGAGAAGTGCTGGTGTCCGGCTTCCCCCCTGGCCTCCCACGCATCCATCTACCTCATTTCAGCAGCCTGCAAAGCGAATCGCTTGTGCTAGCGATCTCTGCAAGCTGCTATAGGCCTTCGGAGCTGTTTCCTCTGCCATGATCCTGCCTCTGATGTCAGAGGAGGGGCAGCAGAAGGAAGACAGCTCCGAAGGCCTCTAGCAGCTTGCAGAGATCGCTAGCACAAGCGATCCTCTGCAGGCTGCTGAAATGAGGCAAATGTTTATGTTTTATGTTTATTCAAAGTACAGTGGTACCTTGGATTACGAGCATAATCCGTTCCAGGAGCATACTCGTAATCCAAAATGCTCGTTTATCAAAGCAAGTTTCCCCATAGAAAATAATGGAAACTCGCTTTGATATGTTCCCCCCTGCCCCCCGATAACCGCATTGCTCCCCCCCGCTCGCAAAGGCCCCCCGCTCCAACCGGCACCCCCCATGCGAACCGGGCCCCCCGCCCGAAAAACTTAAACTTACACCCCCACCCCCCGTCTAGCGTAGGCACAGATCGTGTGCCTAGAAGATCTTCCGGCTTCCGCTTCTGCCTGCCTGCCTTGAGCATGCATCTGCGCATGCCCAAGGACTTCTAATTCTCCCTCTTGCCGAGATTCTCGGCGAGAGGGAGAATTAGAAGTCCTTCAGCATGCACAGATGCATGCTCAAGGCAGGCAGGCAGGCAGAAGCGGAAGCCGGAAGATCTTCTAGGCACACGATCTGTGCCTGCGCTAGATGGGGGGGGGGGTAAGTTTAAGTTGTTCGGGCGGGAGGGCCGGTTCGTGATGGGGCCTTTGCGAGCAGGGGGGAGCGATGCCGGTTATCGAGGGGGGGGGTGCTCGCAAATCGAGTCAACACTCGGTTTGCGAGTCAAAAGTTTGCTGAGTGTTTTGCTCGTCTTGCAAAACACTCGCAAACCGGGTTACTCGCAAACCGAGGTTTGACTGTATTTGATTAAACGCTTAGCCAGCAGTACAAAGCACGGGAGGACAGGGGGAACACGCAGGCTTTCCGGTGGGGGGGGGTACAGTCCTTTGGGGCTGCTGATACAGGCCTTCAGGGGTGGGGTGCAGGCCTTTAGGGATGATGGTGCAGGCCTTCAGGGGTGGGGCGGGCAGCACTAGTGCCTACTACCTAGGGATCACAATTGTTCTCCTCCCCTCCCCCCACTATTTACCACAGAGACTCCAGTAGGTGCCAAGGAAGGGGTGTTTTAAAAAAGATTTGAGGATTTAATAAACACAGACCCCTTTAAGGTGTACTAATAAGCTTATTTAGTATACAGTATATTAAATAACATCCATAAGTTTCTACTGCATGGCTTTGGATCTCAGACCCTGCTGCTCTGTCACCGCCTCCTACCAAGCTAACATCAAGTACAGATTTATATCTAGAAAATGTGCATCAAATCACACATGTTCAGAATATTAAACTGCAGGATATATAACACTATAAGCTTTCAGTACACTAAGCAAGAAAAAGTCATTTCTGCCAGCTCCAGCAGAGGTCTTTCATCTCTCTCACTTCATCTTTCTCCTGCAGCGAAATGTTTTTATATTGAAGTCTTATCGGAGAGAGAACTGTATCCAGGGATTTACTGTCTGAGGGGCAGAGAGAGAGAAACATTTCCCTTCGAGCTATACCTTAAGCCTCACAAGACTACAGTATATTAGGTCCATTTCCACAGTGAGGGATGAGCACAGAAGATACTGGTCTGGACATTCTGGTTTTATCTCTTCGGGCAGTTTTGGGATTCTTTTGTTGTAAGGTTCTATAGGTAAGGCATGCATTGGAAAAAAGAGTGGGCCCAGGGAAAAATGCTTGAGTACCTGAATAAATTCATGTAAACCGTTCTGAACTCCCCTGCGAGAACAGTATAGAAAATTAAATAAATAAATAATATGAAAAGTTTCAGCCTCTGATAACCGGAGCTGGTATTGTGACATCATAATGCCTCATTCCACCAATGCCTAAGAGCCAACCTCATCAGTGATGTCACAATGACTGGATTGTCCTTTACTTGACTCTCTTTTACTACATTTTGATTTCTAGAGTGGCACAGTGCTTAAAGCTAAAGCCTCAGCAACCTGAGGTTGTGGGTTCAAACCCACGCTGCTCCATGTGACCCTGGGCAGTCACTTAATTCCCCCATTGCCCCAGATAGATTGTGATCCCACCGGGACAAGCAGGGAAAAATGCTCGAGTACCTGAATAAATTCATGTAAACCGTTCTGAGCTCCTCTGGGAGAAAAGCATAGAAAAATAAACAAACAGTATGAAAAGCTTCAGCCTCTGATAACCAGAGCTGGTATTGTGACATCATAATGCCTCATTCCACCAATGCCTTATTGTGACATCATAATGCCTCTTTCTACCAATGCCTAAGAACCAACCTCATCAGTGATGTCACAATGGCTTGATTGGCCTATATGTGGCTCACTTTCACTACATTATGATTTCTAGAGTGGCACAGTGCTTAAAGCTAAAGCCTCAGCAACCTGAGGTTGTGGGTTCAAACCCACACTGCTCCTTGTGACCGTGAACAAGTCACTTAATCCCCCCTTGCCCTAGGTATATTAGGTAGATTGTGAGCCCACCAGGACAGACATGGAAAAATGCTCGAGTACCTGAATAAATTCATGTAAACCGTTCTGAGCTCCCCTGGGAGAAAAGCATAGAAAAATAAACAAACAGTATGAAAAGCTTCAGCCTCCGATAACGGGAGCTGGTATTGTGACATCATAATGCCTCATTCCACCAATGCCTTATTGTGACATCATAATGCCTCATTCCACCAATGCCTTATTGTGACATCATAATGCCTCATTCCACCATTGCCTAAGAGCCAAACTCATCAGTGATGTCACATTGTCCTGTACTTGGCTCACTTTTACTACACTTTGGCTTCCAGAGTGGCACAGTGGTTAAAACTAAACCTGAGGTTGTGGGTTCAAACCCACATTGGTCCTTGTGACCCTGGGCGAGTCACTTAATCCCCCCATTGCCCCAGGTACATTAGACAGATTGTGAGCCCACCACGGCAGACAGGGAAAAATGCTTGAATAAATTCATGTAAACAGTTCTGAGCTCCCCTGGGAGAACGGTATAAACCTTCTCACATATTCACACATGCAATCCGCTAAGAAGATCGACTGTCGGCTCCGGGCGGCTTTCCCGCAGAGGAGAGAATCCTGCATTCACCGTGGGCCTCATCTGGGGCAGCCTCCTTGGAGCGGCTGGGGCACGGGCAGTGTGTCTGGGAGGGAATGCATGGATGGGAGAACATCGCAGGGGAGGAGACATAGGCATCCTGGGACTGTCTGCCAAGTCTCTTCCCTGAAGAAGCCCTTTCTGGAAACGTCAATCGCTCCTCCTAAACTTACTTGCTCCACTTCATCACTGACGCTGAAACCGTGGATTGAAGACAAAGTTTTATTTTATTTTTCTTTCCAGCTTATGATTTATCTTTAATCTTATCTACTGCTTTGCCTTTTGTCTTTGTTTTGTTTTGTTCTATTTCTATCATTTAAATTTCTCCAGAATTCTACTGTTCAACGGCTCCCCCTTCTGCTTCTATTCCTTTCTCTCCTCTCTTCTACCTTCCAAAGTATTTAGATCAATGCTGTCTTGTTAAAATGTTTATTTTATTTTTATTTTTCCTCTAACTCTACTTTTCACTTCTCTATTACCCTCCAGGTACTTTAGTCAGATTGTGAGCCTTCGGGACAGTAAGGGAATTTTTCAAGTACCTTTCTTATTTCTAATCTTAATGTATATTTTCTGTAAACCGCTTAGAACCTAACGGATGTAGCGGTATATAAGAAATAAATTACATTACATTACATTACATATTACGATTGGTGTGGCCATGCTGTCGGTAGCAGGTACAAAGCTTTGGAATGCTTTGCCAGGAATCTTGCGTTTTTGCACTGCTAGGATGAGTTTTAAGAAAATGTTAAAAACCCCAATTGTTTGTTAATGCTTTATGGTGCTGAGTTTATATATTTAGAATGATCTGAAAATGTTTTCTGTGCCTGCTGACTGCTTTTTAAAGTATGACGATTTGGAACAATTGAAATATGTATGTTTTTGTCCAACATTTTATGATTGTTATTATGTAAACCGTACAGTATATAACTTTTTAAATCAGGGCTGCCCAAGTCCGGTCCTCGAGATCTACTGGCAGGCCAGGTTTTCAGGATCTCCACAATGAACATGATTTGCATACCAAGAAGGCAGTGCAGGCAAATCTCTCTCATGCATATCCATTGTGGATATCCTGAAAACCTGGCCTGCCAGTAGATCTCGAGGACCGGACTTGGGCAGCCCTGTTTTAAATAAATAAATACATTTAGTTTTAAAGTGAATGTTTTCATAACTTGTGCTCCATGTTACTGTTCCCTGTGGCAAGGTCCTTTCCTCACTGAAATACACACCAAAAATAATTGAATCCAAGGGTATGTTCATTCTATCAAGGGATTCAGCGGGATACTTTACTGAGAAAATGCTATTGAAGGGGGATTTCATCTGTTATAAGAAATGTTTACTGCTTAGCACCAGTGATTTATAATAATAATAATTTATTCTTGTATACCGCTAAAGCCATAATAGTTTGAGGCGGTTTACAATAAGAAGTACTGGACAATCAGTAAAAAAAAAATAATAATAATAATACAAATAATCAGAAATACATACAAGATAAAAAGATTTAAAAAAAAAATTAAAACTGTGAATCATTAGGTTACAAATCGATCAAACAACTGTGTTTTTATTAATTTTCTAAAAGTAAAATAAGATAAGATGGAGCATGCATAATAATATTACCCAAAAAAACAAAAGGAATTGACCCCAAAATATCCACAAAGAAGAAAATCCAGAGAAAACCAAAATAACTCTGTGGAGTGACGATGTTCCAAAATGGACTTTATTTGAAAGTGTCAGAGTTCCAAAGGTCCACTGAAATCATCCACATAAAATAATTCCATCCACATAAAAGTAAATCATCCACATAAGAGCCTTAAAGGACCTAGTCCGCTAGGGATACAGGACCTAACATGGTCCGCGTTTCGACAAAAAGTCTTCTTCAGGGGTCCCTGGGGGTCCTATAAAGGTGAATACGTGGGAAACAATTGTGTGGTGAACCGGAAGTGAGACACTGCTTGCATTTGCAATATTACCCAGCCAGTCATTCATTTTTCCTGCCCGAAATGCAAGAGTTCTATCCAGAAATCTTTTAAAACGACAAGCATTTACAGTTGGGTAAGCAAACATGTGGATTCTGCATGTAGGTCTGTTAAAACGGTCTAGAAGAAAGTGAGAGACCAGGTACGCAGGAGCCATACCAAATATTGATTTAAAACAGATACAAGAAAATTTAAACAAAACTCTTGCCTCCATTGGTAACCAATAGGAAGTGATATGTTCTTGCAGTCTAGGTCCCTCTGATCCCCATTCCAGCCCCACAAGTGTAACACCAAGCAAATTCCTCTCCCGCGGGATTTTGGAACGGGGAATTTCCTGTGCGTCAGAGTGTCTGAAAAGGGAGAGAGGATCTGAAGTGAAGACCACTGTGGCTGGGGGAGGACTGCAGAGGGAGGAGCCTGGGGAGAGAATAATTGAGCCCGAGCCAAGGGAATGGAGTGAGTAGGAGATTAAAGGGATAAATTAAAGAGTGAAAGGGTCTTTGGTTACATAACCTTCTGCCAAGACCCATGGAAATGGGGGAGGGTCCCAGACCTTGACATGTGACTTCTGCTACAAAGCAAGGGTGACAATGGGTGGCCCGCTCCCACAAAAAAGAAGAGAAGGAGGACAGGGGCATAGTAAGAGGGCAGAGGGGCGGTCCACCCCAGGCGCTGTCTTTGTGAGGCTGCAGGCACCCATCGTCCTCTCCACCCCTTCCCCAACACCCCCACTGCCAAACATGCGCACCTTCCCTTCCTCCATAGCTCTGTAGCGTTCCTGGCACGAGTAACAACCCCCAAGCTGCTGTTGCGCCAGAGCTGGCTCTTCCTCTGATGTCACTTCCTGGACCCGTGCCTAGGAAGTGATGTCAGAGGAAGAGCTGATGCTGGCACAACCGCAGCTTGGGGGTTGCTGCTCGTGCCAGGAACCTTACAGACAGAGGTATGGGGGAAGGGAAGCGGTGTGCACGCGTGGTCATTAAAATCCTGTGGATCGCTGTGGGGCCAACAAATTGTCTGATTTTAAAACAGCGATAGATGTTCGAGTGACTTTGCATGCAAATGAGTTTCGTGGAGGTCTGCCGTAATCCCATTCGATCAGTCATTGAAAAAGTGACTTTTTGACACATGCGCAGAGCCAGCAGGGGAAGCCCTGAAGCAGCTTCCTGCTGCTCCACGGTTTGGGGCAGGAAGACTTTTTTTTTTTTCCTTTTAATGGACACATTTCCTTTTAATGGATACATGTACAACAGCTGTCCCCATTTTTAAAAAAAGTCATGCCAGTCCCCTCCTCCCAATGACTCCCTCCCTTGACAATGGCCCCTAAACAAAACCAGAACAAAAGAGAGAGGCAAGAAAGATGCCCACTCCCTCCTGCCTCGGCCACTCAGACTCCCCCCCTCCTGGACCCTCCCTCCATGAAGATAACAGCCACCCAAAACCCCACACACACTCCCAACCCCATCACACATGAAGATTATCAGCAGAAAGAATGCCCACTCCCTTCTGCCTCAGCCACCCGGAATCCCCATGCCCCCCAATCTGACCCCATACCTTAGGGATGCACTGGAAGGGGCCTAAGGCCTTGATTTGCATTTTGAAGAGGCAGGCCTGCCAGCAGGAGGGACTGGGCATCCCTTCTGCTGTCTTCTTCTCTATAAGGGATGGGGATGGGGTAGAGGACATGGGAGTAGCCAAGGCAGGAGGGAGTGGCCAATAATTTTTATGGGTGGGGGTCAGGAGTGTGTGAGTGGTTCAGGTGGTTGTGATCTTTGCAGTGGGAGGGATGGTAATGTGGGGGGGGGGGAGTCTGAATGGCTACGTTCTTTATGGGAGAGGGGTTGGGAGTATGGGGGGATCTTGGTGGCTGAGGCAGAAGGGAATGGACATCTTTCCTGCCAACGATCTTTGCAGGGGAGGCCAGGAGTGTGGGGGGGAGGGGTTTCCCTCTTCCTCTGTAAGCTGAGAAAGGATGATGGTAGATCTTTGTTCTCATTATCTGTACAGAAAACACTAAAAGATTTATTTTCTATACTGGTAGCAATTGCTCCAGGTTTCCAAGGTCTTTGTACTGCTAACTTTTAGCAGAAATCTGGTTTGTTCATTAATACAAAATGTGTTTTTATAAAGTCTTCATGTCCGTACACCTAAAAGCAGTAATAGGGAGCATTCGCCCTGTTAAATCAGAGCTTTATCCGTCACATGATTGGTGAGTGACATCATTGACTTAGCAGTTTGACATCATCCTGATTTAACTGGGACTCTCCTGTTTTCAGCTTGTGTGTTAATGATCATTATGGATTAGGCTAAAGTGACACGCTTACTTCAAATTCTATAACGGCTTCAGGACGTGCCTAAACTGTTACAGAATACCAGCATAAATCCCTGTAGGCGCAGCTAATGATAACGCGCATTGCCAAAGGCAGGCGTATCCTACCATTTCTGTGCACGTCACTAAGCAAAATGGTCATGCTATGCGCAGGCTCCTTCCGCTTGCACTTATGTGTAATGCAACTTAAGACACTCTTTTTTCAGAATGTGCGCGCAATGGGGGTCGTGTTCAATAAATGGCATTCAGAAATTGGCACGGGATATAATTAGCGGTCAGTGCTGTTCTATAGTGGTTGCTCCAGGCTGTGCAACAAAGAAAAATGGGGAGACCAGGCTGTGTCCTTTATGGTGATGCATCAAAACCGCGCTGGACATTGCCGCGCCGACAATCCCGCGCCGGACTTCAACATGCTGCGTTAAAAGTGTTCTTGTTAGCGCTCGGAGGGGGGAGTGTGGGGGGACCCCCACATTAAACTGACAAGCGTTCACGTTCTCGTTGGGGGTGGGGGGAAAAAGCCCCACTACACTGAAAACTGCCGATTACCCGAAAACCAAAGGAAAATGGCAGTTTACAGTGTAATGGGGGGGGTTTCCCTCCCCCCCACACACCCCTACTTTCCCTCCCCCACACACACCCCTACTGGAGCGTGAACACTTGGCTGTTTACTGGGGGGGACCTCCACTCACAGCGGTAACAGGAACACTTTGGACGCAACGTGCTGAAGTCCTGCACGGGATTGTCAGCGCGCCAATGTTCTGCGCGCTTTGGTTATGGAACCGTCCTTTATAGAACAGTGCCTGGTGCTGATTCCCTTGCCCAGATCTGGGTGCCGGGACTTATACCTGTTGAAAGCAAGTATAATTCCTAGCACCTAATTTGGGTGCATAACACCGGCATTCTATAACACTGCGCACAAATTTTCGGAACACCCCTGACCCTCCCGTGACCACACCCCCTTCTGGATTGTACGCTACGGGATTTGGGTACCCAGTGGAATAGAATAACACGTAGCCAGGTACACATTCGAATCCTAATTGGTGGCAATTAGCATCAATAATTGATTGTCAGTGCCCAATTAGTGTCTTTAATTGGCTCGTTAGCAGCCTCACACAACATTAAGGCATTTATTTTGGGACTGCCCAAATGTACAGATCTTTTGGAGATCCCTTTATGCACACATGCTCTGCATCCAGCTCTGCTCTCCTCACAGATGTCGCTCGTTCTGCCCGTGCCCAAAGGATTTTTGGAACGAGCAATTCTTATGGGCAAGAAAAGTATATTAAAAGCGTTGGATAAAACCCGAAGCGCTCACCATAGCACACTAGCGCGCACACAGATGATACAGCTTGCTTCTGTGGACAGGCTATCTTGTAAGGACCACTGATAAACTTTTACCTAGTGACAATATTTTCAGACTTCTCTGGAACTGATTTTTTAAGAGTGCTCTTTTGTTCTGCGGTTACAAGGAAAAGAATCTGGCGAATCGGACCTCAAATTTGTTCAACACAGGGCTGAAGAGCAGGCTAAAGTTGATTAAGCTCTTTTTATTTTGTTTTTCTGGTTATAATGAAATATTATTAATATGGCAAACTCTAGCCAAATACCTGCCCTTAAACCTCCCCCCAGCGGTCTCATTTATATAAAGCTACTGCAGCTTGGCTTCCAAGCCAGTGGCTCTCTGATGGCCCCTCTTTACAATACAAAGAGTTGGATTGCCAAAACCTCTGTTCTAAAAAGCAAGCACTGACAGAACAATGTGTTCATATGAATGGGCAAAGACTCAACCAAACAGTATTTCAGTCCTGTAAATTTATAATTGCAGCAGCCCTCACATTACCTAAGTAGAATTTGTCATGAATTTAGAATATTACTTTTCTGCCTTTGCAAAAAAAAAAAAAAATATATATATATATATATATATTATACATTACATTACATTAGAGATTTCTATTCCACCATTACCTTGCGGTTCAAGGCGTATTACAAAAGATTTATACTAGGTGTGTTACAAATGCATTTCATTGGGGAAATCCTGAAAACCCGACTGGAATACGGCTCTCGAGGACTGGAGTTCCCTACCCCTGGCTCTAGCCCATGGCTTGAGAGCCACAGGCAGGTTAGGTTTTCATGATATCCACAATAAATATGCATGAGAAATATCTGCATCTCAAGGAGGCAGTGCATGCAAATCCATCTCATGCATATTTATTGTGGACATCCTGAAAACCTGACCTGTCTGTGGGTCTCGAGGACCGGAATTGCCTACCCCTGGTCTAGCTGATGAGCACGGAGACGTGCCGAAGATAACAAGCCTGGTTGTTAGCCTTGATGCAGCTTCAGCGAAATGTTGGCTGGTCATCGTCCACTAGACTAGACAATACTCATATGTTGCAAGTCTGGAGGGTTGTTTATGAAGATCATGAGCCAGTCACTCTGCTGAGATAAGTGAACATTTTCTCAAGTTTTTTGAAACAGGATATTGGATGCCCGACGTTTTATGAATAATTTTTTTTGAAAGTACTTACGTGTTAAAAAACACCATGTGGAACCCCCTCCACCCCCCCCCCCAACACACACACATAAATACACACAACTAGGTTATTGACCAAGATGAATACGCTAGGACTAGGAGAAACACTGACAGCATGGGTAAAAGACTGGCTTAGCGGCAGACTTCAAAGGGTAAACGGTATTCCCTCGAAAACATCGAGTGACCAGCGGGTTGGCGGGGGGGGGGGGACGATCAAGGTTCGGGGGTGGTGGTTGGGGGGGTTGCGTCGAGTACAGGAGGGCCTGGGATCCCTCCTGCCCATATTTTAGTGGGGGGTGGGAGTTAGGGGGTGTTGCCAGGCCAGGAAGGCTTGAGCTCCCTCCTGGCCCCATTGGACTCTGTGGGGAGGGGGGGTTGGGGATCGCAGGGCAAGAGGGCTTGGGCTCCCTTTTGCCCCGATGCTGTCGGGGGTTCCGGGTGCCGCCGGGGCAAGAGGGCTTGGGCTCCCTCTTGCCCCGAACGTAGTTGGGGGTTCAGAGTGCCGCCGGGGCAAGAGGGCTCGGGCTCCCTCTTGCCCCGATGCTGTCGGGGGTTCCGGGTGCTGCCGGGGCAAGAGGGCTTGGGCTCCCTCTTGCCCCGATGCTCTCGGGGGTTCGGGGTGTCGCTGGGGCAAGAGGGCTTGGGCTCCCTCCTGCCCGGATCGTTGTAGGGGAGAGGGTGATTCTGTAACCGGTGTTGTTTTTGACAGACACCAGTTACAGAATCCAGCTTTTAGGCGAAGGAATGGCTCCTCCTTCACCTAAAAGCCCTTGTTTTGGGCGTTTGGGACTTAGGCTTTTTGTAGTTTGATTATATGGTGTAAGTTTAGACGTAGTGGTGGTCTGGGCGTTTAAACAGCTGAACATAGAGGCAGGCCATTATGAAAAAAAAACCTCCTTTTGGGCGGGGGTTTTTTTTTATAATGGACATATTCCCTGCTTCTACTTTCAACGTTTAAGACCTTAGGCCAAAAAGAGACTTAGACGTTTTTCTTTTATTATGCCCCTCCACATTTTTAGGAGAGGAGGTTTTTATATCTTTGAGGGTTCTCCCTTGTAATAATCTGTTCGCATGAAATATGGCGCGGCGCAGAATGCTTTCTGAGGTTTTCCTCCTGTTCTTTGAGCTTGATTCTTAGAAGTACCGAAACGCTGGCAGCACCGAGTCAATTCGCACAATATAAGATCCCACACGGAAGCATCTCACCTTCTCCCGCTGTTTCCGTGTGTTATTTGTATCCTCGTGGAGATCTGTTGCCACTCTTCCTTTGTTTAGCTTCACGGGTAATGATTTCATTATTAACACTTAGACACCCTTTTACTAAAATGTGTTAAAAATTGGTTTATCACGTGCAGGAACGACCCAAGGCAATCTGCTGCCTGAGGCAAATGATGAGATGGTGCCTCCCCTCCTCCCCCCCCCCCCCCCCGATTCTACCTTCAATTGTTCCAAAGATTGGCGATTCACAGTCACACACGCTGCCCATCTAAGGCCAGCTCGATGTCTTCTCTCTACTGCGGCCCGCCCCAGCGGAAACAGGAAGTTATGTCAAAAATGGAGGGCCGCAGTCGAGAGAAGTCATCGGGCCGGCCTCAGAAGGGCAGCGTGCGTGAATCACCAACTGTCGGAACAATTAAAGGTAGAATTGGAGGGGAGGGGGTTGAAGAAGGAAGAGGGGGAGATTCCTGCTGAGGGAGAGGGAATGTAAGGAGAGATGCCGGTGAAGGATTGCGATAGAGGAGGAAGGGGGAGGAAGATTTCATGGGGACACCAGGAAATACTTCTTTACCGAGAGGGTGGTTGATAGATGGAATGGTCTTCCACGTCAGGTAGTCGAGGCGAGTAGCACGCTCGACTTCAAGAGACGATGGGACAAACATGTGGGGTCGCTACAGAGGTATGATAGGGGATAGTTTCTCGAGGGTGGAAGGGATCATGATTGGGCAGACTTGTTGGGCCGTCGGCCCTTTTCTGCCGTTATATTCTATGTTTCTAGAGGTAAGATGAGCAAGGATGCCGCTTCCAAAAGAGTTCTGCCTGAGGTCTCTACCTCAGTTGGCTTCATTATAGTGCCACTCCCGATCACATGGTTAACAGCCAACGCGGGAATATGGTATCCGCTGTTGTGGCCTTTTTACCTTCACCGTGCGCCACACAATGCATTAATGACATTTTTTGCTAAGGAGCATAACTGGGCTGGGCAGAGGCAGAGCGTGGAGGTTGCAGCATGTAACACGCTGCATTTACTGCGCATTGAGGAGCGCACAGCGTGGGACCAGTTACAATCTCCTGAACGGGAGGCGCTAAGTGGATCCACATTAATTGTGACCTCAGCCTTGCACACTGAGGAAACTTTAAAGGTGGGACCTGTATTAAAAAAATACCTCCAAAAGTTACTGCGTAAGGGGTTCTTTAACGAAGCTGCGTTAAGCACTAATCCGTAAAATATGGCAAAAAAGAGCCCAGCACAGGACATTCTGCATTAGTTGTGGCATCTGTGCTTGCGAAGCACAGAGTAATTTTTTGTTTGTTTTAGAGACAGCATGTTATGGGCAGAGTGTGGGCATACGTGACCAAATTCTGTACATGACAGGCTTAAATTAGACGGCGGCAGGCCTCCTGCCGCTACCTAACTGACCAATCAGGGGCATTTTTTTTTATTTTTTATTTGAAGGCACCATTCTAAGAAGCTGGTCTCATGCCTACGGAAGTGCATCAGGACATCTACAGCCAGTGCGGGCATGGTTTGTGCCGGAAGTGGCCTTAGGCATCCGTAGGGGTCCCTACTCCCCCCCCTAAGCGTGAGACCGGCTCCTTAAAAGTAGGTCTTTAAAATGCTAGCCTACTTTTAAGGTGTTTGTTTCACAAAACAGCCGCAGTTTTACACACGGCAAGGGGGGGAGGGGGTAAGTGCACCCCGGGAGCCATCTTGCTTAGGGCGCCAGTACCTCTCCTCCTCTCCGCCCCCTTTTCATCCCTCCTTCTGCCTTGTGCGCGCCCCTTCCCTTCCCCCCATACCTTTTTAACCTCGGCACGAGCAGCCACCAACTTGCTGCCCGCATCAGCTTCGGCGCTCCCTCTGGCGTCACTTCCGGGACCCGCGCCTAGGAAGTGACGTCAGAGAGAGCGCCGAAGCCGACGCAGACGGTAAGTGGTTGGCTGTTTGCGCCAAAGTGCGGGGAAGGGGTGTGCGCATACGGCAGGGGGGGGCTCCACCACACAGAGCACCGCTCGCCCTCGCTGTACCTGGCTATGACTGACATGCGATCGGCGTCCATTTCTTACGCAGCCGCTAATACTGTCTCCATTGATAGAATCCGTCTCTTAGTGCATCGACATTACTGCACACTAACCGGTTAACGTACAAACCCTTAGCGCCATTTAAAGAGGTACGTGCTCCAAAACTAGAAATAAGCCCCACTAAACATAGCCTTAGCGCACAAGAAAGACCCATGCAAGGACTCGCTAAGCCCATTTCTGAGCACAGCGGAACAAAAAAGCCCCTAGTTCTGCTGCTGTCCCAAATTAATTCCCCCTGTTTAAGCCACAATAAATGTAAATTGATGCCCTTTTGTAAAATGGTCCCTTGGTTTGGGACCATCCCAGAAGACTAAAGGTTGTACAAGAAGTCTGCAAGGATGAGAATGATAATGGGAAATGGATTTACATACAGGCACTTCAAGCAGTCTCCCTATCTGTCCCGGTGGGCTCATACTCTACCTCAGGGGTGCCCAAATGGTCGATCGCAAAGGCAACGCGAGTCGATCGCGTTGCCTTTGCGATCTTGTTCTTCCTGCTTCCCCGAGCCAGGCCAGATGTGTACAAGCACCGGACCCACAAGCCTTCACCTCCGACGTCAATTCTGACGTTGGAGAGGAAGTTCTGGGCCAGCCAATTGCTGCCTGGCTGGTCTGGAACTTCCTCTCCAATGTCAGAATTGACATCGGAGGTGAAGACTTGTGGGGCCGGCGCTTGTACGCATCGGGCCTAGCGCCAGGAAGGAGAGAGAAATCAGCATGGTGGCTTGTGGGGGCAGGGAGAGAGAGAAAGAATCGGGGAAGTGGAGAAATCGGCGCGATGGCTGGGGGGCAGGGAGAGAGAGAAAGAATCGGGGAAGTGGAGAAATCGGCGCGATGGCTGGGGGGCAAGGGGAGAGAGAAAGACAGAAAATGGGAGGGGGCAGAAAGAAAGAAATATTGGATTTACAGAAGAAGGAAGTGCAACTAGAGACTCATGAAATCACCAGACAAAAAGGTAGAAAAATGATTTTATTTTCAATTTAGTAATCAAAATGTGTCCGTTTTGAGAATTTATATCTGCTGTCTGTATTTTGCACTTTTACTAAACCCCGATAGCGGTTCTTAGCACAGGGAGCCTTCAGCGGTTTAGTTAAAGGGGAGGGGGTATATTTGTCTATTTTTGTATAGTTGTTCCTGAGGTGACATTGCATATTTTAAAGTCATCTGCCTTGACCTCTGATAAAAACCCCGAATACAAATGATAATTAGCATTTTCTCTGCGTACAGTGTGCTTTGTGTTTTTTAAAATTTTATTGTTGGTCGATCATTTTGACTCGGTCGTTTTAAAAGTAGCTCGCAAGCCAAAAAAGTGTGGGCCCCCCTGCTCTACCTAATGTACCGGGGCAGTTGAGGATTAAGTGCCTTCCCGAGGTCACAAGGGGCAGCGTGGGATTTGAACCCACAACATCAGGGGGCTGAGGCTGTACCCCACACTTCAAGTGCCTTGAATGAACCAGCATATAGATTTGGGGCGATATCAAGCTTTTCCCACAGTAAGGCATAAAATATCGAGAGCTAGGCAGTAATCAAAGGGAATTGAGCTGACATTCCCTTCCTGAACTTTGAAAGTTTTAAACTTGGCTGGATGTTTAATAGAAACCATTATAAGCCTAAAATGAGTTTTAGACCCAGTATAAAGCGATATCACTTAAAATGAGTTTTAGACCCAGTATATAGCGATATCACTTAAAATGAGCTTTAAATGAGTTTTAGACCCAGTATAAAGCGATATCACTTAAAATGAGCTTAAAATGAGTTTTAGACCCAGTATAAAGCGATATCACTTAAAATGAGTTTTTGACCCAGTATAAAGCGATATCACTTAAAATGAGCTTTAAATGAGTTTTAGACCCAGTATAAAGCGATATCACTTAAAATGAGCTTAAAATGAGTTTTAGACCCAGTATAAAGCGATATCACTTAAAATGAGTTTTAGACCCAGTATAAAGCGATATCACTTAAAATGAGTTTTTGACCCAGTATAAAGCGATATCACTTAAAATGAGTTTTTGACCCAGTATAAAGCGATCTCACTCCATCCGGACGGACGGAGAGAGACGGCACTTACCCTGTCCTCTTCAGCTCGCAAATCGGGCATGGTGCTGACACAGAGGCTCACAGCCGTGGTGGCCACAAAGAGGATGGAGAGGCAAGCAAAGACCTTCCCGGGGAGCCCCGACTGGGGGTTTTCCACCATGTCCCGAAGTTTAGCCATGCAGTAGCCAACTTTCCTGCCCTCGTCCCGGGCGCAGATTTTCCCCCTTCGGCGGTGGAAGTCCTCCTCCCTCCTGATTTCGGCCAGTTCCTCCAGCTTCTGGAAGAGCTTCCTCAGGCAGCAGCGCTCCAGGTGGGCTTCCTCGACGCCCCAGTAGGCGAGCTCGTCCCGGAAAGACAGGGCGCACATCTCCCGCAGGAGCCTCAGCTTGCCCGCGGCCAGGAAGCTCACGATCATGCCGAAAGCGCACGGGTTTCGGTCGAAGAAGAACTCGTGGGTGTCTTCGTCGTAGTCGTCGCAGACCTGCACGATTTCGTCGTAGCCGTGGCAGGACCTGAGCCGCCCCAGCCTGGTCATGGGGAAGTCGTCGAGGGTGCTCCAGGGGAGGAAGTACTTGATCCCCCCCACGTTGATAATGATCTCTCGCTTCAGATCCGCCGGGTAAAGCTCTCGGGCTTTGTACACCCTCCGGGCCCTTTGGTAACGAAGCCCCTTGGCGGCCTGGGGCTCGACGGTTACTGGGAAGAAGGGGTTCAAGGTGCTGGTGGACGTGTAGCTGAGGTTACTATAGTCCTGCTCGCTGCCTCCGGAGAGTATAGGCATCCCGGAGGCATGGAAGGGAGATGTCACTTCTGAGATGTGAGGGACGAAGGGGGTTGGGAGAGATGGTTTCGGTCGGGCCGAATCTCACCTTGCCGAAATCGGTGTACTCACTTTTTTTTCCCCTGTCCGTTCAATTCGAAGATGCACGTTTTCCAGCAGGCTTGACAGATATTAGCTTCTGTACAATGGAATGTTCTGGACGAAACTGCAGAAGCCCCCAGCCTTGGGGGGGGGGGGGAGAGGTTCAAATAGTTGCAAGAGTCCGCTGTGCGCACAACTGCTGGACTTCAGGACTCGCGCGCGCGCGCCCTCACTGTTCCCGGGTCTCGTTTCACAATTCTGCCGAATCGGAGAAACGGGCCGAAACTTTTCTGCTCCGGATGAATCGTTTCGATCGGTCGCCTGGGCTTTTACTCCGGATCGTGCTCGAGCTCGGTTTCACGTGTCGTCTGTCCAGCAACTGAGACGTTCACTCTTTAAATAACAGTCGGGGGGGGGGGGGGGGGGAGGGGGGAAATGAAAAAAAAAAAGAAAGGTGTTTTCCGCTCAAATCACGGAGGAAAGGTTGAGCCCTCGGCTTCCAAAGATCAGAGCAGTTGCCACTTGGAGAAAGCAAGAGCAAGCACTTCCCTGAGCCTCTCTCTCTTTTGTTCACTCATCTAGGACAAGGGTGTCAAAGTCCCTCCTCGAGGGCCGCAATCCAGTCAGGTTTTCAGGATTTCCCCAATGAATATGCTTGAGATCTGTTAGCATACAATGAAAGCAGTGCATGCAAATAGATCTCATGCATATTCATTGGGGAAATCCTGAAAACCCGACTGGATTGCAGCCCTCGAGGAGGGACTTTGACACCCCTGATCTAGGACATCCCTAGGTGGCGACCCTGTGCATCCCTTGCTAGATAAGTAAAGATCACAGTCTCCTCTTCTACATTAGTCACCTCTCAATACTCAATACTTAAACGACTAATGTCTCCACTGTCTCATCACCTCTATAGTAGAAATTTTTTGATTGTTAACGGGCTTCAGACATGCCTTTTTTTGTACGCCCACATTTTTTGGCGATACAAAATGCTCTTAGTGGCTATGACTGCGGCTTCTTCATTCGCCCAAATTTTTTATATTTTTATTTTTATTTTCTATATTTTTATTACAAATATTTATGAGGGCACTATGCACTTTAAAAGTAAAAAAGAAAATAAAAATAAAAATATAAAAAATTTGGGCGAATGAAGAAGCCGCAGTCATAGCCACTAAGAGCATTTTGTATCGCCAAAAAATGTGGGCGTACAAAAAATGGCATGTCTGAAGCCCGTTAACAATCAAAAAATTTCTACTATAGAGGTGATGAGACAGTGGAGACATTAGCCCCTTGCTAGATAATGCATATGAAAGGAATTTATCCCCCATTTCATGTCAGCGAGGGGGGGAGGAGAAATGCTCAGTGCATCTGGCTCTAAGTCAGGGGTGTCAAAGTCCCTTCTCGAGGACCGCAATCCAGTCGTGTTTTCAGGATTCTCCCAATGAATATGCATGAGATCTATTTGCATGCACTGCTTTCACTGTATGCTAATAGATCTCATGCATATTCATTGGGGAAATCCTGGAAACCCGACTGGATTGCGGCCCTCGAGGAGGGACTTTGACACCCCTGATCTAGGACGTCCCTAGGTGGCGACCCTGTGCACCCCTTGCTAGATAATGCATATGAAAGGAATTTATCCCCCATTTCATGTCAGCGAGGGGGGGAGGAGAAATGCTCAGTGCATCTGGCTCAAAGTCAGGGGTGCCAAGTCCCTTCTCGAGGACCGCAATCCAGTCGTGTTTTCAGGATTCTCCCAATGAATATGCATGAGATCTATTTGCATGCACTGCTTTCACTGTATGCTAATAGATCTCATGCATATTCATTGGGGAAATCCTGGAAACCCGACTGGATTGCGGCCCTCGAGGAGGGACTTTGACACCCCTGATCTAGGACGTCCCTAGGTGGCGACCCTGTGCACCCCTTGCTAGATAATGCATATGAAAGGAATTTATCCCCCATTTCATGTCAGCGAGGGGGGGAGGAGAAATGCTCAGTGCATCTGGCTCTAAGTCAGGGGTGTCAAAGTCCCTCCTCGAGGGCCGCAATCCAGTCAGGTTTTCAGGATTCCCCCAATGAATATGCATGAGATTTATTTGCATGCACTGCTTTTATTGTATGCTAATAGATCTCATGCATATTCGTTGGGGAAATCCTGAAAACCCGACTGGATTGCAGCCTTGAGGAGGGACTTTGACATCCCTGCTCTAAGTATTTCAAAGGTACTGGAGGCGTCCTTCTTTCCCTCCTTACTCCCGGAACTTTGACAATCGTAGGAATGAGAGAAGAGAGTGCCGGGGAGGTTATTCCTCCCCTCCCCTCTCTCCATCGCCAATTCTTTTGGTGCTCAGCGTACCTGGCGTCAGATTTGCATTGTGCATCCTTCCTGTCCCATCTCTCTGCTTTCTTCCTGCGATCGGTGCATTTATACCTCATTCTGCACAGGGGGTGCTGAAAAGTTCTCAGCCTAACCAACTGAATTCCTAAATTCTGAGCTTTATTTTGCCACTGTAGCTGAAAAAATCGACGCCTTCCAGCTGTGGTGCTGGAGAAGAACTTCTACGAATCCCAAGGGGAGCTAGGATCACCAACCAATATACATAACAAAAATCTTACAAAGAATATCATCTCAACTCAGTTAATACATTGTAGATATATAAATTCAAAGAAATCAACAATTAATTATCACCACAATACAAACACGATAAAGTACCTCCCAACACTTCCTCCCCCCTTCCCATCCCCCTTCCGCCCATCCCATTCCCAAATATTACTAATAAATAGTGCTTCACTTTCGGATTACAAATGTAATGAGTTCACTCCAAAACTGCCTGCTCTGACTGATAATTCCCAGGTCATCCCAAATTTACTCTGGTTTTTATAAGATGGGGGGGGGGGGGTCGCCCTAGTTTCCATAATCATAAGAGCATGAAATGCTGCCCTCCAATGCCAAAATGAGGGTGGACTTTCTTCCAACCAATGTGGTAAAATACATTTTTGACCTATAATAAAAGATTTCCAAAATAATTCCCTAACCCCTTTCTTAAAAATCCTGTCCCATTGAAGAAAGAATACCATTTGAGGGGAAGGAACCACAATCCTAGAAATAATTGATCCAAGAAAAACACAAACAGCATTCCAAAATTTCCGAATTCTGGGACATAACCAAAAAGCATGACCCAATGTATTATCCATTTTTTTTTTTTACATTTTAGGCATATTCTTGTCTCAACACAACCAAAATGTAAAGCCTGAACTTGAGAGCATAAGCTCTCATAACCATTCAAAATAGACTCTCTCTATAATAAGTGCAAGAAATTGAGGAAATGTCTAATTGAAGAGCCTTTTCTATTATTACCTCACTAATTTCCACTCCCAATTCCTCAGGCCACTTACCTGCAATCCGTTTATAGCTCATATTATCACTTTAAAATTGTAATTGTGCTCAGTACCACCTCCTTCACAGCCATATCTGAGATAAAGGACACGAATTACATCATGGCATCATCGTGTTCCCTTAATTATCCACATTTGTATTTTTGATGTAAATTCTTACTCAGTTTTTATTAATGAATAACTAATAAAGCCTTGTACTTATCTGGGATTATGAAGAAGATTACGTAGATGGTTTATTTAAGTTGGTGATTGAAAGTACCAGTACGTTTTATTTTATCTAGTTGTCTTTACGCTAACAAGGGCTCTTCATAACAGCTCATACATAGTAACATAACATAGTAACATGGTAGATGACAGCAGATAAAGACCCGAATGATCCATCCAGTCTGCCCAACCTGATTCAGTTTAAATTTTTTAATTTTTTTCTTAGCTATTTCTGGGCAACAATCCAAAGCTCTACCCGGTACTGTGCTTGGGCTCCATCGAAAGTGGACTTCTATTCCTCCCTGAAGATGATTTTCGAAACCCAGCATGGGTTGGAGACGAGTGAATATGAAGTAGAAACACTTATTGAGCGGAAAGCATGGATTTGCGTATATAAAGATTTATGAACACTTACATCACAAACACAGGGGGTTCGGCCATACACTCTCCCTCCGTATTTGCGGTTTCAGCATTCTCGGTTTCAATTATTCACGGTGTTTAGCTTGCTGGCTCCTCCCCCCAAATTACATCAGCTTGCACAGAGAAATCACTGATTCCAAATGTTTACAGAGAAAAATCGCCAATTCCCGGCACTTTCTTCACCGTGTTTTGCCTCTCCTTCAGGAACAGGCCAGGTCTCCCACCATGTTATTCGTGGTTTCACCATATTCACAATGGTTTTTAATAGAAAACAGCAAATAACATATGAAAAAGTTATTTGCGGTTTTTCTGTACTTGCGGTTCTGTTAATCCCCTGTCACAGCGAATACGGAGGGAGAAGTGTACCTGAGAAGGACCTGAATTAACCCAGATAAGTGCAAGGCTTTATTAGTTATTCATTAATAAGAACTGAGTAAGAATTTACATCAAAAATGCAAATGCAATAGCGTTTTTTTTTTTTAGCACAGGGACTCTTCAGCGGATTAATAAAAGGGGAAGGGGTATATTTGTCTATTTTTGTATAGTTGTTACTGAGGTGACATTGCATATTTTAAACTCATCTGCCTTGACCTCTTTGGAAAAAAAACCCCAAATATAAATGATAATTAACATTTTCTCTGCATACAGTGTGCTTTGTGGGTTTTTTTTTTTTATTTTATTGTTGGTAGATCATTTTGACCTGATCATTTTAAAAGTAACTCGCAAGCCCAAAAAGTGTGGGCACCCCTGCTCTAAAGTACAGTGGTGCCTCACACAACGAACTTAATTGGTTCCAGGAGCAAGTTTGTTATGCGAAAAGTTCGTTATGTGAAACGCGTTTTCCCATAACAATACATGTTAAAAAAAATAATTCGTTCTGCAGCATAAAATATGCTAAGATGACATAAAAAAAGATAAATTTGTCAAAATGGTGAAAATGGTGGTCTTGCTGAGGCCAAACTCTTTGACGAGGTCACACTGTTTTACCCCACATTCACTCCTTCTAATTATTTCCCGTTTCATTTCAACAGAAATCACCTTCCTGCTTTTTTTAGAAGCCATGATATACAGTATATAAAAAATATTGAGTTTATCTTAAAAGGACGACTGTATACAGTGAGAGAGGGCAGTTAAGCGCAGTGACTAACGACTGCCTGCAGTGCCTGCGCGGAAGGATGCAATACATCGGCAGCTCGGGCGACTTCGTTGTGTGAAACGAAGTTCGTTGTGTGAAACGAAGTTCGTTGTGTGAAACGAAGTTCGTTGTGTGAAACGAAGTTCGTTGTGTGAAGTTCGTTGTGTGAAACGAAGTTCGTTGTGTGAATCAAGACATGAAGTTCGTTGTGTGAGGCGTTCGTTATGCGAGGCACCACTGTATACAGATTGAGATCTTTAAGCCTGTCCCCATAGGCCTTATGAGCACAATTATGACCACGCACCATTTTAGTAGCCTTCCTCTGGACTGACTCCATCCCAAGATGCCATTATAAAACAGCTCTAACCACACATCTCAGGGCATCTCAATGGAGGTACTCAGTTATAGAATTGAGTAGCCAGCTGCCTATGTTGTCAATGTCTAAATTCAGGACTGCCTAGGATCACCACTGGGTATTAGGGGAGAGTGTGGTACAGTGGTTAAAGAAGCTACAGCCTCACCATCCTAAAATTGTAGGTTCAAACCTGTGACCCTGTGCAAGTCATCTAATCCCCCCATTGCCCCAGGCACATTAGATAGATTGTGAGCCTACAGGAAAAAATGCTTGAGTACCTGAATAGATTTGTATAAACTTCTGAGCTGCCCTGGGAGAACAGTATAGAAAATTCAGTAAACAAATTATCGTGACCCCAAAGTCATGTTGCCCTTTGAGGACAATGCTTTTCCTCCAAAGCACAAGAAAGATCCATTCACATTTATTTTATCGAATCAAGTGTCCTAGAAAAGTGATCTTAAGTAGGTGCTCCGTCATTAATTATACCTGTCGGCACCCTGGAAACTAGGTTCTAGACAAAAGTTAGGGGCAAGGAATGAGCCCAGATAACTCCTTTTGAAAATCCACCCCAATGCCCTGGAACTGGTAAGAACAAAAGAATAGCCTTACTGGGTCAGAATCATGGGCCACCAAGCCCAGTAGCCCGTTCTCAGGGAGGTCAGTCCTGGCCACTAGTACCTGGCCAAAACCCATGCTATCGATACAGAGCAAGCTCCAGTTTGGGTTTCTGCCAGGTACTTGTGACGTGGGTTGGTGAAAACCAGATACTGGGCTAGATGGACCATTGATCTGACCCAGTATTGGTAGTCTTATGTTTTTATGTTTTTAAATAATAAAAAAGAGTGGTTGCCATGCTACCACACTAGAAATTAAAAAAAAAAAAACCCCAAATAAAAGTGATGTCTGACCAAGCTCCAAGATTCATAAACACTTTTCCAAATTTCCTTATGTCTGACCAAGGAAGTAGGCTGGCCTTGGAGGAGAGTGTGACATGGGGCTAGATTCACTAAGCAAACCGATCGTGTACCGATCGGTTTGCGACCCGATTTTCCTCCGGCCCGATTCACTAACCTCTGTCCTGATCATCCTCTGATCCGATCCGCACATGCAAATGAGGGGGATTGGCATTAAAATGT
Organism: Geotrypetes seraphini; assembly: GCF_902459505.1. Lineage (NCBI taxonomy): Eukaryota > Metazoa > Chordata > Amphibia > Gymnophiona > Dermophiidae > Geotrypetes > Geotrypetes seraphini. The sequence goes on along the minus strand of NC_047087.1, from coordinate 18,860,923 downwards.
AGGCAGGCAGCTATTCACAAAACAAATCTTGAAAACCAACTGGGCTGGCCGATCAACAAAAGAAGCTAACTGCTTTCCAACAGCATCTTGCTCTCTCAGCCTGGATTCTCCTGTCTGCTCTTCTGCCCCGACTCTCTTCTGGCCGCCCTGCTCTGCTCTCCTGCCTCAACTCTCCTCTGGCCGCGCTGCTCCGCTTTCCTGCCCAACTCTACTCTCCTGCCAGTTGAATCTCGTCTCAACGCCCTGCTCCCCTCTCCTGCCTGACTCTGCTCCCCTGTCCCAAATCTCTCCTGCCGTCCCGAATATCTTCCTCTCGCCATCCCAGCTCTCCTGCCACTCCCCGACCTACGAACCCATGGTTTTAACCCGCGGGTTAAAACCACGGGCTCGAGAAGAATAGTAAAACCAAAAAGTTTTTAAAAAGGGCGCTGCTCTTTAAGCATGCGCAGACCATCTACAGATGGTCTGCGAATGCTCAAGGATCGCTGTTCAGGGATCTGATTCAGTCGGTTGGGGGCGTGATTCCAATTGCCCTCATTTGCATGAGGGCGATTGGTGAATCAGCCCCTCCTCCGGACACGGATGGGGTCAGATCCCTCACGGATCGGATTCGATCCGTGCCCTTAGTGAATCTAGGCCAGGGCTGCCCAAGTCCGGTCCTCAAGATCTACTGGTAGGTCAGGTTTTCAGGATATCCACAATGAATATGCATGAGAGAGATTTGCCTGCACTGCCTTCTTGGTATGCAAATCTCTCTCATGCATGTTTATTGTGGATATCCTGAAAACCTGACCTGCCAGTAGATCTCGAGGACCGGACTTGGGCAGCCCTTTTTTTTTTAAATTTATCTTTATTCATTTTAAAACTTTCAATAAGAATCAATTTCATCGTCTGTTGTTATTTGAGACTTGGGAAGTTAGGCGTTCGGCTAGGAAAATTCGTATGTTTATGGAAATTAGGGATCCGTATATTCAGAATCTTTCAACTAAGGCAAGAAGTTTAATTCTTAATGATTTACATTGAAGCTATGATTATTTATCTAAAATTCCAGTTCTTTATTTTTATTATTCTTTGTTTTTGTCAACTTTCATTGGGTTTGGGGGGGTTAGTATGATTCTTTCAATAAAAAAGTTAAAAACTAAATTTTGGGGGAGGATAGGGGGGAGAGGTCAATAGGAAAAGGGAAAGGGGGTAGGAATTAGGGGGAGGGTATTGAGAGATGTAATGGGTATTTTGGAAATATATTTTGAAGAAATGAAAGATATTTGATGGAAATGAATATGATGAATTTTAATTTAATGACTATTTTATTGTATTATAATATTGTATATTTACTGATTTCTTCAATAAAAATGTTATAAATTAAAACTTTCAATAAGTGTGATACAATATACAATCAATTTCATTTAACATCACTTAAAACTCTTACACAATTCCTTCAAAACAATTACCCTCCCTCCCCTACCATCAGACCTTAAAAATCCCACCCACTCCCTCCCTCCCCCTGGATGTGTACAATCAACATAGGAAAAGAAAAATACTATCAATCCTTACAGTATTTTTCTAATGGTCCCCAAACCATCATAGGGCAGCCCTGATCTAGGCCATAGTGGTTAGAGCTGCAGCCCCAGCACCCTGACATTGTGGGTTCAAGCCCCGCCCTGCTCCATGTGACCTTAGGCAAGACACTTAAGTGCAAATTCTATAAGAAGCGCCCAAAAGTTAGGCGCCTAATTAGGCATTGTTCAGCGCGATTCAAGAAAAATTGGGCACTGTTTAATGAATCGCGCTGAGCGGAACCTATTTTGGAGGCGCCCAAGAAATAGGCCGGCTCTAGACGCGACTAAAAGTTAGGTGCCTAGATGAGCGCTTAAGCACGCTTAAGAGGAGTGATTCTGCAACAAGGCGCCTGACACGTAGCCACGCCCATGCCTAACATGCATAGCGCCTACTTTTTTGAAGGCCGCCTAAATTTTTAGAGGCGCCTTGTTGCAGAATCGCTCTTTCTCGATAGGCGCCTAAGTTTCAATTGTTGCTGATTAAAAAGCTTAATTGAGCTTGTTACTCGATTTAAATAGGCGCCTCCGAAATAGGTACCTAACTTTGGGCCTTAATCCTCCACCGTCTCAGATAGATTGTGAAGTACCTGTATGGAAACTGCTTTGAGTATGGTTTATAACTGCTAAAATGCAGTACACAAGACCCAGTACATTTCCCTGATGTCATAATGCCTCATTCCACCAATAAGAGCCAACCTCATCAGTGATGTCACAATGGCTTCATTGTCCTATACTTGGCTCACTTTTGCTATATTTTGATTTCTAGAGTGGCGCAGTGGTTAGAGCTACAGCCCCAGCACTCTGACATTGTGGGTTCAATCCCTGCACTGCTCCTTATGACCTCGGGCAAGTCACTTAATCCTCCACTGTCCCAAATAGATTGTGAGCCCCCCAAGACAGATAGGGAAAATGCTTGAAGTACCTGTATGGAAACTGTTTATAACTGCTAAAATGTAGTATACAAGTCCCAATCCCTTTCCCTGATGTCATAATGCCTCATTCCACCAATAAGAGCCAACCTCATCAGTGAAGTCACAATGGCTTCATTGTCCTATTCTTGGCTCACTTTTGTTACATTTTGATTTCTAGAATGGCACAGTGGTTAGAGCTACAGCCCCAGCACTCTGACATTGTGGGTTCAAACCCCGCACTGCTCCTTATGACCGACCTTGGGCAAGTCACTTAATCATCCACTGTCCCAGATAGATTGTGAGCCCCCCATGACAGATTGAGAAAATGCTTGAAGTACCTGTAAGGAAACTGCTTTGAGTGTGGTTTATAACTGCTAAAATGCAGTATACAAGTCCCAATACATTTCCCTGATGTCATAGTTTCAAGTTTCAAGTTTATTAAAATATTTGATTGAACGCTTTTCAGAATACAAAGCGTTTTACAAAGACATAAAATTGGATATATTAAAATTACAAATACATCGTAAATAAAAATTATTAATTAAAAAATTAAAAAACGAACTGGGGTAACAAACACATGGAACAGTAGGAAAGGAGGGAAAAGAAAAAATACAACAAAAAAATAAAAAAAACAAGATGAGTTAATCAGGTTGGGTTAAAACATAAGGATAATGTGAGAAAAGGATTTACAATCTTGAAAATCTAAGAGAAAAGGATTTACAATCTTGAAAATCACAGAGAAAGAAAAAAAAAAAAAAAAAAAGGGGTATATACTCAGAGTATAATACAAAACGATAAAATTGGGAATGAACCGAAAAATAAACTTTTAGTTAAAGGCTTCTTTGAAAAGAAAACACTTTAAACTGTTTTTGAATTTATTCAAATCTTGTTCAAGTCTTAAATGAAGAGGAAGGGAGTTCCAAATGGTAGGGGCTGTAACCGAAAAAATAAGGTCACGGCGAGTACCTATGACTTTCAAAGAGGGAACATAAAGGGACGCTTGTGAGGAAGATCTAAGAACTCTAGAAGGGCTGTAGGGGATCAGAAGCCTATCTATAAATGCAGGTGTATTGTTTCTTAATGTCTTAAAGACTAATAGTGCTATTTTATAGGTGATTCTATATGAAATTGGTAGCCAGTGAGCATTTTGAAGCAGTGGTGTAACATGATCGAATTTTTTTGAACCTGTGATTACTTTTATTGCAGTGTTTTGTATGATTTGGAGGCGCCTTATATCCTTAAGATATGCCCCTTTTAACAATGAATTACAGTAGTCTAGCTTTGAGATCACTAGAGAATGTATTAAGGTATTGAGTGAAAATGAATCTAGAAGGGGAACCAATGAGCGGATCATTCTTAATCTATAGAAACAATTTTTTACCAAAGCACTGATGTGTAATCTGAAAGAAAGATTATTGTCTAAAATGACGCCTAAGATTTTTGTGTTGGTAGTAAGATATAGAGGTTTGTTATCTATTAAGATTGGGTTGATTAGTTTTACACCTTCTCTCCCTGAAAAAAGCATAGATGTAGATTTATTAATACTTAAAGAAAGTTGATTATTGTTCAACCAATCATGAACTTTGGCCAACTTACGGTTGATTTCGAGTATATCCTGGGAGCTTGAAGAATCAATAGGGTGTAAAAGTTGGAAATCATCCGCGTAGGCATACACTGTAAATCCTATAGATTGACAAAGAGTTAAGAGAGGGGCCAGATAAATATTGAAAAGTAACGGTGACAATATGGACCCTTGAGGTACACCATAATTTGTTTGATAAGGCTTTGAAGTAGAATTGTTAAAGTGTACAGAAGAAGATCTATTGGTAAAATATGACTTAAACCAATCTAAAACTTGGTCTTTGATGCCAATGGAAGAAAGGCGGTGAAGTAGTAAATGGTGATCAATAGTGTCAAAGGCTGCCGCTAAGTCTAAGGAAATGAGAATGACAGATTTGTGTTGGTCCAGAAAGTAATGAATGGTAGTAACAAGACCTAATAAAGAGTGTTCAGTTGAGTGATTCTTGCGAAATCCTGCTTGATTGGGATGCAAGACATGAGTTTTATCTACAAAGTCTGATAACTGTTGAAATACTACCTTTTCAGTTAGTTTTGCTAGGAATGGAAGACTCGCAATTGGACGATAGTTAGAACATTCAAAAGGACTGGTTTTAGGATCCTTGATAATTGGTAGAAGAACAGAATGTTTCCAGTCTTCTGGAATTGATGATGTAGACAAGCTTTTGTGGATAATTTGTAGAATAATTGGACCGAAAATTGAGAAGTATCGTTTAAGTAGAAAAGGAGGGAATGCTTCATATTTCGAACCTTTAAGTTTTATTGATTGAAACAACTGTTTTAGTTCAGATAGGGTAGGAATGATAAACTTGGAGCATGTAGCTTGAAAATTAATTTGGTCTTCATCGGAAATAGCAGAGGTTTTGTTGGATATGTTAGCTTTGATGGTATTAATTTTAGTATAAAAAAAATCAGCTAAACTGTCAGCTGTGAGGGAATCATTGACAGGAATATCCGGTTTATGTTTAAAGGTAGTTAATTGTTTTAATATTTTGAAAAGTAAAGAAGAATTTTTAGTCATAGATATTTTTTTATTGTAATATTTTTTTTTCGTTTCGTTGATCTTTTGGCGGTAATATTGGGAATGATTTTTGTACGTTTCCAGATTGTTTGATGTGGGTTTAGCTCGCCATTTACGTTCAGCTGAACGTAACTGTTGTTTTAGTAATACAAGAGAAGAGTTGAACCAGGGATTTTTTTGTTTTTTTGGAGAGATAGTTTTAATTGTTATAGGAGCAATTTTATTTAAAAGAGATTGACAGGTGTTGTTCCAGGTAGTTAGTTGGTCGTTTATAGATAGAGAGTTAAAGTTATCCAGATCCAGTAATGGTGTAACGAGAAGCGAGTCATCTATATTTTGGAAGTCTCTTACTTTAATAATTTTGGGAGATCTAAAGGGATCATGAGGGGGGTAAATAACTAGTGTTGATTGAATTAGACTATGGTCAGACCATGGGACTTTTAAGATTTCTAGATCTGAGAAATTATCAAATAATTCCCCTGAGGCAAAGATCATATCTAGAGTGTGACCTTTGATATGTGTTGGGCCAATTTTAAAGGGTTTAAGGTCAAGATCTTTCATGTGAACAAGAAATTCGGATGTATAAGGGTTGGATTTATCCTCGAAATGGAAATTGAAATCTCCAAGAAGTATAGTAAAAGGTGAAGCGGTAACAAAATTTGAAACAATAGATAATAACTGGGTGAAAGTAGATTGATTATTTGGAGGAGGGTTATATAGTAGAAGTAAATTGATATTTGGATTCGAGTTAAGTTTTAATTGAATAAATTCAATAGTACCAATGATTTGAGTGGATTCAACTACTGGGGATAAGTTGGCTTTGTAAATGATTGCAAGGCCTCCTCCTTTTTTATCTGTACGATGATTAAAACAATAGTTATAGTTAGGGGGGGAAGCATAAGACAAATAAGCTTCATCACCCTCCTTTAACCAGGTTTCTACAAGACAAAGAAGATCAAACGATTGATTGGTTAATAATGCCTCATTCCACCAATGCCTAAGGGCCAACCTCATCAGTGATGTCACAATGGCTTGATTGTCCTATACTTGGCTCACTTTTGCTACATTTTGATTTCTAGAGTGGTGCAGTGGTTAAAGCTACAGCCTCAACACCCTGATATTGTGGGTTCAAACCTTGGGCAAGCCACTGTCCCAGATAGACTGTGAGCCCCCCAGGTCAGATAGGGAAAATGCTTGAAGTACCTGCTTTGAGTATGGTTTATAGCTGCCTAAATGGGAGTATAAAAATCCCTTTCCCTCTCCCCTACCTATAGTCACATTTCAGAGCTTCCTAAATTAAGCTCTTACTTACTTGGGAAAAAAGAAACCCATAAGCACTATTTACCTGCCTTTATAAAAACTTTATAAAAAAGCCTCGATTTATTTGTCGTGTCTTGTTTACCTGCAGTCTTTGAAGTGTTTCAATCAAACACTATGAAATAGAGCACCGTACAGCAGATGAACCTCTCACCCCGAAGCTGTCCAGTCCTCTTCAGCATCTGACAGCTCCAAAATTAAAGCAATCAAACAGAGGCAGAGCTGATCTCTTTCGCCTCTAGGCACGGCAGTGCTGCTTGCTGTTTATTTGCTTTGCTTTCCCACCGAGGCCACGAGTTGTACGCAAACGGTTTCGGATTGAGTAAGTGGATCCCGTCAGTGGGGAAAGATCAGCGCTGAGGAACGCTTTGTGTCGTACTTTGCCGTGCCATTACAGTTTCTCGGAATCTGAAGTCCCTCATGTCTTGTATCTATAAGGAGGCCAGATGGGATTTAGAGTCAGCTGTAGGGCCGCGTGTGCAGGGTAGTTGCTTAGGGGACCAATGGGAGCCCAGAGCACGTGGCCTGCAACAAACCCAACCTTACAAAGAACATCAAATCAGTCACAACCATATTCATTTAGATTCCTAGCCTGTCCTGTGAGCTCAGAACAGGTGACAAAAGCACATTCACTGTAGATTACAGTAGACACGTAGGCCCTAAGGCCCTGATTCTGTATAGGACGCCCGGGAGAGGTGTCCTATTCAGAATCGGGCCTACACTAAACCCCGATTCTGTAACCGGCGTCCATGTTACAGATGCTGGTTGGAGAATCGGGTTAGATTAGACACGGCCCGCTATACTTATAGCGGCAGAGAGATCCCTAGCCGCAATAAGTATAGCGGCCGCGTCTACTTACAATGTAGACCAGCATTTTGTTGGCCTACATTGTAAGCGTCTCTTCCTCTACTAGGGAGACGCGTAGGGCCGCCTAGGTTCGCCTAAGGCCCTTAGGCGAGCTTAGGCGTCTTGCGGGCCTCCCTAGGCTCCCGGAGGCGCCTTCAATATAGGCGGCCTGCCTGGGGAGCATTTTTTTAAAAAACATGCATCCCGATTGGCTGATTAGACAGCTGTAGGACGCCTACAGCTGCCTAAAATCGGGACGCACTTTGTAGAATCAGGGCCTAATTCTATAAAGGGTGCCTAAGCCATGCCTAAAGTTAGACGTGCTTTAGGCATCCTATCTGTTTTTTTTCTGTTTTTAAGCTTTTGCAAATGAAGTTATGTATGCAATCTATATGTTTATGTCATGTGTTTTCTTTGCTTTCAAGAATGAGGTGATTGGAGCACTATTTAGTCAGAAAAAGAGGGTAGCTTTTTAGCACGAAAACTAAAACTATGTTTTTCATGTGCTGTGCTTCCGTTAATGGATCTTTTCGTCTAATTAGCAAATAGAACCCCTGCGAATTTCAAAAAAACCGCAAATACGGTTTTTAGGCAGGGGAGACAGGAGAGGGCAGCCGGAGCGCCGGCGAGTGAAGGAAATCACTCGCTGTATGCTCTGACTGCCTATTCCTGTACTAAATAAAGTCGGGCCTCCTGATTGGTAAGGCCCGACTTTAGTACAGGAAGAGGCGGCCGGAGCATACAGCGAGTGATTTCCTTCACTTGCCGGCGCTCTGGCTGCCCTCTCTTGCCTCTCCAGCTGCCCTCTCCTGTCTCCCCTGCCTGGTCAAACCGCTATAGAGAGAATCCAGTGGGGAGACTGAAACTAAATGCTGGATTGCATTTGTTTTTTGCTACTTCAGCTTGTCTGCGGTGTTCTTTGCTCACATGTTTAAAGACAATAGACTGTTTTCAGTCCAATTCTTTATATGTGAGTTTGCAAACCATTGGACCCCTGAGGAAGGCGTGTTCGCCGAAACACGGACAGTGTAGGGTCCGGTTGGATTTTTACCACTGTATTTTTTTTATCATTGTACTTTTTAAATTGAATTTTCATGTTTTTATATGTCAGTGTTTAATAAATTATCTCCAGAACATCTGTATCCACAGTTTTTTGTTTTTGTTTTCATCGGTGGATTGTTTTCACTGGATCATTGGGTTTCCCCATTTTTCTTTGTTGGATAGACTAGATGAGCCATTTGGCCTTTATCTGCCATCATGTTACAATGTTTCTATAACCATAAAGCCCTATGACCTCACAATGCAGGTGTAAAGAGCCTTAGCCTATAGGAAGAGGAAATGCAAATGTTAAGAGCCTTAGCCAATAAGGAGAGAGATAATGGTTACTGCAGATGGGCATTTTTTTTGCTACTTCAGCTTGTCTGCGGTGTTCTTTGCTCACATGTTTAAAGACAATAGACTGTTTTCAGTCCAATTCTTTATATGTGAGTTTGCAAACCATTGGACCCCTGAGAAAGGCATGTTCGCCAAAACACGGACCATGTAGGGTCCGGTTGGATTTTTATCACTGTATTTTTATCATTGTACTTTTTTCATTGAATTTGTATGTTTTGATATGTCAGTGTATAATAAATTATCTCCAGAACATCTGTATCCACAGTTTTTTTGTTTTTCTTTTCATTGGTAGATTGTTTTCACTTTGGATCATTAAGTCTCTCCATTTTTCTTTGCCGAGAAATAAATAAAAGCATTAAAGAAATCCAACTCCTAGTACTACAATTATAATGAAAACCAGCATAAAATCGCCATTCTAATAACATAATAATAAAATAATATAACATTAAGGACATTGCATGTCTGAATCTCACCTAAAACCCGATTCTCTAAAGCAGTGGTTCCCATCCCTGTCCTGGAGGACCACCAGATCAGTCGGGTTTTCAGGATAGCCCTAATGAATATGCATGAAGCAGATTTGCATGCCTGGCACCTGCGTTATATGCAGATCTCGCTCATCCATATTCATTAGGGCTATCCTGAAAACCCGACTGGCCTGGTGGTCCTCCAGGACAGGGCTGGGAACCACTGCTCTATAGGACACCTAAACTCTGCTGAGTGCGTTTCTACAAAGGGTGCCTAACTTTAGACACATTTTGCAGAATCAGTTATACTAGACATTCCTGGTACCTTACTTAGAACAGCCATGGTAGAGTAGGGCATGACAGGATGCAGAGAGAGGTTCATAGCAGTCACAGGAAGTGTTTTTTGTTGATTGTATAACAGCGTTCATCGGAAGAAGAGAGTGTAGCGGAGCAGCTTGCTGGAGGTAGTTTAAGTTTCAAGTTTATTAAAAAAATTTGAAACCATTTAATCAGGTTTCTAAGCAGTGTACAATATAAAATTTACATAAAAACAGATTAAAAATCAGGGATACTAGACAAAACCAAAGTGGCTTAATAAGACACATAATAAGACATATGGACTTACTTCAAACAATAGGAAAGAAAGGGAAGAACTACAATCGTGAAAGAAAAAGAAAACCAAAAAAGGAAAATACAAAAGGTTAGGGTAAAAAGTGATAACATTTGTTTGTTTTTTGTCCTTAAGAGGACAGTTATTGTCCAAAGGCATCGTGGAACAAAAATGTTTTTAGTTTTGATTTGAATTGTTTTATTTCGGATTCACTGCGCAAATGATTGGGCAGCGAATTCCAGAGAGTGGGGGCGGTGACAGCAAAGTTGTTGGAACGCAACGTGTTGATTCATTTGAAAGAAGGTATGACGAGAAGATTTTGTGACATTGAACGAAGCGATTTTAAAGAATTATAAGGAAATAAAAGTCTGTTAATAAACTCCGGTTGATTATTTAGTCTTGTTGTAAAGGTTAAAAGTAGGATTTTATAACTAATTCTATGTTCAACGGGTAACCAATGTGCACTGAATAGGAGAGGTGAGATATGATCATATCTTAGCACCACAAATAATCTTGATAGCTGTGTTTTGCACAATCTGAAGCCTTCTAATTTCCTGTTTTGTAATGCCTTTATCAAGGGCATTACAGTAGTCTATGCAAGAAATTACTAGAGAGTCGATCAATGTATTCAAGGAAGCTGGTTCTAGTATCTTTGCAAGAGAATGTATCATTCTAAGACGATAGGTTTTTACTGCTCTTCAGAATCTCATCAATGAGTTCAGTGATCTGATCTGTGCAGGCAGCTGGTTCCATAGGCGTGGCTATAGGAGCGCTTACGGGCAGTTTCTATATGGAGAGATCTCCCTCAGTAGGTGCATAGCCGCCTTTCTGCTCCGCAGCGGAGGGGGCGGGCAGGGGTATACTGCTGAAGTTTGGAGGTGATGTAGGCTGGTGTGCTGAGATGGAATTGTTGGTGAGCTATTACCAGGGTCATGAATGTGCAGCGTTTGTTGATCGGAAGCCAGTGTTCTGCTTGGAGGGCTGGGGAGGTGGGGGTCGCGATAATTGAGGTTGCACAGGAGGCGGATTGCCAAGTTTTGAACCCTCTGGAGGCATTTGAGTTTCTTGGCGGTCACTCCGTTAAATATGGAGTTACAGTAGTCCATTTTGGAGAGTACATAGGCGTGCAGAAGTTGAGAGAGGTCAGGTTTGGACATCCAAGGAAGATACTGGCTTTGTGCATAAGAACATAAGAATTGATGCTGCTAGGTCCAACTAGGACCAGTGGTCCAACTTGCCCAGCAGTCCGCTCCCGCGGTGGCCCTTAGGTCGAAGACCAGTGCCCTAACTGAGACTAGCCCTACCTGCGTATGTTCCGGTTCTGCAGGAACTTGTCTAACTTTGTCTTGAATCCCTTGAGGATGTTTTCCCCTATGAAAGACTCCGGAAGAGCATTCCAGTTTTCTACCACTCTCTGGGTGAAGAAGAACTTCGTTATGTTTGTACGGAATCTATCCCCTTTCAATTTTAGAGAGTGCCCTCTCGTTCTCCCTATCTTGGAGAGGGTGAACAACCTGTCCTTATCTACTAAGTCTATCCCCTTCAGTACCTTGAATGTTTTGATCATGTCCCCTCTTAATCTCCTCTGTTTGAGGGAGAAGAGGCCCAGTTTCTCTAATCTTTCGCTGTACGGCAGCTCCTCCAGCCCCTTAACTATTTTAGTCGCTCTTTTCTGGACCCTTTCGAGTAGTACCGTGTCCTTCTTCATGTACGGCGACCAGTGCTGGACGCAGTACTCCAGGTGAGGGCGCACCTTGGCCCGGTACAGCAGCATGATAACCTTCTCTGATCTGTTCACGATCCCCTTCTTAATCATTCCTAGCATTCTGTTCACCCTTTGCGCGGACGGCTTCATCGACCTTTCAGGCTCATAACATTTACGTGATTTCCCCATTATTTTCTATACGTAACATGGGTGTATACAAAGTACTATCCAGCTAGTCAGTGTATATATTGGCTTATCTAGGAAGGCTGTGGATCCACTGGAGAATTAAAGGCTTATGAGGGGGTGCTGAAAAGGTCTCAGCCCAATACCCAGCTTCCTAAATTCTGAATGTTATTTTGCCACCGAACCTGAAAAGCGTGTTCTCTTATTTTGTTAAGTGTCCATTTCTTTTGATATTGTTTCCGATCATTGGGGGAAACAGCATACTGGGCTTGATGAACCTTAAATCTGTCCCAGTATGGCAATTTTTATGTTCTTATATGATTGAAGTCTACAAAATCCTGAGTAGTGTAGAACAGGCACAAGTGAATTGATTTTTTTCTCCAGCACAAGTGACAAAAAAACAGGGGGCTCTCGATGAAGTTACAGGGAAATACTTTAAAACCAATAGGAGGAAATATTTTTTCAAAGAATAGTTAAGCTCCAGAACTCGTCTCCAGAGGATGTGGTAAGAATGGCTTCCATGGCTGGTTTTTAAAAAGGTTTGGACAATTTCCTGGAGGAACAGTCCATAGTCAGACAAGGGGACGTCACTACTTTATAGCCAGGATCAAAATCTCTCGGAACAGCCAAAGATAGGTAATTAAACTGGAGGAAAAAGGTCTCAGTAACCCCGTGAACCATCCCATGTGGTGTCATAGAACTTTATGGTCATAGAAACATCCCATGTGGATGGTTCCTGGGGTTACTGAGACCTTTTTCCTCCAGTTTAATTACCTATCTTTGGCTGTTCCGAGAGATTTTGATCCTGGTTATAAAGCTATGCATGCAACATATAGACAAATGGAAGTTATGTGCGCCAGTGCCCCATTTTGGCATGCCGTTATGGCCGATGTAATTGCACTGAAAGTCTTCCAATGCACCAAAATAAACTTTATTGAAAAATACAAATTCTGCACTGTAGTAATCATTTAACACAAAACCAGATAACTTGCAATTAAAAAAAGGTTGATTACATAAGAGTGATAACTGGCAGGTTATGTAAATCTTTGACATACTGAAATAGCTGAGCTTAAATGCTAAGCAGCTGTCGGCATCTTATATCACATTATCAGACACATTGCAGTTAAGAAAAATGAGATTTACAGATTTGTTGTGTAGGGCAGATGTATTGTGAGAGAATAGAGAGTCGTTGGCCACCACCAACTTTCTGGTTATCTATCTGGTTGGTTTCTGGGCAGTTCTTGCCAGTTGGTTCTCATCTGCCTAAAAGGAAAAAGGCAAAACGCTGCGGCAAAGCGTCTCGGAGGTGGTAACATAGTAACATAGTAGATGACGGCAGATAAAGACACGAATGGTCCATCCAGTCTGCCCAACCTGATTCAATTTAAATTTTTAAAATTTTTTCTTCTTAGCTATTTCTGGGCAGGAATCCAAAACTTTACCCAGTACTGTGCTTGGGTTCCAACTGCCAAAATCTCTGTCAAAACCCACTCCAGCCCATCTACACCCTTCCAGCCATTGAAGCCCTCTCCAGCCCATCCTCCCCCAAACGGCCATATACAGACACAGACCGTGCAAGTCTGCCCAGTACTGGCCTTAATTCAATTTTTTAATATTATTTTCTGATTCTAGATCCTCTGTGTTCATCCCACGCTTCTTTGAACTCTGTCACCGTTTTCCTCTCCACCACCTCTCTCGGGAGCGTATTCCAGGCATCCACCACCCTCTCCGTAAAGTAGAATTTCCTAACATTGTTCTTGAATCTCCGTTCTCTTAGATGGATTTCAAGATTTGATATCAGCATTATTTCATTTCTATTCAATATTTGCCTTATGTCCAGAAATTTTGGACCCCCGATGAAGGCTATCACGTTAGCTGAGACACGGACCATATAGGGTCTTTACCCTCAACATAAACAATTGAGTTCATCTCTTGTCTGGCTGATTTCCAACGAATCGGCATCACAAGCTTGCCTTAAGGTCTAGCGCATTCGCTGTGGCGTATCCTTCATCAATGACAGCCATCAAGCCATCCTGAGACTTTATTCTTACTATCTGGATTGTCTTGATTGGATTTTTATCAGACAATATATATTTATATTTTTACTGGACATTTTATTCTTAGCATTTACTGTTTGTTTTCGTTGTTCACTTGTTAGAATAACTTGGTCGTTCCAGCCTTTAACTCCAATGGTTCTAATCTGCCTGCCACAGGACATGTGGTATTGGCAGGTTAAAATATTGCTTGTAAGAATTTTCATTCTTCATCTTCCTTCTCCACTAATCGTGATAGGATTCAGTAGTTTTTACCTCCAGTCCTTGAAGACAGCAAACAGCTTGAATATTCAGATTTATTTCTAATGAGTACATACAACTGTTTTGGCTGCTGGCACACTAACCTCGGGGTTTCGGCTGGAGGGCACCCGAAAATGTGCGGATATCGACACAATGATGTCATGTGAATGCGTGACATCATCACGTCCGCGCATGCTCAGATGTCCTCCAGCCGCGGCCCTGAGCCTCCAATTACTGCCAGTGGAGGGGGGGATGCTGCAGAAGGAGAGGTGAGGGTCTGGGATAGGCACGTGGGATCTCTCAGAGAGAGAAAGAGATAATGGTTACTGTGGATGGGCAGACTGGATGGGCCATTTGGCCTTTATCAGCCATCATGTTTCTATGAATATACAGTTCTATGACATCACAATGTAGGTGTAAAGCCAATAGGAAGAGGAGATGCAAATGTTAAGAGCCTTAGCCAATAGGGAGAGAAGGAGATAGTGGATGCTGCAGATGGGCAGACTGGATGGACCATTTAGCCTTTATCTGCTATCATGTTACAATGTTTCTATAATCATAAAGCTCTATGACCTCACAATGCAGGTGTAAAGAGCCTTAGCCTATAGGAAGAGGACATGTAAATGTTAAGAGCCTTAGCCAATAGGGAGAGGAGGAGATAGTGGATACTGCAGATGGGCAGACTAGATGGGCCATTTGGCCTTTATCTGCCATCATGTTACTAAGTTTCTATAATCATAAAGCTCTATGACCTCACAATGCAGGTGTAAAGAGCCTTAGCCTATAGGAAGAGGACATGCAAATGTTAAGAGCCTTAGCCAATAGGGAGAGGAGGAGATAGTGGATGCTGCGGATGGGAAGACTAGATGGGCCATTTGGCCTTTATTTGCCATCATGTTTCTATGTTTCCATGTAAGTCTTCAACTGAATCAGCCAATTCTAATTTTATTTCTTTTTGCATTTCCTTAAGGTGCTTGCTGCGGTGGGGGTTTAGAGTTTGCCAGTGAGGCAGCCCTTTACTAATCAGTCTTCTTTGCAATGAATAGCATTTATTTACTGAGTGGATTTTAATGATTGACCCCTGACACAGGCATATATGCCGAGAAACAGGGACCATGTTGTGTTATTGGTTAAAAAAAAAAAGTGACCATACATAAATCAAAAAGGGGCAGTGGAGATACAAATTATTCATGTAATTAATACATAATAAGTAAATCACCTATATATTTCTTATTGCCTAGTTCTAGCACTTTACCCTTAAAGGCATTTTGCAAAGGAAAAGTATTCACACCTTCCTCTTTAAAAACTAGTGCAAAGACCACAGGTAAAATGTAGAGATGAGCACAGACCAAAAAAAAAAGTTTGTTTTTGTTTGGCTGGTTATTTGGGTTCATTTGAAACATTCATTTTAATAACTTTTTTAAAACATGTATTTAAATACAATTAATGTTTTGCTTATAAAATTTTATTATATTGAATGATGTTTTTCAATTTTTCAATATTTCATTGTATACTTTTTAATTTCGTCAATGTTATAATTGTATGTTTTATCTGATTGTGATCTGCTTGGAAGTGTTTTGGTGCGGGCAGAATAGAAATGCTGACATTAATTAAGGGCTCCTTTTATCAAATTGCAGGAGATCATTTTAGCGCGGGCCGGCGAGGTAAATGCTCCGACGCTCTACGGAACTGTAAAGCACAGTGGAGTATTTACCTCACCTGCCTGCAGTAAAAAAAAAAGCTCTACCATGGTTTGATAAAATGATCCCTAAATTAAATTAATGTGTATACTGATTTTCCATGCACTAAAAAATTTAAGCTGGCCAAATGAACCGAATGTATATGAGTGAATGCACATCCCTAGTAAAAATACCTAGAGTGTACAGCATTGTGGGTGGGCCGGAAATCACAGAATTCCCTGATTACAACAAGATCTCCTTCAAGGAGAACCCACCCATACCACTGGAACATATAGTACCAGATGCATCTCCTCCAGCCCTGGACCTGCTCAAGCGCTTCCTAGTGTACCCATCCAAACAGAGGATCTGGGCCACAGAGGCCTTTTTGCTCCCATATTTCTTCACAGAACCACTGCCTGCTCATCACTCGGAGCTCCCCATCCCCCAGCGTAGTGGGAAGAAAACCCGGCAACGACTGCAGCATCAGCACGAATACCGCATTGATCAGCCCCTGGAATAATCTGTGGTTGATCCTGAATTGATCGCCCCATATGTCATGCGATGAGGGGAAAAGCCCCACCCTCCAATGTAGGCGGTGTTGGGTGGAATTTATCAGAATGAGAGCGAGAATTGGAAAATTGTCCCAGTAATAATGTTACCTTTAAATCCCCTGTTTTATCAGTTATGTTTTTATTAAATTTATTGTAAACCGCCTAGACCAGGGATCTCAAAGTCCCTCTATTGAGGGCCGCAATCCAGTCGGGTTTTCAAGATTTCCCCAATGAATATGCATTGAAAGCAGTGCATGCACATAGATCTCATGCATATTCATTGGGGAAATCCTGAAAACCCGACTGGATTGCGGCCCTCAAGGAGGGACTTTGAGATCCCTGACCTAGATGTAATGACAGGCGGTATATCAAATTAATTAATAAACTTGAAACTTGTTTGGATATTATCTTCTACAAGCAAATTACTATTTTTTTAAAAAAACAGCAATTGCTTCATTGCTGAGTAAAGATATGGAATATGTGCACTGGTGCAAATATTCACTTTCTTGTTTAGTCATTATCTTATGAAAGCACAGGATTAAGGGATCATATGGACCTACAGATGCTCTTTCATCTGTGCAAGGCTAACAGCTTGTGCTCATATAATAGACTGTAGATAAGATACTTATTATCTTGTTTCATATACCAATCTGTTCCTTGAAATCTGGTTTCATGCATCTAGGGGTCAGAATAGAGTGTGTGAAGTGAACCGGAAAGGTATTTTAAAGTTTATTTTTTTTTAATAGATGAATACATAGAAAGAGAAACAGGATTAAGAATTCTTTTCTGTAAGAACTGCAATTTGTGCAATTTTAATTGAACATTCGATCAAAATGCAGAGTTCATCTGTCATCATTTCTCCAAGAAATTACTAAACAGGTTTCAAAGTTGACAGATCTGCCTGACTAAATCTTGTCTTTCAAAATTAAATTGTTGGAGGTGGATATTTATGGTAACAAGACAAACACCAGTGATAAGCTTGTTATCCATCTCGTAAAGAAATACAGTGGGTTCAAAGCAACTTGGCTTAGGCAATTGAAAAAAGCAATAGTCATACAATATGTTTAAAGTCAAGGGAGACTAATTCTTGAATAAAAACAGATCTTAGATTTTCTCAAAAAACATTTCTACATGAGATAGCCTGAAAAAACAATGTCTATATTCTATATTAAAACAATCCCTCCCCCCTTGTTCCCCAATAAAAATGGGGATATAAACCTCTTAGGGCCCGATTCACTAACCTGCCCAATCGTGACTGATCCGTGTCCGATCCGGGCAGGGCCGATCGATTCTGGAAGGAAGAATATTAAAATGGGGGCAATTGGAGGCACACCCCCATCCGCTGACACGGATCGCTAGGTAGCGATCTCGACGCATGTGCAGACCATCTACTTTGCCTGTAGATGGTCTGCGCATGTGTTCGCTAACAGGTTTGGTGGGTTTTTTTTAACTTTTTTTCACTGGCCCTGACTCACCTGCTCTCTGCCACCCTACCCTGCAGTGCGAGCCCGTGGTTTTAACCCGCGGGTTTAAAGCGGGTTAAAACCACGGGCTCGCACTGCAGGAAAGGGTGGCAGAGGGCAGGAGAGTCGAGGGAGGCAGAGGGCAGATCATGGCGGAGAGCCGGGGAACCAGAGAGAGAGTCGGGGGAGGCAGAGAGTAGGCCGCGGCGGAGAGCAGGAGAGCCGGGGAGCCAGAGAGAGAGTCAGGGAGGCAGAGAGCAGGTCGTGGCAGAGAGCAGGAGAGCCGGGGAGGCAGAGAGCAGGTTTATTTCAGGGATGCAGGGCTGGCAGGACATTTGGAAAGGATGTGAGCGACTGGTCTCCAGCAGTCGCTTCTTGTTGATTGGCCAGCCTAGTCGGTGTTCAAGATTTTTGTTTAGTGAATCACATCCCTGCCTACTTTGCATTTCCCCTCATTTGCATGCATGGATCCCCTCATTTCTCCTCATTTGCATGCTTTGACACGCAGCTCCCGATTGGTGAGGCCCGACTTTAGTACAGGAAGAGGCGGTCTGAGCATACCGCGAGTGATTTCCTTCACTTGCCGGTTCTCCAGCTGCTTTCTCCTGCCCGGTCATTCGCGGTCAGAAAATACCGCAAATGACCGGAACTGCGAATCGCTGATCGCGAATGACCGGGGGAGCACTGTATATCTCACAAGAGGTAGAAATGGACACTAGGCTACGCGAGTCTACAAAAAGTAGCACGGCAGCAGTATTAGGAAGAGATGGCAGGAGATCATTGACAAAGTTGGAAGGAGGAGGGGAAAGGACATATGGTCTCACAAACTCTGTGTGCTTCTTGGTTTGGCTCCCTGTTGCTCCTCATGTTTAATTGCTAAATCCTTGTTCTTGGCTCTTAATAAAACTCTGCAGCCATCTCCAAAGCCTTTGGCTCCCTGATCTGGATGATTGTTTCTTGGCCTCTGGAGCAATATTTTGTAGGCCAGGGCTGCCCAAGTCCGGTCCTCGAGATCTACTTGCAGGCCAGGTTTTCAGGATATCCACAATGAATACGCATGAGAGAGTTTTGCCTGCACTGCCTTCTTGGTATGCAAATTTCTCTCATGCATATTCATTGTGGATATCCTGAAAACCTGGCCTGCCAGTAGATCTTAAGGACTGGAATTGGGCAGCCCTGATGTAGGCAGCCCAAACATAGTGGCTTACTATGAGTGCATACTTCTAGGCCAGGGGTAGGGAACTCCGGTCCTCGAGAGCCGTATTCCAGTCGGGTTTTCAGGATTTCCCCAAGGAATATGCATGAGATCTATTTGCATGCACTGCTTTCAATGCATATTCCTTGGGGAAATCCTGAAAACCTGGCTGGAATACGGCTCTCGAGGACCGGAGTTCCCTACCCCTGTTCTAGGCCCTGAGCTTCTGGAATAGGTTTTCAATATATTTTCCCATTCGGCATGTAATCTCTGAGGGTTCAAACTGGGATCCTTGCTGGACTTCCAGAGCTTAGTGTGAGCGTGTGACCAAAAAAATCTCATGTAGATCCTACAGGCAGAGGGTGATCACTGGCTTGGAATCTGTGAATACCAGGAGAAGTGCTGCTGTGCAAAAGGGGATGGAGACCCAATCCCAGAAAAAAAGAATGTGCCAAGGAGAGCAGAGCAAGGAAATGATCCGTGCCTTTGGTTAATAGGGAGTCACAAATTGAAGATGGGTTAAACCTACGAAGGAAAGAGGAGAGTGAGAGGTGGGAAGCAGTGAAGGGATGGGTGAGCTAAACCTTCATCAAATAGCAACGGGTTAGGGTAGGAGTAGGGAACTCTGGTCCTCGAGAGCCGTATTCCAGTCGGGTTTTCAGGATTTCCCCAATGAATATGCATTGAAAGCAGTGCATGCAAATAGATCTCATGCATATTCATTGGGGAAATCCTGAAAACCCAACTGGAATACGGCTCTCGAGGACCGGAGTTCCCTACCCCTGGGTTAGGGAAAAGTGCTCTGGAGCTTGTTGGGGAGTATTGGGAAATAGACGTCTGGGTCAAGGGGAAATGAGAAGCAGAACAGGCTAAAAGGGCTGGATTCTGTAAAGGACGACCGGTCTGAGAAGCTTTTGAGAATCGCACATGGCCGTCCTACATAGAATCGCAACACCGTGATTTTCTAACCGGTGTCCATGTCTCAGACGCTGGTTAGAGAATCGGGTTGCCGCTGAACTGATCGCGGCAAGGGAATCTCCCTGCCACGATCAGTTTAACAGCAGGGAACCTATGTTCCTCCCCCCCACGAAGACTACCGGCAGGAGGGATGCCAAGTCCCTCCTGCCGGAACCCCCGAAGAATCCCCTCCCCTTTTTAACTTCAGCGTGAGCAGCCGTCAACTTACTGCCCGTGTTGGCTTTGGCGCTCTCTCTGATGTCACTTCATAGGCGCGGGTCCCGGAAGCGATGACGGAGAGAACGCCGAAGCCGACACAGGCAGCAAGTTGGTGGCTACGCACGCCGATGTTAAAAAGGTATGGGGGAAGGGAAGGGAAGGGGTGTGTGTGTGCGGCAGGGGGATAGAGGGATGGGGTCTGGCCTTGAGGGCCATAGGTTGGGCAAGCCTGATCTAGACAAATGATATGGAATGACGGAATAACCAAAGGGTTATGTTGAGATGATCTTAAGGCCCCATTAGGAACATAAGGAATTAGCTGTCTAGAGAGATATAAATGAAGACCTGAGTGGTTTAATTTGCCTCCAATTCTGTACACGGTGCCTAAAATATAAGGCTCCAAGGGAATGCGGTGCATAGCAGCTGTCAATCTTCAGTTAGGCGCCATTTATAGAATCGCACCTTGCGGCACCTAAATTGAACCTAAGCGCCAGTAGGCATCAGAATTTTAGGCGCCCCCAGGGTTTTACTGACCTACAAGAGTATTTGCTCCGAAGCTCCTCAGTAGCTGTTCTCTCTCATCACTTCTCACACTCCCCCCCCCCCCCCCCCCGAGCACTCTGCTCATCGGATAAGTCTCTCTAATCTGTATCCTTCTCCTCTACAGCCAACTCCAGACTCCGTCCCTTCTACTTTACCGCACCTTATGCCCGGAACAAACTGCCTGACTAGATACATCAGGTTCCATCCATCTCTGGCAGACTTCTAAGCCTTCTAAGCGCCAATACCTGTCTTATCCTTCCTTCTGTAATTCTCCCGCTTGGGCAAAGTATATTGATGCACCTTCTTGTCTAGTTTGTCTGGCTTGACTAGATTGTAAGCTCTTCTGAGCAGGGACCGTCTCTTCTGTTTTGATGTACAGCGCTGCATGGTTTCATAGTTCATAGTTTATTCAAATTTGATAAAACGCTTCTCCTGGAATACAAAGTGTTGTACAATAAACATTTAAATATGAATAGGGAACAAACAACAAATTATAAACATAGACCATGGTGCACCCTCACCTGCAATACTGAGTCCAGCACCGGTCGCCGTACATGAAGAAGGACATGGTACTACTCGAAAGGGTCCAGAGAAGAGCGACTAAGATGGTTAAGGGGCTGGAGGAGTTGCCGTACAGTGAAAGATTAGAGAAACTGGGCCTTTTCTCCCTTGAACAGAGGAGATTGAGAGGGGACATGATCAAAACATTCAAGGTACTGAAGGGAATAGACTTAGTAGATAATGTAGAAAGATTTAAGGTAGACTAATCAGTTACATAAAAAAGTTACGTGCCTGTTAGTTTTTCTAGGGAATACCATATCTCTGCCAGATCCAAATTTCTTTGTCTATTTATAAGACACAAGACCCAGGCTAATGAGAAATACTTTTATTATGAAAATAGAAAAATATAATTCACAAGCCAGCAGCAATATCTAAATATTGTTCACAAAATATCCGATTACATATATGAAACTCAGTACATAATTATCACAACACACTTTTCTCTTCTGGGACACCCCACCTCCATCCTCTTCCTCCTGTGCCAATACACTAAACCTATTAGTATCCTCGACCCAGTGAAAGATTAGAGAAACTGGGCCTTTTCTCCCTTGAACAGAGGAGATTGAGAGGGGACATGATCAAAACATTCAAGGTACTGAAGGGAATAGACTTAGTAGATAATGTAGAAAGATTTAAGGTAGACTAATCAGTTACATAAAAAAGTTACGTGCCTGTTAGTTTTTCTAGGGAATACCATAATATCTCTGCCAGATCCAAATTTCTTTGTCTATTTATAAGACACAAGACCCAGGCTAATGAGAAATACTTTTATTATGAAAATAGAAAAATATAATTCACAAGCCAGCAGCAATATCTAAATATTGTTCACAAAATATCCGATTACATATATGAAACTCAGTACATAATTATCACAACACACTTTTCTCTTCTGGGACACCCCACCTCCATCCTCTTCCTCCTGTGCCAATACACTAAACCTATTAGTATCCTCGACCCTATCCCCCCTTCTTTGCCTCTGGTGTTTCTCCGCCTTCTTACTACGTACCATTTCCCATGTACCCTCATCCCCAGCCCCACCCTCTCTCTCTCCCCCTGCTTCCTGCATCAGCCCTTCACCCTGCCTCACCCTTTCCTGGCTATCTTCCTGACCACCCTCCTGATCCCGTTCCTCCTTCTGGACCTGCTCCCGAGGTTCCTCCCCTCCCCATCATCTTCCACCCTCCCCCCTTCATTTTCCTCTCGCCACCTGTTATGTGCAGCCCTCAAACACTTGCTGAACGGGTGCCCCGGACATCCACACAAATTGCACCGAATGAGGTCACACTCCTCCACAATATGCCCTTTCCCTCCACATTTTACACACATCAGGGTAGGACACACCATACTTAGATGCCTAAACAATCCACATTGAAAACATACCCTGGGCTGCCCCTTGTAAAAACATTGGATGCGCTCTCTCCTAATGGTGGAACATGCTGTATCACATTACCCACTTGACTTAGCTTCATGCTGGCCATCATTCCACCAGCCCAGACCCTATTCGGGTCCATGATCTTCACTAATGGAGTTCGAAGCATCCCATACCGATTCAACCAGTATGTCAGGTCTGAACTGACATACTGGACTCATTTCTTACTAACACTGTCACTTGCACAAGGTCAGGTTTACTTACAGGTATGGCTTTAAATTCTGCCCACTGCTCCCTCCCCCTCCCCCTCTCATATTTTTCCCAAAATAACTCTAAACCCCTCTGCCTCTGAAAACTGATGTCATACTCCGGAACCATTACCGGGTGAATACAGGCATACAGGTCCTCAGGGATGAAGCCCAATCCCGGAACCATTCTCAATAACCCTTTCCCTTGTTGGCATATTCCCCACCCCCACCCACTTCAACTAAACTTTTCTTCTCTTGAAAATACTACCCTCTCCCCCTCCCCCACCCCCCCACTACTATTACCATTCCCTCCACCATCCTCCCTCCTTCCCCCACTCTCCCCTTGCACATTCCCCCTTCCCCAATTCCTACCCCCCTGCCCCAACCCCCCAGCTACTACATCTGCATAAGATATTCCCCTTTTAACCCCTTTCTAGGCACCATGCCCATTACCACCACCAGATCCCCCACCCTCTCCCATCCCTTCCCCCTCCCCAACACCCCCATTCACATCCATAGGGATCTGACCAACTTCAAACTGCCTTCATTCAGTTCTTTCAACTGCAGTTCTTTAGAACAAGGCAAAACTTGCTTTGTCAATTGCTGCCACTGTGGCAGCGCAGTTTCATCACCTGCAGCCACCTCCTGCTGTACTTCTCTCTGTAGATTCTCAGGTTCCAGCTCCTGACTCCACTCCACTCCTTCCAACACACTGGAAACACCTCTTTGCTGTACTCTGCACTTTGAATTAGGCTGAGTTCCCTCAGCACAGCTCAGAGAAGACTCCACCCCTTTCTCAGTCACATTCTCAGTCACACAAATGATTTCACCCACCAGTTCTTGGGAACTCCTCCTCTGAGCTGCATTGTGGGATATTCCTTGCAGATGGAACTCAGGTGTTTCCAATCCCTGCTGCTGCTCAATCACTTTCAAACCACATTCCTCCTCCTCCAAGAACTGTAGCAAGTTACTGGGCAAACTAGTCTCAGCTACCTGCTGTTCCAGTACTCCCTCAGGTGCTTTTATTAAAATTTGTGGTAGCTCAATCTCTGTTTGTGGTTTCTCAGTCCTTGCTAGTACTTGCTCAAACTCTATATGAAGTTTCTCAGTCCCTGCTTGTTACAGGTAGTTCACTCTTTGTGTGGCTTTCTTCTTCCTGGGCTCCTTTGTCCGCCCCTCCTCCACTCTGGTTTCTGCTGTATCTGCACTCTTTTCCCAGCTGTACCAATTCAGGCTGTCTCCCAACTTTTCTCCAGTAGCCTCTGTGGTAGCTTTTTCTTCCACTGCTGTGGGAGTTTCCTGCACCCCTTTTTTAACTGTCCTGCTTCTGCACAGGGTTTTTCTGTAGAAACTGCTGTTTGTACTTTCCCCTCGTGTCCCTGCAGCCCTGCTCTGTTCTGATACACTTCAGCCATGGGGTTAGACACATCTTTTGTAATAACAGCCATTTCTGTTATGCAGTTCTCCACCTGCCGCTGAAGGTATTGCTGTTCTTTCTTATACTTTTTCTTTTGCTCCTCTGGAGTCAGTTTATACAGAGTGGACACCATACGTTGTTTCTTTTGTAAGTCCTGCAGCTTTTTCTCCAGTCCAGCCATCCCCTTAACTGTTAGTATGGCTCTTGTGGCCAAATCCATGTCCTTCTCTACCTCCCCACTGAAAATATCCTCCTCTGACCCTCGTAAGTCTTCCATATCCTCCACCACTGTAACAGCCTGGGCTTTCTGCCTGCCCATCTCCACCTCTAACTCCCAGGCCCTGCCAGACCCCTGTTGTACCTTCATGCTCCTTGGTGTCAACTCTGGAACAGGAACCCTTCCTCCAGGAGCTCTGGGGTCTGGCTCTCCTGGCCTCCTCCAGCCTGATGATCCAGGCTTTTCACCATCTGGTTCCCTCCTTCCTTCCAAAGTAGGCCCTCCAAACCAGGACCTTCCCTGGGAAGGGACCCCAGGCTTCATTGCTCTGCCTGGGGCACAGAGCTAGGCCCAGCTCCCACCTTCCACAGGCCTCTGGTTCTCAGTTGCAGCTCTCTCTCCAGCTCCTCTCACAACCAAAGTCACACACAGACTGGTTCCAACTAAAGTCTCCGTCAAAGCTCACTCCAGTCCATCTACACCCTCTCATCCATTGAAGCCCTCCCCAGCCCATCCTCCACCAAATGGCCATAGACAGACACACACCGTGCAAGTCTGCCCAGTACTGGCCTTAGTTCTTCAATATTTACTATTATTTTCTGACTAGCTTTATAGCCCGTTACATTAACAGGTGCTAGAATATATGTGTGTGTCTGTCTTTATTTCTTTCTCTCTATGTCTCCTTAGCCGCTTTCTGTATTTCTGTCTTTCTTTCTTTGGGCTGTCCACCACCACCCCTTGCGTGCTCCCCCTGTCCATTCTCCCTTCTTTTACCTCCCCTGTATCCACCACCACCCCTTCACTGCTCCCCTTATCCAGCAGCAGACCTTCTCCCTCTGTTTTACCTCCCCCCTATCCATCAGCACCTCTTCCTGCTCCCCCTGTCCAGCAGTAGGCCTCCCTTCCTTTTTCCCCCACTGTCTATCAGCACCTCTTCCTGCTCCCCCTGTCCAGCAGTAGGCCTCCCTTACTTCCCCCCCTGTCCATCAGCACCTCTTCCTGATCCCCCTGTCCAGCAGTAGGCCTCCCTTCCTTTTTCCCCCCTGTCCATCAGCACCTCTTCCTGCTCCCCCTGTCCAGCAGTAGGCCTCCCTTCCTTTTTCCCCTCCCCTGTCCATCAGCACTTCTTCCTGCTCCCCCTGTCCAGCAGTAGGCCTCCCTTCCTTTTTCCCCTCCCCTGTCCATCAGCACCTTTTCCTGCTCTCCCTGTCCAGCAGTAGGCCTCCCTTCCTTCCCCCCCCTGTCCATCAGCACTTCTTCCTGCTCTCCCTGTCCAGCAGTAGGCCTCCCTTCCTTCCCCCCCTGTCCATCAGCACCTCTTCCTGCTCCCCCTGTCCAGCAGTAGGCCTCCCTTCCTTTTTCTCCTCCCCGTCCATCAGCACCTCTTCCTGCTCCCCCTGTCCAGCAGAAGGCCTCCCTTCCTTTCCTCCCCCTCACCAGATCAGAATCTCCCCTCTGTCTATCCCCCATCAGTCCAGTATCTCCCCTTTCTCTATCCCCCCAACAGTCCAGCATCTCCCTTCTCTCTATCTCTCATCAATCCAGCATCTCCCCTCTGTCTCCTCCTGTCAGCCGTTGCCGTTCGCCATCTTGTTGAGCTGCTGCCAACAGCAGTGGGAGCAGCGCCACCAGCATCAGCGCTGCCATCGCCGCTTCCGGACACTGTGGGAGCCCCCGCGCATCACCGTGGCACGGGTAGACGAGCGGCAGTTGATTCCAGAGTGCGCTAGGCCAGCTTTTCAGCCTTTCTCGAGGGGGCGGGACAGGCTGGTGAGGAGCTTCGGGGGCTGCTGCTATTAGCCCCGGCAGAGACGGAGCAGCCGAGTTGAGCTGGCAGCAGAGCCCTCGTGTGTGCCCTCCCCCCCCCCCCGTGCCAGCACTGCTCTCCCTCTCAGCAGGCTGTGCCGAACCGCGGCTTCTTCGCTCCGGAGCTCGGTAGTGGGGCAGTGAGCGGGCGCAGGGGGATCGGGGCCATGCTGTCAGCGGGACAGCCCCAGCCCTCTCCCTCCTCCCCTCGTGGAGCACGCATATACACTCTCGCCTTGGCACATCCCGACAGAACAGGGATCAGGGAACACGCGGCGCGAGTGCGCATGCGTACTTAGCATTTTATTATTATAGATTCTAGATCCTCTGTGTTCATTCCAAGCTTTTTTGAACTCCGTCATCGTTTCCCTCTTCACCACCTTTCGCGGGAGGGCATTCCAGGCATCCACCACCCTCTCCGTAAAGAAGAATTTCCTTACATTGCTCTTAAGTCTACCACCCCTCAACCTCAAATTATGTCCTCTGGTTTTACCATTTTATTTTCTCTGGAAAAGATTTTGTTCTACGTTAATATCTTTCAAATATTTGAACTCTTCCCATGGGAGGGGGGTGTAAAACCCAGCGGGGAGCACTCTTTATGTTGATGCATTTGTAAGTGGCAGATATATGAGCGCATGGGGGCTAATACAACTGAGAACCCCCTACGTCTATCATATCTTCAGAAGATTTGGCCAGAAAAACATTACTTCTGTTCGCCCAGATTAAATGCAGTTTTTCAAGGCAGAAGTGATGGAATACTTGCGCCATTACAGACGAGCAAGTTAATTAAAAGTATTCCGCCGACAATACTCTGATTTATTAATTAACTTCAGGGCATGTTAAGGCGAGTACACAGAGAGAAATCACAATAAATTGATGCCTATTGGAAATGAGGTTGGCTTGTCTCAGAAACCTGCTGGGTTAATTCTTCTCATAAGCAAAAAGGCTCAGGAGAGGAGATAAGACTAAGGGTTCCTTTTACGAAGGTGCGCTAGCACTGGATTAGCGCACGCACTGGATTAGCGCACGCTAGCTGAAAAACTACCGCCTGCTCAAGAGGAGGCGGTAGCGGCTAGCGTGGGCTATTCCGCGCATTAAGGCCCTAACGCGCCTTCGTAAAAGGAACCCTAAAACTCTGGGGGTGAGAGCCATTCTTGGGGCCAACCAGTTGGTTGACAGAAACAGAGACCTGTATTTAAGTGGAGTCATGTTCTGCATTCACCTTTGCCCAGAACTAATACTGCGTAACGTGCCGTTGTGGAGGAGTGGCCTAGTGGTTAAAGTTTCTGCACCCTAAGGTTGCAGGTTCAGTCCCAACACGCCCTCCCCTTTTACAAAACCGCAAAAGCTATTTTGAGCGCAGACCTGTGCACTAAGGGCTCCTTTTACTGAGCTGCGTTAGGGCATTAACGCGTAGAATTGCGCGCGCTACAATGCCGCACGTGCTAGACGCTAATGCCAGCATTGAGCTGGCGTTAGTTCTAGCTGTGTAGCGTGGGATTAGCGCGCGCTAATCTGTGCGCTAAATACGCTAGCGCACCTTAGTAAAAAGAGCCCTAAATGCTCTGCGCTGCTCCCGACACTCATAGAGTGCAATAGACTTCTGTATCTTACCTAAAACTCTTCATTTTCAGTGAAAAAGCAAAACAAACAAAAATAATATATATACATACTGTGATGGGACATATACCCTGGTGTGACAAACACACACACAGAAACAACAGCATTTAGCTTATTCCTAAAATAAGCAGCATAAAATCGGTTTTCCCACTTGGGACCTGTGTTGGCCACTGTTGGAAACAGGATACTGGGCTTGATGGACCTTCAGTCTGTCCCAGTATGGCAACTTTTACGTTCTTACTTTTATGGAGTCCTTATGGTCTTATGAGAGCCAAGTATAGGCCATCAAGCCATTGCGATATCACTGATGAGGTTGGCTCTTATTGGTGGAATGAGGCATTATGACATCACAGTCTGAGCTCTCTGGAACGTTGCTACTATTTGTTTCTGCCAGGTACTTGGGACCTGTGTTGGCTACTGTTGGAAACAGGATACTGGGCTTGATGGACCTTCAATCTGTCCCAGAATGATAATTCTTATGTTCTTAGAGTTCCCATGAGCGTCAGGAGCAGCGCAGAGCATTCAGCGCGCCAACCTGCGACAAAAAACGCTTTTGCAGTTTTGTAAAAGGGAGGGGGGAGGTCTACTTCCTATAACCCTGGGCAAGTCACTTAACCCTTCATTACCCCAGGTACCATAGCTAAATTGGGAGCACGATAGGGAAAATACTTAAAGTACCTGATTACTATTCAATGTAAACCACCTACAATATAACTTTCAACTCTTCATGTATTCATCAGGTCACCTAAGAATTTTGGAAGCTACTTCAAAATATTTTCCACCATAGTTTCAGCCTGTTGTAAGGTCACAAACCATTCACACAAAATATTTTACTCAAGCTGGCTGAGCAAAATCCATCAGATTGTAGACCTTGAGGCCAAATCAAACACGCTTCCTGGAGCATAAAGATTCCGCCTGTTAAAGAGAGCTGGGAAGGTTTTTTTGTTGTTTTTTTTTTTACCTCTGCTCGAGTGGTGACCTTTTGACTTGGAATGCTCTTGCCATTTCCAGAAAGAATTAGGGTTAATATTCAGGGGCACTAACCAGTTAAGATTATGCAGCCCCTAAAAAGTCCAAAACAGACGTCCAGAGTTTCAATTATATGACCCACAGGACATTTAAAGTTCAGGTGTCTTTAAAACATCCCTGATGATGTCATAACGTTACTGCAGTAGAAACTGCCACTGAATAATGGTGGGCGGTCTGAGACTCTCCTGCCTGGTTAAATCATTTTGACTATCAGGCCATCACCCAGTCAGAAACCATTCAAAGGCCTTCCTGCACCAGTCTCTATCTTTCCTAAGCAGGACTGGAAAATGAATGTTGCTGGCCTACAAATAAGCCTTCAAGCCAAGTGCATAAATAACCCTCACTATGGCTGAAGAAAAAAATTAAACAGATAATGCCACCCCAAATCTGTATATGGCGCCTTATGCTGTATGCACAAAATGGAGCGCGCGGCCAATTTACGTACACAGCATAATTGTTTAACAAGATTAATCAGCACCGATAATAGGCAATTAATATCTCATAACTGACGCTAACTGGAACTAATTAAAAGTTAAGCGCATAACTCGGTAGGCGCTTTCTATAAAGGGATTTTCGTCCATTCTAGTGCGCGAAGCTCAAAAGGTGGCATGACCAAGGGAGGAGCATGGGCATTTCTAAAAGCTATGTGCACTGTTATAGAATACGTCCGATCCACATACAAGTTAGGTGCAGAGATTTAGTTTAGGCCTAGTTTTCCTTAGTCTAAATGGGTACGCCTAAAATCTATGCGACACACTGGGGCTTAGCGAGATTCTATAAGGTGCGTGTACCTTTTATAGAATCATGCTAAGTGCCATTCTAGTCAACACCGATTTTTGGGGCACCATGGAGAGAATGACACGGGGACAAACTTTTCCCCGTCCCCGCAGGAACTCAGTTCCTCGCCCCGTTCCCGTGAGTTTTGTCGCTGTCCCTGCCCCATTCCTGTAAACTCTGTCTTAACTGTACAAACCTTGGACACAGGATTTGAAAGTGTTTGAGGCTTGTGCAGATGAGGACGGAGCTTAGGCATTGGTGGAATGAGGCATTATGACATCACAATCTGAGCTCTAGAATGTTGCTACTTAGGATTTTAAAGCATTTGAGGCTTGTGCAGATGAGGATGGAGCTTAGGAATTGGTAGAATGAGGCATTATGACATCACAGTCTGAGCTCTAGAATGTTGCTACTTATGATTTTTAAGTGTTTGAAGCTTGTGCAGTTGAGGACGGAGCTTAGACATTGGTGAAATGAGGCATTATGACATCACAATCTGAGCTCTAGAATGTTGCTACTTATGATATAAAAGTGTTTGAGGCTTGTGCAGATGAGGACAGAGCTTAGGCATTGGTGGAATGAGGCATTATGACATCACAGTCTGAACTCTAGGATGTTGCTACGTATGATTTTTAAGTGTTTGAGGCTTGTGCAGATGAGGACAGAGCTTAGGCATTGGTGGAATGAGGCATTATGACATCACAGTCTGAGCTCCATAATGTTGCTACTTATAATTTTAATATGTTTGAGGCTTGTGCAGATGAGGACGGAGCTTAGGCATTGGTGGAATGAGGCATTATGACATCACAATCTGAGCTCTAGAATGTTGCTACTTATGATATAAAAGTGTTTGAGGCTTGTGCAGATGAGGACGGAGCTTAGGCATTGGTGGAATGAGGCACTATGACATCACAGTCTGAGCTCTAGAATGTTGCTACTTATGATTTTAAAGCGTTTGAGGCTTGTGCAGATGAGGATGGGGCAAGGACAGGAACTGGCCGGGATGGGACGAGAAAATGAGTTCCCGCGGAAACGGGGAAAAATTTGTCCCTGTGTAATTCTCTAGCACAATGTATAGAATATGGCCTATAGTCAATACTTAACCATGAATGGATTCAAACGCTCTCCCTTAACCTTAACCAAGTATCCTACCAGCTGGCAACTGAAGTTGTTGATTGTTTGTTGGATGGTAAGTTAAGTATATCTGAGAGAAAGAAAATGATGATAATGCTGCTGTTGGATTTGGAAAGGTGATTAGGCCATGATGATACTTCCACAAAGTCTCCCTTCCACAAAAAATCTGCAATACAAACGTGTTTTCACTCCATACTCACCTTTCTAGGCGTAAAAACTTGGAATAGCCTTACTGAAATGACCAGGACGGAACCTAACTACACCATATTCCGGAAGAAACTGAAAACTCATCTGTTTGACACTTAATCAGCTGTATCATCTCCTCCCCCCTCCACCCCTCTCCCTACCCATTCCTCCCCTCCTCTTCTCTTCTCCCCCCCTTCTTCCCCCCCCCCCCCTCTTTAAGTCGCCTTGAGCCTACCCAGGTATGAGCGACACAGAAATAGAAGATTAGATTAGATGATGATGGCAGGAAGTAGGGGAAGGAAAGGTGATGCTAGGGGGGGGGGGGGATGATGCTATTACCAAGAGAGGTGAAGGAGGAACGAGAAGGTTATGTTGTCTATGGGGTAGGGGGAGAAAGGAGGGAAGGTGATTTGCTAAGGGAGTTTGGGAACCCCTAATCAAGGGGAAATCACCTTCACGTCACAAGGGAAATTCCCTTCAGTTCTCGGGGTTATTGTCAGTGCCAAAATGTGGTCAGGGCTCTTTTTGAGAAAGGGAGTTTACCATACCAACCCAGTGACGGAATGGACCATCAAACCCATTTCACATAAACAGGCAAGACCGCCAATCCATTCCACCTCGAGAAAGGACAGGAAAATAACAGTTATGTGTGAGGTTTTGTTGCGTGTCATTATTAATCCAAAGCAACACTAAAGAGAAACAATGACATGTCATTTTGACGCATGCAGAACCGATTTAGCGGGAAACTTAATTATTTTAAAATGCGCTAAAACAACGTAGCATCACCTCGGCTGATTTTATCCAAGCTAAAATGACAACAGTGAAACTAAATTCAAAGTGAAAAAAAATAATACATGGAAAGCATAACAGAAAACAAAGATGTTTTCCATGCAGATCCCTACCACATACACAGGTAAACTGGACCGCAATGACTTCTGGGAGAACCAGAACTAATTCTCTCAAAGAGAACGTTTTCCAGCCTACTTTGAAATAAATGTGACTTTCATTAGTTCCCCTGATCATTAAGCTCCATGAGATTCTACAATTGGACTAGAATGACCTTCATCTCTCGCTCTCTTTCTTCCAAAAGACCGCCAAGTGCCGTTTCTTGTCCCATTTTTTTTCCCGCCGAGATGATAAACTACAGCACTCAGAAGAACATAAGAAAAAAAGCAGAAATGGCTTGACCTTCTGAAACAAAATGTCAGACTACTGATAACACCAGCTAATGTCCCTCTTGGTTTTCTGCACCATAACCCGACGTTGCCTGTCCCCCAGCAGGAGCGAATGTGACATTGTGGCTGACAGCAGCCGGGCAGCAGCGTGCTCAGTACATTCAGATAAGCCCACGAGGCAAAAGGGACATTGTTACAGCCTCGGGACCTTGAAGCGGTGCTCGCTTTCTAACGGGACTTGCATTGGTTTTAAGCAGAGATGGCAGGGATAAGGTCAGTTACAGCCAAGCAAGCTGAAAGTTAAGTACGGTTTGTGGCAATCTAAAAAGAAAAAGAAATATCTCTTCAGCCAGGGTAGCAGGGCTTGGAAGCAACCCCACTGCTCAAGTCTACTGAGGCCTCTTCGGTGACATTTGTTAGACTAGACTAGCGATATTGACATTTGTAAGAATAGACTAGCGATATTGTCAAGGCTGTAGAATTTACTGTGAATATTTGTACAAGCAGAGTGTCTCAAGTTATGTGAATATTATAGTAAAACTAGTCTTGAAGCCCATTACATTAACGGGTGCTAGAATATATGTCTGTCTGTCTTTCTTTCTTTCTCTCTCCCTCCCACTGTCTCTCTCTCCCTGGCCCCCTTTCTCTGTCTTTCTGTCTCTCTCCCTGCCCCTTTGTCTTTCTTCCTTTCTTTCTGTCTCCCTCCCTCCTGCTTGCTGTTTGTCTGTCATTTTTTTCCCTGCATTTCCCCATGCAGCAGCAACAGCATTTCCCTCCCCCCCCCCACTTCCCTGTGGAGCAGTGGTATTTCCCTTCCCCTCCAGGTCCCTGTGTAGCAGTAGCAGCATTTTCCCCCACCCCCTTCCCTACTCTTACCACGATGTGGCCTGCTCCTTTTGGCCCCTCCCCCTTCCCTTCCCGCGGTCTAGCCTGCTCCAAGGGCCCCCCTTCCCTTATTGCGTTCCTCGCAGGCAGGCCCAGCTTCTCCCTGCACGTCACCTTTTTTAAAATTGTGTTGACCTCCCTCGCGTGGCTGCCTGCCTGCCTGGTCCCGTTAAGCAGCTCGCGGCTGTAGTCTTTTTCTTCAGCGCTTCCCTGCCCGCTCCGCAGTCTGGCCTGCTCCGGGCGAATTTTTTTTTTAAGTTTAAAAGTTGTCGCAGCGGCTCCTCTCAATCCCCGCCAGCTTCGGAAGCCTTCTCCGACGCTGGTGCGGCTCGTGAGAGGAGCCAACACCGCGATCTTTTGGAGAGCAGGGAGTCCAGTGCTGGCGGCCAGTCCTGCCGGCGAGTGTAAGTAGATGTTGTAAGGCTGGAGACTCGCGCATGCGCACTCCTGCGGCCACGGACCTACATCTCACAGATCACGGAAGCACGCAGGTATGAGTGCGCATGCGCGGCTAGGGTTTATTATATAGGGTGTTTGTGTTCCATCTAAAGCAGGGGTGTCCAATGTCGGTCCTCGAGGGCCGCAATCCAGTCGGGTTTTCAGGATTTCCCCAATGAATATGCATTGAAAGCAGTGCAT
This sequence comes from Geotrypetes seraphini, assembly GCF_902459505.1. Classification (NCBI taxonomy): domain Eukaryota; kingdom Metazoa; phylum Chordata; class Amphibia; order Gymnophiona; family Dermophiidae; genus Geotrypetes; species Geotrypetes seraphini. The sequence continues at coordinate 18,827,370 of NC_047087.1, read as the reverse complement.
GCAAATAGACCTCATGCATATTCATTGGGGAAATCCTGAAAACCCGACTGGATTGCGGCCCTCGAGGACCGACATTGGACACCCCTGATCTAAAGGGAAAGGGATTTGTTCTGCCTTTTTGTAATTTTACAACTACACTTGAAGGAGTCTGGGACTGATTTCCTGAGTGTTGAACTAAGTTTTCTCTTTAATAAAATGTTGAATTATGTTTAGCTGCAGACCTAACTTAGCCTGCCTGCACTGGGTGTTTTAGCTTGGGCATTTTAGCTTCTTATGGTTATCTCAGCATACACAATATTGTATTCCGCCCTCCTGGACATGTAACAGAAAGACTGCAGGGCTTAGATAAGTGACTTGCTAGTGACTTGCTTAGGACCAATGATTGTTCAGAAAAGTAACACGTGAAAAGTTTTTTTCTAGAATTCAGTTGTATAGCCAGAAAAATGAATAAATATCTCTGTAACTTCCTGGTTTCGGGACTTCTGAAGCTGCCAACTTGGTGTTCGGGAGTCGCATATATGCTGAATAAACCCTGTTGCTTTCTTCAAGTTTCTGATTACACTTCTCCCTCCCCATTCGCGGTTTCTGTAATCGCGATTTCACATATTCGCGATTTTTTGGGGAGGGGGAAAAAAGAAAAAAAAAACATCCTCAAGTCTTCCCCCCAGCATCCCGGCCTTACCTGGTGGTCTAGCGGGCTTTCGGGGCAGGAGCGATCTTCCTACGCTCCTGCCCTGTGCAGATCGCCATTAGGAAGTAGCTGTAGGGAGTTCCCATTGTCGTCTCGAGAGACTACGGGAATTCACAGCAGCCATTTCCTCATGGTGATCTGCACGGGGCAGGAGCGTAGGAAGATCGCTCCTGCCCCGAAAGCCCGCTAGACCACCAGGTAAGGCCGGGAAGGCGGGAGGGAGGCGGGGGTGGGTCAGAACCGGATATTCGCAGTTTTTCGCCATTCACGGTCCGGCTCTGCCCCTATCCCCGTGAATCCGGAGGGAGAAGTGTATTGTGTCTCAATGACCTTTCACACTCAAAGCAGTACAGGTATTTCAAGCATTTTCCCTACCTGTCCTGGTGGGCTCACAAACTATGTAATAGACCTGGGGTAGTGGAGGATTCAGTGACTTGACCAGGGTCACAGTGAGCAGCACAGGGTTTGAACCCACAACCGCAGGGTGCTGAGGCTGTAGTTCTAACCACTATGCCACACTATCCTCCTCTGAGCTGTACTTGCTACACCTCTACCACATTGTGGGCTACAGTCATGAAGATATCATGCACTGCTTTGGCCTACCTGATAAGGAAAGTGGTTTATAGATCAATACATTAAATGAAATGACAAGTATACCCATGGGATTAGAGAAGAACCTAAGGAGGAGAGTGTGGTGCAGTGCTTAAAGTTTTCGCCTCAGGTAGCCAAGATGGCGGCGGTGTGTGAGCTGTGAGTGAGATGCAGTTAAGAGCCGACAACTGCTGGAGTTCCTCATTACCTGGTGATTGCAGAGAAATTTTGCAGCGCTTCCCGCCATGCCGCATACGAAGAGGAAGGGGGTGATTAGACCCGCATCCTCGCCGGCACTAACGTCCACTCCAGCCCAGCAGACTGTCGATCGCTTATTCCCAGCTCTATTGACGACGACGCAAGCAATCGGAGATTTGGACATCCCGGCGTTGGACATAGGCATGGGAGAGCCTATTGCCCTTTGGGGCCTTGATACATCTCTCTCACCTCCGCCCTCCCTTAACCCTCCGTGTCCAGCTGTAACCGGGGCTCTGGAGTAGGAGAGCCGTGATCCAGGAAGTGGATATACGGGGGTCTCTCAGCGAGGGCATAGTGTCATCGGAAGAACAGCTGATGGTTACAACCAAGAGAACTGAGGAAGTATCAGATCCCATGGAGGCGTCCCTGAATGATATCTGGCGGCTGCTACAACGAATGGAGACTAAAATGACTAAGACCACAGAGGAGGTAACTAATATTACAACTAAACTTGATACTTTGGATTTAATGAAAACGGAGTTTACAGACCAAGCCAGGCAAACACAGGAAGAGATAACACATTTACAACAGTTTGAAGCAGCTACAATTAAGGATAATACCTTGATCCATAGGAAACTTGAACGGATAGAAAATTATAATCGTCGGCTAAATCTTCGTTTCCTGAATTTTCCTTTGGCTCCAGATGTTCTACCTATTGGTTATCTTAAGAGGTATCTATCTGAGAATTTAAAAATTTCCCTTAATAATATTCCTCCAATTAATAAACTATATTACCTGCCAAATAGAAAGGATGTACAAAAGGATTTAGGGAAAAAGAATGGTCAAGGGACTCAGATTGATTTTGATAATGTGTCTTTACTTCTTGAACAAACTTCAGCAGCTGACACGGAAAGAGCGACTCTTTTGGTGTCCTTCGTTTTTGAACAAGATGCCAATATGATTTTGAAACTATACTTTAAGAACTCTCAGAAATTATTTGGAGATCAGAAAGTATGGATATATCCCGATGTTTCTAAAACTACTCAGGAACGAAGAAAGGATTTCCTCTCTCAGCATCAAGAGACAATTAAATGAGGTGCTACATTTCTTCTTGCTTCTCCCTGTAAGTGCCTGGTCAGGTACTTGGGTGTCAAATATACATTTTATTCTCCAGAACACTTGAGGCAGTTTCTAGATATTAAGAAAATCATCAAGGAATGAATGTAGTTGTTGATTCACACTAAGCTTTACTGCAAATGATATGTAATTAATTTCTCCCTTAATATGTTTGACTACCCTTATTGAAATTGTGGTCTAAGAAAAGGGGATTAAGATTTGGTTATATTGTAAGAATTTTTTCTTCTTTTGAAATATTTTCCTTCTCTGTGTTTCATGTAGCAAGATGTTCTTGTGAATTTTATTTGAAAATTATAAAGAAATAAAGAAAAAAAAAAAAAAGTTATAGCCTCAGCACCCTGAGGTTGTGGTTTCAAACCCACATTGCTCCTTGTGACCCTGGGCAAGTCACTTAATCCCCCCCCCCCATTGCCCCAGGTACATTAGATAGATTGTGAGCCTGCCAGGACAGACAGGGAAAAATGCTCAAGTATCTGAATAAATCAAGTATCTGAATAAATTCATGTAAACCATTCTGAGCTCCCTTGGGAGAACAGTAGAGAAAATTGAATAAACTAACTTAGTGAACATTTTCAGCCTCTGATAACCAGAGCTGGTATTGTGACATCATAATGCCTCATTCCACCAATAGGAGCCAACCTCATCAGTGATGTCACAATGGCTTGATTGTTCTATACTTGGCTCATTTTTACTACACTTTGCTTTCTAAAGTGGCACAGTGGTTAAAGCTACAGCTTCAGCACCCTGAGGTTGTGGGTTCAAACCCACGCTGCTCCTTGTGACCCTGAGCAAGTCACTTAATCCTCCCATTGCCCCAGGTGCATTAGATAGATTGTGAGCCCACCAGGACAAACATGAAAAAATGCTTAACTACCTGAATAAATTCATGTAAACCATTCTGAGCTCCCCTGGGAGAACAGTATAGAAAATTGAATAAATAACTTTGCAGCCAGTTTTACTCTTCTCCAGGAACGTCTGGAGTTGGACAGCCGTTGGCAGCACTGGAGCTGGTACTGGCAGAGTGATTATGGTGTGGGAATAGTCAGCATCTGTAGCTGGCATTAGATCATGTAAACTCTTCAGGATGATTCATTTCTGCAAAGTGCTTAAAATAATGTGACTACCCTGTGTATTATTCAAACTCCATTCACGTTAGGAAACGCTCCTAAAGCCACTTCATCCCCCGTCTTTGGAACCAATTGCCTGCCCAGTTATTATCACAAGACTCGCTGAAGACCTTCCGGAAAACGCTGAAGACCCGTCTCTTCAATTGAACAGCCTCCTGCTAGCTCCCCTTCCTTATCTCCTTCTCCCCTCTCTCTCTCTCTCCTGTTCCCTACTCTCCTTCCTTTAACTCCTTACTCCCCTGCCGCTCCCCCATCTCTCCCCTTCTCTTCCCTTCCCGTACTCCCCTTGCTCCCCCTCCCCTTCTCTCTCTGCGTCTTCTCACCTGTCTCTTCTTCGAATGCCTATAATTTTATTGTTCTTGCTCCCCTTCCCACCCCCTCCCCCAGAAGGAAAGGAAAACCCCACCAGCAGGATTCCTCTGCCTCCTACCTACCCCATACTTTAGATGTGATAAGAAGTAAATTTTATTACCTGCAACAACTCCAAAAAATAAGGAACTACTTTTCTGAATCTGACTTCACCCAGCTACTCTAAGCCTTAGTCCTCTCCCACATGGACTACTGCAATGCATTATTCAACGGTCTCACAGTGAAGAACATACAATGTCTCCAGTGTGTACAAAATGCAGCAATCAGACTTCTACAGAACCTCCATCCCCGTGACCCGGTTTCTCAGGCTATCGTCAGCCAAACGTTGTGTCTTCAAGGACCTGATGCTAGTGTTCAAATCCTTCCATGACATGGCACCAGGCTACGTGACGTCCAAGCTTCCTCCATACGTGTTGAACAGGTCTCTGCGCTCCCAGGATGAAATATTCCTCAAAACACCCCCTGGTTGTGCCCTTCAACTGCAAACCACCAAATGACGTTCCTACTCCCACTTCATACCGACCCACTGGAATTGACTGCCCCCGCAGTTAAGATCCTTTGAAGGACTCCTCAGCTTTAGGAAAGCAATAAAAACATACCTGTTAACCTTACTCCCGCGAGCGATAGATTACAAAGAAATGTATATTGATACAAGATCCTCAGTATGTGTCAAGTTAGGATAAAAACTTGTACCAAACCCCCCAAATAACAACCTTGTACTGTAACTATGGCATACTGTAACTTATTAACTGTATATTATGCATGTTAACCTGTAACCCGTCCTGAGCTCTTTGGAGAGGACGCAATAGAAAATGAATTAAATAAATAATATTCTATAAAAGCAGGCACTTGATTTTCTTTATAGAATACACTTCAAATAGACTTCATAACCAATGCCTATAGCAGGCAGTGGCATCGAAAGGGGGAGGCGAGGGGGCAGACCGCCAAGGGCGTCATCTTCATGGGGACTGCCCTCCCGTAACTCTTGAAATCTTGAAATGTTCACCAACAAGAGCAGCATCTACCACTTGCTGCTCACGCCTACCTCAGTGCCCTTCTGACATTACTTCCAGGTCACGGGACCAGGACGTGACATCAGAAGAGAGCCGAGCTGGTGGAAGTTGATGATCTTGCTGATGAATATTTCAAGAGGTAAGTGGGGGGGGGGGGGGCGCTCAAGCGGTGGGAAGAAGGGGGCCACAGGACATGGTGATGCTGGGTACCAACCTCCCTCGCTATGCCACTGTTAGCAGGTATTCTGCTATAGAATTACCTTCTAGGGGCATTAGCATGCAGTGTATATTAGTAACTCTAGCTGTCAGAGGTTCATTTACTAAGGCATTTCCCCCATTTTCTCCTCTTTAAGAAAAAAAAAAAAGCTTCATAAATAAAGTGCAAGTCCTCTGGAGAAGAGACTTAATAATGTACCTGAATTTGTAAATCACCTTATGCTCCTGATGGCTGGAAAGGTATGCAATTAATGGGGATAGTTATCAAACTGAGTTATACCATATATTTGCTCCTTAATACCCTTTAAAGAGCTCTAATGCAAGTAGTAGTGCCATGAAAATGTATGTAAAAACACCTCATTATTGCATTAATTCCATAACTATATAAGGAACTTTTATGGAAACCTCATATCTAGTCTAATGCAGTACCATGAGACTACCACTAGATGCCACCAGTGACATTTTGATCTCAGTTCTAGCAAGAGCAGGAGCAACTGGGGATCACTCCTGCCCAGAACCCACTAGATTCCAGGGAAATGAAAATGGATAGTTGGGGAGGGGTCTCTCAGTGGGGAATCTCCAATTGGGGGGGCAATAGGTCTGGGTGGAGGGGGCTTGACTTTGGAGGGGCACTAGTAGGTGAGAGGAACTTCTAGGTTGTGGGTCTTGAACTGGGGGGAGGCTCATGCATTATGGGCCCTTGAGTTCAGGGAGGCATTCAGAAGGGGGCTACCGGATTGGGGGGGGTCTGTGAAAGAGGGGATTTTTGAGGGTGGGGGTTCATGGGCAGCTTTTTTTAAACCATGATTGGCCCCTTTAAGATACAGCCCACAGGTGGCTCACAAGCAGTGATATTCATGGGAGTCAATTACCTTCGGGCTGGTGACCCCTTGGTAAATCAAGGTGCAATAAAAGCCTGAAAGTCATCAGACTTTGATAACTTCCGCCTAAATTTCTCTCTTAATTAATGCTCGGTGGGAGGAGAGACTTCTTTATTGTATCTTGAATCTCAAATAACACTCGTATTTGAGTTTTCAGATCTCTAGTCATATAACAGATCTTGTCTTGTCAAAAGAGAAGTGGTAAGAAAGCAAGAGGATGTGGGGATAAAGGATCTCTCACTCTCTCTTCGGCACCCTTCATCAGCCTTTTAATTCTCCATCTGTGAAAGTCAAGAAAAAATTAGCTAGAGTTAAAGTAGCAGCTGCTTCCCTGGCAAGTCAATTAGCCCCCTTCCGAGTCCTTCAGTGAATCCTACTGCTCCCATAATCCCTTGCAACCGCCCCATGGGGTCCCCGGGCCATGTCTTTTGTGATATTGAATGTGTACATGTTCTGTTCCATTCTGAATTATTAACAAAGAACTGGAGGCAAAGGGCAGGAAAACTGATGTGAGACTTCGAGAACCGATCACAAATGAAGTGATTGTTTTGGGTGTTTATTGTTTATTGTTTAATTAGTTTTTTGATTAAACGCTTTATCGATTCTGCAAAGCGTTGTACAAAGCATAAAATGACATTTCAACAAACAAAATTACGATTAAAACATACTTTCAAAAAAGAACTGTAAGACAAACTACAACACATACTAGGTTATTAAGGACGAACGAACAGAAGACACATGAAGGAAAGAGGGAAGAAATACAATCGCTATAGTAAATGAGAGAGACATTAAGGGTAAACACAAAAGGGCAGGAGTTAATAGAAAAAAAATAAAAAAGACTAAAATAACTTTAGTTAAAATCCGTTTAAATAAAAAAAAAAAGAAAATAATAATAAAACTTCAGTTAAAAGCATCTTTAAAAAGGAAACATTTTAAGTTGCTTTTGAACGTTTTTAAAGTTTTTTCCGTTTTTAAATAAAGCGGAAGAGCGTTCCAAATCGTAGGAGCTGTTACAGAGAAAATGGAGGTTCGGCGTGTGCCAATTATTTTTAAGGAAGGGATAATAAGATTAGATTGGGATATGGATCTTAAAGATCTCGGTGGGTCGTAAGGAATCAATACTCTATCTATGAAAGCTGGGGAATTAGTCTGCATAGTTTTGAATGTTAAAAGGGCTATTTTATAAGTTATCCTATGTGAGATTGGTAACCAGTGGGCGTCTTTTAGCAGAGGGGTAACATGGTCATACTTTATAAATTACTGATTTATTTCTTTTTAATTTTTATCTATCAATTTTACAGAAGTTCACAAGTATCCATTTGCAAACAGAAACATAGAAAGCCAATAAAAAGATTGATTAGCTAAAGGAAACAAATTAATACATTTTCCAATACATTTCCCTCTCCCTTTTATGAAGGAGTATTAGCTCCGATGCTCATAGGAATTCTATGAGCATTGGAGCTAAAACTGCTGTGGCCGGTGATAGAAAAGCCTAAGGTGGCTTCATAAAGGGGGAGGGTAAATGCTTACTCATTAGACCTCCAATCACGGGGAAGGGCGGACTGAGAGAGAATATCTTGTAGACTGTATCAAAAGGCTTTAGCTTAACAGTAACAGCTTCCCATCTACATTAAGAACATAAGAACAGCCTTACTGGGTCAGACCAATGGTCCATCATGCCCAGTAGCTTCCTTGATGTATTTTAAACAAGGTTAAAAAATATTTAGACTGATTTCTGGTTTCAACCGGAAACCATTGCAATTTCAACATCTACGGTGTGATTCTAGATCCTTTTTTCAATCCAAATATATGCCCAATAGCTTGCCCTTGATCTGTAGCGTGGAATGTTGCTACTCCTTGGGTTTTGGCCAGGTACTAGGGTCCTGGATTGGCCACCGTGAGAATGGGCTACTGGGCTTGATGGACCATTGGTCTGACCCAGTATGGCTGTTCTTATGCTCTTATGTGTGCCAAGTATAGGACAATTAAGCCATTGTGACATCACTGATGAGGTTGGCTCTGAGGAATTATGACATCACAATCTCAGCTCTGGAATGTTGCTCTCATTGGGGTTCTGGAATCTTGCTATTCTTTTGAGATGCTGGAATGTTGCTACTCCTAGGTTTTGGCCATGTACTAGGGACCTGGATTGGCCACTGTGAGAACGGGCTACTGGGCTTGATGGACCATTGGTCTGACCCAGTAAGGCTATTCTTATGTTCTCACGGTAGCCAATCCAGGTCACTAGTATCTGTCCAAAACCCAAAGAGTAGCAACATGCTATGCTACCTATCCAGGGCAAGCAGAGGCTTCCCCCATGTCTTTCTCAATAACAGACTATGGACTTTTCCTCCAGGAATTTGTCACAACCTTTCTTAAAACCAGCTACGCTATCTGCTCTTACCACAACCTCTGGCAACACGTTCCAGAGCTTAAGTATTCTCTGAGTGAAAAATATTTCCTCCTATTGGTTTTAAAAGTATTTCCCTGCAATTTCATCGAGTGTCACCTTTTTTACATCTAGGAAAGAATGTAATTGTTCCAGGGCACAGAAAATATAGAGGTCTTTTTATCAAGGAGTGCTAACCAATTTAGCGCATGCTAAAGATTAACATACACTAAATGCTAAGGCATCCATTATATCCTTTGGCCATCTTAGCATTTAGCGCGCGATAAATTGGTTAGCACACCTTAAAAAAAGGACCTAATATTATAAGCATTTTGGTATTTAATCATGTGCATTTACAGGGGTAACAAAGGAAAAAAGTTCCACCAAGGACCTGACTTCTTAACACATGGCTAAAAACAGCTCTTGGGTAACACATGACACATCCGGATAAATCAAAAATTCTCTGCCCCTAAAATAGAGTCAACGAGTTCCTAAAATAAAGTCTCACAATAGCATTCAAATCCTGCTCAAACATATCCCTGCCTTTGCTAACACAAAGCTCGGGGCTATGCATGAGAGAGATTTGCATATAATGGAAGTAACAGGTATGCAAATCTCTCTCATGCATATTCATTAGGGATATCCTCAAAGCCCGACTGGCTACTGGTCCCCCAAGACAGGGTTGGGAACCACCGCTCTAATGAATATGCATGAGAGAGATTTGCATATAATGGAAGTGACAGGTATGCAGATCTCTCTCATGCATATTCATTAGGGATATCCTCCAAGCCTGACTGGCTGCACTAGAGCACATATTATCACAGGCCTGAAAAAAATCTCCACTAGTTCCTTTTACCAAGGTGCGCTTGCGTTTTTAGCACACATTACATTGCCATGCGCACTAACCCCGCGCTACGCTGCCAAAAACTAACACCAGCTCAATGGTGGCGTTATCGTCTAGTGCACACGGCAATGCAGTGCACGCTAAGCACACGCTAAAATCGCTAGCGCAGCTTAGTAAAGGAGCCCTAACTTATAAATATGTAATGTTTGTTTTTCAATCTAAATGGGTGAAAAGTGCAAAAATCTGTAGTGCAGTCTTCCAACAGCGTTATATCAAACTACAAAAGCAGCATACAAGTTAAAAAAAATACTTAAATTACTTATCTTCACTATTGATTTCACAAACTTCTGTTGCTTTCAAATCATAAGAACATAAGAGTTTGCCTTACTCGAATAGTCCATAAAGCCCAGTATCCTATTTTCAACATGGGCCAACCCTGGTAATAAGGAGTAAAACAGATTTTATGTTGCTTATCCTAGGAATAAGTAGTGGATTTCCCCAAGCCATCTCAATAATGGCTTATGCGCTTTTGTTTTAAGAATTTAGCCAAACCTTTTTTTAAACCCTGCTACGCTAACTGCTTTCACCACATTCTCTAGAGTTTAATTACATGTTGAGCGAAGAAATATTTTCTCCGATTTCTTTTAAATCTACTACTTAGTAGCTTCATCGCATGGCCCCCTAGTCCTAGTCTTATTGGAAACAGTAAACAAGCAATTTGCATCTACCCTTTCCACTCCACTCAGAATTTTATAAACATAGTAACAGAGTAGATGACGGCAGATAAAGACCGGAATGGTCCATCTTGTCTGCCCAACCTGATTCAATCTAAAAATATTTTTTTTCTTCTTCTTAGCTATTTCTGGGCAAGAATCCAAAGCTTTTCCTGGTACCTCTATCATATGTCCCCTGTGTCGTCTCTTCTCCAGCCTGAAGAGCCCTAGTCACTTTAGCCTTTCCTCACAAGGAAGTCGTCCCAAGTCTTTTATCATTTTCGTCACCCTTCTCTGTACCTTTTCTAATTCCGCTATATCTTTTTTGAGATAAGGTAACCAGAATTGTACACAGTATTCGGGGAGCAGCCATAACGTAGAGCGATACAAAGGCATTATACCATTTTCGTCTTTTATTTTCCATTCCTTTTCTGATAATTCCTAACATTCTATTTGCTTTCTTAGCCTCTGCCGCACAAAGAGCTGAGACTTTCAGCATATTCTCAACAATATCACGGGAAATGTTTTGCTGAGGCCTGGGTAAGATGATGATGACATTATGCTGTCCTCACTCATCCTCAACAACAACAACAAAAAATAAACTCTCTTGGATCATGATATTCATATAAGTTACAAATATTCTAACAATGCCCTGTATTTCTTTTTTCGTTTTTCCACGTGAACCTAAAAAAAATATCAATACTACCTCAGAAAGTTGGAAGGCACAAATGGGCCTGAATTTCTGGTACATTTTAATGAATTAAACAGTTTCAGGTAAGATTCCATATAGGACGGTAATAAACCAAAAAGAGCCTTATAACAGATACACCCAAACTTAAAAAATACTCTGGCCTAAAAAAGCAGCCAATGCAGTCTATCATGAAAAGGACTAACATGGTCATACTTCTTAAGACCAAAGATTAAACGAACTGCTGCATTCTGAACTAATCAAAGCCTTAATAGAATCTTTTTTTGGTAGCCCCAAATAAACAATATTACAGTAATCCAGAGTTGACAGTACAGTAGACTGGCCCAGCAACCGAAAGGACTCTAGATCAAAATAGTTCTTAATGGTCCTCAATTTCCACAAAATTGCATAGCTTTTTTAAACTAATGAATCCGTATGCTTCATAAAAGTTCAACTACAATCCAGAATTATTCCCAAAATTTTCAAATTTGGCACTGTCTCAAAACTTTGGCCCTTCAATTGAATAGTTGTTTCCTGAATTTTATCGTTAGGTCTAGCCAAAAATAAATTAGTTTTTAAGAATATTTGTCTTCAGTGAAAACTTCATATGTTCTATGTTTCAGGAACCCACTAAGCCAATGGTGCCGGTCTGAAGCCAGTTTTGTAAAGGTGCAATAAACCACCTTCCTCTCCAAAGACCATAGCCAAACAATATCAACACCAAGAAAAATGATAGCAATGTGCTTTCAAAAATGTGGACACCTCAGAAATTGCAACAAACCGTCAATACGACGCACTGTAAAGCAAACCAGTGACATAAGAACATAAGAAGTTGCCTCCGCTGAGGCAGACCATAGGTCCATCTCGCCCAGCGGTCCGCTCTCGCGGCGGCCCATCAGGCCCACTGCCTGAACAGTGGTCTCTGACTAATTTTACAAATTACCTCTAATCCTATCCCTATAACCTTACCTCTACTCTTATCTGTACCCCTCAATCCCTTTGTCCTCTAGTTACCTCTAATCCTGTCTCTATAACCTTATCTCTACTCCTATCTGTACCCCTCTATCCCTTTGTCCTCCAGGTACCTGTCCAGACCTTCTTTGAAGCCCTGTAGCGTGCTTCTGCTTATCACATCCTCCGGTAGCGTGTTCCATGTATCCACCACCCTCTGGGTGAAAAAGAACTTCCTGGCATTTGTTCTAAACCTTTCCCCTCTCAATTTCACTGAGTGCCCCCTCGTACTTGTGGTTCCCCATAGTTTGAAAAATCTGTCCCTGTCTACTTTTTCTATGCCCTTCATGATCTTGAAGGGCATAGAAAAAGTGGACAGGGATTGATTTCCGTTCATCCTCATGTTCCATTAAACAAACCAGTACGTGAATCATTTTCTCTTTTTAGTCAAACACAAACCAAAAAGCAGCGGGCCCAGATCAAAAAGTATTTGCACTGGCTTTTGCAACGCTGTGGTAGAGGTTTCTACTGCAGACTGATGAGGTAAATGCTCTGATGTTCATAGAATTCCACGCAGGACTGCGGTAGAAACTTCTACTGTGGCTAAAAAGTGACACAGGGACAAATATGTCCTCATCCCTGCAGGAATTCAGTTCCTCGCCCCGTCCCTGAGAGTTTTGTCATTATCTCTGCTCCATTCCCGTAAGCTCTGTCAGGGCCGCCATCAGGGCAGTACTACCAGTCCTGCATTCAGGGGCCCAGAGCTGACAGGGGCCCGGGCTTTCCCAGGGTCGCAAGCATAGTCTTCTCTCCTTCTCCTTACCTGCCCTGCCGCAGCACACAGCCGAACAGAAGTCTTCCCAATGTCAGCGCTGACGTCGGAGGGAGGGCTTAAGCAAAGCCCTCCCTTCCTCCGACGTCAGCGCTGACATCGGGAAGACTTCCGGTCGGCTGCTTGCGGCAGGGCAGGTAGGGAAAAGGCAGTCGTGTTCCAAAGGGGGGGGGGGGGCGGTCCGCCCCGGGTGCAGCCATTGGGGGGGTGCACTGCCGGTCAGGTCCCCTTAGCCTTGTGGCGCTTCCCCCAACCGACCGACAACAGGCTCGGCCGACAAACCTCCCTGCCCTGTAGCAGCGAATCTAAATTATCTTCTTACAGCAGTTTCAATACTCCAGCTGCTGTAAGAAGGTAATTTAGATTCGCGGCTACAGGGCAGGGAGGTTTGTCCGACCGGGCCTGTTCTGTTGTCGGTCGGGTGGGGAAGCGCCACAAAGGTAAGGGGCAGGGAGGGAGAAAGGGAGGAAAGGTGGAGTGGAGAAGAAAAGACGCTTAAGGGAAATGGGTAAAACTGAGGGGGTAGAATGCCACTGAAAGCACTGGGGAAGACAAAGGGGTGGAGAAGGACGCTAAAAGGACATGGGGAAGACAAAGGGGTGGAGAAGGATGCTGAAAGGACATGGGGAAGACGGGAGGGGGGAGAAGGACACTGACAACACATGGGGAAGACAGAGGGGGGAGAAAGACCCTGAAAGGACATGGGGAAGACAAAGGGGTGGAGAAGGACGCTGAAAGGACATGGGGAAGACAGAGGGGGGAGATGGACCTGAAAGCACATGGGGAAGACAAAGGGGGGAGAAGGATGCTGAAAGGACATGGGGGAGAGAGAGGGGGAGAAGGACGCTGAAAGGACATGGGGAAGACAGGGGGGAGAAGGACACTGAAAGCAAATGGGGAAGACAGAGGGGGGAGAAGGATGCTGACAGGACATGGGAAAGATGGGGGGGAGAAGGACGCTGAAAGGAAATGGGGAAGAGAGAGTGGGGAGAAGACACTGGCAGGGAAGAAGACAGAGATGCCAGACTATGGGGGGTGCGGAGGGAAGAAGATGGGTGCAAGACCAATTTGGGAGGGGGGAGAAAGGGAGAGGCACAGTAACAGAGCAAATGGAAGACGCAGAAAGAAAAGAGACAGTGGATGGAAGGAATTAAATGAGAACATGAGGAAAGCAGAAACCAGGCAACAAAGGTAGGAAAAAAATTATTATTTTTTTTTTTTTGCTTCAGGATAAAGTAGTATATTAGTTGTGTTGATAAAAATTTATAAACATTAGAGGCTCTGGTAGAAACCCGTTTACAAAGTATGTATTCTTCCCAATTAATATTTCCAAATTAATAAAGTCTTTTTGCTTATTTGTAAATGGGTTTCTACCAGAGCCTTTAATTCAGTAGCATAATTAAATGAAATAACTATTTCTGTAGTTTATAGGGACTTGCGGGGACGGAGGGGATTCCTCGCGGGGACGGGCAGGGACGGAGGGGATTCCTCGCGGGGACGGAGGGATTCCTCGCGGGGTGGATGGGGACGGGTGGGGACGGGTGGGAGTCCTCACGGGGATGGGTGGGGACGGGTGGGACTTTGGCGGGGATGGGTGGGGAGTGAGCAATGCAGCTGGAGGACACCTGCTCAGCTTAGAGGGAACAGTGAGTGGGGACGGGTGTGATTTCTATCCCCGCGCAATTTCAACATGCACCTTTCTTCCTCCATCCCATAACACACATGATTATCAGATTGATTCATGAATATATAATGATGTTATGAGTGTGCACCTCTTCCTTCCCATCCTCCTTAGCATGTCACATACAGCATGTTACATTACACAAAGTCTGTGTAATGTAACATGCTGTATGTGGCATGCTGAGGAGGATGGGAAGGAAGAGGTGCACACTCATAACATCATTATATATTCATCCATAGCTGCATGTTAATGATGTGCTCATATGCACTTATTTATCATCATAACATATACATCATCGTTAACATGCAGCTGTGGATGTGTAAGGACAGGCTGAGGAAGATGGATGGGAAGGAAGGAAGGTGCACATATCAACATATCGTACATTTTTAACATGCATGATGCAGCTATAGGCAAGCTGAGGAGGATGGGATCATACAGATGTGTATGTTCAGATATGCGCTCAGATGTGTAGTTTTTTCTGATATATTTATTAAGCTTACAGTATTTATATCAACACATTTAATACTTGTTACAAAAAATATTGTGCAATTGTGATCTACTTCTGGCCTACAAAGGTCAAAAGAAATTCTTAACTGAGATTTTACATTCAAAAGTGAATTATAGCTACTAGCACTATTATTTATTAGTTATTTATTATGCAGATGTTTGTTAGTTTGTTATTAGTTCAGTATTAGACATATGTTAGTTTAGAATAGATAGGTATAGATTAGTTTAGGTTAGGTTAGAGCCCTGCTGAAAGAGTCTACCTTGACGTGGTTGCAGGCTTACAAATCTTTTGGTCAAAGAATGCGGCGACAGAGAAAAGTATGTGTGTATTCGGCCCATGGAAGAAGGGGGGCTCGGGGGGGGGGGAAGGGGTGCGTGGGGGGCCCAATAGGATTGCTCAGTAAGGGCCCAGAAATTTCTGATAGTGGCCCTGAGCTCTGTCTTAACTGCACAAGCCTCAAACACTTATGATTTTAAAGTGTTTGAAGCTTGTGCAGATGAGGACGGAGCTTGCAGGAATGGGACAGGGACAGGAAAAGAACTTGTGGGGACGGGACAATGAGTTCCCGCAGGGATGGGGAAAAATTTGTCCCCCGTGTCATTCTCTAGCTGTGGCTTTGTAAAAGGAGCCCTTAGTCAGGTATCAGAACTGCAGCCCAGATAAATGAAGCTGAGATGGCTACTCAGTGCTTATGGGGAGTGTGTGATACAGTAGTTAGAGGTACAGCCTCAGCACCCTGAGATTGTGTGTTTAAATCCCATGCTGCTGCTTGTGACCCTGGGCAAGTCACTTAATCCCCTCATTGCCCCAGGTACATTAGAGTGCAAGCCCACCAGGACAGATAGGTAAAGAATGCTTGAGTACAAACTAGTGCTGCTCGATTCACGATTCAAATCGATTCACCGATTCACTTCGGGTGAATCGATTTGAATCGATTTGATTTTGTAAAAAATCGAACTCACCGATTCATCTGCTCCCTTGCTAGAGACCCGTTCGAGCTTTCCCTCTGCCACCAGGAGAAATGGGGGGAGGGATAGAAGAAATAATGGATCTAAAAACAGAAGAGGGAGAGAGATGGTGGATAATGGGATTTAGGGAGGGAAGGAACAGAAAGGGAGAGAAGTTGTACACAGGGGGGGTAGAGATACTGGATAGGAGGGTAGTTGGGAAGAGAAAGGGAGAGCTGGTGGGTTGTGGGGAAGGAGGGAGATATGCTGGATGTAAGGGTAGTTGAGAAAAGGTGGATCTGGGGATGGAGACCAAAAAAAGGAAAGATGCCAGACCTCCGGGAGAGGGAAGGGAAACAGAAGGGGAGGACAGAGATAGAAGATGGATGGTTAGCACGAAGAAAGAAGGAGATCCTGGCAAGTGAGTTATCAGAACCAGAGCCTGGGACCAACAAGATCTGAATAATGACCAGACAACAAAAGGTAGAAAAATAATTTTATTTTCTATTTTGTGATTACAGTATGTCAGATTTGAAATGTGCATCCTGCCAGAGGTGGTGTTAGATCACAAACGTGAGCTAGAATTTAACAGAGAGGAAAAGTCTTTTTTGTTTATTTTGTTTACACCACAGCGCCAGTGTGGTTAGGAGAGGGCAAAGGGAGTGAAGAGGCTATAAAATAAACCCACCAGGATGTTTGAAAAAAATACCCATTTGGGCAGGAAAATCGAATCGAATCGAAAAATCGATTCAATTGTCTGAATCGAATCGAAATATTTTTTCCTGAATCAGGCAGCACTAGTACAAACCACTTAGATCAGTGTCTCTCAAACGGTGCCACAAGAGATTCTAGAATTTTACTTTATTTATAAACATTCCTTTCATAAGTGTACACTAGAATCGATGACATGAACGCTGCATACGTAAGAGTCTGTCATTGTTATGAGCATCTGTATGCGTAAGGATACAACCGCCCAGACAAGCATCGTTCTTTCACATGATTGGTCCTTGAAAACTAATAGCAAGTAATTTTAGTTTTATTTTTTATGCAGTAATTATCCTAACTTGCCCCCTCCTTTACTAACGCATAGCATGGGTTTTAGTGCCTATGAGTGTCGGATTATTCACCACTGTTTTTAGTGACATTCTACCATCTAGGTGCATATTGATGATGTCACACTGATGTCAACATTGTACATCATATAAGTAAATGTCCCAGTCCTTTCTTCAACATAAGTTAACATAGGTTGATGAGACAGTAGAGACATTAGTCCTTTGATATTGAACATTGTACATCAGACACATCCACTTGCTCTGAAGCACAGCCATTGTGAGTAGCAGAGGCGTACCTAGGGTATGTGACACCCGGGGCCTATTGGTTTTTTACACCCCCTGCCATTATTTTTGACACCCCCTCCAATGTAAAAAATTATTTTTAGTAATGTTCCCCCCAGGTGCCAGCCATGAGGGGGTGTTCCCGGCCTAGGAGTTATGGTCCAGGAACTTTCCTTCTCACGGCCCGATGCCAAGGCTCTGGATAGTCCCCATGGTCCAGCCGTCTCTCCCTTTACCTTCCATGAAAATGAAAAAACTGCCGGCCTTGGCGGTGATTCAGCTACGTCGCCCGCGGCTCCCTTTCCTGCTTTCCGTGTCTGCCTCTGCAATCCACCCGGGCAGAAACAGGAAGTTGTGTCATTGGCAGACATGGAAAGCAGGAAGGGGAGCCGCGGGCGACGTAGCTGAATCACTGCTGAGGCCAGCAGTTTTTTCAGCTTCATGGAAGGTAAAGGGAGAGAAGGCTGGGAACATGCTGGGCCACGGGGACTATCCAGAGCCTTAGCACTGGGCCGTGAGAAGGGAAGTTCCCAGACCATGACTCCCAGGCTGGGAACACCCCCCTAATGGCTGGCACCCGGGGCGGACTGCCCCCCCCCCCACCTCCCCTTGGTACGCCACTGGTAAGTAGTGTATCTCTTTTTCTTTTCTTAACCTTTTCGAAATGAAGTTTAGTATGCAATATATATATATTTTTCATGTGCTTTGTTTGAGTAATGCTTCATTAAATATCTTTTTCTATTATTAGCAAATAGGAGTCCTCTTTAGCCCCCAAAATAGAAGGTGTAGTATGCAATATATATATTTTTGCATGTTCTTTGCTTAAGTATTGCATTATCAAACATCTTTTGACCTTAATATCAGACTGGAGTCTTCTATACTCCTAAAAATAAAGCCCAGTTCACCTATATGCAGGCGCCTCCAGCATGCCTAAGTGACGCCTAAGGCGCGTCTACCTAACTCGCGTCTATCTAGCGCCCAGCTCATGCTCAAAAGTAGACCTGCTTTTGCAATACCTACATTTTAGGCTTTAGGTAGACACGTTAGCACACTCAATAGCACGCGATTCTGTAAATGAATGTCTTATTTCGAAGCCACGCCCACACCTATCCTGTTAGACGTGACTTTTTCCGATGGGCATCCATGAAATCGTGGATGTCTGTTTCTAGAATCGTGTCCAGCATTTGGACATCTGACTTCCAATTAGTGCTTGTCAAAGTCTTAATTGGGCTTATTATCCACTTTTTTTGGACGCCTAAGTCGATGTACATCCCCATTGTGGACACCCTTTACAGAAATTGCCTCTCTGTGCCCAGTAGATGATAGGACAGACCAGGACAGGCTAGAGTTAGCTTTGATGGCGCTGAAAGGCCTACACAGCGCTGTACATTTTACATGTAATAGACAGTCCCTGCTCTGAAAAGCTTACAATCTAATTTGGACAGATAGACAAGACAAATAGGGGTTGGAGAGTTTCTTACAGAGAAAATGATAGATGGACATAGATAATTTTACAATGAGTGGGAGTTAGGAGCCTCAAAAAAGTGAGTTTTTAGCTTGGATTTGAATACTGCTAGAGACGGAGCCTAATGGAATGTCTCAGACAGTCTGTTCATGCAAATGGCACAGCAAAATAGAAGGACCAGAGTCTGGAGCTGGCAGTGGAGGAGAAGGGTGCAGATAAGAGGGACTTGCCCAATGAATGCAGGAGAAATGAATGAGGAGAAATATTGAGGGACTGCGAAATGAATGCACTTATAGGTCTGTATAAAAGGAGTTTGAATTGAATTCAGAAATGGAAGGGGAGCCAGTGAAGTGACCTGAGGAAAGGGCGGCTCTCGCAAAATATTAAGCTGTGCAACAGAATTTTGCATGGACTGGAGGGGAGAGAGATGGTTGAGCGGAAGACCTGAGAGAAGTTAGTTGCAGTAATCTAAGCAAGAGGTGATGAAAGTGTGGATAAGGATTTTGGGAGTGTGTTCAGAAAGGAGAGGTTGGATTTTGGTAATATTATAGAGGAAGAAGCGTCAGGCTTTAGCAGCTTGTTAGATATGAGTGGAGAAGGAAAGAGAGGAGTCAAAGATGACCTCGAGATTATGAGCTGATAAGAAAGGGAAGAGGAGACTGCTGTCCACAGAAATAGAGAATGGATCAAGGGGGAGGGAGAGAGGGTAAAGGAGCTCTGTCCTAGCCATATTCAGTTTTAGATGGCGGTGAGATATCCAGGCAGGAGTGTTGGACAGGCAAGCTGAGTTTCGGGTCTGGATTCCTATAGAGATATCTGGTTTGGAGAGTTAGATCTGGCAGTCATCAGCATAGCGGGGATACTGAAAACCATGGGAGGAGATCAATGCACCGAGGGAGTGGGTATATATGGAGAAAAGGAGAGGTCACAAGACAGAGCCCTGAGGTACAGCGATTGACAGTGGGAGACATAGCGCTGAGTAGGTGGATGAGAAGTGACCTACAATCTAGTCATTTTTCATTTTACTTGCCAAGCAGAGAATGACACGAGGACAAATTTTTCCCTGGCCCCGCAGGAACTCAATGTCTCTGTCTCGTCCCCGCGAGTTTTGTCGCAGTCCCTGTCCCTGCCCCATTCCTGTACGCTCTGCCTTAACCGCGCAAGCCTCGAACACTTATAATTTTAGTTCAAGAAGTTTTATTGATTTTATGAAGTACAATATGAGAAAAAAAAAAAAACAACAATATGAATGTTCCAAAAGTGGAACATAGAGTAACAATGAACATTAACATGAGAACGGAGTTAAGGCATTGGTGGAATGAGGCATTATGACATCACAATCTGAGCTCTAGAATGTTGCTACTTATGATATAAAAGTGTTTGAGGCTTATGCAGATGAGAGCGGAGCTTAGGCATTGGTGGGATGAGGCATTATGATATCACAATCTGAGCTCTAGAATGTTGCTACTTATGATTTTAAAGTGTTCGAGGCTTGTGCAGATGAGGACGGAGCTTTCAGTAATGGAGCAAAGACAGGAAAAGAACTCGCAGGGATGGGACGGGAAAATGAGTTCCCTCGGGGATGGGGAAAAATTGTCCCCGTTTCATTCTCTATTGCCAAGTTCCCCTATAACAGTGGTCTCAAAGTCAAACCCTTTGCACGGCCACATTTTGGATTTGTAGGTACTTGGAGGGCCGCAGAAAAAAATAGTTAACGTCTTATTAAAGAAATGACAACTTTGCATGAGGTAAAACTCTTTATAGTTTATAAATCTTTCCTTTTGGGCTAAGTCGTAATATTGTAATTTATAGCTAAAGAGACATAGGATCAAGAAACTTTTATTTTATTTTTGTGATTATGATAAACATACTGAGGGCCTCAAAATAGTACATGGCGGGCCACGAGTTTGAGATCACTGCTATAGGCTAAGGCTCTTAACATTTGCATTTCCTCTCCCTATTGGCTAAGGCTCTTTGCACCTGCATTGTGATGTCATAGAACCCTATGGTTATAGAAACATGATGGCAGATAAAGGCCAAATTGCTTATCCAGAGCATCCACTATCTCCTCCTCTCCCTATTGGCTAAGGCTCTTAGCATTTGCATCTCCTC
Organism: Geotrypetes seraphini; assembly: GCF_902459505.1. Lineage (NCBI taxonomy): Eukaryota > Metazoa > Chordata > Amphibia > Gymnophiona > Dermophiidae > Geotrypetes > Geotrypetes seraphini. The sequence goes on along the minus strand of NC_047087.1, from coordinate 18,806,683 downwards.
TTCCTATAGGCCAGTGGTCTCCAACTCAAACCCTTGGCAGGGCCACATTTTGGATTTGTAGGTACTTGGAGGGCCTCAGAAAAAAATAGTTAATGTCTTATTATAGAATTGACAGTTTTGTATGAGGTAAAACTCTTTATAGTTTATAAATCTTTCCTTTTGGCTAAGTCGTAATATTGTAATTTATAGCTAAAGAGACATATGGTCAAGAAACTTTTATTTTATTTTTGTGATTATGATAAACATACTGAGGGCCTCAAAATAGTACCTGGCGGGCCACGAGTTTGAGACCACTGCCCTATAAGATGTTTTCCCTTCTCCTGAAATAGGCGAGACCCATATCTTATACCACATTCAGATGATAGGAATGTGGTATAAGATATGCATACTTAGAAAATCAGCATATAGAACTGGAAAATTGTATTTTCTTCTTCAGTTGGTTATATATGTGCTCGGTGTGTAATTTTAAATGTGTTTTTATCTCAAGTTCAGGCCATCTCCAGAAAGAGAAACAAGCGTTATTTGCTGAAGTTCTCAGTATCAATATTTACACTGCGTTTTGATAGGGTTACCATATGGCTCCCGAAAAAAGGAGGACGGATCGAGACATACGGGTTTTACTTACATTGAAAGCTATGCAAATAAGGAGGACAGACTGAGACATCTGGGTTTAATTCCATTGACAGCAATGGAAGTTAAACCCGCATGTCTCAATCCGTCCTCCTTTTTCTGGAGCCATATGGTAACCCTACGTTTTGAGACCTTCATTTCCAGCTGTTTACATACTGTGATTCTTTTTGTGGAATTTTTTTTAAATCAGGCATCGAGCAAAGCTGGACTTGGGGGACTTCCCGTAACAAGGAGAAAAGCTGGTCAACTGATTGCTAACAACATTATTAGCTTTCAGTAATAATGTCTGCAATGAAATATTGCTGCAAGCATGGGAGAATTGTTTCAGGCTTTTTACACACAGAGCTAAAGAGAATGGGACGGGCTGCAACAGAAAACCTTAAAGGCACATTTCTCAAAAGCAACGAGAAAAACAAATCAATATCTCCAGTCCCCAATCAGATGTAATTAAACAAGATTTAATTATTTGCTGAAACAAGTATGTGCTAAGAGCGAGCGAGCTGTAGCAAAATAGTTTTTTATCAGCTAAAAGAGCAGTTTTGCAGTTCTTGGAAAAAAAGCTTCTGTGCACCAGCAATTGTTTCATCAGTTAGCCCCTCTTTCCACCGCTGTATCTGTTGCCGTTTCCGAACCCGCGGATCTGTGCCGACAGTCTTTTATTAATAATAATTAATTTGAGGAAACACTTCAGCTAAGAGAGGTCTGCGTTTTACCCCAGAGCTGCGGCAAGAAAATGCTGGTCTTGAACCCATCTCAGCAGGGCCCAAGACAATTACCCTAACCTCTAGGCTACTTTCCTAGCTTATAAAATTGCAAAGTTTTGCCACTTTTAGTCTCAGCATAGGTCATGGCTCTTGACAGACCTCCATGACACCTTAGCTCTGACGGACCCTAATGCTTCTCCCTCCCTATGCTGAGACTAAAAGTGGCAACACTTTTGCAGTGAGGCCCGTGCCACTTTTAGTCTCAGCAGACTGAGCAGAGGGAGGGAGAAGCATTAGGGTCCATCAGAGCTAAGGGGTCATGGAGGTCTGTCAGAGCCATGACCTATGCTGAGACTAAAAGTGGCAAAACTTTGCTTTTTCACAAGCTACGAAAGTAGCTTAGAGGTTAGGGCAGTTGTTTTGGGTGTCCGGACGGATTCTTGAAAAGCAGCAGGACCAGGGTCCATCCAACAAGGGAGATCTTTGTGGGATTTGAAACATCTGAGATACCAACTTAGAATCTGTAAATAGCTGGACTTTGTTAAAGAAACCAAAGTTTTGTTCAAGCAAGAAAGCCCTTTCTATGCTGAAAGAGTAAAAGTTCCTTTTGCAAGTTACAACCTTTGGTGTGGTCTACCTTTTTTGGAGGAGTGAGAGACTGAGTGAAGAGTGCTTGCTGCGGCCTGCCAGCGAGAAGTTAGTCCTGGCCCATGGCCCGAAACTGAACAACCTACGTTATGTGACCCCCTTCCCAAGCTTACTCAACTAAACCTTAAGTTTGCATACCGCATCATCTCCATAAAGATAGAGCTCGGCATGGTTTACAGGTAATTCAATAAACGAGGGAAGGACATAATAAGAAATTAGAGGTTATGAAGAGGATAGCTAGCTTTACATTTTAAATAGATAGCTTTACGTGTTGGAGAAAAGCCAGGTTTTCAGATGCTTTCGGAATAATTGGAATGAGCCTAGGTTCAGCAGGGGGGAAGGGAGGTGGTTCCAAAGCTTAGTGAATTTGAAGAAAAGGGATTTCCCTAATTTACCTGCATACATGATGCCTTTTAATGAGAAAGAGAAAGAGAGAAAAAAGAAGAGAGAGAGAAAAAAAAGAAAGAGAGAGAGAGAGGAAGAGAGAAAGAAAAAAAGAGAGAGTGGTAGAGAGAGAGAAAAAAAGAGAGAGGGGGAGAGAGAGAGAAAAAAAAGAGAGAGAGAGGAATAGAGAGAAAAAAAGAGAGGAAGAGAGAGGGAAAAAAAGGAGAGAGAGAGAGAGAGAAAGAGAAACTAAACTAAACTAAACCTTAAGTTTGCATAGCGCATCATCTCCATAAAGATAGAGCTCGGCACGGTTTACAGGTAATTCAATAAACCGGAGGGAAGGACATAATAAGAAATTAGAGGTTATGAAGAAGATAGCTAGCTTTACATTTTAAATAGATAGCTTTACGTTTTGGAGAAAAGCCAGGTTTTCAGATGCTTTTGGAATAATTGGAATGAGCCTAGGTTCCGCAGCGGGGCAGGGAGGTTATTCCAAAGCTCAGTGAATTTGAAGAAAAAGGATTTCCCTAATTTACCTGCATACATGACGCCTTTTCAGGAGTGGAAAGATAGTTTGAGTATGTGGGTGGATCTGGTAGTGTCAGGTCTCGAGGAATTCCAGGATAGTGGGATTAGAGGAGGAAGAATGCCATGTAGCTTACATATACAATAGAAAAGCATTATCACTTCCTTTTTTCTACTGCCCGCTCTCCCTTTGCATCGAAGTATGCTTATAGTTTTCTCTGCCTAAGGGTGAAACCCAGCATCTTCTCTGTTTCAGCAGTGGAAGGCAGAGCAGTACGAGATATTAACTTCACATCCCCCTAAGCTCAGATCTGTCACATTAGCCGACAATCTCAATCTGTTTCCAGTGACGAGAAGGTGATCTCGGCACTTGTTCTGTGGGTGGAAAGAATTAATATCCCTCGAACTGTGGGCTGGAGTCAACATTTAATTCCGATGCCAGAATCTGAATAATAGTTGCAGATTTCTGCAGGAGAAGCCAGAAACCCCAGAGAAATGTGAGAGAAGGAATGTGATACAAGATATTATATTGTCTTATGTTCAAACCTCTCTCTTTCGTCCAAGCCCTGCTCCCATGCAAACACATGGGCACAACTCTTATGTTGGTGTCCAATTGAAGGGGCTGGAAGAGAATCAAGTTTACATAGTAACTTAATAAATGACGGCAGATAAAAACCCGAACGGTCCATCCAGCCTGCCCAACCATACACACTCTATAAATTAATCATTTAATTTAAATGGTCAACTCTTCGCCTTCCCCTCCCTAAAACTATGCCACTCAAAAAAATTCCTTGACAAAACCTACGCCTTCCAAGCCGCCAAACTAAACCCTTGGCTAGCCCAAATGGTCCTCAAGGCCTACAACTACCTCGACTTTAGAAAATTACTCAAAACTCACCTATTCTGAGACCAAGACCCTTAATGCCCCTTTTCAATCCTCCTCCTCCACCCCCTTCTGATCTACTCCCCTCCCCCGTCTCCCTCCTCTCCCCCCTACTTCTCTCCTTGCTGTTTGCAACTCTATGATCAATTTGATATGTAACCACTTGTAATTTCTGTCTAACTAATGTGAACCGCCTAGAACTCTTCGGGGTATGGCGGTATACAAAAATAAAGTTATTATTATTATTATTATTTTTCTTAGATATTTCTGGGCCAGAAACCCAAAGCTCTCTCTGCCCAATAGTGTGCATAGGTTCTGTCTACTGGAGTCTCTGTCAAAGCTCATTCCAGCCCATCTAAACCATCCAAGCCCGTCCTCAACTGAATGGCCATATACGGGACACAGACTGTGCAAGTCTGCCCAGTACTGGCCTTAGGGCTGGATTCACTTAGCTCACCGATCCTGTCCAATCTGTGGGCAATCCGTGGTAGGCCCACTGATCCACAACGCGTCCTTATGCAAATGGGGGCCCCCACACCGACCACACGGACCGTTGCAGAGCGATCCTGACGCATTCGCAGCCCAACTTCTTTGCCTGGAGATGGTCTGCGCATGCGCTCACTCCCCGTACACCCAGCACTTATCTAAACTTTTCTGCTTTAATTTTTGACTTTTCTCGCGAGCCCGTGGTTTGAACCAGCGGGTTTAAAGCGGGGCTGCACTGCGACGTATCCTGGAACTTAACAGAACACGCCATAGTGCAGCCCTGCTTTAAAACCCGTGGGTTAAAACCACGGGCTCACATTGCAGGGAAGGGCGGCAGAGAGCAGGAGATTCGGGGCTCTCGCTGTCGGAGCCCAGAGACCATGGCGAGTGGCAGCGGCTCCAACGCCGAGTTCAAGTCGGTGGGGGAAGTACTGGCTAGGAAAATCGGCTCGGGCTCATTCAGGGACATTTACCTGGCCATTAACATAACCAGCGGAGAGGAGGTGGCAGTGAAGCTGGAGTTGCAGAAGGCCAGGCACCCGCAGCTGCTCTACAAAAACAAACTGCAGTGAAGGGCGGCAGAGAGCAGGAGATTCGGGGCGGCAAGAGCAGATGTGTCTCAGCTGAGTTACTTTCCTCTTTTTGCTCCACTATTTTCAGGGGACCATGGAGTCTGTAGAAGAGAAACTGCTTCTTAAGAGGGTCAGGAGAGTCGGCAGGGACGTGAGCGACTGGTCAGTAGTTGCTTCTTTTTTGATCGGCCAGCCCAGTCGGTGTTCCTTAAATTGTTCAGTGAATCGCTGCCTTCCTACATTTGCATGCCATTACCCTCATTTGCATGTGCACGCATATCGGATCGGGAGGAAGGTTAGTGAATCGGGTCGGGGTGGCAAACTGGTCGGGACACGATCGGCAAGGTTAGTGAATCTGGGCCTTAGTTCCTTCAATGTATATCCATTATTTTCTGATTCTAGATCCTCTGTGTTCATCCCACGCTTCTTTGAACTCCGTCACGTTTTCCTCTCCACCACCTCTCTCGGGAGCGCATTCCAGGCATCCACCACCCTCTCCGTAAAGTAGAATTTCCTAACATTGCTCTTGAGTCTACCACCCCTCAACCTCAAATTATGTCCTCTGGTTTTACCATTTTCCTTTCTCTGGAAAAGATTTTGTTCTACGTTAATACCCTTCAAGTATTTGAACATCTGACATGTATCATGCAATATGGAAATTGGAAGAGAATGGGAACAGAAGTCATTAGGACTTTTAAATTAAATTCATAGGATAAATCTTAGTTGTAGTTTAATATTGCATAAGGCATTATTGCACAATCAGTAGTCGAGCTCTTTGGTCTCTTAATATCCATGGAGAGAAATGAATGAATCTGTCCTTGATATATTTACCCTGGTAATAAGTTCCTTCCTCAAAGAACTAACAACATAGGCGAATTCTTTGGCAAGTGGCAGATAAGTGATGGTTCCAAGGTATAGCAATGACAGAAGTGGGAGGTAACACCTTCATATGGATTAAGAACTGGTTGAAAGACAGAAAACAGAGAATGGGTTTAAATGGTCAATATTCTCAATTGAGAAGGGTAAATAGTGGGGTTCCCCAGGGCTCTGTGCCTGGACCGCTGCTTTTTAACCTATTCCTCAATGTCCTAGAGACAGGAATAACTAGTGAGATAATTAAATTTGCTGATGACACAAAGTTGTTACATCACAAGAGGATTATAAAACAAATTTATAGGAGGACCTTGTGAGACTGGGCGTCAAAATGGCAGACGACATTTAATGTGAGCAAGTGCAAAGTGTTGCATGTGGGAAAGAGGAATCCAAACCTGATGCTGGGTTCTATGGGCCATATTCACTAAAGTGCTGTCCAATGCATCGCCTATCCGATCCACCCATGCAAATTAGTAAAAACCCATGCATAATCGCCAAGCGATTGATTCACTAACAATTGCTTGGCTATTTTGAATCAGGTTTTACTATCCTAAAACCCGACTGCTGCAGACCTGTCTGTAACATATAACTGTCGGTACTGACAGGTCTGCCTGGGGGGGATTTTTTTTTTTTTTTTTTTAATGGCACTGATATTTTGCTTTTATTATACACGCAAAATATCTGGCCAATAACAAAAAAATGAAAAAAAAAGCCTCCCTCCCCCACAAAGCACTCCCTCCCTTCCCCCCTCCCTGAACCTAACTGTGTTACCGACAGGTCTGCCTGGGGGGGGGATTTTTTTTTTTTTTTTTTTATGGCACTGATATTTTGCATGTATTACACGCGCAAAATATCTGGCCAATAACAAAACAATGAAAAACAAAAAGCCTCCCTCCCCCACAAAGCACTCCCTCCCTCCCCCCCTCCCCGAACCTAAAAAAATGGCAGGAGGGATGCTGATTCCCTCCTGCCATCGGTGCTCCCCCCACCACGATTAAAAATATGGCAGGAGGGATCTTGCTAGTTACCTCGGGTTGTCCTCTGTTGGGGGCTTGATGGACTTTTGGATCTGTCCCGGAATGGCAGCTCTTATGTTCTTCTTTGAACTCTGGTTCTCTGTTCATTGTTCTTTATTATTATTAGGGATTTGTTATCCCGTCTGATCGCTAGCCTACTCCTTCTTACTCTGCATGCCCAGGGATTTTGTGTACATATATTATACATGCAGATGTGATTGAAAAGTATTCTTTCTGATAAATATTCATGATCATGCAAATGTTTATTTTCACATTCATTGTGGCTGCTTTCTGCATTGACTCTGCCCCTTATCTGAATACAAACATTGCTAATTAATGCAGTTGTATAGCCAGCTGCCTTGAGGCAAGAGTTGGTTTATGAATCCTCAAACTTGCAAGCCACCAAAATTATTAGTGCTTAGTATAGGAGCTAATTCGCTAAAGCACAGTATACAGAGGAGGAGGAGTTTAATAGTTAGTGCAGTGGGCGAAAAACTTGGTTTCAATTTCCACAGCAGCTCCTTATGACTCTGGATAAGTCACTTAACCCTCCATTGCCCAGAGAAATTACTTGCACATAATAAGTGTAAATTTCTTTGGTGGTACCAGTGGCGCAGTAAGGGTGAGCAGCACCTGGGGCCGTGGCGACCCTCCCCCACCCTCTTCCCTGGTCCCCCTGCTGCGCGTGCACCCCCTTCCCTTTCCCGTACCTTTTTAACTTCTACGGCGTGAGCAGTATGCCCACATCGGTGTCGGCTCGCCCTTCGATGTCACTTCCTGGGCGGGGCTCCCGGAAGTGACATCAGAGAGAGCGCTGATGCAGAAGCGGGCAGCAACCTCACGTCGGGGAAGTAAAAAAGGTACAGGGGAAGGTAAGGAGAGGAGCGGTGGGCAGAGAGGAGGAGGGGTGCCCTGCCCTTAGGAGGACCGTGCCCTGGGTGGACTGCCCCCCCAATCCCCCTTACTGCGCCACAGGAAGGTATCAAATCCATGACCCCCCTTTAGTGAAATAACTCATAGTGGGTCCGTCTAGAGCTGTGTGCCTATATTTAGGAGCTGGGAGGGTGTCTATTTGGGGGCTGATTCTGTAAGCGGCGCCTTCCATGGCAAGTGCCTACAAAACGGGCACCTGCTGCGTGCCAATCACCGCCAGACGCCGCTTCCAGAATCGCAGCTTGATGGGACCCTCGGTGCCAAAAATGTAGGCCAGGGTTAGGCCTACATTTCTGGTGACCTGGGTCCCATCAGAATCGTGGCCAGCAGCGTTGCTCCTAACCACGCCTGCGTCTGAGCTTCAGTGCCACCCTGCGCTGCTAGCCGCCAGTGACCTAGGCGTGTAGTGACACCTTTTTACGTAATTACTTTTTAATTCGTTTTAAATGATGCAGTCAATTACCATGTCTTGTAGCGCCAATTAAAACAATTAAGTTAGGCGGCAATAGGATAGGAGAGACAGAGATAGAGATAAGATACATATATCCTAGCAAGCATTCAGTGAGGATGAAAACAAAGATTACGTGAAAAATAAAAATACTAGTTAATTATAAATTATAAATGTAAAAAGATTAGGAAAGAAAAATTAATTCATTAACAAAAATAATAAAATAAAATAAAATCCAGTCAGATACTCCAGTCCAGTCCAGTGGAGACAAAGACGCCCCTCAATGCTGCCATGGAATGCAGCTGTTAACGGCCAAGAAAAAAATGAGAGAAAATAAAATAAAACAAACAAAGAATGCTTGCTGGAGACGCGGCCTGGAGATCAGGAAAAAAGAGATGAGGCTTTTGGGGGGCGGGGCTAGAGGCGGAATGGGGATTGGCTGGAGGTAGAAAGGGCAGGCTGGAGGCAGGGCTGGGGTAGAATGGGGCGGGGCCATGCATCTGGGTTTGTCCATTGTGAAATATGGTAACCCTAAGTTTAAGAAAGGTGGTGAAATGGAAACTGTGCTGGATCATTCCTTCTGGGCACAGACATACTGCTATGTAACAAGAGCAAGCAAAATTCTATGATCTGCTCTGTGAGCTATGCGCACAGTTTTTAAATTAATCCTTGGATCTTATTTAATGGTAAAGTGATATGTTTACGCCCAGCATAGATTATTAACACTTAGATGGTGATGTGATAACTGGGCATTGGGACATCCCCCCTCATACTATAAACATGCATGCACAGTATTACACATAGGCAGGGCTGGCTCAATCTATGGACCAGGTGAAGCCCTGGCCCAGGACGCTGGTGATAAAAGGTGTCAAAATCCCAGTCCAGTCTACCTTCAAGCTTCTTGACAGATAGATGTCAAACTGGGATTCTTTCACCCTTTATCATCAGTTACAACATGAGAGACTAGAGAGGGAAGGGGGGAGAAACTGGATCACAGGTGGGGGGAGGGGAAGAAGAGAGATACCAGATTTGGGGGAATGACTGCATAAGTTGGCTCTTGGCACCACTTTACCTTGAGCCTAAAAGGGATCTTCAAAAAGTTTCCACACTTTTAAAAAAATCTTTTTAAACACTATTTATTAAATATCTCAAAAGCAAATTATGACACTTTTCCACATAAACACCCTGTTTCGCCTAGAGCGGCGTCATGGGTCTGGGGTTTCCCGGAAAAAATATGGTAACCCTAAGCAGATACCAAACCCATGGGTGTGTATGAGGAGATACTAAGGCTGTGAGGGCAAATAAGGAAGAAGAGAGACTACATTCAAGGGAGGGGGAAGAGAGAGAAAGAGAGAGGAAACAGATACTAAATGCAGGGAAGTGGAATGGGGAGAGAAGAAAGAAGAGAAGGAGTGGGAGAGAGAGACCTAGACTAAAAGGGAGGGAAGAGAGAGAAAGAGAGAGGAAACAGATACTAAATGCAGGGAGGTGGAATGGGGAGAGAAGAAAGAAGAGAAGGAGTGGGAGAGAGAGACCTAGACTAAAAGGGAGGGAAGAGAGAGGAAACAAATAGTAAATGCGGGGAGGTGGGATGGGGAGAGAAGAAAGAAGAGAAGGAGTGGGAGAGAGAGACCTAGATTAAAAGGGAGGGAAGAGAGAGGAAACAGATATTAAATGCAGGGAGATGGGATGGGGAGAGAAGAAAGAAGAGAAGGAGTGGGAGAGAGAGACCTAGGCTAAAAGGGAGGGAAGAGAGAGGAAACAGATATTAAATGTGGGGAGGTGGGATGGGGAGAGAAGAAAGAAGAGAAGGAGTGGGAGAGAGAGAACTATACTAAAAGGGAGGGAAGAGAGAGAAAGAGAGAGGAGCAGATACTAAATGCGGGGAGGTGGGATGGGGAGAGAAGAAAGAAAAGGAGTGGGAGAGAGAGACCTAGACTAAAAGGGAGGGGAAAGAGAGAGAAAAAGAGAGGAAATAGATACTAAATGAGATGGAGAGGGAAGAGCACCTGTTGTAGCACCAGTTGCAGAAACATGGCCATGTGTAAAATAGATGCTGGAAACGTAGGCCAGGGTTTAACTAGGCTACATCTCCAGTGCTTACTTTACATGAGAATCTTGTGTACAGGGGCTCCTACCGGCACCTACGGTCACTTCCAGCATAAGCCACGCCCACTTTGACCATAGGCGCCTCTGTGAACGAGATATCGGTGGCCTGTTCTATAGGGGCCTGCAGGCACCTACATTTTTTAAAAAGTTAGTTTATAATTGGGTTGTTTTGGGGTTGTTTTTTAATGTTCAATCATTTTTATTGGCATTTAAAGAAAAGTCATACATATGTAATCACAATACAATTCAACATAGGTCATATGTATGAAAAACCTCCGCGTCATTTGTCGCCAATGAAACTAATTAAGTTAGGCGGCGGTAGCACGCCTATGGTCGCCTAGCTTTCGGCCTCCCTATGAGAATCAGGGTCTTAGTGCACGCCATCGTTAGCGTTAGTAAAAGAACCCTTAGGCTGCATAGTGGGGTGGAGAAAATGTGTTCGGTCCATACGGAAGGAATTGCGCAGACTCAAATGGACGTTGTCTGATACTTTGTAAGAGAGCAAAGCACAGAAAATTCATTCTCGTGAGGCCTGTCGACAGCAAACAGACGGGTGATCTTTGCTAGTAACTAAGCCGTCGAGAGAAAACGAAGAGGAAATGCTTGGACTGTGCCTTGCATTCACTGCTGATACAGAGACCCGTTGAAAAAGAGACCGTTGCAGAATTGTACAGACCCCAAACTCATCAGTTCCTTCATTTCCCATGTATCACGAGCAGAAACCAAAATTACTGTTGTCGAGGCAGGCCCTAGCTGTGCTTTCAGTAACGGTGCAGACAATAGAAATTGATCGCAATCGTTAAGCACCAGCATCCTGTGGATAAACCATCCTCAGTAACCCACAGAGCCCAGGAAATACGAATTCTTCTAATCCCATTAATAGGACCTTCAGCATCGTTCTTTACTGTTTTCTGTACCAAAATGATGTCTATTGTACTTTGAAGCTGAGCTTATCTCCACGGTGATTTGCTTACTGGGTCTAATTACAGTCATTTGCTTCAAATACTGTTTGTCTTAATAATTGTTTTGCATTTCTTTATTATTTTTTTTGCCAAAAATAATCTCCTACATTGATTGTACCACAGGAGGGGAAATGTCACTGTTCGCTCACGCCAATTAGGTTTTAGGAAAACATCATCTGTCTTTTGTGCTGAAACGAGTCAGAGTTTAGCCTTTATTTACTTAATTTTCTATACCAGTGGTCCCCCAACCCTGTCCTGGAAGACCACCAGGCCAATTGGGTTTTCAGGCTAGCCCTAATGAATTTGCATGGAGCAGATTTGCATGCCCGTCACTTCCATTACATGCAAATCTCTCTCATGCATATTCATTAGGGCTAGCCTGAAAACCCAATTGGCCTGGTGGTCCTCCAGGACAGAGTTGGGGACCACTTCTCTATACTGTTCTCCCAGGGGAGCTCAGAATGGTTTAAATTAATTTATTCGGGTACTCAAGGATTGTCCCTGTCTGTCCTGATGGGCTCACAATCTATCTAATGTATCTGGGGCAATGGGGGGGATTAAGTGACTTGCCCAAGGTTACAAGGAGCAGCATGGGTTTGAACCCACAACCTCAGGGTGCTGAAGCTGTAGCTTTTAACCGCTACGCCACACTCTCCTCCTTTAACGGACATCTTTGAGGGGAGGCGAGCCGGGGTTTGGGGTTTTTGACTTAGCTGTCTCCTTCTCCATTGGATTTCCAGCTGAGTCAGAACAAGGGCTGTGACCCTGAACTCTCACTCACAAATACCCGGTGATCTTTCCCTCGTCTTGTAGCCCCTACTCTTTCAACATACCTAGTGTAGTAATTTTCAGTGACTAATAGGAGGGAATATTTTCTCACTCAGAGAATAGTTAAGCTCTGGAACGCATTGCCAGAGGTTGTGTGTAAGAGCGGATAGCATAACTGATTTTATGAAAGGTTTGGACAAATTCCTGGAGGAAAAGTCCATAGTCTGTTATTAAGACTTGGGGGGCGCCTCTGCTTACCCTGGATCGGTAGCATGGAATGTTGCTACTCTTTGGGTTTTGGCCAAGTACTAGTGACCTGGATTGGTCACCGTGAGAACGGGCTACTGGGCTTGATGGACCTTTGGTCTGACCCAGTATGGCTGTTCTTATGCTCTCATGTGTGCCAAGTATAGGACAATCAAGCCATTGTACCATCACTGATGAGGTTGGCTCTGAGGCATTATGACATCACAATCTCAGCTCAGGAATGTTGTTCTCATTGGGGTTCCGGAATCTTGCTATCCTTTGAGATGCTGGAATGTTGCTACTTCTTGGGTTTTGGCCAGGTACTAGGGACTTGCTCTTTACGACGCAGCAGTAATATTTATTCAATATTTCACTGATTCTCTGAAGAAGTTCCAACGAAACGGATCCATCAGAGTCAGTCTTTGCAAACTACCAAGATAAGCAGCTTTTTAAATATATTTATCTATTTATAAATTATCAGTTATTAATTTAATTTATCACAAAATTTGCTCCTTTTGCTGCTTTCGCACATTTTAAAATCTGCTGTTTTTGCCCACAAAAAAGAAAAGATCCTTCGTGAAATGCTCTACACATATTGGAAGGGATGGAGGTGGTCCGATGACTAAATCCACAATTGCAGTTGGTCAAAGGGCCACTGGCCAACATGAGACTTACCAATATGGTCCGAGGCCCTACCTCCTTCCCATAGATGATCGATCAATATATTGGATTAGTTTACATCTAATTCAATTGATTTTATTCATTTCCACTCTCTAGTGTGAATTTCATTAAAAATCAGCCCTCCCATAAATCTTTCCGCCAGCCACTGGAAGTGCTATGCACTATGGAGAACTTAGGTTCGAGCCCCAGTTCGCACCTTTTACTCCCCCACATCAATTGGGATCTAGGATGCTGAGAAGACAATCATCACAGTCTCTGGGGGCGGACGGTAGGTGCTGTGGTACGGGAAACCACTTAGCTGTGCTTAAGCAACAAATCCTGCAGTTGAGAAGAAGGCAAACCTCTACAGTCTGTGTCCCAGTCAGTGGCGTACCAAGGGTGAGGGGCGCCCCTCTCCCCACCCCATCCGCTCTTTCCATGCTCCCTCCTGCCGCGCCCAAGCGCCCCTTTCCCTGTACCTCTTTAACATTTCCGAGCAGTAACCCCAACCTGCTGCTCGCACCAGCGTTGGCTCTTCCTCCGACATCACTTCCTAGGCGCGGGTCCAGGAAGTGACATCAGAGGAAGAGCCGACGCTGGCGCGAGCAGCAGGTTGGGGTTACTCCTCACACTGCAAACATTAAAGAGGTAGGAAGGAAAAGAAGCGGTGCACGTGCATGGTAGTGAGGGGATGGGAAAGGAGCGGGGGGTGGAGAGGAGGACGGGAGCTGGCGCTCCCACCAAGACGGCGCCCAGGGAGGACCCCACCCTCTATTACTATGCCAATGGCCCAGTTATGGCTAGATAGATCTGGTTGAACTGGAGTAGGTTTCAGTGGCAACTCCAGTAGTTGAAAATTAAGCCAGTACGAGGGGCCACTGAAAAGGTCTCAGCCCAACCAACAAAGCTGGGGCAGTCTCCATCGAGGGTTATACACTTAGTCCAGTGATTTTCCACTTTTTTTGTTCCGTATTTTTCTGACAGAACTAGACTAAGGGGCTCATAATCGAAAGAGAAAAACGTCCAAAAACCAGGCTAAGTCAGCACTTGGACGAACATTTCTCAAAAACGTCCAAGCGCCGAAAAGAAAACTGGGTTTTGGACGTATTTCTAAACGACCTAGGCCTTCATAATGCCGCTCAACGTCCAAAGCTAAACAGGGCATTTCAGGAGGCGCGTTGAGGGCGGGAGTTGGGCGGGACGTGGGCCGGCTTAGACTTAGTCGTACAGCATGTATAACCGAAAGTTATACAGCCCAGGATCGACGGAACTTGGACGTTGTGACTTAGACCATGTAAAACATGGTCTAAGTCACAAAAACCTACCTAAACTCACCAGATAAGCACTGCAAACACATAAAACAGACCCCCACACATTACCCCAGTGATCAGTGACTCCCCCACCCCCATAAAAATTTTATTCACAACTTAAAATTTCAGCCTCCAGCCTATCATCACCTGGCCGCCTGGCATAGGAAAGCCTAGTCGTCCAGCCCAGAGGCAGCTTAAGTTGTCTTGGGAATGGGTTAGGGACCCATAGAGAGGAGGACCCATGCCCATAAGCCCCTGTAATCACTGCATTGATACTTAAGCATGTGCACTGCCCTATATACACCCAAAACCCTTTTTTACTGGCATATAAGTGGCTCCTGCAGCCATAAGGGCTATTGGGGTGGTTGATAAGTGGGTCTAGGGGATTCTGGAGGTGGTTTGGGGTAGAGAGTTGCACGGGGACAGAAATCCCACCCGTCCCCGCCAAAGTCCCACCCGTCCCCGTGAGGACTCCCACCCGTCCCCACCCGTCCCCGCGAGGAATCCCCTCCGTCCCCGCCCGTCCCCGCGAGGAATCCCCTATGTCCCCGCCTGTCCCTATAAACTACAGAAATAGTTATTTCATTTAATTATGCTACTGAATTAAAGGCTCTGGTAGAAACCCATTTAAAAATAAGCAAAAAGACTTTATTAATTTGGAAATATTAATTGGGAAGAATACATACTTTGTAAACGGGTTTCTACCAGAGCCTCTAATGTTTATAAATTTTTATCAACACAACTAATATACTACTTTATCCTTAAGCAAAAAAAAAAAAAAAAAAATTTTTCCTACCTTTATTGCCTGGTTTCTGCTTTCTTCATGTTCTCATTCAATTCCTTCCATCCACTGCCTCTCTTCTCTCTGTGTCTTCCATTTGCTCTGTTACTGTGCCTCTCCCTTTCTCCCCCCTCCCAAATAGGTCTGGCACCCATCTTTTTCCCTCCGCTCCCCCCATAGTCTGGCACCTCTGTCTTCTTCCCTGCCAGCGTCTTCTTCCCATTCCCTCTTCCCCATTTCCTTTCAGTGTCCTTCTCCCCCACCATCTTCCCCATGTCCTGTCAGGCAGCATCCTTCTCCCCCCCTCTGCCTTCCCCATTTCCTTTCAGCGTCCTTCTCCCCCCTCTGTCTTCCCCATGTCCTTTCAGCGGCCTTCTCCCCCCTCTGTCTTCCCCATGTCCTTTCAGCGGCCTTCTCCACCCCTTTGTCTTGCCCAGTGCTTTCAGGGTCCTTCCCCCCCCCTTCCTCCCATTTACCCCATGTCCTTTCAGCGTTCTTTTCCACCCCTTTGTCTTCCCCAGTGCTTTCAGCGGTCTTCTCCCCCCTTAAGCATCTTTTCTTCTCCACTCCACCTTTCCTCCCTCCCTGCCTCCACCTTTGTGGCGCTTTTGCACCCGACCGACAACAGAACAGGCCCGGTCGGACAAATCTCCCTGTCCTGTAGCCGCGAATCTAAATTACCTTCTTACAGCAGCTGGAGTAGTGAAGCTGCTGTAAGAGGTAATTTAGATTCGCGGCTACAGGGCAGGGAGATTTGTCGGCCGGCCTGTTGTCGGTCGATCGGGGGACCTGACCGGCTGTGCACATTCTCCGGGGTGGACCACCCCCTCCCCCCTCTTTCGTACGCCATTGCCTTCTCTCTACCTGCCCTGCCGCACACAGCCGACTGGAAGTCTTCCTGATGTCAGCGCTGACGTCGGAGGAAGGGAGGGCTTTGCTTAAGCCCTCCCTCCGACGTCAGCGCTGACATCGGGAAGATTTCCGTTCGGCTGTGTGCTGCGACAGGGCAGGTAAGGAGAAGGAGACTACCCTCGCGGCTCGAGTGCACTGCGATCCAACCCCGCAGGAACCCCGCGACCCTCGGAGGCATCCCCATGGGATCCCCGCGACCCTAGGGGGCGTCCCCACGGGATCCCTGTGACCCAAAGGGGGAACCAGCGGGATCCCCGCGGGTCCCGCGTGATTCCCGTCATCCCCGTTCCCGTGCAGCTCTCTAGTTTGGGGGGCTCACCATCACCTATAAGGGAGCTGTAGTGAGGAGAAGGCATGGCACCCTTTTTGTGAAGTTCATAGCTGTGCCCTGTAAGGTACCCCACTATTTAGGTGACATGTCTGGGTGTTCAATCCATCACTTTTCAGACACCTCCCATGTCCAACAGGGCTTGTTCTAGGTGTTTTGGACTTGGACGGAAATGTGGTATAAAGATGGACGATTTAGTGGCTTGGACGATCAGATTGACAGGACATATAATTAGATGATTTTCGAAAATAAAAAAAAGTTGGACGTATCTTTCGAAAACGTGTCTTCGGCTCTTTTTAACTTTGGACGACTTGCGAGATGGACGTAAACAGACTTAGACGTTCCTTTCAATTATGCCCCTCTAAGTGTATAGCCTTCGATGGAGATTGGCCCAAATTTGTTGGTTGGGCTGAGAACTTTTCAGCAGCCCCTCGTACTGGGCAGACAGACATCTACAATTTATGCCCTGAAAATGGTAAGAACGGCTCAAGGTTAAGTTTGCATATTTTGGGCAGACTGGATGGGCCATGCAGGTCTTTATCAGACACCATCTATTATGTTACTAAGTATTTTTTCAAATGAACTAGGCTTGCTTTTCTGAAGCAGGATGTGAAAACTGTAAAGCTGTTTATAACTATTCTGCATGCTAAGAATAGCCATACTGGGTCAGACCAATGGTCCATCAAGCCCAGTAGCCTGTTCTCACGGTGGCCAATCCAGGTCACTAGTACCTGGCCAAAACCCAAAAAGTAGCAACATTCCATGCTACCGATTCAGGGCAAGCAAAGGCGTCCCCCATGTCTTAATAACAGACTATGGACTTTTCCTCCAGGAATTTGTCCAAACCTTTCTTAAAACCAGCTACGCTATCCACTTTTACCAGAACCTCTGGCAACGCATTTAAGACACCTGTGTACAGCTCTACTAGGCTTTCCTTTACCAGGTGCTGATGTACTTTTTCATTCTAATCTTTGTGGGGATGTGAGGGGGGTCAGTGAACACTGGGGGAGTGGGGGGGTCTTTACTTTGTCTCTGCAGTGGTTATCTGGTCACTTTGGATGCCTTTTTGGCATAAGAACATAAGAAACGCTTTCGCCGGATCAGACCTAGGTCCATCTAGTCCGGCGATCCGCACACGCGGAGGCCCAGTTAGGTGCACCTTATTGGAGACCCGGATTTCCCGTATCCCCCGATATGATTTGCAAGAAGGTGTGAATCCAACTTGCGCTTGAAACCCAGAACACTAGTCTCTGCCACCACCTCCTCCGGGAGAGCATTCCAAGCACCCACCACGCGCTGTGTGAAACAGAACTTCCTGACATTTGTCCTGAACCTGCTGCCACTCAATTTCAGGCTATGACCTCTTGTCCGTGTCACATCCGAAAATGTTAGTAATGATGTTTCCTGGTCTATTTTGTCAAATCCTTTTAATATTTTAAAAGTCTCTATCAAATCCCCTCGCAGTCTTCTCTTTTCGAGGGTGAACAGTCCCAATTTTCTGAGGCGTTCTTTGTAGCTCAAATTCTCCATACCTCGGACAAGTTTCGTGGTTCGCCTCTGCACCCTCTCCAGCAGAGTTATCTCCTTCTTAAGGTATGGAGACCAGCTGGTCACGTGCTGAATTCAGAAGTTGATCTATCTGCAGTACTCTTGGCACTTTACATTATCTAAGTCACTGTTCCCGCTAAGGTGCGCTGGCCTGCGCTCGCGCACAAAATATTACATCGCAGCGCAAAGTTTCTCTTCACAGCGCACACACGCGTCGCAAAGGTAAGGTAAGGGGAGGTAAGGTAAGGGGACGCATTGGGGGGATTGCACTTCCCCACAATTGCCATGCTTCGGTTCCTCTTCTTCCTTCCTTCCTCCCCCCCCCCCCGCGGGACCCTGCGGCACCATCAACTCTTACTCCCTCTAATGTCGGCCCTGCAGCTCCAGACTTCCTCGCACCTTCTCCCCTCCCCCTTTGGATCGCTATTATTTTAAATGTTATAGCCGCGGAGCTGTATCCATCAGTGGAGATGTCTAACCTCGGCCTGCCCCGGAACTCTTACTGCAACAGTGACTTCCTGTTCCTGCCTAGACGGGCGGCTGCTGCAGTAAGAGTTCCGGGGCAGGCCGAGGTTAGACATCTCCACTGATGGATACAGCTCCGCGGCTATAACATTTAAAATAATAGCGATCCAAAGGGGGAGGGGAGAAGGTGCGAGGAAGTCTGGAGCTGCAGGGCCGACATTAGAGGGAGTAAGAGTTGATGGTGCCGCAGGGTCCCGCGGGGGGGGGGGAGGAAGGAAGGAAGAAGAGGAACCGAAGCATGGCAATTGTGGGGAAGTGCAGAGCTGCAGGGAAGAGTGTTGCGGTACCCAGCTGGAGGGAGAAGGAAGATGAGGGAGGGAATTAAAGGAGATGCCAGGGCTTGGAGCATAGGAGGAAGGTATGCCAGTCTAAGGGAAAAGGAAGGGGGAGATGTGAGAGCATGGAGGGGGAGCGAAAGATGGAAGAAAAGGAAAGGAGAGAGATGCCAGAGAATCAGGGAAGGGGAGATACCAGACTATGAGGAGAGGTGTGGGAGAGGGAAGGCGAGGAGAGAGATGCCAGACCAATGGGGTGAAAGGAGAGATGGAAGGGGGAGGCATACAGTTTCTGGAAGGGGCATAGAAGGAGAGAAGATGCCATATAGGGGAAGAGAGACGGCAGACAGTGAATGGAAGGAAGAGAGTTACAAGAAGATGAGGAAAGGAGAAACCACAGAAGACAAAGGTAGAAAAAAATTTCTATTTATTTATTGCTTTAGGAGACATGTGTCACTGTTTCTGTGAAGCATTGTATGCAGAGTCCAGCTTCTTGCTGGTTCAATTTAACCTTTGTCTATGTATTTTTATTTTATCCCCCCTTTTACAAAACTATGAAGCGTTTTTAGCACCAGCCTTGGTGGTAGCAGCTCTGATGCTCAGAATTTTATGAGCATCAGAGCTGTTACCTCCGTAGCTAAAATCCACACTACAGTTTTGTAAAAGAGGGAGGGGTTAGTTTGTGATTACATATTCCTTACTAGGCGAAGGTGTTTTCTGTGTTCTGTGTGTTCGAAAGACATGGTTTTCTGTTAGGATTGACGGTGTAGGATTGATCTGTGCTGGTCTGGCTTGTTTAGTTTTACAATGGGTGTATTGATGTACTGCTCACTGCAATATGTAAGATGCTGCCTTTTCCTAGGTACTCATGTGTGACGTGTGGTTTGTTACTAAAAATCATGTTTTTCTTACAGATGGGGGGGGGGGTGCCAAAAAATGATGGGCCCCGGATGTTACATATGCTAGGTACGCCACTGTATGTAAAGATACCAGAAAGCTGGCGTAGCAAAAACTTCTAAGTTTTGAGTATTTAACCCTCCCACAATCTCACGGGCACTCGTTTCAAGTTTATTGAGATTTTGATTTAAACGCAATATCAAATATTTTCAATGCGTATAACAAAAATAAATTTGGAGAAATAAATAAAACCATTTGAACCAGTGTTCCCGCTAAGCTGCGCTGGCGTGCGCTGGCGCACAAAATATTACATCGCAGCGCACACGTTTCTCGTCACAGCGCACGATCGGAAGAGGCGTACGGCAGATGGCAGGGCGGCGAGAGGAGAATCGGGCGAGTTGGCTCATAACTTGCTGGCGCCCGATATTTTTGGCTCACGGTGAAAAAAGTTTGCTCACAACACCCGCCCGCTTGTCACAACATTTAGGTTTCGTCCAGGATGTCTAGTACAGCATTCGATTATTCCCGCAGGATGACTAAGTCTAGGTTGGGCCCCATCCCGCCCACATACAGCCCTAACCACTGCTCCAGATACGACCTTTTCATCTCTGAGCACACAGCGGCATTCAGAGGCATAAAAAGTCCCACAGCACGTCCAGAAAGCTGGTTTGATTATCACCACTTGGACGACCTGTCTTTTAGGTCATCCAAGTGCTGACTTAGGCGGGTTTTTAGATGTGTTTAAGTTTTATGAGCCCCTTAGGCTATAACTGGCATATAAATCTATATATATAAAATCGGAGGTATGTATGTGTGTGTGTGTGTGTGTGTGTATGTGCCGCGATCACGCAAAAACGGCTTGCCCGATTTGAACGAAACTTGGTATGCAGATCCCTCACTACCTGGGGTGATATGTTCTGGGGGTCTCGCGGCCCACCTGCACACGTGGGCGGAGCTACAAACAGAAAATCAGATTTCACCCATTCATGTCAATGGAAAAAATGTAAAAAGCTGCCAACGCAAAAACGGCTTGCCCGATTTGAACGAAACTTGGTATGCAGATCCCTCACTACCTGGGGTGATATGTTCTGGGGGTCTCGTGGCCCTCCTGCACACGTGGGCAGAGCTACAAACAGAAAATCAGATTTCACCCATTCATGTCAATGGAAAAAATGTAAAAAGCTGCCAACGCAAAAACGGCTTGCCCGATTTGAACGAAACTTGGTATGCAGATCCCTCACTACCTGGGGTGATATGTTCTGGGGGTCTCGCGGCCCACCTGCACACGTGGGCGGAGCTACAAACATAAAATCAGATTTCACCCATTCATGTCAATGGAAAAAATGTAAAAAGCTGCCAACTTAAAAACGGCTTGCCCGATTTGAACGAAACTTGCAACACATCTTCCTTTTCAGTTTAAGAGATTGCAAATTCCAGTGAGACTTGCATTCTCTATCACAATCAACAAATCACAGGGACAGACTATTACATACTGTGGAGTGGATTTAAGATCCCCCTGTTTTTCCCATGGACAACTCTATGTTGCTTGCTCAAGGGTGGGTTCACCCAAGAATTTATATGTTCTTGCTCCTGGAGGTGAAACTAAAAATGTTGTTTATAATCAAGTTTTGCGTTAGTTGTATTGTATTCATTTTGTCAAATATTTCACATTATAATTTGAATATTGTACTTTTTATAAAGCTGTAAAAAAATAATTTCATTCACCACTATAAAGTATCTTTATTTGAATCCATTTACAGTGTTATTGCTATAATTAAATACCCGTGCAACGCCGGGGCATCAGCTAGTAGTTACATAAAAATTGACTTTGGCTATTTCTTTGTTACTTGATTTCTTGCAAGATTAAAAGGACGTTACTGGTTTAAGATTTGGCGATGTGTTCATGAACTGAATGTTTTTTGCTGAATACATTCTCTCTTACACAGATTCCGATCTCACCATCTGCCTGTTTCCCCTCCACATGGTGTGACTGAGCTGGTCACGTGTTGAATTCAGAAGTTGATCTATCTGCAGTACTCTTGGTAACGAACAGATAAATTGTCTTTGAATTACAGATCCTTTCCTCCCATTGGAGTTATCTTTTGAAAATGTTAAAATGAAGATCGTTTATTTTTTTTGAAACTGGTGATTGCTTCACGTTCAAAGTAGAGAATGACACGGTGACAAAATTCATCACCGTTCCCGTCCCCGCGGTTAACCATGGGAAACTATCTTCATGTCAGTCTTTAAGGAAAGAGGGAAGAATCAGAGTATGAATGGCCACAACCACTGACCCGCAAGCTTTGCTTTGAAGAATACTGAGATTGAGCAGCAATTCCAGAGCAATTCCAGAGCAGATATTGTGATGTCATAATGCCTCATTCCACCAGTGCCTAAGAGCCAATCACATCAGTGATGTCACAATGGCTTCATTATCCTTGGCTCACATAAAAATCAGAGTATGAATGGCCACAACTACTGACCTTCAAGCTTTGCTTTGAAGAATGCTGGTGTAGAAGGACTGAGGTTGAAATAGACACTAGAAAATGACATGGGATTATTTCCCGCGGTTATCCGCGGGGACGGGAACGGTGATGAATTTTGTCACCGTGTCATTCTCTAGTTCAAAGCACAACTTGTGCTGTGATTTCGCTCCCAGGCATTGCGCAGGTGCGCAGCTCTCTTTGTATTCCGTCCAATTCCTGCACCCTGAAAGTGCATTGCCAAAGACTTCAAGTCTCTCAACCCAAACTGGAGTCTTTTGATGCAAAACCTCACAGTAATATTGGTTTTTTGAGGCTATAAATCTGGCTTGACAAGTGTCTCCGTTTTAAGCACTCTTTTCTAACGTTCAGCCTTCGTTTTCAAAATGTACATCATCTCAGTTAAAATAAACCCATCACAGTAGCGGCATGTGAAATAGTCTGACAGACATTTTGTCTGGGACTATTGGGCTTTCAGAGATGTCAGAGGGAATAACAGTGTTATTTGTGGTCTAGCGTTCTTTCTAAAATGCAGCATATCAGAAATATACAAGCAAGGGGGAGAGTGTGGCAGCGGTGGTCCAAAATGGTGGGTTCAAACCCATGCTGCTCCCTGTGTCCCTGGGCAAGTCACCCAATCCCCCCCCCCCCCAATTACCCCAGGTTCATTAGACTGTGAGCCCACTGCTGGGATGGACAGGGGAAAATGTTTGAGTACATGAATACATTTCTGTAAAACCATTCTGAGCTCCCCTAGGAGAACAGTATAGAAAATTGAATAAATAAATATGATGTGGAGCCACGAAACTTGCAATTTATTCCACACTTTTCTTGACACTTTCATTTCAGTAAGGCAAATGCCTCTAGTAAATGGGCACAAGTATTGGGAAGCCGAGCCGTCGTGACATCACCAATGAGGCTGGCTCTTAGGCCCTCCCTCCAACGTCAGCACGGAAGACTTCCGGTCGGCTATGTGTGCTGCTGCAGGGCAGGTAGGAAAAGAAGACGAGCCTCGCGGCTCGAGTTGTTCCGAGTCAGCCCAGATCTTCCTCTCCAATGTCAGAATTGACGTCGGAGAGGGGGCGGGGGGGGGAAGGCTGGTCGGCCCAGCGCTTCTGCATCCTGTTTACGGCATCGGGAAGCAGGTAGAATGCGAAGGCAATGCGAGTCTATCACAGAGCCCGGGTTGGGCTCCGCGATCGACTCGCGTTGCCTTCGCAATCTACTGGTCGATTGCAATTGACCTTTTGGGCACCCCTGCCCTAGGGAGGGCTGCAGTGAACTTTACATAAAAAGTCCCAGGTATACATCTCACCTTAACATTTAAATTTTATTGTATATTGAGCCCTATAAAACCCACCCAAAACTTACTGTGCCCACCTGTACACTACAAGAATAGCTCTTAAGTTTGCAGGTGTCATTTTTATGGAGGTACAGTAGGTTTTGGAGAGATCACATGTTTCACCAGAAGTGTACTAGGTAGAGTAAGATATGAGCCTGGATCTCCATCTCAATAGCCCACTGCAATGACCACTAGGCTTGCTGCTCTAATGTGGCTGTAACATCTGAAGTTGTCACATAGGCGGGTAAGGACTGTTTCTATCACATCTTTGGGTGGTGGGAGAGGGTGAGTGAGCACTGGGGGAAGTAAGAGGGAATCATGCCTTAATTCTTCTACTGGTTATCTGATCAGTTTGGCCACCTTTTGGGCACTATTTTGTTATAGAAACAGGTCTAACCAAAAAACACCCAAATTGTTCTCTGGACATTTTCTAAAATGTTTGATTATTGTAGAAAAACGTCCAAATCTTAAGCCTTGTCCTACTTTTGCCCACACCAGGCCCCTTTGAGATTTAGATGCACTGGGCCGATGATTGAGATATTGACCTGCATTAAAAACTAGCAGTCCACTGCCTGATTCTAAGTCTCTGAGGCCCACCTCCATTGTCAAAATTAACGCTTTGCGTGCAAGACGTTTTCAGGGTGTTTTTGGTTTTGGACAGACTTAAAGGTCTCCATCTGTATACTTTGGAGGAAAGGCAGGAGAGAGGAGATGATAGAGACGTTTAAATACCTACGTAATGTAAATGCGCTTGAGTCGAGTCTCTTTCATGTGAAAGGATGCTCTGGAATGAGAGAGCATAGGATGAAGTTAAGAGGTAATCTAACGAAATACTGTTTTACAGAAAGGGTGGTAGATGCGTGGAATAGTGTCCCAGAAGAGATGGTGGAGACAGAGATTGTGTCTGAATTCAAAAGGGACTGGGATGGGCACGTGGGATCTCTCGGAGAGAGAAAGAGATAATGGTTACTACGGATGGGCAGACTAGATGGGCCATTTGGTCTTTATCTGCCTTCATGTTTCTATGTTTCTATAATCATAAAGTTCTATGACATCACAATGCAGCTGTAAAGAGCCTTAGCCTATAGGAAGAGGAGATGCAAATGTTAAGAACCTTAGCCAATAGGGAGAGGAGGAAATGGTGGTTACTGCAGATGGGCAGACTAGATGGGCCATTTGGCCTTTATCTGCCATCATGTATCTATGTGAACAGCATTGAAAAACGTCTAAACTAGGGGTTTTGAAAATAGTGATTTGGACGTATTAGCAAGCAAAACGTCCAAATGCCACTTGTATTTTTTGGGATGTTTTTCTCTTTTGAAAATGAGCCCTATAATTACATAGTAGATGATGGTAGATAAAGATCTTCGTTGTCTATCCAGTCTGCCCAATTAGATAAACTCCGAGTATAGAAATGAGTGGAGAACATGTATTTTCTGGCTGCTTTATTCTGGCGTCATCCATTTCCCATATGGCAATGAAATGAGATGCCAAAAGACAGCTGCAGGAGTCCAAGCATCTTTCTCACGGAAACAGTAGCAGTGGTGAATTATAGTGCAAAAAACAACTTTAATGAGTTTCAAGTTTCCTGCTGGAAAACACATGAAAACCAACATGTTCATTACATTTTAGTGAGGAAAAATACGACCCTTCTGTTTTTTTTAGAGCTGGGATGTTTCTTATTGGATAAAAGGCTGATTGAAGCAAGATGCAGCTGTTGGCTTTAGGAAATGATTTTTACATTGTAAAGGAATTTGCTTCATGTCTGCTTTCCCTATACCTGAGGTTCAGAGAGTACAGGTATTTGCCATCTATATTGTAAGGCATGTCTTGCCCATCTTTCCAGCCAGGATATATCTGGTCCTGCAGGGGAGCAGAGGTGGTAACTAGAGAATGACACGGGGACAAATTTTTCCCCGTTTCTGCAGGAATTCATTTTTCCATCCCGTCCCAGCAAGTTCTTTTCCTGGCCCTGCCCCCATTCTGCAAAGTTCATCCTCATATGCACACGCCTCAAACACTTTAAAATCATAAGTAGCAACATTCTAGAGCTCAGATTGTGATGTCATAATGCCTCATTCCGCCAATGCCTAAGCTCCGTCCTCATCTGCACAAGCCCCAAACACTTTAAAATCATAAGTAGCAACATTCTAGAGCTCAGATTGTGATGTCATAATGCCTCATTCCACCAATGCCTAAGCTCCGTCCTCATCTGCACAAGCCTCAAACACTTTAAAATCATAAGTAGCAACATTCTAGAGCTCAGATTGTGATGTCATAATGCCTCATTCCACCAATCCCTAAGCTCCGTCCTCATCTGCACAAGCCCCAAACACTTTAAAATCCTAAGTAGCAACATTCTAGAGCTCAGATTGTGATGTCATAATGCCTCATTCCACCAATCCCTAAGCTCCGTCCTCATCTGCACAAGCCCCAAACACTTTAAAATCCTAAGTAGCAACATTCTAGAGCTCAGATTGTGATGTCATAATGCCTCATTCCACCAATGCCTAAGCTCCCTCCTCATCTGCACAAGCCTCAAACACTTTAAAACCATGTGTTCAAGGCTTGTGCGGTTAAGGCAGAGCTTACAGCAGGGGTGTCCAATGTCGGTCCTCGAGGGCCGCAGTCCAGTTGGATTTTCAGGATTTCCCCAATGAATATACATGAGGTCTATTTGCATGCACTGCTTTCATTCTCATGCATATTCATTGGGGAAATCCTGAAAACCCGACTGGACTGCGGCCCTCGAGGACCGACATTGGACATCCCTGGCTTACAGGAATGGGGCAATGACAGGGACAGCGACAAAACTTGCGGGGATGGGACGGGGAAATTGAGTTCCTTTGGGGACGGGGACATATTGGACCCCAAGACATTCTCTAGTGATAACCTTTCGTAGGGTTAACATGTGGCTCCAGAAAAAGGAAGACGGATTGACACATTTGGGCTTTACTTCTGTTGAAACCAATGGAAGTAAAACCCAGATGTCTCAATCCATCCTTCTTTTTCTGGAACCATATGGTAACCCTAACTTTCAGGCAGGCTTTGTTTAGACTGCTGCTTCGTCCATATTGCTCGCACCACTTCAAAAGTCAAATCTGGACCTGTAGCATAGTTCTGAGGCATGGGGGGAGGTCCTTAGTTAGGGGTGATTTTATTTATTTGATGGTTTAAATACCATTTTGAAGCAATTCAGCCAAAGCATCGGACATCAAGATCAATCTGAACATACTTCCATGGCTGTCACAACTCAGTTGAAACCAAAGTCAATAATGCACTCCAGAGAGATGAACCTTTAGATCAGGGGTAGGGAACTCCGGTCCTCGAGAGCCATATTCCAGTCGGGTTTTCAGGATTTCCCCAATGAGATCTATTTGCATGCACGGCTTTCAATGCATATTCATTGGGGAAATCCTGAACACCCGACTGGATTGCGGCCCTCGAGGAGGGACTTGGACACCTCTGGTCTAGGGTCAGACCAACCTGTAGACTGTGTGAATTCATATGTGTCTCAGTGCTGATTAAGATCATTTTTTAATATTAATTTTATCAATTATTACACGTTAAATTCCTTTCCTGGAAAGAGAGAACTAGTATTTTCATTGCTATATACTTTGACTCTCATCTTGACTCCTTTCTTCTCGCATTTTTTTATTAAGATCATTTCTTGATACTACCATAAAAGAATAGTCATACTGACTCAGAACAATGGTCCATTTAGCCCAGTATCCTTCAATCCTTAACCCTACTCCCCACTGTCCAGCCAGCAGATTAACCTTTCCCCTTAACTGTATCCATGATATCCTGTTTGTCTGTCTTGGCTTGTTTAGATTGTAAGCTCTTTCAAGCAGGGACTGTCTTCTTTGTGACTCTGTACAGCGCTGGGAGCGTCTGGTTGCGCTATAGAAATAATTCATAGTAATAGTAGTGTGAAGAGTTTGGGAAGCAGAGCTGAGCTTGTGATGTCATAATGCCTCATGCCACCAATAAGAGCCAACCTCATCAGTGATGTCACAATGGCTTGATTGTCCTGGATTCCCCTCTGCCCTCCAACCCAGCCAGCAGATTAACCCTTCCCTTTAATTGTATCCATGACATCCTGTTTGTCTGTCTTGGCTGTTTAGATTGTAAGCTCTTTCGAGCAGGGACTGTTTTCTTACTCTTTGTGACTCAGTGCAGCGCTGTGTGCGTCTGGTAGCGCTATAGAAATTATTAATAGTAATAGTACTTAGGCGTGACCATTTGGATCTGCCATTGATCTGGTATAAATGGTCATGCCTAATGCAGTTGTAGCAATTTAGATTGATGCTGGAACTCTACAATGGCATTTTGGCATATATGGTAGATATCAGGTAGATATCAACATAGTATTGGCACTCAGTGTGCAGGATCTGCGCACCTAACCGGAAGCGCCAAGGTATAGAATCCCCCCTAAAAGCCTACAAAGTCCATAAGTAGCATATAAAACCCTATTTTACATAGAACACAGAGGCTGGAATTGAGACACCCAGGTTGGACAGTGCTCAAGTTCCAAAATATGTTACAAAAAGGCTCTGCCAAGGCAGCCATGTCTAGACAATGTTTCAAAACTGCCAGATCTTGAGCATTTGGGCCAAATTTTAAAAGAATCTGTAAATCATCAGCATAGATGTGTGGGATTTGCCAGGAACTTGGAACCCAGACTGGCCATTGTCGCAGACATGATGCTGGGCTCGATGAACCATGGTCTGTCTCAGCATAGCTTTCCTTATATTCTTACATATTTCAGGGATAATTCTGCAAATGTGATTATTTGATTTATAAATCTGATGTTTATCTTTTTCAATAGCTTACTTATAAAACCTTTCTTGGTTTTAACTAGAGAATGGCATGGGGACAGAATTTGTGGATAACCAGGGGAAACCATCCCGTGTCATTCTCTAGTGTCTATCTCAACCTCAGTCCTTCTACACCAGCATTCGTCAATGCCAGGCTTGAGAGTCATTGGCTGTTCCCATTCACACTGATTCTTATGTGAGCCAGCTATAGGGCAATGAAGCCATTGTGACATCACTGGTGAGGTTGGCTCTTAGGCATTGGTGAAATGAAGCATTATGACATTACAATCTCTGCTCTGGATACCAGAGACTGTCATTTATTTCTGTCTCGCAGTTCAGATGGGAGAGAGAGATGGGTCAGCAAGGGAGGGGTGCGCGGCAGCGGGGGGGGGGGGATAGAAAGATGCTATACGGGAGGAAGGGAGGAATAGAAGCTGCAAGGGTTCTGCTGCACAAGGGATGGGAGGAAGGGATAGAAAGATATTGCACAAGGGGATAGGTGAGAGGGGAGGGAAGATGCTGCACATGTGGAAGAGGGAAAAGAAAGAGGAAGAATTGGGATGGAGGAGAGGAAGGGAGAGATGGACATGGCGGTACTTGAGAGAGTCCAAAGGAGAGCAACGAAAATGGTAAAAGGGCTGGAACACTGCCCATACGCCGAGAGGTTGGATAGGCTGGGGCTCTTCTCTCTGGAAAAGAGGAGGCTCAGGGGAGATATGATAGAGACCTTCAAGATCATGAGGGGCATAGAGAGGGTGGATAGGGACAGATTCTTCAGACTGAAGGGGACAACAGGTACGAGGGGGCATTCGGAGAAACTGAAGGGAGATAGGTTCAAAACAAACGCAAGGAAGTTTTTTTTCACCCAAAGGGTCGTGGACACTTGGAATGCGCTACCGGAGGAAGTGATCAGGCAGAGTACGGTACAGGGATTCAAACAGGGATTGGACGGATTCCTGAAGGATAAAGGGATCATGGGATACTGAGGGAGGAGCTGGGATGTAACACAAGTATAGAAAGCTAATCAGGTAATGAGTATAGAAACCAAACCAGGTCGTGCATGTGCAAGACCGGAGGGTTAGGACTTCGATAGGAAGACAGGACTTAAATGAGAAACCAAGGTGGCAAGGGAGCCCCTTCTGGTGATACAGACAGGTCATGACCTGTTTGGGCCGCCGCGGGAGCGGACTGCTGGGCAGGATGGACCTGTGGGCTGACCCGGCAGAGGCACTGCTTATGTTCTTATGTTCTTAAATGAAAAAAAATAAGACATCCCCGAAAATAAGACCTAGTGCCTTTTATGGGCCCAAAATTAATATAAGACAGTGTCTTATTTTGGGGGAAACACGGTAGTTTGTAGGGCTGCCTTAGAAGAATGAAATTGGTTTTCATGCAAGTCAGTAATCACGGCACAGCAGAAGTTTCACCACATATGTTTTTCACAGAATTATAATTGTGTTTCAGCAGAATAAAAAGAATAAATGTAGCTTTATTTTCTTTCTCTATGCTGGTCTTTCTAGTAAATCTATGTTAGCATGATCATTCCCAGCCATGGTTCAATGAGTGAACTGTTGGCAGTTTCTTTAATTTTAAGTGTCATAATGTTGTCCTCCATGCACTTCTTATGTTTGTGTGTTACGTTGCCATCTAGTGGTTGAATTGAAAAATAACCACATTGGTTGATTTGCTTTCTAACATTCCCCCTTTTATGAAGCCGTGGTAGGCTTTTATTTTTTTTTAATCGCTGACCTCAGTGGTAAAAGTTCCGATGCTGATAGAATTCCTATGAGTGTCAGAGCTAATACTGCCACGGCCACCAATTTAAAAAAAAGCCTAAAGAGGCTTCATAAAAGGGGGCCATTATTAGTAATTCAATTTGCTTTGCCCTCTTTTGAGAATGGCTATTGCATCAAAGCAGTTCACATCAAGATAAAAATACACAAAACACAAAATATAAGAGCAAAATTAAAATAAGAAAATGTTATAAAATGATTAGAAAAGCAATAAACATCAAAAATGAGTAACATAGTCAATTTACTGTGCCCAGTAAGATGGCTAGACTTGTACCTGCCACTCCATATAGAAGGGCAGATTACCTTCTCAATGTTTTGTTTAGGGTTGTTCATGGCACTCTGTGCGGGTCACACCACTCTCTTAAACTGCTCCTTCTACTAAGGCACGCTAGTCGATTTAGCGCATGTTATAGGAATCGGAACAGGGGCCATGGCCTCCCCAAAAACAGGTGCCCGCCCGCCCTCCCTATTCCGAGGGTTTAACTTAAAATGATCGGGCAGCTGCCACCATGCAGCTTCAAGGAGCAGACCTGCCCCCGGAAGTAGAATGAAGACTTCCGGGGGCAGGCCTTTTTCTTGATGCCGCGCGGCGGCCGCCCGATCACTTAAACTTGAAGCTGCCGCACAATTTCGCTGGGCTAGGGCGGAGCATCTTGGCCCCATCCCCCCCCCAGACAAGACAGCATTCCGCAGCCCCTAATGGACGTTAATGCGTCCATTATATTTTATGGATGCTTTAGCATTTAGTGCACACTAATATTTAGCGTGTGCTATATCGGCTAGTGCACCTTAGCAAAAGAGAGGGAAAGCGTGGAAGTCGCAGGTTTTGCTTTGATTTCATCCTTTTGCTGCTTACTAGAGAAAGACACGGTGACAAAATTCATCACCGTTCCCGTCCACCGCGGATAACCGCGGGAAATAATCCCGTGTCATTTTCTAGTGTCTAATTCAGCCTCGGTCCTTCTACGCCAGCATTCTTCAAAGCAAAGCTTGCGGGTCAGTGGTTGTGGCCATTCATACTCTGATTCTTCCCTCTCTCCTTAAAGAATGACATGAAGATGGCTTCCCGCGGTTATCTGCGGGGACGGGAACATAGAAACATAGAAATAGACGGCAGATAAGGACCATGGCCCATCTAGTCTGCCCACCCCAATGACCCTCCCCTACCTTTCTCTGTGAATAGATCCCACGTGTCTATCCCATTTGGCCTTAAAATCAGGCACGCTGCTGGCCTCAATAACCTGAAGTGGAAGACTATTCCAGCGATCAATTTTGTCACCGTGTCATTCTCTACTGCTTACGCATCCTCTGCGTTTATCCCATACTTTTTTGAATTCCACCACTGGTTTTGTCTTCACTGGGAGAGCAAGCCAGGCATCCAGTACCCTTCCCATGAAAAAAGTATTTCCTGAGTTTGCTTTTAAGCTTACACTTCCCCCTCCGTATTTACAAATTCCGTATCTATGGATTTGCTTATTTGCAGTTTTAAAACAAAAAAATGCATTTTCATTTTTCTGGCTATTTTAAGCCCTGAAAGCCCCCCCATAAGCCTTACCTGGTGGTCTAGCGCAGTGGCCCCCAAACCTGTCCTGGAGGACCACTAGCCAGTTGGGTTTTCAGGATAGCCCTTATGAATATGTATGAGGCAGATCTGCATTCCTATCATCTTCATTACATGCAAATCTCTTTCATGAATATTCATTAGGGCCATCCAGAAAACCTGACTGACCGGTGGTCCTCCAGGACAGGGTTGGGAACCACTCGTCTAGCGGGTTTTCGGGGCAGGAGCGATCTTCCCACACTCCTGTCCCATGCAGATCGTTCACAGGAAATGGCTCGAGATACTACAGGAGCTCAAGGCAGCCATTTCCTGTGAGCGATCTGCACGGGGCAGGAGCGTGGGAAGATCGCTCCTGCCTGAAAACCCGCTAGACCACAAGGTAAGACTTAAGGGGGGCTTTCAGGGCTTAAAATAACCGGGAGAAGCGGGGGTTAGGGGCAGAACCGGCCCAAATATTATTCGTGTTTTTTTAATATTCGTAGGCCGGCTTTGCCCCTAACCTCCGTGAATACGGAGGGGGAAGTGTACTCCTTTGCAGCTTCATTTTGTGTCCTCTAGTTACCCCGTTTTTGAAAAAGATGTGTTTGGTCATATCTCTCCACCTCCCTCTCCTCTACGATATACACATTCAAGTCTTCACATTTCTTCTCATATCACTACTACTACTACTATTTATTGTTTCTACAGCGCCGAAAGGCGTACGCAGCGCTGTACATTCTAACACACAATAGACAGTCCCTGCGCAGAAGAGCTTACAATCTAATTTAAACAGGACATTTCAGGGTTGGGGGAGATTATAGTGGGTCTAGGTATCTGACAGCAGTGAGGGGGAATTAAGAGTTGAAAGCAGTTTAAAAAAACGTGAGCCTTCACTTAAACGTCGCTGGTGCTTTTTGCTTCTTTGTGACCCCTATTTACGTTCCATGTCCCCTAGGGGGTGCAGCCTTATCCTTAATACCCTGGCTTGATGGTGCAATCTCCTGGCCAGTTCTGGATCCATGCATCTCTCTGCTCTGGGGGGGGGGAGATGGGTTTGGGGGGGTACTGTTTTTGGAGGGGATGGCTTGTTCCTTTGTGTGCCCTGGGGTCATCAGAGTCTAGACTCTGGGGGACTTTGATCAGTGTTTTTCTTTTCTAAGCCCTTGCATTCTTCTTCATCTTGGGAGGGTAGGAGGTGGGGGGGGGCGGAGGGTTGGTGGGTGAGCCTTGGGGGGTAGGGGAAAACAGGGGTTTTTTGGGATGTGTGGGTGGCTGTGACTGACGCATGTCTTTGTCACAATGTACTTTGTTATGCGGATCTTCTGCCAATGTTCATTGTTTTCAGTAATTTGTTGTTTTCCTCTGATTCTGCCGGTTTTCCTTGTCAATAAAAATTGTTTACAATCTAAAAAACGTGAGCCTTTAGCTTGGGCACATATCCTATACCTTGGAACCAATTCCACGTCTTTTTATATCCTTACCTAGAGCCTGGAGCCTTCAGACAGAGCATTATCACCTCCTTCTTTCTGCTGGTTTTACCTCTTTCCATGTAGCCTAGCATCCCCATGGCATTGGCCAGTGCTTTGTCACATTGCTTCAACACATTGAGATCCTGGGACACTATCATTCCAAGACACCTCTTCTCTTTCCTAACCCTGTGCGACTTTAGATGGTCCCTAGACTACCTGCACTTCTCTGTAAGTACGGATGTGTGTGTGGGAGTTTGTTTTATTTTCTGTCCTGTCTACCTATGAAGTTCCTTTCTTTTACTAATTTGCATTTTAGTCTGTAAATTGCTCAGCCCTGCTTGACAGACCTAGCGGTATAGCAAATTGCACAGAAATAAATCAGCCTCTCTCCTTCTGTCACATACCGCTTCTTTGAATTTCTGCATCCAAAACAAATCCCTCTGCCTTTCTTTGCATTGCAACTCAATTGTCAAGCTTCAGCCCACGCTTCTAATTTTTGTAGATCATTTATCTTGTCTGCTCCCTTCAGGGCATCCACTTTGTTGTAAATCTTCACATCAGCCACCAAAAAAAAGAAGTAAACTTTTCCTTCTAATCCAGCCAATATCACTTACAAAGACACTGAACGATCGGTCCTGATCCTTGAGGCATTTCACTACTCACTTTTCCTTCTTCTGGGTGAATTCCATTTGCCCCCACCCTCTGTTGTCCATCAGTCAACCACTTTCTGATCCACCTTGTGATTCACCTAGGTTACTTAGCTCTTGCTTAATGCAACATACAACCCAATATCAAAGTCTTATATTGTGCTGTGGAGATTATTTTGTTAAATTGTTATGGTCAAGTATAGTAACAACAAAGGTGGTCACAAAGACTCTCATTGGAGGAACTTCTTAAACAGAAATGTTTTCAGTTTCTTCCTGAAGATTTGGTGCTGTAATAAGATTCCAGCCTAACATCAGGGGGAAGAACATTCCAGCACTTTTCTGAGCCACATCTGCTTAGAACATAAGAATAGCCTTACTGGGTCAGGCCAATGGTCCATCAAGTCTAGTAGCCCATCCACTCGGTGGCCAATCCAGGTCACTAGTACCTGGCCAAAACCCAAGGAGTAGCAACATTCCAGCATCTCAAAGAATAGCCAGATTCCGGAACCCTAATGAGAGCAACATTCTAGAGCTGAGATTGTGATGTCATAATGCCTCAGAGCCAACCTCATCAGTGAAATTACAATGGCTTGATTGTCCTATACTTGGCACACATAAGAGCATAAGAACAGCTATAATGGGTCAGACCAATGGTCCATATAGCCCAGTAGCCCATTCTCACGGTAGCCAATCCAGGTCACTAGTACCTGGCAAAACCCAAAGAGTAGCAACATTGCAGCATCTCAAAGAATAGCAAGATTCCAGAACCCCAATGAGAGAAACATTCCAGAGCTGAGATTGTGATGTCATAATGCCTCAGAGCCAACCTCATCAGTGAAGTTACAATGGCTTGATTGTCCTATACTTGGCACACATAAGAGCATAAGAACAGCCATTCTGGGTCAGACCAATGGTCCATTTAGCCCAGTAGTCCATCCTCACAGTGGCCAATCCAGGTCCCTAGTACCTGGCCAAAACCCAAGAAGTAGCACCATTCCATGCTACCTATCCATGGCAACTAGTGGCTTCCCCCTTGGCTTTCTCAATAACAGATTATGGACTTTTCCTCCAGGAACTTGTCCAACCTTTTCTTTACGCTATCCGTTCTTACCACATTCCAATGCGTTCCAGAGCTTAACTGTTCTCTGAGTGAAAAAAATTTCCTCCCATTGGTTTTAAAAGTATTTCCCTGCAACTTCATCCAGTGTCCCCTAGTCTTTGTAATTTTTGCCCCAACTCTGCCTTGGACCACCCTGATTTCGCCTGGACAGTGCTGTAGTGATCAGAAGGGCTATTAAGCAGCCCTGCCTGGTTAGGCACCGCTGTACATCCCCTGATGAGGTGCTCAGCATAATTTAACTGGGCAAAAGCCTCTCCCTCTTAGTTACTTTGCAATCTCCCAGGGACAGACTGGCTTTTAGATGCTGGATGCATGAATTGTCCAGGCTAAGAAGGAGCTGATGATACCACTGATCTGGATAGGTGGCGTACGTAAATCTATTCTCAGGGAGAAAATTGATATATATGTCAAAGTGTGGTGGAACGCTGGCTTCGGCCTAACCCTTGACTCCTGAAGCAGGCCATTTTGGCCGAAACATGTACATGTCGAATCATTGGGTTTTGGGATGAATAAAAGAACTTTATGGAATAAATTGAGTCCCCCAGTCTCTATAGAACAGTGTTTTTCAACCTTTTTACATCCGTGGACCGGCAGAAATAAAAGAATTATTTTGTGGACCGGCACAGTACTAGGACTAAAATTTAAAAACCCCGTTTCCGCCCCATCTCCGCGAGCTCAGTCACCTCAGTAACTATAGAAAAATAGACAAATATAGTGCAAAATATAGACAGCAGATATAAATTCTCAAAACTGACACGTTTTGATCACTAAATTGAAAATAAAATCATTTTTCCTACCTTTGCTGTCTGGTGATTTCATGAGTCTCTGGTTGCGTTTCCTTCTATCTGTGTATCCTTTCTTTCATTTCTTTCTTTCTGCACTCGAGCCCAAGAATTGTCCCTTTCTATTACCTCCCTCTTTCCTTCCTATGTCCTTAGTGCCCCTGGTGCCTCCTTCCCATGTCCTTAGTGCCCCTTCCTGTCTTTAGTGCCCCCAGTGCCTCCTTCCCATGTCCTTAGTGCTCCTTTAAGAACATAAGAACATAAGAAATGCCTCCGCTGGGTCAGACCTGAGGTCCATCGCGCCCAGCAGTCCGCTCACGCGGCGGCCCATCAGGTCCAGGACCTGTGCAGTAATCTTTTATCTATACCCCTCTATCCCCTTTTCCAGCAGGAAATTGTCCAATCCTTTCTTAAACCCCAGTACCGTTCGCTGCCCTATAACGTCCTCTGGAAGCGCATTCCAGGTGTCCACCACACATTGGGTAAAGAAGAACTTCCTAGCATTCGTTTTGAATCTGTACCCTTTCAACTTTTCCGAATGCCCTCTTGTTTTTTTATGTTCTGAAAGTTTGAAGAATCTGTCCCTCTCTACTCTCTCTATGCCCTTCATGATCTTGTAAGTCTCTATCATATCCCCTCTAAGTCTTCTCTTCTCCAGGGAAAAGAGACCCAGTTTCTCCAATTTCTCAGCGTATGAAAGGCTTTCCATCCCCTTAATCAGTCGTGTCGCTCTCCTCTGAACTCTCTCGAGTAACACCATATCCTTCTTAAGGTATGGTGACCAATACTGGACGCAGTACTCAAGATGCGGACGCACCATTGCCCGGTACAGCGGCAGGATAACTTCTTTCGTTCTTGTTGTAATACCCTTCTTGATTATCCCCAGCATTTTATTCGCTCTCTTGGCAGCCGCTGCGCACTGTGCCGTCGGCTTCATTGTCATGTCCACCATTACCCCCAAGTCCCTTTCTTGGGTACTCTCATTCAATAACATCCCTCCCATCGTATAGCTGTGCCTCGGGTTTCTGATTCCCACATGCAATACTTTACATTTCCCAACATTGAACTTCATCTGCCATCTCTCTGCCCATTCTCCCAATTTGTCCAAGTCCCTTTGCAATTTTTCACAGTCCTCCTTTGTCCGAGCTCCACTAAATAGTTTGGTGTCGTCCGCAAATTTTATTATCTCACTCTTTGTTCCTGTTTCTAGATCATTTATGAATATATTAAATAGCAGCGGCCCGAGCACTGAGCCCTGCGGAACACCACTCGTGACCTTCCTCCAGTCTGAGTAGTGTCCCTTCACCCCTACCCTCTGTTTCCTACCCGCTAACCAGTTTCTGATCCATCTATGCACGTCTCCGTCCACCCCATGGTTCTTCAGTTTCCGGAGTAGGCGTTCATGAGGCACCTTGTCAAAGGCTTTCTGGAAATCTAGGTATATGATGTCTATGGGGTCTCCTTTGTCCATCTGTTTGTTAATTCCCTCGAAGAAGTGCAATAAGTTGGTCAGACACGATCTCCCCCTACAGAAACCATGTTGGCTGGTTATCAGAAGTTCGTGTTTTTCAAAATGTTCATCAATTTTTTCTTTTATTAGTGCTTCTGCCATTTTCCCCGGAACAGAGGTCAGACTCACCGGTCTGTAGTTTCCCGGGTCTCCTCTTGATCCCTTTTTAAAGATGGGCGTAACGTTGGCTATCTTCCAATCCTCCGGAATCACACCTGTTTTCAGAGATAGGTTGCAAATTTGCTGTAGTAGTTTCGCTATTTCCTCCTTTAGTTCCTTCAGCACCCTTGGATGGATTCCATCCGGACCCGGGGATTTGTCAGTTTTTAGTTTTTCTATCTGTCTGCGCACATCATCAAGGCTCACTTCTATGGATGTTAACTTTTGTGCTTGATTTCCATTGAAGAATTGCTCAGGTTCCGGTATGTTGGTTGTGTCTTCGTTTGTGAATACAGATGAAAAGAACATGTTAAGTCTTTCTGCGACCTCTTTCTCTTCCTTCACCGCTCCCTTCCTGTCTCCGTCATCCAGTGGTCCCACCTCCTCCCTAGCTGGCTGTTTCCCTTTAACATATCTAAAGAACGGTTTGAAATTTCGTGCTTCCCTGGCTAGTCTCTCTTCATACTCTCTTTTGGCTTTTCGAACCACACGGTGACATTCTTTTTGATACTTCCTGTGCTCTCTCCAGTTTTCCTCAGTTTTGTCCCTTTTCCATTTTCTGAATGAATTTTTCTTATTGCTTATCGCTTCCTTCACTATTTTAGTTATCCACGCCGGGTCTTTTATTCGACTCTTGTTGCACCCTTTTCTGAATCTGGGGATATATAGATTTTGCGCCTCGCTCACCGTGTCCTTGAAAAAGGACCAGGCATGTTCTACCGTCTGCCATTTTTGGGAAGTGTTCCTAAGTTTCTTCTTTACCATTCCCCTCATTGCTTCGTAGTTACCCTTCCTGAAGTTAAAAG
The DNA here is from genome assembly GCF_902459505.1 of Geotrypetes seraphini. Classification (NCBI taxonomy): domain Eukaryota; kingdom Metazoa; phylum Chordata; class Amphibia; order Gymnophiona; family Dermophiidae; genus Geotrypetes; species Geotrypetes seraphini. The sequence goes on along the minus strand of NC_047087.1, from coordinate 18,768,786 downwards.
TTGTCGCTATGGTTCTCTTTCCTTTCAGTATTCCTACTTCCATCTTGAACTTGATCATATTATGATCGCTGTTTCCCAACGGTTCCACTACTTCCACTTCCTTTGCAGGTCCCCTTAGCCCATTTAGGATTAGATCCAGAGTGGCATTTCCTCTTGTCGGTTCTCTAACAAGCTGTTCCATGAAGCAATCTTGTACAGCCTTCAGAAATTCTGTCTCCCTAGCGCATCTTGAGCTTCCGAGACTCCAGTCTATCCCAGGGTAGTTGAAGTCTCCCATAATAACCATGTTACCGCCTTTGCATTCTCGCTTCATCTCGGCTTCCATTTCTATGTCTTTAGTGCCCCCAGTGCTTCCTTCCCATGTCCTTAGTGCCCCTTCCTGTCTTTAGTGCTCCCAGTGCCTCCTCATGTCTTTAGTGCCCTCAGTGCCTCCTTCCTTTTTTTTTTTTTTTTTATTCTTTATTTATCATTTTAAAATATTTAACAAAATCAAAACATTTTGTACAGAAAGATTGTCAGATCAAACACAAAATAATAAGAAATCGTTTACATGATGTTGAAAAATTCTAATCGAACAATCTCAAGTCCTCTATAATGTGATCCAAGATTATTTGAGTGAACTTAAGGAAATCAATTTATTAATTCTATACAAAAGAAACGGTATCGTATGCCTGGCTTTGAGGAATTATTCTATTATCGAATCCAATTTGTTGTTACTATTGCATTGTTGTTATTGTAGTTGTTGTTGTTCCTTCTTTTTCCAGACGTTTCAGTGTCAGGAAAGCTGTAAGTTGAGATGGTTCAAAAAACACATATTTATTATCTCGATACCTTATTATGCATTTACATGGAAAACGTAAAAAGAAAATACCACCCAGCTGTGTAACTCCTGCTTTCATCATAAGAAACTGACGCCTGCGGTTCTGAGTTTCTCTACTAACGTCTGGAAACATTTGAATTTTCAAACCCAAAAACTCTTTATTCTTGTTCCTAAAAAACATCTTTAGTATCCAATCCTTGTCCGGCAACAACGCCACAGATAGCAAAAGAGTTGCTGGTTTAGCCAAATCTTTATCTGATGTTTCCAGGATTGCTGTCAAATCTTGTTGAAGGTCTTGTATTTCCTGTTTCTTATCCTCCGATTGTTGATCCCTTACTTTAATAGGCAAATAATATACTCGAGTGAGAGGAGGCAATGATTCTTCAGGAATATTAAGTATCTCCATAAAATACCTTTTTATCATCTCTCTCGGGTTTATAGATGAAATTTTTGGAAAGTTCGGCAATCGCAGGTTATTAGTCCGATAGTTATTTTCCATAGTTTCCAATTTTCTTCTAATAATTTGATTATCTTTAATTATTGTTGATTGGACTTGTTTAATCATTGTTACTTCATTTTCAATTTCTCCCACTTTTTCTTTAATATTTGAAATTTCCTGTTTATTTTCCTCTATTGTCTGTTTTTGAATTTTTATATTCTTTTCGCCTTCTTTAATTTGTTTAGTTAGTGAGTCTCCCAGTTTGGAAACCAAGTCCCAAATTGAGTCAAGAGTCACTTCAGCTGGTTTTTCATGTTTAAAGGAAGTCTCATGTAAAGTTGAAAAAGGCTCACCTTGACTGCCTTCTGTCTGTTGGTCTGGATTTTCTCCTCCTTCTGCTCTATCCGCTGGAACTATCTCTGGGCTTAACAAAGCCATAGAGACTTCCCCTTGCTGGCTCCCCGGTGTTACAGCCTCACTGTCAGAGAGTGCTGCAGCTTCTGGCCCACTCCTTTCACGTGGGGAACTCGCACTCAGCGGTGGGGGAGGTGGATTCCTCTGGTCGGGGCTCAGCGTGGTATCCAGCCCCAGGACTTCCGGTCCGGCGTCACTCCACGTCGCAGAGTCCAACGGGCGACTCCCCGACGCAACTGACTCCCTCTGAAGACGCTGGAGAAAATGTTCAATCGAAGCGAGAGGGGGGTGTTCAAGACGCCGCGAGGCTGCAGCGGCGTTCTTACCCCGTCTCTTCGGCATCGCGACCGACGAAAAATCTAATCGCTGTAGAAGTGAGAAGCAGAAATTCCCTCAGCGTCTCACCAGACACCGGTACGAATCACCATCTTGGATCCAAACTCTCTCAGTGCCTCCTTCCCATGTCCTTAGTGCCCCTTCCTGTCTTTAGTGCCCCCAGTGCCTCCTTCCTATCTCTTTAGTGCCCCCAGTGCCTCCTTCCTATGTCCTTCTCACTGCCTTCCACATTTTGTCCCACCCCCACCCCCGAAGCCAGCCAGCCTGCCTGCCTGTCTACTTCTCTCCTTCCCTCCTTGGCCAAAGCCAGCCTGCTTGCCTGCCTACCTCCTTCCCTCCCTGCCCCGCAAAAAAAAAAAAAAAAAGCCCCCTGCTTCCTTTCCCTGAGTCGGCTGCTATCTTACCGCCCTGCTGCTGCTACTGCTAAAGCCGACACGAAGTCTTCTTTCCGACGTCAATTCTGACGTCGGAGAGGACGTTCTGGGCCAGCCAGAATTGATGTCGGAAAGAAGACATCCTATCGGCTTTAGCAGCAGCAGCAGGGCGGTAAGATAGCAGCCGACTTGGAGAAAGGAAGGAGGGAGGATTTTTTTTGTGTGTGCGACAGGTAGGGACAGGATCTGAAAACGGAGCCTATGGTCACCTTAATCTTGCCGGCCCTGCGCGGACTGACAGAAATTTCCTGCGGACCGACACCGGTCCGCGGACCGGCAGTTGAAGAACAGTGCTATAGGACATCTCTACTCCTTGCTTTGCGTCTTCGAGTTTGTACTTTGCAAATATTGGAAGATTCACGAGCAACATATACATTTTGGGCGCCCTCAGACTGGAGATCTGCCACTCATTGTTCAAATTTTCACGGAAGAGCAGTGGCGGACCTAGGTTATGTGACACCCAGGGCTGATCATTTTTAACACCCTCCCCTATATAAAAAATATTTTTAGTAATTTTATTTATTTAACGCCCCCCCCCCCTTTTACAAAACCATAGTGCATTTTTTTAGCGCTGACCACGGCAGTAACAACTCCAACGCTCATAGAATTCCTGTGATCATAGGAGCTGTTACTGCCACAGCCGGCACTAAAAACCACACTATGGTTTTGTAAAAGGGGAGGGGTTATTTATATAGCCCGTCTTCCACAGAGAGCTCAGAACGGGTTATAGTTTAACATTCACAGTGTTACAATATAACATTACATAGGGTTACAACCTCTCCAACCCCACGCCGAAGCACTGGTGTAAACAAAATAAACATAAAGGACTTTTCCTCTCTCTGTTAGCTCCTAGCTCACGCTTGCTGTCTAACACCAGCTCTGGCAGGATACATAGTTCAGAATCTGATATATTGTAACCACAAAATAGAAAATAAAATTATTTTTCTACCTTTTCTTGTCTGGTCGTTTTATTATTCAAATCATGTTGGTCCCAGGCTCTAGTTTCTGTTTATTTTATTTTGACTTGCTCGCCAGGGTCTCCTTTTGATGTTTTCTTCTTTCTCCATGCTCACCATCCATCTTCTATTTCTGTACCTTCCCTTCCACTGTCATATCCAAGATTTCTGTTTCTTTCCCACTGTCTACCATCTCTCTCTCACCCTGCCTTGTGCCCTGGGTCAAACTTCTCTGTTCCCCTCTGTGCAGCATCTCTCCCTTCCTCCCCTCCATTATCATGTACAACATTTTTTTCTGTCTCCCCATGCACTATCTCTCCTTGCCCTCCATCCTATGTCCAACATTTCTCTCTTCTCCATGCATGTCTCACTCCCCTCCACCATATGCAGGATTTCTCCCTCTCACCCCTTTCTACCTCTTTGTTGCATCTCCCTTCTTCTCCAGCCCATGTTCAACAATTCTTCCTCTCTCCTCTAATTCCTCCCCCCCCCCCATGTGCAGCAGCTTTCCATACCTTCCTCCTATCCCCCTGTGGAGTAGTTTTCCATCTGTCCCATCCCCCTGTGCATCACCTCCAGACCTAGCCCACCCCACCCATCTAGCCATGAAATTTTTTGCAGCAGGGGGAAGGCCCTGGCGGGCCATAAGAAGCCTTTGCAGAGCATTCTCTCATTGTTGGCAGACTTAACTCACTGCTCTGCCAGGACCCGGCAGAGGAAGGCCTGACACCGGCAGATCATTGAAATGCCCGGACTATAACGCCGACCCAGGGAGTTCCACCTTATGGTCTATACCCTGCACCCCCCTCCCTTGGTATGCCACTGTGGATGAATAACTATATCCCCCTTCTTTTTTTCTTTCTTTGCCGAGTTGTATATTTGCCGGCATGATCTGTTGCAATTCCTAGACAGAGTTATTATTCCGTATTCTCCTTTCCGCTCCTTACGATCCAAGAATAAAAATCTACTAACTATTCCATCCCTACGAATTATAAATACTAGATGCACCACACTCTTCTCTGTCACTGCTTCCCAAACATGAAACCTACTACCAGCTCAGGTAAGAGAAGAAAAGAACCTCAAAAAATTTAAATCAAAATTCCCATCTGAAGTAGGCAAGTCCTGATCTAATATATCATAACTCCTATTGTTTTATCCTTATTTTTTCTCTTTCCTAAATCAAATTGTGGTTCTTTCCCGATTTCCGATGAAATGTACGTCTGTCTATCCTTATACTGTATGTCTCCCTCTTTTAAAAAATAATTCTTGTTCATCGCTTTGTAATTTATGAAAAAAGCGACTTTATCAAAAACGAAATAAACTTGAAATAAATAGGTTAAAAAAAAACACCCCAGAGAGGGAGCTGATGTTAGACCTACTGGGTCTTGTCTCCACGGCCAATAATTCAGTCCTTGTCAGATTGAAAGGCGTCATGTAGTCCTTTGGCTGTCGGCCTCTGCAGCCCTGAGGTACCGTTGCTGTTGCTCATAAGATTGCAGCAGGTGGTGGGATCATGTGTTCTTGCCGACTGCTGCAGTCGTGCTTTGCAAACTCCCTCCTGCCTCAGTTAGGGGAACCTTCCTGCTCTGCGAGGTCAGATGCCCATTAATACACTATTACAAATTAGGAGAGCGTCCCATGGCATTGAGGGAGGCGGAAAGGGAGGGTCATATTACACAAATCTTCGCAAGCTAGGATCTCTTGGTCTAAGGACTAGCGGTGCAGTCGAGGTGCTGTCACAGTTTATTCTTAGGTAGCCCCCCTCCCCCCAGTCTGGGATCTCTCACTGGATACTCATCACTCTGAGAGGAGACAAGAGGGTTACAGGGTATTACAGGGTTTCGGAATGGGGTCAGTAAGGGCTTGGAAGCATTTGCCTCATTGAAATGAAAAATGTCAAGAAAAGTGTGGAATAACTTGTAAGTTTCATGGCTCCAATCATATTTATTTATTTAAATTTTCTATATTGTTCTCTCAGGGGAGTTCAGAACGGTTTACATGAATTTTTCCCTGTCTGTCCTGGTTGGCTCACAATCTATCTAATGTACCTGGGAGTATTAAGTGACTTGTCCAGGGTCACAAGGAGCAGCGTGGGTTTGAACCCACAACCTCAGGGTGCTGAGGCTGTAGCTTTAAACAATGGAGTGCAATGGGGAAGAATTACACAGGGGGAGGGGTACATGACAGGGAAGAGTGAGGAGGGGGCACACAGAGTGGCAATGCTGGGACACTACTGAGCAATCAAAATAAGAAAACCCGAATTGTACTAGAACAGCACTAATATAGTGTCCCGAAAAGTTCTAGATGATACTAGCCTTATCCTTGGGATGATAGACTACTGCAACATACTATACCTACCATGTCCCGCGACCATGATGAAGCAACTGCAGACAATACAGAATACAGCTCTAAGACTTGTCTGTTCACTAAAAAAATATGACCATATCACAGAGGCATACCATGACTCGCACTGGCTTCCAATAGAAGCGAAAGTGCACTTCAAATTCTACTGCTTACTTTACAAGGCTCTCAACGGAGAAAGCCCAACCTACTGGAATAAACCGACTAAATCAATCCTCCTCAACCAGACACAGAAGAACCCACTCGCTATTCTCTCACCCATCATCCAAAAATGTCAAACGAAAAAAACTTTATGACAACCTAATAGCCTCCAAAGCAGCTAAACTGGACAGACAAATCACCACTCTGTTATCTTCAACTACAAAACCTTCAAGAGAGATATTAAAACCATACTCTTCAAAAAACACATAAAACCTATCCAGCACGACCAATCCCAACCCAACATCCAACACTCTCTATACCCTTAGTACTCTCTAATATTCTTCTATTTACCTAATGTTATCTAAAACCACATAATTCACCCCATTCTTATCTCCTAAAGACTTCTACTTCCAGTTGGTAACTCTTTACCCAACGTGGTTTTTTTTGTTTTGGTTTTTTTATTACCTTAAAAATTTTATATCATCGCTTATTCTATTCTTTCAAATTTTTAATGTAATTCTTGTTTTTAGTTTGAATGTAATCCTCCTTGAACCGCAAGGTAATGGCGGAATAGAAATCACTAATGTAATGTAATGTAGCCTTAGGCAGAAAAATGTGAACTGCAACAATATATATATGTATGTAACACTAATATCAGTAATAATAATAATAAAATTTTGTAGTGAGAAGATCTCAGTGTGGATTAGTCAGTCAAATGAACGGAAACCGTTCAATCCTTTAATCCGTGCGCGGGTAACAACCCAGCACACCACACCATCATAGAATCTTACTCGTGTGTAGTGCATCAAAATAACAGTACACAAAAACACTTGTGATAAATCATACAAAATTATATAAAGTTGCAGTAACACATTAACTGACAACAAGGTAGAATAACTGCGCAGTCTATCCAAAAAGCAGTCAAAAGACTTAACTTAAGTGGACGGCCTGCAAAAGCAGGAACTCCCCAAACGAGTTTCACAAGGGGTCCAATTGCAGAAGCTGTACACTTCCCCCTCTGTATTCACAAATTCCATATCTATGGATTCGCTTATTCGCAATTTTAAAACAAAAAAGTAATTTTAATTTTTCAGGCTATTTTAAGCTCTGTAAGTCCCCCCCCCACCCCCTCTTAAGCTTTACCTTGTGGTCTATCGGGTTTTTGGGGCAGGAGCGATCTTCCCACCTTCCTTCCCCTTGCAAGATCGCTCACAGGAAATGTCTTGAGAGACTACGGGAGCTCAAGGCAGCCATTTCCTGTGAGCGATCCGCACGGGTCAGGAGCATGGAAAGACCGCTCTTGCCTGTAAACCCGCTAGACCACTAGGAAGACTTAAGGGGGGTCTTTCAGGATTTAAAATAGCTGGGGGAAGCGGGGGTTAAGGACAGAACCAGCCCGAATATTATTCGCAGGCCGGCTCTGCCCCTAACCCCCGCGAATACGGAGGGGGAAGTGTACTCCAGGAAACAAAGATGGTTCAGCTGATTCAGTTTTGGAAATAATCTGGGCATTCTCTCTTGGAAGTTCTCTTTCAGAATGTTATAAAAGCCTTTGGATTGGTCCTTTCTTCAAATCCATACAGTGTGCTATGCACTTAGGCATGACAGAAATAAGTGCTGCTGGTATCGGCTCATTTTGCATGTCCAGCCACCTTCACAAGTTCCATGGTCTTGCACAAGAAACTTCCCATTTCTATAAATGGGGCTCAGAAATACCCAAATGTATCTTCTGTCCTTCCAGAAACACCTCTGCATGTCCCGATTAACGATGCTCCCGCTGGTGGATAACTGCACATAAACAAAATCATATTTTTTTGAAGCGGATGAACCGATCCACGTAGAGCCGAAGCGCTTCCGAGATCCCCAGCCGTGTGTCTTCACAATTATGCAGCCTTCTTGCTGTGGAGATTAAAGGGGGTCTGACAGCTCTCCCCCATCTCTGGGGCATTCAGATGGAAATAATGTTTCCTAATCTTCAGAAAATTAAAGCTAATAAGATCTGCGCCTCAGCCATAGGAGACTGTTTAACTAGTCTCAGTGCATCAGAGCTGAACTGAACCTGAAATGCTGTACCAAGAACCACCAAGATCCAGACCTTAACTATAGGGGACCTGTAAATAGCAAATTATTTGGCATCCTAGGAACCAGATTCTGTAGCAAAAATATAACTCACTAGCCTTATGGATGTTGATATATAAATTTACATCTTTTCATTAACAAAACATTCATGAACACGGAGCAGACTATATCAGTTTCCTCAAATGTGAATGAGTTGTCTAATGGTTAAAACAGCGGACTGAGAACTGGGACACACTCTTTTGAGATCTTAGTGATCCACAGAGCTACCCTGCTGCCGGTCCCGGTGTCTTCTCTCCACTGTGGCCCGTCCCAGTTGAAACAGGAAGTTGTCAGAGAGGGTGGGCGGCAGGGTAGCTCTGTGAATCACTGCCACCGCCTGGCAACTTTTACAACATATTAATGATGGATGGGGAAAAAATGCCGATTGAGGGGAGAAGGGTGAGAAGATTAGATGCCGGGAAGGGGTGCAGCAGAGAGGGCCAACCAGCAGGTAGGCTGGCTGGCAGCAAGATGCCAGAGTGTCGCCTAAAGATACATATTGGACTTGGGGGAAGAGGGTCCCTAGAAAGAAGGCCCTTCCTGAAACATGTCAGATTTGGGGTAGAAGGCAGAAAGGGAGAGATATATTGGAGGAAGTGAGAGAAGGGAGAGAAGGACTCAAGTGAGAAAAGGAAGGAAAGATGTCACTCAGAGATGGGATAAGAGAGGGAGAGATGTCAGATTTGTGAGATGGAAGGCGAGATGGATGAGAAGAAAAAAGGGCCTAGAAGGGGGATAGGAAGAGATGGACTTGGAGGAGGACAGAGGCAGGAGAGGGAGAGATGGCAAAAGGAGTGAAATGGGGTCAGGGAGAGATGGACTTGGTGGAGGAAGAAATGGGGAGAGAGAGAGAGATGAACAACTCAGAGATAGGAGAAATAGACAGAAAGGTGGAAGGGATATGGACTTGGGGCCAGAAGGGGGAAAAGACAGGGACAGATGTCAGACTTGGGAGGAGGGGGTAGAAGGAGAGATATTGGACTTGTGGGAGAAAAAAAGAAATGCTGGGTTACCAGGGTGGAGTAAAGGACAGGGAGGGTGATGCTAAAAATGGTAGATCTATGTGGGAGAGTTGTGAAGGAGATGAGTGAGAGGAGAATAATGAGTATACAGTAGAATATAGAAATGTGGTAATGGGGAGAAGATAAAAAGGGATAGGAAAATGGGAAGTGAGCAACCTTGAAAGAGACCTGGGAGTGATGGTAGACACAACATTGAAGGCGTCGGCGCAGTGCGCCACAGCCTCAAGGAAAGCGAACAAAATGTTGGGTATCATTAAGAAAGGTATCACGACCAGGACGAAGGAAGTCATCCTGCCACTGTATCGTGCAATGGTGCGCCCGCACTTGGAGTATTGTGTCCAGTACTGGTCGCCGTACCTCAAGAAGGACATGGCGATACTTGAGAGAGTCCAGAGAAGAGCAACTAAGCTAATAAAGGGTATGGGGGACCTCTCATATACTGACAGACTGAAAAAGCTGGGGCTTTTCTCGCTGGAAAAGCGACGACTTAGAGGAGACATGATAGAAACCTTCAAGATCATGAAGGGCATAGAAAAAGTGGACAGGGACAGATTTTTCAAACTATGGGGAACCACAAGTACAAGGGGGCACTCAGTGAAATTGAGAGGGGAAAGGTTTAGAACAAATGCCAGGAAGTTCTTTTTCACCCAGAGGGTGATGGATACATGGAACGCGCTACCGTAGGATGGGATAAGCAGAAGCACGCTACAGGGCTTCAAAGAAGGTCTGGACAGGTACCTGGAGGACAAAGGGATTGAGGGGTACAGATAAGAGTAGAGGTAAGGTTATAGGGATAGGATTAGAGGTAAATGGTAAAATTAGTCAGAGACCACTGTTCAGGCAGTGGGCTTGATGGGCCGCCGCGAGAGCGGACCGCTGGGCGAGATGGACCTCTGGTCTGCCTCAGCGGAGGCAACTTCTTATGTTCTTATGTTCTTAAGTGTGAAAGCTAGGGGATAAGAGAAGGGGATAGAAAGTTGATTAGATTGAAAGTGAAAAGGAATAAAGCAAGAGTAACATTTAAGTGGACAGAGGCAGAAAAGAGAAAAATGGAAGAGGATACTTTAAAAGAAAGATAAGAACAGCCTTATTGGGTCAGACCAATATGTGATACAGGTGTAGTGAGGGAATGTAACAAGACAGGAGGAGAGAGGAGAAATAAGAAACAAACAGTGGTTGCAGGAAACAGAATTAATAGAAAACAGGAAAGCCAAAAAGAGAAACTGGGACCAATGTGTTATAAAAATAAAACGTCCAGTCACACAAAGGTAGAAAAAAGTGTTTTATTCTGAATTTATTAACTAGAATATGTTAGCTTTGGGAATTGTGTATCACAGATATTTATGTATTACTAGCTGATGACCCGGCGTTGCACGGGTATTTAATTATAGCAATAACACTGTAAATGGATTCAAATAAAGATACTTTATAGTGGTGAATGAAATTATTTTTTTACAGCTTAATAAAAAGTACAATATTCAAATTATAATGTGAAATATTTGACAAAATGAATACAATACAACTAACGCAAAACGTGATTATAAACAACATTTTTAGTTTCACCTCCAGGAGCAAGAACATATAAATTGTTGGGTGAACCCACCCTTGAGCAAGCAACATAGAGTTGTGGGCCGAGAGACCCCCAGAACATATCACCCCAGGTAGTGAGGGATCTGCATACCAAGTTTCGATCAAATCGGTCAAGCCGTTTATTATTTACTGTGAGAATGGCAGCTTTTTACATTTTTCCCATTGACCTGAATGGGTGAAATCTGAAGTTATGTTTGTAGCTCCGCCCACGTGTGCAGGTGGGCCGCGAGACCCCCAGAACATATCATCCCGGGTAGTGAGGGATCTGCATACCAAGTTTCGTTCAAATCGGTCAAGCCGTTTTTGCGTGATCGCGGCACATACATACATACATCCGATTTTATATATATAGATGTTGGGTCCAAAATGAATTGCATTTATTTTTGGTTCTCCAGTTTGGCAGCATATGTTGAGCTTAACTTCGTGGGGCTCCCAGTTCAATTTTTGTCTTCATATTGCTATCTCTAATTTGGGATCCCTTGTTCTGTACTGGGATGTGTTCAGATCTGTAACAGTCTAACTTGTACTGTTTTACTTATGCATACAGATGTTTTGCTGTTTTAGGGTTCAGTGTAGTGTTTGTAGTGCTGTCTAATCATAGGTTACTTCTGGGGGAATTCTGTGCCACTTTGCAATGCAAAATTTGAGCAGAATTCTGTAATTTTGCCTTGCAGAATTGTCTACAGGGAACAGAAGGGAACAAAATAAAAATGTTAGGCTTCTGATCCCCTCCCCCTTGCAGAACACATCCATAGACTGCTCATATAAATCCCCCGTCTCCCCCCAGGCTTACCTGTTCTCTCAGATCATGTGGCATAAGGAAGAAACAAGTAACTGTACATCAGCCTATTTCCTACTCGTCAAAACATAAATGCCGGAAATGTAGGCCAGGATTTTCAAGGTCTACATTTCAGGCGCTTATTATGCTTAATGTGAATCACATCTAAAGCGATGCCTAAGAATGCCTAAGTGTTCCCCCAAAGATGGGGAGTGTGTGGTGCAGTGGTTAAAGCTACAGCCTCAGCACCCTGGGGTTATGGGTTCAAACCCACGCTGCTCCTTGTGACCCTGGGCAAGTCACTTAATCCCCCCATTGCCCCAGGTACATTAGATAGATTGTGAACCCACCGGGACAGAAAGGGAAAAAATGCTTGAGTACCTGAATAAATTAATATAAACTGTTCTGAGCTCCCCTGGGAGAACAGTATAGAAAATGGAACAAATAAATAGTGTGAAGAGTTTCAACCTCTGATAACCAGAGCTGGTATTGTGACATCATAATGCCTCATTCCACCAATAAGAGCCAACCTCATCAGTGATGTCACAATGGCTTGATAGTCCCATACTTGAGTCACTTTTACTACATTATGATATCTAGAGTGGCGCCGTGGTTAAAGCTACGGCCTCAGCCCCCTGAGGTTGTGGGTTCAAATCTACGCTGCTCCTTGTGACCTTGGGTAAGTCACTTAATCCCCCCATTGCCCCAGGTATATTAGACAGATTGTGAGCCCACCAGGACAGACAGGGAAATATGCTTGAGTACCTGAATAAATTAATGTAAACCATTCTGGGCTCCCTTGGGAGAACAGTATAGATAAATAAATGATAATATTTTAAAGGATATATACGTGGAGGAGCATAATCGAAAGGGACATCTACGTCTGTTTATGTCTAACTCGCAAGTCGTTCAAAGTAAAAAAAACAGCCTAAGACACATTTTCAAAAAACACGCCCCAAATTTTTTTTGTTTCGAAAATCGTCTAATTATACGTCCTGCCGATCTGATCGTCCAAGCTGCTAAATCGTCCAACTTTATACCACATTTTCGTCCAACTTTCCGTCCAAGTCCAAAATGCCTAGAACAAGCCCTGTTGGATGTGGGAGGGGTCTGCAAAGTGATGGACTGCACACCCAGACATGCCACCTAAACAGTGGGGCACCCTTGAGAAAAGGAGACTGCGAGGGGATATGATCGAGACCTTCAAAATACTGAAAGGAATTGACAAAATAGAGCAGAAAAAACTATTTACATTGTCCAATTTGACACGGACAAGAGGACACGAAATGAAGCTAAGGGGGGACACGTTCAGGACTAATATCAGGAAGTTCTGCTTCACGCAGAGAGTGGTTGACACCTGGAATGCTCTCCCAGAGGAGGTTATTGCGGAATCAACCGTCCTAGGATTCAAAAGCAAACTAGATGCACATCTCCTTACGAGAGGCATAGAAGGATATGGGTGAATAAAAATTACGCCAGGTGTACACCTGACAGGGCCTCCGCGTGTGCGGACCACCGGACTTGATGGACCGAAGGTCTGATCCGGGGATGGCGCTTCTTATGTTCTTATGTACCTTACAGGGCACTGCTGTGAACTTCACAAAAAGGGTGCCATGTCTTCTCCTCCCTACAGCTCCCTTATAGGTTATGGTGAGCCCCCCCCCCCCCCTCAAACTACCTCCAGAATCCCCTAGACCCACTTATCTACCACCCCAATAGCCCTTATGGCTGCAGGAGCCACTTATATGCCAGTACAAAAGGGTTGGGGGTGTATAGGGGAGTGCACATGTTTCAGTATCAATGCAGGAATTACAGGGGCTTATGGGCATGGATCATCTTCTCCATGGGGCCCTAACCCACCCCCAAGACGGCTTAAGCTGCCTCTGTGCTAGACGACTAAGCTTTCCTATGCCAGGCTGCCAGGTGATGATGGTCTGGAGGCTGAATTTTAAAGGTGTGATTATGATTTTTATGGGGTTGAGGGGGTGGTCGGTGATCACTGGGGTAGTGTGTGGGGGTCTGAATTATGTGTTTGCAGTGCTTATCTGGTGACTTTAGGTGGGTTTTTGTACATGGTCTAAGTCACACAGTCCAAGTTTCGTCGATCCTGAGCTGTATAACTTTCGGTTATACATGCTGTACGACTAAGTTTAAGCCGGCCCACGTCCCGCCCAACTCCCGCCCTCGACACTCCTCATGAAACGCCCCATTTAGCTTTGGTTGTTCAGCGGCACTATGAAGGCCTAGGTCGTTTAGAAATATGTCCAAAACCCGTTTTTAGTATTGGCACTTGGACGTTTTTGAGAAATGTTCGTCCAAGTGCCGACTTAGGCCAGTTTTTTAATGTATTTCTCTTTCGATTATGAGCCCCTTAGGATTTACATAATTCAAATTATAATAATGCATATCTCAAGTCTCAATCAGCATTCAAATTGGTTTAAATTGATTTAAAGGCCTGAGTGACACACCTCCTCCATCCAGCATTTAATTTTTAGCCGTAGGGATTTGTGAGAAATTGTCACTGGCCCATATCATTTTGCAAATATCATTTCTTATTTTTAGAAATTTTTTTTAAATAAATATGTAATAATTTAAAGAATTAACTTATCTCAAATACTCTTAAATGATCTTCAAAGAATTCGGCCCTGGAGGTCATTTCCGGCATTAACCACTTCTACTTCGATCTTAGGCGTTTCTAAGGCACCTTCGTAGACACGACAAAGGTGCCATTTTTAAATTAATTATTTTTAATCGTTTGTTAACGGCTTTGCCAATTAACACCCCTTTTACAAAACTGCAATAGCGGGGTTTTTTTTTTAGCTCAGGCCAGTGCGCAGAATGCGTTGCTCCCGACACTCACACCCCCTTCTTCTACGAAACCGCACTAGCGGTTTTTAGCGCAGAGAGCTGCGCTGAATGGCCCGCACTGCTCCTGACGCTCATTGAGTTCCTATGAGTGTCGGGAGCAGCGGGAGCCATTCAGCGCAGCTCTCTGCGCTAAAAACCGCTAGTGCGGTTTTGTAAAAGAGGGGGATAGAGTTCCTATGAGCATCGGGAGCAGCGCAGAGCATTCAGCACGCTGGCCTGCGCTAAAAACCGCTATTGCGTTTTTGTAAAAGGGGGAGTAAGAATTTTATAGAATATGCCCCTAAGTGACTCCTATAGCAAAGATCAAAATAAAAGCCATAAACATTTCCTAGGGGTCCTTTTATCAAGCTGCGCATTAACCCCTGCGGCCGGCTAAAAAACTGCCTGCTCAGTGCAGGCATTAGCGGCTAGCGCGGTATTACGTTCGTTAAACCCCTACCGCAGCTTGATAAAAGGACCCCCTAGTCTCTGGGTCAAAGTAAAAACTGTGTGTGAGCTGCTCTGGAATCCGTTCTGAAAGTAATAAACCCCGAGCCAAGAAAAGTTTTAAGGCCAGTGTTGTTGTTTTTTTAAAATTCATTTTAGAGTTACCATAGGCTAATTGCTATACAATAGTCCATGCTCTGTCTTCCAACCGACACGACTATGCACTCAGGCTGCTGGGTACCTCGTTATGTAAAGACACAAATCTTAATAAACAGCACTCCTGTCTGATGTCACTACAGGATAATGATGCAGAAGGAACATCTGTTTCCATAAAGCTGCCCAAGGCATTCTGCACTGCATGCAAATCAGTGCCGATTTTGTGCTGAATCATGCAAGGACACTGATACAGCACTTTCTATAGCAGCATCAGCAGCCCTCAGGGAGCAAAAAGAGGTGACATCAGCAGCTCATTGGTGGATGTTTGTATCAATAAGTGCCATCCAGACATTTACGTTCTATGCGCGCTTGTACTCTTGAGGTGCACAATTATTGTCATTTGAGACTTAAAAAAACACAAGAACTGGCACCTTTTCAGCTGCAGGAACAAACTGCCTTTGGATTTTAGGCAACAAAAGAAAGTATCCACCTTTAAACAGAGAAAGAGATGCATATCTCCCTATACCAGGGGTAGGCAATTCCGGTCCTCGAGAGCCGGAGCCAGGTCAGGTTTTCAGGATGTCCACAATGGACTATGTATGAGATGGATTAGCATGCACTGCCTCCTTGAGATGCAAATCTATCTCATGCATATTTATTGTGGATATTCTGAAAACCTGACCTGGCTCCGGCTCTCGAGGACCGGAATTGCCTACCCCTGCCCTATACTGTGCGAAATATAAAGACAGCAGACATAAATTTCAAAAACTGACCTATTCCTATCACTACAATACAAATTAACAAATACAAATACATTTTTTAAAAAATTAGAAAATAATATAATACCATTTCATTGGACTAAATACAATTTTTCAATTAGCTTTCTGAGGTCAAAATCTCTTTCCTCAGGTCTGGACTATATAGTATCCTGTTCTGACATGAGAAAGGAGATTTGGTTTCCAAACTAAACTAAAAATAAAATTCTATTTTCTAACTTTGTTGTCTGACTGTTGACTTTTTCTAGTTGTGTTGGTCCCAGTCTCCGGTTTCTGCTTTCCTTGTCATCCCTTAACTCTATTGCCATGATTTCCTGTCCATTTGTCATTGATCTCATTCCTCCTTTTCCTTTCAGCTTTCTTCAAATTAGTTTTCGTCCGCTCTTTCCAGACTGAATTATTTCTAATTGCTGGCGTCAACATTTAAAAAGGAGATAGAGTAGCTTTTAAACTAGAAACTGGTGGGGAAGGCCGACAGTCGCTCAAGAGAGCATCGCTCGGAACAAGGTATCTTTAAAAGATATCATCATAAAAAAGAAGACAGAGTGTCCTGATACTGATATTCCAATACAGGCCACAGTAGACCCGGTTTCCTTAAATATAGAGCAGTCTGATTTTAAAGATTGCCAATTCCCAGGCCAGCTGCTGAGAAAATTGTAAAATAGATATGACAAACATTGTTTGAAATGTCTATATGCAAAAGCCAGAAGCCTAAAAAACAAGACAGGAGAGTTAAAATATATTACACTAAATGAAAAGATAGATATAATAGGCATCTCTGAGACTGGTGGAAGGAAGATACGGGGGAACAAGCTATTACTTAGTGATAAGGTGGATTGAATCGGTGGAGGCATAGCGTTATATGTTAAGGAGGGCCTTGAATCGAGTGGATTGAAATTCTATAGGAGCAGAAACACACCTTGAAAAGTATCCTGGAGAAATATCGGGAGCCCAAGAAGTTTGGCCAGTAGTGGAGATACAGGTTCAAATTTACCCTTGCTGAAAATCAACCTAGCCGCAGTATTCTGAATCAACTGGAGCCTCTGCAAGCTTGTTTTGGTTACACTTAAATAGACTGAATCTATCTTCTCGGGTTGTCTCCCTCCATCTGTTTATTAGGGGATGGGCATTCATTTGCAATGATATGAAATTGCAAGCCATTATCAAGTGAAAATGAGCAGAAAAAAATCATGAAAATTTGTATTTTTTTCATTTGCTGATAATTAGAAAGGGGATGACATTTGATGCACCACCTATCTGTGGTTACAATCAAAGCAGTTAACATATTATATACAGCAGCGTATCGCAAACTGTGTGCCTCCTGAGATTTCAGGGGTGCCGAGGCACACTGGGGAAGAGGAGGGGCGCTGGCTGACAGCCTACAGAACGTGCCTCTCGCAGCGAGACGCACGTCCTGTTGGCAATCAACCAGAGCCTCTCCTTCTCCCCGACCCTCTTCCTGCTAGCACCCCCCACTAGTGTCTCAGGGCCCGTCTGGAGGACCTTCGCACACGCACGCACGTTGATGTGATGATGTCATGCATGCGTGTGATATCATCACGGCGACATATGCGCATTTCCGGATGCTTCGAGCCCTGACCACTACATTTAGTGTGCTGTGACTCGAGAGAGAGTTTGCGGGACACTGATATACAGGTACTTATTTTGTACCTGGGGCAACAGAGGGTTAATAATAATAATAATCAGTTTATATACCGCAAGGCAGTAAAGTTCTATGCGGTATACAATAGTTAAAAAAGCCAACAACAATAAAAAGAAGTTGAATAGAACACAACCAGCTGCAGTGAGAACTGAACCCGGCTCCCCACACCACAGCAGTAACCATTGGGCTAATCCTCTACACTGCTCTTTTTGAAGACTGCACAGAAGGTAGTGGTCAATGGAGATCACTCTGAGGATAGGGTCACTACTAGTGGTGTGCCTCAAGGCTCTGTTCTTGGGCCTGTTCTTTTTAACATTTTTGTAAGCGATATTGCTGAAGGGCTGTCATAAGAACATAAGAATTGTCGCTGCTGAGTCAGACCAGTGGTCCATTGTGCCCAGCAATCCGCTCATGCAGCGGCCCTTAGGTCAAAGACCGGTGCCCTAACTGAGACTAGCCTTACCTGCGTACGTTCTGGTTCAGCAGGAACTTGTCTAACTTTGTCTTGAATCCCTGGAGGGTGTTTTCCCCTATAACATCCTCCGGAAGATCGTTCCAGTTTTCTACCACTCTCTGGGTGAAGAAGAACTTCCTTACGTTCGTACGGAATCTATCCCCTTTTAACTTTAGAGAGTGCCCTCTTGTTCTCCCTACCTTGGAGAGGGTGAACAACTTGTCTTTATCTACTTTGTCTTGAATCCCTGGAGGGTGTTTTCCCCTATGACAGACTCCGGAAGAGCGTTCCAGTTTTCCACCACTCTCTGGGTGAAGAACTTCCTTACGTTTGTACGGAATCTATCCCCTTTTAACTTTAGAGAGTGCCCTCTCGTTCTCTCTACCTTGGAGAGGGTGAACAACCTGTCTTTATCTACTAAGTCTATTCCCTTCATTATCTTGAATGTTTCGATCATGTCCCCTCTCAGTCTCATCTTTTCAAGGGAGAAGAGGCCAAGTTTCTCTGATCGCTCACTGTACAGCAACTCCTCCAGCCCCTTAACCACTTTAGTTGCTCTTCTCTGGACCCTTTTGAGTAGTACTGTATCATTCTTCATGTAAGGCGACCAGTGCTGGACGCAGTATTCCAGGTGGGTGCATACCATGGCCCAGTACAGCGGCATGAAAACCTTCTCCGATCTGTTCGTGATCCCCTTCTTAATCATTCCTAGCATTCTGTTTGCCCTTTTCGCCGCGGCGCGCATTGCGCGGACGGCTTCATTGACTTGTCGACCAGTACTCCCAAATCTCTTTCCTGGGAGGGGTCTCTTCAAGTACTGCACCAGACATCCTGTATTTGTGTATAAGATTTTTGTTAACAACATGCATCACCTTACACTTATCCACGTTAAACCTCATGTGCCATGTCGCAGCCCATTTCTCGAGCGTGTTTATGTCCCGTTGCAGGTCTTTGCAATCCTCCTGCGTCTTCACTACTCTGAATAACTTTGTATTGTCTGCAAATTTAATCACCTCATTCGTCATCAGGTACGATTTGCCTCTTTGAGGATGACACCAAAATCTGTAGTATGTTGTGGATAACATGACAAAGGACCTAACGAAGCTTGAGGAATGATCTGAAATTTGGCAGCTAAAATGTAAGGGAACAGTACAGTTTAGGGGGTGAAAAGCATTTGTACATAAAAGAGGACCCAGACGTGGGAGTGATTGTATGTGATGATCTTAAGGTGGCCAAACAGGTTGAAAAGGTGTCGGCGAAACCTAGAAGGATGCTAGGTTGCATAGGGAGAGGTATGGCCAGTAGAAAAAAGGAGGTATTGATGCCCCTGTATAAGACTGGTGAGACCTCATTTAGAATATTATGTACCTTCAAAAAGATATAAAAAGGAAGGAGTTGGTTCAGAGGAAGGCTATTAAAATGGTGCATGGCCTCGTCATAAGGAATATGGGGATAGACTTAAAGATCTTAATCTGTATACGGAGGAGGAAAGGGGAGATATGATAGAGACGTTTAAATACTTACATAATGTAAATGCGCATGAGCCGAGTCTCTTTTTTTTAAAAGGAAACTCTGCAATGAGAGGGCATAGGATGAAGTTAAGAGGTGATAGGCTCCGGAGTAATCTAAGGAAATGCTTTTTTATAGAAAGGGTGGTAGATGCGTGGAACAGTCTCCCGGTAGAGGTGGTGGAGACAGACTATGTCTGATTTCAACAAAACCTGGCATCTCTTAGAAACAGGCACGTGGGATCTCTTAGAAACAGGAAGAGATAATGGTTACTGCAGATGGGCAGACTGGATGGGCCATTTGGCCCTTATCTGCCATCATGTTTCTATTATTTGCAAAGTGGGTGCCCAGTGCACATGCATAAACCATTGAGAATGCATGAAAGCATACTCTTTCAAAAAGGGTTCACCCTTTTTATACATAGCGTGCCCACTTTCAAGAGAGTGCGCACTCAACGACTTTACTGCCATGACAAAAAATTGGCCCAACAAAAGCAAGTAAAATGGGCAGTCCCAGAAACTACATGGAAAACAACGCAAAGTAATCAATTTCTGGTCGCCTCCTTCCTGAAAGCCTGCTCTGCCAGCCCCGACCTTAACCTCCTCCTTGACCACTCTTCAGCTTGCTTTTGGGGCATTGTGCCTTTTCTGTAAAACTGCCCTGCTGGTTATTTCCTCTCAATTCCTGCCTTTTTTTTCCTATTTGGTGATCCGGGGTCTACTCTGTGGATGATACCTCAAGCTTATGCTCCAAGTCCTGGCAACCTCAAGCTGAATGAAAAGGGGACTGTTATACGTGAATAGGTCCCTAGTGTAACTCATGATGTTAGACCCAGTCATAAAAATATCTTTAAAACATAGTATTGAGCTGCTCCCTTTCAACTCAAATCCTAATCTAAAACTTACTAGAGAAATATGTTGCATAGCAAGACATCAAGGAAGTCATTTTACATGTGGAAAGAGCAGCATTTCAAAGAACATGTAGATTGCATACAGATGTAAATGGTGATTTCAGAAAGCTGCTATTTACATGCGTAGATGACTGAAACACAGATTTTCTAGGGACAACGGAAATTGTGCTAGCCAAAAAATTATAAGTATTTATTTTAAAAATTTATATACTGTCTACAACTAGATGGTTACTTTCTAATTTACAATGTGAACCTCTAACCACACCTACCAAAAGTCCATAGTCTATTATTGAGAAAGACATGGGGGAAGCCACTGCTTGCCCTGGATCGGTAGCATAGAATGTTGCTCTATTTGGAGTTCCAGAATCTTGCTACTCTTTGGGGATTCCGCATGGAATGCTGCTACTCTTTGGGGATTCTGCAAGGAATGTTGCTACTGTTTAGGGTTCCAAAAGGCTGCTGTTCTGAGATTCTGGAATGTTGCTACAATTTGGGATTTTAGAATCTTGTTACTCTCTGGGATTCCGGAATCTTGCTATTCTTTGAGATTCTGTATGGAATGTTGCTACTCTTTGGGTTTTGGCCAGGTACTAGTGACCTAGATTGGCCACTGTGAGAACGGGCTACTGGGCTTGATAGACCATTGGTCTGACCCAGTATAGCTGTTCTTATGCCTTTATGGGTGCCAAGTATAGGACAATCAAGCCATTGTAACATCACTGATGAGGTTGGCTCTGAGGCATTATGACATCACAATCTCAGCTCTGGAATGTTGCTCTCATTGGAGTTCCGGAATCTTGCTATTCTTTGAGATGCTGGAATGTTGCTACTCTTTGGGTTTTGGCCAGGTACTAGGGGCCTGGATTGGACACCATGAGAACAGGCTACTGGATTTGATGGACCATTGGGCTGATCCAGTAAGGCTTTCTTATGGACTAGACGCCTACATGAAAGTGGTAGTATCCTATCAAGTTAGGCAACTACCATCCAACTAAATGTAATTTGAGCCAATTATGAAGTGCTAATTGCTTATCGGTGCTAATTAAGCTTTTTAAATAATTAAATTAGTGACTGCTATGTATATTTCCCCACGTTGAGCATGCCTTGCCACGTTATATCCCACCGGAAAGTGCCTCAAATGTCCCTGTACAGATGCTTCCCTGGTACACATGTTTTGGTCTTGCCCACAGATTGTGTTTTTTTGGTCTGCTCCGATCGCCTTTGTCTCACGCTCCTGGAACTGTGTGGGGCAGCGTGCACCATTGCTGTCATCAAGTGACACACCCTTGACCGCGGGGTCTCCGAGACTTTCTTCATCGAGTGACTCTACTGGGGAAAAAATGTATACTGCAATGCTGGCTGATGCCGACAGCGCCATCTTCATCCCAATGGCAGTCCCTGATGATTATGCAAGCCTCCATAGAACGCAGGTCAATAAAAGATATGGACTCCAAGCTGGGTCAGATATTTACCTTGATATGGGAACACTTTTGGTCCACCTTAACTCCTGTGGCCTGGAGTCATCTTTTGAGCAGTTTCTTTTTCTCCACCGCCATTTTCTGCTTCTGTATACTTACCTGGCATGAGGGGGGGGGGGGGGGGGGTTGGAGATGGACAGGGGGTTTGGGAGGTTTAGTTTTCAGGGTCAGGAGGAGGTTTTTCTTGGTATAGGTCAGGGATAGGCAATTCCGGTCCTTGAGAGCCGGAGCCAGGTCAGGTTTTCAGGATATCCACAATGAAAAAGTATGAGATGGATTTGCATGCACTGCCTCCTTGAGATGCAAATCTATCTCAAGCATATTTATTGTGGATATCCTGAAAAACGGACCTGGCTCCGGCTCTCGAGGACCGGAATTGCCTACCCCTGGTATAGGTGAACATATTATGTTTTTGGCACATCTGTTTTCTGGTGTTGTATGTTTTAAAAATAAAAATTTTTAAATTAGTGACCGCTGGAGGACAGAGGGGGGGACCGCCCTGGGCACCATCTTCGTGGGGGCACCGGCACCTCTCTGCTCCCTTTCCCCTCGCCACACTCGCGCCCTCCCTTCTCCGCCCCCCTGTACCTCTTAACAATCTTCACCAGCGGGAGCAACTACTCTAGTCTGTTGCTCGCACCGGATTGGCTCCCTCTGAAATCACTTCTGGGTCACGGGGCCAGGAAGTGACGTCAGAGGGAAAGCCAGCATGAACAGCAGCCCCGAGAAGCTGCTCGTGCTGGTGAAGATTTGAAGAGGTACAGGGGTGGGAAGGGAGAACGCGAGTGTGGCGGGGGGGTGACGATTAGGGCTCAGGGGATTATGGCAGAGAGGCGAAGAGGAGGGTGCGGGGGAGGGCACCACCTACCCTGAAAGTATCCTTAACACCTATACTACTACAATTTATTATTTCTAAAGAGCTGAAAGGTGTACGCAGCACTGTACATTTTAACATACAATAGACGGTCCCTGCTCTGAAGAGCTTACAATCTAATTTAGACAGGACATACTAGTAGTATTATATTTAAGTTTTCTTTCTTTTCTACCCCATCTGCAAAAACAAAACTGCCTGGAGTCGAGCAAATACTCTGGGAAAGTTTTACTCTCCATTTAAAAAAAAAAAAAACCCACAAAAAAAAACATCTTGAAAAGTTGCAGTGGTTCTGATTCCTGCCGTCTGCGTTTCATGTCCCATGGCTTCACTCTTTTTTAAAGCCGGGAACTGCGCACAGATTTTGGACTGCAAGTGATCCATGATTCAAATTCCATATGTGGATTTTGGCTGGCTAAGCTGACAGATGCTATTAAAATGACGTTGGGTATCGCTAGATCATTTTCCCTATTTACTGTACAGACGTGTCGGGATGCACACCTGCCAGCCTGAAGAAGTGGCCCTGAAGAGGTGGCTATAGAAATTTTTGGGGAAGCCACTTATTAGGGACTGCCCAACCTACCCCTCCTTTGAGCTTCCCCCCCCTCCCTCCAGCTGTCATCTGATCCCGCTCTTACTGTGCCTCTCAGCCTGCCAGATGTGAAAGAGCTTCAGCTGCCAGAGAAGAGTTTAAAATACAGCTCCGTTCAGGGGAGGAGTGGTTTTCACTATTCAGCACCTAGCTCCATCTGCTGAGTCTTTCTCCCCCCTCGGGGTGCCCACTTCCCTGAGCACTAGAAAACTCAGCAAAGCTTTCCCATCCTTGACCTTCAGTTTCAGGAGCCACATGTGCTTTCCCCTTTTTGGGGGTGGGGTGGGGCTGTAATCTCTTGGATTTGTACAGGCTGGGCTCAGAAATACAGAGGACGATGGCTGGCGGCAGCAGCTGGACTTTACAGGAACACCGTGGGAGAAAGCCCCTGGTGACAGCCTGCTGTATCCTTCTGCTCTTGACAAGGGGCTCAGCCAGGGCCCCCGGGAAACGAGCGCTCGAGACGAAACGAACAGACAAGGATGATGTAAGTACCACCAAAGCCTTCACTTCAAAAAAAGGGGTCCTCTGCCCACTATCCTCTCCCGCATAAACATGCAAATCACAAGACCCCTTTCTCGCTGCTGTGCACGACAAAAGGCGGATTCTGGCTTAAGTTTGTGGAGGGCAGAATTTCCCTTCACTGTACTTTAAGCTCATTGCCAACGATTGCCTGGGAACTTTTCAGGCTGTAACCGAAGCAAAGGGGCTCTCTTTTGGAAGGGGCAGGGAAAGGAGAAGGGGACAGCGGAACAGAAAATAAAGGCATGGGGAAAGTTAGGATGACAACCTGAGGGGGAGAGGGAGGGGTTCTCGCTCCTTGCTGGGGTTAGGTTCCTAGAAAACCCTGTGAATACTGAAAACGTGGCTATGGAACCATTCCCAAGGCATCAGAAGCTATAAATTTGATGGAGCACTGGATGACAGACTTCAAGCTCAAACTTAATTCAGAGAAGACAAAATTTTTTGTTGCTTCGCCACATCCGCTTGACACCAAAACACCACTTTGCGTCAATAAACTTAATTACCCTATTCAGCCCACCATGAAGATACTGGGTGTAACTCTGGATCAATGCCTAACCATGAAAGACCAGGTGGACTCCTTAATCAGAAAGGGTTTTTTCACCCTCTGGAAGCTTAAATCCATTAAATCATATTTTGATACCTCAGCATTCAGAATCCTGGTACAATCCTTCGTACTAAGCCAACTTGATTACTGTAACATCGCCTATTTGGCAATCTCACAAAAGAATATGCAACGTTTACAATTAATGCAAAATGCAGCGGTCAGACTAATCTTCGGGCTAAAGAAATTTAATCACGTGACACCTTACTACCGGCAGCTACACTGGCTATCGATGGAAGCACGCGTAAAGTTTAAGTTCGCCTGCCTTTGCTTTAAAGTACTATACGGACTAGCCCCTAAATACATAACTGACCTCTTCTCCTTCTCAGCCAACAGACACAAGAGAAGTTCAGACTAGAGAATGACACGGTGACAAAATTCATCACCGACCCGTCCCCGCGGATAACCGCAGGAAATAATCCCATGTCATTTTCTAGTGTCTATTTCAACCTCGGTCCTTCTACACCAGCATTCTTCAAAGCAAAGCTTGTGGGTCAGTGGTTGTGGCCATTCATACTCTGATTCTTATGTGAGCCAAGGATAATGAAGCCATTGTGACATCACTGATGTGATTGGCTTTTAGGCACTGGTGGAATGAGGCATTATGACATCACAATATCTGCTCTGGATACCAGAGACTGTCATTCTGTAGTGTCTGTTTCAACCTCAGTCCTTCTACACCAGCATTCTTCAAAGCAAAGCTTGTGGTTCAGTGGTTGTGGCCATTCATACTCTTATTCTTCCCTCTCTCTTTAAAGAATGACATGAAGATGGTTTTCCGCGGTAATCCGCAGGGACGGGAACGATGATGAATTCTGTCACCATGTCATTCTCTAGTTCACACTCGAACTTCGTTTCCCCTCCAGTTAGAGGATGTAAACTGAACAAACGCCATGAACACCTTCTCTCATATCAAGCAGCATTATGGGGTAAAGATCTAGAACAAATGCTTTTGCCCGCTACTTATGAGGAATTCAGGAAGCGCCTAAAAACTCATCTGTTCCTGAAATATCTAGACAACTGACCCGTACATCTCTTTCCCCTCAATATCGGTTCTCCTGCCCTATCAACCACTCGCTCTCACATCTTTTAAGTTCATTCAATTTGTACCTTCTTTTATTCTTTTCTAAGCCGCAGAGAACTTCACGGTACTGCGGTATATAAACTGTTATTATTATTATTATTATTATTAACCCTGTTCGCTGTACCCTTCTTTGAAAGATCAGCTTGTTTATTGTGCATTGTATAAATGCATTTGATACATTTTGTCTTTCGTAAACGCACAATCTTTTGGAGTAACAGTAATCATAATAAGCCCTACCCCCAAAATAAGCCCTAGTCCCGGGATTCGCCGGCAACTCTTCAACCCGGGCGCCGCCCCCCCCCCTCCCACTACGCAGAAAAACCTCTGCTGACTCTCCATCCTTCCCTCCCTGCCGACCGTGAGTGAGCTCTACCTTCACCAGAAGCAGCGTTGGGCCGGCAGCACTCTAAACAGGCCGCTTGGCCTTGTCCGTCAGGGATTTCACTCTGCCGCGTTACTGATGATGTCATCAGTAACGCTGCAGAATGGAATCCCCGACGGACAAGGCCAAGGGAAAATGCTTGAGTAGCTGTATGTAAACTGCTTTGAGTGTGGTTATAAAACCATAAAAAGGTGGTATATAAATCCCAATCCCTTTCCCAAAGCACATTGTATGCTTCTCAATATCCATTCCTACCAGTGAGAAGGAAATACGTGGAGGGGCATAATCAAAAGGGACGTCTAAGTCCGTTTACGCAAGTCCGTTTCGCAAGTCGTCCAAAGTCAAAAAGTGCCTAAGTGACATTTTCGAAAGAGACGTCCAACTTGTTTTGACTTTTGAAAATCGTCCAAATTATACATCCTGCAGATCTGATCTAAAACATCTATCTTTATAGTCCATTTTCGTCCAAATGTCCATCCAAATCCAAAACGTCTAGAACAAGCCCTGTTGGACGTGGGAGGGGCCTGCAAAGTGATTGACAGAACACCCAGACAGAGCACCTAAATAGTGGGGTACCTTACAGGGCACTGCTGTGAACCTCACAAACAGGGTGTCATGGCTTCCCCTCACTATAGCTCCCTTATAGGTGATGGTGAGCCCTCCAAACCACCTCCAGAAATCCCCTAGACCCACTTATCTACCACCCCAATAGCCCTTATGGCTGCAGGAGCCACTTATATACCAGTAAAAAAGGGTTTTGGGGGTGTATAGGGCAGTGCACATGTTTAGGTATCAATGAAGTGATTACAGGGGCTTATGGGCATGGGTCCTCCTCTCTATGGGTCCCTAACCCACCCCCAAGATGACTTAAGCCGCCTTTGTGCTGGATGACTAGGCTTTCCTATGCCAGGCGGCCAGGTGATGATGGTCTGGAGGCTGAATTTTAAAGTTGTGATTAAAATATTTATGGGAGTGGGGGATGTTGGTGATCACTGGGGTAGTGTGTGGGGGGTTTGTGTTATGTGTTTTCAGTGCTTATCTGGTGAGTTTAGGTGGATTTTTGTGACTTAGACCATGTTTGAGATGGTCTAAGTCAAAACGTCCAAGTTCCGTCGATCATGGGCTGTATAACTTTCGGTTATACATGCTGTACGACTAAGTCTATGCCGGCCCACGTCCTGCCCAACTCCCGCCCTCGACACGCCTCCCGAAACGCCCCGTTTAGCTTTGGACGTTGACCGGCACTATGAGGGCCTAAGTCGTTTAGAAATACGTCCAAAACCCGGTTTGATTATCGGCGCTTGGACGTTTTTGAGAAATGTTCGTCCAAGTGCCGACTTAGGCCGGTTTTTGGACGTTTTTCTCTTTCGATTATGAGCCCCATAGTGTATTTGAATGCAACTCCCTCCTACTGAAAAAAGGGCATGAGTTAAATCCACAGTCCCGTGCTTTTCCTTACCAACCACATTTGAATTACCTAAAGATACTGTATATACTCAAACATAAACTGAGGTGACCTTCCCCCCCAAAAAAAAAAGAAAAAAATGAGGAAAAAAGGTTGACTTGAATATAAACTGAGATTAGAAATTTGGGTGATCCTGGTGAGAAAGTTTACAAAGATTAGCCATCCTTGCCATAAGTTTTAACACCATTTTTATTAGCGCAAAAACCAAACAACATTTACAATAAGAGCAATTTAAACAGTTCCTGTGATTTTAGGTTTTTGTTCCCATATTCCCTATTAGCTTGAGAAGCCTTTGAGAAAAATGTATTTTGGGGGTCTAGCCATGAAGGTTCCCTAGTGGCTACATGAGCTTGATGGTAAGAAGCAATAATATAGAATAGGATAGTCTAAACAGAAAAAATCCAGAACAAACCCGTATGCCTTATCCAGTCCACCCATCCATACTAACTGCTCAGCTCCATAATCCCCACCTTGACCTCAATTTATTGCACTGCATCTGATGAATACAGGCACCACTAGCCTTCATGGACGCCCCCTCAACCAGCCATTGAGAACTTGATCCATCAACCCAGTCTGTCTGAGCTGGGACAAATGTACGGAGTTGGGGAGGATGAAGGGTGAGGAAGAGTGTGTTTACTGTTGAAGAAAGCGGCTACAACTGTTGCTGCTGCCACCCCCAGTGCCGAAGAAAGCTGTTCCTGCAGCCACCGAACTTAATAAAGGCACCGCCATCCCCCCTCAGCCGGCATTACGCTTACGATTGAAGAAATCTGCTACTGATGCTCCCGACGCCTAGAAAGATGTTGCTGCAGCCACTGAGCCTGAAGTAAGCACCTGCTGCCGACGCTGTACGGTGATCCAGTGCGGGGCTTCAAGCATCTGCACATGCTCAAGGCCATCACACCGCTGTCCATAAGAATAGCCTTACTGGGTCAGACCAATGGTCCATCAAGCCCAGCAGCCCATCCTCACAGTGGCCAATCCAGGTCCCTAGTACCTGGCCAAAACCCAAAGAGTAGCAACATTCCAGCATCTCAAAGAATAGCCAGATTCCGGAACCCCAATAATAATAATAACTTTATTTTTGTATACCGCAATACCACAAGCAGTTCAGAGCGGTTTACAGAGGAAGAGACTGTACACAGACAGCGATGTTACAGAGAAAAATTTCAAATTACATTGGTAAGTCAGGAGTAGTTAGGTATATCCGGAAGTGTTTCAGAGATGTTACAAGCCAGGGAGGAGTCAGAGGAATTTATCAAAGAGATAGGTTTTAATTGATTTCCTGAAGGATTAGTAGGAGGGTGAATTAGAAGTGAGGGTGGTTAGACATTTATTTCATTTGCCTGTTTGAAATGACAGTGATCTATCAAGGAATCTCTTGTAGATTCAGCCCTTTGGGGAGGGGAAGGCGAACAGAGAGGCATTATGTGTGCAAGTGGTGCCTGGAAATTCAAAATGGTGCGAGAGGTAGATTGGGGATAAACCAGTTATGGTTTTGAAGCAGAGGCAGGAAAACTTGAAGATGACCCTTGCCTCCATCGGTAACCAGTGTAATTTTCTGTAATATGGGCTTACGTGATCGAATGATGAGATGAGACTAACATTCCAGAGCTGAGATTGTGATGTCATAATGCCTCAGAGCCAGCCTCATCAGTGATGTCACAATGGCTTGATTGTCTTATATTTGGCACACATAAGAGCATAAGAATAGCCATACTGGGTCAGACCACTGGTCAATCTAGCCTAGTAGCCTGTCCTCACGGTGGCCAATCTAGGTCACTAGTACCTGGCCAAAACCCAAGGAGTAGCAATATTCCATGCTACTGATCCAGGGCAAGCAGTGGCTTCCCCCATGTGGGACGTTTCCTCCAGGAACTTGTCCAAACCTTTCTTAAAACCACATTGTAGTGGGCTGGTTCCCCCCCATTGCAACTATCATCTCAGGCAAGTGAGGCAACTTAATTCGCTTTGGTTCTGCTTCCAATCCTCTCTCCAGGTACACTGACCAAGGCTGCAGGAGCCAAAGAAAAATAAATTCATACTGGACTGGTTATTTATACCAGCACAGTTTCCCTCGAAGAGATGTCTCCTCCTGCCACTATAAATTATTAAGCAGGAGCCACTCCCTTGTTCCAAAAGCTGGGCGGAGGGTTGTATTACACTAGTAAAGCCACTAGAGGTCTCTGCAGAACCCTAAGAATCTTGTCTGTTAGTGGAAATAATCCCCACAGAATGTAACCAGGACCATATGTTTTTGACTTTTCACCCTTAGCAAGATCTCAGGATCCTGAACGATCGTGACAGGAACAGCCTTTATGATGCAGCATAGGCAGGGCATAATCCAAGTCAACAGACTTAAGAGAGCAATTCAGAAAGTATTTGCTTAACGTTACCGTAGAAGCTGAATTGAGTGCAGTTTTTCTACACTGACCTTTTCCTGACCTCACTTTTGCTGTGTTTATACCATGAATGGAATTACTGGCACAGTTCACAAAGCGAACATGGTCCAGGGCTTTCTGACGTGCTTCAGACAAATATCCACTTTAGTACTGTGAAGGCAATACAAAGTATAAAGAAAGGCACATCTGTTGACTCGTAGCAGCAGAAAAGAATGTCTCTGTCCTATTGCCAGACACTGAGAAAACTCCTTTTCCAGTGCTGGGACAATGAGAACATAAGAACATAAGAAGTTGCCTCCGCTGAGGCAGACCAGAGGTCCATCTCGCCAAGCGGTCCGCTCCCGCGGCGGCCCATCAGGCCTATTGTCTGAACAGTGGTCCCAGAATAATTTTGTAAATTACCTCTAATCCTAACCCTAAACCTACCTCCACTCCTATCTGTACCCCTCAATCCCTTTGTCCTCCAGGTACCTATCCAAACCTTCTCTGAAGCCCTGTAGCGTGCTCCTGCTTATCACATCTTCCGGTAGCACGTTCCATGCATCCACCACCCTCTGGGTGAAAAAGAACTTCCTGGCATTTGTTCTAAACCTTTCCCCTTTCAATTTCTCTGAGTGCCTCCTTGTACTTGTGGTCCCCCATAATTTGAAAAATCTGTCCCTGTCTACTTTTTCTATGCCCTTCATGATCTTGAAGGTTTCTATCATGTCTCCTCTAAGTCTCCGCTTTTCCAGGGAGAAAAGCCCCAGCTTTTTCAGTCTGTCAGTATATGAGAGGTCCTCCATACCCTTTATTAGCTTAGTTGCTCTTCTCTGGACTCTCTCAAGTACCGCCATGTCCTTCTTGAGGTACGGCGACCAGTACTGGACGCAGTACTTCAGGTGCGGGCGCACCATTGCACGATACAGTGGCAAGATGACTTCCTTCGTCCTGGTCATGATACCCTTCTTAATGATACCCAACATTTTGTTTGCTTTCCTTGAGGCTGTGGCGCACTGCGCCGACGCCTTCAAGGTTGTGTCTACCATCACTCCCAGGTCTCTTTCAAGGTTGCTCACCCCTAGTGCTGATCCCCCCATTTTGTAAGTGAACATCGGGTTCTTTTTCCCTACACGCATGACCTTGCATTTCCCAATGTTGAAGCTCATTTGCCACTTTTTGGCCCACTCTTCCAGCGTTGTCAGATCTCAGGCTGGAAATTGTATAGTTAAATAACAGTGAGCATGTTATTTGAATGTGATGTGCCACATCAGATCAGGAAGGTACTCAATTTCCGGGGCACAGACTTCGCACGCATGGGAGATTTCGTCCATCAGACGCTGCAGGACCAAGCGGAGACCGATGATGTAGAAGCTAAGTGGTTAACACTGAAATCAACTATACATGAAGCAACTAGCTGCTTCATAAAATCAGTAAATAAACGACAAAGAAACAATAAACCCCAATGGTTCACCGCGGAGATCTCGCACCTCATTAAGGAGAAGAAAAAAGCGTTTCTCTCCTACAAGCGCACGGAGAAAAGAGAGGCAAAAGTAGAATATAGGACCAGGTCTACAGCGGTCAAAATGGCAGTTAGGGAGGCAAAACTTCGAGTGGAAGAAATTCTGGCAAAAAACATTAAAAAGGGGGACAAATCCTTCTTCAGGTATATTAGTGACAGAAAAAGGAACACAGGCGGGATAGTACGCCTTAGAAGACCGGACGGAAGTTACGTGGAAGCAGATTCCGATAAAGCCGAACTACTGAATTAATACTTCTGCTCAGTCTTCACCTGTGAGGCACCGGGACACGGTCCCCAGTTGAAGGCAACACAAAGCACAGAAGACCCGTTTCAGAATTTTGAGTTCACACCAGGTGAAGTTTACAATGAACTGGCAAGACTCAAGGTGAACAAAGCCATGGGACCAGACAATTTGCACCCAAGAATGCTCAGAGAATTGAGCGATGTCCTGGCGAAACCGTTGGCTGAGCTATTCAATCTCTCCCTAAGTAAGGGGAAAGTTCCCCTGGACTGGAAATTAGCTAATGTCGTTCCTCTGCATAAAAAGGGTTGCAGGGCAGAGGCTGCGAATTATAGACCGGTGAGTCTCACATCAATAGTGTGCAAACTCATGGAAACACTAATTAAAAGCAAATTGGACACGATCTTGAATGAAAGGAATCTTCGGGATCCCAGTCAGCATGGATTCACCAAGGGTAGGTCCTGCCAATCCAATCTCATCAGCTTCTTTGACTGGGTAACAAGAATGTTGGACTTGGGAGAGTCTTTGGACGTCGTGTACCTGGACTTCAGTAAAGCTTTTGACAGTGTCCCACACCGCAGGCTGCTAAGCAAGATGGAATCGATGGGGTTAGGAGAGACACTAACTGCTTGGGTCAATGATTGGCTGAGTGGCAGACTTCAGAGGGTGGTGGTTAATGGTACCCTCTCTAAAACATCGGAGGTGACCAGTGGAGTGCCGCAGGGCTCGGTCCTGGGTCCACTCCTTTTCAACATATTCATAGGGGATCTGACTCAAGGGCTTCAAGGTAAAATAACACTATTCGCCGATGACGCCAAACTATGTAATATAGTAAGTGAATGCAGTTTACAGAATTATATGGCGCAGGACCTGCTTACATTGGAAAGTTGGTCCTCAACCTGGCAGCTAGGCTTCAATGCTAAGAAATGTAAGGTCATGCACCTCGGAAGCGGAAATCCATGCAGGACGTACTTCTTGAACGGATAAACTTTAACTAGGACTTCAGCAGAACGAGATTTAGGAGTAATCATCAGTGCAGACATGAAAACTGCCAATCAAGTGGAGAAGGCTTCATCTAAGGCAAGGCAGATATTGGGTTGTATCAATAGAAGTTTCGTCAGCCGAAAGCCTGAAGTCATAATGCCGTTGTACAGGGCCATGGTGAGACCTCATCTGGAGTACTGTGTGCAATTCTGGAGGCCACATTACAGTAAAGATGTGCGCAGAATTGAATCGGTTCAACGGACGGCCACCAGGATGATCTCGGGGCTCAAGGGTCTCTCGTACGAAGAGAGACTGAACAAATTGCAGCTCTACACTCTTGAGGAACGTAGGAAGAGGGGAGACATGATCGAAACATTTAAGTACCTCACAGGACGTGTCGAAGTGGAAGATGATATTTTCTTTCTCAAGGGACCCTCGGCCACAAGAGGGCACCCGCTCAAACTCAGGGGCGGAAAATTTCATGGCGACACCAGAAAGTATTTCTTCACAGAGAGAGTGGTTGATCATTGGAACAAGCTTCCAGTGCAGGTGATCGAGGCAGACAGCGTGCCAGACTTTAAGAATAAATGGGATACCCATGTGGGATCCCTACGAGGGTCAAGATAAGGCATAGACAGGGGGGGTGGGTAAGCAGTGTGGGCAGACTTGATGGGCTGTAGCCCTTTTCTGCCGTCATCTTCTATGTTTCTATGAAGTGTAGAAACAATGAACTCAGTTGCAGAACAGATTAGATTCACTAGCTTTTTGCTTTCGAAGGCAAAGGAAAGTTCTCTTCCAAATTGGCCTGAGCAGTTCCCATACCTGGCCTTAAGGGGGCTCCAAGTTGGTTGAGCATTCTGGATATCCACAAGGAATAAGCAGGAAATATATTTGCACATACTGAAGGAAAGGTATACAGATGGATGGAGGGATTTATATTGTGATCCAGGCCAGGGGGGACCCCCCCCCCCTCTATTTCCAGTGGGGTCAAGTAAATTAAAACAGTAAAGTGAATCATAGAAAAACACTAACACAAAAATAACTAAATATAATGACTAAAAATATTTATAAACAATCCATAATTTCCCAGTTTCGTTTACAGCCTACTCCAGCTCTTCCAAAAGTCACTTTTCGAGTCATATGAACTCATCAAAAGCTGCTCCGATGTCTTTAATTTCTTCCTAAAATACAAGTAAACCCTTTTCTTCTCTTAACTTGGATGAGAAACTGTTCCAAACTGTCAGGCAAATCACATCTATTGTAGGTAATATCCTGAACATTCAACCAACACAGGGTCCATATGACAGTGTTTCTCAACTCAGTCCTGGAGTAACCCCTTGCCAGTCAGGTTTTCAGGATATCCACAATGAATATGCATGCAAATCAAGTTCAAAAATATAGTAAACGGTCTTTCTACTTAAAATCCAACCCAATACATGAAAATTATAAACTGATAGGGTTACCGGATATTAGAAAAATATCTATTTGTATAATTAATAATAATAATAACTTTATTTTTCTATACCGCCATAGTCAAACTGACTTCTAGGCGGTTCACATAGAAAGAAGGCTGGACAATCAGCGAATTACAACAATGCAAGAAGAAGGAAGTTACATAATAATTAGGGGAGCATGAGAGAAAGAAATTACCTAATACATTGGGGTAATAAAGGGAAGAATATCTGAGAGAGGTCGTCTGATTAGGCAAGGGATTTGTCAAATAGAACGGTTTTAATTGATTTAAGGATGGCCTCCACATGCCTATCAATTAATAAATTAATTAAATCAATCCATATCAAATAATTACTTCCCCTTATTGTAAATAATATTCCTTAATATCTTAAGTGATAAACTAGGAGGAGGGTATATCATATATTATTGGTAATTCTCAGTGCATAGGACCTCACATATTTAGTTTAGTGTTTTAAATTTTTAAATAATTCAGAAAGATAAAAATAATCAAATAAAAGTCAATTTAATTATTAATAGTAGTGAGTTCTTAAGGATTAAGGGAAGGGATGGAGGATATGGTATAAATGATTATACACTACAAACAGAATGTGGACTTGGGTCCTATGCACTGAGAATTACCAATAATATATGATATACCCTCCTCCTAGTTTATCACTTAAGATATTAAGGAATATTATTTACAATAAGGGGAAGTAATTATTTGATATGGATTGATTTAATTAATTTATTAATTGATAGGCATGTGGAGGCCATCCTTAAATCAATTAAAACCGTTCTATTTGACAAATCCCTTGCCTAATCAGACGACCTCTCTCAGATATTCTTCCCTTTATTACCCCAATGTATTAGGTAATTTCTTTCTCTCATGCTCCCCTAATTATTATGTAACTTCCTTCTTCTTGCATTGTTGTAATTCGCTGATTGTCCAGCCTTCTTTCTATGTGAACCGCCTAGAAGTCAGTTTGACTATGGCGGTATAGAAAAATAAAGTTATTATTATTATTAATTATACAAATAGATATTTTTCTAATATCCGGTAACCCTACCAGTGCAAATCAAGTTCATGCATATTACTGTGGATATCCTGAAAACCTGACTGGCAAGAGTTGAGAAACACTGCCCTACAGTGCCTAACAGATCAGACAGATCAGGGTTTTTTTTTCCTTTGCCATAAGTGTCTTTTTTAGTACTGTATTACAGAATTCCACTTCTATCTAGGGGATTCTGTAATAATGACATTGTTTACACTAATTAATTGTTCGTGCAACTGATTTGATTCTGGCTCCAAGGGCATGAGGTGAAAAGAGATTAGCCTTGAATTATCGGGCCTGTGTGTTACTCTTCTGCTGTATTAGTTGGGAACGAAGGACATCTACAGGAAACTCTTTGCAGCGCAGCGAATAACCATAACCAAGGGCTCCTTTTACTGAGCTGCGATGGCGGTTTTAGCATGCACCTAGTGCGCGCTGAATTGCCCTGCGCGCTAGACCTTAATGACAGCATTGAGCTGGCGTTAGTTCTAGCCGTGGAGCGCGGGTATAGCGTGCGTTAAAATCCTGCGTGCGCTAAAAACGCTATCTAGATTTTTTTTCTTCCCTAATGTGTATTGGCAGTCACTGCAATCTGCTCAGGTTCACGTAAGACAAACAGGGCACAAAAGGAAGGGAACCCAGAGAAGAAGACAAGGTTACCGCAAGCGAGTCTTCCCCCACTGACTTCTGATTATTTTGTGCTCTTTAAGGGTCATGGGGTGCTCCAGTCCCTGAAATAAAGGCTGCCAACAGGGCTGACTGACCTTCTTCATTATTTAAAACAAATAGAATTTCAATAGTTTTTCACATTTCACCTTTATTTGGGCCTGGGATAGGCACGTGGGATCTCTCGGAGAGAGAAAGAGATAA
Organism: Geotrypetes seraphini; assembly: GCF_902459505.1. Lineage (NCBI taxonomy): Eukaryota > Metazoa > Chordata > Amphibia > Gymnophiona > Dermophiidae > Geotrypetes > Geotrypetes seraphini. The sequence continues at coordinate 18,733,115 of NC_047087.1, read as the reverse complement.
TGGCTACTGCAGATGGGCAGGCTAGATGGGCCATTTGGCCTTTATCTGCCATCATGTTTCTATAATCATAAAGCTCTATGACCTCACAATGCAGGTGTAAAGAGCCTTAACCAATAGGGAGAGGAGAAGATAGTGGATACTGTGGATGGGCAGACTGGATGGGCCATTTGGCCTTTATCTGCCATCATGTTTCTTTAATCATAAAGCTCTATGACCTCACAATGCAAGTGTAAAGAGCCTTAACCAATAGGAAGAAGAGATGCAAATGTTAAGAGCCTTAGCCAATAGGGAGAGGAGGAGATAATGAATGCTCTGGATGAACCATTTGGCCTTTATCTGCCATCATGTTTCTATGTTTCTATAATCATAAAGCTCTATGACCTCACAATGCAGGTGTAAAGAGCCGTAACCAATAGGAAGAAGAGATGCAAATGTTAAGAGCCTTAGCCAATAGGGAGAGGAGGAGATAGCGGATGTTCTGGATGAGCCAGCCAGGCCGCAAGCCGCGCTGTGTTACACAGAGTGATGGCGGGAGAGGGGAGTCGCCTCCATGCATCCCTGCTTCAGGTGCCTCCGCATGTGCAGAAGAAACCACTGCTGACTCCTACTGCGCATGCCAAGCCACGGAGCTACAGAGCAGGAATCACGCAGGTAGAAGTGCACATGCGCGCTTAGGGTTTTATTATTAGTGATGAGCTCACCGGGACAGAAAGGAAAAATGCTTGGTACCTGAATGTAAACCACGGCTATAAGTAGTATATAAATATTTTAAAAATCAATAAGCCATCCAAATGATTACAAAAAATTGTAAAAACTGTGACCGATTAAATTTTACTTTTTGGTGGCATTCGTTATGTTTATGTTACAGATATGAAGAAATAATTTTTGAGCAAGGGGGTAACAAATGGTTTAAATGGGTATGGGGTCCATTGACTAATTTTATTGATTCTAATTGAATGGTGTTTCCCTGTACTTCTGGTTATAATTTACACATCCAGGGAGGGAGAGAGATAGAATGTTGGGATTGTTGTCTGAAAAATATGGAAGTAATATTGTTTGGTTTTCTTGATTACATTGAAATAGGGAGGGGGTGAAAATAATTTTTAATGTATTTGATTGAAAGATGTAAGTGCTATTTTTCAAATATTCTGTATATATTCCTATATGCACTGTTTTAAGTTTGAAAATGAATAAAGATTTATAAATAAATCAATACTGCAGTAGGCCTGTATGAGAACAGCTTTGGAATACTCCTTTTTCATCCTATCATTACCACAGTGTGTGACCAATTGAGGCTCTGTGCATTTATTCCTCAACTAGTCTTTAAGCCCGTTACATTAATGGGTGCTAGAATAGATGTGTCTGTCTGTCTCTTTCTGTCTCTGTCTCCTTAGCTGCTGTCTGTCTGTCTTTCTTTCTTTCTCGCTCCTTGGCCGCTGTCTGTCTGTCTCTCTGGTCCTCTGTCTGTTTGTCATTCTTTCTGTCTGTGTCTCTCCCTGGCCCGTTGTCTGTCTGTCTGTCTGTCTTTCTTTCTGTCTCTCTGTCTCCTTAGCCGCTGTCTGTCTGTCTTTCTTTCTTGCTCCTTGGCCGCTGTCTGTCTCACTGGCCCCCTGTCTGTTTGTCATTCTTTCTGTCTGTGTCTCTCCCTGGCCCCTTGTCTGTCTGTCTTTTTTCTGTCTATCTCTCTCCCTGGTCCCCTACCTATCTCTCTCTGCCCCCCCCCCCCTCCCCAGAGCAAACCAAGATTGCTGCCTGTCCCCCCAGCACACCCCCTCCCCCCAAAGCAGCCCCTTTTCTCTCTCCCCCCTCCACTTCCCTGTGCAGCAGTAGCAGTCGGACGCTTCACAGCACCTCAAAGGACACCCTCCTGCCGTTGCTCTCACCGACACATGTGCCGCAAGCCGACGCACACCTCACGCGCCATAAGATAATGCACACCGCAAATGGAACACAGCACAGAAGCAGGGCAGGGATCACGCCGTTTCAACTGCGCATGCGCGGGTAAGGGTTTTATTATAGAGGATGCAGCATAAATTCACCCACACCCTGTGCTGTCTTTTTAAGATATTTTTTCTGTGTATATTATATCAACATTGTAACCTATAACCTACTTCTAGGAGGCCTCAACCTTCACTTCGAAAACCAATCCTGCAAAAATGTAGAAACCTTACTAGAATATCTCGAGGCCTTAACATACAAAATCTTAGATCCTCAAACCACACACGAAAAAGGACACCAACTAGACATCGCAGCCTACATGTCCCAACAACCCACACAACCAGAGATCCAAACGTCAAACGGTAATTGGAACCGTTCCCTTTGGTATGATCACTATACATACTCCTTTGAAATCACTTGGCCCAGCAACAAATGCATTCCAACTACTCAACAAACAACTCACAAATCACGCAAACATATAGATCCCACCATATTCTGGACAAAAACAGATACCATAATCCAACACTACACACCCAAAGACTTCATCTCACAATGGAACCACCTAAGTACTGCAACCCTGGATGAACTAGCCCCAGAAAAGCTCAAAACCAAAATCCACAGAAAATCAGACAAGTGGTTCGACAACGAACTACTCCAACTCAAAAGACAATGCAGACAATTAGAAAGAAAATGGAGAAAAAACAGCCAAGAATCCACAAAAACAGCATGGATAGCAACAAACCGAAAATATAAACAAGAACTGAAAGAAAAAAGAAAGACATACTACTCAAAACAAATAGAAGGACCCCAAGACACAAAAAAGCTATTCCAGCTACTAAAAGTTCTCACAGACAGCACACCCTACATAGACAACAGCAACCCCACCCCTCCTTCAGCCACCCTCTTAGCTACATACTTCAAAAACAAGATCGCAAACATCAGAACCACATTCAACGGAACCCCCTCACACATAGAGACCTCATTTCCCCCCACAGATAAGAACCAATCACAGCAGATAGAACTTGGTCCCATTTCTTACCCATACAATGGTCAGACATCAACTGTCTATATAATAAATATAGCCACGCAGCCTGTGACCTCAATCATTGCCCCCCATACCTACTGAAAACCTCAAGTACATTATTCCGTTCCCTGCTTCTACAATGGATACAATCTTTACTATTAGAGGGTCATTTCCCACAAGAACTCAGTGAAATCATCATAACTCCGATTTTAAAAGACCCCAGAGGAGCAACAGACCAACTGTACGTCAAGCTGATGGAAGGCCTCATAGCCAAAACCTTAACCTCATACCTAGACAAACACAATCTACTCCACCCCATACAGTCAAGCTTCAGAGCCAACCACAGCATGGAGAGACCCTACTAGGAACATTAATGGATACTGCCAGACAATACCTCTGTACAGGCAAGAAAATCCTGCTCATACAACTAGACCTTTCTGCAGCCTTCAACCTGGTTGATCACGGCATTCTCATACAAACTGTAGACTCCATTGGAATCTCAGACAAGATACTTTCATGGTTCAAAGGCTTCATACAATACAGAACCTACAGGGTTAAAATGAAGCAAGAAAAATCAGAACCCTGGTTCAACCCCTGCGGAGTACCCCAGGGATCACTCCTGTCACCTACACTATTCAATATATACATAGCCTCCCTCAGCTTCTACCTAGACAAACATGGCATAACCTCATACAGCTATGCAGATGACATCACTATCCTCCTCCCCTTCGACCACCCAGAATCCGCCATGACAAGCACAATACACAGAACTCTCGAAACAGTAGCAACATGGATGACAGAGCACAAATTAAAACTTAACCCTGACAAAACAAACTTCATCCTCCTAGAAAACAATAAAACTCCTACCTTAACAAATCTAGTAATAAACTCGATCTCATACCCTATTCAACCTACACTAAAACTTCTGGGAGTACTAATTGACAGAGGCTGTGCCATGCAACCACAGATCAACAAGGTAATAAAAGCTTCATTCGTGACAATGAGAAATCTAAGACAAATCCGAAAATTCTTCGACAGGAAACAATTCCTACTATTGGTACAATCCCTTATCCTTGGACTAATAGACTACTGCAACGTACTTTACCTCCCATGTACAGCGACCATGATAAAACAATTACAAACTATACAAAATACAGCCCTAAGACTCATCTACTCGTTGAAAATATATGTCCACATCACAGAAGCATACCATGACTCTTACTGGCTCCCAATACAGGCAAGAGTGCACTTCAAATTCTACTGCCTATTATTCAAAGCCATTAACGGAGAAAGCCCAACCTACTGGAATAACCGACTAACTCAATCCTCCTTATCCAGGCACAACAGAACCCACTCACTTTTCACACACCCACCATCCAAAAATGTCAAACGAAAAAAACTATATGACAACCTAATAGCCACCAAAGCAGCTAAACTAGACAGGCAAATCACCATTCTACTGTCATCGACCACAGACTAGAAAGAAAGATACTAAAACCCTACTCTTCAAAAAATACATAAAACCTATCTAACACGACCAGTTCCTACCTAAACCCCACTTCTAATTACCCAACTAATGCTAAAATGCCTCTATTTACCCATCACTTACCACCGTAAGATCTCGACAACTCTTTGGTAATTCTTATTACCCAACATTTATTACCTTAAGATAACGACAACTCTTTGGTAATTCTTATGTAACTCTTATGACATCTCTTATGCTATTCCTGTAAATTTTTATGTAAACTTTTTATGTAATCTCTGAAAACTTTTATGTAATCCGCCTTGAACCGCAAGGTATTGGCAGAATAGAAATCACTAATGTAATGTAATGTAATATTATGGCATAAAGAGATTATGGACTTACACTGGTAAACTCTTTTCCAGTAGATAGGCGAGACATTCTCACAGATGGTACTGAGTGGATGTGATGGCATCCGCAGAAAGAGTCCACTCCGGATTTTTCCTTTTGCCTCTGCTATACTTCAATGGGCTCCTTAGCTTCACCTACAGTTAGTACCCAAGCACTGACAGCCACCCAATACATGTGAAGTAGAGGCACCTGTAGCAACAGGCTTCGAAACAAACTGTTCTGCCCAAGAACAGTAATGTCAACCGCCAACAAAGGCTTCAAAGCAGTTCAGAACTACTCCCATCAAATCTAATCCTTAGTCTTAGTAACATAGTACATAGTAGATGACGGCAGATAAAGACCCGAATGGTCCATCCAGTCTGCCCAACCTGATTCAATTTAAATTTTTTTTAATTTTTCTTCTTAGCTATTTCTGGGCAAGAATCCAAAGCTTTACCCGGTACTGTGCTTGGGTTCCAACTGTCAAAATCTCTGTTAAGACTTACTCCAGCCCATCTACACCCTCCCAGCCATTGAAGCCCTCCCCAGCCCATCCTCCACCAAACGGCCATACACAGACACAGACCGTGCAAGTCTGCCCAGTAACTGGCCTAGTTCAATATTTAATCTTATTTTCTGATTCTAAATCTTCTGTGTTCATCCCACGCTTCTTTGAACTCAGTCACAGTTTTACTCTCCACCACCTCTCTCGGGAGCGCATTCCAGGCATCCACCACCCTCTCCGTAAAGTAGAATTTCCTAACATTGCCCCTGAATCTACCACCCCTCAACCTCAAATTATGTCCTCTGGTTTTACCATTTTCCTTTCTCTGGAAAAGATTTTGCTCTATGTTAATACCCTTCAAGTATTTGAACGTCTGAATCATATCTCCCCTGTCTCTCCTTTCCTCTAGGGTATACATATTCAGGGCTTCCAGTCTTATATACCGAATCATCTCCTAGAAATAGGAGCTCGATTCGGTTTACATAATTAGATCTTCCCAGCCCCCAAGAGGTGACAGGCATCCAAAAATCAACTTGGAGGAGCATAAATAGACTGAAACAGTAGGCAGGCTCAGGAAGGACAGGGCGGGAGTCTAGAATGTCTCATCTATCTACTGGAAAAGAGCTTACCAGGGTAAGTACAAAATTCTCTTTTTCCAGTGCAATAGGCAAGACTTTTTAGAGAGATGGGACGTACAAAATCAGTCTCCAAAAAAGCTAGGGCATGCGTGCTGCGCTGACCCTTAAGACCGAGGACCCAAAGGCAGAGTCCTGTCTTGCCGCCACATCCACTCTACCATCTGTCTAGAATGTCTCACCTACTGCATTGGAAAATGTGTACTATTATTTTAATATTTTTTTCTGTTGATATTGTCTATTGACAATGTCCACATTGATCTTGTTGTGCATCACCTTCGGTGAATTTCTTTGAAAAGAGAGCAAATAAATCCCTAATAAATAAATAAGATCAGATTATTTGCTCTTGTGCCTCTGAGCTTGGCCAGGCACTTAGTGCTGCTTGATATATATTTTTGCAAATTCCATAGAAGCAGATCATTTACAGCAAGGATTGTGCCATTGCAGAGCTGCCAACTTACGCAAAGACCACCAGTGAAGCTGCTGAGAGGCTCAGATGCCAGGAAGTCAGCTCAGTGCCAGGAGAGAGATTTTTAGCCAGTCTTCAAGTCCTAACAGTAAACAACCCTGTCCTGATGCATCATGGGACCTTTATCGCTGATTCCATTAAGTAACAGCTGGGACAAATCCCACACTGCCCTGTGATGTAGGTTCACAAGCAGGACCAGCCAAAAAGTACCCCCCCCCCACACACTGCCCCAGAACTGGGTGACTTAGCCTCTCTGCATTTATTGCACGTTCAGTGTCATGTAATTTCAGGTACCAACTAGTCTCATGCCTAGGGTTACCAGACGCCCGGGAAAACTCGGACATGTCCTCTTTTTAGAGGGCTGTCCAGGGTCCCGGACGGACTTTCCAAAACCCAGCAGTTTGTCCGGGTTTTGGAAAGCCCCGACGAGCTCCGGCCCCATCTGGAGGGCATCGGAGCATGCACGGATGATGTCACACACATCCGCGCATGCTCCAGGTCCTCCAGACGAGGCCGGAGCTTGTCGGGGAAGAAGAGAGGAGGTTTGTGGGGGGAGGGCGGGAGGCTGAACTGGGAGGGGCTGGGTTGGAACAGGGTGGAGCTGAAGGCAGAATTGGGCGGGGCCAGGGCAGATCTGGAGACGGAACAGTGTGGGGCCATGTGTCCAGATTTTTGCGGCCCAAAAAATGGTAACCCTACTCATGCCCCTCTTCTTCTGTATGCCAGGATTATGAATACCCGCTCCATTCCCAGAAGAGTGATCGGTGTCCTCCTCCGCCACAACTATTACCAGAACGAGCCTGCGAGGTGCCCAGATGCCGTACAGACTCTGAATGTGGGCGGTATAAGCGTTGCTGTTACAATGGCTGTATCTATGCCTGCCTAGAGCCCGTGCAGCCACCAGCAGGTAGGCAAGTGAGGGGGTGCTTTCAGTGCTCTTGTGAGCAGACCGCATGGGCAGCTGTCTTGAAGGGTGAGGGAAGTAAGGGGAGCAGTGATAACGCAGATGCGATTAAATATCACAGTATATGGCAGCAACCAAGGAAGCAAGATGAGACAGGCGAGGATATGAACACTGTGAGGGCAAAGAAACGTCTTAATTTTTTTTTTCTTTGATAAAAATCTTTATTCGTTTTAAAATTTACAATAAGTGTGACAATAAATTGAAACATTTTAACATCATATATAACATTTCATAATCGGCAATAATTCCAATCATATAACATTATCTCCCTTCCTTCCCACCCTTTCATAACAAATATAAAATATAAATACCATATTATAAAATTTCCTTTTTTTTTTTTATATTCTTTTACAAGTTGATAAACAATACTTGAAAGGAAATACATCAATTAAAAAAGAAACAAATAATAAAATTATGAAATAATTCCACATTAATAACTAAACCTAAAGTCCACATTATGGGGAGAGAGAATCAATCACCTCCAAGGGAAGTTGGATTTCAGGAAATAATTCTAAATTAAATCAAATTACAGAGTGCATAAGAACATAAGAGTTGCCTCCGCCGGGTCAGACCAGAGGTCCATCGTGCCCAGCAGCCCACGCCATGACCTGATTTGTGTCCCTGCCTTTCCTATACCTATCTCTATGTCTATCTGTACCCCTCAATCCCCTTATCCTGTAGGTATCTATCCAAACCTTCTTTGAACCCATGTAGCGTGCTCTGCCCTACCACAGCCTCCGGGAGCGCATTCCATGTGTCCACCACCCTCTGAGTAAAGAAGAACTTCCTAGCATTTGTTCTAAACCTGTCCCCTTTTAATTTCTCCGAGTGCCCCCTTGTACTCGTGGCTCCCCACAGTCTGAAGAATCTGTCCCTGTCTACCTTCTCTATGCCTTTCAGGATTTTGAAGGTTTCTATCATGTCTCCTCTAAGTCTCCGCTTTTCCAGGGAGAAGAGCCCCAGCTTTTCTAACCTGTCAGCGTATGAAAGGTTTTCCATACCTCTTACCAATTTAGTTGTTCTTCTCTGGACTCCCTCAAGTATTGCCATGTCTTTCTTGAGGTACGGTGACCAGTACTGGACACAGTACTCCAGATGCGGGCGCACCATCGCACGATACAGCGGCATGATGACTTCCTTCGTCCCGGTCGTGATACCCTTTTTGATGATACCCAACATTCTGTTTGCTTTCTTTGAGGCTGTCGCACATTGTGCCGATGCTTTCAATGTTGTATCCACCAACATACCTAGGTCTCGGTGGATACAACAGTTGCAGTCAATTAATTAATGGCCTGACTGGCTGATTCCATGGAAGTCTCTGGAATTCTTGTAGTTGCTTTACCTTCAAGGAAAAAATGCAATTGATCGGGTTCACAAAAAATATATCTGTTACTCTGATATGTAATGCAACATTTACAAGGAAAACGTAACTGAAAAGTTGCTCCTAATCTCAAAACAGATTGACGATAAGCCAGACATTTCTTACTTCTGGCTTACGTCCACTTCAATACATCAGGAAAAATTGAAATTTTGAATCCATGAAATTCCACATTGTCAGTCCTATAAAATAGACGAAGAATTGCTTCTTTATCTTGAAAAAAGACAAAAGTTACCAGTCAGGTGGCTTTAACCACAATTTCCTCTTGAGATGTCTCCAGCATGCCAGTGAAATCCGTCTCCTTTTTCTTTATCCTCTTTAGGGAAACGTCTTAATTTTTAATCAAGCCAGCCATTTATTATCACCTATGTTTCTATGGTACTATAAGATATCAAAACTGCATATAAAGAAAACACAACACCGAGGGCAAGAACCTGAACTTGGATTTTCTTATTAATAATAAATTTATATGGGAACCCTTAGTGTGAAGTTATAAGCTCGGAAGAGCGAATTCAGAAGAGCCCGCTCTGTTGCTCTAAATTACAACCACCGGCGTAATCACAATGGATTAAGCCGCACACCATCATCGGATTCTCTACCAAGTGCGCTTATATAAGTGCAATAAATTATGAGTGTGAACAAATAGAATAATGTGATCACTCAATATGCATAAATAATGTAAGAATCCAAGTTCAAGTTTCAAGTTTAATAAGTATTTGATTAATCGCTTACTCAAATATCTAAGCGATGAACAAATCATTCAATTTACAGATAATACAGGGGTTATAAAAGACAGATGGACACTGAACAAAACATATTAAATTAACGACTAACAGAATAAACAGAAAAGGAAAACAAAGGGAAAGGCAGGGTAATGAAATACAATAATAATAATAATGATACAATAATACAATAATAATGATACAATAATACAATAATAATGATAGAAAGAAGGACGATTATGGTAAAAAAACAATAGGAGGGAAATAAAAGAAGTAGCCTTATGAAAATAAGCAAAAATAGGCTGGGACTCCTAAATATCATAAGCGTCTTTGAAAAGAAAGCTCTTAAGTTTACTTTTAAATTGATCTAAGTTCTTTTCTTCTCTGAGATAAATAGGGAGGGAGTTTCAAGTTTGAGGAGCTGTAACAGAGAAGATAAAGTGCCGCCGTGTATTAATAACTTTAAGTGAGGGCGTAACTAATAGATGTTGGTCAATAGATCTCAGTGATCTGATTGGGGTATAACTTGTAGATGAAAGCCGGGGATTTGAAAGTAAGTAGATTTAGTTTATATTGAATTCGATGCGCAACTGGAAGCCAGTGTGCTTTCATAAGAAGAAGAGTGACGTGATCAAATTTCCTTGCTTTCATTATGAGTTTAATTGAGGTATTTTGAATGATCTGCAAACGTCTAATTTCTTTTTGAGCTATTCCCATAAGTAAAGCATTACAATAATCAATTTTTGAAATAACCAGGGAATGAATTAGTATATTAAGAGACTTTGGGCATAGAAATTTGGATAGTGAACGAATTTGGCGAAGTCTGTAAAAGGAAGATTTAACAATATTACTAATATGATTATGGTAAGTCAGTTTTTCATCAAAGATCACCCCCGATCCGTGAGCTAGAACGGGAGGAAAAAAAAACAATGATGACATTGTTAAAGCCACTAGCAAGTCCACTTGAGAATCAAGTCCGGTGGCCAGAATGCTGCTCGCAATCATTCAGCTACGTTGTCCACTCTTTGGTTGCCATACAGTTGTTTCAATGGTCCAACCAAGCTTAGTTTCAAGATTTAAAGTAGAGAATGACACGGGGAAAAAATCTGTCCCCGTCACCAGCCCGTCATCCTCTGCACCGCCCCGTCACCGCCGATCCCTTCACCGCCCCGTCACCGTCACCGCCATCCCTTTCACCGCCCCGTCACCGCCACTGCCATCCTATTCACCGCCCCGTCACCGTCCCCGCTGCATCCATATAAGCCTTTTTCCTTTCACTCCCTCCTTCCAATTTGAGCCGGGAACACTAGCGATCGCACGGTCCCCGCGGCCACTACCTGCCTGCCCGGTCGATCCTGGTGTTTGGCCGGCTCTCTCCCTTCTCCTCACCTTGGTTTGTGGGTTTTCTTTTTCGGCAACCTGCGCGCTTTCCCAGGGAGCCGCACACGTGCGGCTGCTCAGTGTTCGATCTTCTGCTCTGCTGCAACTTCCTGTTTCCGGTTGCGTCAGAGCAGAAGATCGAGGCTGAGCAGCGGCGGGTGTGCGCGGCTCTCTGGTAGCGTGCGGGTCGCCGAGGAGGAGGATCTGCGGACTGGGGTGAGGAGAGGGGAGAGAGCTGGCTGGACACTGGAATCGATTGGGCGGGCGGGTGTGAGCTGCGGGGACCGCGCGATCCTTCATGCCTCACTGCGGGGGACAAGACCATTCACCGCCCCGCGGGCGGTGAATGGCCTTGTCCCCGTCGCCGCAGCGACTGCTAGTTTTCTTCCCCGTTTTCGGCGGGTGACCCGCGGCTAAAATGCGGTGGCCGCGGGTAAACCGCCACCGTGTCATTCTCTAATTTAAAGCCCCTTCTTCAGGGACCGCATAAGCTCCAGTCCGAACGCAGGAGTTGAAACCGCCAAGGTTTTCATCAACGGCGCAGGCTTTGGATTATGGTTTTTTTTTTTTTTTTAAATAATCAGTCTTCTCTTTGCAGTTTTGGACTGGCTGGTGCAGCCCAAGCCTCGTTGGTTGGGTAGAAATGGCTGGTTGCTGGATGGCCCAGAAGAAGCACTGCAAGGTACAGTCTTTCATTCACTTAAACCACATAGTCTAAGGGCTCCTTTTACGAAGGTGCGCTAGCGTTTTTAGCGCGCGCTACAATGCCCCGTGCGCTAACCCTGCGCTACACGGAAAATACTAACGCCGGCTCTATAGAGGCGTTAGCATCTAGCGCGCGCGGCATTGTAGCGCACGCTAATCGCGGACTAGAAACACTAGCGCATCTTGATAAAAGGAGCACTAAGTTATGACTTCAGCAAAATAGAGAAGACATTTGGGAAGTAATTCTATAACTGGGCACCTGGTAGAACCCTATTAATATAAAGGAATGTAAGGAAAGGGATTGGGACTCGTATACTGCCTTTTTGCAGTTTATAACCACATTCAATGCGGTTTACATACAGGTATCCTCCCTCCCTTTATCCCTCTTTCTTGGAATACCACCAGATCCTCCCACAAATTAAAACTATCCTTCCCCTCGCTAAAAGGCATTTCCCACACAGGAAAGCTAGGGACCTCCCTTCACTTCAAAATCACTGAGCTCTGGAACAACCTTACCTCCCCTCTTCGGAACTTGAGCTCTCTCCAAGTTTTCCGCAAACATCTGAAAACCTGGCTTTTCTCAAAAAAATGTAAGTCTCCCTCCAACTTAGGAATCAAGGAAACTCTTATATCTTGGCATCCCAAGTCCTCTAAATTTTCTTCACACTTCTACCTCTAAGCCTCTGTTGTAGTTCCTTCCTATTTCTCCTACTGTAAACCGCGTCGAGCTCTACGAACGTGGAGATGATGCGGTATACAAACCTAAGGATTAGATTAGATTAGATTAGATTAGGTACTTCAAGCATTTTCCCTTTATGTCCCAGTGGGCTCAAAATCTAATTTACCTGGGGCAGTGGAGGATTAAGTGACTTGCCCAGGGTCACAGGGAGCAGTACAGGCTTTGAACCTACAATGTCAGGGTGCTATGGCTTTAGCTCTAACCTCTACGCCACACTAGAGAATGACAGGGGGGAAAAAATTTATCACCGTTCCTGCCCCATCCCCGCGAGCTCCGTTCCCGTCCCTGCTCCGTCTCCGCGAGCTCAGTCCTCATCCCTGCCCCATCACTGCAGGCTCAGTCCCTGTCCTGCAAACTATCAGATCCCATTCACACAAGCCTCAAATAGGTATGATTTTATACTGAACTTATTTTATTAAAGTATAAAAAGAGACAATATTCTGTACAATTGTCATTTTATAAACACAAATAATACAGAGCAAGGATGAACAAATCCCCTGTCTCCCCTCCCTTTCACAAATATCCCCTCCACTATTGTGAAAACTGAACAAACCAAATTACTACAGAATGCTGCTACATAGAAAAATCAAGCTAACAGAAAACTTTAGTCATAGATGGCAAGAATAATGTTAGGAGAAAGCAACTAGGGCAAGTGCCCCCTGGTCAGAGAGAGAGCCCTGAGCCAGCTGGAAGCTAAAGAAGCACAGCCTGGACTTTGCAGTCCCCAGTTATGTCTAATACCAGCTCTAGCAGGATACGTATTTCAAATCTGAAATATTCTAATCACAAAATATAAAATAAATTAATTTTTTTCTACCTTTTGTTGTCTGGTAATTTTATTCTTTGGTTTTGGATTCCTTCTATTTTCATTATGACATGGCTGGCTCCTGAGGGTAAAATAGGTGCAAGAAGAGCTGGGGAGAAGATGCCGAGTCTGACAAGGGCGCAATTTTTTTTAACACAGGAGCAACACTTTTCACCGCTCCCACGGGGCGGTAAAAGCTCTTGTCCCTGTTCCCGCGGGGTGGTGAAAGGTCTTGTCCCCATTCCTGCGGTAAACCAGTTGCAAATGTCTCCATTCCTGCAGATTTACTGCGGTGGCCACGATTTACCGCGGTAAACAGTCCCCGTGTCATTCTCTACGCCACACTCTCCTCCTAAATACATGTTTATAATTTAGATGCAATAACTTATGTGAGCCCTAGAGCTGGCATAAATGTTCACACCTAAATGCCAAAGATACGCACGTAACTTATAGTATTCTACAAGCTACATGTGTGAGCCCTGCTTCTGTATATGTCTACCCGTAAAATGAATGCTATGTAAGATAAGTGGTGTCTTGGAATTTACATGCATGATTCCATACCTAGGTGTACATATACCATTCTAATTATTTACATGCAACATAAGCAGAGCATAACTGTAAACACATACTTTATAGATGTTAGACTGGTTCCCTGTGTCATAGAAACATAGAAACATAGAAAGATGACGGCAGAAAAGGGCCAAGGCCCATCAAGTCTGCCCACTATAGACCCTCCCCTTGAGATTAGCTAGTGTTTTGCCCTGACCCTCTTAGGGATCCCACATGGGCGTCCCATTTATTCTTAAAATCTGGCACGCTGCTGGCCTCGATCACCTGCACTGGAAGCCCGTTCCACCGATCAATCACTCGCTCCGTGAAGAAATACTTCCTGGTGTCGCCGTGAAATTTTCCGCCCCTGAGTTTGAGCGGGTGCCCTCTCGTGGTTGAGGGGCCTCTAAGAAGGAAGATGTCATCTTCCACTTTTATACGTCCGGTGACGTATTTAAACGTCTCAATCATGTCTCCCCTCTCCCTGCGCTCCTCTAGAGTGTAGAGCTGCAAATTGTCTAGTCTTGCTTCGTACGGGAGACCAGAGAATCCATTCACATAAAATATTTATTGGTTTGGGACCAACTGAAGACAGGAGTAGGACTGCCATATGGCTCCAGAAAAAGGAGGACAGTTGATCTATGCTGGCCAGATCCAATGGCTTCGACTCTGTCCTCATCCTCCTCGATCTGTCTGCTGCCTTTGATACTTTTCTTTTGGAACTGCGTCCCGGCCTGCTTACGTCAGACCTCCTCCTATCTTCAGTTTAGGAAGGTGCTAAAAATGCATCTGTTTTCATTATAGTCTTGCTACGATTCATAATGTCTATGTTGCTAACCTTATTAATCCTATGTAGCCCGCAATGACTCCCAGTTGACATTTGCATGCAGGGGTATAAGAAATAATATGGTATGATTTGATCACCACCTATTTCTCGATACACTGTACTCGCTGGAATTTCAGGGTTCTGTTCTCTCCTGGTTTTCTTCCTATCTCTTGCATCGTACTTTCAGTGTATGTAGTGGTAAATCCTTCTCTGCTATCTATTGGTGTACCTCAAGGATCTGTCTTGGGCCCTCTCCTCGTCTTCATATATACCCTCTTTCTCGGTACACTGATCTCTTCCCATTGTTTCCAATATTATCTTTGACCCCTCTCTCTCCTTCTCCACTCATATCTAACAACCCGTCGCTCCCTCCTCTATGCTACCAAAATCCGACCTCTCCTCTCCAAGCACACTCCCAAAACCCTTCTCCATGCTCTCATCACCTCTCACTTAGCCTCTACTGCAATGTATTTCTTTCAGGTCTGTCGCTCAAGCATCTCTCTCCCCTTCAATCTGTTCAAAATGCTGCTCCACAACTCATATTCCGCGAGAGCCGCCATGATCACGTTACTCCTCTCCGCAAGTCACTTCATTGGCTCCCCATCTATTTCGGAATACATTCAAACTCCTCTTACTGACTTACAAGGGAGAGTGTGGCGCAGTGGTTAAAGCTACAGCCTCAGCACCCTGAAGTTGTGGGTTCAAACCCATGCTGCTCCTTGTGACCTTGGGCAAGTCACTTAATCCCCCCTTTGCCCCAGGTATATTAGATAGACTGTGAGCCTGCCAGGACAGATAGGGAAAAATGCTTGAGTACCAGAATAAATGCATGTAAACCGTTCTGAGCTCCCCTGGGAGAACGGTATAGAAAATAGAATAAATATAAAATAAAATAATCTCTCTCCTCACTTATAATACAGGTTTTTTAAAAAATCCTTCTTTCTAGAAACTAAGAGGTAAAAGTGAAGTCAGTCAGTACTCTTGTACAGCCACTAGAGGGACATAGTGAGCTAAACTTTAGGGTTTCTCCATATAATTACCTTCCTGGGGGGAAGAAATCTGCCTCATAAAATTTCTCTAACAGACAAAATACCACAAAATGTTTTCACATGTTTGCAGTAGACGGTTCTCATGCACTAACCCTGCGTTAAAGGCTTAGCACATGTTAGTAAAAGGGTCCTCTGGTGACTCTGTAGTATTACCAGGGTTTCCCTCATCCCACTGATGCAGAACTGGCAATATAATAATACTTGATGCCTGCAGTGCAGTACAGGATTGCTTTTGTTTCAAGACATACATTTTTTTCTTATTTCTTAATTAGTGTTATATGAAGGGTGACTTATTTTACCAGACTGTTATCCTTCAGGGGTCTTATTATGTATTAGATTTCTGAGAAGGGGTTTGGAGGCAGCGATCCCTTTCCAACACTAACAAAACCCGAAGAAATCAATTGCTTCGCTGGTTGTTACTTATATATAATACGAGGCATCTCCAGTTCTAAATGAAGATCATAACTCTCTACGCAACATTAATTCATCAATGTGACTCATTGCACCTGAAGGCAATACAGAATGATTTTATGTCATGCAAATTTAATCTGGTGGCATCTACAGCAGAGTTTCCTTTAGCACCCCTCCTTCCCCAGATGAACACTGTCGAACCAACTAATAAAAGAGATAAGAAGACAATCAAATAAGAGGGTACATTGAAGTTCAGCATCATTCATCAAGAGCAGATTGAAAGGCCTGGAAGGGAGGGCTGTTATTAAAGCAAAACAGAAATTTTACAGCAGGTAGAAAAGAAAATGCACTATTTCATGAATCTAATTTCAGACTTTAACTGAAGAGCTAATCCTCATGCTTTTGGCATTGATAATAACATAAATGTGCTCCTAATAGGTTCAGGTATCGGAGAATTAAGCCCCAACCTCTAACCCCCCCCCCAACCACTACCCCACACACACCAGGTTCTCAGCCTTAACCAAAAAGCCAAGATTGGATCCAGCAGTGTGCAGTCAGGGCCTTCAAGGGATTCAGTGAAGGCTCTGACTGCAGGCTGCCGGCTCCCAGTGGCTATTCTACCTTACCTCCAGTTGCAGGCTGTGAGCTACGGCTCCCAAAGGCTCTTTTTCTTTCTGTACGCTGGGCTGGGCTACAGCTGTGGGCTTCAGGCAGCTCCTCCTCTTTACATCCAGTGCATCGGGCCAGCATCGGTTGAATCTCATGATGGCTTCAAGCTATCCAATCCTAGGTCAGTTCAGCATTTGGGCTCCTCCTCCTTTTAGGAGCACCTATTGCAATCAGGGGATTCAGTACCTGGACAGAATACCTTCAAGGCATTTGTTTTGTTTTTAATTTGAATGGTTGGGCCGGCACAGGGTTCCCCAAAGTCCCTCCTTGAGGGCCAAATCCAGTCAGGCTTTCAGGATTTCCCCAATGATTATGCATTGAAAACAGTGCATGCACATAGATCTCATGCATATTCATTGGGGAAATCCTGAAAACCCGACTGGATTCGGCCCTCAAGGAGGGACTTTGGGGACCTCTGGGCTGTCAGATATTCTGAGCCTGCCCAACCAATCAAATTAAAAGAAGTTTTAATTTGATTGGTTGAGCAGGCTCAGATGTTCTGCCAGCCCAACCATTCAAATTAAAAGGTGATTCTTATCTGGTGGAATTGTCCCAAGGTGCAAATTTTTTGGGACCAGGTAATGAGTTTTATATCTTTGAAAATATTTGATCATCATAAGAAATGGATTGGGTTAATTAGACATCAGCACGAATGGTATTAGCTTCATACTGGGGAAAAAAGAAATATACCATCAATTAATTTATTACAATGTAAGCTAGAATTTGTTTATAATATGTCTAAACTAACTGCAATGCAAAGAAATCAGGTATCTTCTTTTCAGAAAGTATGGTTAAAATATAAATCTTGGGAAGATTCTGCTATACCATAAGGGTTTGAAGCTATACCAGCAATGTTGTCTTCTGGTCTCTTGGGTGGGGGGTGGTTTGGGGTTGGGGGGGAGATGGGGGGTTTGGATAATCATGTTAATAATGAATATGATTTTGATTAGCTATATATTTTTTCTTCTTGGATATCTTTATTGGTTAATATTATAATATATCAGCTGATAAGCTTGGAAGACAGGAAAGTGTTAATTATTGTTATTACAATAATGTATAGGAATGTTTTCAAATAAGATTTTAAAGTTTTTTTTGTATTTTTAAATACTTTAATAAAGAAATTTATTTAAAAAAACCCAAATTAAAAGGTGATTATTTCCAGGCACTAACCCCCTACTTTACAAAGTCAAACCAGCCTTTTTAGCGCTGGCTGCCAAGGTAACAGCTCCAACACTCACAGAATTCCTATGAGCGTCCGAGCTATTACCGCCACGGCTGACACTAAAAACGCTAGCGTGGCTTTGGAAAGGAGAGGGTAAATCCTCTAACAATAGGACGCGCTCATGTGCCATTCGGGTTTGCCCCTTTGAAGCTTCTGGTTTTGGATTCCTTATTGCTCTGGTCTGGGGACTCTTTGGTGTTGCCACCGATCTTCAAAGCTGTGCAGTAGCCCACCCAGGGATCTTTCTTTCTTTATTTTTACAAATAAATGATTGTTCTGACAAACGTTAAGCTGCATTAGGGAGCATAATGAATATTTAATTTAAATTAATTTTTTTCTTGTTGTGCTTGATCTACCTGGAAGGAAAAAGGATACAACAGGATACAGAGGGTCATTTTCTGCTGCTTGAGCTTGGAGCACTAGCCATTGGCTTTTCTTTCCATTTAAATTTGATTTAGATTTTGTTTGCTTTCTTATTTACCCCCCACCCCCCGACCTCCTTTTTACAAAACCGTAGTGTGATTTTTTAGTGCCAACTGCAGTGGTAACCGCTCCGACATTCATAGAATTCCTATGAGCTTCGGAGCTGCTACCGCCATGACCTGTGCTAAAAACCATGCTACGATTTTGTAAAAGAGCAGCAGCGTACCTAGGGTATGTGGTACCCGGGGCCCATCATTTTTTGACCCCCCCCCCCATGTAAAAAAATATTTTTTGTAATAACCATGAAACGGAATAAATGGTCAGAATAGAAACAGGCAGTGAAAATTTTCTTTTATTGAACCTCATATATGTAACCATTATTCCAAACATAACATAACATAACATAAATTATGTCTGAATTGTCATGACATCAGAAGTACATATGGAGTAGTTGCAGGTGATGCTTGAGACAGTTCTGATTGTGTTAGTTCGGTTTTATGTGTTTTTTTGAATAGAAGGATTTTTATTTCTTTTTTGAAGGTTTTGTAGTCTATGGTCGAGGTCAATAGGTTGTAGAGTTGGGGGTCGAGTGTTGTAGCTCGAATGGCTAGGAGGTTGTCGAACAGTTTTTTTCTTTTGATGTTTTTGGTTGGAGGGTGTGTGAATAGTGCATGAGTTCTCCTATGTCTGGTTGAGGTGGACTGAATTATTTAGCTGAAGAAATTAGTTACCCCCCCCCCCCATTCCACACACATTAATTCTCTTCCATTTTTCTTCCCATTATAAAAAATACTGATAAGTTCCCAGAAAAAAAATACATTAAAATAAGAAGTGAAAACAAAAGCCCCTACAGATGAGAACATAACATAAGAATAGCCTAACTGGGTCAGACCAAAGATCCATCATGCCCAGTAGCCCATTCTCATGGTAGCCAATCCAGGTCACCAGTACCTGGTCAAAACCCAAAGAGTAGCAACATTCCATGCTACCGATCCAGGGCAAGCAGACACTTCCTCCATGTCTTAATAACAGACTATGGACTTTTCCTCCAGAAATTTGTCCAAATCTTTCTTAAAACCAGCTACGCTATCTGCTTTTACCATAACTTCTGGCCACTTCATTTTTAAGCTTAGATCTTTCCTTCCAAACAGAAACCTTGATAAATGTCAAATACAGCACAAGGTAACTTCACACGGTCTTAGCTGTGCAGGAAATGTGAATCTCCTCATACACCTACCATATAGTGCAAAAATGTGCAAAGGTCTGTTTTTTTCTTTTGATCATTATATAGCCTAATGCCACACAAGCAGCGCTGTTACAAACATATTCTGAAGGTCAATGCTAAGGTTAACAAAGTTTCCTTCCTTGGACCACAAGGAGATACTGACAAACCACTGGAAGAGATCCCAAAACAACTACCCAGGCACAACACCCAACGACTCACTCAGTGTGTGAACCAGTTGAGTGGAGTGGACTAACTGGGGAGTGGTTAGGAGAAGCCAAAGGGGGGTGCTCAGCAGAATTTCCCAGACCACCTCTTCCTCTCAACACATTGACACGCTGCCACCACCACCACCACTAGGAACACCTCACCGGGTAGGCCAAAAAATGCTTATAAACTTTATAAAACACATTATTATATTTTCTTATAAAGCACATATTTTAACTGAACTCTCTGACATCCTCAGCCTTGCCATTCACAAAAATAGAAGGAAGAAAAGTTCCCATTTCCTGCTCTCTCATGTCCCCGGCCTATATAATATTTTTCTTCTGCAGACCTTTCAAAAGTCTGACCAAATCCTCGTTTCACTTGCATTTATAATGCAAGTGAAACGAGGATTTGGTCAGACTTTTGAAAGTACTGAGGATGCCATCTCTCCCCAATCCCAGGTCCTAAAGTCTAAGAGAGTAGCGCAAACTAGTGTTGCCCGATTCAGGAAAAAAAAAATTTTTTGATTCGATTCAGCCTATTGAATTGGTTTTTCGATTCGATTTTCCTGCCCAAATGGGTGTTTTTTTTCAAACATCCTGGTGGGTTTATTTTATAGCTTTTTCACCTCCCTTTGGCTTCTCCTAACCACACTGGCGCTGTGGTATAAATAAAATAAAGAAACAAAAAGGACTGTTCCTCTCTCTGTTAAATCCTAGCTCACGTTTGCGGTCTAACACCAGCTCTGCCAGGATACACATTTCAAATCTGACATATTGTAATCACAAAACAGAAAATAAAATTAGTCTTTTTACCTTTTGTTGTCTGGTTATTTTTCAAATCTTGTTGGTCCAAGGCTCTGGTTGTCTTCTGATAACTTGCTTGCCAGGGTCTCCTTCTTCCTTCTTTCTGCATGCTAACCATCCATCTGCCATCTCTATCCTCCCCGTTTCCCTTCCCTCCCCAGGAGGTCTGGCATCTTTCCTATTTTTCGTCTCCTTCCACAGATCCACCTTTTCTTAACTACCCTTTCATCCGGCATCTCTCCCTCCTTCCCCACCATCCCAGGGTCCACCTTCTCTCCCTTTCTTTTCCCAACTACCCTCCTATTCAGTATCTCTATCCCCCCTCCACACCATTCCTTGTGTCCAACTTCTCTCCCTTTCTGTTCCTTCCCTCCCTAAAAACCATGGTCCATCATCTCTCTCCCTCTCCTCTATTTTCAGAACCATTATTTCTTCCCACCCAAAGTCCGGCATATGCGCGTCTCTTTGAACCCCCCCCTTCCCTCCATGTACTTCTACACCAGGGCCCCCCTCCCCCAAAGGCCTGTCCCCCCCTTCCCCAAAGGCCTGTCCCCCCCTTAAAGGTCTGCATCCCACCCCTGAAGGCCTTCCCCCCACCTTGAAGGCCTGCACCCCCCCGAAGGCCTGTCCCCCCCTTGAAGGCCTGCCTGTTCCCCTTGAAGGCCTGTCCCCCCTTAAAGGTCTGCATCGCACCCCTGAAGGCCTGTTTCCCCCCTTGAAGGCCTGCCTGCCTGTCCCCCTTGAAGGCCTATCCCCCCCCTTGAAGGCCTGCCTGCCTGTCCCCCTTGAAGGCCTGCCTGCCTGCCTGTCCCCCCCCTTGAAGACCTGTCCCCCTTGAAGGCCTGCATGCCTGTCCCCCCCTTGAAGGCCTATCCCCCCCTTGAAGGCCTGCCTGCCTGTCCCCCCCTTGAAGGCCTATCCCACCCCCTTGAAAGCCTATCCCCCCTTGAAGGCCTGCCTACCCACCCCACCCTGAAGGCCTGATGCCATGCCCCACCTCGAAGGACCGCTCGCCCCCCAACCCTGAAGGACTGCTCATTCCCCTGGCCTCCCCGCACCACCTACGGTAGAGAAGCAGCCCGCAACAAGATTGCGATGCCAGCGATCCCAGTGCTGCTTTGGCGCTGCTTCCTCCACCGCGGTGCCGCCCCTCCTCTGATGTCAGAGGAAGGGCGGGACCACGGCGGAAGAAGGAGCGCCTAAGCAGCGTAGGGATCGCTGGGATCGCGATCCCACTGAAGGCTGCTTCTCCACTGCAAACGGTGCGGGGGGGGGGGTCCAGGAGGAGAATCTGGATGTCAGGGGAGGGGAACCAGACGCCAACGGCTTCAAGGCCAGGAGCACCCCCTCAGAGCTTGCACCCAGGGCGAACCTCCCCCCCCTTGGTACGCCACTGTAAAAGAGGGGGTTATTTTGGCATTTTCATTTCTGAGTATTTCACCCAAATACCCGGAGGCTTTGTTTATTTTTATGTAAACTGGGACCAGACCATACTACTACTTATCACTTATTTAGCGCTGAAAGATGTACGCAGCACTGTACGTTTTGACATTTATAGACGGTCTCTGCTCGGAAGAGCTTATAGTCTAACTTGGACAGACATGATATATAGGGTTGGGGATGCAGAACCCAAGGTGAGAGGAGTTAGGAGTCGAAAGCACTCTCAAAGAGGGGGGGCTGACATTTATAGATGGTCCCTGTTCTGAAGAGCTTACAATCTAACTTGGACAGACAGGCATGACATATAGGGTTGGGGATGCAGAACCCAAGGTGAGAGGAGTTAGGAGTCAAAAGGACTCTCAAAGAGGTGGGTTGACATTTATAGATGGTCCCTGCTCTGAAGAGCTTACAATCTAACTTGGACAGACAGACATGACATATAGGGTTGAGGATGCAGAACCCAAGGTGGGTAGTACATTTTTATGTTACAACTTTTTACACACACATATCCTGGTCTAATTTTATAGTTTCTTCTGTGTTTGAGCCATTTGGTGCAATCCCTCAATGAGGGTGAATACGTAATTCTGAATACTAAAAAGCATAGGGCCCCTTTCACAAAGCCGCACTAAAAAAGTGGCCTGTGCTATTTTTAGGCCACTTTTAAGCAAGGCTTTAAAATGTTCACAATTTAACTTTCCCTATTAATGGCCATATGCTAACTGGGCCTTTATTATATGAGACCTTACTATCACTTATTATGTGAGAGTTGATATGTGGAGTCGCTGAGCCCCTCTTGCTGTTTCCCTGGGGGTGAGAGGTGATATCTGAGGTTCCCGAGCCCCTCTTGCTGTTTTCTCTGGGGGTGAGAGGCGATATGTGGGGTTGCCGAGCCCCTTTTGCTGTTTAAGAGAAGTGTGGGCTAGGTTATTTGTTAAAATTTTGACTGTGAGCTATATTGTTGCAAATAGTGTACTGGAACTCTTATAGAAGGGAATTGTTTGGAACAACAATTGCTGTATGAGTGTCGGAGCATTTACCGCATTAATCTCTAGCACAGCTTGATAAAAGGATTGGTAAGTGGTTCGTTTGTACGCAACAATCTGTTTGTTAGTTTAAAATACAATTTGCCTGTATCCTGTACATTTGTCTGCAGTATCTTTCTTTGTTTTTGGTTCATCACATTTTTACTGCAGACTACCGTATTTTTGGCTCTATAAGATGCACTTTTTCCACCCCCAAAAAGGGGGTGGAAAAGTGGGTGCGTCTTATGGAGGGAATACACCTTCCCCTCCCCCCTCCCAGTACCTTTTTAAAGTTGCAGTGGTCCAGTGTGCTCTCCTGCTGGAGGCTGGCTTTGGTAGCTGCATGGCACGACACAGGAGCACAACCTTTGCACTTCCTGCCTGGTCTCATGCCACTCAGTGATTGGCAACTTTAAAAAGGTACCGGGGGGCTGCGGGAGGCTTTGGGCTGTGGGCTGCAGGTGGCGGGCTGCTTTGGATGCGAGTGGCTTCAAGCTGTGGGCTGCGGGCAGGCTCCTTCGGCTGCGGGCAGCTTCAGGCTGTGGGCTGCAGGTGGGCGGCTTCGGGCTGCAGGCGGGCTCCTTCGGCTGCAGGAGGCTTTGGGTTGTGGGCTGCAGGCGGGCTCCTTCGGCTGCAGGTGGGCTGCTTCAGGCTTCCCAACACCAGACACACCAGACCACCAGATGCATCACCCTGTAGAGGAGGACATTTTTTTTCCTTGGTTTTTCCTCCTCTACAGGGGGGTGCGTCTTATGGATGGGTGCGTCTTATAGAGCAAAAAATATGGTAGTTGGATTTTTTTTTTTTACCAGGCAAATTACTTTATCCATCCAATATCAATTAGCAAAATGCTGGAACCAACTACCACTTACACTACGATCTTGTGACCACTATCTCAGATTCAGAAAACTTTTTTAAAACATTTCTCTACCAAGACAGGGAGTCAACCCAGAAGTAACTGAAATGGTAATTGTAAAAGCCCATTTCTAAACTGTCCAATGCAATTCTTGGGACATAACTAGAGAATGACACAGGGTCAAATTTGTCCCCGTCCCCGCAGGAACTCAATTTCCCCATCCCGTCCCCATGAGGTTTGTTACTGTCGCTGTCACTGTTCCTGCCCCATTCCTGCAAGCTCTGCCTTAACCGCAGAAGCCTCGAACACTTATGATTTTAAAATGTTTGAGGCTTGTGCAGATGAGGACGGAGCTTAGGCATTGGTGGAATGAGGCATTATGACATCACAATCTGAGCTCTAGAATGTTGCTACTTAGGATTTTAAAGGGTTTGAGGCTTGTGCAGATGAGGACGGAGCTTAGGCATTGGTGGAATGAGGCATTATGACATCACAATCTGAGCTCTAGAATGTTGCTACTTAGGATTTTAAAGCATCTGAGGCTTGTGCAGATGAGGACAGAGCTTGCAGGAATGGAGCAGGGGCAGGAACTCGCGGGGATGAGACGTGAAAATGAGTTCCGTGTCATTCTGTAGCATAACGATGTATTTGTAACTATGACCTAACTGTATTAATAACTGAACTGATCTACCTTACTAGCAACTCTATTATATGTCCATGCCAAACTAAACTGTCCATTGTAACTTCCTGGATAACTGACGCAACCTCTTGTAATGTAATCTGACCTTGAACTGAATAGGTAAAGGCGGAATAGAAAACCTGATTAATATAACATAACATCTACTGAATCCCCTGCTATAAATGCCACCGTACGTCACTGATTGAATCACACTTTATTATAAAAATTAAGCACATGATTGCAGGACTAAGAACAGAACCAACCGATGTCCAACATCTTTGGTTTAGTTAGAGGGGTCCTTAGTGGAAAAGTCTGTAATTGAAATGACCTCTTTTGGCAATTTTCTCAGAACTGGCCAACAGAAGCATGAAGACGTTAAAAATATTTCACGTAATGTACTGCAACTGTGTGTGGCCCATCATTGGGATTTGTAACTCATGTACGGCTAGGTTTGACAGCCCCTGTCAGGAGAAGTTAAGAAAGTAAAAAATGAGAGCCATTACCCTCCAACTGGTAGTGTTTTTGAGAAATCTGTCAGGGGGAAAATGCCAACGCCTTTGGGTTAAATAAGAGAGATCCTCCTTTAAACCTAAGGTCAGGTGCATTACTCGTGCTTTGTCATCACCACTTAAGCACAGCTTGCTGTTTGTTCAAGTTTTTAAATACATTTGGGGGGGGGTGTTGGTTTTTCTTTTCTTTTTTGCTGATTTACATAAATGTTTACTGATTTTATTGACCTAATGCAAAATCAGCAGTTGGACTGCTACCAAACATGCAAGTGGTACCTCTTTGTTGACACTTGTTTCCACGAATCCAAGTAGACAACCATCGTAACCTCAATTCTTTGCTTAAGGTTGACTTTTAATTTCCTTAATAGTTGATGAGCCTGGACTTCCTCAAAAGGAAGAGAGAAGAGGTGGTCAGCTAAAGAAATGCACATACAAACATAAGCATTGCAATACTGGGAATAAAGGTCCATCAAGCCCAGTATCCTGTTTCCAAAGCCAGGTCATAAGTACCTGGTACCTGGCAATTCAAGAGCGTAAAGGTGGTTTTTATGCTGCTTACCTTAGGAATTGTACAAAATTTTGGTCGTAATTGTGGTATAAAGCTAGACATCCTGGTGGTCTGGGCGTCCCAATAGCCTGAATGTCCAGGGGTAGGGAACTCCGGTCCTCGAGAGCCGTATTCCAGTCGGGTTTTCAGGATTTCCCCAATGAATATGCAGTGCATGCAAATAGATCTCATGCATATTCATTGGGGAAATCCTGAAAACCCAACTGGAATACGGCTCTCGCGGACCAGAGTTCCCTACCCCCGAGATAGAGGATTTTAAAAAATGCATTTCTAGATCAGGGGTAGGGAACTCCGGTCCTCGAGAGCCGTATTCCAGTCGGGTTTTCAGGATTTCCCCAATGAATATGCATGAGATCTATTTGCATGCACTGCTTTCAATGCATATTCATTGGGGAAATCCTGAAAACCTGACTGGAATACGGCTCTTGCGGACCGGAGTTCCCTACCCCTGAGATAGAGGATTTATTTCTAGATCAGGAGTAGAGAACTCCGGTCCTCGAGAGCCGTATTCCAGTCGGGTTTTCAGGATTTCCCCAATGAATATGCATGAGATCTATTTGCATGCACTGCTTTCAATGCATATTCATTGGGGAAATCCTGAAAACCTGATTGGAATATGGCTCTCGAGGACCGTAGTTCCCTATCCCTGTTCTAGATGTATGGTGGTTTGCCTTTAGAAAATAGGCATTTTCTTATTGCCGACTTTGGACGTCTAATGCCATACGTCCAAATCGGACTTCGACGTATGTTTTTAATATGCCCCTCCAAATGCGTAGTGTTTGCCTTTACTAAGGGCTCCTTTTACTAAGGTGCGCTAGCATTTGTAGCGCACGCACAAGATTAGCACGCTATAGCACGTGGTAGCTGAAAAATTACTGCCTGCTTAAAAAGAGGCGGCAGCGGCTAGCGCACGGGGCAGTTTAGCGCGCGCTATTCCGCACGACAAGGCCCTAACGCACCTTTGTAAAAGGAGCCCTAAGACATCTCATCGCAAGGACGCTGCCTCCGAGTCTTACCCCCCCCTCTTCTAGCGAACTGCACTAGCCATTTCAAACGCAGGGAGTCACGCTGAATGGCCCGCTCTTTGAACGTCGGGAGCAGCGCAGGCCGTTTGGCGCGGCTCCCCGTGCTAGAAACGGCAAGTGCAGTTTAATAGAAGAGGCCCTTAGAGTTGATAAACCAGTCAAGTGGCTCCCGTGGCAATGAATAACACATACATCAGTGGTTCCCAACCCTGTCCTGGAGGACCACCAGGCCAGTTGGGTTTTCAGGATAACCCTAATGAATATGCATGAGAGAGATCTGCATATAATGGAGGTGCCAGGCATGCAAAGCTGCTCCATGCATATTCATTAGGGCTATCCTGAAAACCTGACTGGCCTAGTGGTCCTCCAGGACAGGGTTGGGAACCACTGACATATGTTATCAGATTCGTTTTACAGTAAGAGTCTAGTCAGGTTCAATCCAGTTGAATATCACAAGCGCATAACTGTTTACATCAGGTGTTTGCCTCTTTCTGCAAATTATCTTAACAAAATAAAAAGGACTTGCTCATAACTTAATGTTTCTAGGTTATTCAAGTGCCATTATTCTCTCAGATATATTGAAAACCCGACAATACCAGGCCCACCCAAAAACTTAAACTTTCCTTCCCCTCACTATGTGGGTTATCCCCTCTATGCGGGAAAATTGAGAAAATCTCTCTTATTACAGGGCTTTGGAATAACCTTACTACCCCACTGCGGACTCAGGTCTCCTTCCAACTATTCCATAAGCATCTGAAAACCAGTCTTTTCACAAAAACGTAACGCTCTCCTCCCCCCCCTATTCTCAATCCACCAAACTCAATGTGCTATTCTTATCCTTTATTAAACTTTTGTAAACCGTGCCGAGCTCTATATTCATGGAGAGGATGCGGTATATAAACTTAAGGTTTAGTTAGTTTAGTTTAGTTTAGTTTAGAAAACCCGAGTGACTATCAAGCAGCTTACTTTACTCCTCCTCCTTTACCAACGCTTAGTGTGGGTTTTAGCGTTGGTAAAGGAGGGGATTAGTAAGGTAATGGTAGGAGGACTTCTTTTGGACGAACACCAGGACTGGTACAAAAGCTAAGTGCCTGTCTTTAGTTTCTAGTTTATTAGCCAAGGTGGCAAGAGTCTTTGGCTAGCCCAGCCATCGGACCAGAAAGAGTCTATCCCTACCCCCTCCTTTTCAAAGCCACGCTAGCGTTTTTAGCACCGGCTGCCGCGGCAACAGCTCCGACGCTCCTAGAATTCTTACGAGCATCGGCGCTGTTGCCGCCACAGGCGGCGCTAAAAAACGCTAGCGCACCCAGTACAGAGC
The DNA here is from genome assembly GCF_902459505.1 of Geotrypetes seraphini. Taxonomy (NCBI): domain Eukaryota; kingdom Metazoa; phylum Chordata; class Amphibia; order Gymnophiona; family Dermophiidae; genus Geotrypetes; species Geotrypetes seraphini. Next base: position 18,705,198 of record NC_047087.1, on the reverse strand, counting down.
TTTCTTAAGATCCTGCTGAGTAGTCGCGCCGGATTTCAAACAACTGAACTATTACTTCAAAGAAATACAAAATCATTTTCATGGCAGAGTTTCACTGATAAACCAATGTTTGTTCCACTGACTTCTTGGATCGACGCAGACGGATTATAAAATTGCAATGGATGTTTCCAATGTTACCCTAATGAAAGAAAGCGTATGGACTAGTGCTAATATTTATTTTAGCAGCTGCTGCAGGAGCAACCGTGTCAACAGAGATGATGACTCCTTTATTTCTCGTGCACTGTGGGGCTCGAGATTAGACGTTCCTTTGGTTTTAGCTCTTGCGTGGTGAAAGTTTGTTTCAAAATAACGTGGGTGCTTCTCCCCATTTCTTTCTCAGCCGAGGCTTGCAGCACCACAGAGGATGGGGATGAACCTCTTCAATGCCCCACTGGGTACGAATGCCACATTATAAACCCAGGCAACCCAGCAGAAGGAATCCCCAACAGGGGGCACTGTATCAAGCGTCGCAGGAACTCCGGTCAGTATTACATTACTGGGGCAGAGGGTTTTGTCATCTTGATAAGAAAGGGTTTTGGAAACGGCGGTGCAGTCAGGGCCAGCCCAAAGGTATCTGATGTCATGTGCAAACCTTCATTTGTGCACCCCTCCCCCCCCTCAACCTAGGGTTACGAGACGTCCAGATTTCCACGGAAATATCCTCCTTTTGAGAACATGTCCGGGGGTCCGGACGGCTTTTCGACAAGTGCATTATTTGAAGCAAGGGTCAGGAGCACCCCATGCCCTGTCCTAAATTTTCCACTGATTCTCTACATAATGTGGGGCACAGGCTGCCTTAAGCTCAGCCTGCATAGCTGAAAGTGCACACCCCAATCAAAGTGCGCTTGCCAGGGGTGTGCTGTCTTTTTCAAACAACATAAGAACCATGAACCAATTTTTTTCATCAGTTTGTGCTGCTTCCAATCCAAAATGACAGAAGAAAATGCCAATTTTGTTTTGTATCCTCATTGTAGCATGGGTTAAATTGTTAAGTACATGTGGGGTATTTTAAAACCGAAAAGAAAAATGAAAATAAATCACAGTTTTATTTTCCCACGCACACTCAGTGTGCGTGGGTAGGTCACAGGGGTGCAGTCCACATGTGCGTATCCATCAGCTCTACCAGTCCCCACCCTCTCTGACATCATATTCCTGTTCAGGGTGGGGGAGGTCGGCAGAGCTGGAGACCGTAATCATGCAGACCATGGCCTTATGACCACTCCATGCACCCTTCTACTGCCTAGAGAAGTGGGGTAGCCAGCAAGCCAGGTATACCACTAAGTCTATGCAGAAACAGTTGTCATATCTATAGGGGAGTATGTAGCACAGTGGTTGGCGCTATATCCTCAGCACCCTGAGGTTGTAGGTTCAAATCCCATGCTGCCCCTTGTGACCTTGGGCAAGTCACTCAATCCCCCCATTGCCCCGGGTACATTAGATAGATTGTGAGCCCACCAGGACAGATAGGGAGAAATGCTTGAGTACCTGAATGTACACCACATAGGCTATAAGTGGTATATAAATACTGAAATAAATGAGATATGGAAGAAATGTTGCTAAATCCTATCTTTTCTTTCTAGATGGGCCCAATCTCAGACATAAATATCACAAAGAGTATTTTGGTAAGATTATTCTTTTTATTTTTGATATTGTTTTGGCATGCTGTAGCTTCTTCATCTAGGACACCGCACACCATAGAGAATGACACGGTGACAAAATTCATCACCGTTTCCGTCCCCGTCCCCACGGATAACCATGGGAAACCATCCCGTGCCATTCTCTAGTGTCTATCTCCTCAGTCCTTCTACACCAGCACTCTTCAATGCCAGGCTTGAGGGTCAGTGTCTGTTCCTATTCATACTCTGATTCTTATTTGAGGCAAGTATAAGATAATGAACCCATTGTGACATCACTGATGAGGCTGGCTCTTAGGCATTGGTGGAATGAGGCTTTATGACATCACAGTCTCTATTCTGGATACCAGAGACTGTTATTCTCTCAACCTCAGTCCTTCTACACCAGCATTCTTCAATGCAAGGCTTGAGGGACAGTGATTGTGCCCATTTATACTCTGATTCTACCCTCCCTCTTTAAAGAATGACATGGAGATGGTTTCTCCCAGTTATCTACGGGAAAGGTGATGAATTTTGTCACTGTGTCATTCTCTACTTCAGTGCAAGGCTAAATTAAAAGAGGGCTGGGGTTTCCCCATTTTAAGAACACCTCCTCTTGGTCCTAGGAATAATCCTGTTATAGATAAGCAGAAGGGAGCCCTTGTGGAAGATGTGTCCCCCTCCCAACCCCTGGGTTCATCCTATCGCCTGGATTCCCTTTACCACATCCTATTGTCTTTTCAGTAGAAGTAGCAGTGGAGTTACATCCCTAGGAGCAGTGGTATACATGATGGGGTGTCTCTTGTTTGGCTGGAGCACCCCTTGTTTGCAATCATTGCCTTCGCCTGTCCCCTGCTCTGGAACAGGAAGTTGATTTCAGAGGTGGAAGGGACCAGTGGATCCTAAGGCTGCATGCAGGCGGACCTGTAGTCCCACGACTTCTCCTGCACATCTGGGCTCCTTGCACCTGGGACAGGATGACCCCCCCCCCCCCTCCCTTCTATTGGTATGCTACTTCTGAGGAGGGTGAGCCTTGGTAGATTGCCTTGAAAGACTTTTAGATTTTCTTCAAAAGACCAATTCATTTTTGATTGGCAATAAGAACATAAGAATTGCCGCTGCTGGGTCAGCTGTGCCCAGCAGTCCGCTCCCACGGTGGCCCCCAGGTCAAAGACCAGTGCCCTAACTGACACTAGCCCTACCTGCATACGTTCCGGTTCAGCAGGAACTTCTCTAACTTGGTCTTGAATCCCTGGAGGGTGTTTTCCCCTATAACATCCTCCGGAAGAGCGTTCCAGTTTTCCACCACTCTCTGGGTGAAGAACTGCCTTACATTTGTACGGAATCTATCCCCTTTCAACTTTAGAGAGTGCCCTCTCATTCTCCCTACCTTGGAGAGGGTGAACAACCTGTCCTTATCTACTAAGTCTATTCCCTTCAGTACCTTGAATGTTTTGATCATGTCCCCTCTCAGTCTCCTCTTTTCAAGGGAGAAGAGGCCCAGTTTCTCTAATCTCTCGCTGTAGGGCAACTCCTCCAGCCCCTTAACCATTTTAGTCGCTCTTCTCTGGACCCTTTCGAGTAGTACAAGTATGCGCTAAACTCAGGATTTCAGGTTGCAACAAAGTGAGAAGACAATTCAGAAATTACATATCAAAGTTCAAGCAGTACAGTCAGCGGGAGTGGTTCATCTTAAAGATATGTCAACGTTATGTAATTAAGTGGACAACATACGTTAAGTTTGACACCTTCAATCGCTTGGTCACATCTTATCAAGCACAGTACTTGAGGGGTGCCTTCTTCCTCGATGAATCCCCTAGCATTTATTTATTTATTTAAAAATTTCTACAAATCTTTTTTTTTTTTTCAATTGAAAAACTTTTATTGAGAAAACACTCCAAACAATACATAGCAATTGCACATGAGGTACAAGAACCAAAATACAAAAAGCAAAATATCACATTCCAAGATAACACACAGCAATACAATCAGCTATATAGACATGTGCAAGTCCTACCATCTAAGAGTAACACTCTATTATCCCCACCCATACACAATCAATACCCCCCCACCCACCCCCCAGGGACGAACCGCAAAACCCACAGCTTTCAATAAGGTTGGGAACAGTCTATACTAAGCAAAAACCCACCAATTGGGACTAAATAGATATATGAGATCCCCCCAGCTTCACCCACCCAGCACCCCCCCATGACCAGCTCATAGCCCTCGACCACCCCTACCACAAACCCCCACAGAAGCCCGAAATTGACGCCACACGTGGGCATAGCCATGCAGTTTACCATGCCTCAGAGCCGTTAAGTGATACAGATTCTGCCAAGAGAGCAAACGTTGTTCCACCAAGGCCCACGTGGGAGGAGGCACCTGATTCCACCGAGAGGCAATGGCCAATCGAGCAGCAGTAAAGGCCAATTTACAGAACAAAGAGTCCCCCCGAGCCAAGTCTAATTGATGCCAAAACAGTAAGGCGTGTCGCCAATCGGCCGGAATCTGGACATCCAGGATCCGGGACACCCGAGCAAAGACCTCAGTCCAGAATCCACACACCCGTCCACACTGCCACCACATATGCAAATAGGTACCAACCTCCCCGCAGCCCCTCCAGCAAAGCACGCTTGTACCCCCCTGCCAGCGAGCCACAGCTTGAGGGGTATAATACCAACGAAAAAGAACCTTATATCCGTTTTCAATCAACAAAGCGGCTATACCCGCCGAGGAGATCTCAGACCATATGTCGCTCCAAGTGTCCCAGGAAATAGCAGAGCCACAATCATCCTCCCAGGCCGTCATATACGGAAGGGAAGCCCCCCGACCATTAAGGCACCTATATATAGCGGAGAGGGCTCCCTTCCGAAGCACTGGGCCCAATAATAGCTCAAAGGGCATCTTACCACCCCTCAAGTCTCCCTAAAGACCCGAAGACCTAATATAATGAAGAACCTGCAGGTAGGGGAACAAATCCCTTATTCCAAGCCCATACTTGCCCCTGAGTTCCGCAAAGGGTCTAACCCCCCCCAAAACCGGGTCCCACAGTTGCCCCACACATACTAAGCCCCGTGACTCCCAGTCTGCAAACACTCCCCCATCCCCTCCCGGCGGAAAGCCAGGATTATATCTCAACGGAGTATACCAGGAATGTCTCTTACTCCCCAGCAAACATGCCCTGGTCTGATTCCATACCCTCAAGGAAGTCACCACCGAGGACACCCCCCCCGTCAGGCTCGCCCTGCCAGGTACCCATGGCCGATGTAACAAAGGTACCCCCTCACTCAACCGTTGCTCAATTCCCACCCACAGTTTCGGTGTCTGCGTCTGCCATTCTAGAAGGGCGCGCAGCTGAGCAGCCTGATAGTATTTCACCACATCCGGGACCCCCAACCCCCCATCCCCTCTTCCCATGCACAAGACTGTCCTACTCACCCGTGGCCGTCTGCCAGCCCAGATGAAATGAAAGATATGTCTCTGCACCCCCTCCAAGATTTTCCTATCAATCCAAAGAGGCAATACCTGGAATAGGAACAACAATCGAGGCAGAATCATCATCTTCACGATGGCCACCCGGCCTAACCAAGAGAAATACAGATCTTTCCAATTAAGTAAATCCTGGCGAATGCGACGAAAGAGCGGTGGAAAGTTAAGGTCATATAACCCCACTCCCGGCGGTCCAAAATAGACCCCTAGATAGCGCAATGAATGGGTGACCCACCGAAACGGATAACGATCTCGAAGGAAGGAAACCCGGTCAGCCGGCAAGTTAATGTTGAGGAGCTCCGACTTACCAACATTAACCCGAAAACCTGACACATCCCCATAAATCTCCAGCTCCCGCAATATAGCCGGCAAGGAGGCCGCCGGGTCTTCCACCGTGAACAAAATATCATCCGCAAACAAAGCCAACTTAAAATCCCCTCCCGGTACCGTGACTCCCTTAATATCCGGATTCATTCGCACCCGCTGCGCTAGTGGTTCCACAGTCAGAGCAAAAAGAAGCGGAGAAAGGGGACACCCCTGACGAGTTCCCCTTGCTAGAGAAAAAGTCTCTGAATAACTACCATTCACCTTGATACAACTCAGAGGGCCACTATAGAGGACCCGAATCCAATCCCGCATTCTCGGGCCCAGTCCCACAGATTCCAAAACCTTAAACAGGAAGGGCCAAGAAACTCTATCAAACGCCTTCTCAGCATCGATAGACAAAAACACCGTTTCTCTCACCCCCCCCCTGGCCCGGTCATATAGATTATAGACCCTACGCGTGTTATCCCCCACCTGTCTGCCAACCACAAAGCCCGACTGATCCGGATGTATCAGCCGAGGGATCCAACTCATCAAGCGGTCCGCCAGAATGCGCGTGAAGATCTTAGTATCTACCCCCAATAGGGATATCGGCCTATAGGATGCACATTGGAGAGGGTCCTTCCCCTCCTTAGCCAAAACCGTCACCCCTGCCAAGCGCATGAAGAAGGGGAGGGCACTATTCCCCTGCAAAGAATTAAGAAAACGCAACAAAGGGGGCAGCAGCAGATCTTGAAAACGTTTATAGTACCGAACAGTAAAACCGTCCAGTCCAGGGGATTTGCCAAGTTTCATAGAGCGCAGCGCACTACGAGCCTCAATCAATGTGAGAGGGCGGTCCAACCGGGCCGCATCCCCCTGAGCAATCTGGGGCAACTCTGCTGAAGTCAAATAAGCACCCTGGTCCTGTAAAGGCCCTGAAGCTTCCGGGGTATAGAGTTGTGAATAATATTCCACAAAGCGTGCACGAATAGCATCCTCAGTCTGCAACACCTCCCCAGAGGCTGCCCGCAGGGAAAGGATCTGATTTCGCGTCTGTCTCACCTTAAGGCGATGTGCAACCAGGCGACTAGCTTTATTGGAAAATTCAAAATATCTCTGCTGGAGGAGCTGTAAATTGTAGTGTAATCTATCCAAGTCCAAGGCCTGAAGATCCCTATGGGCCTGGAGCAAGCGCTCCCTCAACACTATATTCCAGGGGGAACGTTTATGTAAACTTTCCAACCTACCAATAACGACCAACAGACCAGCTGCCTCCTCCCACCGTTTACGTTGCCGAGCCGACGACAGGGCTATCAGCCTGCCCCTAAGGGTAGCCTTTAACCCCTCCCAGACCGCCTCCAACGAGGCTCCACACTCCACATTCACATCCAGATATTCTTGTATCCACCCTTCAATCTGCAGTCCCACCTCCGGGTCATCTAGAAGGCTATCATTAAAGCGCCAAAATTTCCGTCCTACCCCCCCTCCCACCCCCTGGAATCACAACCACACCGGGGCATGGTCCGACCACGTAAGGGACTCAATCCCTGCAGACTCCACCCTCCGGAGAAGTCCCCTCTCCACAAAAACATAATCAATTCTGGAATAAGAGGAGTGTATACCCGAAAAGTAGGTAAAGTCCTTCACCGAAGGATGGAGCCACCTCCAGCAATCCACCACATTCAAACCGGCCAATGCCTCACGCAACAGTTTACGATCCCTTTTCCCATAGTGATCCGCCCTCCCCGAATTATCCAAGTGAGGGGTCACAGTAAGATTGAAATCCCCCCCGAGAACTAGGGCCCCCCCCCTTAAACTTGAGGATCCGAGGGACCAACTCACGAAAGAAGATCCCTTGGTCCTCATTTGGGGCATAAACATTTACCAGGGAGTACAGGACCCCCTCAATCAGAGCCTCCAACATGATGTATCTGCCCTGAGGATCCCTCACCACCCTATGTATCTCGCAGCGAATCCCCCTACGGATAAGAATACCCACCCCACACCTCTTAGAAGTGCCCACCCGGGAAGCCCAAAAGGCTTGTGGGAACCTGTGATCCCCAACCAGTGATTCATGGGACTGTAGTAAATGAGTCTCTTGGACAAAGCAAACATCCGCCTTCAACCGGAGCAATTCCCTATAGAAGGCCCTTCTCTTGTTAGGGGAATTGAGACCCCTAATGTTATAAGATACTAATTTAAACACCCCCATAACTCAAATAAGTATATAGAAAATGCAAACCCAACCCCAACCAAAATGTCCCCTGTTCCCCCCCCCCCCCCCCCCCCCCACCCCCACAAGAAAAAAAACACCCCCATAGTACATAGGGTACCAGAGGAAAGAGAAAAGAGAAAAGACAAGAGAAATCCTACCCAACACCTGTCTCCCCAGCAACCCCCACCCCTCCACCCCCCCACGTGAGAGTCCACAGATCTCCCACCAGCATACAAGGAATGTAACAATCCCCAAAGCCCCTGTCCCACCACCCCACAACCAGACAAAATTGTCAAATAACAAACAACATCCACCCCAAATCAAACACACCCTTCCATCCACCCTCCTTAATCCACTCCCCACCTCCAGCACGCCATCTCTCCCCATTCTCCCTCAGCACCCCACCCCCCCACCCCTCCACAACATGTCCAGTGCAACAGTGTCCCTCCAGGAGCTCCCCCCCAGAGCTAGAACAGTGGAGCACAATCACCGAGGGCAAACTGCCCCCCCATAGGAGGAACAGCCCCCAGGCAGCTCAAGGGGGTAGGAACAGCCAAACAAAATAAATGGTCCTCTCGCAATAGAGAATACATCAGGCGGGAGCAACATTCTGGGATGAGGGGCCACCGCCTCAGCCCCCCCTCCCACCTCGGGACCCACGATCCACACGCTGCCATCTCAAGGTCGCCGGAAGCCCCCCGCCACTGGGCCCAGCACCCGCTGAAGAGGCAGGTTCCTCCGGAATCTCGATGCCAGCCTTTTGCAGTAGGGCTCGGGCTTCACGCACTGTAGTAACTCTAGTATGCACTCCATTAATAGTAATGACCACTCCAAAGGGATAAGTCCAACGGTAGCGCAGATTGCCACGCTGCAGGGCCTTGGTCACCTCTCGGAATGCCCTGCGCTTCTGTAGTGTGCTCGCTGCCAGATCTTGATAGAATTCCAGCCTATGACCCTCCCAGGTCACCGTGCCCATCTCTCGAGCTCTGCGGAAAATCTGTTCTTTAAGCACAAAGCTCCTCAGGCACAGCACAATGTCTTTAGGCTGATCAGATGTGCGGGGCCCCATTGCCCTATGGGCACGCTCCAGACCTGGATCTAACGTGTCGTTCTGCAACAGCCAGCGAAGCAAAGTAGTAGTGGTAGCGCTGACATCTTTGTATTCCGGCAGTTCAGGCAGGCCCCGCACCCGCAGGTTATTACGCCTGGTCCGGTTCTCCAGATCTTCCATCTTATCCAACAGAAGCTGGTGTTCCGCGGCGGCATTCTCCAAGGAGCGCTGCATCCCAGTCACTGAGTCCTCGCAGCTGTCTATGCGCATTTCCACCACTTCTACGCGGTTGCCCACCTCCACGAGGTCCGTACGTAGCTCCTGCACCACCTCCCGGACCTGCACCACCACCGCCGAAATTTCAGCTTTCACTTCAGAAATCCAACGCTGCATGTCTAACTTGGTAAGGGGGTCCGCGGGGGAGCACTCAGGGGCCAGCGCGGCAACTGTTGCATGCACCTCCGCTGCAGCCCCACTCGAATGTGCTGCCTCACCTCCTCCGGTCTCTAGGCCCGTGCTGCCACGTGTTGTCCGGCTCAGCGCTTGCTCCAGTGTGCGCTGGCCAGTTTTCTCCGTCGGGAGTTTTTTGCGCGTTGCCATGTGGTCTCTGCTCCTTGCGCTCCCCTCTCCACCGTCTAAAAAATATTTTAATGCTCTTTCCGCAGCGTATTTAACAATTTAGCACCGGGCCCGAACGGAGCTCTGAGATCAGGCACCCGTTCGCATCGGTGACGTCACTTCCTCCTCTTTTCTACAAATCTAAGCGGTTTACAACATACTTTTCTTATTCTTGTTGATGGTATAAATAGGATTGGCTGAAGAAACTATAACTTTCCATTCTTTTCACGTGATTTGTTTATTGTTTATGGGTATTGGCCTTACAGAGGTCATGATCTTGGGGTCATTCTATTTTGGGTATTGATATATGGGTGTATTGTAGGGGTGGAAATTGATTTGAAGACACCGGAGAATTGGATGTGCCTTGCTCCTTTTCTATCAAAAGACTGAATGCCTACCCCACAGTGGCATTGCCCTTGGGGCCTGGGACCCCCAACTGGTATTTGGACCTCCCAACTGAGGCCTTGTCTGCTGCTTTGGCTGGCAGAGGTCCCCACCAAGAGAATATCTCCTCCATGTAAAGCCTGGCAGTTGGCAGCACTTTTCCTGGCTCATGCTAGCCACACACCCTCCCCAAATGTTTCATTTTTGTGAAACCGAACATACATGAGTGATAAGGTTACCATACGTATGGGGAAACCTGGACATGTTTTCTTTTTAGAGCAGTGTTCTTCAACCACCGGTCCACGGACCAGTGCCGGTCCACAGAAATTTCCTGCCGGTCCACAGGGCCAGCACGTGCATCAGGCCCATAACAGTGCTCTTCAACCGCCGGTCCACGGTGTGATCGATGCGGCGTTATCTTCGAGCCAGCTCCCTCTTCCTAACTGATTCAGTGCACAAAGCCACGGGCAGTAGCTCCTACGGGCATCCTGCGCCTGAACCGGAAGCCTTCTCTTTGACGTTGCAACGTCAGAGGGAAGGCTTCCAGATAAGGCACGGTACGTGCAAGGTGCAATTAGTACTATTATGGGGGCGGGGTCTGGGGTGGAGATTGGGTAGAAATGGGCGGGGTCTGGCCCATGACTTAGCCCAGTGTTCTTCAACCACCGGTCCACGGACCGATGCTGGTCCACAGAATAATTCTTTTATTTCTGCCGGTCCATAGGTGTAAAAAGGTTGAAAAACACTGTTTTAGAGGACTGTCTAAGTTCTCTCTCTTCTTCCTCCTTTGCTACAAGTTTCTCTTTTTCTCCCTTCCCTCTGCTTCTCTCCCCCAAGGTTCAGAATCTCTCCACCCTCCACCAGTCTAGTACCTCTTCATCCTGCCCCTACCCCATGTGGGTCAGTCACCTCTTCATTTACCCCATACTCACCCTGCACTGGTCCAGCACCTCTTCATCCCCCCCCCTCCACAGTCTGGAACCTCTTCATTTACCCCCACCACCTGCAATCAGGAATCTCTTCATTCCTTCCTCCCTCCCCCCCAAAAGGTACAGTATCACTTCCCCCACTGGTATGCAAACATGTGATAGGTCGCTGGCACAAGCAGCACCAAATAAATGCTGCTTCCAGGTCAGCCTCAGCAGGGCTTTATCCTGTGCTGTGTCCCACCCATGATGTAATTTCCTGTGGGTGGGGCCAGCCTGGAGACAGCTTGTATTTAGCCCTGCCTGTGCCAGTGACCCACCATGAACATTTGCTTACCAGCGGGGGAAGGGATAATGAAGAGGTGCAGTTGGACCTGCATAGGGTTACCAGATTTTCCAACGTAGAAACCCAGACACAAGATCCAGCCCCGTTCTGCCTCCAGCCCCCATCCCTACAAAGCCTCGTCTTTCTTTTACGACCTCAAGGCCGCATCTGGAGGTCCTCCGAGCATGAACGGATGGGTGTGACATCATCCGCACATGCTCAGATCCTCCAGACGCGGCCGGAGCTTTCCAAAACCCAGAGAGACTACCGGGTTTTTGAAAGTCCCTCTGGGCACTCAGACAGTCCTTTAAAAAGAGGACATGTCCAGGTTTTCCTATATGTCTGGTAACTGTAGACCTGCGGGAGGCAGAAATAAAGCGATGCTGGACTTGTGTGTAAGGGTAATGCCGGAATTTCAGAAAGGACAAGTTTCGTCATTGCCCCTACAGTAAGGACAGTTTGTTTGAGGGAGTATATGCATACATGTATGAACATACATGCATATGTCATTCTGTTCATTTATGTGTGTAAGACATACACAAATGTTAAGTGCCTGGCTTGTACAATGGCATTTTATAAAAATACTAGTGTTTTAGCCCGTTACATTCGTTACAGTAACGGGTGCTAGAATAGCCCCACCTATACCCTGACCCTGACTCTAACCCCACCCATGCCCCGCCTCTATCATGCCCGGACCCTGCCTCCCACTAATCCCAGTCCCACCACCTCACCTTTCACCATTTCCTTTGTACCCTTTTGGCCCTCATAGATCCTCCATTGCATTTATCACCTGACAGAGTCTTTACTTACCCGAGGCGGCAGCAGCAGTCCTGACGTACCAACCTTTCCTCCTTCAGTGCCCAAAGCAGCAGTGATCCTACCATTTCCATCTCTCCCTTTCCCCCTTTCACACCCTCTACCATCTCTCTCTGATCCTCTTTTGCCATCTTTCCCTTTCCTGTCCCCCTCTGTCCTTCCCCAAGACCATCTCTCTCTCCTGCCCCCTCCGCACTCCCTGAAGTCTATCTCTCCCTATCCCCTACCATCTCTCCTGGTCCCCCTAGTAGACCCTCTGTCATTCTCATCCATCTGTCTCTGTCTCTCTCTCCTCACCTCCTGCCTCTGCGGAGCTCCGGCAGCTCCTCCTCCAGCCAGGCTTCAGCCATCTTCCGCCGTGGCCTTCAGCTGCCTCGGGGGATTCTTGCGCATGCACACTCCTACCTGCGGTGCCCTACAGCGCACGGAAAATGGGAGCACGCAGTTGAGAGTGCGCATGCGCGCTTAGGGCTTTATTATATTAGATGGCCCAAGGCCTGCAATGCAGAAAGACTCCCCATCCTCCCATCTAATTTCAGCAATCTAGTATAACTAATAGGGAGAAAGGTGGGAGGTGGGGTAACACTGGTGGAGAACAGGGTAGGGGCATGGCAGGGGGCGAGACTGGTGGGAAGCAGGGGCGTGGCAGGGTACTGTTGGAGGGCAGGGTCGTTTTCTCTTTTTTTGCCTTTACAAATATGGTAACCCTAATGAGGGAGGCCCGCCTCCTGTGTATGCTCATTTTTTTACAATGCCCGGGGGAGGGGGCCTCCTCGCATATGCCGAGTTTCACAAAATCCAAGCATGTCCTGGGGGGGGGGGCAGGAAACACACTGCCAACAGCCAGGCTTCACATGGAGGAAGGATCTGTGCACCACCCCCCACCCTCACTCTGGACTCAACCCCTCCCCTCCCTAATAATCTGAGGTCTGGCTATACAGCTGCTCCCTCACTGTGCTTTTTGATGAGCGTCTTATGGGATATTTCCTTAACCCAACTGAACGGAGTTTTATTTTATCTTAATTAAATATTTGCAGTGCTTTATTTTGTTAGTGTCAGGTTAACCTCTCTGGTCACGCACAAGCAACTGATCTATATTTCCCTAAAATCGTGTTAAAAAGGGGCGTGGGAATGAATAAAGTCGTGGAGCTCATGGAAACAGTGAACTCATTGTTCGTAAGTGGAGTTTTGCTCCACACGCTCCCTGAATAGGTTGCCAGTTCTTTAGTGTTCGGAAATGAAAGGAAGATGTTTTCTTCCGAGTACAGTATTTACACGTCGCAAAACTTTGTGCAACTATTTTTGTAGTAGCAAAGGGCTTCCTGTTTGAGTGAGGTAATACTCATTAAAATGTGTCCTATTTAGGAACGCAGACCAGACATGAGAAAGAATTCTCTACCCAGTTAACAAGATCAAGCCCTGGAACGAATAAGAGCCGCTTTCAAGAAGCGACTTCCCCCCTCCCCTACTGTTCTCTCCTTCCCTTCATACCTCCCTTTTCACTTTTTTAAAATCTCAATGTACTTTGCTCCATCCTGTCCCCATATCCCTTCTGTATCATTATGTTCCTGTCTCTTCTGTCTCTTATATTTTAACTAACATAGTAGATGACGGCAGATAAAGACCCGAATGGTCCATCCAGTCTGCCCAACCTGATTCAATTTAAATTTTTTTTAATTTTTCTTCTTAGCTATTTCTGGGCAAGAATCCAAAGCTTTACCCGGTACTGTGCTTGGGTTCCAACTGCCAAAATCTCTGTTAAGACTTACTCCAGCCCATCTACACCCTCCCAGCCATTGAAGCCCTCCCCAGCCCATCCTCCACCAAACGTCCATACACAGACACAGACCGTGCAAGTCTGCCCAGTAACTGGCCTAGTTCAATATTTAATATTATTTTCTGATTCTAAATCTTCTGTGTTCATCCCACGCTTCTTTGAACTCAGTCACAGTTTTACTCTCCACCACCTCTCTCGGGAGCGCATTCCAGGCATCCACTACCCTCTCCGTAAAGTAGAATTTCCTAACATTGCCCCTGAATCTACCACCCCTCAACCTCAAATTATGTCCTCTGGTTTTACCATTTTCCTTTCTCTGGAAAAGATTTATTTTTTTATCCATTCTTTTTAAATTTAGTATTGTAAACCATCTAGGTACACTTCTCCCTCCGTATTCGCGGGGGATGCGGGTGAATACCGAAAAACCGCAAATAACTTTTTGCATGCTATTCGCGGTTTTTCAGTAAAATAGACCTGAAAAAGATAATAAACCGTGAATAACCCGACCTGCGATTTGCTCTGTCCAACGCCAGGAGCAGCAACTTCCTTCAGGAACCACCGGGAGCAGCGATTTCCAATGTGAAACGCCGGGTTCTGTGATGAAAATTAGGGGGTGGAGTCAGCAGCCGAAAAATCGCGAATAAGTGAATCCGCAGATACGGAAACCGCGGATACAGAGGGAGAAGTGTATACTTTGATAGACGGTATAACAAGGACAGAATAAACTTGAAACTGTGTTATGTGTTTTCCGTCTTGTACTCTTAGAATATTTTCTAAGGGTTCAACTCAGCAGAGGCAGAGCAAGCGAAGAATGTTTAAATCTGTTAGCTCAGAAATGTCTGGCCTCACGAGATGAAAAGAATTTATTGCTGTGTTAGATGGAAAGAACATAAGGTGAGCATGAATGATTCATGACTGGTTTTGCAAACATTTTTTGTCCTCAAGAATGAGTGGCCTGACAACTTTTGGGAGCGAGAAGCCGCATGAGCAAAACAGGTTTTACCCCTTTTCTGCCCAAGACAGTTCTTACAAACACATTCATTTTCTGGTGTTATGGATAAGCTAGCATTTGGTAATTTCCTACACTAGAATCAATTGCAGATAAGATTGCCAACTGGATCCAGGTTCACTCAACAGGGCTGAACCAGCCCTGGGTTTGCCCCATTGCACGTAGGGACTTGTAGTCTTGCTTTTTTTAGGGAATGCAATGAGGAAAGCAGAACAAGGGAATGGGGGACTTGTATACCGCCTTTTTGTGGCTTTGGCATTTCAAAGCTGACATTCAAAGCTGAGGGCACTGGAGGATTAAGCAACTTGCCCAGGGTCACAAGGAGCAGCACCGGGATTCGATCTCACAACCTCTGGGTGCAGAGGAAGCAGCTGTAAAAGTGAGCCACACCTTCAGTATCGCAATTCTTATGTGAGCTGTGTATAGGACAATCAAGCCATTATGACATCACTGATGAAGTTGGCTCTTAGGCACTGGTGGAATGAGGCATTATGACATAAGAACATAAGAAGTTGCCTCCGCTGAGGCAGACCATAGGTCCATCCTGCTCAGCGGTCCGCTCCCGCGGCGGCCCATCAGGCCCATTGACTGAGCAATGGTCTATACCTATCTATACCCCCCAATCCCTTTTTCTTCTAGGAATCTATCCAAACCTTCTTTGAAACCATTTAGTGTTTTCTTGTCTACAACAGCCTCTGGGAGCGCGTTCCATGTATCCACCACCCTCTGAGTGAAAAAGTACTTCCTAGCGTTTGTTCTAAACCTGTCGCCTTTCAATTTCCCCCAATGCCCTCTTGTGCTTGTGGTGCCCCTTAATTTGAAAAATCTGTCCCTGTCTACTTTTTCTATGCCCTTCAGGATCTTGAAGGTTTCTATCATGTCTCCTCTAAGTCTTCGCTTCTCCAGGGAGAAAAGTCCCAACTGCTTCAATCTGTCGGTATATGGGAGATTTTCCATTCCCCTTATCAGTTTGGTTGCTCTTCTTTGTACTCCCTCAAGTACCGCCATGTCTTTCTTGAGGTACGGCGACCAGTACTGGACACAGTACTCCAGATGCGGCCGTACCATTGCACGATACAGCGGCATGATAACTTCCTTCGTCCTGGTTGTAATACCCTTCTTAATGATACCCAGCATTCTGTTTGCTTTCCTAGAGGCTGTGGCGCATTGCGCCGATGCCTTCAGTGTTGCGTCTACCATCACTCCCAGGTCTCTCTCCAGGTTACTAACCCCTAGTGGTGTTCCCCCCATTTTGTATGTGAACATCGGGTTCTTTTTCCCCACGTGCATGACCTTGCATTTCCCCACGTTGAAGCTCATCTGCCATTTTTCGGCCCACTTTTCCAGCCGCGTTAGATCCTTTTGGAGATCCTCGCAGTCTTCCTTGGTTTGAGCCCTGCTGTATAGTTTGGTGTCATCTGCAAATTTAATGACTTCACACTTAGTTCCCGCCTCTAGGTCATTTATGTAGATATTGAACAAGAGCGGTCCCAGCACCGACCCCTGCGGAACTCCGCTCGTGACCCCTTTCCAGTCTGAGTAGTGGCCCTTTACGCCAACCCTCTGCTTCCTGTTTGACAGCCAGTTTTTGATCCATCGGTGGACCTCCCCTTGTACCCCGTGGTTCCATATCTTTTTAAGCAGTCTCTCGTGTGGCACCTTGTCGAAGGCTTTTTGGAAGTCAAGGTAAATGATGTCTATAGATTCCCCTTTATCCACCTGGCTGTTCACTCCCTCAAAGAAGTACAATAAGTTTGTGAGGCATGACCTACCCTTACAGAAGCCATGTTGACTTGGTTTTAGCTGCCCATTTTTTTCGATGTGCTCACAGATGCCGTCTTTAATCAGTGCCTCCATCATCTTTCCCGGGACTGAGGTCAGGCTCACCGGCCTGTAGTTTCCCGGGTCCCCCCTTGCGCCCTTTTTGAAGATGGGCGTGACATTTGCTATTTTCCAATCCTCCGGGATCTCTCCGGTTTTTAAGGATAGGTTGCATATCTGTCGAAGTGGCTCCGCTATTACGTCTTTTAGTTCCTTGAGTACCCTTGGGTGAATGCCATCCGGACCCGGCGATTTGTCGCTCTTTAGTCTGTCAATCTGCTTGAGTACATCCTCTTGGCTTACCTCTAAATCGACCAGCTTATCTTCTTGGTCTCCTATTACGATCTCCTCGGGTTCTGGAATGTTGGTTATATTCTCCATCGTGAAGACTGACGTGAAGGACTCATTTAACCTGTCAGCTATCTCTTTCTCTTCTTTTACAACTCCCTTTCGGTCTCCATCGTCCAATGGTCCCACTTCTTCTCTCGCCGGTTGCTTCCCCTTCACGTATCTGAAGAACGACTTGAAGTTTGTTGCTTCCTTTGCCAGTCTCTCTTCGTATTCTCTTTTTGCTTTTCTAATCACTCGGTGACACTCTTTCTGGTGTTCTTTGTGCCTTTTTTGGTTCTCCTCTGTTTGGTCTTTTTTCCATTTTCTGAACGATGCTTTCTTGTCGCTTATCGCCTTCTTCACTGCACTTGTTATCCACACTGGGTTTTTTGTTCTATTTTTTTTGCACCCTTTTCTGAACTTGGGGATGCATATGCTTTGTGCTTCGTGCACAGTCTCCTTGAGTAAGGTCCAGGCTTTTTCTACGGATTCCGTCTTCCCTATGTTGCCTTTGAGCTTCTTTCCCACCATTTTTCTCATGGCATCATAATTTCCTTTTTTGAAGTTGAGTGCCGTCGTTGTGGTTCTTTTCCCCTTTGATGATCCAATTTCAAGCTTGCACTGGATCATGTTGTGATCGCTGTTACCTAGTGGGGGTAATACCGCCACCTCCTTTGCTGGCCCCCCTAGTCCGTTAAAGATTAGGTCAAGAGTGGCATCGCCCCGTGTTGGTTCCGTGACCAGCTGCTCCATGAAACAGTCCCTCGTGACTTCTATGAATTTTGTCTCTCTTGCGCAGTTTGAGTGCCCAATACTCCAGTCTATCCCAGGATGGTTGAAGTCCCCCATCACCACCACATTTCCGCTTCTGCATACCTGTTTCAGTTCAGCCTCCATCTCCTGGTCGATTTCTTCCGGTTGTCCAGGTGGGCGGTAGTACAGACCCAGTTTAATGTCTGCTCCTGCTCCTCCCTGTAGCTTAACCCATAGTGATTCCAGGCCATCCGCCCGTACTGTTGTTTCCGTCCTGGCTGATGGTATGGAGTCTTTTATGTACAGCGCTATTCCTCCACCCTTTTTATGTGTCCTGTCTCTCCTGTATAGTTTGTACCCTGGTATGGCCACATCCCATTGATTGTCCTCGGTCCACCACGTTTCTGTGACTCCAATTATGTCTAGGTCCTTATTGCTGGCTGTGATTTCCAGTTCTCCCATTTTGGCCCTCAGGCTCCTAGCATTTGTGTATAGGCAGTTTAAGACCCAGTTTTTTGTCCTCTCTCTTTGTTTCCCTTGTGCTTTGGTATTCCTGCAGTTTCCCTCATGGTTTGCCAGCCCCTGAGCTTCGTCCTCCTCCCGTTGTGTGTGTGTGACGTCCTCTGCCTGTTTCCCCTGCGCCTCCTGCTCTCCTAATTCCCACTCAGTCCTGGGCTCTTTTTCACAATGACTTTGCCCCTCTGTTTCCTGTTGTTCTGTATTGGTCCCGCTTACCTGGTCCATTTGTGCCCTCGATCCCTGCAATGCGTCTTTAGGTCTTTTTTCAACCCATACACCCTCAGACCCGAGTCCTCTTTTACAATGTCCCAGTTCAGTATCTTTGTCAGGTACTGATGTCCGATGTGTCGAGGTCAGGTCGACTATCGGCTTTCCCCTTCTTCTCAGTTTAAAGCCAAGTCTATGACGTTCTGGATGTTGCGTGCCAGCATCCTCGTCCCAGCTGTGCTAAGGTGCAGTCCATCTCTTCTGTAGAGCTTGTTCTTCCCCAAGAAGGTAGTCCAGTTCCTAACAAAGTGGAAGCCCTCCTCCTCGCACCATCTCCTCAGCCAAAAGTTAATTGATTGTAGTTCGCTCTGTCTCTTTGTGTCCGCTCTCGGTACTGGCAGGATCTCTGAGAAGGCTATCTTCCTTGTCCTTAGTCTCAGTTTCCTCCCCAGGGTCCTGAACTGGTCTGTTAGTGTAGTCCTGTTGAAGTTTCTCCTGCTGATATCGTTGGTTCCGATGTGGATCACTACTGCTGTCTCCTCCGTCTCGGCTCCCTCCAGGATCCTCTCGATATTGTTGATGATGTCTTTTGTTCTTGCCCCCGGGAGACATGTTACCAGTCTGTCCTCTCTCCCTCCGGCTATGTGACTGTCTACTCCTCTCAGGATTGAGTCCCCGACCACAATAGCCGATCTCCCCTTCTTCAACTGTCTCTCTGGTCTCAGATCTGTGTCATATGTGTAGTCCGTTTGTCCGTTCTCTGGGCTCTGCTGTGTCTCCGCCCCTGGTCTCAGGTCTGTGTCATCTGCGCAGTTCGCTAGTCCTTTCTCCTGGCTCTGATGGATCTCCTCCTCCTCTGCCTGCCCAGGTCCTCCGCAAGGTCCTAGTTCCATGGTGTCTGGTGATTCCTGTCGTCCAACTGTCGGTTCCCTCCTGGTGTGTTGGTGGTCCTGTGCCTCTACCATCTTGCAGGCCTCCTCAATGAATTTCTCGAGCTCCCTAACTTGTTCTGCGATGTGGCTTTCTCTGGCGGTGTCCACGGTTGTCCAACACTGTTCTTCCAGGGTGCACAGTCCCTCCAGTTCTTGTACTCGAACCTGCAGTCTCCCGACCTCCTTCTTCAGGCTATCCAGTTCCTGACATCGATTGCAAATGTATACCTGCCTCCCGGAGGGGAGGTAGTCATACATATGGCACTCGATGCAGAAAACTGGGTAGCTCCCCTGGGTTCCTGTAGCCTCCATTCCTGTAGCCTCGGTGATTTGGGAGCGGTGCCTGACGTGCAGTTATCTGAAAAAGTAGAGAGAGAGAAAGTGATAAGAGGAGAATAGAATATTTTTTTTTTTTTTTATCGCCCACCTACCCCTTGGAACAAATCCTCTGATCTCGTTCTCGAAACCATATCAAACGCCTTCCTCAAATTTCAAAGGCTCTTGATCATCGGGGACATCAATCTTCACCTTGACGACAATACCAACAAGGATACGATCGAACTGAAGAGCTTCCTCGCCTCTCTCGGTTTTTCACCCCCTTCATCATCCCCATCCCATGAAAAGGGTCACACTCTAGACCTTATTACTTTCCTTGATCTTACCGCCTACAAAACCTCAGCCGGTGACACCCGCTGGGAACAGGTCCCCTGGTCTGACCACTTCCTTGGGACCTTCTCCATCCCCATTTTCATGTCACATCTCGGGGCCCCTCCCCTCTCCTCTAATTCCATCACCATTCGCAAAAAAATTTCAAGCGACCTGTTCTGGATAAAATTCCTCAAACAACTCTCTTCCGCTCCTAAGCCTGCACACCCTGAATCCAACTGGCAAAACTGGACCGCCCTCTCCGAATCCACCTACCACTCCCTCGCCCCCCTTTCCACCAAATCCATCTCTTATCCTCGAAAAGCCCCCTGGTACCTCCCTTACCATAGAGAACTAAAGCAGAAATGTCGAGCCCTGGAGCGCAAATGGAAAAAAATCTAACTCCCCTACAGATAAACAATCCTGGAGAGCCAACATTAAGCACTATAATTCTGCATTAAAAAAAAGCAAGAAAGAACTTCTATGGCGAGAAAATCTCCAGATCCAATAACCAGAGCAGTACACTTTTCAAAATCTGGTGCTCTCTAACCTCCAAAAAAGACTCCACCTCTTTCCCCTCCTCTCCCTCAGTCGATGTTCTAGCAAATTTCTTCAATGATAAGGTCACTACCTTACGATGCTCCTTCCCACCTGCAGTCTCCTACAACTCCCTGGTGCTCACTGACCCCAACCCTACTCTACCGGCCTCCAGCGTTATCCCAGCCGATAGACTCTGGGCTACCTTTGACCAAGTATCCGATTCCACCATCCTCAAACTCTGTCTCAAAATGAAATCCTGCAATTGTTCTTTAGACCCTTTCCCCTCCTACCTCTATGAGGAAATACCCACTCAAGCCATCTCTTCCATTACCAAACTCCTAAACTCCGCTCTACATTTGGGCCTTTTCTCCCCAGAAATGGGCCATATCGCCTTAACCCCTCTATTGAAAAAACCTGACCTCGACCTTTCCACTCCATCCAGCTATCGCCCAATAGCAAATATCCCTCTCCTAACCAAGATGCTTGAGTCCATCATATCGACTCAACTCTCTTCCTACCTAGAGAAATTCTCCATCCTCTTGCCCTACCAATACGGCTTTCGCCCCAATTTCAGCACCGAATCCCTACTGACCTCCCTAATCTCCAAGGTCCAACAAGTTCGCCGTCCTCTTGCAATTTGACCTCTCTGCCGCTTTCGATGTTGTTCATCACGACATTCTACTTTACCAACTTTCCGAGATTGGCATCACCTCCACTGTCCTTGAATGGTTCTCAAAATTCCTTCGTTCCCGTTCCTACATTGTCAACATGAATGGCACCTCATCCTTCCCCTGGACACCAATCTGTGGAGTCCCACAAGGTTCACCTCTATCTCCTATCCTCTTCAACATTTATATGTCCTCCCTAAAACTCCTCCATCTATCCCCCCTTGAAACAATCTACACCTATGCTGACGACATCCTTGTCCTTCTCGAGACCGACTCGAACCTCACTGATCTCTCATTGAACATATCCTCCTGTATCTCTAACCTCCATTCTTGGGCCCACACCGTCCAAATGAAATTGAATGAATCCAAGACAAAACTACTTTGGCTTGGCCCAAAATTAGCTCAGCTACCCCCCTCAATCCCACTGTCTTCCGGCTCCTCTCTGCAGCTCGAATTCTCCAGCAAGGTCCTGGGCGTCATCATTGATTCTACACTGTCCTTCAACGACCACCTCAACTCCCTGGTAAAAAAATGCTATTTCAGCCTTCACATGCTGAGGTCAGTAAGATCCTGTTTCCATCAAAAACATTTCGCCGTTCTCGTCCAATCCATCATCCTCTCCAGACTGGACTATTGCAATTCCATCTTCATAGGCCTAACGAAGAAAAACCTCCACAGACTCCAACGGATCCAAAATGCCGTGGCCAAGCTTATCTTTGCTAAAAGTAAATTCGATCACGTCTCACCACTACTTTCCAAGCTTCACTGGCTTCCGATAACTTCCAGAGTCCACTTCAAATGCATCAGCCTAACTTTCAAGATCCTCCACGGCATCCTTCCTCCATTAATTCCACTCTCCTGGAATTCCTCAAATCGTAGTACCTCCAGACCTACCCAAAAATCGAAACTATCCTTCCCCTCACTAAAAGACATTTCCCACCCAGGAAAACTGGGGTCTTCCCTCCTCTTCAGATTCACCGAGCTCTGGAATAACCTCACCTCCCCCCTTCGGAACCTGAGTGCCCTCCAACCCTTCCGCAAACATCTGAAAACCTGGCTTTTCTCTAAAATCTAACTCTCCCTCCTCTCTGACTTTCTAGCTCTCTAACATTCTTCTTCCCTCCGATCTTCATCTAACCCTTTCCCTGGAGTTCCTTTCTCATTACAATCCCTGTAAACCGTGCCGAGCTCCACGACCATGGAGAAGGCGCGGTATAAAAACCTAAGGTTTAGTTTAGTTTAGCTCTGGAGTGTTGGTACTCTTTGGATTTCTGCCAGGTACTTGGGACCTTGGTTGTCCACTGTTGGAAACAGGATAGAGGGCTTGATGAAAAGGAAAGGGAATGGGGGACTTGTATACCGCCTTTTTGTGGCTTTGGCATTTCAAAGCTGACATTCAAAGCCGAGGGCACTAGAGGATTAAGCAACTTGCCCAGGGTCACAAGGAGCAGAACTGGGATTTGATCTCACAACCTCTAGATGCAGAGGCAGCAGCTGTAAAAGTGAGTCACACCTTCAGTATCGCAATTCTTCTGTGAGCTGTGTATAGGACAATCAAGCCATTATGACATCACTGATGAAGATGGCTCTTAGGCACTGGTGGAATGAGGCATTATGACATCATAGTCTCAGCTCTGGAGTGTTGGTACTCTTTGGATTTCTGCCAGGTACTTGGGACCTGGGTTGGCCACTGTTGGAAACAGGATAGAGGGCTTGATGAAAAGGAAAGGGAATGGGGGACTTGTATACCGCCTTTTTGTGGCTTTGGCATTTCAAAGCTGACATTCAAAGCTGTGGGCACTAGAGGATTAAGTGACTTGCCCAGGATTTGTTCTCACAAGCTCTGGGTGCAGAGGCAGCAGCTTGACCAGTGAGCCACAGCCCTTCCTCCATACAGGTACTTATTTTGTACCTGGGGCAATAGAAGGTAAGTGTCTTGCCCAGGGTCACAAGGAGCTATAGTGAAAATTGAACCCAGTTCCCCAAGGTCGTAGGTCACTGCACTAACCAGTAGGCTACTCCTCCTCAGGTCCCTGAATGCATTGGGATAAACCCAGGATCGGATCAGCCCTGTCAAGCAAATCTGAATCCAGTTGGCAATTCCAATTGCATTCCCTGTCCAAAATCCAGTGAATCCATTTCTCCATATAAACATGGCAGATGAAATAATGATGGCAGATAAAGACCGATTGGCTCATCCCATCTGCACATTAGCTACCTGCCAGATGTCAGGAGATTGGTTGTCTGACAGATGACAGAGGGAACTTGCTTGGAGGAAAGGAAGGCGAGGATGGAGCGTCTCAGGGATCGATACTGGGGCCAAATTCTATTTAATATACAGCATTTGTGAGCAACATTGCCAAAGGTTAGGAGGAAATATTTGCCTTTTGGTGGATGACCCCAGTGGGAGTAGAAAACATGAGAAGAGGTCTACAACAATTAGAAGAATGGTCTAAGGACTGGCAGTTGAAATTTTACATGACGTACTACTACTAAATCATTTCCATAGTGCTACTAGACATAGGCAGCGCTGTATATCAAAACATAGAAGAAACAGTGCCTGCTCAAAAGAGCTTACAATTAGACAAACTGGACAAGAAGGTGCATCAATACACAGTGCTCAGGTGGGGGGAATATCAGAGGGAAGGATAAGACAGATCTTGGTGCTTAGCAGGTGGGTTGTAGTTTTGGAATTGAAAGCATCTTCAAAGAAGTGGACTTTGAGGCTGGATTTGAAGACTGCCAGAGACGGAGCTTGATGGACAGAGTCAGGGCATTTGTTCCAGGTATATGGTGCAGACAAGTAGAAGGGACGGAGTCTAGAGTTGGCCATAGAGGAAAAGGGTACAGATAAGAGACTTTTTTGATGAGCAGATTGCCTGTGGGGAGTGTGTGTGGAGAGATGAAAGAGGAGAGATACTGAGGAGCTGCAGAGTGAATACAGTTGTAGGTCACTAAGAGGAGTTTGGACTGTATGCAGAAGTGGATAGGGAGCCAATGAAGTGACTTGAGGAGAAGCATAATGCGAGTATAGCGACATTGGCAGGATAGGAGGCGTGCAGCAGAGTTCTGAGCAGATTGAAGGGGAGAGAGATGGTTTAGCGGAAGGCCAGTAAGAAGCAGATTGCAGTAGTCTAGGTGAGAGGTGACGAGGGTCTTGGCAGTGCACTCAGAAAGGAAGAGTCCGATTTGAGTGATAGAGGAGAAAAAGAAACAACAGGTTTTGGCAGTCTATTGGATATGTGAAGAGAAGGAAAGAAATGAGTCAATGATTACCCCAAGCTTTATGAGCCGACAAGATGAGGGTGTTGTTCGCAGAATTGGAGAATGAGGAAAGAGGAGAGACAGGTTTAGGTGGAAAGATAAGGAGCTCAGTCTTGGCCATGTTTATTTTTAGATGGCAGTAAAACATTCAACTAGTGGTGTCAGACAAACAGGGTGAAACTCAGGGCTGAATGTCTGCCAAGATTTCAGGTGAATAGAGATAGATCTGCAAGTCGTCGGCATAGAGATGATACTGAAAGCCGTAGAAGGAGATTAGAGCACCAAGAGAAGTGTAGATGGAAAAAAAAAAGTGATCCCAGAATAGAGCCTTGAGGTTCACAGATTGACCGCAGGGTGGCGGTGGAGGAGGATCTACCACAGCATACACTAAAGGTGCCATAGGAAGAAAACCATGTGGTAACCGAGCCCTGAAATTCAAGTGAGGACATCGTATTGATGAATAGGTGATAATTTACCATGTCAAAAGCTGTGGACAGATCAAGAAGGATGAGGATGGAGTGGAAGCCTTTCGAATTGGCCAGGAGCAGGTGACTGGAGACTTTCGTAAGGGCAGTTACTTTAGAATGAAGAGGGTGAAAGCCCAATTGAAGCGGATCAAAGATAGCATGAGATGAAAGAAATCAAGACAATGTCAGTGAACAGAGCATTCAAACAGATTGGATAAGAAGGGGAGGAGGGAGAGAGGACAATAGTTGGAAGGGCAGGTAGGGTCCAGCGAGGGTTTTTTGAGGAGTGGTGTAACAATGGCATGTGTGAATGTGTCGGTCACAGCTGCATTAAAGAGTGATAGGTTGAGGATAAGGCAGATAGAGGGGATAACAATAGGAGTGGGAATGGTAAGTAGATGGAATCTAGTGGATTACAGGACCCACGACAACATAAATTCACTAGAGATAGGTCTTGCTAGACAATTTTGATCAATTTCTTTGACTGGGTGATCACAGAATTAGATGGAGGGAGAGCACTAGATGTGGCAACAGAGATGGGATCAGAGGAACAGGTGGTGAGTTTGGATGGGGAAAGAAAATGTGCAGTTTTCTCCTTAGTAATTTCAAGAATGGAAGATAATTTAGCAAGGGTTGAGGGGGGAGGGGTGGTAGAGCAGACTGGGGAAGGTGGTTCAGTTGAGAACTCAAGGTTAATTTTGTGAACCTTGTAGAAGTACTCAGCCATAGTCTGGCGGGAGAGTGAGGAGATGTTTGAGGTGGGGGGACCTTGAGTAAGGAGTTCAGGGTGGCAAAAGGCAGTGAGGGTTGGAACTGAGAGAGTCAGTCAGGTGGGTATAGTAATCTTGGTTGGCAAATGAGGTAGTGAATTAGAAGAAGGTCAGGAGGAATTTGAAATGAATGAAGTTAACATGAGTTCAGGATTTGAGCCAAAGCCATTCAGCAGACCTGGCACAGGAACATAAATAGCGAATTTTAGTGCTTAGCCAGGGCTGGGGTTTGGGAGCCTTATAGAAAATGGGACAGGGGGGAGTGAGGGTATTTAGAACAGAGGATAGAGTGGTGTTATAGGAGGAAACAGTCTCATTTACAGACTTGTGTAGCATAGTGGTAGAGAGGAGTGGCAAAACGACTGTGGAGAGAGTGAAGGGTCGATGGCCTGAAGATTCCTTAATGTACAGGTGGA
Source organism: Geotrypetes seraphini (assembly GCF_902459505.1). Lineage (NCBI taxonomy): Eukaryota > Metazoa > Chordata > Amphibia > Gymnophiona > Dermophiidae > Geotrypetes > Geotrypetes seraphini. The sequence continues at coordinate 18,679,298 of NC_047087.1, read as the reverse complement.
GATTGGTCGGGGCTGATGGATTGTGAAAGTTATCAGATGGGGAAGGATTGCCATGGAGAAATTTGTGATAGAGCAGTTGAAGAAGACGACAAAATCAAGGCAGTGGTCATTCTGGTGGGTGGGGGTGCGGGTCCATAGCTGAAGATCAAATGAGGATCCTAGGGTTAGAAGCCTAGAAGCATGAGTTAGAGAGGTTGTTACCATGGATGTTGAAATCTCCAAGGATGAGGGAGGAGAAGGATGTTCAAGAAAGAGGGAAAGCCAGGAGTCAAAGTCAATGAGGAATGAAGAGATCAGGGAGTCGGTAAATGACAACTATGCGGAGGGGTAGAGGCGCAAAAAGACGGATAGAGTGGACTTCAAAGGAAGAGAAGCAGTGAGACTGAGGTGGAATAAGGTGTTGAAATATACACGAAGGTAAGAGCAGTAGCCCAATGCCACCTCCACAACCAGCCGGGTGAAGATTATGGGAGAACAGGTAGCCTCCATGATACAAGGCAGCAGCCAAAGTAGAGTCATCCTGGCAGATTTAGGTCTCAGTCAGTGTAAGTAGATGGAAAGATCAAGATATGAAGAGGTTGTGGACATAGGCAAGCTTTTTGGAGACAGAGCAGACATTCCAAAGGGCACATGAGAAGGGCAGGGAAGAGGGGGGGAAGGAGGGAGACAGAAATAAGATTAGTGACATTGTGGTGTGATTTGCATGAATAGAGTGGGAATTGGTTGGGAGGACCTGTGATGGGGTTGATATCCCCAGCAGATTGCAAAAGAAGGAAAAAGAAGGAGCAAGAAGTTACGGGTGAGAGAAGGGGAAGCAAGGGAGAACCTACTGTATCGCAGGCAAAATGTTTGCAGGGAGAATGGGGACGGCTGAATGAGAGGGAGAAAGTGTTGAAGTTTTAGGGCAGAGAAGACAAAGGGAGGGTGAGGTAATGGATTAAAAAAGTGAGCGATGTGGTGTTAAGGCGTTCAGTGGTTTGGGGTGAAGGGAGAGGTTGGGGTATCAGGAGGAAGAAGAGTGCAGAAGTCATAAGGGGCCGAAATCTAAAACATAGGCTAAGTCACAGGCCAAATTTTTTATTAAGATACATAGGGTATTAAAGTACGCTAACCGATTTAGCGCATGCTAAATACACACCTTAATAAAAGGACCCCTTAGTCTTAATAGAAGTATAGGGTTACAACCTCTCCAACCTAGTGGTACTCACAATCTTTTTTTTTTTTTTTTAAATGTACTTGAGGCAATAGAGTTAATTTGACTTGCCCGGGCTCACAAGGACCACTAGGCTACTCTTCCCATACAGATGGAACTGCAGCAGATAACAAATATTGGGCTGTGTGGATCGAAGATAATTGTGACATCGCAGGCAGCACAACAAACCCCCCCCCCTCACTTTTCTTAGTCCAATGTTCCCCACGAGCTACACCTTATTCGTCAGTATTTCAGGATATCTATCATGAATACAAATGGGAAAGATTTCAGTCAATGTTTGGAATGCATGCAACTCTTTCTTAGCTTTTTTTTTTAATAAGAATTTATTTTTTATCAAATGATAACACAAAGAAAAGGCATTACAATGTATGAAGAACAAATAAAGAACAATTAAATATACTCCATTATAAGACCACGAACCCTTATAAATGACGGTGAGCAAATGAATCAGAAGCAGTAGAAAGCTGTAGTCGTGCCAACTGTGGCAGGAGCACAGTCGCTGCCCTGGCACCCGCAGTGAAGGACGTCTTGTCAGAGCTAAGCATGGCGCAACGCATCCTGCATTAACCTACAGCTGATGTGGCGCATGTACCCGATTGGGTAAAAAAATGTCTGGCAGTGGGCCAACTTAAGTGCAATTTGGAATTGTCTGGCGGGCCAAATTTTATTACACTGCGGGCCAGATTTGGCCCAAGAGCCGGAGTTTGACACCCCTCTTCTAGAGGTAAGATGCTGGACTGGGATTTTAGCACCCTTTATTATCAATGTCCTGAGCCAGTGCCTCACTTGATCCAGCAGGAGGAGGAGACATGAGAGAGAGGGGAGAGATACGGAATCGCAGGTGTTATGACAGAGAAGTAGAGAGATACCAGAGGGGAAGTGCCAAGGCAAAAGTTGGGTCAGGGCTCCACAGTCCCTTGAGCTGGCCCTGACCTAATCTTTATTAACAAAGGCTCTTGATGTCCTGCATGTTGGCATTCAGATTCAGCAAGCCTCCTTTCTATGAACACAGAGGATCTAGAATCAGAAAAGAATAGTAAATAGTGAAGAACTAAGGCCAATACTGGGCAGATTTGCACGGTCTGTGTCTATATATGGCCGTTTGGTGGAGGATGGGCTGGGGAGGGCTTCAATGGCTGGGAAGATGTAGATCAGGGGTGCCCACACTTTTTTGGCTTGTGAGCTACTTTTAAAATGACCACGTCAAAATGATCTACCAACAATAAAATAAAAAACAAAAACACAAAGCACACTGTACGCACAGAAAATGTTAATTATCATTAATATTTGGTTCTTCTTTCAAAAGGGTCAAGGCAGATGACTTTAAAATATGCAATGTCACCTCAGTAACAACTATACAAAAATAGACAAATATACCCCCTCCCTTTTTACTAAACCGCGATAGCAGTTTTTAGTGCAGGGAGCTGCTCTGAATACCTCACGCTACTCTCGACGCTCATAGGCTCACTGCGCTAAAATCCAGTACTGCGGTTTAGTAAAAGGGGGCCATAGTGCAAAATATAGACATCAGATATAAATTCTCAAAATGGACACATTTTGATCACTAAATTTAAAATAAAATCAATTTTCCTATCTTTGTTGTCTAGTGATTTCATGAGTCTTTGGTTGCACTTTCTTCTTCTGACTGTGCATGCAATATTTCTTCCCTCCTTTCTGCCTCCTGCATGCTTCGTCTCCTCCAGACCTCATTCCATTCCCCAGCCAACATCTCTGTCCTTTCATGAGTCCAACTTTTTCTTCCTATTTCCCTGCCTGCCCTATGCCACCTGACACACTCCATTCCCTCCCCCTTTTCCTTCCCCTCTCCCTGCCCCTCCCCTTTCTTCCTTTCTGTCTCCCTGCCCCCTTTCTTTCTTTGTCTCCATGCCCCCCTTTCTTTCTGCCTGTATGCATGCCCTCCTTCATTCTTTCTGTCTCCATGCCCCTCTTCATTCTTTCTGTCTCCCTGTTTTTCCTCCCTATCTTTCTGTCTCCCTGTCTGTCTTTCTGTCTCCCCATTCTGCCTCCCTGTCTTTTTGTCTCCCCTTTTTTTTTCCCCAAGCCACCACCCGGGCTGTGATCTCGGCTGTGGTCTCTGAAACAGGCCCCCAAACCACTGCCGACGTTTCCGCCAAGTTCTCCCTGTTTCCCAACGCCGCAAAAGGCCAGTAGCCTTCCCCCCGATGTCAATTCTGATGTCGGGGGAGGGGGGAGGCTGGCTTTCCTAGCACTTCTGTAGTCGCTGCTGGCCAGTTGTGGCATCAGAGAACAGAGAAAATGCAAAGGCAATGCGAGTCAATCGCGGAGCCCAGGATGGGCTCCACAATCGACTCGTGTTGCCTTTGGGATCGACTGGTCGATCGCGATCGACCTTTTGGGCATCCCTGGTGTAGCATCCCTGGTGTAGATGGACTGGAGTGAGCTTTGACAGAGACTTAAGCAGTTGGAACCTAAGCACAGTACCAGGTAGAGCTTTGTATTCTTGCCCAGAAATAGTGAAGAAGAAAAAAAAAAAAAAAATATATATATATATATATATATCTAATATAATAAAATGGTAGGATGCGCATGCGCACTAAAAAAATCGTGTTCCCTGATCCGTCGCGGAAACACGATTGCGTATGCGCGGGTTTTAGGTCACCGAACTCCACCATGCCACGCCAGCCATGTCCGCCGCCAGCCTCAAGTTCCTGGGGGCCGGCAGCGTGAGCCGCCCGCCCGCTGCTGAGGCCCCGCCTCCTGCTTCCGCCCTACACGCCGACGCAAGACGCCGCCCAGCTGGTGCTGAGGCCCCGCCTCCCGCTTCCGCCCTACACAGCGACGCCAGACCCGGCCCTACAAAACGCTGAGGCCCGTCTTCCGTTTCCGACCTACACGGCGCCGGCACACCCGGCACCACATAACGGCCCTCACATCTGCGAACAGGGTTGCCATGGAAACAGAGGGGATCAGGAGCTAAAAAAAAACAAACAAACAGTGCACAAGGACAAACAAACAAACAGAGGGGATAAGGAGATTTAAAAAACAAACAAACAAACAACAGTGCACAAGGACAGAGACACACAGACACTCACAGAAGAACAGGGGGCTAAAGAGACAGATTGAAAAAAAATAACAAAACACTAAGGAGAAAGAGAGACACAGGTAAGGAGTGCTGCTGGACAGGCAGAGCAGGGAAGAGGGTCAGGGGAGCAGGGAAGAGGAACAGGGGAGCAGGTAAGAAGTGCTGCTGGACAGGGGGAGCAGGGAAGAATGACTGCGGAGCAGGGAAGAAGTGCTGCTGGACAGGGGGAGCAGGGAAGAGGGACAGGGGGAGCAGGTAAGGAGTGCTGATGGACAGGGGGAGGTAAAAGGAAGGGAGAAGACCTACTGCTGGACAGGTGGAACAGGCAAGGGGTGATGGTTGACAGCCGAGGAAAGAGAGAGACAGAAAGCGGCCAAGAGGAGAGAGAGAAAAAGAAAGAAAGAAATAAAGACACACACATCTATTCTAGCACCCGTTAATGTAACGGGCTTAAAGACTAGTGTATATATATATATATATATATATATATATATATATATATTTTTTTTTTTTTTTTAGATTGAATCAGGTTGGACAGACTAGATGGACCATTCGGGTTTTTATCTGCCGTCATCTACCATTGTTACGATGTTACTATGTTATCCATTTCATTTGACAATCCATCTTTAGCTATTAATATAGTCCATGTTAGGTAGTAAAGAAGATCCAGAAAAGAAGAGAAAAGGTAAAACAATATTTTTCATTTACTTATTTTGCAGAAAATAACTTCAACAACATGGTTAGCCTCGAGAAGCAAAAACAGAAACACCTGGGCTAACCCTGAAAGAAGCCAGGTAATAATAATAATAGTATTAGCTTTATTTATATCCTGTCATACCTTTCGGTTCAAGAGAGGCCGCATGAATGCAGCAAAGTTACATATGATAACCTGAAAATCTACAGCTGTAAACTATTTACACACATAAGATTTGGCTCTTTGATTAAACATTAAAAGCAGGCTTGAAAATGGAGCAATTAATTAATATTTTACTTCTGTTTTATTTTAATTTCTTGCAGTCAGAGAACAGCATTGTAAGGGCCGCTTTCTCAATTCAGCTGACTGGGTCGATATATTCAAAGTGTTTGAAATGGCCAGAAATGGCTCCTGCCTTTTTAAATCGCTTGTTCATAGCTAACTGGGTATATACAGCAGCACTTAACAAGATGATTAATGCCTGGTTAGCACTTTAGCTAAAACTGGCTACCTTGTGGGTGTTCTGGGGGGTGGAGTCAGCACTTAGCCAATTAAGTGCCGATATTCAGACTGCATAAAACAGAATCCTATCTTTATGTGTTTCATCAAAGTCAGCTGAATATCAGATTTAACTTGCTATGTTTTAACTGGCTGTGTATGGTTGGATATTTTAAGTCCAGTGTCCAGACATGGTTTGGCAGTGAATATCCAGGAATAAAGCTATCGTTGGACAACAAAGTTATGACTGCTGCTACCTGAATATCTACCCTGAAATTAATTATGGACCTCAACCTCTTCCTCTAATTCTTGCTTCCTAAACCTCATGCCCATGACCACCCCTAAGGTCCCACTCCTGAAATGCAACTTTCTTGGTCTCCGGAATACATTTGGTCAAATTATTCTCTAGAGATAAGTAGGGGCACTAAGATGTCCAGAAAATGTCATAAATCAGCACTTGGACATTTTTATCACCATAACATTCAAGGGTCAATTTTTTAAGTCAACTCTCTGGACATCTTGCTAGACGTCCGAGCCACTGCGCATCCAAAGTTCTAGGGGGGCGTGTTGGAGGCATATTGGGCAGGCTTTGGGCGTGCATAGACTTGGACATCTTGCGGTGATAATTGAACATTTCCCAAGACGTCCTGGATGAAACTTAGACATTATGGGCTAGACCTGTTTTAAAAGCGTCTGTGCCAAAAAGATCCCCAAACTGACCAGATGATCACTAGAGGAATTCAGTAATGACCCCCCCCCACACACACACACACACACTCCCCCAGTGGTCACTAAATATCTCCCACCCCACAAAGATCTGAATGAAACAGTACATACCTGTGTCTAGAACAGCAGCACCTGATATAGGAAAGCCTAGTAGAGCTGCACAGAGGTGTCCGATAACTATGATTTCGATTGCTCTTCCCAATGTGCATCACTTTGCATTTGTCCACATTGAATTTCATCTGCCATTTGGACGCTCAGTCTTCCAATTTCCTAAGGTCTTCCTGCAGTTTCTTTACAGTCTGCATGCATTTTAACAACTATGAACAGTTTAGGGTTATCTGCAAATTTAATCACTTCGCTCATAGTTCCAAGTTCTAGATCATTTACTAATAAGTCAAATAGCACCGGTCCCAGGACAGTTCCCTGCGGCACACCACTATTTACCTTCCTCCACTGAGAAAAATTACCATTCAACGCTGCCCTCTATTTTCTATCCAGTAACCAGTTCTTATCCACAATTGAACATTGCCTCCTATCACATGACTTTAATTTTCACAGGTGCCTCTCATGTCAAAAGCTTTCTGGAAATTTAGATACACTACATCAACCAGCTTGCCTTTATCCACATGTTTATTCATACCTTCAAAGAAGTCAATCAAATTGGTGAGGCAAGACCTCCCTCAGCTGAACCCGGGCTGACTCTGTCTTATTAAATCATGTTTGCCTACATTTTCCACAATTTTATTTTTTATAATTGTTTCCTCTAATTAGCCCGGCACAGAGGTCAGGCTTACTGGTCTGTAATTTCCCGAATCTCCCCTATTGGAACCCTTTTTCAAAATCGACGTAACATTGGCAACCCTCCAAATGATTTTAATCACTAACAGCAGATCAGCAATTTCATGTTTGAGTTCTTTCAGTATCCTGGGATGTATACCATCTGGTCCAGGTGATTTATAACTCTTTAACTTATCAATTTTGCTTGGTATCTTCCAGGTTCATAGAGATTTCTTTCAATTCCTCCACCTCATCACCCTTGAAAACCATTTCCGGTTCAGGTAGATTTCTTACATCTTTCGTAAAGACCAAAGCAAATAATTAATTCAGTCTCTCTACTATGGCCTTATCTTCCCTGAGCGCACCTTTTATTCCTTGATCATCCAAAGGTCCCACAGATTCCCTCACAGGTTTTCTGCTTTTGATATACCTATAAAAATTGTTACTATGAGTTTTTGCCTCTTTTGCAAGTTGTTCTTCATATCCTTATTTAGCTGTCTTTATCAATGCTTTGCATCTAACTTGCCAGTGCTTATGTCTTTTCTTATTTTCTTCACTGGGATCTTTTTTCCACCCTTTAAAGCAGTGGTATTCAACGCAGTCCTCAGGGACCACCTGGCCAGTCGGGTTTTCAGGATATTCACAATGAATATGGATGACAGAGACTTTGAAAACCCGACTGGCCAGGTGGTCCCTGAGAACTGGGTTGAATACCACTGCTTTAAAGAATGGTTTCTTGGCTGTAATAGCCTCTTTCACGTCACCTTTACACCATACCGGCTCTCGTTTTCTCTTTTTTCCACCTTTGTTAATATGTGGAATATATCTGGTCTGAGCTTCCACGATGGTATTTTTGAACCGCATCCATGCCTGGTTTACACATCTGACCTTTGCCACAGATCCTTTTAGCTTCTATTTAACTATTTTATCACAGTCGCCCTTGTGAAAATTAAATGCTGCTTCAGTAGATTTCTTTAACAACCAGTTAACAGCTCAAATTTGATCATGTTATGATCACTGTTTCCCAGTAGGGCCCAACACAGTTACCTCCTGAACTATGTCCTGCATTCTACTAAGGACCAAATCTAAAATAGCTTCCCTTCTTGTCAATTCCTGAACCAGTTGCTCCAAGAAACAGTCATTTATGACGTCTAGGAATTTTACCTCCCTAGCACGCTCCGATACAGCATTTATCCAGACAATGTTGGGATAGTTGAAATCACTTTAATTTACTAACTTATCCACAATACATCTGAAGGACAAGGCAAAAACCCTGACACTAATTATCAATCCTACAGCCTCGTTGGAAACCCAAAAATGAGAGAAAAAGGCCTCAGTTATGGTTCATATGGCCGTCAAAAAAATTCCCAGTCAGAAATGTTTTTCAAACTACCGGTACTTTTAAAAAAAAATTTTTAAAGGCTCCAAAGCTGCTTACTACTTAGCGCTAGAATTTAGACTTATCTTTCATAAAGCCAGCATCAAAAATGGAAACCAAACACTTAGCTTGTTCTTGGATTTGGTCTGTCTGTCAGTGCTTCCCCGCACAATGCAACTTCGACAGCGTTTCCAACTGCCAAAGAGCTGGTAGTCCAAGCAATCAGCAGTTGAAATCACCCATTATTATACTGTTGCCCAATTTGCCAGCTGTCCTAATCTCTGAAAACATTTCTTCAACTGTCTGCTTATTCTGTCCAGGTTATGTAAAGCTGCTCGTTTTGTGCAGAGCTCTACTGAAGGAATTAAGAGAGGCTACCTTCTATAAACCCCTTTTTGCTAACCCCTTCAAGATCCACCTCCTTCCTTAAAGGCCGTGAGAATGTGTCAGCATTGGTGAGCACATTTTTAGGTGTGCCCTCTTGCGCCATTTTATTGGCAGGCCTAAGTGCATCAAGAGATGCACAGAATTTATAGTATTCTATAAAGTACGTGGTGTAAATGCGAGTCATACCTATGCTCCTCCCATGCATGTGGCCCTTTGCAGTTAGGCACTATGGCATATAGGTGCCACTGTATAGAATAGTACCCTACCCTATCAATTAATGGCACCTTGATGCACCTAAGTGGCATGCACTTCTCGGCATCAGCTTATAGAACTGTTTTAAGTTTAATAAAAATTTGTATACTGCCTATCAGTTTGTACATAATAAAATAGGGTAACATACATTAAAACATATAGTCTGAGAAAAGCTGAGAGGGGAACCACGCATGATAAATACACTGCCTAGGTCCTCTTTTATTTCTTTATTGTTTACTTCTGAAAAGGTTTCCTATGACCATCAGTTTAAACCCATGTACATTCATGTTACCCCACTCGTATTAGTCTGGGCTATGGATATTAAAAAAAAAAAAGTGAACCGAAAGATAAAATGATAGACATGAATAACTAATGACCTTTAAATTAAATTTATGAGAAATTATCATATTTTCACCTCTAAACATCTAAAACTTGGAAGGTTGCAGGTATGTCCCAGACTTACGGGCCATTGTACGCACAGAGATGAAAGAGAGCTTAGATCAGTGTTTATCAAGCTGGAACTGAAGTATGCCTTAACTTATCTGGTTCTCAGGATATTCATTATATTACATTACACTGATGTCTTCTATCCCGCCAATACCTTTCAATTCTAGGCGGTTTACAACAAGAAATTATCCTGGACATTCCCAGGGAGATTACAAAGTTGATAGCTATAGTATGCGTCAGGATCTGAGAAGGGTCAATACAGTTTGGTTAGATTATTTGACAAATTTCTTGAATAGTATGGTTTTCAGTTCTTTCCTGAATGTTTTGTAGTTGGGCGTTGTGGTCAGCAGATTTGAGAGGTGGTGGTCTATTTTTGCTGCTCTGGTGGCTAGAAGACTGTTATATTTTTTTTTGCTTTGCATGCCTTTGATTGGTGGGTGGGTAAAGTGTGCTTGAGTTCTCCTTGGTCGGGATGTGTTTTTCTAGATTAGGCAGTTGGTTCCGATAGCTTGGACCATTTCCATTCAGGACTTTGAATAGGGTGCAGTAGAATTTGTGTTGTATGCGTGCTTGTACTGGGAGCCAGAGTGAGTCTTGGAAAGCTGAGGTCATGTGGCTGTATTTTTTCAGCAAGTATATTAGTCTTAGGACTGTATTTTGGACTGTTTGTAATTGTTTTAGCATTTTGGCGGGGCATGACAGGTAAAGTATGTTACAGTAGTCCAGGAGTCCTAGGATTAGCACTTGTACTATGAGTGAATTGTTCGTTGTTGAAGTATTTTAGGACTTAAGTTGCGCATGGTTGCAAATGCCTTATTTGAAGTTGTCTATCATTATTCCCAGTAGTTTTAGGTTGGGTTATAAGGGATATATATGATGGAGTTTATTTCTACGTTTGTAATGGATGGGGTTTTGTTTCTTTCTAGAAGTAAGAATTTGGTTTTGTTTTGGTTCAATTTTAATTTGTGGTCTCTCATCCATTTTGAAACTGTTTCTAGTGCAATGTGTAGATTGTTCGTTGTGTCGGGGGTGGTTTGGTTGAAAGGCAGGAGAATGGTGATATCGTCTGCGTAGCTGTATGACGTTATACCTTGTTTGTCTAACCATGTGCCAAGTGTGGCTATGTAAAGGTTGAAGAGTGTTGGCGATAGTGGGGAGCCTTGGGGGACTCCGCAAGGGTTGTTCCTGGATTCCGATTGTTCATTGTTTGCTTTTACTGGTTATGCATGAGAGAGAATGGTATGCATTAGAGAATATCCTGAAAACCACATTTTTGGAGGAGTGGCAGGAGAGGGGGGACCCCAGGTCTACATTGAACACTATTGGCATAGATTTGGGGTAGGCAATTCCGATCCTCAAGAGCTGGAGCCAGGTCAGGTTTTCAGGATATCCACAATAAATATGCGTGAGATAGATTTGCATCTCAAGGAGGCAGTGCATGCAAATCCATCTCATAAATATTCATTGTGGATATCCTGAAAATCTGACCTGGCTCTGGAGGACCGGAATTGCCTACCCCTGGTAGCAATAGCATTGTCCTTCATGCACAATTTGTTGCCTCTAGTCTCTTGTGTTCAAAACTGTACTTCAGATTTGTACTACCTGGTATATGCCACCTCATACACCCGAGTAAATGCCAGCCTGGATGAAGCATGCCCAGAACACATGGCATCAGCCAATGACCCTACATAAGTCTGGTTTGATTGATCGATTTATTCATTCATTCATTCAATTTTCTATACCGTTCTCCCAAGGGAGCTCAGAACGGTTTAAATGAATTTTTTCAGGTACTCAAGCATTTTTCCCTATCTGTCCTGATGGGCTCACAATCTATCTAATGTACCTGGGGCAATGAGGGGATTAAATGACTTGCTCAGGGTCACAAGGAGCAGCGTGGGATTGAAACCTCAACCTCAAGGTGTTGAGGCTGTAGCTTTAACCACTGCGCCACACTCTCCACCACCAAAGGATTCATCTCAAGTCATGACACAGGCAGTAGCATAGTAACGGAAGACCGCGCCCGGGGTGGAGAGCACCATCCCTTGCTTCAGTGGGTCTTGCACCACCCTCCTGTCCCAAGCGCCACTCAGCAGCAGCAATGTGGCTGCTATGAGTTCCCAAGCCTTGCCAGCTAAAGGTTCCAGGCATCCCTCTTCTCCCTCCCTCCCTCAGTGATGGGAGAGGTCTCTTAAAATCACCCTTCCCCTCCCTGGTACCTCATAAATCCTTCTGTTCTTTAGCAGCAGCAAGTAGGGATTCTTACCTGTTGCTCGTGCCAGCTTGAGCCTTCCCTCTGACATAGAGAATGACACAAGGACAAATTTTTCCTCGTCCCCACAAGAACTCATTTTCCCTTCCCCATGACTTCTTTTCCTGTCCCTGCCCCATTCCCACAAGCTCTGTCCTCATCTGCACCAGCCTCAAACACTTTAAAATCATAAGTGTTCGAGGCTTGTGCGGTTAAGGCTGAGCTTACAGGAACGGGGCAGGGAGAGGGACAATAATTACAGGGACGGGACAGGGAAATTGAGTTCCTGTGGGGACGGGGAACAATTTGTCCCTGTGTCATTCTCTACTCTGACATAACTTCCTGGCTCCTGGAGTGGAGGAGTAGTTTAATGGTTAGGAGCAGTGGGCTTTGATCCTAACAAACTGGGCTCAGTTCCCAGAGCAGCCCCTTGTAACCTTGAGCAAGTCATTAGAGAATGACATGGTGGCAGTTACCCGTGGGTAGCCGCGGGTATCCCGCTGAAACGGTGGGGGGGAAAAGTGCTCACTGCAGGCACGGGGACAAGGCCATCCACCGCCCCATGGAGTGGTGAATGGCCCTGTCCCCGCAGTTAAGGGAGGGAAGGCGCGCGGTCAGCGATCGTGCGTGGCTCCCTCCTTCCGGCCAAATCTATCTCTCTCCCTCCCTCCCCCTTACCTTCACGGCGCTTTAGAAAAGAAACTGGCCAAGCCTGCCTGTGCCTGCAGTGTGGGCAGAAGCTTCTCCTCTGACACAACTTCCGGTCTACAGCTTAGGCATTGTTGCTGGATCACACCCCTGCTAAAACAGCATTCTGCACTTTTAAAAAAATTTTATGCATGTAGTGAATGCAGACTTTTACGTGCACAGTTTAGCAAATTTGTCTAAGGGCAATTTACAATCATAAACCCATTTTTGCATTTTTCCACCCTCCTTCAATATTTGTTCAGCTGAACTCTACAGAGAGGAGCTTACATGGAAAATCTAAGTCCAAAAGCTAGCATCAGTAAGGAACCACTTCAGAACAGGAGCCATGCCTCCCATGAGATCCTATCATCCTCAAAGAAGGAAGCAGGAAATGAATTAATTACAGCAGGCTCCTGACACACCCTCCCTAACCCTAGAGCAAGGAAGAGAAAAATGCCCTGTGTTAAAGACTTCAATCAGTGGACTTCAGGGTATACAACAACGTTCCACTCAGATCTACCTCGGTCGTTACGTGAATAGCAGGCATCACCTGCAAATTTGATCATTATCAAAGGTCAGATCTGGATGTACAACCCTATTTGGGGTAAGGAAACCCATCCACTTCAACCTTCTGCGTGAAAAAAAAACCCAAAAAGTACTCTGAGGCTTGCAACTTTACCAGGAAACAGATGACTAAACAGCTATTGTATGTTTTGTCAAAGAGTTAACATTCACAGTGCCTCTCTTCTCCCACATCCTTTCTTTCATGCTGAAAACACATAAGGTGCTATACAGACAACTGCCCTTTTGTCATCGCTATATAATGCTGGAGATATAATGCGTATCCTGTTTCTGTAACACAGGATCCTTGAACCACAGGATATTTTGTGTTGAAAAATGACATATTTTTATCATGCTTTGGGGATTTTTTTTTTTCCAACTGTCCCTTGCTATTAACATGCTTGGAGAAGTTCTTCCAGATTATTAAACATTACTGGAGTCGGTCTACTAAAGGGGAGTTTAATCTATCCTTGGGCTGACCCTACAACTCTATGGGTTCCTTCTACTAATCTGCGCGCGCTAAACCCGCGCTACGCGGCTAGAACTAACGCTGGCTCAGTGCTGGCGTTAGCGTCTAGCGTGTGCGCTAAAACCACTATCGCAGCTTAGTAAAAGGAGCCCTATGTCTAGTGGGCCAAGATGAGTCAGACATTGGTTTATATTTCTTGCATGCAAGGAGAAATATGGCCCAATATTCAAAAGGGATAAGGGAGAGGGGCTTGTATACCGCCTTTTTGTAGTTGTACAACCACATTCAAAACAGTTATATAATAATAATAATAATAGCTTTATGTATACCCCATCCTACCTTTTCAGTTCAAGACAGTATATAGTCAGGGCAGGATTAACCAATAGGCCCAGTAGGCACGTGCCTAGGGCCTGAAATGGTCAGGGAGGCCCGATAAAGGAGGGCATCAACATTGTTTTTTCTAAACGGCGATAGGCCCCTCCAGCATCGATTGGCAACGCGACCCCTCCCCCAATCGGCAATGCAGCCCCCCCAATCGACAGAAAGTAAGACAAGCAAGCAACGTGGGTAAGAAAGGCAACGGGAACTGTAATTTTGCAAGCAGTGCTGCTTGCCCAAAGCTTCCCTCTGGCGCAGCTTCCTGTTTCCGCGTGGGTGCATGATGAGGTGGGGTGGGGCAGGGGGGTCCAGTGTACTTGTGTGCCTAGGGGCCCTCGATGAATTAATCCTGCCCTGTATATAGTAATGGATGATTACAAAGTGGGATTGTGGGAACAGGTATCGAAATAGGTAAGGGGGGGCAGGGAGTAGAGGGAAAGGGAGAGAGAGGTGGTACATTCAGGTACTCAAGCACTTTCCCATTGTATGCCTGTCACATACTATTAGTCAAATTTCTTCATATTTCAATTTAGGAAAGCCTATTTTTTAAAATCGATATTGTTCATTTTAATTGGAAATTACGGGGGGGAGGGGGGTCCTTGCTTTCTCTTTTTTCACTTTCCAAAATCAAAATCCCTTCATATGAGAAGGTTATCTTGCTGTAATCTGCCTTGCAACCTTAAGGGCAGAATAGAACAGAATAGGGGTGTGCTGGTCAAAATTTGTCATTTCTTTGACTATGATTTTTTTCCCATTTTGGGGGCAATGTTGTAAACAGTACACACTGGAATGTTGTTACTATTTGGTTTGGGTTTTTGTCAGGTACTAGTGACCTGGATTGGCCACCGTGAGGTCGGGCTACTGGGCTAGATGGACCATTGGTCTGACCCAGTAAAGGCTGTTCTTATGTTTGTGAAGCATGTGCATTTATCTTCAGTAGTATGCACTCTTCACAAATACCACGCCCAGTTCACAAATATTGGGCACTATATTCTTTTTTTTTTTGAGGGGGGGGGTTCCTTTTGTTTTCTACTAAAATTGACAGAAAACAGCATTTCCCATGTAATTTTAAAGGAACACTTCTCCTACTTCTCCATGCCCTATCTGAATTTTCAGCAGCACAATCCAAATAGTGCCATAGAAAATCTCTCTCTCTGCCTCGGCATTGTCCTAACCTAACATAAAACACTAAATGGGAATGTTATAACGTATAATAAGCTTCCAATACTGATACAAGAGCTAAACAGATGAAGCTATTGGCATACAATATATTTTCATACATTAAATTCAGAAAAATGTAATATAATATTTGTTTATTGTAATAAATTGAATATAAATATAAACTACCCCTGAGAGAAACACCAGAAAGATTAACCAGTGCCCACTGCAAACACAATGGTGATTAATTAATAGATCTTGAAAAGTCCCGTGAAATATTTCTGTTAATAACTTGTTCACTGGATCTTCTTTGTCAACAAATAAAACTTAAGTCTTGCTCAACACTAGTCTGTGTTTAGTTGAAAGCGTCTTCAGGACACCCACCTGATACTCCCCAACACCCCTCCCCAACACTCACCTGACATTCCCCAACACATTCCGACACTCCCTCACAAACCAACATCCCCCCTGACACCTCCCAAACCCCCTCATGTACCTTTAAAAGATGGCCAACAAGAGGGATGCTTAATCCCCCTGGCCGGCAGGCCTGCCTCTTTCAAACTGGCAGGTCTTCCCTTCCTGGTACATTCTGGGATGCACCGGGCAAGTGCCTAAGGCTCTGATTGGTCAAGGCCCCTCTGATAGGAGGCCAACCAAAGTCTTAGGCCTCTTTCCCAGTGCATTCTGGGATTCACTGGGAGTGGCCTAAGATTCTGATTGGCCAGATACCAAAGGTTCCTCCCATGGAGGTTGGGAGGTGTCAGGGGGATGTTGGGGTGTGATGACATGTCTGGGTGTGTTGGGAAATGTCAGGTGAGTGTCAGATGGGTGTTGGGGGAATGTCGGGTGAGTGTCAGGGGGTGTAGGGAAATGTTGGGCGAGTGTTGGGGAATGTGGGTGGGTGCTGGGGTGTGTCCGAGGTTCAGGGGATCGACAATGCTGGTGGCAGAAGGGAGCAGGCATCCCTCCTACCAATTGGATGGGGGGGGGGTTGGGAGTGTCATGGGTTCAGGGGATCGAAGGGGTTGGTGGCAGGATGAAGTGGGCATTCCTCTTACCGTGGACAATGATGGGTAGGGATTTGGGGGTTGCGGCGGGAGGGAGTGGGCATCCCCCAGACATAGTGAAGGATTTCACTCAATAATGGGAAAATTCAAGCAACCAGAGAGCTGGCATCTAAGACTGGCACAGAGCGGAAAGTAGAATAGTGACATAGTAAATGACAACAGATAAAGACCCGAAGGGTCAATTCAGGCTGCCCTATAATTACATGCTTTACAATTTCATGATTGAATTAAAATGTCTTTTTTTCTCTGTTATTTCTGAGCCATAGACCTGAGAAGTCCACCCGGTACTGTCCTTAGGGTCCAACTACTGAATTTGCCGTTGGAGCTCATTCCAGCCTATCTCATTTGCGGGATTCAGATCACATCCGTCTGCCCACTCATAGTCTAATTACAGATTCTCTATGTTCTTCCCATGCTTTTATGAATTCCGTCACTGTTTTCCTCTCTACCATCTCCTTCCTGGTGACTAGTTGTACCACCTAAACCCCCAACCCCTTTTCCAAGCCCCTGGATTTCTGTACCTGTAAGAAACAGGAGTGATGCCCAATTGGCCCTGCTTCCAACATCATCATCTACAAAATGGTGACACCTGACCCATGCAGTGCATCCCAGGATGCACTGGGTAAGGCCAGTCTAGCACATAAAGAGAGAAATGTCTTTATATGGTATACTGGCTTGCCCGGCGCATCCCGATTGGTGGTGGTAGCAGCAGCACAAACAAAAGAGAACAAAACTGGAGGCTCTATCGTTATCCACATTGTCTAGTGCAGTGGTTCCTTGAGGACCATCAGACCAATCGGGCTTTCAGGCTAGCCCTAATAAATATGCATGAAAGAGATTTGCATATAATGGAAGTGACTTCATGCATATTCATTAGGGCTAGCTTGAAAACCCGATTGGCCTGGTGGTCCTCAAGGACAGGTTTGAGAACCACTGGTCTAGTGCTCACCTATGTTAACCTCAGGCCCCCATCAACCCCCCGTTAAAAAACGGTCCTTCTTATGTTACTGACCAAACATTTCAAGTGGTAGAGGCTTGGAAAAAAAACCAGTTCTTCAGACCTGCCTTGAATTTTAAAAAGCTTACAGCCTGAGCTGTTCCTTAGCAGAGGAACCACATAAACAAAGGATGCTTTGCAAGTTAAATCTGAACCAGAGATTCTTAACCAGGATTATGTGACACACTGGTATGTCACAAGAGCTGAGAGGTGTGTCACCAAAAAGGTCACAGCACTTTTTATAATAGCAACAAGCACCTGATGGCCAAGGAAAATAGGGAGCCAGGTGCCTGAAACCAGTCATAAATGTCAAGTTTCAAATTTATTATAAATTGTTATACTGCCAAATCAGGCTTTAGGTGGTTTACATAGATAAAAAAAAAAAAGAAAGAAAGGGGAAATATAAAAGTATACGTAATCAATGGGACAGGACACATATAGCAATGGAATACAACAAACCACATACAGGACTGGAATGATGAGGATAAAGGGGAGGAACTGCCAGCTCTGATCACTGAGTTTTACAAGAGAGACCAGCATAAGGATAAAAGGGGTGAGCTTGATGGAGGGTTTGATACTGGGTAATATTGAAAGAAAGGAGATGAGCTTGAGTGTATGTAAAAGTACTGATCACCACCGTCATCAGAAGAGCAACCTTTTCCCCAGTGTGTCACAATAGAAAAAGAGGTTGGGACCTACTACTCTGGATGAATACATGTAAGGAAAGATGGGGTGAAGTGCCTACGTAAGTATACAGTGAGCCAAAGGTAAAAGCCCAAAACAGAAAACTCAGAGATGAGCCTTTTATCAAGGCGCTCTACGGGAGTTAGCGTGTCGGACATTTCATCACGCGCTAACCCCTGCGGCAAGCCAAAAAACTAACGCCTCATCAATGGAGGCGTTAGCGACTAGCACGGCAGGCGGCTTAATGCGCGGTATTCCGCGCGTTAAACCCCTACTGCGCCTTGATAAAAGGACCCCAATGTTGTTTCTTCTTTCATTGACATGCCTATTAAGTATGGGATCTTCTTTGTTTATCTACCCAGGCAGGGGAAAACAAAAAACTGAATGGCTGATATTGTATGAGCAGGAATAAAAGGGCAAACCACAGAGGCCTTTTCAGCCATCATCTACTAACTTTCTTTTTTTTTTTTAAAGTTCTTTATTCATTTTAAATTTCTTACATCAAGTGATAAATATATAATACATATAATTTTCAATATACACTTGAATATCCATCAATATATATTTTAATACAAACTTATATAAAGACCCCTTTTGCAATAAATTATAAATCATCTGTTATTATAATATTGTACCCACCCTAACCCCTATTATATGATCTATCCTTGTGCTATGATATCTGATCTTTAGAAAAAAGAGCCAATGGTCCCCAGATTTTATTAAATTTTTTAATATAACCATGTTGTAACGCTATTGCTTTTTCCATCTTATATATATGGCAAATAGAATTCCACCAAAAAGTGAAATTTAATTTTGTATGATCTTTCCAGTTTTGAGTAATTTGTTGTATGGCGACCCCTGTTAATATCAATAAAAGTTTATTATTGTTTGCTGATATTGGACTCTGTGTTCTCATTGCTGTTCCAAATAAAATTGTGTCATATGTAAGTCCAACATGATTTTCTAATAATATATTAATTTGGGGCCAAATTGTTTTCCAAAAGGCATTTATACAGGGACTTTCAATTTGGAATTCAGCTTTAATGACTGACCTTGTCCAAATCTTAGCTCACAGTGAATTACATTCAGCTCCACAGGACTTGAATCAGGTGTCTATTTACTAATGCTTTTCTCCTGGGGGTGGGAATGTGGTAGACAGTGGGCATGCACATAGCAGTTAGCACAGGACACTTTTAATATCCTATCACCTGTGCTGTTAGCACAGCTGCACTTACCATTTCCTCAAGGGGCAGCGCTAAGTGATGGGACCCAATCCTGGTGCACCTACCAAGCAGTAGATGCAACCACATCACTCCCCTTACTTTCCCTAACACCATCCCAACAGAGAATGCTGAGCTCTGATTTCCTGAAAGTAGCACCCAGCATCCCAACATTTACACCCAATGGTACACCCAAACTTCGAGTCCCCCTGCCAAGTCCTACCTAGGAACTGGTGGAGATCTTATGTCCTTATTTCAACCTATAACTTAAAACAAATCAGCGGACACTGAAGATTGCTCCTGCTTACCACTGGACACCAAGGAATGCTGGTCCGTTATAATAAAGTTTTTTTATACCTTGAGATCTCTAATAACTGTCAGGGGGCTATTTGAGAATAAAGATTTTCATACTTTAATTCATGCATTCTTTGTATCAAGACTAGATTACTGTAATATTGTTTATGCTGGATTATCAAAATTCCACTTAAGACTTTTGCAAACATTACAGAATGCGGCACTTAAGTTGTTGGGGCATAAAAGTAAATCTGATAGTCACTCCCCTTTTCTTAAAATACCATTGGTTGCCAGTTGCTTATAGAATTAGGTTCAAGGTATTGCTATTATCACACAAGTTATTATATACTTCAGAACCTTTTATTTGCAATCATTGACTTTTCCTTATACACCAAGGACACTAAGATTTTTACAAGATAATAGATTAGTTATTCCGTCAGTATCTAGAACAAAATGGGAATCAATATGTAATAAAGCCTTCTAGTCAGTGGAATCAACTTCCACAAGAGATTCGTACAGAATTAAATTATAAGACGTTAAAAAATTTTTCAAGAGGCTTTAGGTATTGATTCTATCCCAGATGAACATATTCATTAATCTAAACTGTGAATAGGCAATTGACCTGTAGTATCTTTTTTTTTTTTTGTATATGAGTAAGTATGATTGTATCTCGAATGAGTGTGAGTTTAGGTCTTTTCTATATATAATGGAGTTCTTTTATATTTTATATGCATCTGAGTTTTTAATGTGTAATTTCTATTGTATGTGATCTGCTAAAAACTTGTGATTTAGCAGAATATCAAATTTTAATAAACATAAACCTCTAGAGGGGAATGTCGCAGGGGGTGGGGGGTAGGGACTATTAGATTTAAATGTTGGGGTGTTTGGTAGGGGGATTGTGGTTCAATGTTGGGGATGGTAGGGAAGGTATTGGGGTAATGCAGTCTGTGCATGGGCCACATTAGGTGGCTTGTTTACTTGAATATTTCTGATAGGCAAGATACTTTTAAAATGTGTTCAATTTTGGGGCAGATGATGGTCAAACCCCAAAGGTAATCATGCAGGTTTTGCACTTATCACACGTTACCTTTTGCAAATACATGCCAAAAATGTAGCAGACTTTAGTAAAAACAGGCCCTAAGTTACTGAGACAATGGAAGGTGAAGTGATTTGCCCAAGGTCATAGAATGTCAATAGCAGAAGTGGGATTTGAACCTTGGTTCCCCTGGGTCTCAGGTTGCCACTGTAATCACTAAGGTTCATCACTCTTAGGTAACATGAGCATAATGCAGGATTGTGACCGAGGGAGAGGGAACAAGTTTTCATATGGAGACTGAACTCAAACATGATGTTCAACAAGTTCTGCTTAGAAAAGAAAATGTTAAGTGAAATCCTTCCATGTAAGCACATTCTGAGGGTCAGATGCAGAAAGCCTCGCAACAGAGCCATACATGGATGTCTGAATGTGTGGTTTCTACTGTAAGCATAATTGCCACAGCATGCATAAAGCTACCTGAATGCACATGTTATGTGCAGGAAACCTGAGGCAAATTTGGAGGGGGTGGGGGGCATGTGTGTGTCCAAACCAAAAGTACAAGTTTTATTATACACATTGGTGCTTATTTTTCTGTGCTTAAATAAAAGCCTTCCACAAATTGTTTGCAGGGGCAGCAGGCGCTGATATAGAAACATAGAACTAGACGGCAGATAAGGGCCACGGCCCATCTAGTCTGCCCACCCCAATGACTCTCCCCTACCTTTCTCTGTGAATAGATCCCACGTGTCTATCCCATTTGGCCTTAAAATCAGGCACGCTGCTGGCCTCAATAACCTGAAGTGGAAGACTATTCCAGCGATCAACCACTCTTTCAGTGAAAAAGAATTTCCTGGTGTCCCCGTGCAGTTTTCCGCCCCTGATTTTTCACGGATGCCCCCTTGTTGCCGCGGGACCCTTGAAAAAGAAGATATCTTCTTCCACCTCGATGTGGCCCATGAGATACTTGAATGTCTCGATCATGTCACCCCTCTCTCTGCGTTCCTCGAGTGAGTACAGCTGCAACTTATCCAGCAGTTCTTCGTACGGGAGATCCTTGAGTCCCGAGACCATCCGGATGGCCATTCTCTGGACCGACTGCAGTCTCAGCACATCCTTACGGTAATGCGGCCTCCAGAATTGCACACAGTATTCCAGGTGGGGCCTCACCATGGATCTATACAACGGCATAATGACTTCAGGCTTACGGCTGACGAAACTCCTGCGTATGCAACCTATGATTTGCCTTGCCTTGGATGAAGCTTGCTCCACTTGATTGGCAGTCTTCATGTTCTCACTGACGATCACCCCTAAGTCTTGTTCTGCTTCAGTTCTTGTTAGGATCTAGCCATTAAGGGTGTAAGTCTTGCATGGATTTTGGCTGCCCAGGTGCATGACTTTGCATTTTTTGGCATTGAAGCTGAGTTGTCAGGACCTAGACCAGCGCTCCAGTAGGAGTAGGTCGTGCATCATGTTGTCGGACATTGAATTTATGTCTGTTGTGCTTTTGCCCACTACATTACTTAGTTTGGCGTCATCGGCGAATAATGTTATTTTACCTCGCAGCCCTTCTGCCAAGTCTCTTATAAAGATGTTGAATAGGATCGGGCCCAGGACCAAGCCCTGCGGCACTCCACTGATTACCTCCGTCATTTCGGAGGGGGTGCTGTTCACCACTACCCTCTGAAGCCTACCTCCAAGCCAGTTCCCAACCCATTTCGTCAATGTGTCGCCCAATCCTATAGAACTCATCTTGCTCAGCAACCTGCGGTGTGGTACGCTATCGAATGCTTTACTGAAGTCCAGGTATACGATGTCCAGGGACTCCCCAACATCCAGCTTCCTCGTCACCCAGTCAAAGAAGCTGATCAGGTTGGATTGGCAGGATCTCCCCTTAGTAAATCCATGTTGACGGGGATCCTGTAGATTCTCCTCGTTCAGGATCATATCCAATTGGCGTGTGATTAGAATTTCCATTAGTTCGCACACTATTGATGCGAGACTCACCGGTCTGTAGTTTGCTGTCTCCATCTTGGAGCCTTTCTTGTGGAGTGGAATGACGTTAGCTGTCTTCCAGTCCAATGGGACGTTACACGTACTAAGGGAGAGATTGAAGAGCGGGGATAGCGGTTCCGCCAAGACATCACACAACTCCCTGAGCACCCTGGGGTGTAGGTTGTCAGGCCCCATTGCCTTGTTAACCTTAAGCTTTGACAGCTCGCAGTAGACACCGCTGGGTGTAAACTCGAAATTACTAAACAGGTCATCTGCGTCAACCCTTGTCTGTAGCTGAGGGCCGAGTCCTGGCGCCTCGCGGGTGAAGACTGAGCAGAAGTATTCATTTAACAGTTGGGCTTTTTCCGAGTCCACTTCTACATAGTCTCCGTCTGGTTTCCTAAGACGTACTATCCCGCCTGAGTTTTTATTTCTGTCACTGATATACCTGAAGAAGGATTTATCTCCTTTCTGGATGTTCTTCGCTAGAGACTCCTCCATGCAGAATTTGGCCTCCCTAACTGCTGTTTTGACGGCTTTTGACTTGGCCAGATAGACTTCCCTAGAGTCTTGTTTCCCTGATTGTTTGTAAGAGATGAATGCTTTTTTCTTCTCCTTGATGAGGTCTGAAATCTCCGCAGAGAACCACTGTGGCTTATTGTTCCTTCGCCGTTTACTTACTGATTTAACATAGCGGTTTGTTGCTTCTTGTATGGTGGCTTTCAAAGTCGACCACATTTCTTCCACGTTATCGGTTTCTGCTTGGCTTTGTAGCACCTGGTGAACGAAGTCTCCCATTTCTTTGAAGTTTGTGTCCTTGAATTTGAGGACCTTGGTCAGTGTGGTAAATTTAGTGAAACCTTTCCTGAGATTGAACCATACCATGTTGTGGTCACTGGAGGCCAATGTGTCGCCCACCGAGACCTCTGTGACACTTTCTCCATTGGTAGGTATCAGGTCCAGTATTGCCTGATCTCTTGTTGGTTCCAACACCAGTTGCCTGAGTCTTGCTCCCTTCATAGAGTTTAATAGCCTCCTGCTGCTGCCGGAAGCAGAGGAAAGCGTGTCCCAATCCACATCAGGCATGTTGAAGTCACCTAACAATACTGTGTCCCCACGCAAGGTGATATTCTCTATATCTCCGATTAATTCCATATCTAGGTCATCCTGTTGTCTTGGGGGTCTGTATATTACGCCAAGATACAGGCATTTGTCCTTCCCTCTGGCCAAATTTACCCAAAGGGATTCCCCAGTGTAGTGGACATCTGTGATTCTGGTGACCTTAATGTATATAATGCTACACCTCCTCCCATTTTGCCCTCCCTGTTCCGGCAAAGCAAGTTGTGCTTTCACTTTAAGTTTTGTTCAGACACACGCACATTTGTCATTTACCATGTCTTTAAAATGTGCATGGGCTTCTTTCTGCTTGTATACCAAGACAAAACCAGCATTTAAATGGCATAGATTGCCAAGAAATTCTGTACGCAAAACCTCATGTTAAAATTCTCACGTTGTGCACCCATCAAAAGTGGGCAGCATAATAATAATAACAGTTTATATACCGCAGGACCGTGAAGTTCTATGCGGTTTACAATGATTAAAGGATGCTACAAATTGAGTTGAATTAACAAAGTTAAAAGCTAGTGATTAACAGCTCTAGGGATCAGTTATTGTGGAATAAGATTGTACGGGTCAGTTGCCTAAATACTTCAAGAACAGATATACATTCATTAGGTTGTTGGCATACATATTAATACAACCTGTGCTATCTTCCCGCATCAGCAAATAACTATGCATCACTCGGTGTGTACAACCTGTGTTCTGCCTACGGGAACCTGTAGCTAAGCTAAGTTCTAAATATGGCATTAATGTCTTGTTCAAAAACTAGTGATACCAATAAAGTGGCTCTTTCTGTTGATTCTGACAAACTAGTTTCAAGAAGGTCAGATACATTAAGATTTTTTCTTTCATCCAAATTCATTGCCCCCACCTCTAGATTTGGACCTATTTCCTTCTTAATTGGTAAATAATAAATTTTATTAACTGGCAGTAAATTTTCTGGAGGAAACTTCAATCAAATATTTTTTGAAGAGATCTAGAGGGGTTATAAGCAAGGATTTTGGAAAATTCAATAAACGTATATTTAATCTGCGGTTATAGTTTTCAAGCTGTTCTATTTTTCTGGTCAGTACATTTTTATCCTTCACAATCCCAGTAGTCAGATTTTGTAGCTGTTCCACATTAAGTTTGACTTGTTTTATTTAAGAAGCAAAATCCTCTTGTATACAGTCTATCTTTTTACCAAGAGCATCTACAGTACTTACTAGTTGTGAAATGTAATTTGAAGACTTGCTGACTGTTCCATTTAGAGTCTGGAGAACCTGACATATGTTCTCCAGAGACACCACCGATGTTTTCAACCATTGTGACGTAGCTTCAACAGCGGCTCCCAACACGAAGAGGACTTTTAACTTGGACTTGAACCCTGCCAGGGACAGAGCATATTGTAGGGATTCAGGCAGTTTGTTCCAGGCATATGGTACAGCAAGATAGAAGGGATGGAGTCTAGAGTTGGCAGAGGAGAAGGGCAGATAGGAGGGACTTATCTTCACTATGTTCCAGCCCTCCAAAACTGATCCACTGTACCTATCTGTCTATCACCCCCAATAGCTCTTATGCCTGCAGCTGTCACCTATATGGCAATATAGTGGGCACACACTTTCCACCACAAGTGCACTAGTTAGGGTAGCATATGGGTCTGGATCCTCTTCTCTGCAGTCCACTGTACTGCCCACAAGGCTACTCCAGCATGCAGCTCTGCTAGGACTGGCCATATGACCTGCAGAAGTCATAGATATATACTATTTCATGCAGATATTTGGGGTGGTCATCTGGTCAGTTTGGGCACCTTTGCGGCCCTTATTTGTTTTAAAAACAGGTCTAGCTCACACTATCCAAATTGTGCCCTGGACATTTTGTAAAACGTCCAAGTGCTAAACCTGCCCTAATTCTGCCCAAAACACGCACTGGAGACAAAACGACCAGAAAACCGTCTAAACAGTAAGTTTCAAAAATGCCCACTTAGATGTTTTGACCAATAAAATGTCTGAATGTTGGTTTATGCCATCTTTTGGATGTCAATCTTTTCTGAAAATGAACCCCATTTTGTTTCGCTTAACTTTTTTTTTTTTAAGACACTAGCTGATGCCCCGGCGTTGCACGGGTATTTAATTATAGCAATAACACTGTAAATGGATTCAAATAAAGATACTTTATAGGGGTGAATGAAATTATTTTTTTACAGCTTAATAAAAAGTACAATATTCAAATTATAATGTGAAATATTTGACAAAATGAATATAATTCAACTAACGCAAAACGTGATTATAAACAATTTTAGTTTCACCTCCTGGAGCAAGAACATATAAATTCTTGGGTGAACCCACCCTTGAGTGAGCAACATAGAGTTGTGGGCCGTGAGACCCCCAGAACATATCACCCCAGGTAGTGAGGGATCTGCATACCAAGTTTTGTTCAAATCGGTCAAGCCGTTTTTGAATTACTGTGAGAATGGCAGCTTTTTACATATTTTCCATTGACATGAATGGGTGAAATCTGATTTTCTGTTTGTAGCTCCGCCCACGTGTGCAGGTGGGCCGCGAGACCCCCAGAACATATCACCCCAGGTAGTGAGGGATCTGCATACCAAGTTTCGTTCAAATCGGTCAAGCCGTTTTTGAATTACTGTGAGAATGGCAGCTTTTTACATTTTTTCCATTGACATGAATGGGTGAAATTTGATTTTCTGGTTGTAGCTCCGCCCACGTGTGCAGGTGGGCCGCGAGACCCCCAGAACATATCACCCCAGGTAGTGAGGGATCAGCATACCAAGTTTCGTTCAAATCGGTCAAGCCGTTTTTGAATTACTGTGAGAATGGCAGCTTTTTACATTTTTTTCCATTGACATGAATGGGTGAAATCTGATGTTCTGTTTGTAGCTCCGCCCACGTGTGCAGGTGGGCCGCGAGACCCCCAGAACATATCACCCCAGGTAGTGAGGAGTGAGGGAGCTGCATACCAAGTTTCGTTCAAATCGGTCAAGCCGTTTTTGAATTACTGTGAGAATGGCAGCTTTTTACATTTTTTCCCTTGACATGAATGGGTGAAATCTGATTTTCTGTTTGTAGCTCCGCCCACGTGTGCAGGTGGGCCGCGAGACCCCCAGAACATATCACCCCAGGTAGTGAGGGAGCTGCATACCAAGTTTTGTTCAAATTGGTCAAGCCGTTTTTGAATTACTTTGAGAATGGCAGCTTTTTACATTTTTTCCATTGACATGAATGGGTGAAATCTGATTTTATGTTTGTAGCTCCGCCCACGTGTGCAGGTGGGCTGCGAGACCCCCAGAACATATCATCCCAGGTAGTGAGGGATCCGCATACCAAGTTTCGTTCAAATCGGTCAAGCCGTTTTTGCGTGATCGCGGCACATACACACACACATACACACATACATACCTCCGATTTTATATATATAGATAATTGCAAATTTTTTCACTGGTCTCTGGGTGTCAATTCAAAGCCTATTTGTTACCATTTCTGTTGGAGAGTTAAAAAATGAAGAACTGTGGAACTTTATTTTTGATAGATATCCAACCCAAATTTCTCTTTCTCTCGGTGCCAAGACATCACAGCAGGATCCTCCTATTTAAATTAACTAGCAGCAGCTCTCTTTGCAAGACAGGATGACAGCATATTCAAATGGCCAGTAGATGACACTGTTGGTTATCTAGTACTCCCTCCAAAGTTTGGAAAGTGTTCTCTCCCAGTGCTACATTCTTCAGGTTCACCCTATGAACTTGAGGAAAATTAGGAAAAAACAAGGTAAAAGTTCACAGAAAGTTAATTGCCATAGATGCAAAATGGAAGAAAATTGCTGGTCTCTATATGGGAGACAACAGATCCCACATGATCTGATTTACTAAGTTATTTTTTACCATATATACAAGGAAGCTGCCTAGGTAGGCAAGATAAAGATAAGCATACACAATGCCTACTTTATAAAAGCCACACCAGGAAGCAATAATGTATACAATATTCTTCAAAAAACGCTTTCAATAAATATAACAAATATTTACATATAATTTTAAAAAATTCTAAAACTGAAGGAGAGAAGTATCTTTCACGTTCTAGGGTAATCATATACAATATTTGGCAAAAGGATAGCTCCCAAAGTACATGAAGAGTCTCTGGGTAGATGATTATAAATTTGGAAGGCAATATAGAAAGTTTCTGTATATTGGAAGCTAGCCTTTTGCCTCATATAACTACCCCAGAACTCGAAAGATACTTCTCTCTGTTGATGAAAGAAAATGTATTGAAATGATATGGAAATATTTGACGAATAATATATTATATTTTACAAAGGCAACATATAGAAACAGAGAAAAATTAAGGCAGACCATATGGCCTATCTAGTTTGCCTATCCATGCCTTCTACTATCCTTTCAACTCCCTTCCTTGAATTCAGATACACTTTTCATCTTCACCACTTCAACCAGAAAGCCATTCCACACATTCACCAACCTTTCCATGAAAAAGTATTTTCTGAGATTACTTCCGAGTCTATCCCCTTTCACCTTCATCCTATGCTCCCTCATTTACATTTATGACACATAGGTATTTAAATGTCTCTATCATATCTCCCCTCTCCCACCTTTCCTCCAAAGTATGTCCTCATGCACCTTTCCTTTAAGTCTGTCCTCATGCACCTTATGATGAAAATCACCAACCATTTTAGTAGCCGTCCACTGGACTGACTCCATCCTTATTTCCTACTCTACTGCCCATATCTACACTGTATTCTGCGTGTCCTAAGGGGGTGAGAAATTCTGCATTTGCAGATTTCTGTCAAGAGTACATAAAAGCAAGCATTAAATTATACAAGCACCTACTTTTATTGAAGCCAGGACCAGGGCCAGGGCCAGGTCAAGTCACGAGACAAGGCAACAAAAGTCTACAGCACTGGTTCAGGCTTCACAGTAGCAGTGTGTTTTGGCCTTACCACTGCACTCTCTTCTCTATACAGCCATTGGCACTGCCACAGGTTTAAATGTGAGAACGTAGGGCAATGCTGTCTGGGTTGGGGTAGGGGGAAGTCAGGGTAATTCTTGGCTCTGAGTTCCATTACCCCTCGAGCCAGCACTGGGGGTGCAATTTCATAAGCACCTACTTATAAAATAACCCCAGCATGTGAAGATAATCTTAGAAAATCAGGCAGAAACTATGGAGCATTAGCTCTGATTCTCTAAACTTGCTAGAGATTCCCTAACCTGGTAAACACACTTGGTAAATCAATGATTTGGGTAAACACACCTGACAAGTCAACCACTACTCTCTAGAATAATACCACAAAAGAACAAAAAAAATAAATTTATATGAACCATTTTAATTATCAAAGCTTAATGCACACTATTACACAATAAAGCTAAAGGGAGTGGAATGAAGACCAGCCCAGAAGCTATCATGGTAAATTTGCTCTTGAAAAATATTTTCACAGCTATTTCAAAAGACTGTTGTGCAACTGTTACACACCCAGGGAATAAGACACCAAGGGGTCATTTTACCAAGGTACAGTAAAAGGTGGCCTTGGTATAACTTTACACAGGTCTTTCCACCCTGCTAAGACTATTTTTACCATAGCAGTAAAATGGTTGATTTTCAATTATTTGAATCAATGGCTATACGCTAATAATTCATTCAAATGCCCCATTGATCTTCAAAGCCACAGAGATCCTAACTCAAACCTCAGCAGCTTTACTAATCATGCCAAAAAGTCTTGTTAAATATGAGTATTTTCAAAGCCAGCCTCCTCATCGGTCTATTAATATTATTCTTTGCAAGCATACTATTTTCAATCCAATTTTGATAACAAGGATTAACGACAGATTAGGTTCTTACTTTGACAATCTGGGTTCTGTTAAGATACACAGGAGTCCATACTTCAGCTGTTGATTCCCACAAAACTCCAGAAGGGTATCATTTTAAGATCTTGAAGTCCTCCCCTTCTGCAGTGGAGAACATCTCCCTCTTCAGTTGGTACCAAAGCAATCAAACTCCGCTGAAACTGAAGAGGAGAGGCAAGGGGAACTTCCCTGGCAACAAACATGAAAACATATGAATAGCCTTACTGGGTCAGACCAATGATCCATCTGGCCCAATATCCCATCTTCATGAGGCCAATCCAAGTCACAAGTACCTGGCAAAAAACCAAATAGTCAATCAAAAAGAAAAGGATAATTTATACGATACTTGCTTTGAGAAATTTTTTTACACATCAGTGTCTCACTTCTCTTTTATAGTTAATGTATCACTTCTATTGACCCACTAATTTTTATCATTCATATGATACCCTGTTTTAACAATAAACTCACCCCCAAGCAAATATATTGGGAGGTTGAAGTATCATAAAGAATGCACTATTCTCAGTAAAGAGACCTCTTATAACATGAATGTTATTTCAAGTCTTCATCCTGAATGCATGCAATATAATCATTTACTTCAAAACCTCCTTCCTAACCATAACCTCAATTTATTTAATATGAAAACTAAAAACTAACTGAGGGTTCAACTCTATCATTTGTTTTAAGATGTTACTTCTTTGATTTGATTATGGTATCAAAACCTATTCATCAATATATGTTTTTTGAAGAACAGCAACACTTATCTTAATGACTTTCCAAAACCAACGTTGGAGGGCCATGAACTACCCGACGCTCAACTTGCTTTAGAGCGTTTCAGCTATCGATCAGCCTTCATCAGGGGACAATATTGCTGCTGTGCCACTTCCGAGTTTATCAACCTTACTGCCAGATCAAAGAAGTAACATCTTAAAACAAATTATAGAGTTGAACCCTCAGTTAGTTTTTAGTTTTCATATCAAATAAATATTTGAGGTTATGGTTAGGAAGGAGGTTTTGAAGTAAATGATTATATCACATATCAGATATGGCATGGGAGACAGAAGCTGATCTAAAAAGGTAATGCACTCTGGGATCATCACTGTGATCCGCTGCCACTCCAGCCCCTTGGCTAATGGACCCAGTCAGGGATCCCAAATCACCCACTGTTGCAGAAGAGCCTCGCAATAATAAAGGGACTTCCAATCAACCCAGTCCTTCTCCAAAGAGTCTCTGACACGGAGAGCTGGCATTGTACGAGGCGGGGACACCTGCCTGAGAGAAGTATCCCCCTGCGGAAAAACCAGCATGCCCATAGGGAGTGCAGTGCTATATGATCACATTAAGTAGGTTTTCATAAGAGGCTGACAAAATTGGAGAGGACTTGCACCGGGGGGACCTGAGAATCCATAAGGCGGTAAAAGGGGCCAAAAGAGACTACGAGGAAAAAATAGCCAAGAGGCGAAAAACTTCAAGCCGTTCTTTTGATATATTAAGGGGAAATGACCGCGAAGGAAGTGGTAGGACCGTTGGATGACCATGGAATAAAGGAAGTGCTAAAGGAGGACAAAGAAATCGCAGACAAACTGAACACATTTTTTGCGTGTGTATTTACCGAAGAGGATATACAGCATACCAGAACCCATCAGACTATATGTTG
The DNA here is from genome assembly GCF_902459505.1 of Geotrypetes seraphini. Classification (NCBI taxonomy): domain Eukaryota; kingdom Metazoa; phylum Chordata; class Amphibia; order Gymnophiona; family Dermophiidae; genus Geotrypetes; species Geotrypetes seraphini. The sequence goes on along the minus strand of NC_047087.1, from coordinate 18,648,453 downwards.
GAAATGAAGACGGGAAACTGACAGGGTTGACGGTCAGTCTAGAAGATGTATGCAGGCAGACTGATAAGACTTAAGAGCGATAAATCCCCGAGACCGGATGGCATCCATCCAAGGGTCATCAAGGAACTGAAAGGGACTATAGCTGAAGTGCTTCAGCTAATAGCCAATCTGTTGATCAAATCGGGAAAGATTCCGGAGGACTGGAAGATGGTGAATGTTATGCTGATCTTCAAAAAAGGTTTGAGGGGAGATCTGGGAAACTACAGACTGGTGAGTCTGACCTCAGTACCGGGAAAGATGGTAGAGGGGCTGATAAAGGACCATATCATTGATCACCACAAATATGCGGAGTTTTACTGTATTCCCTATGAGAAGCATCAGGAGGGTCTGTAAATTTCAGTTTTAGAGCTTTCTCCAAAACCTTAAGAGGCTTTGCTGAAATCTAAGTAAATTACATCTAACATATGTTCTCGATCCAGCGCTCTGGTCACCCAATCAAAAAATTCAATCAGGTTCGTTTGGCACAATTTACCTTTTGTAAAGCCATGTTGCCTTGGATCCTGTAACCCATTAGATTCAAGGAAGTACATTATCCTTTCTTTCAGCAACACTTCCATTATTTTTCCAACAACTGAAGTGAGGCTCACCGGTCTGTAGTTTCCTGCTTCATCCCTGTGACCACTTTTATGAATAGGGACCACATCCGCTCTCCTCCAATCCCCAGGAATCACTCCCGTCTCCAAAGATTTGTTGAACAAGTCTTTAATAGGACTTGCCAGAACCTCTCTAAGCTCCCTTAATATAGAAACATAGAATATGACGGCAGAAAAGGGCTGTAGCCCATCAAGTCTGCCCACACTAATGACCCACCCCCAGACTTCACCCGGCTAGAGATCCCACATACATATCCCATTTCTTTTTGAAATCGAGCACGCTGCTGGTGTTAATCACCTGCAATGGAAGTTCATTCCAATGATCGACTACCCTTTCGGTGAAGAAATACGGTGTCGCCATGAAATTGCCCACCTTTGATTTTCAGCGGATGACCTCTTGTGGTTGAATGTCCTTTAAGAAGGAAGATATCGTCTTCCACCTCGATGCGGCCCGTGATGTATTTAAAAGTCTCAATCATGTCCCCCCTCTCTCTACGTTCCTCGAGCGAGTATAGTTGCAGTTTATTCAGTCTTTCCTCGTATGGGAGGTTCTTGAGTCCCGAGACCATCCTGGTGGTAATTCGCTGAACCGACTCGATTCTCCGCACATCTTTTTGATAATGTGGTCTCCAGAATTGAACACAATATTCAAGATGAGGTCTCACCATGGATCTGTACAGGGGCATTATGACTTCGGGCCTCCGGCTGACGAAACCTCTACGGATGCATCCCACTATTTGTCTAGCCTTGGATGCAGCTTTCTCCACCTGCTTGGCAGTTTTCATGTCTTCACTAATGATTACTCCCAAATCACGTTCTGCCCTAGTCCTAGCTAAGGTCTCACCATTCAGAGTGTAAGTTCTGCATGGGTTTTTGCTGCCAAGGTGCATGACCTTACATTTTTTGGCATTAAAGCCCAGCTGCCAAGTCGAGGACCAATGTTCCAATAAGAGCAGGTCCTGCTCCATACTGTCGGGTAAGGTGCTGTTATCTACTATGTTGCATAGTTTGGCGTCGTCGGCGAATAGTGTTATTTTACCTTGAAGCCCTTGAGTCAGGTCTCTTATGTATATGTTGAAAAGGATCGGTCCCAAGACCGATCCCTGTGGCACTCCTTAGTATCCTGGGATGGATCTCGTCTGGTCCCATCGCTTTGTCCACCTTCAATTTTTCAAGTTGCTCATAAACACTCTCCTCCATGAACGGCGCAGAATCTACTCCATTTTCTCGTGTAACTTTGCCAGACAATCTCAGTCCTTCTCCAGTATTTGTTTAGCACATTTGCTTTTTCCTCATCACTCTCCACATATCGGTTCCCAGCATCTTTTAGTTTAGCAATTCCATTTTTCATCTTCCTCCTTTCACTAATATATCAGAAAAAATTTTTGTCTCCCTTTTTTACATTTTTATCCATTTGTTCTTCTGCCTGTGCTTTCGCCAGACGTATCTCTCTCTTGGCTTCTTTCAGTTTCACCCTGTAGTCCTTTCTGCACTCCTCTTTTTGGTTTTTTTTATATTTCACGAACGCCAACTCTTTCGCCTTTATTTTCTCTGCCACTAGTTTGGAGAACCATATCGGCTTCCTTTTTCTCTTGTTTTTATTCATTTTCTTCACATAAAGGTCCGTAGCCATTTTTATCGCTCCTTTCAGCTTAGACCACTGTCTTTCCACTTCTCTTATGTCCTCCCATCCTAACAGCTCTTTCTTCAGGTACTCTCCCATTGCATTAAAGTCCATACGTTTGAAATCTAGGACTTTAAGTATCATGTGGCTGCTCTCCACTTTAGCCGTTGTATCAAACCAAACCGTTTGATGATCGCTACTTCCCAGGTGAGCACCCACTCGAACGTTAGAGATACTCTCTCCATTTGTGAGGACCAGATCCAATATCGCTTTTTCCCTTGTGGGTTCTGTCACCATTTGTCTGAGCAGAGCCTCTTGAAAGGCATCCACAATCTCCCTACTTCTTTCAGATTCTACAGACGGAACATTCCAGTCCACATCCGGCAGGTTGAAATCTCACAACAGCAGAACCTCCTCTTTCCTTCCAAACTTTTGGATATCCACAATCAGATCCTTATCAATTTGCTGCGATTGAGTTGGAGGTCTGTAGACTACACCCACATAGATAGAAGTTCCATCTTCTCTTTTCAGAGTGATCCATATCGCTTCTTCCTCTCCCCAGATCCCTTGCATTTCGGTCGCTTGGATATTGATCTTTACATCGAGAGCTACTCCTCCACCTTTTTGACCATCTCTGTCCTTCCTAAAAAGATTATATCCCGGTATTTTTGCATCCTATCCATGTGATTCACTGAACCATGTCTCTGTGATAGCGACAATATCTAGATCTGCCTCTAACATCAGAGCTTGCAGATCATGAACTTTGTTGCTTAGACTGCAAGCATTTGTGGTCATCGCTTTCCAGCTATTTTTCAGCGGTAATCTTCTTTTTCGTATGGATTTTTGTTTCGTTTCACTTTCCGTTGCAATACTAAGAAATGAGTTGCTGATATTGTTTATGTTGCAATCTTTACTACTATCACATCTTTTCTTTTGCCGGGGGTGGTCTCTATAATTGTCCTTCATACATACACCACTCCCACCTTCTAGTTTAAATGCCTAGAAAAAATGTGTTCAATTTGTCGGCAATTGCTTTGTCCTCCTTTATCACTCCCTTTATTCCATAGTCATCCAACGGTCCCACCACTTCCTTCGCGGGTCGTTTCCCCTGTGTAATTCATTGGTCATGGGCAGGGAAGTTAGGTGAAGAGGTATGTTTTTATTGTCATGGGGACAGAGGTTTTTTTAGAAGCCCGATCGCTCCGTTTTGTAAATGCTGGAGCCTTTGTACTTTCTTTGCCGCGAGACCACTGAATAGCGCATTGCAGTAGTCCATGAGGAGAGCACTAAGGCTGGGTGAAATCAGACTTGGAATAGTTGTTCCTTATTTTTCGTAGTTGTTGCAGATAGTAAAATGAGGAAGATACCACCTGAGAGATATGGTCGGAAAGCGATAGGTTGGAGTCAAGGAGCATTCCTAGGCTGTGTGCTTGGTCTTCCACAGTTATGGTAGTCGAGTCCCAGCATAGCGAGGGACAGATGTAGTTGCAGTGTGTTCTTTGTGGATCCAAAGAAGTTCCATTTTGGAGGCATTTAGTTATAATTTGTTGACGGACATCCAGTTTTTGATTTCTGAGAGGCAGTTTAGGAGTTTCGCAATCTGAATGTCATGAGTTTCTCCTAGCAGTAGGTACAATTGGATGTCATCCGTGAAGGAGTGAGTCTGTATTTGATATTTGTGGGCTATGTTTAGAACAGGTCTAACATAGAGATTGAATAATAGGGGGGATAGCAGAGTCCCATATTTGATCGGTTTCAGTAGCATGGTGTTGAGCAGAACACTTTGGAATCTGTTATTCAGGGAGGTGAACGATTGTAGTGCAATATCTTGGATACCAATTTCAGAGAGCTGTTCAATGAGGAGAGGATGGTGAACAGTGTTGAACAGCACACTGAGATCCAGCAGCACCAGAAGGACATCATTACCCTTGTCCATGAGTTTCCAGCAGTCATTGGTGATGTCAAGAAGGGGTGCAATTTGTTTACCACTGTTTTTATCCAGGATCTTGTATTAATACTTCACAGCACCCATTGATGTGGGCTTGTAGTTGAATTATTTCCGGTTATTATTATTATTAAAATAAATGGAAATAAAAAGAGCGAGCAAGCAAACAAAGTATTAAATTAAAAAAAAAAAAGTGTTATAACTCCCTACTACCCTCCCCCCCTAAATTATTTCACAAGGGGAGCTATTTTGTTGTGCACTGCAGCAGATATTACTGCATCTATGGGGTAGGAAAAACTGGGTATTGCTCTGATTTTGTGAAGAATTCAGAGGTCCCACAGATGAGGTAGGAAAGTCAGGGAATAGGGTCTGATAGGGTCTAATACATTTTTGCACCAAGTAGGGCTCAACTTTAAGTGAAAGAAAATAAAATTAAACAAAACGTTGTCAATTTTTCTTTCTAAACAGACTCCATTCTGGTCATATCTTTTTGAAGGTGCTAGTACTATATGGAATCTCAGTGCCACTATGGAAGAAATTAATAAAATGGTGTTAAGCCTGACTGTGCACACTAAGAGGCAAATTCTGTAAAGGACACCTAAAGTCAGGGGTCCTCAATGTGGACGTCCAGCGATTTAGGCACCCAAATACACTGGATAATAAGCTCAATTAAACAAGCAATAATTGAAAGTTAGAAAAAGATATTTAATAATACATTACTCAAGCAAAGCACATGATAAAATGTATTGCATACTAAACCTCATTCCCAAAGTTTAAGAAAATAAGAAGAGAAACCCTACTCACAATGGCCGTGGTTCAGAGCAAGTGGACACGTCTGATGCACAATCTTGACTGTGACATCATCAATATGCACCTAGATGGCAAAATGTTACTAAAAAAAAATAATAGGAACCCCTGTCTAAAAGGAAGCGCCTGTGGATCACTGGTTAAAGGCACATCTTCCACAGATCATGGGTTCAAATTTTGTAGTACGTCAAAAAGATTGCTGCGATTTAGCAGGAGCAGCTGGTTGGGATGTAGCAGGGCATTGCTGTTGCTGCGATTAATTTCCTGTACTCGCCGGTGCTCCAGCTGCTCTCTCCTGCCTCTCCTTGGTGTTTCGCAATCGGAAAATACCGTGAATGATCAGGACCGCGAACCGCTGACTGCGAACGACCGGGGGAACACTCTATAGATGCATCTAAATTCGCTGAGCATGATTATCTATTGTGCATCTATGCTTAATAGAATCATGCTGAGCGATGCACTGCTGGTCGTCTAAACAATGCATAACTTTGATATTGATATGGATAACTTTTAGACATCCTTTACAGAATTTGCCCCAAACTGCTAAAGATATCCATAGGAATATAATAGGCATCTTTTGCAGTTAGTGCGCGCTAACGCACTTAGCATCCTTTGATGAATTTCCCCCCTAATTGTCACTAAGGGCAAGGCATTGGGGATACCTAGACTGAGGTATCATTTTATAGGGAGGGCAAACAGGTGAAAGGAGATAGATTTCATACAAATGTAAGGAACTTCTTCTTTACCCAGAGTGGTAGAAATCTGGAATGCTCTTACAGAGGCTATTATAGGGGAAAGCACAATTCAGGGATTCAAGATTCAAGGTTAGATAGGTTCCTACTGGATCAGAACATACGCAGGTAAGGCTAGACTCATATAAGGCACTGGTCTTTGACCTAAGGGCCACCACGTGAGCGGACTGTTGGGCACGATGGACTCCTGGTCTGACCCAGCAGCGGCAATTCTTATGTTCTTATGAATAAAATCCAACAGTAACAAAAAGAAGGGAAGGATGAATAAGCTTCCAAAAGTGCAGAATGAAAGTCTCAAACAAAATCAAGTTTCAAGTTTATTTAAAATTTGTTTAATCGCCCTATCATATATTCAGGGCGATATACAATGCTAAAAATAATTTATAACAATACACAGGGGAACAAAGAGTTCATATAGCAAATACATGACTTTCAAAACAGACGGGACTATTGGATAAATAGAATAGAAATACAATAATTGGAGGCTAGTATGATTTTTTAAAAGACAATATTTTTTTAGATCAATTGTTCCTTCTATACCATATGAGTAAAATTCTGCAGAAATTACATTTTTATCACAATTAAATTTTGAGGATGAAATCATTTTGGCTACCGTGGATGTAGTTATTTGTGTACAAATCTCCTGAAACTAGAAGCATAGAAATAGTAAGAGAAATTTTGTCTAAGTATACATATAGGAGAAATATGCCAGCTGAATTCATTATGTCTTTAGCAGAAATTGCTCTAAGAATTGCTTCTGCTTTGACAACAAATTTTATCAATGAATAAAAGGAACAGCCTTAGGCCGTATGGATAATTTCATTAATAAAGCCTTTTTAACAATATTTGGGATTTGCTCTATCCTTTAGGTGCCTTACCCCCATGCAGTGCATCCTGGGAATTTCCCCCTTACGGTATTTGGTAGTTTCCATCCAGGAGTCACTGTGTGGAGTCAGGTGCGGACATTTACTTAGTTGGCATTGCCAGAGGCAGGAGTGAATGGGCATCATTCCTGCCTCTTCCAGGTCATGGTGGCCTGGCAGAGGGAGGTCAGGGTCAAGGGGTGTTCTAGACACCAGGAAACATTTTTATTATGTTGGGGCGAAGGTGAGATTGGATCAGGTTGATGGGGTGGGTGCCACTATTTTTTTTTTTTGCCAAGAGGTGGCAATGCAGAAATTATGCTGGCAGCTTCCTTTTTTTTTTTTTTTCTTTAAAGTTACCCTACCTGTCATTGCATGAGCAAATCACCCACTAACAGGAAGGCTAGCTTTTTGTAATGAGCTGCAGATTACTGTTGCGTTTTTAATGTGGCAGTAATTTACATTCTCACTGATTACTGCATAGCTGCAGCATTTTTTTTGTTAATTTCTTAGTAGAATCTGCATGCTGAGCTGGCTCTACTGCGTACCTGTCTACATAGGCTCCTCTATTTTTTTTTCTGTGACAAGAGCTAGATTCTATCAGTCTCTGCAGCGGTAGGGGGGAGAACCTGAAGTGCAACAGAAAGCTAAATGCTTAAAAATAACCAGACATTTTGATAAATTAATTTGAAGCCAGAACAGCTAACCTGCAGAGTCATTAAAAAATTCAGACAATTGCCGATTCTAGCCTTCTAAGTTTTCAGCACACCTGACAGAGCCCCTCTAAATTTCTGAGTCCTAGGTACGCACCTAGTTTGCCTATGCACCTTTTTTCCGGCCCTGAGCAGAAGCCTACAGCAATGTTTCCCAAGCTGGTTCTAGAAATGAGCCATGCTTAGAGTCCATAGCAGAGATAGCCTGGCGCTCATACCCTGCCAATTGGATCATTTGGGTCCGCCAATGCGACACCGTGGGAGTGTGCAGTCAGCCAGCATTGAAGGATAGTTTTAAGTCCCATGAAGGTAGCTTTTTGTACAAATGCAGTAGCACCCGGTCGAACAGGGACCAATGAAAGTTTCAAAGTAAAAAAAAAGGTGTCCGTAGGTACCCAAATACAATTCCACAAAGACTTAATGTGCAAGCAAATGCGTTTCCAGTATACCTGAATGCCTGGGCATAACTAGAACATATGGCCCAAGGTAGCTCTGGAGGCAGTACACTTAGGGCAACTGTCCATAGGGCTGATATGCGCTTTATAGGCTCTAGCAGGTGCAAAGTAAGCCCATACCAAGAATTTGTAATACCGTTCCTTTTCAACAGCAGAGACCAAGAGTTTGGCCCCCAGCTGAACACTCCGCTTTAGCATGGCCGCAGAAATTTGCAAATGTAAACCCTGAGTCCATTTGGTTGCCAGAATATCATAGTCCAAGTCGCCAGCCAGCTCCTGTAAAAAGCGGTGATAAAAACGCAGTGGTATGGGCACCTGTATGGTCAAGCAAAAAGATTCGGACAGTTTCTCTTGAATGTCTTCAGACAAAGCCATGCTGGGGAGGGAATGAACATAATGCTGCAGTTGTCTATAAGAGAACCAGTTCCCAGCCTCCAAAGTAAAGGAGTCTCGTAACATCTGAAATGATTGTAGCATACCATCAGACTGTAAGACTTGAGACAAATAGGACAAACCCTTCCTAGGCTACAGTGAAAGGGATCCAGGATTCATGCCAGGGATAAAGTCCCCGTTACCTGCAATAGGCAAACACGGTGTCACATCAAACCGAATACATATTTGCTCCCAAATTTTTCGTACTGGGAGTAAGAACAGGTCCCCATAAGACTGAGCTTGTACAGGCAGGCACTTCACATTGAGTAAATAGCTAAAATGTTAGGGAGCAAAAGCAAGATACTCCACCCCGGTGGCCGAAAAGTGAGTGGTCCCACAGAACCAATCATTCACATGCCTAATTTGACAAGCCACATTAAGTCTGCCCAAATGCAATAACCCTAGACCCCCCTGATCAATAGGTAATGTAAGGGTGTGTAGAGGAATCCTAGAGTGTTTACCTCCTCACAAGAACAGAAGCAAAGATCTATGAAGTAACCGAAGGTGACGATGCTGGAGAAGCAAAGGTAAGGTTTGAAGAAGGTAAAGCCATTGATGTATCACCATCATATTATACAAAGCAATTCTATCTAGAAGGGTCAAGGGGTAGGATTGCCAGGCCCGCACTCACTGTCCTGTTTTTGTAAGCAGGGGAAGTACATTAAGGGAGTAAAGTGTAGACAAGTCCCGAAGTATAAGAATGTCTAAATAACGTACTACTATCGCATCTTGTCTTTTGCTGGGGGTGGCCTCTATAATTGTCCTTTAGACATATGCCACCCCCACCTTCTAGTTTAAATGCCTAGAAACATATTGTTTAAATTTCTCTGCAAGGATTCTTTTTTCTGCTGTAGTAATATGTAGCCCATCAGTACAATATAGCTACTTGTCCTTCCATGTATATGTACCTAAAGCCTTCTTGATGACACCAGGCTTTGAGCCTCTGTGTTTTTTACTCTTTGCTCTCCCTTTCTATATGCAGGCAGTACTTCTGAAAAAGCTACAGTTTTTACAAAAGGTTTCAAGCCCCCACCAAGCTCCCAAAAAGCTTTCTGTGCTGCAAGTGTGGAATTGTTGGCCATGTCATTTGTTCCCAGATGGATAACATTGGTGTTAAAATCCAATTAAATTAATCAAAGGCTCAGAAGAAGCTATCATGTCTCTCACTCGACCGTGTCAACAGATTTGGAAGGAAAAAACATGGCCATTCGATTGAAACTCACTGTTCATACCTATACTGAAGAAAGGTGATGCCAAGGTCTGTAACAACTACAGAACAATTGCATTAATTCCACATGCTAGCAAAATATTGCTGAAAATAATACAACAAAGGCTACAATCATACATTGGGTGGAGCAAGAACTACCTGAAGTTCAGGCTGGTTTCAGAAAATGTTGAGGAACAAGAGACATTATTGTCAATGTTAGATGGATATTGGTGAAAAGAATACCAAAAGCACCTATACTTTTGCTTCATCGACTACAACAAAGCTTTTGACTGTGTGGATCACGACAAACTATAGAGAACTCTAGAACAAATCGGAAAACCAAAAAACACATAACTCAGCTGATAAAGAGCCTCTATGAAAATCAAGAAGCTGCAGTGAGAACTGAATATGGCAACACTTTGGTTTCCAATAAAACACGGTATTAGGGAAGGATGCGTCTTGTCACCTTACCTGGTCAACCTTTATGGCGAAATCATCTTTAGAAAAGCAAATTTGGAAGAGAGCATTGGTTTCATAGTCGGTAGCTGAAATATAAACAACCTGCGCTATGCAGATGATACAACGCTCATCACCAGCAGCAAAGACAACATGCTGTATCTACTGAGAAAAGTCAAAACCGAAAGTCATATCATGGAATTAGAACTGAACATAAATAAGACGAAGATCATGGAAAATTCTGGAAGAATTTGAGCTTGAAGACAATAGAATAGAAGTTGTAAAGGATTTCAATATCCTGGGCTCTTTCGTAAACAAAGAAACAATTAACAGAATAGCACTTGGTCGCTCTTCAATTAAGGCTCTTGACAAAATGTTCAAGGGCAGAAGATCAGATTTGTCCACACACTCATTTTCTCAGTGGTCAATTAAGGATGCAAAAGCTGGATGCTACGGAAAAAAGACAGAAAGATTTGAGCTTTGATGCGAGAAGGATTTTATGCGTGCCGTGTACTGCCAGAACTAACAAATCGATTCTGGAAGAGATCAAACCAGCTATCTCTCAAAGCCCAAATGATGAAGTTACGACTACCTTATTTTGATGACACTGTCAGAAGAGAAAGATCATTGAAGGACATCATGTTTGGAAAGATTGAAGGAACCCGGCAGAGGGTGACTTGAAATCAGATGGCTGTACACATTGAATAACAATATTCTTTCCACAATAGCGCTGGATATACTAGATATTCATCTTCTCATTTATCTTATCACTATTTCAACATTCAATAAGAAGTACTATATGGGAGATCAGATCTCCACCTGAGTCATAAAGCTCCTGGTGGTATTGTTCTTCATCATTCCCAGTACTATATTGATACCATTTATTGTTAGATTATTTCATTTTATATTATTTCATTTCTAGTAAATGGATTATATAAATAAGTTTATAACTTAGCTTTGTTAATAGGTGATTCCCCGTCCCGACGCATTTCACATAACTTTATCAAGGTCGGGGGAACTATTAAAAGAATCAAAGAATATAAGTTAGTTCATCCAAATAACACAATTCAGTGAAATAGTTTAAGTTACTAGTTAAGGAAGCCCCTATTTTTTTTTTTCTTTTAACTTAGCTTACCTTAAAACTAAAGCTGAGCTTCTCCTATTTAAATCAGCTGCTGGTAAGCCAAATTAAAAGAAAAAAAAAAAGGGAGCGTGCTTAACTAGTAAGAACTTAAACTATTTCACTGAATTGTGTTATTTGGATGAACTAACTTATATTCTTTGATTCTTTTAATGGTTTCCCCGACCTTGAATGTTGACAATAGTGATAAGATAAATGAGAAGATGAATATCTAGTATATATCCAGCACTATTGTGGAAAGAATATTGTTGTGAAATTATTGTGAGTCTATTCTCACTACACAGAAGAATCATTGGAAGATGGCTCAAATGGACACATTGAAAACAACCATGAGTTTGATGCTGGAGGACCTTACCAGATGGGCACAAAATTGATTTCTTTTTAGATCTGTAATTAATCAAGTCACTAGGACTTGAACATGCGTCAATGGCACCTAACTTATTTGTAGACTTCTGAGGAAGGTACAATTTTGATACTGAAACACTGGCTGTGTTGAGTCATTACTGAATAAAGACCCCCGTTGGAAACATCTCTTTGTCCCTACTTCTGGATTATTTTAGATTCTGGATTGTTTTAGATAACATCTAAGTGTACAACCTTAGGGGGTGGCAACTGTAATCACCCAAAATGCAGAGAAAAAAGGGTGCTTGAGGGAATATAGAAAGTAATCAGTGAGACAAGGTAAGAAGGGAACCCATATACTCGCAGAGCACCACATGAGCAATAGTAAGAATTTTGTATTACACTCAAGAACAAATAGGTGTACAAGGAGAGACATGATCATTACTTTTAGAATAATAGAAAATTCTTATTCTTGTGTTTTGTACTGTTTGGAGATGTTTCAGTGTAGACAGGAGCCCTGAATAATGACTTGCACTAATCAAGCCTCAAGGCAACAAGAGCATAAGACAGCATTGCTTGGGAGATATCCAAAATACAGCATACACTACAGAACAGCATAAATGCGCCAAAACATTTTTTTAAATGAGGTCCCCCATCTGGGAAAGTAAGACGCTGATCAGTTATTACTTCTAGGTAGATTCTTTCACAAGAGCAATAGGGGACCCAAAGTTGGTGCAGAAGATGAAAAAGACTGTGTTTATGGGCACACATTGTTTGGATTTGTGCTAGTTGGTGAAATCTCATTTTAGCGGAATAGGGAGGGCTACCAATATTTGCCCAACATAACATCAGCAACTAGAGATCTTGGTGGTGGAGTTAGAAACTGATTTGTTTGGCCTCTCCGGAGGGGTCAAACAGAATAGATTTCTATCCTACCCATCTCCTCCATGCCTGTCCTGTTCCTGGGGAGAAGGGGAACGGGGCTGGGACAGACAAAGCAGTAAGTCTAAGCTCTGTGCCCCAAAGATTCAAAAGAAGAGGCTAAAAAAGAGGCTTAGAAGGAAAAGCACTGGTGCCTCTCCCTCAACATCCATCTGGAGGCTTTCTCTCTCCAGTTTTCCTATCTCATGATGGCAGAAGAACCAGCAGGTAACAGGACTATTCCTTCACACTTCAGGTAGGATGGGAGTTTCAAGTTTAATAAAAATTTGATTTGATCGCAAAATCTTAGTTCAATGCGATTTACAGGAAAAGATGGAAAAGGACAGGAAAAGATGATCATCCCAAACATATTTGCAGCCAGTTACAGGGACCCTATGAAGCCCTTTCAGCAGGACCCCCTCCCCACGATAAACCCGCATCTAACTAGCACACCTTTGTTTTTAGAAAGAAAGCGCCGATCGCCCTATGAACCGCTGGAAATTGAAACACGGTTCTTCATAAGGCTACATTCTCTGGGGCACTATTTTGCCACTTTGCGGATGAAGGCACAGACATTGAGGTTCGGTCACATTTGCAGGCGCCAAAATGGCAACAGTCAGAGACGTCTTCACGTCTGACATTCTGAAACAGTGGGATGTGCGGGCTTGAAGACAACCCAAGGGCTCAAGGCCGCCGTTTCACACGGGACATCTGAAACCCGTCGCAACGGGCACCAGCTCAGCCGTAATGTTATAGATGGACATTTATAGGGCTAGGCAGATATCTGAAAGAAAAGCATTCCAGAACGAGGTAAAAAAAAACCCACAAAACAACCCAAACCCACCACTCTATAAAAGCTGAGAGCCTCCGATACCACGGAGGGAGCCCGTCAAAAACGGCACCCACTCCCCTTTTTAACGGACGGGAAGGGCAATCCCCAAGCCGGACTGATGCCGACAGTAACACCTGCCGCAAGCAGCCAACTGACTGGCGCGCGCGCGCACACGCGAATACCCCCTCCCCCGGCAACCTTGTTTCCCTGGCGCACTTCTCCCCCTCCCCCCTCCGGCCTCGCGCAACCTCTGGTGCTCCAAAACGCCTGTCCCGCAGCTCGCGCAACTGCTCCCTTTCCATCTCATCACCTTCTGCACACGCGCACTGAAACAAGACTCCTTTTACAGTTGCTAGCTGCGGGTCCGGAGGCGCGCGAGCGCAGACCTCCCCCCCCGCCAATTGCGCGGACAGGCAGGCACGCGCGCGCCAGAGCGAGACGCTGCTACCGTTGGAAGCTGTGGTCCAAGATCACGCGCGCGCCTGAGCCCCTCCCCGAGCACGCGCACTGGCGCCAGGCGCGGCTGCAGGTTGCGGTCGGTACGGGGGAGCGCGTGCGCCGCTCTTTTTCCGCCTCTTTCCCCGGAGCGGGCAGCGGCGGCCGCAGCAGGAGCAGCATGCAGTACGAGGGCGTGGCCGTGGCGAAGCCCAGGTGGTTGCTGGGCGGGGCCTCACCTGCCGGCGACAGGTGTCCTCCCCCCAGCAGCCCACAGGGGGCCGGAACCGAGCCCGTGCCTGAGCCGCCGCGGACCGAAGCGGGCGGCGGTGCGAGTCAGCAGCTGCCAGCGCCCGCCGGCATGGGTCCGAACCGAGTGCCCAAGTTCTTCCAGAAACTCGCCGGTTTCCGTCTGGCCCGTACCTACCACCTGCTGGAGAACGGGGAGGCGGAGAAGGAGGTAAGTGCAGAAGGCAACAGGGGACCGTGGCCGGCAAGAGCCACCTCATCGCTTACGATCCGATCCGATCCATGCAGGGGCTTACCTTTCCCGTGTTCTCGGGGGGGAATTGGAGCCACGGGGTAAAACCCGGCCTGGATCGCAGGCCCATTCCAGGCTGAAGAGTCTGATGCCCTCGGTAGGAGCAGTCGAAAAGTCTCCCTCGTTTTCTAGGTCACCACTTCAACTCTCCAAGGCGCCTGCCATGCAACCGGGGGGGAGGGGAGTCCCCTCTTCCCCCTCTTCCCCCTCTTCCCCCTCTTCCCCCCCTTCCCCTCTTCCCCCTCTTCCCCCTCTTCCCCCTCTTCCCCCTCTTCCCCCTCTTCCCCCTCTTCCCCCTCTTCCCCCTCTTCCCCTCTTCCCCCCCTTCCCCTCTTCCCCCCTTCCCCCTCTTCAACAGTGAAAAGGCTTCAGGCTTCTTCATTTAAACATTAAAATTAGAGGTTCATTTACTTCCACCTTCTCCACTTCACATTTTCCCTAATTACATGGTTACTTAACCCCAGGTGTTTGTTTGGTTTTTTGGTTCAATATTTTTATTATTTTATAGTAACAAACAATAATAAAAGTTATACAACAACATTAACCTAGGTATGACTAATTGTACAGTTTTTATTATATTTTCCAAAATGGTTTGATTTGTTTCCTGTGGACAAAGATTATGAAAAGAGCGTCCTGAATGAATATGGTATCAGCGTAGGTATTCCGCAGCTTGTGCTGACAGTGGGTCTTCGTACCACAAGTCTTGGTGTGGCATCTCAACATTTACCCACCACCAGATGTACTCCCTCTCCTCCTCTAAATTAGTCCCTCTGCGGAACCTGGACTCCCTCCAACTATTCCGAAAACAACTGAAAACCTGGCTTTTCTCTAGCATATAATCCTGATTACATCCCCTCTTTTTATGCTTTGTAAATTCTTTCTGTTCTCTCTTCCCATATTTTTTAAACTCTGTAAACCGTGTCGAGCTCCACTTCAGTGGAGAAGATGCGGTATATAAACCTAAGGCTTAGTTTAGTTTAGTTTAGTTATAAGACACTACAAGAAAAAAGTTCCAAAATCACAAAAGTCTTCTATATATAAAAAATGTCACTGGACAGTTTCAGCCACTACTCTCTAAGGTGCGCTAGCTTTTTTTTAGCGCATGCTGCATTGCCATGCGCGCTAAGCGCCAAGAACTAACATCAGCTCGTTGCTGGCGTTAGCGTCTAGCGTGCGCAGCTTAGTAAAAGGAGCCCTAAGAGTATCTTGATAAGGAATAGCATTGTTCAACAGTCTGTATTTTATACAGGATCAGACAGAATCCTCCAGTTGAGCAGCATATTTAACACATTCCTAAATAATGGAGCTAGGATGATTCCCCTTAAATATTACCATACAACAAAACAAATCCCCAAACAATGTCGCTTAGGATTAGAAGCACACACTGTCTTTTTTACAGCATTTTTAAAGCCTATTATTCAGCAAAAGTTGACAATACTGCCAAAAGGATGCATAGATTCCACAAATGTATGCTTATCTGGGATCAAATAATTAGTTACTGTAATTCACATCTGACTTCTCCTTTATCTCAATTATTCCACTCTGATCAGACTCACTCATAATGGTATAGCTTTGAATATTGAGTATATTAATGTAATGAAACTGCCCAATGATAGATTGATGTCACCCTTGATGGTTTTCACTACAATATATTGTGATAGTACTGTTTATTCTTGTCTATGCAAGTCTATAATGCCACACTACGGTAACATCCTATATAATAAAAGGTTAGTGGCGCATACACTTTTAAAAAAGCATGATTACTGCGGCTGTGGTGTGTGATCCGTGGCCGTGTTCCATTTTAGAACCCAGCCAATGATCACTCTGGCCACTCCCCTTCTCCCGCCCTCACCAACCCGAAGGAAGCTCAGCAGACCTCCCGCCCTCACTTCACCAAGCTGGACCATACCTCCCGCCCTCGCTCACCGCTGCTGTCGCTGCCGCTGATCCTCCTCTTCGGGGCAGTCTGCGATTGTGGCCGGCTTTGGCGTGCCTTGCAGGCCGCTTTCCGGCCTCGGTGGCACGTTCCCTCTGATGCACGGGATCACGTCGGGGGGAGCGTGCTTCCGGGTTGGGGAGCGGCCTGCAAAGTTCGCTGGGGCCGGCCACCACGATCGCAGCCTGCTTTGAAGAGGAGCAGGCCAGGTAAGCAGGGGGATTAATTCAGGGGTCAGAGGGAAAGGGGCCATGGAGAGATAGGGAGAGGGAAAGGGGGCTGCTTTGGGGGGGAGGTGTGCTGGGGACAGACAGTTTTGCTCTGGGGGCAGACAGAAGGGGCCATGGAGAGACAGGGAGAGGGAAAGGGGGCTGCCTTGGGGGAGGGGTGTGCTGGGGGGAGACAGAAGGGGCCATGGAGAGATAGGGAGAGGGAAAGGGGGCTGCTTTGGGTGGGAGGTGTCTGCTGGGGGCAGACAGCTTTGCTCGGGGGTGGGGGGGGGAGACAGAAGGACACAGACAGCAGCCAAGGAGAGAGAGATAAAGAAACACAGACAGACAGACACTCTATTCTAGCACCCGTTAATGTAACGGGCTTAAAGACTAGTAATGTATAAGATGTTCATCATATTACCAAATGCTCCCGTATCGGTGGTATACCTGTGTAACTCGTCATACCTATGTTAAAGTTGTTGTATAACTTTCCTTATTGTTTAATTCTATAAAATAATAAAAGTATTGAACCAAAAAAAAATATTTTAATTAGTTAACTCTTTGTTCAATGTGACTAAAAATAAGCAATCTTCAGGACTGCTTTCTGCCCAACTCAAATGATTTAGTCAAAAAATACAAAAGGGGTAACAAAATCAACAATGTTACTGTTGAGTGACTCAATAAAGTTACCGTATTTTCACGCATATAACGCGCACCCGGGTATAGCGCGCGGGGAACACAAATTTATGTTTAAAAAATTTAATATAGCGCGCACACGCGTATACCGCGCATGCTAAAACCTCCTCCCGCTTACTCCGAACCGGCATCCTCCCCCCCCCCCCGCTCGCTTACCCGCGTTTTACAATTTTTTTTTTCAATCCGATCCGGCATCCCCCCTGCGAACCGGCATCCTCCCCCCTCGCTAGCGTCATCCCCCGCGATCCTACATCCCCCCAGCACCAAACATCTCTTACCCGATTGGGCACCGGCACCAGCACCAATGCACAGGACGTGCCAGTGCCCGAAGATCCTCCCTCGTTGGTTTGGGCTGGGCTGGGCTGGGCGGTGCGATGCAGGAGAGATAATCCTTCTTCCTGCGGATCCTCCCTCGTTGGTTTGGGCTGGGCTGGGCTGGGCGGTGCGATGCAGGAGAGATAATCCTTCTTCCTGCGGATCCTCCCTTGTTGGTTTGGGCTGGGCTGGGCTGGGCGGTGCGATGCAGGAGAGATAATCCTTCTTCCTGCGCCGGGCTGGACTAGGCTTTGAGCATTTGCGCATGCTCAAAGCCTTCTGGTCTTGCTCTCTCCGAGATTCTCTTCTCGGAGAGAGCGAGACCAGAAGGCTTTGAGCATGCGCAAATACTCAAAGCCTAGTCCAGCCCGGCGCAGGAAGAAGGATTATCTCTCCTGCATCGCACCGCCCAGCCCAGCCCAGCCCAAACCAAACCAACGAGGGAGGATCTTCGGGCACTGGCACGTCCTGTGCATTGGTGCTGGTGCCGGTGCCCAATCGGGTAAGAGATGTTTGGTGCTGGGGGGATGTAGGATCGCGGGGGAGGGGGGTTGATGTGAGCGGGGGGGGGGGGGAGGATGCCGGTTCGCAGGGGGGATGCCGATCGGATTGAAAAAAAAAAGTTGTAAAACGCGCTCACGCATATAACGCACAAGGTTATGCACGGTTTGTAAAATCGTGTATAACGCGCGCGTTATATGCGTGAAAATACGGTAGTTGTATGCAAGAAAGTCACTGCATGAGGAATGTTCATAAATAATTATCAAAAATATTTCCACAAGTGTCAATTCTTAACTAATAGAACTCTGCTCAGAGACATGAAGGCACTATGTTCTGCCTCACCAACCAATCATTGTAGCGTTCATTTTTTCTTTTTTGCTCCAGTGAGATTCTACTTAACTAGCTACACTAGCTGTGCTAGCTATGCTTAACTGCTTATGCAAGTATAGTACAGTGGTGCCTCACACAACGAACTTAATTGGTTCCAGGAGCAAGTTTGTTATGCGAAAAGTTCGTTATGTGAAACGCGTTTTCCCATAACAATACATGTTAAAAAAAATAATTCGTTCTGTAGCATAAAATATGCTAAGATGACATAAAAAAAGATAAATTTTTTGTTATTATTTTTATTTAGATACATCTAAAAACATACATCTCCCTGTCCTTTTACTTCCACTATCTTCCTATCCCATCTCTATTCCCTTTTGTCCCTCTCCCCATGATCAATCATCTCACCACCTCTCTCTGCCCTCACCCTCAGGGTTCAAGATTGCTTCCACTCTTTTTCCTGTTGTTCTCTCTGCCTGTCACCCTATGATTTAGCATCCCTTCTGCCCTTGTCCAATATTTCCCCTTCTCTCCCTCCCTCTCATCCCCTGCTCCAACATGTGCTTTCAGCGGCCTTCTCCCCCCTTAAGCGTCTTTTCTTCTCCACTCCACCTTTCCTCCCTCCCTGCCTCCACCTTTGTGGCGCTTTTGCACCCGACCGACAACAGAACAGGCCCGGTCGGACAAATCTCCCTGTCCTGTAGCCGCGAATCTAAATTACCTTCTTACAGCAGCTGGATTATTGAAGCTGCTGTAAGAGGTAATTTAGATTCGCGGCTACAGGGCAGGGAGGTTTGTCGGCCGGGCCTGTTGTCGGTCGATCGGGGGACCTGACCAGCTGTGCACATTCTTCGGGGCGGACCGCCCCCTCCCCCCTCTTTCGTTCGCCATTGCCTTCTTCCTACCTGCCCTGCCGCAGCCGCACACAGCCGACCGGAAGTCTTCCTGATGTCAGCGCTGACGTCGGAGGAAGGGAGGGCTTTGCTTAAGCCCTCCCTCCGACGTCAGCGCTGACATCGGGAAGATTTCCGTTCGGCTGTGTGCTGCGACAGGGCAGGTAAGGAGAAGGAGACTACCCTCGCGGCTCGACCAACCCCGCTGCGATCCAACCCCGCAGGAACCCCGGAAGGATGCAGCTCGGGCGACTTCGTTGTGTGAAACGAAGTCCGTTGTACGAATCAAGACATAAAGTTCGTTGTGCGCAGCGTTCGCTGTGCGAGGCGGCTGTTATGCGAGGCACCACTGTATTAGAAAGCAAATCCTTCAAACTTAGCTGTTAAAGCAGTAGCAGGTTCCGACGTGCCACGTTTCGGTCCTTCGTCAGGGAACCAATAAACAATTACAGTTAAACTGGAGGTAAAAGCTCTGAAATGAGAACAAATTTAAATATTAATTTAATTAAATACACAAAAGTAAAAACGGCTTGATTCTACATTTCAAAAGAGCTATGCATGGCTTAAACTACAGGGCAAAACTCACCATGTAAAGTACAGTTGACTAATATCATCTCAGCATGGTTTCTCCTTAAAGTGCAAACGAAGTCTGCAAGCTGAATGCACTATTTAAAGGTAAAATCGCGCCAAAACTGCAAACGTCATACGTTGCTACATGAAACTGCAACCTCGAACCCACACATACTGTCAATTGCAGTTTCAAAGACAGACGCAGATGACTCACACATACACGCTGCTATAGGACTGCCTTTGACAAGCTATTGCACACACCACTCATACGGACAGAAAAAACAGGGTCAATGACAGTTCAAAACCAGTCAAGCTCCAAGCACGGATATGAGAGAATTAAAGAAGGGGGAAAAATTTAAAATCCAAAGCTAAATAAATCAGCCCTGCTCTCTTGTCTAAATTGATTCATGCCAGGATGGTAGTGAAAGAAGTTTTTTATTACAGGAAAGCCCTCCACTCAATTTCACTATTTAAACCTTGAGGAGATAATGTACCTAAAGTGTAAATCCACTTCTGCTCCAAAGTGTATAGCCTAGTCTTCAGCTCACCACCTCTGGGAAGGGTGGGTGCATCTAAAACAGAAAACCGCAAGGAGGAAATAGGGTGTTGAGCAGAGAGCCAGTGAGGAGCCTCCAAAACTGCCTTGCCTATTCTGCTGATGTGTTCACCTATTCTTGTTCGAACACTCCTGATGGTGTGACCAACATAAAGCAGCTGACATGGGCACTCAATAATGTATACCACCCCCTGAGTGTTACAATTGGTGGATTTGACGGATCAACGTTTTTTCACCCATTCGGGAATGCTTATGTCTGTTAACTTTACACTATATTGGCATATGGTGCACGAAGTACATGGAGAGTGGATGCCTGGTGGACTGGAATAAGATAGCTCAGAAATAATTTTTACTCAAAGCAATATGTGCAATTTTGGTCAAAAAGTCAATACGTTTAGAGGGTAATCCGATCTTTACCAAATGATGTTGGATGATGGCAATAGCTGCCTCTTGTGGGATATTAGTGTAAAGAGCAGTAATATCGAGAGTCACAAGCATCGCATTGTCTGGAATGTCCTGATATGTATGCAATAAGTTGATCATGGAACCTGTGTCCTTGATGTAAGAAGAGCTCAGCGGAACCTCATCTTTTAATTGTAAGTCCAATAATTCTGACAATGGTTCAAGAATAGAGCCTATTACTGCTCTTTACACTAATATCCCACAAGAGGCAGCTATTGCCATCATCCAACATCATTTGGTAAAGATGGGATTACCCTCTAAACGTATTGACTTTTTGACCAAAATTGCACATATTGCTTTGAGTAAAAATTATTTTGAGTTTGACCACCATTTTTTCTTGCAAATCCGTGGCACTGCTATGGGTGCTAAGATGGCCCCAACAGTAGCATGCCTTTATGTAGCTGCTTTTGAAGATCAACACCTTTATCCCTCTGTATTTTTTTCCAAGTTACTTTTATGGAAGAGATACATCGATGATGTATTTGCGGTTTGGCTGGGCACCAAATCAGAATTGGAGACTTTTTTGGTGTGGCTCAACCAACAAGATCCTAACCTGCAATTTACAGCTCAAAGCAATACACAATCTTTGCATTTTTTTGATATCAATATATCTTTGAGTGCTGGGAAATTTACCACCACGATCCATCGGAAACCCACGGATCGTAATAACCTGCTTAGGTATGACAGTTATCATCCTAGACATCTCCGCAACAACATACCTACTGGTCAATTCTTGCGATTACGCAGATTGTGTTCTACTAGAAGTGATTTTGTGAGTAAAGCTGAACACATGAAAGAGAGGTTCAGAAAAAGGGATATCCAGCTTCCATCATTAAAAGAGCCTTCAAAAGGGCCCTTTGGTCAAACAGAGATAATTTGCTATTGCCAAACAAAACATCTAAGGATGCAGATCTAGTATGTGTGCTCCCATATTCTCATCAGGCTTTCAAGATTAAGCAAATTATCAAACAACATTGGAGTATTTTACAGTACCATGATGTGTTTGAAAATTTCCCTAAATTTGCCTACTCACGGGGGTGGAATCTTAAACAGCATCTATCCAAAGCCCAATATCACTCTGAGCTATCTTATTCGAGTCCACCAGGCATCCACTCTCCATGTACTTCGTGCACCATGTGCCAATATAGTGTAAAGTTAACAGACATTAGCATTCCCGAATGGGTGAAAAAACGTCGATCCGTCAAATCCACCAATTGTAACACTCAGGGGGTGGTATACATTATTGAGTGCCCATGTCAGCTGCTTTATGTTGGTCACACCATCAAGAGTGTTCGAACAAGAATAGGTGAACACATCAGCAGAATAGGCAAGGCAGTTTTGGAGGCTCCTCACTGGCTCTTAAAAAGGATATGGCATTGCTCGAGAGAGTTCAGAGGAGAGCAACACGACTGATTAAGGGGATGGAAAACCTTTCATATGCTGAGAGATTGGAAAAACTGGGACTCTTTTCCCTAGAAAAGAGAAGATTAAGAGGGGATATGATAGAGACTTACAAGATCATGAAGGGCATAGAGAGAGTAGAGAGGGACAGATTCTTCAAACTTTCAGAAAATAAAAAAACAAGAGGGCATTCGGAAAAGTTGAAAGGAGGCAAATTCAAAACTAATGCTAGGAAGTTCTTCTTTACACAACGTGTGGTGGACACCTGGAATACAATTCCAGAGGAAGTTATAGGGCAGAGTACAGTACTGGGGTTTAAGAAAGGTTTGGACAAATTCCTGCTGGGAAAGGGGATAGAGGGGTATAGATAGAAATTTACTGCACAGGTCCTGGACCTGTTGGGCCGCCGCGTGAGCGGACTGCTGGGCGCGATGGACCTCGGGTCTGACCCAGCGGAGGCATTTCTTATGTTCTTATGTTCTTATGGCTCTCTGCTCAACACCCTATTTCCTCCTTGCGGTTTTCTGTTTTAGATGCACCCACCCTTCCCAGAGGTGGTGAGCTGAAGACTAGGCTATACACTTTGGAGCAGAAGTGGATTTACACTTTAGGTACATTATCTCCTCAAGGTTTAAATAGTGAAATTGAGTGGAGGGCTTTCCTGTAATAAAAAACTTCTTTCACTACCATCCTGGCATGAATCAATTTAGACAAGAGAGCAGGGCTGATTTATTTAGCTTTGGATTTTAAATTTTTCCCCTTCTTTAATTCTCTCATATCCGTGCTTGGAGCTTGACTGGTTTTGAACCGTCATTGACCCTGTTTTTTCTGTCCGTATGAGTGGTGTGTGCAATAGCTTGTCAAAGGCAGTCCTATAGCAGCGTGTATGTGTGAGTCATCTGCGTCTGTCTTTGAAACTGCGATTGACAGTATGTGTGGGTTCGAGGTTGCAGTTTCATGTAGCAACGTATGACGTTTGCAGTTTGCAGTTTTGGCGCGATTTTACCTTTAAATAGCGCATTCAGCTTGCAGACTTCGTTTGCACTTTAAGGAGAAACCATGCTGAGATGATATTAGTCAACTGTACTTTACATGGTGAGTTTTGCCCTGTAGTTTAAGCCATGCATAGCTCTTTTGAAATGTAGAATCAAGCCGTTTTTACTTTTGTGTATTTAATTAAATTAATATTTAAATTTGTTCTCATTTCAGAGCTTTTACTTCCAGTTTAACTGTAATTGTTTATTGGTTCCCTGACGAAGGACCGAAACGTGGCACGTCGGAACCTGCTACTGCTTTAACAGCTAAGTTTGAAGGATTTGCTTTCTAATACTATACTTGCATAAGCAGTTAAGCATAGCTAGTGTAGCTAGTTAAGTAGAATCTCACTGGAGCAAAAAAGAAAAAATGAACACTACAATGATTGATTGGTGAGGCAGAACATAGTGCCTTCATGTCTCTGAGCAGAGTTCTATTAGTTAAGAATTGACACTTGTGGAAATATTTTTGATAATTATTTATGAACATTCCTCATGCAGTGACTTTCTTGCATACAACTCAAATGATTTAGCAAATTTTTTTAGTTTCAAAGTCTTACATTTGAGATCTTCCTGTTTACCTTGTTTAGGGAATTGCAATTCTTTAAGTATGAATGAAGACGAGGTCCATGCAGATTTGTATTGGTCCACATTTGAAAATCCGGACTGGAATGATTTTTCTAAACTATTTTGTAGATATGGTAAATCATACTGCATGTTAGATTCTTGCCCTTCAGATCTTATGAGAGCGGCACCTTTAAGTTTCAAACTAAAATTATTAAGGGCGACATAGTTATTACTCCAATAATTAAAAATAAGAAAGAATCTATATCTTCACTATCTAATTACAGACCTGTCGCATCAATTCCTTTTTTTGTAAAATCATGGAGGGATTGGTTCAAATCTAGCTTACAAAATATCTTGAGCAACATTCTTTACTTCATGATTCTCAATCTGGTTTTAGAACCCATTATAGTACAGAAACAGTGTTAGCTACAATGCTAGATCATTTAAACAGTTTATTGAGTAAGGGTAGAAGTGCATTGGTTCTCCAGTTTGATCTGAGTAGTGCCTTTGATTTGGTGGATTACACCAAACTATTGGCCTGCTTAGATGCCTTAGGATTACAAGGTAATGTTCTTTCGTGGTTTAAAGGGTTTCTTGAATCTAGATTTTATCAGGTTAAGTCTAATAATCAGCTTTCTGCGGTTTGGAAAAACTCATGTGGAGTCCCTCAGTGCTCCCCACTTTCACCTACATTTAATGTGTATCTCTCCTCTTTGGGTTTTCATTTGAGTGAACTGGGCTGACAATATTACGATCATCATTCCTTGTAATACAGCTCTGTCCCATATCACCCAGATGATTGAGTCTGTATTGAAACTGATGGATGCAGGAATTTAAACTTAAATTAAATTATGATAAGACCAAGTTCTTTGTTGCGTCTCCGCACAAAATTTCACATGAACCATCAATCACTATAGACTCAACACGGTATACAATTCATCCGATGATTAAAATACTGGGAGTTGTTATTGATCAACACCTGACCATGAAAAAGCAAAAAGATGCAGTGGTACAAAGGGGCTCCTAGACTTTATGGAAGTTACGAACCATAAAACCGTATTTTGAGTTTTTGAGTTTTCAAACTTCTAGTTCAATCATTGTTGAGTCTTCTCGACTATTGCAATATATTTGGCATGCATTAATAAAGAGATGGCTAGACTTAGACTGATTCAGAACACGGCAGTTAAATTGATTTATGGTTTGAGGAAATATGACCATGTGATGACGCCCTTCTATCGCGAGTCGCACTGGCTTCAGGGGAGGCTCACGTTTGTTTAAGTTGGGTTGTCTTTGTTATAAAGTTGTGTATGGTATTGCTCCAATATATATGACTGATAGATTTCTTATAGCATCTTATAAACATAGAAGAGGATCACATTCTATGTTTTTCCATCTGTTCAGGGTTGTAAAAGCAAGAAATCTTTGGATCATACGTTTGAGGCTGCCTTCTATGATAAGGAATTTCAAGCTTTGTAACGTAGCACTTGCTCTTACAAACATTTTGAACCCAACTGAAAACTTACCTTTTCTCAAAGTATTTGGCCAAATAATTTTACGTGTTTCATATGTTATTTTTATTATTAATCTTTTAACCGCTTTGAACTTATGGTTACGCAGTTTAAAAGTATGATGTTATGCTATGCTATTTTGTGTTAGTCCACATTCTATATGCCAAACTTAGCCAACCATAATGGCCCTAGCTCCCGTGACTCAAATAATGGCAACAGCCTTTCCTGTCATAAGAACATAGGCATGGTCTGAACCAGTAAGGCTAATTGTTCATCTAGCCCAGTATCCCATCTTCATGGTGGCAAATCCGTCATAAGTATCTGGCAATAAAACACAAATAGTAGCAACATTCCATGCTACCGGTCCAGGGCAAGCAGTAACCACTACCATTTCCGTCTCAATAGCAGACTATGGACTTATCTTCCAGGAACTTGTCCAAACCTTTTTTAAAACCAGCTACATTACCCACTCTTACCACATTCTCTGGCAATGTGTTCCAGAGCTTAACTATTCTCTGAATGAAAAAAATATTTCTTCTTATCGGTTTTAAAAGTATTTCCCTGTCGCTTCATCGAGTGGCCCCTAGTCTTTGCAGTTTTTGATGGAGTAAAAAATCGATCCACTTGTACCCATTCTTTACCATTCAGGATGTCAGTCATATCTCCCCTCAGCCCTCTCTTTTCCAAGCTGAAGAGCCCTCTTTAATCTTTGCTCATACAAGAAGTTTCATCCCCTTTATCATCCTGGTCGCTCTTCTTTGAACCTTTTTGTGTCCCCTTCGGGTGTGCACAAATAAAGCAACAATGTATTTTTGTTATGCTTATTCACATCTGCAGTAGAAGACGACTTTGCACCATCTCCAGATAAGTACAGCTTTTTATCTGGTATATACTGCTATAGACGTTGCAATGGATGGGACTGCACTGTGGTTATTATGATGGTCCCAACCAGCACCCTGTGCTCTAGATTTCACTTTGATTTCATTTGAGCACTAAGGTGTGCGGATCTGAACACTGCACTGTACGTTATTCACTTTGTTGTTGAGATCGATGAGATAAAACTAGGTCTCCATTTTTTAATTGATTTTATTTACAACTAAGATAAATAGCCTTTGTGGTGTATATTTGCGTTAAATAGTACAGACCAAGTCCTTCAGTTCTTTTTTTTTTTTTTCTTTTAAACGCTTTGGACATTTTATTTTTCTAATCACATTGGTTTTTGTCTTTTTTTTCACTTGTTTGTATTCTAAGTTTTCTTTCAAGGTCTCTTTTTTCCTATTTCTTCTCCTCTTTTCTTCTTTACATCTGTTTAATAATTTCCTTTCTTTTTTTTTTTCATTTCTCTCTTCTCTTCTTCCCCACTCATAGTTAGCTTAGTCCTTCAATCCTTCTTCCTTCCTTCATCTCTCACCTTTCTATCTCCCCCTCTGCCCAACTTTTTGATTGTCCTCTCTCCTTTCTTAGCTTTCTGTTCTTCCTGTCTTTCACCCTCTCACTAGTCCACCATTTTCATTCTTTAATGGAAGAAAAAACTAATGAATGCATGACATCAAAGGACTAACACTAGTCACACATATTTTGTCAGAACATGCTCATCCGTTCCTCTCCTAGTTAAGATGATTTTTACGTACTTTTTCTTACTGCACAGTATTTTTTCTTTGCCACCCTTATTTTCCATCTAACTGCTGTTGCTGGTATCAAAGAACTGAAGGGAGCTATAGCTGAACTGCTCCAACTAATAGCCAATCTGTTGATCAAATTGGGAAGGATTCCGGAAGACTGGAAAGTGGCGAATGTTACACCGATCTTGAAGAAAGATTCGAGGGGAGAACCCGGAAACTACAGACCGGTGAGTCTGACCTCGGTACCGGGAAAGATGGTAGAGGCACTGATAAAGGACCGCATCATTGATCACCTAGACGGACACAATCTGATGAGGACTAGCCAGCACGGCTTCAGCAAAGGAAGATCTTGCTTGATGAACTTGCTGCACTTCTTCGAGGGATTAAACAGGCAGATAGACAAGGGTGACCCGGTCGACATTGTATATCTGGATTTTCAGAAGGCATTCGACAAGGTTCCATATGAACGACTACTTCGAAAAATTGCAAGCCATGGAATCGAGGGTGAAACTGGTTGGTGGATAGGAAACAGAGAGTGGGGGTAAATGGACAATACTCGGACTGGAAAAGCGTCACGAGTGGAGTGTCGCAGGGTTTGGTGCTTGGACCTGTGCTCTTCAACGACCTAGAAATTGGTACGACGAGCGAGGTGATGCATGTCGGTAAGAAAAATCTTATACACGAATACAGCTTATCCGGTGCAGTACTTGGAGAGACCCCCAGGAAAGAGAATTAGGAGTACTGGTCGACAAGTCAATGAAGCCGTCTGCGCAATGTGCGGCGGCTACGAAAAGGGCGAACAGAATCCTGGAAATGATTAAGAAGGGGATCACGAACAGATCGGAGAAGGTTATCATGCTGCTGTACCGGGCCATGGTACGCCCCCACCTGGAATACTGCGTCCAGCACAGGTCGCCGTACATGAAGAAGGACTTAGTACTACTCGAGAGGGTCCAGAGAAGAGCAACTAAAATGGTTGAGGGACTGGAGGAGTTGCCGTACAGTGAGAGATTAGAGAAACTGGGCATCTTCTCCTTTAAAAAGAGGAGACTAAGAGGGGACAAGATCGACACATTCAAGATAATGAAGGGAATAGACTTAGTAGATAAAGACAGGTTGTTCACCCTTTCCAAGGTAGAGAGAATGAGAGGGCACTCTTCTAAAGTTAAAAGGGGATAGATTCCGTACAAACGTAAGGAAGTTCTTCTTCGCCCAGAGAGTGATGGAAAACTGAAACGCTCTTCCGGAGGCTGTTATAGGGGAAAACACCCTCCAGGGATTCAAGACAAAGTTAGACAAGAACTAGACCGTACGCAAGTAAGGCTAGGCTCAGGAGACTGGTGTTTGACCTAAGGGCCACCGCGTGAGCAGACTGCTGGGCACGACGGACCACTGGTCTGACCCAGCAGCGGCAATTCTTATGTTCTTATCTTATTTGTCTATATATGTTCCATCTCCACTTAAGATGTTTTAATGTGTATTGTGTTGAAACTGTAAGTAGCACACATAATGTATATTTTTACTGCTGATATTGTCTGTTACCTATGTCGGGCTTATTCTTTTGCTGCACATTGATTTGGGATAATTCTTTTCAAAAAGGTACTAAATAAACCCTATTAAATAATTTTCTCTATCCCCCTTTTATGAAGCAGCGTTAGGTTTTTTTTTTTTATCATTGGCCGTGGCGGTATTAGCTCCAACGTTCATAGAATTCCTATGAGCGTCGGAGCTAATACCTCTGCGGCTTCATAAAAGGGAGGTATATTTGCCACCTACCTGTTTTGCTCTTCTTCAGGTCTCCTCAGTGCAGTCTCTTCATCTGCCTTCCCCTGGCTTTCATTCTCTTAACCAGTCTTGGCGTTTTCTCTGTCGTTCAATCTATCCTTTCTTCTATCTCTTATTCCTACTCAGATTCCCATTCTTCCTCTCTGAACTCTTCCCTAGTCCCATTTCATTTCCACGTTCTGTTTCTCCTTCCAGAGTCCTCTGTCACTTACATCCTTCTCAACTCCTTCCTAACCTCTCCCTGCAGACCTAAGAACATAATAATTTGTCATACTAGGTCAGACTGCTGGTCCATCTAGCCCAGTATCCTGCTTTCACAAGTATCTGGCAGAATTTAAAAAAAAGAATAGTAACATTCCATGCAACCGATCCCAGGAATAAGTAGTGGCTTTCACCATGTCTGTCCTTATTTTTTATTTAGTAATTTGTAAATTATTACAGGTAAAACACTTGCATTAGTAAAGCGAAAAGGCAAAATATATTTGAACAAAATATTTTTTGTTGAAGTAGATATTTCCAAGATTTCTGATATATTTCCCAGATCGAATACTTGATTTTGAGGATTTTGAATGTTCTGAGTTGTTGCTGGCGTTTCGCTCCCTTGTCGTTTATTAGAACCAGGTAAATAATAAATTTTGTTCAATGGAGGGATAGCCTCAGGAGCAAAACCCAGTGTTTGAACCAAATATTTTCTGAATAATTCTACTGAGGAGAGATCCTGTTTTCTGGGAAAGTTCAATATCCTCAAATTTAATCTTTTATTGAAATTCTCTAACTTCCTATGAACCATTAATTTATCTTTAATCAAATCTCTGTGACGGTTTTTAGAGCAGTTATATCCTCTGTAACCTTAGTGAACTTTGAATCATCATCCATTTTCATATCCGATACCGTTTTAGCAAGAGAGTCAATTTTGCTTACCAAAATCTTTGTTTCTTCAGCTGTTTTTTGAATCATCCCATTCATTCTCTGAAGAACTTTCCAGACGTCTGCCAGGGTCACCTTCGAGGGGGTTGGGATAGTACCTTCGACCCCTTGATGAAATTCTCTCCCTGCGACTCTTTCTCCAGTCTTGCTCCCCTCTGCAGAGAGGTCTCCCGCAACCAATCTGGTATTGGGTCCTTCCTGTAGCAAAGACGATTCTACCGCAGAATAAGGAGGTGTAATCGGATCTGGTGGCGAAAGAGAAACTTTTAGCTCAGACGTAGGAGCCGCATCCCAAGGCGCCAATGTCTACGAGCCTCGCATACCAGCAAGTGAAGGAGTCCTGGGAGTAAAGTCAAGCAAAATCTGGCACAAAGGCGTGGAAGAGTCTGCCGGTGAAGGTCCCGGACGGATAGTGCCTTTGCACTTCGTATGGGGCATTTTTCAAAGGTAACTGCTGGAGCTGCTTAGCGTTACTCCAGTCCCGCTGCCATCTTGGCCACTCCCCCACCATGTCTGTCCTAATAGCAGTTTATGGACTTTCCCACAGGTACTTGACCGAACCTTTTTTAAACCCAATATGCTAACTGCTCTTACTAAATCTCCAGTAATAAGTTCCAGAGCTTAACTATTTGTTGAGTGAAAAACTATTTCTCCTATTTGTGTGAAAAATATTACTACTACTACTACTACTATTAATTATTTCTAGAGCATTACCAGACATATGCAGCGCTGTTAAGAGCCACAACAGAGATAGTCCCTGCTCAAAAGAGCTTACAATCTAAACAGACAAGACAGTAAATGGGATGCCAGGGTGGGATATACAGTTAAGGGGGATGGTTAATCTGTTGGCTAGGGTGGTGGGCAGTGGTGAGTCAGGATATTGAATGAAGGATATTTCAAAAAGGTGGGTTTTCAGTCTGCTTTTAAATAAGGGAAGGGAAGGAATGAGACAGATGAACCAAGGTAGTTTATTCCAAGCATACGGGGCAGCTAGATGAAAGTAATGAAGTCTGGAATTGGCATTAGAGGAGAAGGGAACACATAAAAGCAGCTTCAGTGTCACCTGATATATTGGTACAGTTCTTCACTGATGAGTTATATCTCACTATGACCAGCAGGTGGAGACTGAGACCAAAACTTTGGTTATAGTATATTAGCTGAGGCTCCCCCTCCTACCTCAGTCTTTCTCAGGCTCCAAGCAAGTGTGAGTAGAAAACTTACGGCTCTCCCTTGTTAGGGCTGTTGGAATTTGTTTTAGGACTCCTGGTCCCCTTTTTGATTCTAGGGGACTGCTTAACCATGAAAGGGTGCTGAAGGGAAGTAGAGAGAGAGGGGGATGTGAGAGAGAAACAGACGCTGAAGGGAAATGGGGAGAAGAGAGTGGGGAGCAGATGCTGCATTGAAATGGGTAGGAGAGAGAGTGGAGAAGACGCTGAAGGAAAGTGGGGAGGGGAGAGAGAGGGGAGCACATACTGGATGGAAAGAGGGGATAAAGAATAAAGAGTACATGCCGGATTGGAGAGATAGATACCAGATGTGAGGGGAGGAAAGGAGATGCTAAAAACCACCGGGGGGGGGGGGAGGGAAGGAAAGATGGAAGGGTAGAAGACAGAGATGCCAGACTAGGGGGGGAGGGGGTAAGCGGAGGGAAAAAGATCAAGTTTCAGGTTTTATTAAGGTTTGTTGTTGCCAGGCCAATTGGGGGGAGGGGAGAGATGGAAGGGAGAGGCACAGTTTCTGATAGAAGCATAGAATATAGCAGATTTCATATGGAAGAGGCAGAGAGAAGGCAGACAGTGGATGGAAGGAATAGATTGACGATAAGATAAGGAAAGCAGAAACCAGACAACAAAGGTTGAAAAAAATTATATTCTATTCTATTCTATTCTATTTCTTTCTTTCTTTTTTTTTTCTGCTTTAGGGTAAAGTAGTATATTAGTTGTGTTGATAAACATTTTATAAACAAAGCCCTGCCAGCTGAACATCTCTTCCTCTAGTTCGGCAGCCAGAACGTAGATTTATAAAATGACAATTATACAGAACATTGTTTCTTTTTATACTTTAATAAAATAAGTTCAGTATAAAACTATTTGAGGCTTGTGTGGATGGGATCAGATGGTTTGTGGAGATGGAGATTGAGCTCGCGGGGACAGGACGAGGCGGGGACCAAGCTCATTGAGACGGGGGCCAAGCTCGCAGTGTTGGTGACAAATTTTCAGTATAAAACTATTTGAGGCTTGTGTGGATGGGATCAGATGGTTTGTGGAGATGGAGATTGAGCTCGCGGGGACAGGACGAGGCGGGGACCAAGCTCATTGAGACGGGGGCCAAGCTCGCAGTGTTGGTGACAAATTTTTTCCCTATGTCATTCTCTACTTCTGGCTTTTTCGCGCAAGGAACCTTTTCTCCATATTCCGAATGCAGGAGTTGTTCTCCGTACTATACCTTC
This sequence comes from Geotrypetes seraphini, assembly GCF_902459505.1. Classification (NCBI taxonomy): domain Eukaryota; kingdom Metazoa; phylum Chordata; class Amphibia; order Gymnophiona; family Dermophiidae; genus Geotrypetes; species Geotrypetes seraphini. Next base: position 18,616,573 of record NC_047087.1, on the reverse strand, counting down.
CTTTCTACTGAAGTTGGTTTCCGCCTTCCATGTCAACCAGGAGGTTTGTTTGCCTGTGTTTCCTTCCTCAGGCTCGGATCGACAAGATCAGATCTTGAACAAGTTGGATGTCGGGAGAGTCTTCCTCCATTATGTGGAGAGGACTCATGATTTCCGGCTGATTAATCACCTGTTTGTCCTGACTGCTGAGCCTCAACCAGTGTCCAAGTCCTCGATGGTTCATTGACTTTGAATGGCCATTTCCGCAACTTACATTGCCCACAGCAAGCATCTGCCGATTTCTCTTAAGGTCCACTCGACTAGAAATGTTGCTGTTTCGTGAACAGAGTCTCACACAGTTCATCCAGATTAAATTTGCAGAGCAGCTACTTGGTCTTCTCTGGTTTTTAGGACTCCTGATGGCAGGCACCATAGCCGAAATACAGATCGTATCGAGTCCATGATTTGAATCTATTATTTGCAATATGTTTATGTGACTGTTTTAGTTCATGTGCATATATAATTTATTTACTATTAATAAAGAGGGTTTTGAAGACCAGGCACGCACTGCTCTTTTGTTTGGATTTTGTCATCAAGGAAGTTGGTCCAAAGAAAAGGCAAGGGGGACGTCAATTCAACCAATGAGAAGATCTTTATTCATAAATGTAGTCCCAAAAAGGTACCTAGTTTCAGCGTAATCAAAGAAGTCTGCATTTTTTTCATTGCCCCAAAACTTTGAAATGATCTCCTTTCTTGCATCTGCTGAGAACAAATGATAAAGGAAATGGAACTCCACTCATATGAGGAAATGATTAAGAGGTTATGGCTCTTCAGCTTGAAGATGAGAAAGCTGAAAGGTAATTTAATAAAGGCCTACAAAATCATGAGTGGAGTAGAATGGGTAAATGTGAATTGATTGTTTACTCTTTCAAATAGTACAAACAAAGGGGCAATCCTTGTAGTCCCTCCCAAGCAAGCACTCAAATGACTTCGCTAGCCTATTTAAACTACTGTATAAATAATTGGAGGGAGTCCAGGTTCCGCAGCGGGATAGTGAGATCGTTCCAAAGGCCCGTGATTTTGGAGACGAGGGACTTTCCCAGTTTGCCGGTGTAGAGAATACCGTGCAGAGAGGGGAAGGATAGTTTATGTCTGTGGGCGGATCTGGTGGTGGCAGGCCTTGAGGTGTTAAAAGATAGTGGGATTAGGGGCGGAAGGATGCCGTGAATGATCTTGAAAGCCAGACAGGAGCATTTGAAGTGAATTCTGGAAAGCACTGGGAGCCAGTGAAGATTGGCAAGTAGTGGGGAGACGTGTTCGAATTTGCGTTTTGCAAAAATCAACTTGGCTGCGGTATTTTGGATAAGCTGGAGTCTGTGGAGACTTTTTTTTGTAAGGCATAAATAAATGGCATTACAGTAGTCGAGTTTGGAGAGGATGGTGGATTGTACAAGGATGGCGAAATGTTTTTGGTGAAAGTAGGATCTTACTTTCCTTAGTATGTGGAGGCTGAATAAGCATGATTTTGCCAAGGAATTGAGGTGATCGTTGAGAGAGAGAGAAGAATCGATAATGATGCCGAGAACCTTGCTTGAGAACTCAAGGTGGAGAGCCGAGCCTGTGGGTAGTGTGAAAAGGGTAGGCAGGTATTCTAATTTTGGGCCGAGCCAGAGTAATTTTGTTTTTGATTCATTTAATTTCATCTGTACTGAGAGGGACCATGCGTGAAGTCTCATTATGCAGGAAGTAATGTTTTCTTGGAGGTTTGTGAGGTTCTGGTTTGTTTCGAGGAGGATAAAGATATCGTCAGCGTATGTATATATTGTTTCAAGGGGGGATAGTTTGAGGAGCTTCAGGGAGGTCATATATATGTTGAATAGAATAGGGGATAGGGGAGAACCCTGTGGGACACCGCAAGATGGTGTCCACGGAGCGGATCTGGAGCCATTTGTGTTGACAATGTAGGAGCGAGAGCGAAGGAAGTTTGAGAACCATTTTAGGACGAAGGAGTCTATTCCTATTTCGGAAAGTTGGTAAATTAGTATGTCATGGTGCACGACGTCGAAAGCCGCTGATGGATCGAATTGTAGTAGAACAGCAAATTTGTTTCGAGAGTGTATTGTTGCACCTTTGAAATTAAGGAAACTAGGAGGGACTCGGTGCTGTAATTGGGTCTAAATCCGTATTGGAAGTGTTGGAGAATGGAGAAATTATCTAGGTAAGAAGAGAGCTGAGTGGCGACTATGGTCTCTAGCAGTTTAGTTAAAAGAGGGATATTTGCTATGGGGCGGTAGTTCGATGGTAAGGAAGGGTCGAGATCGACTTTTTTCAGAAGAGGGGATAAGGCGATGTGTCCCATTTCTGTGGAGAACAGGCCCGATAGTAAAGCTTTATTTATAAGGCTGGTGAGGGAAGAAATGGCCTGTGCGGGAATGTGTTCGTAAAGGTAGGATGGGAAAGGGTCTAGGATGCATTTGCAAGATTTAAGTTTGAGGCAAAGTTTAGCAACCAGGGGTTCGGATACGAGTTCGAAGGAGGTCCATGATCTGTCAGCAGGGATAGGGTTGGAGTCATTTGGAGGAAGAGAGTTGTAGGAGACAGCCGGGGGGAATGAACTTTTTATGGTGGTGATCTTTTCGTTGAAAAATTTGGCTAGATCATTTGGAGATGGGGGAGAGGGGGGGAGAGGGGGGGGGGAGGTGGAGTTGTTGTTTGAAATTAGGTTGCGCCAGATGTGGAACAGAGCACTGGTTTGTTTTTTTGACCTGGAGATTTTATCTCCATAGAAATTTTTCCTGGCTTTTTTTAATACGGTGTTATAGAACTTAATGTTTTCTCTCCAGGATTGGAGCTACCATGATTCTTCAGCAGGCACCGGGATTAGGGGTCAGAGGGAGTGGACATGCTGGCTCTTCCGTGGCCTGCACGTCGTCGTCTTGGCCCTGGCCGATGATCATTCGGGTGCTGCATCACATAGCTTGCTTTAAGGGCAAGATGATCCTGGTGGCTCCAGATTGGCCACATCGTCCGTGGTATGCAGATCAGATGGGTCTTTCAAAATTCATTTTATAAATGTTACAATCCAAAGTACGAATAAGAACTCTGTTATAATGGTTCAGAAGGGAGAGGGTTTTGGTTTTTTTTTTTTAAAGATTCTCCCATTATCCCAGGACAAGCAGGCATGATATTCTCACATGTGGGTGACGTCATCTACGGAGCCCCGATGCGGAAGCATTTTCAAGCAAACTTGATTGAAGATTTAAGTTTGCTCTGCTGCTCCACGCATGCGTGCCTTCCTGCTCCACTAGGGGGTGCATCCCCTCGTGGTCTCCAGTTCAAAATTTTCCGCGAGCCTAGAAGCCGTGTTTTTCAGGCTCTGCCCCAACTGCCTTCTAGCACCGCGATTTTTTCTTGTTTTTTCACGATTAAGTCGCTGTGCGCGAATTCTTTACTTCTGACTTGATTCCTGCTTCGTTTTCAACGACCCGGAGGCTTCCGGGTCCCCGTGGCCGCGTGGCTAACCGAGCCGCGGCTACTTTCGATTTAACGTCCCGGCCTCTGACCGGCTTTAAAAAGTGCACCCGGTGCGAGTGGCTTCTCTCTCTCACAGATCCGCATCGCCGGTGCATCCTCTGTCTGGGGGCGGCTCATCCAACCGACTCCTGCCCCCAGTGCGCTATTTTCCAAAACAGGGCCCTCCGCCGAAGAAAAGCCCGCATGGCGGACCTCTTCAACCCGGACCAACCCTCCACCTCGGCCTCGAGGTCGGCCCCGGCCTTGACCTCGGCCCCGGATACCTCGGCATCGCCTCGAGACTCGACCCCGAAGTCCTCGGGACAACAGAAAGCCTCGGCCCCGGGTAAGTCCCCTCTTCCCTCTTCAGGTTCTGTAACAGCGAAGAAGCCAGCCTCGGGGACAATGGCGACGCATGGCGGAAGCCCCATGCTTACAGCCCCGTCTAAGCCCTCCAAGCCTTCGGGCCGTGCCTCCACCACACGGGAATACTCTGATACGAGGTCGCCCCCGGTGGAGCGCACCGAGGCAGTGGACATGCCTTCGATGCTGTCCGTGCCCGTCTTCCAGGACCTACTCCGAGCGATGATCACGTCGGAGCTGTCCGCTGCAATGGCCCAGTCTCAATCGGCCTCGACCTCGAATGTGCCAGACCAGCCTGAGCCTCGCACCGAACAACCTCGAGGAAGGGTGCGCAATCCTCGCCGCATCCCATCCTCCTCGGACTCCTCGCCGAGGCACCCGAGACGTTCCCCCTCCGCAGACCGCCGAGGGGCAAAACGTCGGGCTAGAACGACAGAAACCTCGAACCGCCGTACCTCCAAGAAGGCCCGAGGTTCACCAACACTACGAGGCCGTTCTCCCACACCTCGTACGGGACCACTAAGGGTGGCTGAGTTATCACTCTCCAACCCGCGCATCCTCCGAACTCCCCCTCGGACGTATTCTCCGAGGGAGTCCGGATCGAGGTCACTGATCCGACACCGATCGGTACCCCTAACTCCGGCATCGTCTCCGAGGGGCTCCTCGAGACGCCGAAGATCGACAACCCCGGAACACTCTCACAGTGCTTCCCCAGTCTCAGAGCATGGATCAGAGCATGAACCTCGATACTCGAGGGAAGCCTCCCTATCCTTCTCCACCCGACAAAGGTCTCGTTCCACGACCCCGCACGGGGCCCCGGGGACATCTCGCCCATCCTTCACTCGCTTTGTCCAAGACATGGGCCACGCATTGGACTTAGACCTCCAGTCCGACTCCAGATACTCGAAGGAGTACCTGGCGGAGCTGGATATGCCATCACTGCCCAGAGAGTCCCTTCGCTTACCACCCAACCCGGTACTCCAACAGGCCTTCTTCAGGAACCTGGAGACCCCCTACATGGTCACGGCCGTACCCTCCAAAATGGAGGCCAAGTACCGCACAGTACCTTACCCGGGATTCGAGCAACCACAGCTCTCCCACCAATCGCTGCTAGTAGAATCCTCCTTGAAAAAGGCTCACCCGTCCCGGGTCTCAGCAGCGGTCCCCCCAGGCCGAGAAGGCCGAACCCTGGATAAGTTCGGCAGGAGACTATACCAAAACGCAATGATGGCCTCTAGGGTGCAAAGCTACACTTTCACCTTCACATCATACCTCAAACACCTCATTGGACTATTGAGAGCCTTTGAGACTGACCTACCGGCCTCCCGGCAAGGAACGTTCGGCCTGCTTTTAGAGTCCCTCTCCAACCTGCGCCTTCACCTATTCCACGCGGCCTACGACGGCTTCGAACTCTCCTCCAGAGAAGCAGCCTTCGCTGTCGCCATGCGCCGACTAGCCTGGCTGCGCCTGGTCGACATGGACCCCAACTTACAGGACCGGTTGGCTAACCTCCCCTGCGTGGGAAAGGAATTGTTCGATGACACTATCGAGGCGGCGACAAAACGCCTCTCCGAACATGAACGCTCTTTTGCCTCCCTTGTCCGGCAAAAGCCCAAACCGCCAGCATCCAGGCCATACAGGGCCCCTCCGCGCCGCTACCCACAAAAGCCCACCCCTGCTTTTTCGCGGCCCCCACCCAGACGTCCGCAAGCCCATCACAGGGCCAAGCCCAAGTCCCAACCGCCCGCGACCACCAAACCATCCCCGTCCTTTTGACGGGACACGCGGATGGGGGCGGGCCCCCTCCGCTATAGTCCCAGGCCGCCTTCCCATCGGGGGCCGACTCAAAGCTTTTTACCCTCACTGGGAACAAATCACGTCGGACGCATGGGTCCTTGGCGTGATCTCATCAGGGTACTCTCTCAACTTTCGGGCCATTCCTCCGGACAACCCCCCAAGGAATTGCCCTCCCAACCGGACTCAGCTACCCCTACTCCTCTCCGAAGCTCGAGACCTGCTTCGCCTGAGAGCAGTGGAGAAGGCTCCCCCCGACCAACGGGGGAAGGGCTTCTACTCCCGCTACTTCCTGGTACCGAAAAAAACGGGAGACCTACGCCCAATACTAGACTTGAGACGCCTCAACAAATTCCTGGTACGGGAAAAGTTTTGGATGCTCTCACTACCAACACTTTACCCCCTGATCGACGAGGGCGACTGGCTCTGCTCCCTCTGTTAGTTTTCAAGACATTAAAATCCAATACTCCTGCCTTCATAGATAGGCTCTTGATCCCATACAGTTCATCTAGAACTCTCAGATCATCTTCACAATGTACTTTAAACGTCCCCTCTCTTAAAATTATAGGAACCCGCCGTGCTTCAATTTTCTCTGTTACGGCACCAATGTTATGGAATTCTCTTCCATTATACTTAAGATTAGAACAGGATTTAAAAATATTTAAAAAGAATCTTAAATGTCTTCTTTTTAAAGAAGCTTTTAACTGACAGATTACAATTTCTCTTTTTTTTCAGATTTCCTTTCGGTTTCTCATTTTTTCCCTTATTTCCCCATTGTGTTTTCCTTTTATGTAATCTTTAAATAAATATTGTATTTCCTCCCCACCTTCCTAATGTTATCAGCTGTCTTCTTGTCCAAATTGTTTCCCAGTATGTTTATATGAATAGTAATTGTATAAGTAAGTCTACTCTATTTTATTTATGTAAAACGCTTTGAAATTTTAAAAGCGTTTAATCAAACAATATAATAAACTTGAAACTTGAAACTTGATCTCAAGGAGGCGTACACACATGTCCCAGTGCACCCCGCTCACCGCAAGTTCTTGCGCTTCCAAGTAGGGGACTGGCACCTACAATACCGAGTCCTCCCCTTCGGACTAGCATCATCACCTCGGGTCTTCACCAAGTGCCTCGTGGTGGTAGCAGCAACCTTACGTTCCCAGGGCCTCCAGGTATTCCCCTACCTGGACGACTGGCTAATCAAAGCCCCGTCCAGGGAAGGGGTTATCTCAGCGACCCAACAGACTATTACCTACCTACAAAGTCTGGGGTTCGAAATAAACTTCCCAAAATCCCAACTACGCCCCTCGCAGTCCCTACAGTTCATCGGGGCCACGCTGGACACGGTTCGCCTCCGTTCCTTCCTCCCCCCTCCGCGCCTGGAGGCGTTAGTAAGTCTGAGCCGAAGGATCTCCCTGCTGACCTCAGTATCAGCTCGACAGATGATGACTCTTCTGGGCCACATGGCCTCCACCGTCCATGTCACACCCTTCGCCCGCCTCGATCTGAGAATCCCTCAATGGACCCTGGCGTCTCAATGGCGGCAAGACCGGGACCCGATCGACCACTCAGTGACAGTGACTCCTTCATTGCAACGATCGCTCCGCTGGTGGGTCGACTCTTCAAATCTTTCCAAAGGTTTGCTCTTCCTCACCCCACCCCACAGCAAGGTACTCACCACGGACTCGTCGGAGTACGCTTGGGGAGCCCATCTGGACGGCCTACGCACCCAAGGAATGTGGTCAGCACAAGACCGTCGCTGCCACATCAACGTGCTAGAACTTCGGGCCATCTATCTCGCAGCTGTAGCCTTCCAACATCTGCTCCACGACCGAGTGGTTCTCATCCGAACCGACAACCAGGTAGCGATGTACTACGTAAACAAACAGGGGGGGACAGGGTCTTGGCCCCTTTGTCGGGAAGCCCTGCGCCTCTGGAAATGGGCAATCTCCAACAACACCTTCCTCCGAGCGGTGTACATACAAGGAGAACAAAACTGCCTGGCGGACAGACTCAGCCGTCTCCTCCAGCCACACGAGTGGTCACTACACTCTCAGATCCTGCGAGGAGTGTTCGAACGGTGGGGGACACCCCAAATAGACCTGTTCGCGTCCCCTCACAATCACAAGCTGCCTCTCTTCTGCTCCCGGATATACTCCCCGGACCGACTCGAGGCCGATGCCTTCCTCCTCGACTGGGAGGGAAGGTTCCTATACGCGTTCCCGCCGTTTCCTCTGATACTGCGGACGCTTGTCCACCTGAAAACAGTACAAGCCACCCTGATCCTGATTGCCCCCCGCTGGCCACGCCAGCCGTGGTTTTCCCTGCTACTTCAACTCAGTGTCAGAGATCCACTGCCTCTGCCTCTGTTTCCCTCTCTACTGTCACAGGGTCAGGGTTCACTGTTACATCCCAATCTTCAGTCTCTTCATCTAAATGCTTGGTTTCTCTCCCCCTGACTGCTCTCCCCGTGTCTCAATCAGTCAAGGAGATATTGGAGGCCTCCAGAAAAACCTCGACGAGAACCTGCTACTCCCAAAAGTGGACCAGATTCTCAACCTGGTGCTCCTCCCACAGCCAGGACCCGGTGTCGGTCCCCGTCCCCCTGGTCCTTGACTATCTACTTCAACTATCTCATTCCGGCCTAAAGACCAACTCCATTCGAGTACACCTCAGTGCGATTGCGGCCTTTCATCAGCCCCTGGAAGGGAAAGCCCTCTCGCTCCATCCCTTAGTCACTCGCTTCATGAAGGGCCTGCTGAACGTCCACCCCCCTCTCAAACCTCCCCCGGTGGTTTGGAACCTTAACGTGGTTCTGGCTCAATTAATGAAACCCCCATTTGAGCCACTAGACAAATGCCATCCAAAATTCCTCACTTGGAAGGTAATTTTCTTACTCGCGCTCACCTCCGCACGGCGGGTTAGTGAGCTACAAGCGCTGGTAGCGGACCCACCCTTCACGGTATTCCATCACGACAAGGTGGTACTCCGCACCCATCCAAAGTTCCTACCTAAAGTAGTGTCTGATTTCCATCTCAATCAGTCCATCGTCTTACCCGTGTTTTTCCCCAAGCCCCACTCTCACCCCGGAGAAGTGGCGCTCCACACTCTTGACTGCAAAAGAGCGTTGGCCTTTTACCTCCAACGCACCCAGCCACACCGGAAAGTCCCACAACTGTTTCTGTCCTTCGACCCAAACCGGTTAGGCCACCCAGTTCCCAAACGCACCTTGTCCAACTGGTTGGCCGATTGCATCTCCTTTTGCTACGCTCAGACTGGTCTCGCACTGCATGGTCGAGTAACGGGACACAAAGTCCGAGCGATGGCAGCCTCCGTAGCGTTCCTCAGGTCCACACCTATTGAGGAAATCTGCAAGGCTGCCACATGGTCTTCGGTTCACACCTTCACCTCCCACTACTGTCTGGACTCCCTATCCAGAAGCGATGGCCGGTTCGGCCAATCGGTATTGCGAAATCTATTTGCTTAAATTGCCAACTTCCCTCCATCCCTCTTCAGTAAGCTTGGAGGTCACCCACATGTGAGAATATCATGCCTGCTTGTCCTGGGATAAAGCACAGTTACTTACCGTAACAGGTGTTATCCAGGGACAGCAGGCATATATTCTCACAACCCGCCCACCTCCCCGAGGTTGGCTTCTTGGCTAGTTAAGTGAACTGGAGACCACGAGGGGATGCACCCCCTAGTGGAGCAGGAAGGCACGCATGCGTGGAGCAGCAGAGCAAACTTAAATCTTCAATCAAGTTTGCTTGAAAATGCTTCCGCATCGGGGCTCCGTAGATGACGTCACCCACATGTGAGAATATATGCCTGCTGTCCCTGGATAACACCTGTTACGGTAAGTAACTGTGCTTTCCTTGAATTCACAAAACCCTTATGATTGTTGAATCTAGAAAGACCAATTTTTGTTGTTGTTGAATCAAATTAAGATCTGGATTAATTCAGCCTCATTAATACCTTGAGTGCTGGCTATTATGTTGATGATGTAGCCAAAGGAAAATGTTCAGATTAATAAGTAGCAACCTATTCTGTTTTCCTGCCTGTGATGCATATAATAGATTTGTGCATTCTCTAGTGCAGCTGGAAGATTATTTTTCACATTTCTGAGTCTGGGTCTTTGAATTCCAGACCATAATGAGTTGGCAGTAGGACAGGGATCGTACCAGTAAGGTCTGGGCTCAGTGTGTTATGTGATGGTTCATATCTTTGACACATTCCTGAAAAGAATCTGACCGCCATATTTTAGACTCAAGGGTGGGATAGGATGAGTGACTGGGTGAAGAGTGTTAACTTTGATTATAAATGGAATCTTTCTCTTGAGCTTTGATTTGTAGGTTGTTGTATCATTTTCATGGAATATACAGAGGCTATGGCACTTTGAAGCATAGGCTTTGATAACAAGAGTCCAGCTCACCTGACTCTTGCCTTTGAAGACTTGTCTCAATAGATCTGTTACAAGAGGCTGGTAGAACCTTAAAGAGTTATCATTTTTACTATTAGACTAACAGCTATTCCTCTAGAAGTTTGTGTACTCTGTGAGTCTCTAGCAGTAGTTGTATGAATACAGATGTGTAATAAATAACTTGCTCCTTTTTCAAAGCCACGGTAGCAATTCTGAAGTGGCAAATGCACCAAAGCACATAGGAATTGAATGGGCTTTGGTGCATTTGCCTTGGGAGAATCACTACCATGGCTTTTTAAAAAAATATTTTTAATATATCTTTATTCATTTTCATTCTAAAAACAGTGCATGCAAAAATTGCATAACTGTAAAAGGGCCCTTTGTGCTTTAGAAACTGGGGCTCTTCCTGCTTCTCAGTCCCCTCTGATGCTTGGTCCAAGATAACTTTAATTTGCTTTTTATTTATTTATTTATTTACCCTGTCTGTCTCAGTGGGCTCACAATCTATCTAATGTACCTGGGGCAAAAGGGGGATTAAGTGACTTGCCCAGGGTCATAAGGAGCAGCATGGGATTTGAACCCACAACCCCAGGGTGCTGAGGCTGTAGCTTTAACCACTGCACCACACACATGTGAGCACCAGGTATATATTAAGTGAATTGGCCCCTGGACTAGAAGGACCATTGCTCAGATCCAATAACGCTATTCCAATGTTCAAATAGCAAAGGAAACCATAGCTTCCATTCTTCTGCACCTGATGCTGAGATGCAGGACAGCCCAGCGACTAAGTTGGACCAGTAAACCAATTAAGAGAGTATAAAAACTGGCCCTCAGGGAACGCAGAGGGGAGGAGAGAACTCAGGGTCTAACTCAACAGGGAACAAGGATCTGACTTGGTATGAGGGCTCTGTTGGAAGCACTACTATACCGCACCTTCTCCCCATAGATGTCCATTCTGATCAAGTCCAAGCCACTGGATATCGGAGGAGATCCTTGAAGCTGGCTGAGCCCCCCTGTTCAAATTTGTGTGAAAACATCAAGATCCTTAAAATACAAATGTGACCCATTATATAATGACTGAGCTAGTAAATTAGGCCAGGAAACAAGAAAAACCTCACACCATAGACTAGGCTCTGAGCTAGAGAAATTTTTTTTTTTTAATGACCATTCCCAGATCCTAAAGGGAACCTGTCCGTAGCCAAACTGGAAACAAATTAACTCACCAGCAAAGGAACTGAAGATTGCAACAGGAAAACCTAAATCACGATGCAACTAGAAAGAGTCCCATCATGGAGCATCAATCCTGGATCCTATAAAAAACATGGAGGCCCACCAAACACATCCTTAATGAGGACTCCAAAGCATCAGGCAGGGCTATCATAAGAACATAAGCAGTGCCTCTGCTGGGTCAGACCAGTGGTCCATCATGCCTAGCAGTCTGCTCATGCAGCGGCCCATCAGGTCCAGGACCTGTATAGTAATCCTCTATCTATACCCTTCTACCCCCTTTTCCTTCAGGAAATTATCTAATCCCTTCGTGAACCCCAATACTGTACTCTGTCTTATCACACCCTCTGGAAGCGCATTCCAGGTGTCCACCACCCTTTGGGTGAAGAAGAACTTCCTAGCATTGGTTCTGAATCTGTCTCCTTTTAATTTTTCCGAATGCCCTCTCGTTCTTGTAGTTTTCAAAAGTTTGAAGAATCTGTCCCTCTCCACTTTCTCTATGCCCTTAATGATCTTGTAAGTCTCCGCTTTTCAAGGGAAAAGAGCCCCAGTTTCTCTAAATCTTTCAGCGTATGAAAGGTTTTCCATACCTTTTACCAGTCACGTCGCTCTCCTCTGAACCTTCTCGAGTATTGCCATATCCTTCTTAAGGTACGGCGACCAATATTGGACGCAGTACTCCAGATGTGGGAGCACCATCGCCCGATACAACGGCAGGATAACTTTTCGTCCTGGTTGTAATACGTTTCTTGATAATACCTAGCATTCTGTTCGCCTTCTTAGAGGCTGCTGCGCACTCTGCCTTCAGCTTCATTGTCCTGTACCCCAAGTCCTTTTCTAGGTTATTTTCACCCTTTACTAGCCCTCCCATTGTATAGCTGTACATCGGGACAAACCACTGGAATGCCAAAAAACCTACACCCGATGCTCCCCATCCTGCCGGGGCCCTCGCAACAGGCGGAGCCTTACCTCCACTGCTTCCACACCCACCGAGAGAGGTCGTTTTCTGCGCTGTGACCGCCGCTTATCGAGGACCAATGTTTAAAGTTAATTATGGCAGCCTGCATAGTGAACCTAGCAGGCTGCCATTGGCCTCCGCATCATGTCCCCTTTGCCATGGCCCTGCCCCTCCTCTGATGTCGGGGGCGGGACTGTGGCAGAGGAAACATGCTGCAGAGAATGAAGGAAGCCTGCTCAGTTTACTCTGCAGGCTGCTGTAATTAAAGGTGAGACTATGGGGAAATCCAGAGGACGCTGACAGGGAAGCGTTTTACAGATGAGGCTAGTGGAGAATCCGGAGGATGCTGAGGGGGAAGCCGAGGAAGAAAGCCAGGTGCTCACCTAAATTAGTTGGGCGGAGTGCCCGGCTAGAAGACGCTAGGGAGAACACTGGTCTAGTTACATTTCTTGACTAAGGAAATAATATTACTGTGCAATTGAATCTGCTGTTCATATTGGGAATACTTCAGGCCACAACAAATGAGCAGTTTGCTTAAAAGCACTGTCTTTGACCTGCATTGTGCACTTAAGCATAAACTATTAATCTTTAAAGCTTCTTCTGCTGTTGCTTTAGTGCAGCATGGTGTTATGAACAGTGAATAGGCATCGGAGTCATACAGTAATTACCGGTAAATAAAAATAAAATCACACTGAAGTGAGACAAATCTTAATTGCTGACTGATGTATACCTCTTTCAGCAACCATACTTTAGAAATTCCATACAGATCCGTTGGTCCTTGGACTGGGTCTTCCTCTGGTGGTGAAATGAGACTCTAGTGCAGGCATATTTTCACCTTCCATGTGCCAGAAGTGCTCAAATGTGATTCCTATTTTGTATCTATGGGGAGAAGTACTTGGCACAGAAACTTCATGCTCAGGAGGCTTGTATTTGAAATCTGCTATAATGCGTTTTAGAAATTGGAAGTCTTTTTATATCTGAAATTAATGTTGCCATTGTATCTCTCAGCACACAGGATTATAACTTGAGTACAAGGCCATTCTCTCTTGAAAAGTATTCTATTTGCACCAGATTGTGTGAGTTTCACTGCATTTCTGGCTAGATGTTTGCGATATTTAGCAAGGGTAAAGGTGCAGGTGAAGTGGCTAATCTTTTTTTGGTATCTGGAAGACAGGGATGTCCTGTGAATGGTAAATAATACTTTGCTTTCAGAAACTGATTTAAAGATTGTGATAGCAGGATAGCTGGGCAGGTAGACTGAAAGAAAGTGTAGGAAAACTGACCAAGAGCAAAGCAAAGAATTTTTATTGAAAAATTTTATGAGCATCTTAAAGCAAATTTGCATATTCCAATCCTACTGATGATAGCACTTGATTCACAAATACTCAAGAACCACTAAACTTAGTAACATAATAAGACCTGAGGATGCGTTTGGCACGTTGCGTCTCAACATGGTATTTCATGCTAGTAACTCATACACAGACATGTAATTTAATCCAAATAATATTTATTCAATTTATATCCAATTAAACTTGAGGTTAAAATGAGAATTAAGATTACATTGCCAATTAATTATATGTTTTACATAAATTTCCAACTCCATAAAACGTGTGTGTGTGTGGGGGGGAGGGGGTTCCCATCTCTCCCAAGCCTGACTGGCTCAGGAGAGAGAGGAATCTCCCCCCCCAGATCAAAAGCTGGTGCCTGCTTATGTACTCTCGCAATGACCAGTAATACATCATTAGCACATCACTGCAAAAGGCTGGACTTATTTGAACAAAGCTTTCCTTTTAACTTTTATAAACAGGCTTAAAGAAAAGTTTTATAAGATTATATACGTGCTTACAGCAATTTCTGAATAGGCATAAATCATTATAACTCTCTTACCCAGTATCTTTAGGAGTTTGAATCAAAAATAGTTCTCCATGTCTATAGGAACTCATTCTCTGGAAAAGCTGACAGTTTCAGGTTTTACAGACTGTCACAGTTCGTACCCCTGGATAGCGCAGTGGGTCCTATGACTAACGAATACTGAGCTGGCATGGTCCCCATTGACTTAGGGAACCCTTCAGGTTTAAAGTCTGTCTGTTGCCTGCAATAGGGCTGCAGGTAAGTATTCCTTTTACTTCTGAGAGAATAAGGACTCGGACAACAAAGCAGGTTTCTAGCTTTTATTCTGGCCAAAGCCAGATTGTGGTTAAAGCTCACCACTGTTTTGCAATGCAAAAAAAAAAATATTTCAAAATAATTTCCAGAAAAAAACAAGAAACACAAAAGAACAATAGCCAATAAACACAGGCTCTCAGTAAAAGCTCAGAATAGTAGGAAGTTCAATTGCTGGTTCCTGGACTTTAAGTTTAAGTTATAGTCCTCTTCACCAGGGCAGCCTTGTATTCAGGTTAATTAAGCAACTTTGTAAGTCCCACAGAAAAGGTTTCAAAATAGAGTTCTTCCACAAGCAGCATAAGAAATTGTCACAAACAGTTTTGCATTTAACATGAACTGAATTCTCCCACAGACCTCAGAGAAGGATTATTATCCCCAGAGCTCAGAGCACTTCAGTAAGGACTGTGCCGTTCTAAACAAGCGCCTTTCTTCAGCTGTTGCCAAGCCAACCACTTCTCAGCTGGTTCAACTCAGAACGTAATGCAGTGCAATCACAGGAAAAATATACTTCAAGGTTTTTCTCATAGAGAAGGATTATTATCCCCAGAGCTCAGAGCACTTCAGTAAGGACTGTGCCGTTCTAAACAAGCGCCTTTCTTCAGCTGTTGCCAAGCCAACCACTTCTCAGCTGGTTCAACTCAGAACGTAATGCAGTGCAATCACAGGAAAAATATACTTCAAGGTTTTTCTCATATGCAGTTTAAACATCCTCCAAGTTCCATTACTGGTTTTAACTGAAACACTTTCCTAGCAGGCAGTTTTCCACAGCAACAATTTTCAAACACAAAAATTAAAAAACCTACATTAGCACAAATTGGCTGTGTTGCCCTGACTGGAGTATTCACAAACTCCTTGGGCTCAAGCTGCTGCTCCACTGGAATGGAAGGGCTTTCTTCCATCTCCCGCCTAATCGCCATTGCTGCTGCTGCTGCTGTCTGGCTGGGGTAAGGGCTCAGGTTGCTGCTTGCACAGCTGCTGCCCTGCCTCTCACTCTCTGCTCTTTACGGAGCTCATAGTCTCACCCCCTCAGCCTTGATAGGGGGATGGGACTGCTCTCTCTCCTCAGCTGTGTGTGTTTCTCAGGGACAGAGTTTCTATTTCTCTGCCTTACAGGAGCAGAGTGCAATTTGGGATTTAACCCTTTAACTGGATTGGGAAAAGCTCTAGGTTGAACAAAATCTTCCTGCATGTTCATGTACTGACTTACTCTGGCTGCACTGGTGATAGTCAGTGATATCAGGTTCTAGCTTGCTGATCTGGTCAGCTCTTCTGCATAAGGGCAAGATATTCCTATCCCTTTTCTTAGGGACAAATTGTTTATTAGCAGCTGATTTGGCACAAGACACACAAAAGAAAACCCATGCACAGCAGTAGGCTCCCCCCCAGCGAGAACAGTCAATGTGCAGACCAGATGTTCTTTATCTGCTGTCATTTGCCACAACATATGGAAATTGTTAAATTAAGGCTACCATGGAAACCCTCTAGAGGCCTGAATATAGGGGTCAACTATTTTGACCTTGCTTGGTATAGGAACATGAGATGGATTAAACCACGAGGGTTTTAGGCGCGAAACTGAAATGTTTTAGACAAAGAAAGAAACAAAGAATACTGAGCAGAGAGAAGATAGAGAAAGATCACTTATAATTGTAATACCTCTAGAAATGTGTTATATATGCATCCAATAGTTCTATACCTCAGCAAATTATATAAAGTACTGAATATTATTATGATTTATTCTTGCTATTAATCCCTAGTGTTTTTCTGTCCCTGGCTGCAATCCATATTTAATTTTTTATACCTCTGCACCTAACTTTTCATATGCTCTTAATAGGGCGTCGGCCTTATCTACCACAAGTGCATTGCTAACTAGATTTACCCAGAATCATATGAAAAGTAGGTGTCTGAATGAAGAATCCAACAAAAATACCTTGCACACTATCCATCCCAGTACGGCCTGCCACACCCTAGCACCCTTTGTCAGACTGCGCTACTCAGACCTTTGATAAAATAGGGTGTTGCTGTGTTAGCCCACTTCCTCTTAAGACCCATCAGGTTCCCTCGAGCGAGTCGTCCTCCCCTGAGTCACCGGTGACTTTTTGGGGATCCAGGCCGGGGACAACATTTTTCTCTGCTACTGCAGCGAGGCTCGCCTCTTCTAAAAAGCCCCAGGCTTCTCCACCCTGTCGGGGCAGGTCTCCGCCCTCGAGACCCTCTTGACACACACTTGTCCTTGAATTGGACTCTAGTGTCTTGTCCCCTTCGAGGCGTTTACCGGCTTCTCAAGGGCCTCCTTCGAAGCCAGGTGGGGAATTTACCTATACCCCATCTTCGCCGAGGCTTCCCCAGTGGTTTCCTCGAACTCCGGGGTCTTTCCCGGTCCATCTGGCACGGGGCCTTTCCTCGATGCCCCCTACACGCCTTAGTCGAACCTCTTCGGTCTCCCGTTCATGGGACTCTGAGGCCCCGGCTTACTATTCCAGGGAGGTTTCTCCCTCGTTCTCGGCTGCACCCTGATCTCGGTTGGAGTCTCCCCGGAGGATGAGGCTTCTTCTCGGACCTCCTCCTTTTCTTGTTTCATCTCTGACATGGGCAGAGCTCTGAACCTAGATCTTCAATCCGACTCCCGCTTTACTCAGGAATACCTAGCGGAATTGGGAGTAGACAACACACCTCGTGAGGCGCTTCGCCTCCCATTACATCAGATTCTCTGGAACCTGGAAACACCATATGCTATTACAGATATTCAAGTTTCAAGTTTATTCGTTATTTGATTGATCGCCTATCACAATTACTAAGCGATTTACATATACAAAGAATACATAATAAAACAATAACAATAATATAGTAAAAATATAAAAATCATTTAAAAACTAGACAAATTACAAATTACTCCCTCTAAGTTGGAGTCCCGTTACCGGACTGTCCCGGTAAAAGGGTTTGAGGGTGCTCAGCTTTCCCACCAGTCCTTGGTGGTTGAGTCTTCCTTGAAGAAATCAAACCCCTTGAAGGTTTATGCTGCTGTCCCTCCGGGCAGTGAGGGCCGCACGATGGACAAATTTGGTCGCTGTCTTTATCAGAATTCGATGATGGGGAACCGTGTCCTTAATTATAACTTCTTCACTTCCTACCTCTGGTTCAGTGTCACTGTCCTCCACTCGTTCCGGGAGGTCATTCCAGAACCTCGGCGTCGGGAGTTCCGTCTCCTCGAGGAGACCCTCTCCCAACTATGCCTCTTTTGACGTCTTTGAGTTGTCCTCTAGATTTACAGCCTTTGCATCGCCATGCGTCGCCTCGCTTGGCTCCGGATTGTGGACATGGATACAAATCTGCAGGATCGCCTTGCCAATCTCCCATGTGTGGGTCATGAGCTCTTCGATGATTCCATCGAAGCTGCCACTAAGCGCCTCTTGGACCACGAGCAATCCTTTGCGTCTCTGGTGAAACTTAAGCCAAAAGCTCCTCCAGCTTGCCAGTGTAAAATTCCTCTCCGGAGGTACCTGCAAAAATCCACTCCTGTTGTCTCGAGGCTTCCTGCAAAACAACTCATGCAGCAGCAGCCCTGTCAACCTAAGACTCAGCCGCCGGCCCCGGCGAAGACCGGCCGTCCTTTTGACAATTCAAGTCCGAGCCTTCGGGCTTCCTTTCTGGAGTCTTCACCCTTCCCCATCGGGGGTCATCTCCACCATTTCTATGCCCAGTGGGAGAGTCTTACCACCGACAGTTGGGTGCTGTCTATCATCTGGGAGGGGTACTACCTCCACTTCAGTCGCGTACCCCCGGACATGCCTCCAAGGGAGTTTCCTTCTGCTCATTCTCAGCTCCATCTCCTTCTGCAGGAAGCTCGGGCCCTGCTTCACCTTCGGGCGGTCGAGGAGGTTCTCCCGGATCATGGAACTCCGGATTTTATTCCCGGTACTTTCTGGTACCCAAGAAGATGGGGGATTTCTGGACTTCTGTGCTCTGAACAAGTTTCTGGTCCGGGAACGATTCAGAATGCTCACCCATCCCACGTTGTATCCCCTCTTGGACGAGGGGGATTGGCTGTGCTCACTGGACTTCAAGGAGGCGTACACTCACATTCTGATACACCTGGCCTCTCGCCTGTATTTGAGATTCCGGGTGGGGGATCTCCATCTCCAGTATCGTGTTCTCCCCTTCGGCCTGGCGGCCTCTCCGAGGGTTTTCACGAAATGTCTGGTTGTGGTAGCTGCGGCCCTGCGTCTCCGCGACCTGCAGGTGTTTCCCTACCTCGATGACTGGTTAATCAAAGCGTCCTCTTGCGACGAAGCACTGTGAGCCACAAATCTGACCATCATGCTCCTTCAGAGTCTCGGCTTCGAGGTGAACTTTCCCAAATCTCACCTCTGCCCGTCTCAGTCTCTCGAGTTCATCGGAGCGGTCCTGGACACGGTTCGTCTCCGCTCCTTCTTGCCTCGGCCTTGTCATGAGACCCTTATCCGTTTGTGTTGAATGGTGACCCATCTGCCTGCAGCGCCCGCTCGACTCATGATGGTCCTCCTAGGTCACATGGCCTCCATGGTTCACGTGACTCTTTTTGCCAGACTTCACCTACGTATTCCTCAATGGACTCTAGCATCCCAATGGAACCAGGATCACAATCCTCTCTCTCAATGCATTGTCATGACTCCTTTGTTGAAGAGGTCTCTCCGTTGGTGGATGCTCTCTTCCAATCTTTCCTTAGGTTTCCTGTTTCAGGCTCCTCCTCCGCAAAAAGTCCTCGTCGACCTATGCTTGGGGGGCTCATCTGGACAGTCTGCGCACCCAGGGTCTTTGGTCCCATATGGACCGCCTTTGTCACATCAATCTTCTGGAGCTTCGAGCGATTTTCCTCGCTCTGAAGGCCTTTTGTCACCTGCTTCACGACCGGGTGGTGCTGGTTTGCACAGACAACCAGGTCACCATGTATTATATCAACAAACAGAGAGGCACAGGGTCCAGGTCCCTGTGCCTGGAAGCGGTGTGGCTCTGGGATTGGGCCATCCGCCGCAACATTCAGGGCCAGCGGAACTGTCTGGCGGACAGGTTGAGTCATCTGCTGCAGCCTCACGAGTGGTTTCTCCACTCTGGGACCTTGCGTCAGGTATTTGCTCGTTGGGGGACCCCGGCCGTCGATCTGTTCGTGTCCCCCCTCAATCACAAGTTGCCCCGCTTCTGCTCCAGAGTTTACACTCCTCTCAGGATAGAGGCGGATGCCTTTCTTTTGGATTGGACGAACGAGTTCCTGTATGCATTCCCTCCATTTCCTTTGAATCTGAAGACTCTCGTCAAGCTCAAGTCTTCGCGTGCCACCATGATTCTGATAGCTCCTCGGTGGCCCCGTCAACCTTGGTTCTCCCTTCTGTTGCAACTCAGTTCCAGGGAGCCTCTTCCTCTGCCTGTTTTTCCTTCTCTGCTTACACAGAGTCAGGGTTCTCTGCTTCATCCCAACCTCCAGTCTCTGCACTTAACAGCTTGGTTCCTCGAGACTTAATGCCCTCGTTCCAGTTCTCCCAGCCTGTGCTGGATGTCCTGGAGGCGTCTCGGAAGGAGTCCACTCTCCAATATTACCATCAGAAGTGGATCCGCTTTTCTTCCTGGTGTGCTACTCGGCACTGGAGCTGCTGTTCGCCTCCTTGTCAGCTGTCCTGGATTATCTGTTGTACGTGTCTGGCGCTGGGCTCAAGTCCTCTTCGGTTCGAGTCCACCTTAGTGCCATTGCTGCTTTTCATCAGCTGATTGACAGGAAGCCTATCTCTGTTCATCCTGTGGTTTCCCGCTTCATGAAAGGTCTTTTCCATGTTCATCCACCCCTCAAACCTCCTCCAGTGGTTTGGGATCTTAACATGGTCCTTTCTCAATTGATGAAACCCCTTTTTGAGCCGCTAGTGCGGGCTCACTTTAAGTATCTTACTTGGAAAGTTGTGTTCCTTATTGCTCTCACTTCTGCCCGTCGGGTCAGTGATCTTCAAGCCTTGATAGCGGATCCACCTTTCACTGTCTTCCATCACGATAAGGTGGTTCATCCATTCTTCCATCCTAAGTTCTTGCCTAAGATTGTTTCTGATTTTCACATCAACCAATCTATTGTTCTTCCTGTGTTTTTCCCGAAGCCCCATTCTCACCCTGGAGAAGTGGCTCTACATTCTCTTGATTGTACTTGAAGTGCACCCCTCCTCATCGTTCTGCTATCCAGCTGTTCCTTTCTTTTGATCCTAATCGCTTGGGTCGCTCTGTCTCTAAGCGGACCATTTCTAACTGGTTGGCCGCTTATATTTCTTTCTGTTATGCTCAGGCTGGGTCGAGTCACAGGCCACAAGGTCAGGGCGATGGCGGTGTCTGTTGCTTTCCTCCGCTCCACTCCCATTGAGGAAATCTGTAAGGCTGCCACTTGGTCCTCGGATCATACGTTCACCTCGCACTACTGTCTTAATGCTTTTTCCAGGCATGACGGCCACTTTGGCCAGTCTGTTTTATGGCATCTGTTCTCCTGAATTGCCAACTTTCCCTCCATCCCATTGTAGTTAGCTTGGAGGTCACCCACATGTTGAGAATATGCTGCCTGCTTGTCCTGGGATAAAGCACAGTTACTTACCATAACAAGTGTTATCCAGGGACAGCAGGCAGATATTCTCGCAACCCACCCACCTCCCCGTGGTTGGCTTCTTTGCTTGCTATCTGAACTGAGGACACGCTGAGGAGATTTAGACCCTAGGCAGGGCGGGAAGGGCAGGCGCGCATGCGCGGGCCAATCGCAAGCCTGAAGGTCTTCGAGCAAGTCTGCTTGCGAAAACGTCCGCTAGGGGGCTCCGTCGGTGACGTCACCCACATGTAGAGAATATCTGCCTGCTGTCCCTGGATAACACCTGTTACAGTAAGTAACTGTGCTTATTTTATATTGCTTGGTGCCCAAATCCCATCGCGTGCAGCTCAAAAGAGGACATGATGATTGGAGGTGTGGGGTATGTGGATGTGTTTGGGTTTGTGAGGGGTATCCAAAAAGTCGCATACATTGTTACAGAATAATGGGTCCACGTGCCCAACCTGGATGCCAGCATTTACAGCAGGGATAAGTCTAGCACACAAAGGGTTCTCACCTTTTATAGAATTGTGCATAGCGCTGATTTTTTTTCCAGCATCCATTTTTGAGCACCATTTATAGAATCTGGCCCTTAATGTACAGTATATTGTTTGCTTTCATATATGCTAATTGCTCAGATCCTCCGTCATCAATTTTAAGTTTAAGGGGAAGAAGGCAACCATGTGAAAATACAGCTGTAAAAAAAAAAAGGTGCAGCACATATCAAGCAGGTGATTGTAAAACAGCTAGAATTAGATCAATTGGATTAAGGAGCGCTAGCAAGTTTCTGTTTTTGAAAGTAAAAAATTCTACAAAAGTCATGCTGAAAACAACTTAAAGAAACCCAAAACAAGACAACTTTTCTGCATATGAGGAAAAAATTGAAGATGGGAGTAAAGGATCAGGATATGGATGACACTGTATATAGGGAGAGGGAGGAGGGGACTAGATAACTTATGGGTCTGGAAGGAAATAGCCTAAAGAGATCTTTGTAGGTGATCATTTGATCAACGTTTGTGAAGAAGTTAGAATGCTTAGAATAATACTTGATGCACATCTAACATTTAAGGCTCAGATTTTGAAAGTAGTTATTTTACCTTGCGTAAACTGTTTCACTTAAAGAATGTACCGTAATATCAAATTGTGACTTGAGGCAGGTACTTCAAGCCTTAGTATTATCGCAGGTAGATTACTGTAATGGTATCTTCTTGGGTTTACCTTTGGTGTGTATCAAAGCATTGCAAATGATACAAAATCCTGCTGCCCAATTGCATTGGTTACCCATAGCATTAAATTTAAAGTTCTGAAACTCATACATTAGGGTGTTTAATTGTCTGCCAGACTATTTGAAAAAATAGTTAACATTGTACATTCCACCATGGAAGCTGAGATCTGAGAATCACAGGTTGTTGGACGCAAAAAGAGAGAATACTCATTATGTATGAACAAAGAGTTCCTGTTTCTCTATAGCCAGACTAGCGATGTGGAATGCTTTGTCCAGAACATTACGATTTTGTGGAAATCTTCTGCAATTTAGGAAGTTGCTTAAAACCCATCTGTTTGTTCAAGCTTTCTTTGCGTGAATATATAGCTTGTGTTTTGAGCTATTACTGGAAAGCTATGTACTACGTTGAAGAATGATGTTACTTGACAATTGCTTAGACGTAGTCCTTTTGAAGATGTGATGATATAATATTGTGACTGTACTTTCTTTTACCTAATGTATGTCTCCTCTTAAAATGTGTATTTTATTATGTATGGAAATTTGTGAGCTGCTTTGGAGAAAGGCGGATTAGAAATATTTTAAATAAATAATACCCTCACTTTCCCCCACTTTAATCTTTCATCTTTGGGAGGCACCCTACTGCAGTGTTTCTCAACTCGGTCCTGGAGTACCCCCTTGCCAGTTAGATTTTCAGGATAGCCACATTGAATTTGCATAAACTTGATTTGCATACATTGCCTCCATTGTATGCAAATTTCTTTCATGCATATTCATTGTGGATATCTTGAAATCCTGACTGGCAAGGGGGTACTCCAGGACTGAGTTGAGAAACACTGCCCTACTGCCTCTCTCCTAAGTAAAGAGAAGATAATGCAGAGAGAAACAATAACCTGGCTGTTTTCTTTTTAAAGCTGCTGATTAAATGGTTTGTCCTTGGATATTTCTGTTTCATTAATCAGGCTATCTGTGTTCTCTCTGTACCCATAACAGGTTAAAGATCCATGTGAATTGAAAGCTGTTGAACAAGAAGCAGTCCTAGCAATACCATCTAGAGAAGCCTGCAAGCAGACTAAAGATGAATTGGCAAAAGATTTACATGTAAGACCTACAGGAGGCATAATACTGGGAGGGAAAAAATGTTTGTTTTTGTTATATATAGCTAGATATGCAAGGAGAGGAAAAAAAGTAACACCCTAGAGTTTTTTTGTTATTCTCTCAGCAATTGCTTTGAATTTCAACATGAAATTTTCCATACTTATTTAGTAATCATAGAAACATAGAGACATGATCATACTTACATATTACTATTAAACAACATTTAATTTATTTTAAGCTATGTTGCAATACAATAAACAATGTGTCAGAATTTTGTAGTCACTGTAAATGCTCAAAGGGGGAAATTTTGTATAAGGTGCCTAACTTACCCCCCCCCCCCTTTTACAAAGCCACATTAGGCCTTTTTGTCACCGTCACGGTGGTATTAGCTCTGACACTCATAGAATTCCTATGAATGTTGAAGTTAATACCGCTGCAACCAGTGATAAAAAAAAAGCCTTATGCGGCTTCGTAAAAGGGGGGGGGAGGGTGTAATTAGTAAATTGGCTTCGTTATGAGCTTTAGCAAACTCATAATTGAAAAAAATAAAAATTAATCTGGTGATAGGTGCCAATCTTTTTATGCACGAGTCTACAAAAGTTAGGTGCCTGTCACATGGCTCCTAGCAGTGCCTAACTCCAAAGTAGACGTGTTTAGGGGTGGAGAAGGACTTAGGCACCACTAGGTGCAATTCTCTAAAGCAGTGTTCTTCAACCTTTTTACACCCGTGGACCGGCAGAAAAAAAATAATTATTTTGTGGACCGGCAAACTACTAGGACTAAAATTTAAAAATCCCGTTTCCGCCCCATCTCCGCGAGCTCGGTCCCCACAAATCATCTGATCCCATCCACACAAGCCTCAGTTATGATTTTATATTGAATGTATTTTATTAAAGTATAAAAAGAAACAATATTCTGTAGAATTGTAATTTTATAAATACAAATAATTCAGAGCAAGGATCAACAAAACCCCTGTCTCCCCTCCCCTTCACATATATCCCCTCTACTATCAAGAAAACTGAACAAGCCAAATTATTACAGAATGCTACACAGAAATATCATGCTAACAGAATACTGCAGTCAACACATGACAGGAATAGTTTTAGGGGAGTGCAACTAGGGCAACTGCCCCCTGGTCAGAGAGCGCCCTAAGCCAGCTGAAAGCTAAAGAAGCACTGCCTGGGTTTTGCAGTCCCCAGTTATGTCTAACACCAGCTCTAGCAGGATATATATTTCAAATCTGATATATTCTAATCACAAAATAGAAATAAAATTATTTTTTTCTACCTTTTGTCGTCTCTGGTTTCTGCTTTCAATCTTTTTTTTCACTCTCTTCCTTCCAGCGTATGCCCTCTCTGTCTCTTCAATCCAGCATCTGCCCCTTCCATCCACTATCTGTCCTCTCCTCCTTCCATATGGTATCTGTCTTCTTTCTATGTCCCTCTCCCCTTTCCATCCAGCTTGTGCCCCTCTCTCCTATTTACATGATTCATTCCAGCTTCACTGCTCTCTTCATTTTTATCTCTCCTACACCAGATCTATCATCGTTGTCCCTCTGCTTATTTTTCTGCTGACCCCTTCCTATCATCAATCTCTCTACTTTCTCATGCCTGTGTCTCCCCTTCCCCTCCTCTAATCTCTCTGCCAGCTGTTTCCTTCCTTTTTTCATTCTCCCTTCCCTCCTCCTCCTGTCCAGCAGTAACTCTCTTCCCTTCCTCCCCTCCCAGCAGCATCTCTCCGTCTCACTCTCCAGTAGCAGCTGTCCCTTTTTTTTCCTTGCCCAGCAGCTTCCCAGATTCCTTTCCCTCCTCCCCTCCCAGAAGCATCTCTCCTTCTCCCTCTCCAGTAGCAGCTGTACCTTTTTTTCCTTGCCCAGCAGCTTCCCAGATTCCTTTCCCTCCTCCCCTCCCAGAAGCATCTCTCCTTCTTCTCCCTCTCCAGTAGCAGCTGTCCTTTTTTTTCCTGGCCCAGCAGCTTCCCAGATTCCTTTCCCTCCTCCCCTCCCAGATGCATCTCTCCTTCTCCTTCTCCCTCTCCAGTAGCAGCTGTCCCTTTTTTTTCCTTGCCCAGCAGCTTCCCAGATTCCTTTCCCTCCTCCCCTCCCAGATGCATCTCTCCTTCTCCTTCTCCCTCTCCAGTAGCAGCTGTCCCTTTTTTTTCCTGGCCCAGCAGCTTCCCAGATTCCTTCCCCTCCTCCCCTCCCAGATGCATCTCTCCTTCTCCTTCTCCCTCTCCAGTAGCAGCTGTCCCTTTTTTTTCCTGGCCCAGCAGCTTCCCAGATTCCTTTCCCTCCTCCCCTCCCAGATGCATCTCTCCTTCTCCTTCTCCCTCTCCAGTAGCAGCTGTCCCTTTTTTTTCCTGGCCCAGCAGCTTCCCAGATTCCTTCCCCTCCTCCCCTCCCAGATGCATCTCTCCTTCTCCTTCTCCCTCTCCAGTAGCAGCTGTCCCTTTTTTTTCCTGGCCCAGCAGCTTCCCAG
Source organism: Geotrypetes seraphini (assembly GCF_902459505.1). Classification (NCBI taxonomy): domain Eukaryota; kingdom Metazoa; phylum Chordata; class Amphibia; order Gymnophiona; family Dermophiidae; genus Geotrypetes; species Geotrypetes seraphini. The sequence goes on along the minus strand of NC_047087.1, from coordinate 18,590,779 downwards.
ATTCCTTCCCCTCCTCCCCTCCCAGATGCATCTCTCCTTCTCCTTCTACCTCTCCAGTAGCAGCTGTCCCTTTTTTTTCCTGGCCCAGCAGCTTCCCAGATTCCTTCCCCTCCTCCCCTCCCAGATGCATCTCTCCTTCTCCTTCTCCCTCTCCAGTAGCAGCTGTCCCTTTTTTTTCCTGGCCCAGCAGCTTCCCAGATTCCTTCCCCTCCTCCCCTCCCAGATGCATCTCTCCTTCTCCTTCTACCTCTCCAGTAGCAGCTGTCCCTTTTTTTTCCTGGCCCAGCAGCTTCCCAGATTCCTTCCCCTCCTCCCCTCCCAGATGCATCTCTCCTTCTCCTTCTACCTCTCCAGTAGCAGCTGTCCCTTTTTTTTCCTGGCCCAGCAGCTTCCCAGATTCCTTTCCCTCCTCCCCTCCCAGAAGCATCTCTCCTTCTCCCTTTCCAGTAGCAGCTGTCCCTTTTTTCCCCTGCCCAGCAGCTTCCCAGACTGATGGTGGTTTTCTCCCCTCCCAGCAGCTCTTCTTACTTCCCAGCGCAGCGATTCACGAAGGCAGCCTCGGGTCCTTTGTTGTGTCGCGCCGCCTCTGAGGAAAGAGGAAGTTGCATCATCAGAGGCAGCCGCGACTCAGCAAAAGCCCCGAGGCTGCCTTCGTGAATCGCTGCGCTGGGAAGTAAAGGAGAGCTGCAGAGAGGGGAGAAAGCCACTGTCGGAGGCTCCCCAAGATCTCTCCGGCCCAGCGCAGACTTCCGATGCTGATCTTGCCGGTCCTGCGCGGACCGGCAGGAAGTTCAAATGAGTCAATCTTGCCGGTCCTGCGCGGACCGGCAAAAATTTCCTGCGGACCGGTACCGGTCCGCGGACCGGCGGTTGAAGAACTGTGCTCTAAAGGATATAGGTGCCTATAATATTGGGTTTTAAAACCCTGGCCTACATTTCCAGCACTTAAGTTAGGTATGATTCTGTAATAGGTGCCTTAGCTCTACCTACAGAGTGTTTGTGGTGGCGAGACAGGACTCTGCCTTTGGGTCCTCGGTCTTATGGGCTGGTGGAGCAAACCTGCCCTAGCTTTTGGGAGATTGCTTTTGTATGTCCCTTCTGCCTAGAATGTCTCACCTATAGCACTGGAAAAAGAAATTATGAACTTACCCTGGTAAGCTCTTTTCCAGTAGATAGGTGAGACATTCTAGACTCTCACCCTGTCCTTCCTGCGCCTGTCTACTGCCTGTTTCTCCAAGTTGTTTCTTGGATGCTTGTCGGCCCTTGGGGGCTGGGAAAAATACTGAATATGTGTTACTTTTTTTCAATGGGAGTATTCTGAGCTCCTTTGAGGCCTTTGTTGACTGTTTGCAGTTGATGTTCTAATGTTAATTCTTCAGCAAAATGGTTGTTACTGAACTTGATTGCCATGGGTGTCTCTACTTCACGTTGATTTGGTGGTTCTTACTGCTTGAGTACTAACTGTAGGTGGAGGTAAGGAGCCAAGTGAAGTATAGCAGAAGCACAGAAGAAAAAATCCAGAGTGGATTCCTTCTGTAGGTGGCATGCGACCATGGGGACACTACCCATCTCTTTATCTTATTAGATGGCATTTACAGAATTTCTCCCAGTGTCCACACACAGCTTTAATACAGGCTTTAGTTGCTCTGAGAAATTAACAACCTTATCTGTTGGTCCCTGTGTCAGACTGTTCTAGATCAGGGATCTCAAAGTCCCTCCTTGAGGTTTTCAGGATTTCCCCAATGAATATGCATTGAAAGCAGTGCATGCACATAGATCTCATGCATATTCATTGGGGAAATCCTGAAAACCCTACTGGATTGCGGCCCTCAAGGAGGGACTTTGAGACCCCTGTTCTAGATCATCTGCCATATGCTGGTCCAAAACACATCGGATTAATCAGGAATCTTCAGACTGCCGCAAGTGTAGCATAACACCCAGCGGCTGCAATCCTCATTAGTATCCTGTAACACGGTGCTATTAAGTTATTAATTTTGTCTTATTTTACTTTTTATATTGTTTTTCTTATGCTCTTTAAAACTTAATTCATTATATACTTTTTCTTCTAAATTTTCATAGTTAATTAAATAGGTATAACTTAGCTTAATAATACTGCTCCAACATTGACTCGGTCCCCCCTCTATTTCTCTGACATGTTTCGATCACTTTCTCAAGGTCGGGGAAGAAACTGCAGTATAATTTTACTTGCAGTGTCTTGAGAAAGTGATCGAAACACGTTTTTGATTACGTGCTGCACTTATTTCACACTGGACACAAATCCACATCTATTCAAGTCCATCTCAGTGCCATTGCTGCTTTTCATCAACCTATTGAAGGGAAACCTCTCTCTGCTCATCCTCTCTCTGCTCATCCAGATTTATGAAAGCACTTTTCAATGTCAATCCACCTCTCAAACCGCCTCCGGTGGTTTGGGACCTCAATCTGGTTCTTACTCATTTGATGAGACCTCCATTCGAACCAATAGATATGGCTCATCTTAAATATCTAACTTGGAAAGTGGTATTTCTCATTGCACTCACCTCTGCTAGACGTGTCACTGAACTACAAGCTTTAATAGCAGATCCACCTTTCACAGTATTCCATCATGACAAGGTGATCCTTCGTATTCATCCAAAATTCTTACCTAAAGTGGTTTCAGAATTTCATCTCAATCAATCAATCGTCCTTCCAGTGTTTTTTCCAAAGCCTCATTCTCATCCTGGAGAAATAGCTTTGGCTTTCTACTTACAGCGCACTCAACCTCACAGGACTGCGCCTCAACTTTTCATCTCCTTTGATCCAAATAAGTTGGGGCATCCTGTTTCCAAGCAAACCATCTCCAGTTGGATGGCTGCTTGCATCTCTTTCTGCTATGCTCAGGCTGGTCTCCCTCTGCAGGGTAGAGTCACGGGCCATAAAGTTAGAGCGAAGGTGGCGTCTGTAGCTTTCCTCGGATCAACTCCTATTGAATAAATCTGCACAGCTGCCACTTGGTCCTCGGTTCATACATTCACTTCTCATTATTGTCTGGATACTTTTTTCAGAAGAGATGGCCATTTTGGACAGTCAGTCTTACAACATTTATTCTCCACCATCACTCCACCAACACTCCACCATCCCATTTTGGTTAGCTCGGAGGTTACCCACATGTTGAGAATATGTTGCCTGCTTGTCCTGGGATAAAACACAGTTACTTACCGTAACAGTTGTTATCCAGGGACAGCAAGCAGATATTCTCACAACCCACCCACCTCCCCTGATTGGCCTCTTAGCTAGCTATCTGAACTGAGGAGATGCGCGACCTGACTTGTGTGGGAAGGCACTCGCGCATGCGCGGTGCAGCACTCACGAGCTCTTAAAAGATCTTCAAGCAACTCTGCTTGCGAAACTGTCCGCTGCGGGGCTCCGTGGATGATGTCACCCACATGTTGAGAATATCTGCCTGCTGTCCCTGGATAACAACTGTCACTTAATCCCCCCCATTGCCCCAGGTACATTAGATAGATTGTGAGCCCACCGGGACAGACAGGGAAACCTGCTTGAGTACCTGAATAAATTCATGTAAACTGTTCTGAGCTCCCCTGGGAGAACGGTATAGAAAATTAAATAAATAAATAAGCACTCCAACTGATTCCCAGATAATGCACAAAATGAAGCGCCAGTCTTTAGTGATTCAAATTTATCGACAAGTCAGGCGGTGCCAGTAGTGTTGAAACACGTGTGTTAGAAGTATATACCGGCAAGTCTGGGATGCTGATTTGTAAACAAAAAATATGATTTCTGAAACTTTTATTCCATGTTAAAAGGAAGTTCTTTGTCAAAATTTAAGGACATCCTCTGTTAATGGATTGGTTGACAAGTAATGATGTCATGCAGGACAAAAGGTACATATTGGGGAGCAACGAATTCTCAGATTGAGATCTTTGTCAGAAAGGGCAGCATTTTGGCGTCTGTAAAGACCTCCCAGATGACGCTATTGGGCGTGGCCTTAACTAACACATATGCTTGTAGCCATAACTCTAGTTAGATTGCATGTGGAAGTTCGTACAAATATTTTTATGGGATTGGGAACCATATAATATGCATGTGTTTAAAAAGCGCTTGTGTTAAAGGTGCATCGCAAGTGTCCATTAAAAATGTATTCTGGCTAGTCTTGGGTGGTGTCAGGTTAAAAGCGCGCCGGGACAAAGGCGCGAGCAGACAACTGAGCCCAATGCGGAGGCGCGCGCCGAAGAAAAAGACTGTTTTTAGGGGCTATGATGGGGGTGTGGGGGGGAACCCCCCACTTTACTTTATACAGATCGCGCCACGTTGTGGGGGCGTTGTGGGGGGTTTGGGGGGTTGTAACCCTCCACATTGTACTGAAAACTTAACTTTTTCCCTGTTTTAGGGAAAAAGTTACGTTTTCACTAAAATGTGGGGGGTTACAACACCCGAAACCCCCCCCAACGCCGCCGCGATCTGTATTAAGTAAAGTGGGGGGGCTCCCCAACAAAACCCCCCGTCGCAGCCCCTAAAAATAGTCTTTTTCTTCGGCGCGCGCCTCCATCTTGCGCTCAGTTGTCGGCATGCGCCTTTGTCTTCCGCGTTACTGTCTATGAACTGTCTTGGGTTGCTGACTGCATATGTCCTGCCGGATCTGTGTGGAATAAAAATATATATACATCTTGCATTTTCACTTTTGCATGGTTTGTTGTTAGTTCTTCGTCCTTTCCCTCTTATGATTTATGCCAATGATGTGCTACAAAAAAGCACACCTATGATCGATGCTCATGTGTCCCTGTGATGTAGTTATTATATTACATTACATTACATAAGTGATTTCTATTCCGCTTGTGCCTTGCGGTTCTAAGCGGATTACAAGTTAGAAGACTGGACATTTCCAGGAGCGTTACAGTACATAGAATCAAGAATGTATCAAGTTACAAATGTTAGTCTGGACATTTCCAGGAGAAATTGAAAGCAAATAGTAGATAATAATAGGTTGTTGTGATGAATAGAAATAATACTGAAGTGAGTTGTACAATGTTGAGGTATTGCTATGGTGGTGGTTGTAGTGTTCATGGGAGTATTTTCTAGTGCTATAGTGAGGTTAAGATGATGGGAAGTGTTTTTTGAAGAGATGAGTTTTGATTTCTTTTCGGAATACTTTAATGTCTGTTGATTTGATCAGTAGATTGAAGATGGTAGTGTCAATCTTTGCTGCCTGTGTCGCTAAAAGGCTGTCATATAGTTTCTTTCGTCGTGTACCATTGAGAGGGGGGTATGCATGTATCAGTCGTTTTCTCAGATGGGATTATGGTGGGCCTCCGCAAAACTCATTTGCTTGCAAAATTGTTTGAACATTGATCACCGTTTTCAAATTGGACAATTTACAGGCACCACAGTGACCCACAGGATATTAATGGTGCTTTTAGATTATCTGGTTCCAAGTCACCGTGATGTTTTTTCTTCAATTAATGGCAGTTTTATGGTGCAATGCTTTATGCTAATTTGTGATGTTTTTAAGAGTCTCTCATGTCAGCAGCATCCATTGTTCTGTTATTTCCCACATTTTCTATGTTGGAGTAAGACAGGTATTGGGGCCCTTCTTTCATTCTTTTACAGTAGATTCAATATATTTTACTGAGATTCAAAGGTATATTGAGGCTCCATACAGCTTTCAGATTCACATTTCATGACGACTGAATTTTTTTTTTTTTTAGCACTTTTAGCTAACGGTGTCAAATGTTATCATTAGTTATACATTTTATTGCTTGCAACAGAGTACCATTGTGTCTTTCCAAAGAGTAGCTTTTTTGTTTCCTCATCGACTGGGGCTTCGACTTCATCGACAAAGCCCTCTATCTCCCCGGCTGCTTCGGGCCTTTTGAAACCGGCCTCGTTCACACCGGTTTTGGCCTCGTCTTCTGCGCCGGTGCCTTCATCTGTCTCCTCGGAACAGGTACCGACCCCCATAGTTCCTCCGGTGGTGCTTAAAGTGCCGAAAGCTGGCAAACAGAAGCACACTGCACCGAAATTACGCGAAGACCGTGCGGAAGGGCCCCCGTTTGGTGCGGATCCCTCCATATCGGCTTCGTTGAAGTCCATCCTGGAGGCTCAGTTTGTGGAACTCATGACTACCATGGGTCCCCGGCTGATTGCCTCGATCCAGGGTGACCTCCCAGTTCCGGTCCCGAGGGGCGGGCCGCCCCCTCCTCCTCCTCCTCCTCCGCGCCGCATGACCTCGTTGCTCGGCGAGGAGGATAGGCGGGCGGTGTCCAGCTCCTCGAGGCGAGCCTCGGTTGGTGACATGCCTCCCTTGGAACCGATTCCATCGACGACGGCCCCTCTTGGGGAGATGCCTCCATTGGAGCCGATTCCCTCGAGGAAAGCCTCCCTTAGTGACTTGCCTCCTTTGGAACCTATTACTCCGCCCCATTACTCTGTGTGGCGTCCACCTTCGAGGCCTCCCAGTCCTGGGCATAGCAGGAGGCAGGACGAGTTCTTCCGGACCCCCTATCGAGCCTGGGCGGCTTCCGGGGAGGCTCCGATGCATCCGCCTCTGCGATCGACGGCTTCGAGTCCTATCTGCTCCTTGGAGGCTTCTGGGGACCAGTATTCTCATAGGCGGACTTGATCCCCTTCCAGGCATTGAGAGGGGCATCGTTCCAGACACTCTTCGAGGCATTCCTCCCGGCACTCCACCGTCTCGCCTCATAAGAAATTGCCTTAGATGGGGTATTCTGCTTCTGCTGGGTCTCCTCCTCCCGGGCCGGAGTTCGAGGACCCCGAGGTGTTCTACTCGCCCTGTTGCTCACAGGCCTCCATGGAGCCCGAGGCCTCAACTTCTTCTAGTCCTTCTCGGACACCGGCGTTGGCGGACCAACTGTCTTTCTCCTCGTTTCTCAGGCAGATGGCGGATGACATGGACATTACCCTCGATGCGGGGTCCCGATAATCCAAGGAATATCTCGATACTATGCACTTGCCTTGTCCTTCGGCAGAGTCTTTGCGTCTCCCTCTGCACAAGCTCCTTGACCTTCATGCGGTGCTTTGAGTCTCCTTACTCCATTCCGGCGGTGCCTGGCAAATTGGATGCTCGGTACCGCACAGTGCATCATAAGGGTTTCGAGGGACCTCAGCTTTCTCATCAGTCCCTCCTGGTAGAATCCTCGCTCAAGCGGTCTGATCCAGGCCAGGTATATGCTTCGGTGCCTCCGGGCCGCGAGGGCAGGACGATGGATAAGTTTGGACGACGCATCTATCAGAATTCTATGATGACGTCCCGAGCCTTACAGCTCCTTCTGCCACCGCTGTGCGGCGGCACGCCGGACACCTCCCCCATCAGCCTTACAGCTCCTTCTGCCGCCGCTGTGCGGCGGCACGCCAGACACCTCCCCCATCAGGTCAGCTGATGCTTTACTTAAACCTGCCTTCTGCGGCGCACGCCCTACCACTGCACTCCTGCACAAGATATTTGGCACTCTAGACCTTCGTTGTTTTATTTTAGCTTTATCTTATGTTTTAATGTAAAACCTTTCAGTTTTATATGGTTTTTATATGGTTTTAATTTACCTACTGTTTAATTTTTATTTAGCCTTACAGCTCCTTCTGCCGCCGCTGTGCGGCGGCACGCCAGACACCTCCCCCATCAGGTCAGCTGATGCTTTACTTAAACCTGCCTTCTGCGGCGCACGCCGAAGGAGCGCGCAAAAGGAGCAGATCCTGCTCCTTAGAGCGCTCCTTCGGGCGTAGCCGGAGGGCGCCATAAAATTCCAATTCATTCACTTCTTCAATAGACTCAGAACGCTATATTTTATCGGTTTACTATACCTTTTCTCCTTAGGTTTCTTTCTCTTTGATAATCAAATTTTAGCATTTACTCAACTGAAACAACCAAATATGTTAGACAGCACAACTAAAAATAATATCCCCTCTTTTTGGAGACACCGTCCCATAAAACAAAAAACAAATACTTACACTCCCCCCTCTCTCATAAAAATTCCCACCATACTCTCACCCACAAATACAGAAATACATAACCTAAGCAGAATAAGTTTTGGATTAATTAATGCTAGATCACTTAAAAATAAATATCACTTATTAAAAGATGAAATCGAAAACAAAAATCTACAAGCTTTATTTGTCACTGAAACTTGGCTTGCTGAGGGAGAAGAAGCCTACTTATCGTACTGTTGCCCGCCCAACTACAACTTTATATTCAATCATCGTTATAACCGTAAGGGTGGAGGCTTAGCTGTCATCTATAAAAATAATTTTTTGAGTTTATTAGACCAATCTCCAAAATCAGCTTCAATTGAGTACCTTCAACTAAAATGTAATTTAAATAATCAAATTAATTTTCTCTTGTTATACGTCCCACCACCTTTAAACTCAAACAAATTCTCATTACTTCAAGATACACTATTTGATTTCTCAACTGCCACAACTACTCCTTTCATTCTAGGCGATTTTAATATTCATTTCGACGACCTTTCAGATTCTAATACAAAAGATTTGCTTAATACCCTTATTCCTCTTAACATTTATCCACAAATAACTGTCCCTACCCACATAGCTAATCATACATTAGATATGCTTTTCATTCCTCTTTCACAACAACCCAATATCCCTGACTTATCGGTCGTCCCTGTCCCCTGGTCAGATCACCATTTTATATCTTTTGACTTTATCTTATTCAAAACTACCCTCTCAAATCTACCACTCAAAACCAAAACCATCTACTTCAGAGATTTCAATAACCTTGAAGGTAAAGATATAACCTCTCTTCTTGACCTAGACAATCTAACATCTTCCTCCGACTCTACCACAAATCAAGTGGTAGCTTGGAATTCGTCCTTAACTTCCCTACTTGATACACTATCACCACTAACTTCAAAAACTATTTCCATTCATAAGACTATTAATCCTTGGTATAACGCAGAGCTACATCTTATTAAACAACAATTACGTTCTCTAGAAAGAAAATGGCAACACAATAAGACAATTGATAATCTTCAAAAATATAGGGAAAAGGTCTCAATATATAAAACCAAAATTAATTTGACAAAGAAATCTTATTTCTCTAATAAAATTGAAAAAGCAAAAAATTCCTCTATATTATTTAATATCCTAAAATCAATGGATCCATTAAACAAATTAAAAACCCACCAGCAAAAATCATTGTTAAAAGCTCAAGACCTAGCAGACGCATTCAATCACAAGATCAATAACATTCGTAACTCGTTTCCCCAGAGTACATTCATTACCTACAATACTCCTGATCATTCAGAACACATACCTACAGCTAAATGTTCTAATTTCAAAATGCCCTCACTACAAGATATTGAATCCCTCTTTTCACAAGTTAATATAAAAAGTTCTCGATCTGAAATAATCCCTCCATTTTATTTAAAAAAATATTTTTCACATTTTGGCCCGTTTATATTATCTATTATTCAAAGTAGTTTACTTACCTCTACAGTTCCACCTCAATGGAAATCTGCATCAATTACTCCTATAGTTAAAAACCATAAAATCAGTATTAACGAGTTATCCAATTACCGCCCAATAGCTAACCTACCATTCCTTGCAAAACTCACAGAAAAATTAATATTTAATCAACTTTCTGATTTCATTGAAAAAACTAATGCACTACACCCAAACCAAACGGGATTCAGAAAATTTCACAACACTGAATACTCATTAATAGGTCTAACCTCTAACATCCAATATTATCTAGACCATCATAAATCTGTAATCCTTTTTTCCTTAGACATCTCAGCCGCTTTCGACACCATCGATCACGACTTGCTCTTATATAGACTTGAAGAAAAAGGAATAAATGGGAGGGTTTTAGATTGGTTCAAATCTTACTTTACCAACCGTACTTCCTCCGTCAGATTCAACAATGAGGAATCCACTTCTTACACTTCAACATTTGGTATCCCACAAGGTTCCATTTTGTCCCCTTTATTATTTAATAACTTCCTATCACCATTATTAGAAACCTGTCAGGCCATAGGATTTATCCCATTTTCATACGCGGACGATATACAATTGATTCATCCATTAGATCCTGAAAGTAATACAGATATCCTTTCTATAAACCAAAAATTGGAGCAAATACAAAATTGGTTGAATACAAACAAATTGGCCTTAAACATTAACAAGACCAAATCAATCCTTTTTAACTGGAAAAAAGATATCTCACTCATAAATCCATTCTTCTTTAATAACACACCAATAAGTATGGTATCCTCAACTAAAATTCTTGGAGTTGTAATAGATGATAAGCTAACCTATCATGAACATGTTTCTTCTATTGTTAAAAACTGTCTTTTTAAATTACGGCAAATAAGATCAATTGCCAAATTTCTTAACCCATCATCTTTAAAGATATTGATTCACTCCTTCATTATAGCTAAAATTGATTACTGCAATGCTTTACTCTTAAACATTACCCAAAAAGAAAAAAGGAGACTTCAAATTATCCAGAACACAGCCATCAAACTGATTTAATAATGCAAAAAAATTTGATCACGTATCCCCACTATTGATAGATGCACATTGGCTACCAATTAGTCATAGGATCTTGTATAAACTTATGCTTCTAATCTTTAAGACCTTATCTTCTAGCGAACCGCAATTTATATCTAAATCTTTGATTCCTTATAAAACCCAGCGATCTCTGCGCTCTTCTGAGCAAAGTTTATTAACAGTTCCTTCACTAAAGATTATAGGGACACGTAGGGCAGACATGTTCACTGTTGCGGGGCCACAATGGTGGAATACTCTCCCCCAGTACATTAGAACAGAACAGGATATGGCAACGTTTAAAAACTTTTTAAAAACTTACTTATTTAAGGATGCTTTTAATCTCTAAATAATTGATGATTAATTAATGTTTACGAAGTGTGCTTTGGTAAATTTTATACCCCTCCTTTTGTTCTTACCATTTTTTCACCATACCCAAAAATGTAACTTTACCCGCCTTCCTTTCTTTCATGTTAGTCAGAATTGGAAAACATTGTTATTGTATTAAGTTTCTCTATTGTATTTTATTATAACTTGTACATCGCTTAGAAATTGAAATAGGCGATTAATCAAAAACATAAATAAACTTGAAACTTGAAACTTGGTGGATGACCTCTTCGAATCTATCCAGAGGTTTGCTTTTTCACTCTCCTCCCCACCAGAAGGTCCTCACAACCGATTCCTCGACCTGTGCTTGGGGAGCGCATCTGGATGGGCTTCGCACTCAGGGATTCTGGACCAGTGCGGACCGGCTCCATCAAATCAATCTTCTGGAGCTCAGAGCCATCTTCAATGCTCTTCAAGCCTTTCAACATCTGCTTCACGACATGGTGGTCCTCATTCGCACAGACAACCAGGTCGCCATGTATTATGTTAACAAGCAGGGGGGCACGGGCTCGGCCTCCCTCTGCCAGGAAGCTCTTCGAGTCTGGGATTGGGCGGTTCGCCACAACGTCTTCCTCAGGGCTGTCTACATCCAGGGGAAGGACAATGTCTTGGCAGACAAATTGAGTCGTCTACTCCTGCCTCACGAATGGACACTCCATTCCACGTCCCTTCTTCAGATCTTTGCTCAGTGGGGAACGCCTCAGATAGACCTCTTTGCGGCTCCCCACAATTTCAAGCTGCCTCAATTCTGCTCCAGGATCTACACTCCTCAGCGCCTCGAGGCGGATGCTTTTCTGCTGGATTGGGGGAATCGCTTTCTGTATGCATTTCCTCTCATTCAGAAAACTCTGGTCAAGCTGAGGTCCGACCGTGCCACAATGATCCTGATAGCCCCTCGGTGGCCTCGACAGCCTTGGTTCTCCCTTCTACTTCAACTCAGCAGCAGGGAGCCATTCCTCCTTCCAGTATTTCCTTCACTGCTTACTCAGCATCAGGGATCTCTACTTCCCCCACTTGGGGGTGGCCCCACTTGGAGTATTGTGTTCAGTTTTGGAGACCGTATCTGGCGAAAGACGTAAGAAGACTTGAGGCGGTCCAGAGGAGGGCGACGAAAATGATAGGAGGCTTGCACCAGAAGACATATGAGGAGAGACTGGAAGCCCTGAATATGTATACCCTAGAGGAAAGGAGAGACAGGGGAGATATGATTCAGACGTTCAAATACTTAAAGGGTATTAACGTAGAACAAAATCTTTTCCAGAGAAAGGAAAATGGTAAAACCAGAGGACATAATTTGAGGTTGAGGGGTGGTAGATTCAGGGGCAATGTTAGGAAATTCTACTTTACGGAGAGGGTGGTGGATGCCTGGAATGCGCTCCCGGGAGAGGTGGTGGAGAGTAAAACTGTGACTGAGTTCAAAGAAGCGTGGGATGAACACAGAAGATTTAGAATCAGAAAATAATATTAAAGATTGAACTAGGCCAGTTACTGGGCAGACTTGTACGGTCTGTGTATGGCCGTTTGGAGGAGGATGGGCAGGGGAGGGCTTCAATGGCTGGGAGGGTGTAGATGGGCTGGAGTAAGTCTTAACAGAGATTTCGGCAGTTGGAACCCAAGCACAGTACCGGGTAAAGCTTTGGATTCTCGCCCAGAAATAGCTAAGAAGAAAAAAAAAAAAAAAAATTTTTAAATTGAATCAGGTTGGGCAGACTGGATGGACCATTCGGGTCTTTATCTGCCGTCATCTACTATGTTACTATGTTACTATGTGCATCCCAACCAGCAGTCTCTCCACCTGACAGCTTGGTTCCTCTCAACGTAACTCCTCACCAGTTTTCCCAGGCGGTGAGGGATGTCTTGGAGGCTTCCAGGAAGCCTGCTACTCGTCAATGCTACTCCCAAAAATGGACTAGATTTTCTTCCTGGTGTATTTCCAACTCTAAGGAGCCTCAGCGAGCCTCTCTGTCTTCTGTGTTGGACTATCTTCTACACCTGTCTCAGTCTGGTCTCAAGTCGACATCTATACGAGTCCACCTGAGTGCGATTGCGGCTTTCCATCAGCCTCTACAGGGGAAACCTCTTTCTGCTCATCCTGTGGTTGCCAGATTTATGAAAGGACTTTTTCACGTCAATCCTCCTCTCAAACCGCCTCCAGTGGTTTGGGATCTCAATGTTGTCCTTTCTCGGCTTATGAAACCTCCTTTTGAGCCTTTGAAAACGGCTCCACTAAAGTTTCTCACTTGGAAAGTGTTTTTTCTAGTGGCCCTCACGTCTGCTCGCAGGGTCAGTGAGCTTCAGGCCTTAGTTGCAGATCCACCTGTCATAGTATTCCATCATGACAAGGTGGTCCTCCGCACTCATCCTAAATTCCTGCCTAAAGTGGTCTCTGAATTTCATCTCAACCAATCCATTGTACTTCCAGTGTTTTTTCCTAAGCCTCATTCTCATCCTGGAGAATCAGCTCTTCATACTCTGGACTGTAAGCGTGCTTTGGCTTTCTACCTGGATCGCACTAAACCACACAGAACTGCTCAACTTTTCGTTTCCTTTGATCCAAACAAGTTGGGACGACCTGTATCGAAGCGCACCATTTCCAACTGGATGGCGGCTTGTATCTCTTTCTGCTATGCCCAGGCTGGACTACCCCTTCCCTGTAAGGTCACAGCCCATAAGGTCAGAGCAATGGCGGCCTCTGTAGCCTTCCTCAGATCGACACCGATTGAGGAGATTTGTAAGGCTGCCACTTGGTCCTCGGTTCATACATTCACCTCTCATTATTGTCTGGATACTTTCTCCAGACGGGATGGACAGTTTGGCCAAACAGTGTTACAAAATTTATTCTCCTAAGTTGCCAACTCTCCCACCATCCCATTGAGGTTAGCTTGGAGGTCACCCACTAGTGAGAATACCTGCCTGCTTGTCCTGGGATAAAGCAATGTTACTTACCGTAACAGTTGTTATCCAGGGACAGCAGGCAGCTATTCTCACGTCCCACCCACCTCCCCTGGGTTGGCTTCTCTGCTAGCTACCTGAATTGAGGAGACATGCCCGGACCATCGGGCGGGAAGGCACTGGCGCATGCGCGGTGCGGGCATCTCAAAACTTCTAAAGTTTCTTCAAGCAAGACATGCTTGTGAGACGTCCGTATCGGGGCTCTGTCGGATGACATCACCCACTAGTGAGAATAGCTGCCTGCTGTCCCTGGATAACAACTGTTACGGTAAGTAACATTGCTTTTTCTGACTTTGTGGCCAATGACTGGACTGCTGGCACAAGCTTAGGTGTACATGGCAAATTATGCATTTGGTGTTGAAGTGATTAATGTAGATGGGAAAACTGATGCATCCCTGCAAAGTATAATATACATCAAGGTACATGCCCATCTCAGGTGTGCGCTAACACATTGGTGAAAAGGAAGTTAGGACAACAGGCCATAAAACTAACCTCCTCTTTATTTTTATTCCTGTAAGAATGCTTTGTAAGAACAAAATCTGTATCCTTGTAGGTTAATTTGCAAACTGGTCTCTCAGATTTCGCTGTTCTTCGGCGAAGATTGAAACATGGCTGGAATGAGTTCCAAGTGGATAATACAGAGCCAGTCTGGAAGAAGTATTTAAGCCAGGTAAGCTAGTATCTGTGGCAGTAATTTGTACAGGGCACCAGTGTTATGTAAAAATGCTGTTTTCTGCTTTCCTTTCCCCCTCCTGCCCCCCAGCTTCCAAAGTTTTTAAGTATCTAACTGAAAGATGCTGTATTAGATATGTTTTGAATATATAGGTCTGCACAGAGAAGATTAATGGATTGCAGTTGTGTTCTGTCCTTTTACTGTATCACACCAAGTGAAAATTTAGTAAAAGCATTAAAATGTTGATGTTTGATGCAAGGAACCTGCATGAGTGTGCTTATCAATAAATGAATTAGAAACTCTGTAAAAGGGGAAAATTGTAATGAGGAGAAGAGATTCAGAAATATTGCCAGCAGGTATTCAGAGAAATGGGTGAAATTACCTCAGGAGAATGAGCAGAACAGGAAAGTGTCCAAGCCATATGACCTCTCTTAATCTTTAATTAAAGATGATGTAGACTGTGTGATTAGTTTTAAGGTTTTATTGTATACACATAAGCCTATTAGCTTGCATGGTGAAATATGAGGTTTATTTACTTTAATGATTTTGAGAAACCTGAACTAGGTTTTCTTTTTACTGAAACTTGGAATTAGTTCCTGTCCACTCCTGTCCACCTAACTAGCACCACCCTTTTCAGAATAATCTGGGTAAGTGAACTATTTTGAAAACTGACCACCATCTCTTATTGGTAAAAGTACATATTATTTCTTTGAATTTTTGGTGCTGCCAAGACCTGTTTACTTTTTGACTGCAGCTGCTTTCTGGTGCCCTTAAGAACATTTAAAACAATACTGAAAACATTAAGGATGTGTTTAAACTCTGATCACTGAGACTAGGGTGGATTTGATTTAAATCAAATCGGTTTAAATCTTGATTTAAATCGTGGTTTTCTACCGAAAGACTCATTTTTGCTGGTATAATTTTAATATTTACAACTATTAGAAATGCATAGATAAATAATTATAAAATTATTGTGAAGTGAACTATCTCTAGTTTAATAGGTTGATCATTCATATTTGGACAATAACATTATAGCATATGTATTCTCATATTTGCTTAAACATCCATGTTAACTAACGTGGACTATCATTTAGGTGCACAAATGAAAAACTTAACATACTGTTTTCTGTAGCTCACTCATCTTCATCATCTTGTTCATAATCTGGAAAAGAAAAACAAGCTCTCCTGCTTTTATGGGGTTCCAAATGATTTCTCAGTTTGGAATGAATGAGTCTAAAGGAAGAGAATTTTTTCTATTCCAGCAGAAGCTATTACTTCAGCAGTCTTTAAATCCAAGTGCTTAATAAGTAAAAGGGATAGGACTTTATATACCGCTTTTTCGATGTGGTTTACACAATCAAAGTAGTTTACACATTTTAGACAGGTACTTATTTGTACTTGGGGCAATGGAGTGTAATGTGACTTGCCCAGAGTCACAAGGAACTGCAGTGGGAATCAAACTCACAGCTTCAGGGTGCTGAGGCAGCTGATTTAACCACTAGGCAACTCCTCCATTCCACCAGTTCACTGGTGCAGCATCCATCAGTTCACAGGTACGACTTAATTTAAAATATCAGCAAACATATATTTCTTGAATGGTTCCCCTTTAGCTCTAAAGTTTATTATAATTAGCATTACAGATGGATGATTCCTGGATACCCATGTCATAACTAACATCTCTTCTTCAGCACTTTAGGTTTGACCCTCATACCGGATATTTACAATATTTGCAAGACAATGAGCTGGAGACAGTGCTTGTCCCATTCGTTTTTTTAATACTTGTAATTTTAATTCTGCCATTGTGCAGTTCTGTTTTTAAGTGCTCACTCAGTTTCTTCCAAATTTCAACTATATCAGCAATAAAACAGCTATTTTTCTATATTTTGTTTAAAGCTTCAGAAATAGATTTCAGGATTCTCAGCATATCTTTAACATTTCTCTTAAGCCCAATGTTGAGAATTTTGGCCATAACGGTGCCATCTATGTTCTCTCATTTTGTTCACAAACTGTCAGATTTTTATTTACTGCTTAAAACAGTCCACTACAGAGTTCCATCTTAACATCTGATGGGAGTGTTAGCTTGATTTCCACCCATTCTTTTCAGAGCTCCTGCAGCAAAATGATTGTTATAGAAGTACTTGTTATAGAAGTAAGTTATCAATATCAACATTAGTTTTTATTTCTGGGACACTGAAGTCTTTAGCTAAGAGGTGCAGCAAATGAGCACTGCAACCATATGTTAGCTTGGTATTCTCTTCATGCTTTTCTAAATTTCATTCCATATTGGAAACATTTGCAGCATTGCCTATGACTAAACTGCCTACTAGACATTTTTGTTCAAATTTTATTATAGCTTTTGCTTCTACTTCTTGTAAGTATTCTGCACGTGCATTTCCTGAGGTATCAATTGTTTCTACAAGAAAGACATTCTTTTTTACTGTTGTTATACAACCACATACAATAGGATCATTTCTCCACCCATCAAGACTTAGGTTAACAATCTTATCCACTAAACCTGTTGTACACTGCTCCATTTCTCCTTGTGCAGATATATAAACTTAGCACTTATGAGTAAGGGTTTGATTCTGTGCACATCTGCAAAGGAACAATGGGACTAAGGTCTTTTTCTCAACTCTGTATATTTTATAGCATTTCTGACATGAAGAAGCAGCATGTTATCTCTGCAGACAAAAATTCATAGTTTTAAGAAATGCAAAACCAAGCATCTGTGATAATATCTTCTAGATAGAAAAATTGCCTATGACAACACTGTCCTGGGAATCTACTTCCCTCACAGCGAAAGACCAGGTTCGCAGCCTCGGAGTGGTACTAGATGGCCACTCTCGGCCCACATCTCTCAGGTGTTCTCCACTTCTTACTACTATCTTCGCCAGCTCTGAAAAATCAAACCCTATTTCTCAAAATCAGATCTGGCCCAGCTCCTCTATGCCTATGTGTTCTCAAGGATGGACTACAGCAACGCTATCTTCAATAGACTCGCCACGAAAGACCTGAAACGCCTAAAATGGATATAGGACTCAGCAATCTGCCTCCTGTACAACCTCAACATCCATGATCTCATCACCCCAGCGCTCCATGATGCGCACTGGCTACCAGTCAAGAAACGTTGCACCTTCAAAGCCCTATTGTATGTTAAAATGTACAGCGCTGTATACGCCTTTCAGCACTATATAAATAATTAGTAGTAGTAGTAGCAGCCAGGGCTGTGGAGTCGGTGGACTCCGACTCCTCAGTTTTTTGTACTTCAGACTCTGACTCCAGGTACCCGAAATTTCCTCCGACTCCGACTCCTCGACTCCGACTCCACAGCACTGGTTAATTTTCAGATCGTTAAAATGGAATGTCAAGTTGAGAGAAATGAGCATTTTCGACACCACCTTCATTTTGCTTTTAATCAAGGTTCTAAGGCCGCAGAAGCAGCTCGCAATATTTGTGCTTTGTATATAGTGGGTGCTATAGCTGAAAGAATTGCTCGTGATTGGTATGCCAAGTTCAAAAATGGAGTCGGTAGATAAATGTTCCGACTCCTCAGTTTTTTGTACTTCTGACTCCGACTCCGATTACAGGTACCCGAAATTTCCTCCGACTCCGACTCCACAGCCCTGGTAGCAGCAGTATTGAGAGAACTTGGATGGAATACAGAAGGAGATTAAGGGAGACTACAGTAGACAATAAAATTTTAACAGAACACAATGCCATTTGGATACCTAGTCTTCTAGTATCCCAAAGTCCTCTTGCAGTTTCTCATAATCCACATGTGATTTAACAATTTTGATAATCTCATATTCAAATCATTTATTAATATACTAAGTGTTTAAACCCGTTACATTAACGGGTACTAGAATATATGTCTGTCTTTCTGTGTCTCTCCCTGCCCCTGTCTCTTTCTGTCTCTCTCCCTCCCGCTGTCTTTCTGTGTGTCTGTCTTTTGTTCTCGTGCGTTGCCTGCCTGTCTTTCTGTCTCTCTCCATGACCCCCTTCTGTCTCCCCCCTCAAATCAAACCAAGATTGCTCCCTGGCCCCCTTTCCATCGTCCCCCCACACTTCCCTGTGCAGCAGCAGCATTTCCCTTCCCCCCACTTCCCTGTGCAGCAGCATTCCCTCCCCCTCCACTTCCTTGTGCAGCAGAAGCATCATTTCTGTCCCCCTACTTCCCTGTGCAGCAGCAATAGCAGCTCATCATTCCCCCCCACTTCCCTGTGCAGCAGCAGCTGCATTCCCCCCCACTTCCCTGTGCAGCAGCAGCTGCATTCCCCCCCATTTCATGTGCAGCAGCAGCATTTATCCCCCCCCCCACTTCCCTGTGCAGCAGCATTTCCAACCCCCCTTTCCCTGTTTAGCATTGTAGCAGCATTTCTCTTCATCGTTTCTGGTCTGCTCCTTTGCCGAAGGTATTTTTGAGTTCAAAGCCTCCGCAGCTCCTCTCACGATCCGCTCCTACGTCGGAAGTCTTCAAGCTGGTGATGTCACAAGGAGTACAAGAAAAGAAGGTTTCTTTTTCTTGAAGAAATCCCAGAATGGGAAGATTTATTCTATTATCTGAGGCTTGTCCCCGCATGTAAAATTTAAATTTTAAACTTAAATTTGAATTTAATAATTCCATGACCTTAATTTATAGTCCATAGTCCTTTTTGATTTTTCTAATGTTTTTTTATAAATGATAATTAACATTTTCTCTGCGTTCAGTGTGCTTTGTGTTTTTTTTTAATTTTATGGTTACCATTATGTGTTAATAAGATTATATTGTGTATATGAAAAATGGATGGAAAAAATTGTGTTACAATTAATTAGTACTATTATTATGGGGGTGGGTCTGGGGTGGAGCTTGGGCGGAGGTACTTGGTTGGTGTTTGTTAGGCTTAGGGGATACTTGGTATGAAGAAATTTAGAAACACTGGCTTATATGACCACAACCAGTGCTATTATCTGTAATCTGTTTCACAAGATGAAATAACTCCCGAGGCTTATTTACTGCTACCGCAAGGTATTTATCTACTTTCCACATCAAATTGTGAAACACTCTACTTAGGTCCTCGCAGTATATTTTGTCAGTCTGTGAGATTTATACTACTGCCTATTCACATGTCTTAGCTTTTGGTACATATTAGTGAAAGTAGAAAGACAAAAAATGGAATTACGAGACTGAAAGAAAGTATGAACCGCTATGTGGAGAGTGACGAGGACAAAGCAAACATGCCAAACAAATACTTCTGTTCGGTATTCACAGAAGAAAAACATAAAGAAGGACCCTGATTGGTTAGCAAAGTTGCACCTGAGAATGGAGTGGATACTGCACCGTTCACAGAAGAAATTGTTTATGAACAACTTGAAAAACTGAAGGTGGACAAAGCTATGGGACCAGAAGGGATCCATCCCAGGGTATTGAGGGAGCTCCGAGAGGTTCTGGCAGGTCCTCTTAAAGATTTGTTCAATAAATCTTTAGAGATGGGAGAGGTTCCACAGGACTGGAGAAGAGCGGATGTGGTCCCTCTTCACAAAAGTGGTTGCAGAGATTAAGCAGGAAACTACAGGCCAGCAAGCCTCACTTCAGTTATTGGAAAAATAATGGAAATGTTGCTTAAGGAAAGGATAGTGAAATTCTTATAATCTAATGGATTACAAGATCCGAGGCAACATGGGTTTACTAAAGGTAAATTGTGCCAAACAAATCTGATTGAATTCTTTGATTAGGTGGCCAGAGAATTGGATTAAGGATGTGCACTAGATGTAATTTACTTAGATTTCAGCAAAGCCTTTCACATGGTTCCTCATAGGAAACTCTTAAATAAAGTCCATGGGCTGAAGTTAGGGCCCAAAGTGGTGAACTGGATTGGAAGATGGTTGGCGGACAGATGCCAGAGTGTGGTGGTTAATGGAATTTGCTCGAAGGAGGGAAAGGTGAGTAGTGGAGTGCCTCAGGGATCAGTGCTGGGACTGATTCTGTTCAATATGTTTGTGAGCGACATTGCTGAAGGATTAGAACCCTTTTGCGGATGATACCAAGATTTGTAACAAAGTGGACACCCTGGAGGGAGTGGAAAATATGAAAAAGGATCTTGGAAAATATGAAAAAGGATCTTCAAAAATTAGGGTCTAATGTCTGGCAACTAAAATTCAATGCGAAGAAGTGCAGAATGATGCATTGGGTGGGGGGGTAGAAATCTGAGGGAACCATATATGCTGGGAGGTGAGAAGCTGATAAGCACAGAGAGAGGGACCATGGGGTGATTGTGTGTGAGGATCTAAAGGCATCTAAGCAGTGTGATAAGGCAGTGGCTGTATGGAAAGAGAAATAATCAGCAGAAGAAGGGAAGTCATTGGTGAGGCCACACTTGGAGTATTGTGTTCAGTTTTGGAGGCCGTATTTGGTGAAGGATATAAAAAGACTTGAAGCGGTCCAGAGGAAGGCAACAAAAATGGTAAGGGGCTTGAACCAAAAGAAAAGACTAGAAGACCTAAATATGTATACTCTGGAGGAGAGGACGGACCGGAGAGATATGATGCAGATGTTTAAATACTTGAAAGGTATTAATATAGAACCAAATCTTTTCCAGAGAAGAGAAAATAGTAAAACTAGAGGGCATAATTTGAGGTTGCAGGGAGGAAAACTCAGGAGAAGTGGTAGATGCCTGGAATGCCCTCCCGAGGGAAGTGATAGAGAGGAAAACAGTGATGGAATTCAAAAAGCATGGGATAAGCATAGAGGATCTCTAATTAGAAAACGAAGGATGTAAATTAAAGAACTAAGGCCAGTACTTGTCAGACTTGCATGATCTGTGTCCATGTTACTATGATACAACCTACCCTCTACCAGCTCTGCTACGGTGGCACCTACCTAGATTCCTTAACTTATCAGCTGGGCCAAATTATTCCAAGCTTGAACACTTTTCTCCAATGACAGTATTGCTAAAACTTCATACCTCTTAGTCAATTCTTGGACCGCCAGTTATTTTATATATTCGAATATAAACCTTTTTT
The DNA here is from genome assembly GCF_902459505.1 of Geotrypetes seraphini. NCBI lineage: Eukaryota > Metazoa > Chordata > Amphibia > Gymnophiona > Dermophiidae > Geotrypetes > Geotrypetes seraphini. The sequence continues at coordinate 18,569,250 of NC_047087.1, read as the reverse complement.
AAGGGAGCAATGTTAACTCAAAAACCAATTAGTTTATATTCAAGTCATCCTCTCTCCTTCCTTCTCTCCCTTCCCTGTGACATCAAGCATTCCTGCAATTTCCACACCTTCCCTGAGTTGTCCTGTGGCTCTGCTCCAGCATCCCCTACTGGAAACTCCCACTTACTTGCTCTCTCTTGTTGTAAACATGAACCCCTCTCCTGCTGGGTCACGAATGATCCTCCTACGCTTCTGCCTGTGAGGTCTCCATACTGAAGATGGCTGCCTCAAATTTCCACAGCAATCTTGCAAGATTTGTGGCAGCCATTTTCTGTATGGAGACTGCATATGGGCAGTAGTGTAAGAGCTCACCATGGAACCACTAGGGCTAAAAGGTAGGCCTGGGGAGGGGATATGATAGGTCTAGGAGAGTTCATCTTTACAACAGCAGGGAGTGAGTGGGAGTTTCCAGTTTGAGTGAGGGGACTGAGGCAGAGCCGGCTGCTGCAGGAAACCTCAGGGAAGGGAGGGAATGATAGGAATGCTGGATGTCACTGGAGAAGGAGGGTAGGCCTGAATATAAACTGAGATTTATATTCCAATATGTGGTATTTAAACCACCTCAAGAAGTGACAATAGAGAGACCACAGAGTGGTCAGACCAAGATATCGGTAGCCCATCTGTGAACTTCAGTTTGGCATCAATCTTTTAGGTACAAAACCTAGATGTAACATGTCTCCCTGTGCATGAATAGGCACACACACCATTTGACAAAATTGAGGCTGTCCAAAGAAGATAAGGGAGACAAGCTTGGCCCAAATAGAATAGAATATTTAAAATCTCCCAGAAGCCACAGATCCTCATACAGTAATTGAAATTCAGAAACCAACTCCACCAAATCTTCCCCAACACAGATTATACTATTTAAACAATTAAGAAAAGAGTGGATGGATACTTTTAAGCAATAAGTTTCCACTGGGGAAATAAGTAATGGGAAACATTTTTCTGGACAAGCATGACCACAGTGTTTTGAATATGAAATGCTGCAGTTTTATTTGTTAATCCCAATTTAGAAAAGTAGCTGAATTGTCTGCTTCAGATTGTCTTAGACAAGTCAGTTTTCATCCCTTCAAGGTATAAATAAGTGTATAGAACTTTGCTGCTGTTTTAGGAGAAAAAAATGAAAGGATAATAACTTTCATCAGATAAGGGTCATATGGCTCTTACTGTTAGATGATATCTAATCACGAAAGCCAGAGATTAACTGAGGTATGTTGCACTGCAACAGGAAGCAACTGAGCAGACTGAAAGGGCTTTAGGATCCTTATCTGCTGTCAGAGTCTGTTTCTGTAAAACAAAAGGCTGTTCTTTAACACTAATATTAACCTGTCCTAAGAGCGTTCATTAGAGCAGCTTTAGGGGAGCACAGTGAAAGCATTCTTGTATACCGTACAGAGCTGTAGTGTGTGTCTCAATTCAAGATTAAGCTGAGCTTCTGGAGCTTATGATAATTGAAAATCTGAGCACTGCAGATCATTCTGGTGGAAACTAGTCTACAAAGGATTAATTAAACAAAACAAAACAAAACGACGAAACACCATTCTTTGACCATCTCTAGGGAAAAGGTGACTAAAATCACCAGAAACAAAAAATGAGATTTTAATAAAATCTTTTAGAACAAATGATTTGTAATACAACTGTCTAAATCCCATCCTTTATGTGGGGTGGGAGTTACAGAAGTTCAAACGTAATTACTACAGATTGGCAAATTTTTCAAGGGTCTATAAGCATTCTCAACATTTTGGATTTGCTACCTTAGTCACCTTTTTCCCAGAGATGGTCATAATGTGAGCTAGATTTATTAAAAGGTGCAACCTCGTTTCTGCATTAGCATGAGTTAACGTGCAATATTTACATGGTCACGGTACATGGACTTGTCGTGCCACTGGAGCTTGTGCGCATCCAAGAAGCTGAAAGCTATGCCATTGGTAGTTGGGACTATTTCCTGCTTAGGAACTAATCTGAAGGGGGCAACAGAACTGGATGACAAGCAACAAACTCCAGCTGAACACCTCGAAGACTGAAATTCTCCAGATCAGAAAGAAAAACACTAATTTCACCCGCCCAACATTATCCTGGGAATCCACCTCCCTAACAGCAAAAAGACCAGGCACACAGCCTTGGAGTGCTACTGGATGGCCAACTGTCCCTCTCCACACATGTCTCACAGGTGGTCTCCACCTTCTTCTACAACTTATGCCAACTGTGAAGGGTTAAACCTTATCTCTCAAAACCAGACTTAACCCAACTCCTCTACGCCTATGTGCTCTCTAGGATGGACTTACTTCAACTTCATATTCAATGGAATTACTACTAAGAACCAAAAATGCCTCCAGCAAGTTCAGAATTCAGCAATCCACCTCTTATACAACCTCAACTTCTACAACCCTATCACACCAGTGCTTCATGCAGTCCTCTGGCTACCCGTAAACAAACAATGCGCCTTCAAGGCCTTTGTAATGGCTCACAAAAGATTCTACCACAAAAACCCCTCCTACATAGCTTCCAAATTATGCCCATACATCCCCAACTGTTCTCGCCGCTCTGAAATGGAGAGATGACTCATCATCCCCCCAGGAGCCATAGATCTACGCTAGCGTTTCAGCCAGACATCACCAGATTTCTGAAAGGTACTCTCCGCATTAGACTACCAATCAAGCCACTGTTCCCTTTAAGCCTCCGTTCCCTTTGTGGGACCTTAACGTGGTTCTCAAAGGCCTCGCCAAAGCTCCTTTCGAGCCTCTGGAAATAGTGTCCCTTTTGAACTTTATGCTAATAGGCTGATATTTCTGGTAACAGTGACCTCTGTACGGGCAAGTCTCAGAGTTCCAGGCTCTTTCTTGTCGAGAGCCTTTCCTTAGAATTTTGGAGACTAGAATCTCCCTACGCACTGTTCCATCTTTTCTGCCAAAGGTGGTTTTGGCATTTCTTGTTAATCAGGAGGTCTGTTTGCCTGTATTCCAACTTACAGTCTCTAGGAAACAGGATCACATTTTGAAGAAGTTAGACATGGGAAGTGTCTTCTTCACTATCTAGAGCTCACAAAAAGAGTTTTTAGAGCTCTATCTGTTTTTAGACCATCTGGTTTGTGATGACTCATTCGTCTAAGTGTGATGTACCTGCTTCAAGGCCATGATTTCCAGATGGATCCATAAGGTCATTTTGTCAGCTTACTTTCTCTGTAAAAAACAGTCTCCTTTTTCTGTTAAGCACATTCAACTAAATGTGTAGCTTCGTCGTGGGCAGAGGCTAGGGTAGTCTCTAGAGGAGATTTGTAGAGCTGTCAATCTTGGTTCACTTATCTACACACATTTGCAAGTTTTTACAGGGTGGACATTGGGGAAAGAGAGGACTGTGCCTTAGGGTCTTCAGTGTTACAGGTATGTGCAATCATCCCACCATAGATTCCTAGGACTGCTTTTGTACGTCCCGCTTGTTTAGAATGACACACCTTTTGCACTGGAAAAGAGATTATGTCTTTACCTTGATAATATCTCTTCCAGTACATAGGTGTGTCATTCTAGACGCCCGCTCTGTCATTCCTGCACCTGCCTACTAGTGTCTGCCCGATTCAGGAAAATATTTTTGATTGATTCAGCCTATGGATATCGATATTTTTTTTTCGATTCAATTTGATTTTCCTGCCCAATTGGGTGTTTTTTTTTTGTTTGTTTTTTTTTTTTTTCAAACATCCTGGTGGATTTATTTTATAGCCTCTTCACCCCTCTTTTATAGTCTCTTCACTGGCGCTGTGGTGTAAACAAAATAAACAAAAAAGACTTTTCCTCTCTCTGTTAAATCCTAGTTCACATTTGCAGTCTAATACCACCTCTGGCAAAATACACATTTTAAATCTGACATTTGTAATCACAAAATAGAAAATAAAATTATTTTTTTCTATCTTTTGTTGACATGGTCATATTCAAATCATTTTGGTCCCAGGCTCTGGTTGTCTTCTGATAACTCTCTTTGCCAGGGTCTCCTGCCCATTTGTTGTTTTCTTCTTTCTCGGTGCTAACCATCATCTTCCATCTCTGTCCTTCCCTTCTGGTTTCCCTTCCCTCCCCGGAGGTCTGGCATCTTTCCTTATTTTTGTCTCCATTCCCAGATTCACCTTTTCTCAACTATCCTTTCATCCAGCATCTCTCCCTCCTTCCCCACCACCCCAGGGACCACCATCTCTCCCTTTCTCTTCCTAACTTCCCTCCTATCCAGTATCTCTATCCCCCCTCCACACCGTCCCTTGTGTCCAACTTCTCGCCCTTTCTGTTCCTTCCCTCCCTAAATCCCATTGTCCACCATCTCTCTCCCTCTTCCTCTGTTTTTAGACTCCATTATTTCTTCCCCACAGTCTGGCATATGCAAGTCTCTTTGAACCCCCTCCTTCCCTCCCTCCCTCTGTGTACTTCTACACCAGGGCCCCCCCCCCCGAAGGCCTGCACCCCCCCAAAGGCCTACGTGTTCCCACCCGGCCTCCCACTTTTCCATTTATCTAATTCTAGCAGCGGAGAAGCCTGCAGAGAGGATCGCCAGTGCTAGCGATCTTTGCAGGCTGCCATCGGCCTCCGGAGCTGTCTTCCCTCTGCCACGGTACCCACCCCCTTCTCTGACGTCAGAGACAGGATCGCGGCAGAGGAAACACAGCTCCGGAGGCCAATGGGCAGCCTGCAAAGATTGCTAGCACTGGTGATATTCTCTGCAGGCTGCTCTGATGCTGGAATTATGGTAAATTGATGCACGGGTAGGCAAGGGGAGGAAGCCGGACACTGCAGCACTTCCTGACTGATCCTCCCCTCTCGCCTCTAAAGCAGGAGTGGCAGCGACCGGCCAGCAAGAGGCAGCACTGCTGCTCCTGCTTTGGGGGGGGGGGGGGGTAAGTTACCGAATCGGGAGGCCAAATTTTTTTAAAAATTTATTTGAAACGATTCACCCAAAGTGAATCAATTCGAATTGTGAATTGGGCAGCACTACTGCCTACTCTCATTCTGTTTGTTTCTCCAAGTTGTATCTTGGATGCCAGTCAGCCCTTTGGGCCCTGAAGAATACTATATAATATGTTCTAACATCTTAAAGGGTGCTACCTGAGCTCCTTTGTTACTTCTGTTGGTTGTTACTTGTTCATAGAGTGTTGTTATACTTGAGCAGAACAGTTGGTTTTTTGTTGGGGTTTTTTTTTGAGAAATGTCCTATTTTTGTCCTTTACATTATTTCCAATGGAGCTCTTGTTTGCTTGGGTATTAACTGCAGGAGGCAGTAGAGCTCCCAGTGAAGTAGGAGGGACACAGAAAAAAATCTGGAGTGGATTCCTTCTGCATATGGTTCGAGGCCATGGGGAGATAATTTACTTGTCTAGAGTGCCACACCTATCTACTGGAAAAGATATTTGTAAGGAAGAGGAAGTGGTGCTGTTCTTGTTATGAGACTGTATGTAGTGGTTTGTTTTTTTATTGTAATCTGCTTAGGCCTTAAGCGGAATAGAAATATTGAAGAACTAAGGCCAGTACTGGGCAGACTTGCACTGTCTGTGTCTGTATATGCCGTTTGGTGGAGGATGGGCTGGGGAGGGCTTCAGTGGCTGGGAGAGTGTAGATGAACTGGAGTGAGTTTTGACGGAGACTTCAGTAGTTGGAACCTGTGAACAATACCAGGCAGAGCTTTAGATCCTTGCTCAGAAATAGCTAGGGAGAAGAAAAGAAAACCCCCCAACAATTTTTTAGATTGAATCAAGTTGGGCAGCCTAGATGGACCATTCGGGTCTTTATCTGCCGTCATCTACTATGTTACTATGTTAAAAAATTAAAAAAATAAATAAATATAATCAAGGTAAAGACATGATTTCTTTTTATCTACCAAAGGCTTTCCACTCTCCTCCCATGTTATGCCACAGATATAAATAGTACCTGAGATGCATTAACTGCTAAATTACCGCAAAGCTCCCTTAACGCAACTCTGTGCTAGTAGTTTCCAAACAGTAAACCATTAAGTAGTTTGTCCTCACTTTGTTTAATTCACCAATTATAGTCATAGAGAACATGAATGAAAATAGTTGATTTTAGATTGCCATTAATTTTAAATGTTGGCATGATATATGGGGTTACACTATGTTCTTGTTTGTTTTTGAACTGAAAATCATTTTTTTTTCTCTTTATTTTTCTTCAGTTTACAAATCCTCTTATCCTGCTGCTGCTCGGTTCTGCCCTTGTCAGTGTTATTACTAAAGAATATGAAAACGCCATAAGCATTACAGTGGTAAGTGTAACTTGGCAACCCCCTGTATAAAATATGGCCTGATTATACTAGTGGAACCTCAGTTGGAGGTATGGTGTGCATATCGATATGGTTGAAGCCTACAGTCTCCTTCAACTGCAGTACTGTTCTGGCTAAGATCAAACATAAGGTCTGAGCCATGAGTTGTGGGCAGTTCCTTCTTGTCCTAGTAGGATCTGAGGAGAGGAGAGGATAGTTAAGTCTTTGTTGCCTCACCCCACTGGAAATGCAAATGCTAAACATCTCAACCATAGCATTGGCAGAATGCTAGGAATGATAAAGAAGGGGATCACGAACAGATCGGAGAAGGTTATCATGCTGCTGTACCGAGCCATGGTGCGCCCTTACCTGGAGTACTGCATCCAGCATTGGTTGCCGTACTTGAACGAGGAGAATCTACGGGATCCCCGTCAACATGGATTTACTAAGGGGAGATCCTGCCAATCCAACCTGATCAGCTTCTTTGACTGGGTGACGAGGAAGCTGGATGTTGGGGAGTCCCTGGACATCGTATACCTGGACTTCAGTAAAGCATTCGATAGCGTACCACACCGCAGGTTGCTGAGCAAGATGAGTTCTATAGGATTGGGCGACACATTGACGAAGATTGGGAACTGGCTTGGAGGTAGGCTTCAGAGGGTAGTGGTGAACGGCACCCCCTCCGAAATGACGGAGGTAATCAGTGGAGTACCGCAGGGCTCGGTCCTGGGCCTGATCCTATTCAACATCTTTATAAGAGACTTGGCAGAAGGGCTGCGAGGTAAAATAACATTATTCGCCGATGACGCCAAACTAAGCAATGTAGTGGGCAAAAGCACAACAGACATAAATTCAATGTCCGACAACATGATGCATGACCTACTCCTACTGGAGCGCTGGTCTAGGTCCTGGCAACTCAGCTTCAATCCCAAAAAATGCAAAGTCATGCACCTGGGCAGCCAAAATCCATGCAAGACTTACACCCTTAATGGCAAGATCCTAACAAGAACTGAAGCAGAACGAGACTTAGGGGTGATCGTCAGTGAGAACATGAAGATTGCTAATCAAGTGGAGCAAGCTTCATCCAAGGCAAGGCAAATCATAGGTTGCATATGCAGGAGTTTCGTCAGCCGTAAGCCTGAAGTCATTATGCCGTTGTATAGATCCATGGTGAGGCCCCACCTGGAATACTGTGTGCATTTCTGGAGGCCGCATTACCATAAGGATGTGCTGAGACTGGAGTCGGTCCAGAGAATGGCCACCCGGATGGTCTCGGGACGCAAGGATCTCCCGTAACAGGAACTGCTGGATAAGTTGCAGCTGTACTCACTCGAGGAACGCAGAGAGAGGGGTGACATGATCGAGATATTCAAGTATCTCATGGGCCACATCGAGGTGGAAGAAGATATCTTCTTTTTCAAGGGTCCCGCGGCAACAAGGGGGCATCCGTGGAAAATCAGGGGCGGAAAACTGCACGGGGACACCAGGAAATTCTTTTTCACTGAAAGGGTGGTTGATCACTGGAATAGTCTTCCACTTCAGGTTATTGAGGCCAGCAGCGTGCCTGATTTTAAGGCCAAATGGGATAGACACGTGGGATCTATTCACAGAGAAAGGTAGGGGAGGGGCATTGGGGTGGGCAGACTAGATGGGCCGTGGCCCTTATCTGCCGTCTATTTCTTTGTTTCTATGTACTACTCGAAAGGGTCCAGAGAAGAGTGACTAAAATGGTTAAGGGGCTGGAGGAGTTATCGTACAGTGAGATATTGGAGAAACTGGGCCTCTTCTCCCTTGAAAAGAGGAGACTGAGAGGAGACATGATCGAAACGTTCAAAATATTGAAGGGAATAGACTTAGCAGATAAAGACAGATTGTTCACCCTCTCCAAGGTAGAGAGAACGAGAGGGCACTCTCTAAAGTTAAAAGGGGATAGATTCCATACAAACATAAAGAAGTTCTTCTTCATCCAGAGAGTGGTGGAAAACTGGAACGCTCTTCCGGAGGCTGTTATAGGGGAAAACCCCCTCCAGGGATTCAAGACAAAGTTGGACAAGTTCCTGCTAAACTGGAACGTACACAGGTGAGGCTGGACTCATTTAGAGCACCGGTCTTTGACCTGAGGGCCGCCACGTGAGCGGATTGCTGGGCAGGATGGACCCAGCCGTCTGACCCAGCAGCGGCAATTCTTATGGATGAAAAATATTGTTTAAAAACTGAAAAAAAGTGTATATAGGGGTGGTGGGATTTTATGCCTTATCTCATCCCCCATTGTGTAGACGAAAGGGTTAACTCCCTGGTGTGACTGGGAGAATGATCTATTAAATAAATAAATAAATCTCCATGCATAAAATACCTATCTTTGATTTAAGAATCCGTTCTTTTTGGTTTGTCTTCAGAGAAAGGGCTAAAAGAAACAAACTCAGGGAAATGGATGCATTCACTGTATTGAGTTAAATCTGTTCTGCAGAAGTGAATGCTGTACCTACTATTTCCTTACACCTTGAATCTTTTTGCATTTGTTTTCTCATTAGTGACACTGTAAATATGATGATGCAGTTTGTACTCTTTGATCATGCTTTTGCCTTAACAGTCTGTACACCGGGAATGTTAATTAACATAGGTTTTTTTCTGTCTTCCTATCAGGCCATAGTGATTGTGGTTACAGTTGCCTTTGTTCAGGTATGTTACCCATTTAGACTATAAATCTGTCATGCACTTTAATACAGATCCTTTATCAGAAATTCTAAAAACCATAAAACTACAAAAAACAAAATTTGATGTGGCCAGAAGTAGTCAATTTTCCTGACATGACACACGCTGAAACCAACGCAGGCGTGTATGTTCTCTTGTCTGAACAGTTCATATCAGAGGGCTGGAAAAATGGAAAAGAGAACTGTAGATTCCACTCAGGGGGCAGTGAGAAGCAGAAAAGGAAGCGTTTATCTCTGTCAATAGAGCAGAAAGTTGAGGTATTGAAGAAGCTTAATCGTGGTGTATCTGTACAATGGCTGACTGAAAAGTTTGGTGGCAATTTTATGGTCTTATGGTTAGTCTCTTTCTGACTTAAAAAAATCCAAAAAGTTCCGGAAACCAAAATATGCCTGGTCCCAAGGATTTTGGATAAAGGATCTTGTTACCTGTACTATTTTGTGTCGTGATGGGCAGGGAGGAGCTTCGTAGACAGTTTTTAAAAGAGATTTCTTTTTTCTTCCATACAGGAATATCGCTCTGAAAAATCTTTAGAAGAGCTCAACAAGCTTGTCCCTCCTGAATGTAACTGGTAGGCCACAGGAAATTCATTGTCAGGCTTCTGGGTGGTTCTAAATCCAGCAGTTTCAGGGTATGGAACAAGTAGGCAAAACCAGAAATCTATGAAACTGCCTGGATCATCATGAAGGCTGCTTCACTGCAAGTGTATGCCCATTGTCATCAACAGCAGATGAATCCAGACAGATGGGTCATGCGGAAATAGCACAAAGTTGAGTACTACCATATCTACGATGTTATGCTAGGACAAGCAGGCAGCATATTTTCACATGTGGGTGACATCATCCACGGAGCCCAGTACGGACAATATGAAAGTGAACTGTCACTTTAAATTTTAAGAAACCTTGCGACTGTCTGTACCGCATATGCGTGAGTGCCTTCCCTCCCGATGTAGGCTTGCGGTACTTCAGTTCTTCTTTCTCCACAGAGCGAAGAAGTTGTATTCTAGACTTCATCTGGTATGCGTGCCTTCAACCCATTTTTCTTCTTGGCTTTTAGCCATTAACCTTGTTCATTTGAGTATTATTTGTTTTGTTTATTTTATAAAAAAAAGATTATTATTTTTTCTCTCACGATGGGCTCCAGCCTCTTCAGGGTTTTTTGTTTGTTGTGTGATAACTTTAGTGGCCTTTTAAGCCTTTCGGTTTCTTTCCTCTCGATTAAGCTAAAAACATTGAGTTTAATCTTGCCGATGCTATATTCCCGTCCATTTCGAAACTGTTAATGGGTTTTAAAAAGTGCTGGTGTTTGCAGTGCTTAGGCCCTGAACATCATGTTGACTCCTTCATGTGCTGTTCTACCCTGTAGAAGCATTTATTAAAAGCTCGTTGCATCCAGCAGGAAAAGCTCTTCGGTTTGGTGATGGACATTCCAAGCCAGCAGTACAGGCAGTAGCAGCATCAATATCGACATTGGATGTCATTCCGGCATTGGGGAAGCCATCCTCGTCCCAGCCAATATCACAGACCTCATCAGCATCGAGTCCCTCAATGCAGGCTAAGAAGAGACATCATCGCTCTCCATCTCTGTAGGTGGTGTCTCCTTCAGGGCATGCATCCTCACCGAGGTCACCCAACGTCATTCTTTGATGGTCTTCATTGACTAGGTGTTCTGGTTCTAGACACCGATCACGTAGGTCCCATGTTTCTAGTGCTAAGAGACCTTTGCATCGATCCTCTTCTTCATCGGATCGGTATCGGAGACATTGGGGAACATAGTCTCGTTCTCATCACTCTACTTCTCATAGAGTCACCCGAGGTACCAGCAGAGGACTCTGATCTTTCCTGTCATGCTGATTCTGAGTGTGAAGCCACTCTATCTGCACCTGAATCTTATGGCATACCATCGGATCCGTCATCTCCTTCACCAAGACGAAGATCTCATCTACAAGGGCTGTCCTTTACTAAATACATTAGACAGCTGGGTAGAGAGCTACCTGTAAAGCTGGAAGCTGACACTGAGCCTAGGGTGGAACTTTTAGATGCCTTAGATTATGATGAACCACCTAAGGAGCTTCTGAAATTGCCCTTACATAATTTTCTCAAGGAAGCCCTTTTTCGAAATTGGGAAAATCCTTTTTCAGTCACAGGAGTAGATTGACACTATATAGGATTATTTCCTGCCTGGGATTTGATAAACCACAGCTACAACACCAATTGCTGCTGGTAAAGTCCACCCTCAAAAAATCATCCAGTACCAGAGTTTATGCATCTCAGCCATCTAAGTCAACCATAAGACTTGTCGCTTATCCTTATAAGAGGTGATATCCTCCAACGTCCTCTTCATCTAAACCACCACCTCAGAAGAGGCAAAAACAGCAGTATCCTCAAAAATCTCAGTTGTCTGCTCCTCAGAAGCCAGAACAGTGTTTTTTACATTACATTACATTAGTGATTTCTATTCCGCCTGTGCCTTGCGGTTCTAAGCGGATTACAAAATTAGAAGAGATCTGGACATTTCCCAGAGAAATTACTTAACAAAGATTCGTGTAGGTTACATGTTACAGTAGAGAGTTACAGGAAGAAGGTATTTGGAATTTTTTTGGGAGAGTTATATAGCTCAGATTCGCATAAATTGCAGAATACAGTGGAGGATAATATATTCGAGTAGAAAAAAAAAAATTAAAGAGAGAGGTTTATTGGATACTGATGGAGGGAGTTTATTTAGGCTTCTGAATTTATATTGGTAGGTATGGTTCTAGGAGTTAGCTAATGTGTTAACATGGGGGAGAAAGCCTGTGCGAGTGGGAGATTAGTAAGTAGGGAAGTGTTTTTTGAATAGAATTGTTTTGATTTCTTTTACGTGCTTTTGGGGAGCATAGTCATGTTACCATCCACTCGGCCTCTTCCCTACCTATCGGAGATTGTCTATAGTACTATCATCAGCGCTGAGCTCTCATTATAATGGACGCTTGAGTCCTAAAAGTCATCTTGGAGGGTTCCTCACTTCATTTCAAGACACAAGCTCCAAATTACCCTCCAAGAGAGTCTTCTTTCACATCACAACAGACTTCCCTTCTTCTTCAGGAAATCAAAGCTCTGCTTCAGCTAAGTGCCATAGAGGTAGTTTCTCTTTCTCAGAAAAATCAGGGGTTCTCCTCCAGGTATTTTCTAATCCCAAAGATGATGGAAGGTCTGCATCCAATCCTCAACCTCTGCAATTTGAACAAATATAGTTTTGCATGCTATCTCTAGGGACTCTGTATCCTCTGCTAGAGTGAAATGAATGCCTATATTCTCTAGACCTCAAAGACCACATACCCATATTCTTTCCAGTGCACAGAAAATTTCTAAGATTTCTTATGGCTCATGAATATTTTCAATACAAAGTTCTGCCTTTCGGCCTGACATCTTCTCCAAGAGTATTCACTAAGTGCCTGGTGGTCATAGCAGCAGCTCTGTGTACTCACAGTCTGCAAGTATTTCCATATCTAGACTTGTTAATAAAAGCAGCCTAACTTCAAGAAATACTGTCAGCAACAAAGCTGACGATAACTTTTCTTCAGCATCTATACCAAGACTACATCTCTGGAGCTAGAGCGCAACTTTATCTGCCAGGTTGCCATCAGTTCCCAGTCTGGTCACTGCCCCATCTCTGGAGGTATGGTGCAGCTTTGGCTGTTTGGCTCTGCTTCATCTCTGGTTGTAGATTCCAGTTCCACATGCCTCCTGGGGAGCAGCTTCATCTTTGGATGTAGGGTTCAGCTCAGCTTGCCTGCTTGCCCAGCTCCATCTTTAGATGTACAGTGCAGCTCTCTTTGTCTTTGGTTGTCAAGCATGGTTCCATTTGACTGTCCAACATCGCTCCTTCGTTGAATGTAGAGTGCAAGTTCCATCTTTGGCTGTAGAGCATGGTTCTATTGGCCTGTGTGGCTCCATTTGCCTGTTTAACATGGCTTCATTTTCGAATGTGGAGCATAGCTCCACTTGCCTGCTTAGTGCAGCACCATCTTTGGTGTCCAGGGTGGCTCCACTTGCCTTTTGGCACAGCTTCATCTTCAGGTGTAGAGCATGGCTCTGCTTGCATGATTGGAGCAGCCCCATCTTTGGATGTTTAGGGCAGCTCCACTTGCCAATTTGGCATGGCTCCATCTTTGGATGCAGAGCAAGGCTTCTTGTTCCAATTGGTACAGTTGCCCTTCGACGTACATTGCGGCCCCTCTTGCCTGCTTGGCACAGGTCCATCTTTGGATATAGACCACTGCTTTGGATGCCTGTCTAGCGCATCTCCATTTTTGGATGTGGAACGTCACTTTGGATACCTGTCTTGCACGTCTCCATCTTTAGATGTGGACCATCTCTGGATGTCTCCCTAACAAGTCTCCATCTTCGGGTGTGGAACACCACTTTGGATACCTGCCTAGTATGTTTCCATCTTCGGAGGTGGAACACCACCTTGGATGCATACTTAGTGTGCCTCCCTCTTTAGATGTATATGCTGCTCTGGATGCCTGCATGGCATGTCCCATCTTTAGAAGTGGATTGCTGCGTTGGATGCTCTCTTATTGTGTCAACTTCTTGAGATGCAGACCGTCACTCAGCATGCCTGCCTGGTGTGTCTTCTGCTTTCTAGGCAGGCTGCACTTATGCAAGCTGCCTGGCTGCATTTCGTTTTCACGCACATCACTCCATAGAGACTGGGACCTCCTCTAGGATGAGACACAGCTCTGATTGAGCAGCCGGCCATGGTGCAGGATCAAACGGTTGTGTATTGCACCTCCACCACTGTGGAGCGTTCCTCCTGGTTTTTTGGTTCATCTGTTCTGTGCAGGCTGTGGTGTGGGTCTTCTTCCCTAGCATTTGGGTGCATTTCCATGACACACTTTTTTCTTGAGGGGGGGATGCTCACCTTCACCAGCATGGCTTCTTCAGAATGACCACATTGACTGGTAGTTTGTCACACTCTTCCACACTCGGTGGCGTCTCTTCCTTTCTAACTCTAGGGACTTAGCACCCTCAGTTTATTGGATCCACGCTAGTCTGGAGTTGGCATATACCCGTACCTGGGGTGTTCTTTCCGTCATTCGTTCACTGGCTCTCGAAGACAGCACATTTCTGTTGGCCCATCCTTTCAGGGCTCGTGAAATATGAATCTTGGTCTTTTCTCTTTTCATTTGCTGATCTATGTTCCACCCTAAGTAGGATTGCTTTGTTACATCCCATTCGTTTGGATTCATCTGCTGATGATGACAAGGAAAGAAACAATATGTATCATACCTGATAATGTTCATTCCTTTAGGCACAGCAGATGAATCCAGAACCCCGCCCTTTACGTTTTTTCATGTTGCGTTCTGTTTTCCTTTGCTCCATAGGAATTGGGCCTAAGGACAGCCTCAACATGCACCCAACAGCTGTGAGGAGGGAGTTCTGGGCCAATAGGCCTGTTCAGTTGATCCTATTGCTTTGTCATGAGGAATATGACCATTGTTTATATGGTAGAGTTCAACTTTGTGCTTTCTATCTCTGCCTGCTGGCAGGTGGACACAACCCACTTGTCTGGATTCATCTGCTGTGACTAAAGGTACAAACTTTATTAGGTATGATATGTAATGGTTTTTTGTGCCCATAAATTGCAGTCACCTGGCAAGGGCACACAACCAAAATATTGATTGTGATTGTCTGTAAGCATGCACATAGTGAGTATGGGTTGTATGCCTCTGGTTAGAGATTGTAGAATATGTACATACTTAAAATACAGTTCAGTAAAACTTCAGGATTTTCAAATGTAAGTTAGTATCTTGTGCATTCAAACTAATTAAACCTCCAGTGAGCAATTACTAATCAACATATTTATTACTAAAATATTAAACTGTTAAGTAATGGACAGACCTCTGTGGTGATTACTAAAGAAATTTAATTTATCAGCTATAGATACTGTATAATGTTTGTTTATTTGGTTTTGGTATACCACCTTTCAAAGCAAGAATCAAAGTGGTTTATAAAAATTTTTTAAAAGTAGGATCTAAGAAAAGAGCTACAGTTTTCGATAGTGGAGCAAGAAGAGACAAAAATAACAAGAAAGAAGATAGAGGAAAGAGTGAAAGGGAGGGAGCTGTACTGGTAGGTGCCAACTGAACTGCTTGAGTGTCTTGTCCAAATGCTAAGGAGAAAAGGTGGGTTTTTAAAGATGCCTTGGTCTTAGGATATGATGTTTCAGTTTTAAGTATAGATGGGAGGAAGTTTCAAAAGGAAGGAGTAATTAAAGGAAAAAGGAGAATGATGGATAGATTCAAGTCTGGAACAACTAGTTGAAGGGATAGACAACTAATTAGTAGAGGAACGCAAAGTGCATGATAGTCTATATGGAACAATAAATGAAGGGAACAGAAATATGACGGCAGATAAAGGCCAAATGGCCCATCTAGTCTGCCCATCCACAGTAACCATTATCTCTTTTTCTCTCTGAGAGATCCCACGTGCCTATCCCAGGCCCTTTTGAATTCAGACACAGTCTCTGTTTCCACCACTTCTTCTGGGAGACTTCCACGCATAACAGGGAAGGTCCCCTACTGAAGGACTTTATGAGCTATTGTCAGGAGTTTGTATTGGAATCTGTGCAGATTTGGGAGCCAGTATTGCAGTAGTGGTAAGGCATAATCAAAACAAAGGGCATGGCAATGTTTGTATGTTAATTTTTATTTTATATATACTGCCTTTCATCCATGGATATCAAAGCAGTTTACAATACATTGAATAGTAATCGGTGTTCAGAACTGTTTGGAGTTTTCTAATTAGTGTACCAGGAAGACCTGTGTAAACCACATTGTAACTACTGAGTTTCAATCAAACAATGTCTTTGGGATGTTTTGTACATCATAGTTTTCAGGAAGCCATCCACAAAATGCTTACCGGTCTAAGTGGAAATGATTTGCCATTTGGTGCAAAACATAGAAACATAATGGCAGATAAAGGCCAAATGGACCATTCAGTCTGCCCAACTGCAGGAACCATTATCTCTTCCTCTTTCTAAGAGATCCTACATGCCTATCCCATGCCTTCTTGAATTCAGACACAGTCTTTGCCTCCACCGCCTCTTCTGGGAGAATGTTTCATGCATCTACCACCCTATCCATAACAAAGTATTTCCTTAGATTGTTCCTGATCCTATCACCTCTTAATTTCATCCTATGCCCTCTCATTCCAGAGCTTCCTTTCGTATGAAAGAGACTCGACTCATGCGCATTTATGCCACGTAGGTATTTAAACATCTCCATCATATCTCCCCTCTCCCGCCTTTCCTCCAAAGCATAAATATTGAGATCTTTAAGTCTGTCCCCATACACTTTATAATGAAGACCATGCACCATTTTAGTAGCCTTCCTCTGGACCAACTCCATCCTTTTTATATCTTTTGAAGGTGCGGTCTCCAGAATTGTATACAATATTCTAAATGAGGTCTCACCGGAATCTTATACAGGGATATCAATACCTCCTTTTTCCTACTGGCCATACCTCTTCCTATGCACCCTAGCATCCTTCTAGCTTTCACTGTCACCTTTTCAACCTGTTTGTCCACCTTAAGATAATCACTTACAGTCACATCTAATTCCCATTCTTCTGTCATGCACCTAAGTTCTCCACCCCCTAAACTGTACCATTCCTTCGGGTTTTTGCAGCCCAAATGCATGACCTTGCATTTCTTACCATTAAATTTTAGCTACCAAATTTCAGACCATTCTTCAAGCTTCACTAGGTCTTTCTTCATGTTATTCACACCATCATCCAAAAGAGGCAAATCTTATCTGACAGTCCTTCACCAATATCATTTATAAAATATGTTAAAAAGAAAAGGTCCAAGAACAGAACCTTGAAGCACACCACTGGTAACTAGAGAATGGCACAGTGGCTGTTTACCCACGACTAGCTGCGGGTAACCCGTTGAAACGGGGAGAGAAAAAATAGTGGTCGCTGCAGGGACAGGGACAAGGCCATTCACCGCCCCATGGAGAGGTGAATGGTCTTGTCTCCGCAGTGAAGTAAGGGAACGCACGCAGTCATGGATCGCGCAGTCCAGCAGGTACCTCCCACCCGATCACCGTGTCCCGCCATCTCCCTCCCTCCCTCCATTCTCCTCACCTTATGTGCCGAATTTAATGTTGCTTCTCCCAGAGGTACGCTTTCAACAAGTCATGCACGTGCAGCTGCTTGAGTTGAATCTTTTCCTCTGATGCAACCGGAAACAGGAAGTTGCGTCAGAGGAGAAGATTCCATTCAAGCAGCTTCACGCACACGCGCAACTTGTTGAAAGCGTGCTGCTGGGAGAAGAAAAAATAAATTTGCCACATAAGGTGAAGGGAGGGAGGGAGATGGTGGGATGCGGCCATCGGCGGGCAGGGGCTGCTGGACCGCGTGATCTATGACCACCCGTGTTTCCTTACAGTGGGAGGAAGGGAATGAAAGGGAAAGAGATACTGGGCCAAGGGGATGAAGAGGGAGAGAGAAAGAAAAAGGAGAGGACAGGCAGGTGAGCCAGATGCTGGAAGCAAGAGGAGAAAGAGGGAAAGAGGCTAGTGGGGTTGGAGAGGAGAGAGACACATTGATGTGGAAGAGGAAGAGAGGAGAAATCTGGACACAGGAAGGTAACAGAAACAGAGGGGAAATTATGTGCATGGGGGCATAGGGACAGTGAAATAAAGGGGAGATACATGGGGATGATATATGGACACGGGGGGGGGGGGGGGGGGCAATGCCGGACACAGGAGGAAGTATACAGATACAGAGGTGAGATATTACATTACATTACAGATTTCTATTCCGCCTATACCTTGCAGTTCAAGGCGGATTACAAAAGATTTGACTGGATTTTTCCAGTGAAGATACAATTTTTTTTTTTTTTTTTAAATTGTAACAGCGGAGAGATAGCTGGGTAGATTCCGAGGGGAACTTACGAATTGGGTAGTGAATTGACATTGCGGGACTGTGTGATCTAGACAGATAGATTACAGTTAGAGTAGGTAAGGTTACAAAACATTTCCGGGATCTGTTTACTTAGTAGGTGTTTTGGGGAAGATTTTTTAGGAGAATTTTAGGGAGGATTTTTTTAGGGAGAATTAACTGGAGGTAAGGTGAAGGGGGGGGTTTAGATGCAACTCACAACCAACTGCAATTTCGTCCCCATAGGCAACATCCAATCTAGTTGCATCGGGCGAAATGCCAAATCATACCTAGAAACACAGTTTCCCCAAATACCGAAAAATCAGATATCACAACCTAGGAACAGACGATTTTTTTGGTAACATAAGATTAGGCTTTGTAATATTATGTAATGTAACATAAGGTTATGCGTTGTAATATAACATAAGGCTATGCTTTGTAATATCATGTAATGTAAGTTATGCAATGTACTGGAATAATAAGGTAAAATAACATAAATTAACTCTAAGTAAAGTCGTGTAAAGTTATGTAAGATAAATTTTGTAAGATAAATTATGTAAACTTAATGCAAATTATGCAAGCACGGTAAGGATAATGTAAAGTAACACAAAGTAACTCCACGCAAAGTTATGTAAAGTTATGTAAGAAAAGTTATGTAAAGTTAGATATGCAAAGTTTGTAAAGTTATACATATAATTGTATTGTCATCGCCTGGAAATGACCAGCCATCTTCAAATGTAATCCGCTTAGAACCGCAAGGCACAAGCGGAATAGAAATCACTAATGTAATGTAATGTAATGTAATGTTTTGAAGTCGTCAGTAGGTTGGAGATGATATGGTTGAGTTTTGCTGCTTGTGTTGCCAGTAGGTTGTCAAACATTTTCTTGTGCTGTGTGCCTTTGAGTGGGGGGAAGGCAAAAGGGTTCGGGGTTCTTCTGTGTCTTGAAGTGAAGATCTGGTTTAAGCGGTTATTTAGGTAGGAGGGGGAAGAGCCGTTTAACGCTTTGAATAATAGGCAGTAGAATTTGAATTGAATTTGTGCTTGTATGGGGAGCCAGTGAGAGTCTAAAAAGGCAATTGTGATGTGATCATATTTTCTCAGGGAGTATATCAGTCTGAGGGCGGTGTTTTCTATGGTCTGAAGTTGTTTTATCATAAAGGCTGGACAAGGTTGATAGAGGGAGTTGCAGTAGTCCAGCAAACCTAAGACTAGGGATTGGACAATTAGTCTGAATTGTGCTGGGTTGAAAAATTTTCTGATTTTACATAGATTTCTCATGGTTAGAAAAGCTTTCTGGGTTGTCTTGTTGATTTGGGACTGCATTGTGCAACAACTGTCAATCGTTACTCCTAGGATTTTGAGTTCGGGTTGTATCGGGTATTTGGTATTTTTTATTTTCAGTTCTGTGATGGTAGGAGTTTTGGCCTTGTCTATATTAGAAATGGGGAAAATAGGAACACAGAAGGGAGATGGTTTGTGTGGATGGGATCAGATGGTTTGCGGGGATGGGACGGGGTCCGAGCTCATGTGGGCGGGATGGGGATGAGACAGAAACAGAGACAAATTTTTCCCCTTGTCATTCTCTACTGGTAACATCCCTTTCTTCAGAGTGATCCCCATTGACCACTATGTCATCTTCTATTCAACCAGTTCCTGTCCCAGTCTGTCACTTTGGGGTCCATCCTAAGAGCACTTGGTTTATTTGTTAGATGTCTGGAACACTGTCAAAGGATTTGCTAAAATCTAAATATTGTATACCACATCTAGTGCACTCCCTCTATCCAATTCTCTGGTCACCCAGTCAAAGAAATTGATCGGGTTTGTCTGACAGGACCTACCATTAATGTATCCATGTTGCCTCTGATCCTGTAATCCACCGGATTCCAGAAACTTCAGCATTCTCTTTTAAAAGCATTTCCATTAATTTGCTTACCACAGAAGTCAGACTTACTGGCCTGTAATTCCCTAATTTAATCTAGTCTTCGATTTATATTCAATACTTCTTCCTTACTTCCACTTTTGTGTAGAGGGACCGCATCCACCCTTCTCCAGTCCTCTGGTACTACTCCTGACTCTAGAGAAGCATTGAAAAGGTCAGTCAGCGGACCTACCAGAGCTCCCCTAAGTTCCTTCAGCACCCTCTGATGTACATCATCCGGCCCCATCACTTTGTCTACCTTTAATTTAGCTAGCTCCTCACAAACACAACCATCTGAAAATCAATCAGGGCCTACCACTCCTCCATTCCTATTTACGTTTGTCTTCTGCAGTCCTGCTTCCGGCGCTTCAGCCGTGAACACAGAACAGAAATATTTGTTAAATAATTCAGCTCTTTTTTTTTTATCAGCTTCTACTTATATTTCTCCCCTTCACCTTTGAGTCTCACAGTGCCACTTTTGCATTTCTTCCTATCACTACTAATATATTTTAAAAATGTCTTGTCTCCATGTTTTACCATATTGGCTATTTTTTTTCTTCCATTTGTATCTTTGTTTCCTGACTCCTTGACCAGCCTCTCTTAACTTTCCCAGATATTTTTGCCTTGTCTTTCTCTTCCTGTGATCTTTTATAGTTTATGAAAGCTAACCTCTTATTTCTTACTTTCTCTGCTACTGCTGTTGAGAACCAATGTGGCCTTCTTTTCCTCTTACTTTTACTTAATCGCCTCACAAAAAGGTTTGTTGTCCTTAACGATAACTCCTTTCAGTTTTTCTCACTGCATTTCTACTCCTTCCATTTGTTCCCATCCAGACAATTCCTTGACGCAATCCCCTCTCTCAGCAGCTTTATCATACTTTTGTTGCTATCAAAGTCAGGCCTCCAGATCACTTCAGTCCCAGTACATCTTTTAGACATCACAACATTTCATCACCACATAAATGTTCTTGCTTCTCTTGGTGCCACATTTTATCAGAGACCTTCTGTAAGCCACTTAGTATTAGGCAGGGTATATATATATATATTTTTTTTTTTAAATAAATAAAATACAAGACCACCCATCGGCCCACCATATTCTCAGTGGAACCTCAACATTGTTCTGGCAGGACTTCTTCAGAGTCCATTCTGACTGCTATGAAATAAGTAAGTATGTAAAATAAGTATTCATTCATTCTGTTTTTTTGCCCGTCCTCCCAAACCAGTCCAGAAGTTGGAGTAAGGACTACAAATAAGGATCTCAGATATCTTACTTGGAAAACTGTCTTGCTTATTGCTATCTCATTCACCCAGAGTTGGCAAGCTTTATCCCCTTGTGCATTATCCTTCATTTACCCAGTTTTGCCCTAATAGGAAGTGTTTGGAGAACCACCCAAAGTTTCTTCCAAGTGGTATCGGACTTCTATAATAATCAAGTCAGTGGCCCTTCTGGTTGCCTTCCCAAAACTGCTTTCTGAACTAGTGAAAGCTACTCTGCACATGCTAGACTGTTGATGTGTCTTCCTGTACTAACTTGACCCAAAGACCTTTTCAAAACCTCCCAAATGTTAATCTCCTTTAACCCTGTGAAACTGATGATTTATTACACACCCTATCAAGTTGGGGTATGAATTGTATTGATTAGTGCTATGACCAGGCCAACCTTCCCTCCCTAGGATGAATCCCAATCTACGGTCTAAGAGCCAAAGCTGTCTCTGTCACCATTCCTCAACATATTCCCATCCAGGATATCTATAAAACAGCAACTTGATCCTTGATCCGTACCATCACCAGCCACTACATTCTTAACTCTGGGTCTCAGACAGATAGTGCATTTGGACAAACAGTTCTTCACAATCTCTTTGCCTAAGTAATCCACTGCTTCCATCTAACTTCCTTAGCTTCCATACTGGGTTGCTTTTTCCACAACATTGTGGGTCCCTAAGCTAAACAATTACCCATTTGTGTGGCTTCATTCCCCTGTCTGTCATCGGAGAAAGTAAAAATGCAACATATTACCAGTAATTGGAAAAATTCTGGTGGAATTCGTTGTGCCACATTTACAAAATGGAAAGAATAATTGCTTTGCAGAAAGGGAATTATAATAATTTTTTTTTTTTTGTAATTCTTTATTCATTTTTAAAAAACTTACATCAAGTGTACAATTAATAAAACATTTAAGATTAAATACATCACTTTAATTTTCTTAATATATTCAGATACATAAGTTTATTCCCTTCCCACCCACTCCATTCATATTTAATCAAAAATTTATAAATATAAATACTCTTATTTATATGTTAAAACCTTCCGTATAATTTAGACAACCCACCCTCCCCTCTTCCCCCATTTGCAAATATACTTCCAATAGAAAACGGCATCTATTCATTACAGTAGGCTGTCAATGGCCCCCAGATCTTTATAAATTTATTATAATTACCTTTTTGTAAAGCAATTATGCTTTCCATTTTATAAATGTGACATAATGAATTCCACCAAAAGGTATAATTTAATCTACTATAATTTTTCCAATTACTTGTTATATGTTGAATGGCGACTCTTGTCATTATCAATAAAAGTTTATTATTACTTGATGAAATCTGGCTCCTTGTTCTCATCGACATACCAAAGAGAATTGTATCATATATTAATGCTACATGATTTTCTAACAAACAATTAATTTGGGACCAAATTGATTTCCAGAAGGCCATAATAAAGGGACAGTAGAATAATAAGTGATCTAGAGTCCCTGCTTCAAGTTTACAATGCCAGCACCTATTAGACTTAGAGCTGTCTAACTTTTGTAATCGAACTGGGGTCCAAAATGCTTTATGTAACAAAAAGAACCAAGTTTGTCTCATAGATGCTGACACACTTCATCCTCCAAGACCAAATTCGTGGCCACTGAGAAGCAGAAATTTGATGCTTAATCTCAATGCTCCAAATGTCTCTAAGACCAGTCCTTGGTTTTTTATTCATATATCCAGATATCAATTTATACCACTGCGGCTTGGTGACCCAAGAAATCCGCCTGAAAGCACAAGAATTCCAGACTATACTGATTATTAAGATTTTTCCATTCAGGGAACCCCTCCTGAATAGCCTCCTTCAGTTGCAACCATTTAAAACTTTGTGATTTATTAAGACCAAATTTATGTTGTACCTGTGAAAAATCAAGCAGTTTACCATTTGAAATAACATCATTTAAAGTTCATATACCTTCAATAATCCATTGCTTCCAAACGATTTTAAATCCGGCAATTTGAATCTTGGAGTTTACCCATAGAGATTGATTTGTTGATTTATGTATTGGATTAGGTGTTAAATTACTAACATAACGCAATGTTTTCCATGTATCCATTAATATTCTATTATCTTTATATTTTCTAGGTATCTTAATACTGAGAACATGACATAAATGTAAAGGAAACATGAGTCGTCATTCCAAATACAACCAATCTGGGATATTTTCCATGAGCTCTGGGAGGACCCAATACATACCCTGGCGTAGAATATAGGCTTGATGATACCTATAAAAATTTGGGAAATTTACCCCACCCTCCATAATTGATTTTTGTAAATATACTAAAGAAATTCTAGGCCTTTTACCCAGCCAAATAAATTTTGTAAGAATACCATTTAATTTTTTGTAAAAGGACCCCTGAAAAAAAACTGGTATGATACTCATTTGGTAACAAACCACAGGCAATATCATCATTTTAATAGTTTGAACTCTCCCCCACCAAGAAAGATGTAAAGGATTCCATTGCTCACACATTTCTGAAACTTTCTTTAATAAAAAATGTTCATTCTCTTTTACTGTGTCTTCAAGTTTAGTTTTAATCCAAATACCTAAATACTTTAAACCATCTTTCTTCCATACAAAGGAAAATGAGTCAAATAATCCTTTAGTACAATGCACATTAAGAGGCAGAATTTCAGATTTACTCCAATTTATCTTATATCCTGAAAATTTTCCAAATTTCTCTATTAACTCAAGCAAGCATGGAATGGAAGTCTCTGGATTTCTCAAATAAAGCAATATGTCATCTGCATTGGTAGAGACTTTATATTCCCAGTCTGTACGAAGAATACCCTGTATCCCCTTTGCTTGTTGAATGGCTAATAACAAGGGTTCTAATAGAATATCAAAAAGCAAAGGAGATAATGGACAGCCTTGTCTAACCCCCCTCCGCAAGTTAAAACATTCTGATAAATTATTATTAATATATAATCTTGCAGTTGGGGAGCTATACAATGTTTGAATCATTTGTATAAATCCTGAACCTATACCAAACCATTCTAATGCTTGATACATAAATGTCCATTTCACCCGATCAAAAGCTTTCTCTGCATCCAGTGACACAGAGAAAGCAGGTTCATTTATAGCTTTTGTTAAATTTAACATGTGAAAAGCCAACCTGGTGTTATTAGATGAATGTCTTTTAGCAACAAATCCAGTTTGGTGCATATCAATAATAAAAGGGAGAGCCTTAGCTAAACGTAAAGCCAATATTTTAGCTAAAAGTTTTCCATCTACATTAATTAGTGAGATAGGCCTGTAGTTTGAAACCAAAGTTGAATCTTTATTTGGCTTTGGCAAAACGATTGTTAATGATTTTGCCATAGTACCTGTGATGCAACCCTTAGTTAGTTGTGACTGATATAAATGTAATAAATGGGGTAATAGGATAATTTGAAATGATTTGTAGAATTCTACTGTAAAACCATCACCACCTAGAGCGAATCCAACTCTTAAGAGATTTCAACGCTGTTTCTATTTCTTTTAACTTAATAGGCTCTTCTAAAATTTTTTTTATATGCTCAGGAATTTTCGGCCCCACAATTAAATTTAAAAATTCTAAACCATCTTTTCCTCTATCTTCATAAGGCTCAGAAGAATATAGGTTTTTATAAAATTTTAAAAATTGATTTAAAATATTTCCAATTTTAGTCTGTATCACCTTTCTCATCTTTAATAGCAATAATTTTTGTTCTTCTTTTTTTCACTTTAAGATAATTTGCCAATAATCTTCCCTTATTTGAGCTTCCATAATACAAAGCTTGATGAGAAAACAAATCTTTCCTTACCAATTTTGAAGATATCTCATTATATTTACCTTTTGCTTTTAATAAAGCCTGTAAGGTACTTTGCTCCCACTTGTCAACTAATTTAGCTTCCAAATGTTTAATTTCTTTTTCCAAATTAGAAAATTGTTTTTTAATTTGTTTTCTAATATATGCCGAATATGAAATAATATTACCTCTCATGGTAGCCTTAAATGCATCCCACAAAGTTTCCATAGTAATATCTTTTGAAATATTAATTTGAAAAAATTAAATCATTTTTGATTTAAATTCTTCAAGGAAATTTGAATCCACAATCAATGTATTATCAAATCTCCAATTTAGATTTTAGTAGCTGGACATCATTCACACCACATTTAACAAAGACCTTCAGGCTACACACTCTCAGTAAAGCAACATATGAAAAATAATATAAACATAAAACAACGGAGAAAAATGAACCTCAATTGTGAGAGGCCAGGACTACACAAGTGCCTGAGCCAACTCACATCATCACGGGTTCATAAAAAAACTCCGTGTACATTTAAATGATTCTCATTCATACGTTTTATCAAAAACTTTTTTTCTTTTTCAAACTTTTTCGTGTGAGCCCAGTCAACAATGTTACTAATCTATTTTTCAGTGTGAACCGGAACCAAGCTAACCAAAAATTTTAACGATGGTAACAGCTCAACTTCACAGGTGTAAATAATTGTAGAAGCCTGAAAATACTGCCAACAATAAGAGAAAAAAACGTTCACTCATCTGGAAAAAACAAGATGGTTTTAACGATTCCTCAGTTCGTGTCCCAACAGAAAAGTCTTTCTGTTTCTCCTACAAGGCTACTTCAGGGGAGTATTGCATTGTCCAAAATTTTCACTTCTACCAATATAATTCACATAAAGCTGGCTCCTCTCCAAAATGGATAAAACGTATGAATGAGAATCATTTAAATGTACACGGAGTTTTTTTATGAACCCGTGATGATGTGAGTTGGCTCAGGCACTTGTGTAGTCCTGGCCTCTCACAATTGAGGTTCATTTTTCTCCGTTGTTTTATGTTTATATTATTTTTCATATGTTGCTTTACTGAGAGTGTGTAGCCTGAAGGTCTTTGTTAAATGTGGTGTGAATGATGTCCAGCTACTAAAATCTAAATTTAATTAGTTTTTGTATACATTTTGATTTACTCAATTGAATCCCCTGTTATATTTAGTTATCAAATCTCCATACAGACCTGCTATAATCTTGTTCATCAAACTGAAATTCTATCCATACACCTCCATGATCAGATAAAATGATAGGATCAATGGCGGCTTTTGTTACTTGTTGTACAATTTGATTTGAAACAAAAATATAATCAATTTTAGAAAAGGATTTATGAACTTGTGAGCAAAAAGAAAATTCCCGATCATCAAAATGAAGTATCTGCCATATATCTTTCAAATCACAAGAATTCACCAAATTATCTAATCCTAACAACTTCATGATCCTACTTGGTTTTTTGTCCATTATAGTATCCATAACAGCATTGAAATCTTCTTCCACCACTAGATTAGAAGCAGCCAGTGGGAGTAATAACTGTTGTAAATTATTAAAAAATTCAATTTGACTCGTATTTGGGGCATACACATTAAACAATTGCAGGGTATTATTTCCCATGCTCATTTCCACATGTACCCACCTTCCCAAATGATCAGAACCAATTAATTTAAAATTAGCTGTACATTTTTTATTTACTAATATAGCAACTCCTGCTTTTTTACCAGCTGCAGGGGCAAAGAAACTTTGTTTTACCCAACCCCCTTCGAGCTTTTTTGACTCCACCAATGATAGGTGCGTCTCCTGAATGTAATATATGTTAGCATTTTGCTGCTTTAAAAAGGCAAGCATTTTTTTCTTTTTAATTTGATGATTAAGGCCATTGACATTTAAAGAGAAAATCTTAATCTCCATTATAAATATTTATTTCCAAAAATGTAATCCAACATAAATATTTAGATTTATTTAATTTAATATGAATAGACACCGTTATCCATTGTTTAAAATTTAAAGAGTAAAATATTTCTTTCTCAAACCCTCCCTTCCCTAATCTTCCTCCCCCCTCCCAACCCAAACCATTATTAACAGTGAAAACTTGGTGACACACATATTAGACCAGGCAATAAATGACCCCTTACAGATTAACAATAATTTTTCAGTAAAATAAGCCACTTAGAACATTAATAGAAATTCATCAATTAACTTATTGTAATTCCTATGTTATGTAATAATATATATTCACTAAACCCACATATATTTTTAAAGATATTCAAACTAAAATCTTAGATCAATATATATAATAAAATAAAATTATCTTTCGTAAACCCTATTATCCCAGGACAAGCAGGCAGCTATTCTTGACTGATGGGTGACGGCACCGACGGAGCCCCGGTACGGACAATTTTAGAGTGATTGCACTCTAAGAACTTTTTAGAAAGTTCTAGCTCGGCCGCACCGCGCACGCGCGAGTGCCTTCCCGCCCGACAGAGGCGCGCGGTCCCTCAGTTTCTTAGTTTCCGCGGAGCTAAGAAGACGCGTTTTCAACGGCTGTTGAAATTTTTTCCTAACTTGCCTTCCCGCTCGCGTAAACGTTTGGCTTAATTTGCCTTTTTTCTTTCATTTTTTTCTTCAATTTTCGGTTTTCCCCGGCGGGGCCTTCTGCCACCATCGAAGCCTCGGCCTTCGATTTGGCGGAAGCCGTTTTTCCTTTCATGCCCCCTCAACCGGGTTTTAAAAAGTGCCAGCGGTGTGCTAGGCCTATATCTCTCACGGACCCACACAACTGGTGTTTACAGTGTTTGGGTCCTGAGCATCAGGCCTCTTCTTGCACCCGCTGTGCTACTTTAAAAAAACGAACATTAAAAAATCGCTTAATTCAACAGCGATTGTTGTTCGGTGCCGAGATGTCCGACCCCGTTCCTTCGACTCCGGCTTCGGCACCGATTCAGTCGGCGCCCTCGTCTTCGACGCCGCGTGATTCCACACCGGCATCCCAACAGTCAGGTAAGCCGGCTAAGAAGCCTTCCCCGCTGGAACGTCTTCCGGCCTCGAGTGCAGTGAGCCCAATCCTGCCGCCGGTTCGACGCCAGCGGAAGCGCTCCGCCCCTATAGAGGTGAGTCCCTCGACATCGGGCTCCTCATCTCCGGGGCGTCGAGCGGCACCGCAGGTACCGCAGAAGAAAAAAGCGGTGCCGGTGCCATCCCTCGATGACCGCATTACGGCCATCCTTCAGGTGCAGCTTAAGGAGCAATTAGAACGACTCCTTCCTGCTATCATGACACCGAACCTTCCGGTGCCAGTTCGCACCGAGCCATCGGTACCGGTTGTTGAACAACCCATATCGGTACCGATTGTGGAACCCGTATTAACCGCTTCCACTGTTTCGGTACCGCTTCACCTAACCTCATCGGTATCGATGCCAGTCCTTGCACCGGAGCCGAGAGCTCACCATCAATCGGTACAGACTTCGGCACCGGTGCGTCCGATAACTTCTCCGGACACGGTATCGATGAGGTCGGGTAAGTCGATGCGCAAAACCCGACACATGCAAACGTCGACACCTGAGTCTCGGGACCATTCTTCCCATGTAAGGGACCCTGATCTGTGGGGAGACTCAGAGGAACCCTTTCTTTCTGAAGGAGAATGTTCCTCAGAGGAGGAGGATTCGGCTGTCCCTGACCCATCCTCCAGACAGGCCACTTCCTCTTTCTCTAGTTTTTTGAAAGAGATGTGTGAGTCCTTGTCCATTCCTTTGGAGGCTGAATCCAAAAAGTCTAAAGCTTTTTTGGATGCCCTTGATTTTGATCAGCCTCCAAAGGAATTTTTGAAACTTCCCCTTCATGACATCTTGAGGGAAACTTTCTATAAGAATTTAGAGACTCCTTTAACTGTCCCAGGGGCCCCACGTAAACTGGATTCTCTATATAAGGTAATTCCCATTCCTGGGTTCGACAAACCTCAACTACCACATGAATCCTTATTTGTCGAATCCACCCTTAAAAAGACTTCAGGAGCCAGTGTATATGCATCTGTCCCTCCTGGCAGAGAAGGAAGGGCCATGGATAAATTTGGTAAGAGGCTCTACCAAAATGCTATGTTAGCTAATAGGGCTAGTAATTATGCTTTTCATTTTTCTTTTTATTTAAAGCATCTCCTTACCACCATGGCTTCTTTCGAGAAATATCTTCCTTCACGAAAGCATTCCGCTTTTCACACATGCTTGTCGTCTCTTCTCCAATTGCGTAAGTTTATGGTGAGATCCATATATGACACTTTTGAACTTACATCCAGAGCGACAGCAATGTCAGTAGCTATGCGTCGTTTGGCCTGGCTTCGGGTATCCGAGCTTGATGTTAACCATCAAGATCGGTTAGCCAATGCCCCATGTCTAGGGGATGAGCTCTTTGGGGATTCCATGGACTCAACTACACAAAAGCTCTCTGCTCATGAGACGCGCTGGGATACCCTGCTTAAGAATAAAAAGAAGCCTCCTCCGCCAAGACCATACAGGCAGCAATCGGCCTATCAACGCCGTTTCACAGCCCGTCCATTGCCTACCACTGCTCAACAACCTAGGCGTCAGAGGCAACAGCAACGTCAGCCTCCCAGACAACAGCAACAGCAACAAGCTGTAAAACAACCTCCTCAGCAGAAGTCACAGCCCTTTTGACTTCATTCTCCGCAGTATAGCCAGTATCCCTATTCCTGCTCTCCTGCCTCAACCAATAGGAGGTCGACTTTCTCTGTTCCTCAGCCGGTGGGAAGTGATCACTTCGGACCAATGGGTCCTCAACATCATCCGCCACGGCTACTCTCTCAACTTTCAGACTCTCCCACCTCAAAGCCTGCCAAAAGAGTCTGCTTTGAACAGTCCTCAATCAGCCCTCCTTATTCAGGAGGTCCAATCCCTCCTCCTTCTGAACGCTATAGAGGAAGTTCCTCTAGATCAAAAGGGGCAGGGATTCTACTCCCGTTACTTTCTAGTTCCCAAAAAGACAGGAGATCTCAGACCCATCCTGGATCTTCGCGATCTCAACATTCATCTAGTAAAAGAAAAATTCAAGATGCTTTCTTTAGCCATCCTTTATCCCCTTCTAAATCAATACGACTGGCTATGCTCCCTCGATCTCAAAGAGGCTTACACTCACATACCGATCAATGTAACCTCAAGACCATATCTCCGATTCATGATCAATCATTGTCATTACCAGTACAAGGTGCTGCCCTTCGGTCTTGCCTCATCTCCAAGGGTATTCACCAAATGTCTCATTGTGGTGGCGGCTTTTCTACGCTCTCACCACCTGCATGTATTTCCTTACCTGGACGATTGGTTGATCAAAGACACTTCTGCCCAAGCGGTCCTTCTGGCCACCAACCAAACCATCCAGTTTCTACAACTTCTGGGATTCGAGATCAATCTACCCAAATCTCATATCATTCCCACTCAGAGGCTTCAATTCATTGGAGCGATCCTGGATACACTCCTCATGAGAGCTTTCCTGCCATCCAATCGTCTCCAGACTCTTCAGTCTCTATGTCACCAGGTGCTTCCTCTGCCGTCCATCTCAGCAAGACAAATGATGGTACTCTTGGGGCACATGGCATCCACAGTTCATGTCACACCTCATGCCCGTCTTCACCTGCGCACTCCTCAATGGACCCTTGCTACCCAGTGGTCCCAAGCGTCGGATCCTTGCTCACGACACATATCTGTGACATCATCTCTTCGTCAGTCTCTTCAATGGTGGTTGGTATCCTCAAATCTATCCAGAGGTCTTCTGTTCCATCAGCCTCCTCATCAACTAGTCATCACCACCGACGCCTCTCTGTACGCATGGGGAGCTCACCTGAACGAGTTCCAGACTCAAGGTCTTTGGTCAGCCCAGGAAAGGAAGCATCAAATCAATTTCCTGGAACTCAGAGCGATGTTTTACGCCCTCAAGGCCTTCCAACACCTTCTCTTTCCTCAGGTCCTTCTGTTGTGCACAGACAATCAGGTTGCGATGTACTACATCAACAAACAGGGTGGGACAGGCTCTCGCCTTTTATGCCAGGAAGCCCAGAAGATCTGGAATTGGGCCATAGATCACCATCTCTTCCTGAAAGCTATATACATTCAGGGGAAACAGAATTCCTTAGCGGACAAACTCAGCAGAATTCTCCAACCTCACGAGTGGACACTCGATCCCGTAACTCTGCAGTCTATCTTCGATCAATGGGGCACTCCTCAGATAGACCTCTTTGCAGCTCCTCACAATCATCAGCTGCCCCTATTCTGCTCCAGACTTTACTCTCCGCACCGTCTAACAGCAGATGCTTTTCTCCTCGACTGGTCGAATCTGTTCCTGTACGCCTTCCCTCCTCTGCCTCTCATGTTGAGAACCTTGTTCAAGCTCAAGAGGGAACGAGCCACCATGATTCTGATTGCTCCGAGGTGGCCCAGGCAACATTGGTTCTCCCTTCTACTTCAACTCAGTTCCAGGGAACCTTTTCTTCTTCCTCTGTTTCCTTCTCTGCTTACGCAACAGCAGGGAACCCTTCTGCATCCCAACCTCCAGTCTCTACACCTGATGGCTTGGTATCTCTCGGGCTGAACTCGACTGATACTCTTTTGTCTCAGCCCGTTCGTTCCATTCTGGATGCCTCCAGGAAACCAGCCACTCTACAATGTTACCATCAAAAGTGGACAAGATTTTCTTCCTGGTGTCTTCTTCATCATCTTGATCCCACTTCCCTAGCAGTGGAGACGTTGTTGGATTATCTTCTTTCTTTGTCTGATTCTGGCCTGAAGTCCTCTTCCATCAGGGTCCACCTCAGTGCCATTGCAGCTTTTCATGAGCCAGTCCATGGAAAACTTCTTTCAGCTCATCCCCTGGTATCCAGGTTCATGCGTGGGCTTTTCAATGTGAAACCACCTCTTAAAGCCCCTCCGGTTATCTGGGATCTCAATGTGGTTCTTTCAGCTTTAATGAAGCCTCCATTTGAACCTTTAGCTACTTCTCCTTTCAAATTTCTCACTTGGAAGGTACTTTTCCTTATTGCTCTTACCTCTGCCAGGAGAGTCAGTGAGCTTCATGCACTGGTTGCAGATCCACCTTTTACGGTCTTTCATCATGACAAGGTGGTTTTGCGTACACATCCAAAGTTTCTCCCCAAGGTTGTCTCGGAATTTCATCTCAACCAATCCATTGTTCTACCGGTTTTCTTTCCCAAACCTCATTCCCATTCTGGGGAACAAGCTCTGCATACTTTGGATTGTAAAAGGGCTCTTGCTTACTATCTGGAGCGTACGAAACCCCACAGATCAGTTCCCCAACTTTTTCTGTCCTTTGATCCGAACAAATTGGGACGTCCTGTTTCTAAACGCACGTTGTCTAATTGGCTAGCAGCGTGCATTTCTTTCTGTTATGCTCAGTCCGGACTGACACTGGAAGGTTCTGTCACGGCCCATAGAGTCAGAGCAATGGCAGCATCTGTAGCTTTCCTCCGTTCCACTCCTATTGAGGAAATCTGCAAAGCTGCTACTTGGTCCTCAGTTCACACTTTTACATCTCATTATTGTCTGGATGCATTCTCCAGAAGGGATGGTCACTTCGGCCAATCTGTATTACAAAATTTGTTTTCTTAATGGCCAACCTTCCCTCCATCCCTCTTTTTGTTAGCTTAGAGGTCACCCATCAGTCAAGAATAGCTGCCTGCTTGTCCTGGGATAAAGCACAGTTACTTACCGTAACAGGTGTTATCCAGGGACAGCAGGCAGATATTCTTGCGTCCCACCCACCTCCCCGGGTTGGCTTCTTAGCTGGCTTATACTAACTGAGGGACCGCGCGCCTCTGTCGGGCGGGAAGGCACTCGCGCGTGCGCGGTGCGGCCGAGCTAGAACTTTCTAAAAAGTTCTTAGAGTGCAATCACTCTAAAATTGTCCGTACCGGGGCTCCGTCGGTGCCGTCACCCATCAGTCAAGAATATCTGCCTGCTGTCCCTGGATAACACCTGTTACGGTAAGTAACTGTGCTTTCAATGCATTATTGCAATGAATAACACATGTAAACTAACTTAATATCTAATTATTATAGCAATATTTTATAAAACGAAAATTTCATTTAGCCAAATATATTTTACTTTTTTCTTTTTTCTTTCTTTCTTTCCTTTTCTTCCCTTTCCCCTCTTCTTCCCTTCCTTACTTTCTTCCTTCCCTTTTCCTTTCTTCTTCCTTCCTTTTTTTTTTTTTCTTTTCCCTTCCTTTCCTTTCTTTTAAAAAAGTCATATAATGTACATCACATTTAATCAATTTAATGAAAGTATGCTTAAATGAATATAATTTATAGAATTATCTTTTATAAATTTCATATAAATTTTATACATCTATTATACCTTACAATCCTTTCCAACATTTATGAGGAATATTTGTAGTCAAACTTTAAAATCGATTTTATATATTTAATGTAAGGATATCTCAATATATAAGGAAGTACAGCAAAAAAAACCCACAAAACACCCCACTTCCAATAAAACTCTAATGAGCATTAAAGAAAACGAAGCTATGAGTATGGAAATCTTACATCTGTATTGCACATTAATCTAGAAAACTCTTCTGGCTTTTTATCTTGTAAGTAATGAGTAACAAAAAGAGAAAATTGCTAAAGGCATCCAAAAACTAACAGTTACTATTATCACTGCATTCAAAGTAAGCAAAATACTATTTCTTATAAAAAAATCAATTGATACAAATCACACGTTTCAAGGACACCAAAATTAGAACCATCCCAATGTCTTGGAAAGAGTTACTTAGCTGAATTCAAAAACCTTTTAATTCCCTTTTCTTTCAATCCTCTCTCATTCATTGCCTTTTCAGGGCTGGAAATGTCATTTTGAGATCCTTTTTTACATTGTCATCCAGCTCTCTATATTTAATATTATTGCAGCAATTTCCTTGTATTAAGCTGATATTGATTTCTGCTATTCCTCTGCTTCACTTTTCCTGGCTTTTTCTAGTTATTGGGAGCACAGATCAATCCTCTGAGAAAAATCATCATCCATCTCAAAGCAATTGAAATAAGTGACATAGTTATGCCGATAGAGCAATTTTAACTTCTTAAATTGATCTGCTGCAGAAGCGATATATTATCTTCCTTAGGCTTCATGTCCCTCTGGTCACTGCACTGTTTAATTCATGTATTTCTTTAAGTAAAGTAACAAATGCTTTTTGGCTCTAATCAAGACATTAGTCTTTAAGTACTACTGTAACATGGAATCCGATGCAGACATTCCAATGCTCACTGCATCCGTTGAATAAAAAGTTTAAAACAAATTTAAACCATAGCATTCTCTTTCAATTACCTCGGGTTTTATATAATTGAATATATGTTCAAATAGCATGAAACATCCTTTAAAATTAACTTAAAATAGTAGTCGGCAGAAGAAAAAAAAAACCTTTAACATATTAAATTGCAATTCAGACCTCCTTTGAAGAAATTGAGGAGACATTGGTTGCTCTCTCTGTTGTAAAAAATCTTGCAATTTTCCTGGATCGTCAAAAGTAAAAGTTTTATTTTCAATCGTGATCTTCATAATTGCAGGATATAGAAGCCTGTATTTGGCCCCCATGGCTCGAAATTGTGGCCTGAGATCTAAAAATCTTTTCCTCCTATTTGCTGTGTTTTTAGCAAAATCGGGCACTATATGAATACGGGCATCTTGGCATTTTAAATTCTTGTTTTGCTTTGCCAGTTGAAAAATTTCAATCACCTGCTGATGCCTTAATAATTTAAATATTAATGGCCGTGGACCCGTTTGCCTATCTGACCTTCTTGCCAGTATTCTGTGTGCCCTCTCGATCTCAAGAGGGAACTTTGTTTTAATAGGCAGCACTTTAGGTATAAAGTTCTCCAGAAAGGAAATTGGATTACCTTTCTCCACCCCTTCCGATAGCTCTAGTATTCTCAAATTACTCCTCCTCCTCACAGTTTGAGCAGTTTTCCAGCTCCTGGGTAAGCGCCTCAATTTTTATCCGATCTTGTTTAGTTTGTATTAATTCTATTTCCGTTGCTTCCATTTTTTCGCTAACTGACTTGTTTTTATTGCCAACAGTTCCATTCTTTTATTTAGAGTAGCCACTTCATCTGTCAGATCGTTTACCTTTTTAGCAGTTGCCAACACAATTTCTTTTATTTTCTTAAATTCTCTCATAACTTCACTGTTGGCTCCTTTTGATACTGGCGTCTTTAGAGGAGTTTCCGGCTCTGGCTTCAATCTTTTTGCACTACCGGTATTGCCAAGCGTCGAGTCATTTTTTGTTTGTTTCCCTGAAGCCATACTTGCGCTAATCTCTTTTTCAGGCAAACTAAACAACTTACAAGCGACTTATTAAATTTTTAGTAATCTGTAAGCATGGAGCTCACCCACTACCTGACCCGTTTTCATGCACGACCAAGCCACGCCCCCCATAATTATAATAATTTTTCAAAGATCTGGGGGCCATTGGCAAATTATTGTAATGATTAGACATCATTTTCCACTGACAGTATATTTATACATAGGGGGGATGATATAAAGTTCTATTTAAAGGTTAACCAATAGATAAGAATACAATATTTATATAATATTTTTGATTGAAATATTTGAGGGAAGGGTGGGTGGGGAGGGAATAAATTTATATATTTATGATGACAATAGAAAGAAATTCAAGTGATGTGTAAAAGTTTTAAATGATGTAATATTGTGTACTTGTTGTAAGATGAAAAAATGAATAAAGAATTTAGAAAAAAAAGAAAGTAAAAATGCCGTCCTGTAATGGGAATTCTTTGTAGCAAGCAGGGGAATAGTGACGTACTCCCATTCACCTTGCACACACTCCATCAGTAGCTAAGACATACACTGAGGAGAGAGTAGGAGAGGAATGAGTCAGCCTGGGAATCCTCATGCATGCTTAGGAGAACCTCTTCAAAGACCATTTTTGTAGGATATGTGAGAGTACTATCACTGGAAGACAGGGTGATGTATGTCTGTATTTCCCTGCTGTCTATGGAGAGCCCTTGTTACAGGTAAGCAGCTTTGCTCATACAAGCCTTTTAATGGCTTACTTCTTTATTTCAGTTCTAATACTGACCTTTCGATGTATCCAGAAAAGGTGGTCAAGAGCAGCTGCCTTCAATATCCTGCTTTTTGATCATAATCTTTCTCCCTTCCTCCTCTATGCTGGCAGGAGAAAGAGCAGCATTTATAACCTAAGTTTGCTTTAACTTAAAGTAAGAATTGTGCAGGAATGTTGTGTCCAGTAAGATTTCAGGGACATTGCACAGTTCAGGCTTTAGCTTGAAGCCAGCAGAAGAGGAGATATACCTAATCAAGACACATGGCTCTCTTTACTGGTGGGAGGAAGGAGGAGAGGATTTGGTTAGGGGGAAGCCTTATAGAGGCTGATTTGCCTCAGGCCTCATCCCATCGCCACCACCACCTCCTGATCAGATCTGCCAGTAGTAGATAGAGAAACTTAAAATATTGGTTTAATGGCAAAAGGTATTCTGATAAACTTTTTAAAAATTTTCTTTTCAATTAATTAGATAACAAGATTTCTGAAATTACTTCCACTACCACTATTTATCATTTCTATAGTACTGAAAGGCTTACACAGAGCTGTACATTTAACATGCAATAGACGGTCCCTGCACAGAAGGGCTTACAATCTAATTTGGACAAACAGACAGGACACATAGGGTTGGGGAGTTTATTGCAGAGAGAATGATAGGATGGCCATAAGTATTTTACGGTGAGTGGGAGTTAGGAGTTGAAAGCTTTTACTGTTAATCTGCCTTCATTTGCAATTTGTACCTATCGCTTCTAATGTAAGTTTTCGTCTTCCTTACCCCACAGCATCCGGGAAGGAAAGCTGCAGCATCTCTTCGCACGGGAACTTGTCCCTGGGGACGTTGTATGTCTCTCAGTCGGTGACAGAGTCCCTGCTGACATAAGGCTTGTTGAGGTGAGACATCTCTTAAATTTACACACTGGCAAAAGTTCAGGCTACAGCTCAACTCCAGAGCAGTGGAAGCATTCAGAAAAAAATGCAAAGCCTGTGTGTGACTCTGAAATATGGCAGAGCTGTTAAATATTGTGACCATTCCAGGTATACTGTTGCCACCTGGGTCAAGAGCAGCACAGTACTGGTGCATTTTACTCACTGGAACTCTTTTTTTTTTTTAAATAAAGAAAAGCTTATTGCATAGAATTATATCATTGTCTCTGCCCACAAACGAAATACCCAGTTTGCATTAAGCAGGCAACCATATTTAGTTTAGTTTATTGTCATTTCTAGTCTGCCTTTGCCCAAAGCGGATTACATAAACATACATACACAGTAAAACAATTAAAATCCATACACCAACAATTAACAAAAACTGCTTGCCTTAAAGACCCAGGCATCTTATACTTCATTTTACAGAGCAGATACCTTCCTGACAACTTCTTAAGTTATTGTCAAATATATTGTATTGAGCCCAACAAGAACAGCAAACAGAGAACACAGTAATACAGCAAAATCAGCTCAGAGTTTCAGCAAGTACCAAACCACACCTCACCCCCCCAACCCCCCCAGTCCTCCTTCAAGCTACTGTGGGGAAAAGTTACCCAAAAGGAGAGAGGAAAACAAACATGCATCTAGTGACAAGGATCCGAGTAACATGACAAGAACAACAAGTTAACAGTTCAGTAATCGACTACGAGCCGCTGGTGTCGTTGTATTCCAAAAGGGTTCCCAGGTGCGTTGAAATGCTCACCCAAGCAATGAGAAATCCTGCATTCCCCTGCGTTCCCACATCAGGAACGTGATCAGGCGCCAGCGCCAGAGAGAATAATCAGGAGCCTCCACCTCCAACCACTTGATCAAGAACTTCTTAAGTTATTACATATCACTGAGTACCATATTTCATAATGCAAAACAAATGCTTTTTTAACATTTAATTAAATTCCTGCAGGTCTTTCAACTGTCGTAAATACACAGGTAATTTGTTCCACTCCATAGGTCCTACACACATTTAAAAAAACCACACTTATTTATTTATTTATTTAATTCGTTTTCTAGCCCATTGTCCCCAAAGAGCTCAGAACGGGTTATAGGTTTAACATACATAATTTCTGTACAAGTTTACAATACAAGTTTTTATCCTAACTTGATACATGCCCAGAGAAACCAGGGGTTTTACTCACAGTATTTTCTCATCCTAAAGAAGACGGGAGGTCTATGTCCAGTCTTAGACCTCAACAATCTTAGACCTCAGGGGCCTCAACAGATTTCTAGTGAAAGAAAAGTTTTGGATGTTGTCCCTGGCAACTTTATATCTCCTCTTAGATCGCAACGATTAGCTATGCTCTTTAGATCTCAATGAGGCTTATACTCGCATTCCAGTGACCTCCAGGAAATTCCTCAGATTTCAGGTGGCACAGCACCATTATCAATACAAGGTTCTGCCTTTTGGCCTTGCATCTTCTCCCAGAGTATTCACCAAGTGCCTGGTGATAGTGGCAGGGCCATTGAGGACTCCAGGTGTTCCCTTATCTGGACGATTGGCTGATCAAAGATCCAACTTCTCAAGGGGTGATTGCAGCGACTTGCTTAACAATTTTCTTCCTTCAGCAGTTGGGGTTCGAAATCAATTTTCCCAAATCCCAACTTCAGCCCTCTCAGAATCTGCAGTTTATCAGAGCTCTGCTAGACATTATTCCCTCAGCAAAGACTAGAAATTTTGATTCAGCTTTGCACTCAGACTTCTCACCTGCCATCACTCATGGGTCTCATGGCTTCCACGGTCCATGTTACTCCATTTGCTAGACTTCATCTCAGGACTCCTCAATGGACTCTCGCATCTTAGTGGTCTCAAGCTCTCGACCCACTGTCTCAACACATTACCGTTACTCCTTCACTTCGACAATCTCTGCAGTGGTAGATGAGCTCTTCCAATCTTTCCAGAGGGTTGTTGTTCCACACACCTCCACATCAGAAGGTTCTGACAATGGACTCGTCCATCTATGCTTGAGGATCTCATCTGGACGTTCTTCGCATTAACCACGTCCTTATCTTCACGGATAATTAGGTTGCCCTGTATTACATAAACAAGCAGGGCGGCACAGGCTCTCACCGTCTTTGTCAGGAGGCCCTGGGCAATTGCTCACAACATATTCCTGAAAGCAATATACATTCAAGGAGAAAAGAATTCTCTTGCAGACAAACTCAGCAAGTTTCTTTAACCACACGAGTGGACGCTTAACTCTGCAATTCTGCATCACATCTTCTCTCAGTGGGGGACTCCTCAGATAGACTTGTTTGCATCCCTCCTCAATCACAAGCTGTCCCAGTTTTGCTCCAGGCAGTACTCTCCCCAACGGCTAGAAGCAGATGCTTTTTTACTGGATTGGACGCACAAGTTTCTCTATGTTTCCTCCAATCCCTCTCATCCTCAAGAAGCTTATCAAGCTCAAATGGGAGGAGGCCACTATGATTCTCATAGTTCCTCGGTGGCCCAGACAACCGTGGTTTTCCCTTCTACTTCAACTCAGTATTAAGGAACCAATCCCTCTTCAGATTTATCCATCTCTTCTCATGCAGAGTCACGGATCTCTTCTGCATCCCAATCTTCAGTCATTGCATCTGGCAGCTTGGTACCTCTTGGGCTGACATTGGCTGACCTTCATCTTTTCCAGCCTGTCAGACTTATTTTAGAAGCATCAAGAAAACTGTCTACGCAACAGTGTTATAAGCAGAAATTGAAACGGTTTTCCTCGTGGTCTACTCTTCATCATCATGATGCTAAATCCACCTCTGTATCTTCAGTATTGGATTACTTTCTGCATTTATCCAATTCAGGCCTCAAGACCGCTTCGATTAGAGTTCATCCCAGTGCTATCAACGCTTTTCATAGACCAGTTGATGGAAAACTCACTGCTCATCCTCTTGTATCCAGATTTATGAAAGGACTTTTCAACGTCAAACCTCTCAAATCACCTCCAGTAGTTTGGAATCTTAATGTGGTCCTTGCTAGACTAATGAAACCTCCTTTTGAACCAATGTCCTCGGCTCATCTTAAATATCTCACTTGGAAAGTGGTTTTTTTCTCATCTCTCTTACATGTGCTTGAAAAGTAAATGAACTTCAGGCACTGGTGCCAGATCCACCGTTCACAGTGTTTCATCATGACAAAGTGGTGCTTCACATTCATCTAAAGTTCCTTCCAAAGTTAGTCACTGAATTCTATCTCAATCCATCCATTTTGCTTCCAGTGTTTCTTTTCCCAAGTCTCATTCTCACCCTGGAGAAACAGCTCTTCATACTTTGGACTGTAATTGAGCTTTGACCTACTACTTACAGCGTACTCAACCTCATAGGACATCTCCTCAATTCTTTGTCTCATTCGATCCTAATAAGTTGAGATGTCCTGTATCCAAAAGAACTATTTCTACCTGGTTGGCGGCTTGTATCACCTTCTGGTATGCTCAGGCTGGGCTGCAACTGGGGAGTCGTGTCACAGCCCACATATACCGAGAAATGGCAGCTTCAGTTGCTTTTTATGTTCCACTCCTATTGATGAAATCAGTAAAGCTGCTACTTGGTACTCAGTTCATAAATTCACATCTCACTACTGTCTGGAATCTTATTCCAGACAAGATGATTACTTCGTCCAAGCAGTATTGCAAAATTTATTTTTCTAATGGCCAACACTACTCCCTCCACCCCATTCTAGTAAGCTAGGGAGTCCCACATGTGAAAATATGCTGCCTGCTTGTCCTGGGATAAAGCACAGTTACTTTCCGTAACAGGTGTTATCCAGGGACAGCAGGCAGATATTTTCACAACCCACCCACCTTCCTCTGGTTGGCTTTTTAACTTGCTTACAGAACTGAGGTACCACGAGACAACATCTGGTGAGAAGGCACTCGCACATGCGCGGTGCGGGCAGTTTGCAAACTTTCTTAAGTTCTTAAAGTGGCGATGCACTTTTAAAGCTGTCTGTACTGGGGCTCCGTAGAGGACGTCACCTACATGTGAGAATATCTGCCTGCTGTCCCTGGATAACACCTGTTACGGTAAGTAACTGTGCTTTATGCTTTCCCTCCAATTCCTCTTGGAAAAACTCAAACTTTGCCGAGACCAAGCCATTATGATAGTCATAACACCTCGATGGCCACATCAACCATGGTTTCCTCTCCTCCTACTGTACAGTGTACAGAAGTCCATCACACTTCAAATCTTTCCAAAGTTACTGACACAGAACGAAGGATCTCTACTCCCTCCCATCCTACGTTTATTAGCACTCACAGCATGGTATCTATCTCCCAAGGGATAGATGCTTACCCACTTTCGCTACCAGTGTCAGTCATCATTGAAGCCTCTAGAAAATCTTCCACACAACAATGTCATCACTTTAAGTGGACTAACTTCACAGTCTGGTGCAAGACAAATTTGTTGGATCCAATCAGTTGTCCTCTCTCATCGGTTCTGGACTACCTCCTACACCTCTCTGACTCTGGTTTCAAGACTGCTTCAATCAGAGTTCATCTCGGTGCTATTACAGCTTTTCATTCCCTTCTGGATAGAAAGCCTTTATCAACACATCCTGTAGTTTTCAGATTTCATGAAAGGTCTTCTGCATATCAAACCACTCATCAAACATCCTACAGTTGCTTGGGATCTTAATGTCATACTTTCCACACTGATGAAGCCTCTGTTTGAACCACTTGCAACTTCATCTTTCAAACATCTCACTTGGAAAGTAGTATTCTTAGTCTGCATCACATCTGCACATTGAGTCAGTGAACTTCAAGCACTTGTATCAGAGCCACCTTATACAACAATCTACCACATTAGGGTGGTTCTTTGTACTCAAACTACAGCTGAACGCCTCCAAGACCGAACTTTTATGGATCAGGAAAAAAAGTACCAAATACACATGCCCAACACTCATGGGACTCCACCCTACAAACAGCAGCAGATCAAGTACGCAGCCTAGGAATAACATTAGACGGCCACCTGTCCCTGTCCACCCACATATCTCAAGTAGTCTCTACCTCCTTCTACTACCTCCGCCAACTGTGAAGGATCAATCCCTACATCTCCACACCTGACCTAGTCCAACTCCTCTACGCCTATGTCTCTCCAGGATGGATAACTGCAACTCCCTATTTAATGCAGTAACCAAGAAAGATCTCAAGCGCCTCCAACGGGTACAAAATGCAGCAGTCCGCCTCCTACACGGCCTCAACTACTGCGATCCCATCTCCCCAGCCCTCTGTGCAAAGCACTGGCTTCCAATTAACCAACGTTGCGCATTCAAGGCCCTGGTAATAGCACATAAAAAAAAATTTACGCCACCACCCCTGCCTACATAGAATCCAAGCTAACCCTGTATACCCCCACCTGCCCCCTCCGCTCGTAAATGGAGAAACGCCTATGCATCCCCCCAGGAAGATCCCTCCTGTCAGAAACCGCCCGCAAAAGCTCTTACAGCCACTTCATCCCCCAACTCTGGAACCAACTCCCCCCTCAAATTAAATTACAGAACTCATTGATGACCTTGCATAAAGCGGTAAAGACCCTCCTCTTCAACTAAAATTACAACCACAATCTACCCCTCACCCACCCCAAACTCCCCCTCCCTTCTACCCTCTCTTCTCCATTCTTAACCTGTACTTAAATTGCTGTATAGTCCATTCTTAACCTGTACTTAAATTGCCATATATTCCTTGTACTTAAACTACCATATAGTCTTTGTATTGTCCAAATGTACTCCACTGTGAATGTTTGCTTGTAGGCCATTCTGAGCTACTGGGAGGATGGGATAAAAATCTAAATAAATAAATCCGAAGCTCCTCCTGAAGGTCGTCTCAGAATTTCATCTGAACCAGTCTATAGTTCTTCCTGTCTTCTTTCTAAGACCACACTCTCCCCCTAGTGAATCTCCCCTCTACACATTGAACTGTAAATGTGTTCTTGCTCATTGCTCATTATTTAGTTCGAACAAAGACTTGTGGAGCTTCTACTCAACTATTTGTGTCCTTTGATCCTAACAGACTTGGAGCTCCTATCACCAAGAGAACCATCTCTACATAACTTGCTGACTGTATCTCCTTTTGCTATGCTCAGACTGGGCTGATGCTTGAAGGCCATGTCACTGCACATAAAGTTCGAGCATTGGCCACTTTAGTAACCCACTTCAGTCCTCCCATTGAGGACATATGTAAAGCAGCTACTTAGTTCTTAATTCATACCTTTACATCCCATTATCGTTTGAAGAATCATTCTAGATGGGATAGTCAGTTCGGCCAACAGTTCTGCAAAATTTATTCTCTATTTAAATGCTAACTTTCCTCCAACCCTTTTTTATTTTGCCAGGCTCAGAATTGTGATCCTGCAGCTTCAGAGTCCCAAGTGTGAAAATATGCTGCCTGCTTGCCCTGGAATAAATCACAGTTACTTTACCTGTAACGAGTGTTATCTGAGGACAGCAGGTAGATATTCTCACAATACGCCCACCTCCCCTAGTTGGCTTCTTAGCTTTTTTTTTTTTACTGAACGGC
Source organism: Geotrypetes seraphini (assembly GCF_902459505.1). Lineage (NCBI taxonomy): Eukaryota > Metazoa > Chordata > Amphibia > Gymnophiona > Dermophiidae > Geotrypetes > Geotrypetes seraphini. The sequence continues at coordinate 18,525,736 of NC_047087.1, read as the reverse complement.
AAGCCAACATCAGGCGGGAAGGCACCAGCATATGTGTGGTATAGGCAGTCTTGAGACTTTGAAAGTTTTTTTAAAGTGACAGTACACTTTAATACTGTCTATACCTGGCTCCGCAGATGACATCACCCACGTGTGAGAATATCTGCCTGCTGTCCTCGGATAATACCTGTTACAGGTAAGTAACTGCTTTTTCAGTGTATGATTCTGCTTTCTCTGTCATATTTTCTGTTGATGTCAATGTGCCAATACCATATATGAGTGGTTTGCCAGAGCTTCCAGGTTTATGACTCTTAGGTATCATGTGGAAGGATAAGATTGAACTGTGCTTGCTTTTAAAATGTCTTGAGAAGATTTTAATTATTTTGTATATTCCTGTGTGGGTGACTGCAGAACCAATGTATTAGCATCCTAAGAACTGTTTATGAAGGGATATTGACCTTACTATATGAAGCCTAGAAAAGTCCCTTTTGGATTTTGCTTGGTTTTAGACTACAGACCTTCTTGTTGATGAATCAAGCTTTACTGGTGAAACAGAGCCCTGCTGCAAGACTGATGGCCCCTTACCAGACCCTGGAGATATCACAACACTAAGTAACATCGTGTTCATGGGAACGCTGGTGCGATATGGCAAAGGAAAGGCAAGTACACAGCATATGAAAATGCATTTTTCTGCTCACAAAACTGGGTACCAAAATATTTTTATGATTTTCTGCTGCAGGGTGTTGTTATTGGAGTTGGTGAAAAGTCACAGTTCGGTGAGGTGTTCAAAATGATGCAAAAGGAAGAGGTAACCAAAGCAAAATGGCTACATTTATTCATGTAGTTTTGTAGTTAAAAATGATTTGTCTGAAGATGTTCTACACATTTTGAAAAGACATATGTTTCTTTTCAGACGCCCAAAACACCTTTACAGAAAAGCATGGATACACTGGGAAAGCAGCTCTCGCTATTCTCATTTGGCATTATAGGTGAGTTTAGGTGAAGATTGTAAGAATTATTTAAAAATATATTTCCACATTAAGCTTATGACAAATTGCAAATTAAAATTTGCATTGAATTACATATCTGCCTATCTCATATTTTAGCTTGCCAAACCTTGTTTGTACAGCATGGCTTATATTCGTATTTTTCATATTTAATTTATATTACATGTCTCTGTTTTTTTAGAGATGTACATATAGCTTTCTTTATAACTAAGCAAACAGTTTATGGGGACATTTTTGAAGGTTTTCATTTTGCTAATAAGTTCTCCCCATGTGCAAAGGGAATCTCCCCATGTGGAATATGAATATGTGAAAATGTGGAAGTGACTGACACCATGAGTACTTTAGTACCACAGACTCTTGGCCCGATTCACTAACCTGCTCGATCGTGTCAGATCCGGGGCCGATTCACGGCAGGCCGACTGATCCACAACGGGTCAGCATGCTAATGGGGGCGATCAGAGGATCGCCCCCCACCGACTACACGGATCGCTATTGAGCAATCCTGATGCATGCCCAGATCATCTTCTGTGCCTATAGATGGTCTGTGCATGCGGGGTTTTTGTCCGTGAACTGCTTTTTTATTTTTGACTTTTTTTTACTCAGGGTGGCCAGCATTATTTTGGGGGGCAGAGAAGAGGGCAGGGCGGCAAGCAGGAGAGTCGAGCAGGATGGCCAGCATTATTTTTCGGGGTAGAGAAGAGAGCGGAGCGGAGCGGCAAGCAGGTAGGGCTTTGGATTCTTGCCCAGAAATGGTTAAGAAGAAAAAATTAAAAAAATTTAAATTGAATCAGGTTGGGCAGACTGGATGGACCATTCGGGTCTTTATCTGTCATCATCTACTATATGTTACGTTTAAATACCTACATGGCATAAATGTGAATGAGTCGAGTCTCTTTCAATTAAAAGGAAGCTCTGGAATGAGACGGTATAGGATGAAGTTAATAGGCGATAGGCTCAGGAGTAATCTAAGGAAATACTTTTTTACAGAAAGGGTGGTAGATGCGTGGAACAGTCTCCCGGTAGAGGTGGGTGGAGTCAGAGACTGTATATGATTTCAAGAAATCTGGGATAGTCAGTGGGATCTCTTAGAAGAGAGGAAGAGATAATGGTTACTGCGGATGGGCAGACTGGATGGGCCATTTTGCCTTTATCTGCCATCAATATTTCTATGATGACTTTGTGGACCTAATTGTCTGTTGTAATGAGAGTCCAGCATTGATGAGACAAAAAAAGATGGCCTCTGATGTGTTGCGGAGGTGGCTAAGTTGGAGGAATTGTGGCTATGTTCTCTAGTAGTATGTCAAGAACATAAGAATTGCCGCTGCTTGGTCAGACCAGTGGTCCATCGTTCCCAGCAGTCCGCTCACGCGGCGGCTCTTAGGTCAAAGACCAGTGCCCTATTTGAGTCTAGCCTTACTTGCATATGTTCTGTTCCAGTAGGAACTTATCCAACCTTGTCTTGAATCCCTGAAGGGTGCTTTCCCCTATAACAGCCTCCGGGAGAGCGTTCCAGACCTCCACCACTCTCTGGGTGAAGAACTTCCTTACGTTTGTACAGAATCTTTTCCCTTCTAACTTTAGAAAGTGCTCTCTCATTCTCTTCACCTTGGAGAGGGTGAACAATCACTGTACTGGTGGGTGGGGCAGCTCATTGGAGGAGGAGGTTGCAAGTTCACCCATATGTGGATGACTAGTTGCTCAGAGCGCCCTCATTGGAAGCGGGGCGTGCCATGGTGAAACAGGTATTTCGGGTTCTGGAGGACCTGGGCTGGATTGTCAGCTTCATCTTCAGCAAAAGCCATCTGTTGCCCACAGTCCCTGGATTTACGGGGGGGGGGGGGTTCGATATGGCAGCGAACCGTATATACCTGCCCGAGGCTTGGAGACAGAAGCTGTGTTCACAGATATCGAAGTTCTTAGAAAACAAAACCACAAGTCGGCGCCTTCGACTCATGATCTACCTTCAAATTCTGGGCTTCCATAGTTGCCTCGCTGGATGTTATTCCTTGGGCGAAAGAGCTCATAAGTCTTCTTCAGCAGGCCTGGCTCTCTGCTAGGTGCCGCCACTGAGATGTTTTAGCCATGAAGTTGCCATGGACTTTGGAGACTTCATCCTCAGTTGCTTGGCTGGGGCATTCTGTTGGACATTGCCTTCTGGATGATGATAACCAAGGATGCCAGCCTTCAGGACTGGTGGGGCTCACTGTCTCTTTCAGGTCAACTGGACTCCGTTACAGAGGAAGTGGTCCATTCATTCGGCCATTCATCTAGCCCTAAAGACTTGCTGAGGTTTCAGGAAGAACTGATGGAGTCCCGCCTTTGTTTCTTTTGGACGGAATGTCATCTGCTGACGCTGACTACGGTGCATGTGGCCGGTGTGGACTATATTCAAGCGGACTTCATCAGTCGTACAGACTCTAGACACCAGAGGAGTAGATCCAGAGAGTACTTTGTTGCCTCAGATGTTTCAAGGCGGTTGTGAGGCGCTGAGGTCATGCCCATGCATTGGTCCTCATGACCATGGCCGGAGGGGAAAAAAAAGAGTGCCATGCTTCTTAGCCGCAGCTTCTAGCCATAAGCGAGGGGCTCAAGTACAGCCGTGACCTCCAGACTTTCTTCATTACGTCTTTCCGCCTGGGCCGAGGTTGTTTGGTGGCTTGAGAGTCCTCCAGGCCGTATCCTTCTAGTGGCTCCAGACTGGCCTCAAAGACTGTGTGCGTGGCTCTGATGCGTTTGTAGGTTCAACACAGTTTGCGCCTGAGCATCTTCCCAGTCCTCCTCACTCTGGCCCGTTGTCATGGAAGTTCCGGGTTGCATTTTCTTTTCCGGCTTGGCTCATGAGCGCGTGGCCTTAGATCATACAGGCTATTCGGAGCTTGTGTTTGATCCACTGCTCAAATCTAAGAAGTTGTCCAAGGTGTCTGCCTATGTTAAGACGTGGGAAACTTTTCTCCTTTGAGGGTGACCAGGCTCCGGTGGGGCCTTTGTTCTGCTCCAGGGTCACAGGTACTTCACTTTCTCCGATCTGGTCTGGATAAAGTCCTCACGGTGGCATCTCTGTGTGCCCTGGGGATCGGTCTGTCCTGTTTTCCATCTCGGGATAGTCTGTTCTAGTTAACGTTGCATCTAGTTATTACCTGTTTTTGAAAGGGGCTCTTTGGTCCCGGGTGCCCGTTAAGCATCTGTTCCCGGTCTGGGACCTTGACATGGTGCTATTGTGCCTTTTGAGTCTCTTCTGGATGTGTTTCTCCTGGACTTGGCTCTCACAACTGTTTTCTGATAGCCATCACTTCTGCCCATATTTCATAAATACAAGTTTCTCTACGGATAGTTCCTTTCTTTTTGCAGACGATTGTTTCAGCTTTCCCTGTCATTCAGGAAGTGTGTTTGCCTGTGTTTCAGCCGATGAGTTCCAAACATCAGGATTGGCTTCTGAGGAAACTTGGCATGCACAAGATGCTCCTGCATTCTCTAGAGGACACTAAGGAGTTTTGTCTTACTGTCCCTCTGTTTGTCCTAACTCATTTGTTGAAGTGTGGTGTTCCCGCTTCTAAAGCCACGATCTCCAGGCGGAAACATAGAGCCATTTCATACACCTACATTCTTGCAGGGAAAGAGTCCCCTGGTTCTGTTTGGGCACATTTTACCAGGAATGTGGCTTTTTCATGGTACGAAGCTAGATCTTTTCCTCCTGAGAAGTTTTGCAAGTGAAGTGGTTTTCTCTTCCCACGTTTGCCAGATTCTACATAGTGGATGGTGCTGCCTGTCAGAACTCAGCTTTCAGGTTCTCGGTCTTGAAGGCTGGTGCAGTATGCTCACCCTGACTAGTTGGCGGACTGCTTTTGCACGTCCCTATGTTCTAGAATGTCTCACCTATTGCACTGGAAAAGAAGATTATATACTTACCCTGGTAAGCTCTTTTCCAGTGGATAGGTGAGACATTCTAGACACCCGCCCTGTCCTTGCTGTGCCTGCAGGCAGATTTCAGAGTCCAGGTCAGATGACTGTCTCCCTATGCTTCTCCTATCTGTTTTGTGGAGACCGGTCAGCCCTTTGGGGCTAGGGAGAGTTTTGTGAATATGTTCTCCATGTTATGGGAGTAGTTCCTGAGCTTCTTTGAAGCCTATGTTGACGGTTAATAGTACTGTTTATTTGTTTTGAGCAGAACATTTGTTTAACCTGTCGTTGCAGGTGCCTCTACTTCACAGACGGTAACACTCCTCTATGCTTGGGTATGGACTGATGGGAGGAGCTAAGCTACCCTGTGAAGTACCCTAGAGACGGAGTGAAAAAAACTTATAATTCTCTTCTGCAACCCATGCGGGTAAAGGGAAATAACCCTATGGTCTAGGATGTCTCACCTATCTACTGGAAAAGAGCTTACCAGGGTAAATACATAATCTCCTTTTCTATTCCCCGTTCATAATGGCTTTACTACACATCTCTGCTGGTTTCCCTTTTTTCCAGCATATGTCTTAAGAAGTGCAACTTCTTGCCATCCTTGCACTGGCTCTTGTCATTTTCAAGACATAACAGAGCTCTCTCAGAGCCCTCAAGGGGAACATTTTTAACATGTGGCTTTGCTTCCAGTCCACCATTATTTCGTTCTATAGTCCACAGTAATGTTTTTCTCTCCTTACTACTGTGTTTTTTCCTAGTTTCCTTAAAACTATTCTAACCAATAGGAACCATGTTTTCATTTTGCTTGACAAAATTCCCTTTCAGTCACATTTGTGTTTTCCTGAGCCACACCTGGGTTTACCTGCTCTTTTTGGTCTGGTTGCCCATCCTGTATATGTACATTTGCCAATATCCATTTATTCTTTTCGAATCTTTCTAGCGTCTTCCTTGCCTATGCTTGGATTCCCCTGGCGCTATGAGGTTGTCTATTATTTACAACCTCCATTACTATAGTATTCCCAGTGTTCTTCCCTTTATCCTCTTCTTGAGGATAGGGTTCTTCTGCGTTGTCTGTATTTATTTCCTTCCCTTGCCTCCGCCTACTCTTTATCAGACAGTATACCTGATTTTCTTGCGAGGCAAGAAGCATTTATGTTTTCTTAGAGGCCAGCTCTCCCTCTATCCTTTTACTAAAGCTAGGGAGTCCCACATATGAGAGAATATGCTGCCTGCTTATCTAAGGATAAAGCACAGTTACTTCACCGTAACAGGTGTTGTCCAGGGACAGCAGGCAGATATTCTCATAACCCGCCCACTTCCCCTAGTTGGCTTCTTCACTTGAGCATAGAACAGATAGCCTTGCAAGTGGGCATCGGGCGAGAAGGCACTTGCGCATGCACAGTGCAGGAAGCCTCAAAGCTTTGTTAAAAGCTTAAAGTGACAGTACACTTTACCACTGTCTGTACTGGGCTCCGTGGATAATGTCACCCACATGTGAGAATATCTGTATGCTGTCTCTGGATAACACCTGTTAAAATAAGTAATTGTGCTATATGGACATAGATTCACTATGTATGACTCCTCAGGCAAAAGGGATAGCACATAATCTATTGCTTTTCCCATTGAAATATTGAGTAGCTAACTGTACAGTGCTCGTAGGAGCTGAATCACACAGAACTATTTTATTTTTCTGTCTTTCTGCTGATTGACAGACACAAACCCTAGGTTCTGGACTGGTCTGGTGGGACTATAGGAAAATTAGCAGGTTAGATCTAATTTTTCCTCTTATTTTGTCAGAAAAAATTAAAATAGTTGTGTATTAAAACAATTCTTCAGTAGGGCTGCTAATTGGCTGTGTTATAGCTGCACTGTAGTTGCATAAATCTGTTATCAATTTGAAAAATGTGACAAGGGCCCTTATACACAAGAAGATTACAACAGGGCTAAACAGTTGTAACTCACAGGCGATAAAGAGGAATGTGCCATCTGCCTTCTCTTTTGCAGGTCTAATCATGCTGATCGGCTGGCTGCAGGGGAAGCGACTTCTGAGCATGTTTACAATTGGAGTTAGGTGAGATGCATGGCCTTAATTCCAGTGTTTCCAGTGGACAGCTTGATATTCTCAGCTTTGAGATTTCTCATTCTTGCATACAGATTGTCCTTCGGTTCCAAAAATCCCTGGGGAGTGAATATATGCTTATTTCTCTTGATTTAAGAAAGTGTCAAACTCGGGACTATGCTGTTCAAAGAAAAAAATATATATATTTTTAAAGTGGGGGGAAAAAAAGCTGATCCTGTTACATAAAGGACATTGATCAACATTGTGCTCCTTTGTTAGTACATAAGAATTGCCGCTGCTGGGTCAGACTAACATTGTGCTCCTTTGCTAGTACATAAGAATTGCCGCTGCTGGGTCAGACTGGTGGTCCATCCTGCCCAGCAGTCCGCTCATGCGGCGACCCTCAGGTCAAAGACTAGTGCTTTTAAGTAAGTCCAGCCTCACCTGCTTACATTCCAGTTTAGCAGGAACTTGTCCAACTTTGTCTTGAATCCCTGGAGGGTGTTTTCCCCATAAGACTCCGGAAGAGCATTCCAGGTGTTTACCACTCTCTGGGTGAAGAAAAACTTCCTTATGTTTGTACAGAATCTATTCCCTTTCAGCTTTAGAGAGTGCCGTCTCGTTCTTCCTATCTTGGAGAGGGTGAACAATCTGTTTTTATCTACTAAGTCTATTCCCTTCATTAACTTCTGTGAATGTTGATGCTGCTACTAGATGTTTGTAGCTTTCTGTAGAAAAAAGCAAACAATGTCATGTAAAGAATGTAGGTAGTGCTGCTTTAGTTCCAGGGAGAAAGTTCAGACTGAACTGGAGGAAAAGCCTCAGACAAAAGCCCTCCCACCACCACAATGGTGGATAGAGGTGGTAGGGTGGTAACCTCACTGGCAAAAACCTCCGTTATACTCCCAACGTAAAAAACTATAAGCAGGGCTGTCTATGCTTGATAGAAGAAAAAACTTTTCACTTATCTCAATTGATCAGTACACCATTGAGATAAGTGGAAAGTTTTTTCTTCTATCAAGCATAGACAGCCCTGCTTATAGTTTTTTACGTTGGGAGTATAACGGAGGTTTTTGCCAGTGAGGTTACCACCCTACCACCTCTATCCACCATTGTGGTGGTGGGAGGGCTTTTGTCTGAGGCTTTTCCTCCAGTTCAGTCTGAACTTTCTCCCTGGAACTAAAGCAGCACTGCCTACATTCTTTACATGACATTGTTTGCTTTTTTCTTGTGAAAGTGTGTCTCATTATATTATTGATTTTTCACAAATCCGAGTAATTTGTGCTGTAGCTTTCTGTAGATACATGTAAGATAGTCAATATCTCCTGATTAGCCCTCACAATAGAGACTATTTAGATTGGTTCAAAGTTCATGTGGAGATTGTGATTTTAAATCTCCATATGTATTTTCTGATGCATCCACTTCAATGCAGGAGCAAAATACTTGGAGATTTTGGACTGGATGCACAAAACTCTCCGATCGTTCACCAGTGGTCACTAAACCAATTTGACTGGTTTAGCAACCGACGGACTTTGCCGACCTGATTTTCAAAATGGCTCATAGCGTGGTTTTCCATGTGGTCATACATTCTTCGATTCTGACATGCAAATAACCTCATTACTATTAAAATGAGGTCATTAATATTAAAACAAGCCATCCAATCGATGGCCTAATATTGCATGCCATAATTGGATCGCTAATACTGACCCCCAAAAAATTATAGGAGAAGGGCCTTAAGCGTTTGAGCCAATCAGGGCCTTGGTCTCCTCCCTGTGCATCCCAGAATGCACTGAGCAGAGGGCCTAAGGCATTGATTAGCTCAGGCACCCCCAGGGAGATACCTAAGACATCTGAACCAATCAGGGCCTTAGGCCCTGCCCCATGCATCTCAGGACGCACTGTGAAGGGGAAGGCCCACCATTTTGGAGTGATGGGCCTGTGAGCAGGAGGGACCGGGCATCCTTCCTGCTGTCATCTTAATGTAGAGGTATGGGGATTGGTGAGAGGGGTGGTTCGAGGGTGACCGGTGGAGGGCATCCGGTGGCAGAAGGGGGTGGGCATCAGACCTGTTGGCAAATGTGGCACAACGAGGTTAGGGAATCAGCGATTATAGAGAATCGTTCGGAGTGCTCGTTTTAATATTAATGACCTCATTGTACTACATTTGCATGGCAGTATTGGAGACTGCTAGAAAACTTGGAAAAGATCACTGCAAACCATTTTAATAATCCGCCGCTACAAGACGTACGCTAAAACGGCTAGATCCGATTTAATGAGCACGTTAAAGGCACATTTTTGTTTTAAGAATCTGCTCCTGAGTTACTTGACCTGACTGTGTTTTGTCTTCTTTCCTCCATCCAATCATAGGGAGCTGTGGGCTGCCCCTATGCCTTCTTCAGCCCTTCGCCTAAGAATAGCTTTACTGGGTCAGACAACGGTCCATCAAGCCCAGTAGCCTCTCCTCACGGTGGCCAATCCAGGTCACTTGTACCTGTCCAAAACCCAAGGAGTAGCAACATTCCATGCTACTGATCCAGGGCAAGCAGTGGCTTTCCCCATATCTTTCTCAATAACAGATTATAGATTTTTCCTCCAGGAAATTGTCCAAACCTTTCTTAAAACAAGCTATGCTATCAGCTCTTACCACAACCTTTGGCAATGCGTTCCAGAGCTTAACTATTCTCTGAGTTAAACTTTTTTTTCCTTCTATTGGTTTTAAAAATATTTCCCTATAACTACTTTTAAAACCAATAGGAGGAAATATTTTTTCACTCAGAGAAGGAAGAATAAGCAGAAAACATTTGTGCTGCTCCTTTTCTTCTACCTCCTCTCCTGTTTTCTGCATGCCACTGAACAGGAGGGGCTGAAACTGTAAGTAGAAGGCTCTTTTCTGCTGCCCAAAATTTCAGGCTTGCCAATAGAGTTAGGCTTGCACCTATGCCTGGACCCAGGGACTTTGTACTCATGTGATATACCTCGTATAGCCATTTGGAAACATACACTGCACAGATATTACAGGCTATAAATCCTTTTTTATCTTGCAAGTTACCTTCTGTACCTGCTATTTTTACAGGGCTGTGTATTTTGCTGGTGTAATCTTCAGTAGACCTGTTAGAGACCTTATTGCATTGTGCTTCTTCCAGTTTGGCTGTGGCTGCCATCCCCGAAGGCCTACCTATCGTTGTCACAGTCACATTGGCTCTGGGTGTCATGCGGATGGCCAAAAAGAGAGTAATTGTAAAAAAACTCCCAATTGTGGAAACATTAGGTAAGACTTGGGGGTAAACAGGTGTGATCAACAGATCTGCATCCAGAGGTTGATGCAGAAAGGTGCACATTATAGCTGTGGAATGCATGGCTTCTAACGTGAGTATCCCGCAAAACGTTACTATCAAGATGCAATAATCAATGAGCATGCAAATTTACTGCTTTGTTAAAGTGTGTACTATCAAGAAAAAAACTGGGTACACTGTTGCATTAATCTATACTCTTTGCTAAAATGTCCCTGTCAGTATGTGAGTATGGATTAACACACTGATAGGAACAGAATACGTAAAAAGGGTCATTGAGTCTACACTCTGCATCCCTCTCCTCTCCCCCCTCATAACACCACAAAAATTACAAACAGCCCTGGTATTCCAGCAGCCCCTCTCAAGACTCCCCTCCTTGACCTATGAAACATCCTAAGCTAGAAATGCAGCCTGTGTGATATAACACCTGGCAATTCTGCCCTGCCCACTGTGTCTCAAAAAAGCAGATAAGACAATGAATGGTGTACAATTTTGGTGGCCTTACCTCCCTTGCACTCTATAGGGTTGCACTGCATGCACATAGGTTGCTATGGCCCTGGTCATGTAGTCTCTGGTAATCTAGTGTAGTCGTCCTCCCTCCCCCCGACCCTTCTGATGCACTCCTCCTCATATCTGACAGTAAATTTCTCACATTTTGCTTGCATTAAAATCATCTGTTTATTCCTCTGCATTGCGGCATAATAACAGCGTCACTTCCATTTAAATATACTGTGCACCAGTATCTACTGCCCAAGTTAATATCTGCACTGAACCTCTTTCTACATCATGCAGCCAGTAACATGCATATAGACCTTGTGATAAGCATGCATGTCTACCTTCAGTAGCTGTCTTGATCTGACCCCCAGTGGGCTGGTGGCAAAATGGAGGAGTGCTTTCCTATAGACCCACCAGACCAGTCCAAGGTGGTGCTTTCGTCTAAGGTACTATGGTCTTTGGAAGCACAGGACCTGCAAGCTATAATGATATAAGGTCCTGTGCTTCCAGACGGATTTCCTAGGGCATCAGGCCACTCAGTGGTATAAATTAATATCTGATTTTATGAATTAGAAACCAAAAACTAGTTTTAGAGACATTTAGAGCATTGAGATAAAGAGATAAAGCAGCAAATTTCTGCTACTCAATGGCCACGAATTTGGACTTGGAGGATGAGATATACAGCGTTAGCATCTATGAGACAAACATGGTTTTTCTTGTTACATAGAACTTTTTGGACCCCTGATCGTTTACAAAAATTGGATAGTTCTAAATCTAATAGATGCTGGCACTGTCATCTTGATATAGGAACACTGGATCATCTGCTGTTTGGGGACAAATTAATGCTATACTTGAGTCATCAATTCCATTGACATATGAGGTAGTCATATGTGGGATGATATTACATCTGAAGCCCTCATTGGACAGATATAAAGGTCGGCTTTTCATTATTATGACTAGGATCGCCATGCAAATGGTTACTCTCAATTGGAAGAACTGAGATCACCTTAACTTTACTTTTTGGTGGGCAAATTTATGTTTAAATTATAGGTATGAAAAGATGAATGTGGATATTGCTGGGGCATACTAAGAGATTCAAGTTAATTTGGGACCCATTGACATCTTTTTTGGATTCATTATAGTTGTCTTTTCCTTTATTTCTGTTGGTATAATACACAAACACCCAGGGGGAGGGAGGGTGGGAGGGGGGTATTTCTTTTGTATGGTTTTATTCCCTTATGAAAATGGTGGGTGGGTTTTTTAATGTTATATGGATTCTGATTGATTATAAGTGCATATAGGATTACTATTATTTGTATAGATATTGTATTGCATTTTTGTTAGCTTTAGAAACTCAATAAAGATTTATTTAAAAAAAAAAAAAAAAGGTACTATGGTCTCAAGTTGTTTCAATGGTGTATTTATTAGGGAACTGTAATACTAAAACAGATGTGTCCATAAGGCACATCTGATGATCCGCTTTCTTCCAGGATATGCAAAGTATAGGTATGAACTAAGGAAACATTATAACCCCTCTCTAAGGTCAAATTTTTCTAATGCAACAAATTCCTTCAGCCTCTCCAAAAAATGTAAAGCAAAACAGCTTTAGAAGGTGTTCAAATGAGGGGGCGATTCAAGATGGTGGCATGCACCTGATGCTCTGAGCAGAACCGTTGGCGTTTGCTCTGTATTTAGGCTTGGTACCTGATGCTGCATACTAAGAGGAAAGAGGTCATGTGGGCTGCTCCTTCTGCAACTCCCCATTGTGGCCCTGACCCAGCTAAAGGTCAGGGCCACTACACTACACTGCCAGGACCCTTTCACAAGCGGAAGTTGAAATCTCTGCTTTATGGGTGGCTAAAGGAAAGCCTACCTCTTTAGGGTATGATGCAACCCTTTTGCCTCCAGTGCATAAAGTTCCACATGTCAGGCGATCACATTAACGGTGTATGCGGAGGCATATGCTGCAAAAGTCACTGCATTGGAGCTTCCCAAGGAGGGCGGTGTGCCAGATTGCAGAACACTTTGGAGTGTTATCGAAGGAGCAGAGTAGAATAGTCTCATGGTGGTTACCCTTGAAGTCTTGGAAAGCTTTGCAGAAATTGACTTCTATTATGACCAGATCTACAGGAGAAGTAACTGCTTTGGTGAATGAGGTAGATGAATTGGCCAAATCTGTACAGATGGTTAAAATGGACACCTCAAGTAAAATCAAGCAGGTTCTTGGAGATCTTATAGGTCTGGACACAAGTTAGCTGCTGTGAAGAATCAACTATTTGTTTTGTTTTAAGTTTTTTTATTCATTTTTCATATAACAACAAGTGTATCACATAAATTTATACAATTTCATTGAGTATACACTTGATATTCCTTCATGCATCACTGTAAATACAACGTATCATTATATAATCCTTTACTATAATATTGAAAAAGTATATAGTACTTAATTATACCAACTATTACTCAAATTATAAACCCAACCTCTCCCCTTCCTTTGAAAATTGCATACAATACAACAAAATATAATGATAAATTATTTATATTATGAGATGAATAAAATAAAACCACCCACATCCCCTCTTATCAAATATCTTATTTGTGAAGAATCAACTATTAATTCATGGGAAGATTGAGCAGATGGAGAATATTTTTTTTTTTTTTTTTTAAATATCTTTATTCGTTTTTACATTATGCAAACAAGTGTACAATAATTCAAGTCATACTATACATTCTTCACTTGAAACTCTACATTCATTTTATACCATAAACTATCTCCCCTCCCTCCCTTTCCATATATTACCCCTCATAATGTCATAAAACCCACCCATCCCTCCTCCCCCCTACATATATTTAATGGGGATAAATATAATTATTTATTTATTATAATACTCAATTAATGGTCTCCACACCTCTTTAAATTTCTTATAATAACCTCTCTTGATTGCCAATGTTTTTTCCATTTCATACACCTGACAAACCGAACTCCACCAGAAACAATAATTCAATCCTCTATAGTCTTTCCAGTTATGTGTTATATGTTGGATGGCAACTCCTGTTAAAATCATTAACAGTTTGTTATTATTCGATGAAATTTGACTTTTGGCCCTCATAGACATTCCAAACAAAACTGTGTCATATGATAGGGCCACAGGATTCTCTAACATACAATTTATTTGACCCCAGATCAATTTCCAAAAATTATTAATAAAAGGACAATAAAATAATAAATGATCTAGAGTTCCAGCCTCAAGATGACAATGCCAACATCTATTAGACTTAGAGCAATCCAATTTTTGTAAGCGAACAGGGGTCCAGAGTGCTCTATGCAACAGGAAAAACCATGTTTGCCTCATAGACGCAGACATTGTACATCTTATCCTCCAAGACCAAATACGTGGCCATTGAGATGCATTAATTTGATGCTTAATCTCAATGCTCCAAATATCTCTAAGTACAGTCCTTGGTTTTTTATTTAAATATCCAGATAATGTTTTATACCACTGTGCGGCCTGGTGACCCATAAAATCTGCCTGGAAGCATAAGAATTCTAGAGTAAAATGAGTATTTAAAGACTTCCATTCAGGGAACCCTGCCTGATAGCCTGCTTCAATTGCAACCACTTATAACTTTGTTTTTTATTAAGTCCAAATTTATGTTGCAATTGTGAAAACTCCAGCAGCTTACCATCATTAATAACATCATCTAAAGTACGTATTCCTGCTTCAATCCAATCCTTCCAGACAATCATAAAACCGCCTATTTGTATCTTGGAGTTCAGCCATATATTTTGACAAGTAGATTTTTGAATAGTAATAGGAGTTAAGTTGTTTACATACTTTAATGTTGTCCATGTGTCCATTAATATCCTATTGGTTTTCCTTATTCTAGGCATTTTAATGCTAAGCAGATGACGAAGCCTGATAGGAGACATGAGCTGCCACTCCAACCATAACCAATCTGGAAGCTTCTCCATGAGTTCTGGGAGGACCCAATACATACCTTGGCGCAATATATAGGATTGATGAAACCTATAAAAATTTGGAAAATTTACCCCTCCCTCCTCAATTGATTTTTGTAAAGTCACTAGAGCAATTCTTACAGCTTTACCCAGCCAAATAAATTTACTAAGAATATTATTTAACTTTTTGTAAAAAGACCCCTGAAAAAAAACTGGTATCATTCCCATTTGATAACAAACCACAGGCAATATCATCATTTTGACAGTTTGAACTCTTCCCCACCAAGATAAATGTAAAGGATTCCATTGCTCACATAACTCTGTTACTTTTTGCAATAAACTTTTTTCATTCATTATAATTGTCTCATCAAGCGTGTATTTTATCCATATACCTAAGTATTTTATTCCTTCTTCTTTCCAAATAAAAGGTAATGAGTCAAATAATCCTTTTGTGCAATGCACATTTAAAGGAAGAACTTCTGATTTAGTCCAATTTATTTTATATCCTGAAAACTTTCCAAATCTTTCAATCAAAACCAATAAATTTGGAATGGTTGTTTCCGGATTCCTCAAATGAAGTAATATATCATCCGCATATGCAGAAACTTTATATTCTTTATCTTTATGCGGTATACCCTGTATCTCCTCCTCTTGTTGAATAGCTAATAATAAGGGTTCAAGCACTATATCAAAAAGTAAAGGAGACAAAGGACATCCCTGTCTAACTCCCCTTTGCAATTTAAAACAATCAGAAAAATTATTATTGATATATAATCTAGCAACAGGAGAGCTATACAGAGTTTTAATCATTTGTATAAATCCCGAACCAATACCAAACCACTCCATGGCCTGATACATAAATGCCCATTCCACACGATCAAAAGCTTTCTCTGCATCTAGAGACACAGAAAAAGCCGGATCTCCAATTTCTTTTGTTAAATATAACATTTGCAATGCCAATCTGGTGTTATTAGAAGAGTGTCTCTGAGCAACAAACCCTGTTTGATGCATACCAACTATGTGAGGAAGAGCTTTTGCCAAACGTGTAGCCAAAAGTTTGGCTAATAATTTACCATCTACATTTATCAATGAAATAGGCCTGTAATTTGAAACCAACATGGGATCTTTATTTGGCTTCGGCAAAACAATAGTTAATGATTCTGCCATAGTGCCTGATATACAACCTTTCTTTAGTTGATTCTGATATAAATTTAATAAATGAGGTAAAAGAGTATTTTGAAATGCTTTATAAAACTCTACCGTAAAACCATCACCACCTGGAGCGGTCCCTACTCTAAGAGATTTCAATGCTGTTTGTAATTCTTGTAAAGATATTGGATTTTCCAAACTTCTTTTTATATGATCAGGAATCTTCGGACCTTCAATATTATTTAAAAACACTATACCATCTTTTTCTTTATTTAAATAAGACTCAGAAGAATACAGGTTTTTATAATAATTTAAAAACTGTTTTAAAATAGGACCAATCTGAAAATGAGTTTCACCTTTTTCATCTTTTATTGCATTCAATTTCATCTTTCTTTTTTTCACTTTAAGATAATTAGCCAATAATCTTCCCGCCTTATTTGAACTACCATAATACAAAGCTTGCTGACACATAATATTTTTTTAGCCAAATTAGAAGAAATCTCATTATATTTATATTTTGCTTTTAATAAAGTTTGCAACGTAGAATTCTCCCACTTATTAATCAATTTTAATTCTAAATCTTTTATTTCGTGTTCCAGTTCCGTAAATTGCTTATTTAATTGTTTTTTAGAATAAGCTGAAAATGATATAATTTGCCCTCTCATCGTTGCTTTAAAAGCATCCCATATTATTTCTGTAGATATTTCCTCTGTAATATTATTTTGAAAATATTCATCCATTTTTAATTGAAATTCTTCACAAAATTTTGGATATGCAAGCAATGCATTATTAAATCTCCATACAGGCCTACCATTATCCGGGTCATTAAAATTTAAAGAAATCCACACTCCTCCATGATCTGATAAAATTATTGGTTCTATAGAGGCTTGTGTAACATCTTGTATTAGCCCATCAGAAACAAGAATATAATCAATTCTAGAAAAAGATTTATGAACATGTGAATAAAACGAAAAATCTCGATCATTAAAATGAAGAATTCTCCATATATCTTTTAAATTGCAAGAATTTATAAAATTATCCAACCCTAAAGATTTTAAAATTTTACTAGGTTTTTTATCCAATAAAGGGTCCACAACAGCATTAAAATCTCCTGCTACTATCAAATTATTAGCAGCCAGTGGTAAAATTATTGGTTGTAGAGTTTTAAAATATTCAATTTGATTCGAATTAGGTACGTACACATTAAATAGCGCCACAGTATTATTGCCCATACTCATGTTCACATGCACCCATCTTCCTAATTTATCTGCTTTCACCATATTAAATCCTGCTGAACATTTTTTATTTATTAAAATTGCTACCCCAGCTTTTTTCCCCACTGCCGGTGCAAAAAAGCAATCTCTCACCCAATTACCAATTAGCTTTTTTGATTCATCTCCATTAAGGTGAGTCTCCTGTATGAAATAGACATCCGCATTTTGTTTTTTTAAATATAGCAATACTTTTTTCCTTTTTATCGGGTGGTTGAGACCATTAACATTTATTGAAAAAATTTTTAAAGTCATTATATCAAATCAAAACAATAATCAATAATATTCTTCACATCAATATTATAACCTCTTTTCCCCTTTTTAAAATTATTATTAGAACCCATCCCCTCCCCTATACCCCTTCCCATATTCTTAATCCCCTCCCCCTCCCATCCCTCCCTTAAATTACTTGCCAACTTTGAAACGCACACCTTGACTAGGCAATAGATAAACTCCCCACAAGCTATATTTATAATTTTAAAACCATTAGCCAGATCATTATCATATTAAAATGAATATCATTTTATCACACAAGACTTCTTTATCAAGGATTACCTCTTTTTTTTTTTTTTTCCCCTTTCCTTTCCCCCATCTCTCATGAACCCTCCCTTCTCTACTCACTCATTTCCATTAAGATATTATTGAAATACATAAATAATCACACCAAATTTTAAAATTACATTCATCCAAACCACATCCATCTTTCATGTCAGATTACATCACATTTCCTCAAGTTAAATATCACTTTTAAATATTATTAAATATATAATGGAAATCTTTTTTCCTAACTTTTCCTATTCAAAAAGTCAATAAATTCCCCAAAACAACAATTTTTATCCCTTTAACATAACCCTCCTAACATTCCATACCCATTTCCACACTAGCATATTTGCTACCCTTTTAATTTCCACTCCATTCACAACATTCTCTTATATCATATGCTTTATATTATAACATCCAAACTTTCCTACATCCTTCGCTTTTACCAAAATTTCTAATTAATTTTTTTTTTTTTTTAATCTCCTCGTATATCCACCATTATTTATATTAAGTTCAGACTAATTTTTATCCCAAACGACTCTTGTTGCATTAATAGATTTGCAATTTTAAAACTATAGTCCATACATAACAACAAATTTCCTTTTCTTGTAATAAGATGCTATATGTCTCATAAAGTCTCATTTCAAATCTCCTCTTGCTTGCAGATCCATATCAAATTCTATCCTCTCACACTACTGTTTATACATTCTCAGTCTCATCTTTTGATCCACCTTAAATCTCCTTTCCAATTGTTTTGCATAAAGATTTACAATGATCACAATTTCAAACTTGTGGTGCCAATCATAGATCCTTCACATTCTACATATACAAACCCTGTTCCTTTTTTTTTTTTTTTTTTTTTTTTGACCATCGTAGCTCTGTCATTTTTATTTTAAGGTCAGGCCAACTATATACCAGAACCATCTTCAAAAAATCCTCTGCTGCATTTAGAGAATTTCCATTACAATGTCTTATTCCATATATCACAGCTGACTTCCCCTTTTATGCAAATGAAAATTGTAAGGCTTACAAAGTCACAGTCTAACTCTCATCTTGCTTGCAGATCCATTCTATTTAATGTCCTCTTGCTTGTAGTTTATATCTTCTCAATACTATTTAGAACTTATTTCCTTCAATCTGTTTTGCACAATCCTCTATCGTTTCTCTGTCTGTCTGTCCAAACAGCAAGTCAGTACAATCCATCTTATTAACCTCTGTCCTTTAAAAGGTCTGTAATATTGCATCTCTTATACTCTTGCAGGCTACATTCCATTTGCCTCATGACAAGATAGAATGTGGAATGTATTTGAAATCCAACTGCAGCCATGCCTTCAGAATCCTATTAACTCTTTTTTTTTCTTTTTTCTTCCTTTAACATAGAAATTTCTAAACAAAAATAAACATTTCAACCAAGAACACAAATACTTCCATCCAAGTCTCTATTAAGTAGCCATTGGTGATTCACACTGCTCCAAAAACTCCTTAAGTTTATCTGCAGTATCAAAATTCAAAGTTTTATTTTTATAAGTGACCCGCATAGTTGCCGGGTATATGAGCCCATATCTAGCTCCCAGACTTCTCAGCTGTGGTCTCAGGTCTAATAGCTGCTTTCTCTTTTGTGCCGTTGCTCTGGCAAAGTCAGGCACTATGTAAATCTTTGAATCCTGACACTTTAAGTTTTTATTATCTTTAGCTAATTTAATTATTTCAGCTACCTGTTGATATCTAAGTAGCTTAAAGATCAGTGGACGTGGTCCTTTTTGGCTGTTTGATAATCTCGTTGGGACCCTGTGTGCACGTTCTATTTCCAATGGAAACTTGTTTTGCATCGGGAGCACCTTGGGCAAAAAATTAATCAAAAATCCAATCGGATCCGACTTTTCAATTCCCTCCGGGACCCCAAGCACCCTTAAATTGCTCCTTCGTTCCCTATTGGACAAATCTTCCAGCTCCCTTTTCAGTGCTTCAATTTCCTTACTGTGTTCCATGTGCTTTATACTTTCCTCCTCACACTTTTCCACTCTTTTCTCAATTTGATCCACTTTCAATTCCATTGCTTGCAGTTTATTTGATAAACATACCACCTCTTCTTTCACTTCTTTTATATTTTTAGCGCATTCCAATACTATTTCCTTTACCGCCTGTATTTCCTTCATTATGTCTTTATTTTCTACATCCTCCGGCGGCAACGGAACTGACATCGGTGAAGCCGTATCAAGTTTCGATCGCTTCCCGCTTCCTGAGCTGCTCCCCGCCGCCAAATTTTTGTTTTGCTTTCCCGAAGCCATTATCCACCTCTACCTCACTTTTCAGAGTGAAATTTGAATTTTTTCTGGCTATGATCTCTGTCAAATAGCTTGTCTTCACAGAGCAACTCCACTACCCAGCCATTTAGTTCCGCTCCAAAGCCACGCCCCTTCAGATGGAGAATATTAATAGATTATTGAATTTACTTTTATTGAATTTTCCAAGACTCCCCTGGGATATCACCTATGAATCTTTTTTAAGACATATATGATAGATACTTTGCAGTTTACCTCTGAAGCAGTTTCTCCTTTACGTAAGATTTATATTATCTACCTGTTTGCTCAAGAAAGACCCATGGGGATATGGAAAGAGTGTGTCCTGATATACTAAATGAAAATAATATTTCAGCAATTCTCAAAGAATCCGTAATAGAGAATACTGAATGAGCCATCCGGTGGCAGGAAGGAGTGGGCATTTCTCCTGCCTTTTTTTTTCTTCCCCAGGAGGAAGGGAGGAGGGTAGGGGATGGTTTGGGTTTTGTTTTGGGTTTTTTGAGGGGGAGCTCCATTGGCAGGACTGTGTGGGCATCCCTCCTGCCAGTTTTGCTTTCTAGCCTCCTAGGGAAACAAAGAATTACAACTAGGCAAATCACAGTGATACAGCCGTTGGCTAGTTTGAAAATTTCCCATGTGACTTGCTGACATCACTGTCTGTTGTGGTAGAGGTGAAGTACACAACCCCTGAGGAAGCTTTAAGCAAAACGGATAGGCCTCCATTGTGGCCATTTAAGATAAGTGTTCTTTTGCTTTGGGGCTGTTCTTAAAGAATTATCTTACAGCCTTTTGAAGTTTGCTTATAATATTGTAACGTTCTTATACTCCATAAACAAAAGTTTAAAAAAATAAAATATGAAGAGTGTGTTTGATTTTTATTGCAGGATGCTGCAATGTCATTTGTTCAGATAAGACAGGCACGCTGACTGCAAATGAGATGACAGTAACCCAGTTGACAACCTCAGATGGATTCCATGCAGAGGTATCCTGCCTCAGCTCTTATCATAAACAATTCATGCTGTACTGAGGTTCATAGTGGCATGATGCTTTGTTACCGTGAGCATATTGTAAATAATAATAATTTATTTCTTATATACCGCTATACTGTGGGTGTTTATCTCTTTGTGCAGGTGAGTGGCGTTGGGTACAGCGGGAAAGGCAGTGTATATCTGAGTCACTCTGAAGAAGTATTAAAGGAATTTTCAAATATCTCTGTTGGAAAACTGGTGGAGGTGAGCATAAGATATATTTCTGAGATTCCTGAAACATTTAAAGTTATATCGAATTCAGATTCACAGAGATCTGCAACATTGATAGGTTGGGGGTTTTGTACTATATACATTTTTTTTTTCTCTTGCCTACTTATCTCCTGCTCCTTTAGGCTTCTAGCCACAGCCATAACTAGGCATCTTGGTGCCTGGGGTAGGCAGCATATTTATATTTCTCTTCTACCACTCTAGTGCCCTCACATTTCTCCTTCCATGCTTGTCCTTAGTCCTTTTCACTGTTTCCTCCCCCCCTCCCAACAGACACACAAGCTGAATAGTAGGAAACAATCTATACTTTTAGCTTTTTCATTTGCTACTAACCGATGTTTGCATTTCAGTAATTTTTGAGAGACTGTTGAAAGCCCAGGATGAACTAATGATGAGGAGATGAACACAAAATGACACCAATAATGCAAAAAAAAGATGATGGTACATTTAACATACCATTATTTTGCCATACTAGCGTCATATTGTGTTCATCTCCTCATCATTAGCCTGGTGCAGGAAGTCCAAGATGAACTATCTTGTTGATCACTCCTGACACCATGAGCCTTCCTTTTCAGTTACCCATGCATTTTTTTCCCATACTGTGTACCACTTTCCTGACTCACTTGGCCCAGTCATTGCTGCTGCCAGGGTTGAGTGTCAGTACCTCTCCTCCTCTCCACTCCCACACATACCTCATCTTGTTTTCCCTGAGCTTGGGGCCATGTCTGGAAGGCCTCCCAAGCATGTTGAGATGTTAATGTGATGACATTGTGTGCATGCGTGCGATGTCATCATGTGCTTAGAGGCCCTCCAGACAAGGCTCCGAGCTCAGGGAAAATGAGACTAGGTTCGAGTGGAACGGGGTTGTGGATGTGCCACAGAAAAAATATTTGCTCCATTAGTGTGCTGGAGCAAAAAAAATTTGCGGGACACTGGGTTAGATGGAACACTACCTTGAAACTGAACGCTGTAATGCCACTCTTGGCCAGCAGAGGTTACATAACTGCTATCTCATCACAATGCTCCCATTCCCATAAAATAAGATACCAGACAGTGCATAGTGCAGTCACCAGAACACAGTGGACCCTGCCCTAAAATATGCCCTTTGCATTCATTTTCTATGTTTGATTTGTCACATTAATGTTTGGATATTGTTTTAATCATTGCTACAGGGGTGACCTAACTTGAAGCACAAATCAGCCATTTGTTTATAGGTGAGGAAAGCCAGGCCAGAGCAAATGACGATCAAGTGCCTGTTCTTTCTGCCTCAGTGTTTGTGGTGTTGCCTTTAGTAGCTATAATCTTACCAGTATTCCTCTCTTCAGGTTCAAAAGACATATGAGTCTTGGACTAGTAGGCTATTCACCTCTAATTGCGAGTTATGTAAAAGGCATTATCTCATTTTTCAGCTGTGTTGTTGCTCCTCAGTTTCTCCTTCTACTTGCGAGTTGAAGGTGTCTTTCTGATCTGCTCTCATTTTGGTTTGTTATTTTCAGGGGACTAATTTTGAGGCTTCTCAGTATTTCAGAGGTTCCCAGTTTTCTTGGAACAGCTCTGCCTGGGAGAAAATGGATTTTCATGGTTAGAAGTCTGTATCTGGGAGGGCAACCCTTTTATTGGGCACCTACCTAGCCAGCCTGTTCTAATAATTTTGGTGGCTTGTGGGACCATTCCCCTGGTAGCAAGGCTCGCTCCTGGTTGTTACTGGAGCTTGAGCACAGGCGGTATGATCATGTCGATCCTGAGGACTTTATCGGGTGCTGGTTGCGTTTCCCCCAATGAAATTTGAGGAGCTATGGGGGTCCGGAGTCTCAGACTAACAGTCTTAACTGGCAGCCAGAAGAAACAAGCATTTGGAACTATATTTACATGCTTGTCTGAGGCAGTATTTTTCTCCATCTTCAGCTACTGTTTCAGCTGAAGCACGCACAGCATCAACAGAGCTGTGAGTACTGACCGTTGTAGTCTGTGGGAGACATTGGGTATCTTTAATTGTATTGGGGAGGGGTTCCTGGGTCCCCTACCTCCAAAAACCCGTTTCCTGAATTTTTTGAACATTTATTTAGCTCTCCTGGACTGTTTTTTTTTGGGGAGGGGGTTTTGTGCTAAAATGCTGCCACGGTGGCCATTTTGGATTTTTCTTTTTTTTTTTTTTCCAAAATCTTTATTCATTTTAACATATACATCAAGTATACATTAAAATATGAACACAACATATTACATTATCACTTGATAATTCCATAACAATATATACCTAAAAGATTTATATCCCACCCCCATCTCATATCTATACATGAATAATATAATTCCTATGTATATTAATCAATTAAATTATGCACATATATATTAAATTATCATAACCCACCCATCCCCCATCCCAAAGTGTCAGAACTCAAAAATATCAATAGTGCCTGATTTTGCAAGAGTGACAGCTCAAAAAAGAAAGCTGTTACTGGAAATGCATCCGCAGTTAAAAGCTTTGGGATTTTTCGATCTAATTTTAAAAGCCTCCATCTTCCTTTAAAAAAAACCCTCGATTTTGATTAAAATCATTAGAGGTGGACTCAAGCTGTTTTACCCCTGATTCATGCCAAATTAAAATCATTAGAGGTGGACTCCTCAAACTGTTTTACCCCTGATTCATGCCAGCTGAGGAGTATCCGTGTTCCATATGCCGCAGGACACATGAGGGAGGGTTGGGAGTGCTGGGCTTAGCCACCTCTAGTCTCTATACGGTACCTCTCTGCTCCCCATCTCTGCTCATCATCTGATAGCCTTCACAATTACTCACCCTCCCCATCAGTCGTCAGCCAGAATTCATAAAAAAGATGTGTTTGTCTCTATTTACTCCTTAAAGCTTAATAAGGCTTAAGAACATAAGCAGTGTCTCTGCTGGGTCAGACCAGAGGTCCATCATGCCCAGCAGTCCGCTCACGCGGCAGCCCATCAGGTCCCGGACCTGTATAGTAACCCTCTATCTATACCCTTCTATCCCCTTTTCCTTCAGAAAATTGTCCAATCCCTTCTTGAACTTCAATACCGTACCCTGTCCTATCACGCCCTCTGGAAGTGCATTCCAGGTATCTACCACCCGTTGGGTGAAAAAGAACTTCCTAGCATTGGTTCTAAATCTTCCCCTTTTAATTTTTCCGAATGCCCTTTTGTTCTTGTAGTTGTTGAAAGTTTGAAGACACTAAGTTTTGATAAGTATTTATACTAAACATTATTTTAAAAAACACTACTTATGAGGAGGTGGGTATGTAAAGCTCATGGCAATGAGAGGATAACTGAGTGACACTTCTGAAGTCTTGTTTAAAAATCGTAAGAACTTTCCTTTGAATATAATATATAATAACTAGTCTTATAGCCCGTTACATTAACGGGTGCTAGAATATATGTGTGTGTGTCTGTCTTTATTTATTTCTGTCTCTCTCCTTAGCCGCTTTCTTTCTTTCTGTCTTTCTTTTTCCTTGGCTGTCCATCACCACCCCTTGCCTGCTCCCCCTGTCTATTCTCCCTTCCTTTTACCTCCCCTGTGTCCACCACCACCCCTTCACTGCTCTCCTTATGCAGCAGCAGCCCTTCTCCCTTTGTTTACCTTCCCCCCCTGTCCAGCAGCACCTCTTTCCTTCTCCCCCTGTCCAACATCAGGCCTCCGTTCCTTTTTCTTCACCCCCCGCCTGTCCATCAGCACCTCTTTCCTTTTCCCCCTGTCCAGCAGTAGGCGTCCCTTCCTTTTTCTCCCTCCCTTCCTCCTTCTTAACCCTATGATACACTTACCTTGCTCTGCCCCTGATCAGAGGTCCCGACAGCCGCCCAGTTGCACCCATTGGAAAAGTTCCCTCTGCCGCATCCCGCACCCCTCCTGACGCGACTCCCGCTGTCTTTCTTTCTGTCTGTCTCTGTCCCTGGCCCCCTTTGTCTGTCTTTTTGTGTATCTCCCTGCCCCTGTGTCTTTCTTCTTTTCTTTCTGTCTCCCTTCCTCCCTCTGTCTGTCTGTCCAAAGCAGCATTCCCTCCCCCCACACCAGTTCCCTGTGCACCTGCCCCTGTGTCTTTCTTCTTTTCTTTCTGTCTCCCTTCTTCCCTCTGTCTGTCTGTCCAAAGCAGCATTCCCTCCCCCTCCATTTCCCACCCCCCACACCAATTCCCTGTGCATTAGCATTTCCTCTACCCCCCTTTCCCTTCCCGCGGTCCCGACTACACATGGCGATTCAACTACACCCGGCTCTTAAACTGACCCGAGGCCTTTGCCGCCCCCCCCCTTCCCTTCCCGCGGGCCCGACTACACATGGAGATTCAAGCAGCGTGTGCAGCAGTCTTCACACGCTGCTTCGGGTCCTTCTACTGCCCTGATTTACTCTGGCACGTCCCTGATGACATCATCAGAGTCGCGGCAAAGCAAATCAGGGCAGTAGAAGGGCCCGAAGCAGCGTGTGAAGACTGCTGCACATGCTGCTTGAATCGCCGGGTAGGTAGTCGGGCCCGCGGGAAGGGAAGGGGGGGCGGCAAAGGACTCGGGTCAGTTTAAGAGCTGGGGCAGAAAGTTGCTGGGCTCCTTGGTGGGGGCGCTGAGCGGCCGCAATCCCTCTCCTCCGAGACATCCCCGCCCCGCCCCGCCCGGCCGCTGGAGGAATGGAGATCGTCGGCTGGCTGCGGTCCCGGCTTGTGGAGGCATCTGCGGCTGGTGATGTAAGCGCGCATGCGCATTCCTACCTAAGGTGCCCTACATCTCACGGAAAACGGACGCATACAGGTGGGAGTGCGCATGCGCGGCTTACCGTTTTATTATATTAGATAATTTACTAAAAATTTGTAATGTATAGTATCCTGAGAAAAAGTAGTCATCTGAAACTAAACATGTCCAAGACTGAGCTGCTCCTCTTTCCTCCTAAACCCTCTGCTCCTCCTCTTCTGTTCTCCATCTCGGTAAATAATACTGTCATCATTCCAGTCTCCTCTGCTTGCAACCTTGGAGTCGTCTTCAATTCCGACCTCTCATTTTCTATGCACATCCAACAAACTGCTAAGACCTGTCACTTCTATCTCTACAACATCATCCCTTCCTCTCTGAGCATACCCAGACCCTTGTCCACACTCTTGTAACCTCATGCTTAGATTACTGCAATCTACTTCTAACTAGTCTCCCTCGGTGCCACCTCTCTCCTCCTGCAATCTGTGCAAAACTCTGCTGCACAACTCGTCTACCAAGCTTGCTACACTCATGTCACCTCTCTCCTTAAATCACTTCACTAGCTTCCTATCCACTTTCACATACAGTTCAAGCTCCTATTTCTGTGTTCATTCTGCTAACCCCTCAATATCTCTCCTTATATACCTCCCAGAGAACTCTGTTCCTCAGATAAGCTGCTCTTAGCTGTACACTTCTTCTCCATTGCCAATTCCAGACTTCGTTCCTTTCATCTAGCTGCCCCCTATGCCTGAAATAAATTACCCGTTTGTCCGCCAAGCCCCTTCCCTTTCCTTGTTTAAAAGCAGACTGAAAGCCCACCTTTTTGATATAGCCTTCAATCCATAACCCTACCCCCCACTGCCCACCAACTCAGCCAGCAGATTAACCGCTCCCCTTAACCATATCCATGACATCCTGTTTGTTGTCTGTTTTAGATTGTAAGCTTTTTTGAGCAGGGACTGTCTTCTTTGTGACTCTGTATAGCACTGCAGGAAAGGAATTTCTGGCCTCACTGGATCTGAAGGAGGCTTGCTTGCATATTCCCATATTATCCCAGGACAAGCAGGCAGCATATTCTTGACTGATGGGTGACGGCACCGACGGAGCCCCGGTACGGACAATTTTAGAGTGATTGCACTCTAAGAACTTTAGAAAGTTCTAGCTAGGCCGCACCGCGCGTGCGCGAGTGCCTTCCCGCCCGACAGAGGCGCGCGGTCCCCAGTTTTCTTAATTCCGCGGAGCTAAGAAGACGCGTGTTTCCAACGGCTGTTGGAAGTTTTTTTCTATTTCACTTGCCTTCCCGCTCGCGCGTATTTTTCTCTTCATATTTTATTTCTTTCCTTCTTATTTACCTTTTGTGTAAAAAAGAAAGAAAAAAAAAAATTTTTATTTCTCTTTTTTTTGTCGAATCTGACCCGGCGGGGCCTGTTGGCACCATCGAAGCCTCGGACTTCGATTTTGCTACAGCAGTATTTCCCTTCATGCCCCCGTCACCGGGTTTCAAAAAGTGTCAGCGGTGTGCACGCCCTATCTCCCTTTCCGACCCACACAAGTGGTGCCTCCAGTGTCTGGGTCCGGACCATAGGGCTGAAACCTGCACCCGCTGTAGTTCTTTACAAAAAAGAACTTTAAAAAATCGACAAATTCAGCAGCGGATCCTATTCGGTACCGCTATGGAAGTTGCACCGGTATCGACGTCGACGACTTCCTCCAAATCGACTCCGACTACCTCGGCACCGCCAGATCCATCGTCGGTGTCGACTCCTGTAGGTAAGCCGGCTAAGAAGCCTTCCCCTACTGTTCTAGGCCCGCCAGTCGAGCATGCAGTGAGCCAAGTCCTGCAGACTGAGCGCCGGCCCCGTAAACGCTCCGCTCCCATTGAAGTCTCTGCCTCGTCATCGGCATCGACTTCACCCGAGCGTCGAGCGGCACCGAGCAAGAAAAAACCGGTACCGGTGCCATCGGGACCAACGTTGGATGAGCGCATTGCCTCTATCCTCCAGGTCCAGCTTAAGCAGCAACTCCAACAGTTGCTCCCGGCTCTATTGTCTCCGAACCTTCCAGTGTCGGTACCGACTGAGCCTTCGGTGCCGTCTGTCGAACAGCCTCTGTTATTGTCATCGACTGTTTCGGCACCACAAAAATCTTTGTCCATGCCTGTTCTGTCAGCAGAACCAAAACGGCGTGCTACTCCTACGGTGTCGGAACCGGTACTGTTCTCTGAACCCCGTACCGTACTACATTCCCCAGGTACCGTCTCCACTCGGTCTGGTAAATCGGTACGCAAGACTAAACATACTGATACATCGACTCCACTTTCCCAGGGCCGTTTACAATCGGTACGGGACCCTGACTTGTGGGACAATTCGGATGATCCCCTCGGTACCGAGGAGGATTACACATCTGATGAGGAGGAACCATCGGTGCAGGATACTACTGCTAAGCCAGAGCACTCCTCCTTCACAAAATTTTTAAAGGAGATGTCAGACACCCTGTCTATTCCTTTAGAGTCTGACTCTAAAAAATCCAAGGCATTTTTGGACGCCTTGGATTTTGACCAACCTCCTAAAGAGTTTTTAAAGTTACCCCTCCATGACATCTTGAGGGAAACTTTTTATAAGAATCTTGAAACTCCTTTGACAATCCCAGGAGCCCCAAGAAAACTGGAATCTCTATATAAAGTGATTCCAATCCCTGGATTTGACAAACACCAACTTCCCCATGAATCTCTGTTGGTAGAGTCAACCCTAAAGAAATCTACAGGAGCCAGTATGTATGCCTCTGTCCCTCCTGGCAGGGAAGGAAAGGCCATGGACAAATTTGGAAAGCGTCTTTACCAAAATGCCATGCTGGCCAACCGTTCAGGTAATTACGCATTCCACTTCTCGTTTTACCTGAAGCATCTCATTCAACAGGTGACCTCTTTTCAAAAGTATATTCCGGACCGTAAACTTCCTGCTTTTCAGCAATGTACCTCTAGTCTTTTGCAACTCAGGAAGTTTATGGTCCGTTCTATTTATGATACTTTTGAACTGACGTCTCGAGCTACTGCTATCTCTATAGCAATGAGAAGGTTGGCATGACTACGGGTCTCAGAACTGGACGTAAACCATCAGGACCGGCTTGCCAATGCGCCTTGCCTAGGGGATGAGCTGTTTGGGGAATCCATGGACACCACCACACAAAAGCTCTCCGCCCATGAAACTAGATGGGACACCTTGTTGAAAAACAAGAAGAAGCCTCCTCCTCCTCGTCCATTCAGGCAACAATCTTCATATCAAAGGAGGTTTTCTGCTCGACCGGCTCAGCCTCATCCTCCTCAACCTCGCAGACAGCGTCAGCAGCAGCAACAGGCTCGTCAACAACAGCAGCCTACTGTCAAACCGGCTACTCAACCTAAGTCGACACAGCCCTTTTGACTCCTTTCTCCAGGACATTGCCAGTCTTCCTCCCTCATGTCCTCTACCTCAGCCCATAGGAGGTCGACTACAAGTTTTTCTATCTCGCTGGGAAGCAATCACCTCCGACCAGTGGGTACTTACTATCATCGTCCACGGCTACTCCCTAAATTTTCAGACTCCTCCACCTCTAAGTCTGCCAAAAGAGTCTGCTTCCAACAAGGCTCAATCCCTCCTCCTCGCTCAGGAGGTTCAATCCCTCCTTCTTCTCAATGCCATCGAACCAGTTCCTCTGGACCAGCAAGGCCTGGGATTTTCAAGTTTCAAGTTTATTAAAAATTTTGATTAAACGCTAAGTCATATTTCAAAGCGTTGTACAAAGATATTTAAAATATAGTTTCAAAACAAAAGAGAAAGACAGCAATACAAACATTACCATGCAATAATGCTAGGTTAGGTTACACTCAACAATACAAGAGAAACCAGGGAAAAGGGGAATGAACTACAATATAATAAAAAAGAGGGGGAAAGGCAAAAACAAAAGGGGAGGAGTTGAATTAAAAATTAAGTAAATAAAAACCGAGAATGACTAAAAATGAAGATTAATTAATCGAATGCATCTTTAAACAAAAATGTTTTTAAATTTGTTTTAAATTTATCAAGGTTAATCTCTTCTCTTAAGTAGATTGGTAACGAGTTCCAGATTTGTGGAGCAGTAACTGAAAAGATGAATTGTCTTCTTGTATTGATGATTTTAAGTGAAGGAATTGTTAATAAGTGTTGTTCATTTGACCGTAAACTTCTTGTTGAAGAATAAGGAATTAAAGATTTGAATATAAATGCAGGTGATTTAAAGAGCATTGCTTTAAAAGTAAGAAGACAGAGTTTATAAGTTATTCTATGGGATACAGGTAACCAATGAGCATTTATGAGAAGGGGTGTTACATGGTCAAATTTTTTCTTTTTTGTTATAAGTTTAATGGAAGTATTTTGTATGATTTGGAGTCTTTTTATTTCATTTTGTGCAATCCCTTTAAATAGAGCATTGCAGTAATCAATTTTATTCCCGGTACTTTCTTGTACCCAAAAAGACCGGAGATCTCAGACCAATATTAGATCTCAGGGATCTCAACAAATGTCTGGTCAAGGAGAAGTTCAAGATGTTATCTCTTGCCACCCTATACCGTCTTCTTTCTCAGGAAGACTGGCTATGTTCCCTCGATCTCAAGGAAGCGTATACTCACATTCCAATTCATCTGATGTCAAGACAGTATCTTCGCTTTCTTGTCAATCAACATCATTACCAATACAAGGTGCTACCATTCGGCCTAGCCTCCTCGCCCAGGGTATTCACCAAGTGTCTAATTGTGGTCGCAGCTTATCTCCGCTCCCACAACTTTCAAGTCTTCCCTTACCTGGACGATTGGCTCATCAAGGCTCCTTCTCCTCAGTCCGTTCACAAAGCCACCGATCAAACCATTTACTTCCTTCGACTGTTGGGGTTCGAAATCAATCTACCCAAGTCGCACCTCATTCCAACTCAGCGACTTCAATTCATTGGAGCCATTCTGGATACTGTTCAGATGAGGGCTTTTCTTCCTCCAAACCGCCTTCACACCATCCTTCATCTCTGTCAGCAGGTGTTCCAGCAACCTTCCATCTCTGCGAATCACATGATGGTGCTCTTGGGACACATGGCCTCCACAGTACATGTCACTCCCTTCACACGTCTCCACCTGCGTACTCCTCAATGGACCCTAGCGACTCAGTGGTCACAAGCGACGGATCCTTGTTCACAACACATATCTGTGACCTCGTCTCTTCGACAGTCGCTTCTTTGGTGGTTGAAATCATCAAATCTATCCAGAGGTCTACTGTTCCATCTACCTCCTCATCAACTGGTCATCACCACGGATTCCTCCCCCTATGCATGGGGAGCTCACTTGAACGAGTTCCAAACTCAGGGGTTTTGGACCACCCAGGAAAAGAAACACCACATCAATTTCCTGGAACTCAGAGCGATGTTTTACGCCCTCAAAGCTTTCCAACATCTCCTTTTTCCTCAGGTTCTTCTCATTTGCACAGACAACCAAGTTGCAATGTATTACATCAACAAACAGGGAGGGACGGGATCCCATATCTACAGCAGTGGGACTGGTGTTGGACAATTTATTGTCCTTATCTGACTCTGGTCTTAAATCCTCTTCGATAAGGGTCCACCTTAGTGCCATTGCAGCTTTTCATGAGCCGATTCATGGAAAACCCCTCTCAGCTCATCCCTTAGTTTCAAGGTTCATGAAGGGCCTTTTCAATGTGAAACCACCTCTTAAAGCCCCTCCTGTTATATGGGATCTGAATGTGGTTCTTTCTGCGTTGATGAAGCCTCCTTTCGAGCCGTTGGCCTCAACGCATTTTAAATTTCTAACTTGGAAAGTGGTCTTTCTAATAGCTCTCACTTCTGCCAGGAGGGTCAGTGAGCTCCATGCACTGGTGGCGGATCCACCTTTCACTGTTTTTCACCATGATAAGGTCGTCCTCCGCACACATCCCAAATTCCTTCCTAAGGTTGTGTCTGAATTTCATCTTAACCAATCCATCGTTCTACCTGTTTTTTTCCCAAAGCCTCATTCTACTCCAGGTGAACAGGCTTTGCATACCTTGGATTGTAAACGTGCTCTGGCTTACTATCTTGGTCGCACCAAACCTCACAGATCATCTCCTCAACTATTTTTGTCATTTGATCCTAACAAGTTGGGTCATCCTGTATCTAAACGCACTCTGTCCAATTGGCTTGCTGCTTGCGTTTCTTTTTGTTATGCTCAGTCCGGCCTGACATTGGAAGGTTCTGTCACGGGCCACAAAATTAGAGCTATGGCAGCGTCTGTAGCTTTCCTCCGTTCCACTCCTATTGAGGAAATCTGCAAGGCTGCTACTTGGTCCTCAGTTCATACTTTTACATCTCATTATTGTCTGGATGCATTCTCCAGACGGGATGGACACTTCGGCCAATCTGTTTTACAAAATTTATTTTCATAATGGCCAACCTTCCCTCCATCCCTCTTTTTTGTTAGCTTGGAGGTCACCCATCAGTCAAGAATATGCTGCCTGCTTGTCCTGGGATAAAGCAC
The DNA here is from genome assembly GCF_902459505.1 of Geotrypetes seraphini. Classification (NCBI taxonomy): domain Eukaryota; kingdom Metazoa; phylum Chordata; class Amphibia; order Gymnophiona; family Dermophiidae; genus Geotrypetes; species Geotrypetes seraphini. Next base: position 18,493,314 of record NC_047087.1, on the reverse strand, counting down.
AGTTACTTACCGTAACAGGTGTTATCCAGGGACAGCAGGCAGATATTCTTGCGTCCCTCCCACCTCCCCGGGTTGGCTTCTTAGCTGGCTTATCCTAACTGGGGACCGCGCGCCTCTGTCGGGCGGGAAGGCACTCGCGCACGCGCGGTGCGGCCTAGCTAGAACTTTCTAAAGTTCTTAGAGTGCAATCACTCTAAAATTGTCCGTACCGGGGCTCCGTCGGTGCCGTCACCCATCAGTCAAGAATATCTGCCTGCTGTCCCTGGATAACACCTGTTACGGTAAGTAACTGTGCTTTTCCGTCTGTTAGCACTATAGAAATAATTATTAGTAGTAGTAGGTGGCTCATTTTGGAAAAAAAATCCCTCCGGGAGTTCTCGGATAGTGACTCAGAATCTTCGGCAAAGCACAGATGTGCAGATGCCTCTGGGCCCACGAGGAGACAAAGGGAGTCCCTGCAGATGTCCTCAGGGCATACTATTTAGGGCTTTACCCCTGATTTTATTAGACTTATGTTCAAAGCCTATATGGAGTTTTGGGGTCTGAGGCCACACCAGTTGTTGCGCACAAGGGTTTTCCCCTCACAGAGCACGGTCCACTGGGATGACGGGGGATCAGAATCAAAATGAATCTGCATTTTTGGAGGATTCATGGTCTCAGGCAGGGGCACCAGTCAGGAGTCTATGGTAACCCTAGATCAGGTGAAAGGCCAACAGTGTGCCACCTTTTTAAGCCGGTTGCTTAGCTGGAGGTCATCACAAAATCCTTGAGGGTATGGAAGCTTGAACCCCCGCAGACCTCTGCCCTCTCAGTGTTCTGTCATGAGCCAACTCTAAGGGAGGCTCCAAGAGTGCCCTGTTAAGAATGGAGACCCAGTAATTGTTTTACTGGGCACAAGTCCACCTATGGGCTTTATCAACAGCACATTTAGCAGGAGTGGACAATAGCACATTTAGCAGGAGTGGACAAAGGACAGGCTGACTATCTTATCCATCAGATTTTGGATTTGGAGGAATGGTCTGTTCTGGAAGGCCTTCGACAGCATTGTGCGAAGATGGGGCATCTGACGATCAATCTGATGGTGTCAACAGCCAAAAATAAAAGTCTCTTGTTTCTTCACCCAAAGATTTGAGCCCAGAAGTGCTGGCAGGGATGCTCTAGTACAACCGTGGTCAGAGTAAGGGCTGTTTTGTGTGTTTCCCCCATGGCCCATGATAGACTGGGTCATTCGAAGAATAGTGACCCACCCGTGGTTTGTAATCCTGGTTGTGCCAGATTGGCCATGTCAGCTGTGGTAAACGGATCTGGTTCATCTACAGAGGGACAAGTGTCTCAAACTGCCACTTCATTCAACTTTTCTCTCAGAGGATCCAATTGCCCTGGGGGATCCATAATGCTTTGAGCTTACGGCATGGCTCTTGAATGTGCAGCCTTAGCACAGAAAGCTACTCGGAGGTGGTCATAGCTACCTTCCTAAGAATTAAGAAACAGGTGACTGTCGTGGCCTATTTTAAGGCTTAGAAAATATTTCATTGCTGGTGGTCCTGGCATTTCTTCAGGACGGATTCAAGAAGGGCATGGCAGTTGGATCTCTCAAAGTGCAGGTGGCAGGCCTCGTGCTTTAGGGCTAAAGTGGAGAAAGTTTCTTTGGCTTTTCATTCTGATGAAGCCAGATTTTTGAAGGAAGAGTTGTGGCTGCATCCTTCTGTGTGACAGCCGTTCCCAACGTTGAATCTTAACATTGGTTTACATGACTTCATCAAGGTCCCATACGAGCCCTTGCAAGAGGTGTCGCTGATGGATCTTACCATTAAGACAGTTTTTCTAGTAGCTACTGCCTCAGCGAGAAGGGTCTCAGAGTTGTAGTCTCTGTTGTGCACACGGTACCCTCTTTTCTGCCTAAGGTGGTCTCAGCCTTCCACGTAAATCAGGAAGTTCAGCTACCTGCACCCCATTCCACAGGTTGCAAGAAAAAGGACAAAGTTTTGGCATTGCTGGATGTTAGGAGAGTTCTCCTCCTTTACCTTGAGGTGACAAATGATTTTTGTCTATCAGATCATCTTTTTGTACTAACGAGCCCTAGCCACCTGGGAAAGCTGGCTTCTAAGGTTTCCATTTCAAGATGGATTTGCATGGCTATTTTCTTCAGAGTACATCGGTTGTGGTAAGCAACCACTGATATCTTTGAGAGCACACTCTACGAGTAGTGTGGTTTCTTCATGGGCAGAGTCCTAGGCAGTTCTGCCTGAGGAGCTTTGTAAGGCGGCTAGATGGTCCACCTTACATACTTTCACAAAGTTTTACAGGGTGGATATAGCAGCACGACTGGAGCCCGCTTTTGGTTCCTCGGTTCTAGCAGCAGGCTCATCTGCCCCGCCCTAGATTCAGGGGACTGCTTTGGAACATCCCACTGGTTCAAGACTCGTATGCCTTTTGCACTAGAAGGGAAGATTAGGTTCTTACCTTGATGATCTTCTTTCTAGTAGAGAGGCATATGAGTCTTGAAGGCCCACTCTGTCAGATTTTGATTAACCCACTTACAGTCTCAGACATGACTTCCTCATGTCAGGTCTGAAAAGTGATGAGAGAACTCTATTGCAAAAAGGCAACTGGGAGATACTGAGAACTACATAAATGTTAGTGCCAGTTGCACTCAGGTAGGTGGCTTGTTCCATTCCTCCTTGTTTTATGTTATGTTCCTGTTGGCATTGGTTTATTTAATTGTAATCATTTAAGAGCAGAGCAGACTTGGGGGCTTTGTTGGGGAGTGCCCCTCCTCTTTATTCTCTTATAGTGGTTGTCAACTGTTTTGGTACGAACTGAAGAGCAACAGCACAGTGATAGAGGAGGTGGAGCCGAAAAATGTAGATGATGCCTTCTACACAACTCACGATTACAGGTGAATAACCCACTGGTTCAAGATTATTATGCCTTTCTGCTAGAAAGAAGATTATCAAGGTAAGAACCTAATCTTCCCTTAAAATGCCTTCATTGCTTACCTCTCTGAGATACTACTGTTGTTTGCCTTCGGTAAGCGACCAGAATATCTCATTTTTGATGTTGTTGTTAAAATAAGGGAGGCTTGACGTAGCTATACACACTAATCTTTTATGTACCCCAGATGGGGTAATAAATGGTAAAATATTGCTGATTATTATATTAACCTAGGATGCATTTATTTGTTTCAGGCTGGGTGTGTAGCCAATAATGCTGTCATAAGAAAGAATGTTCTGATGGGTCAGCCAACAGAAGGCGCTCTAATCGCTCTTGCCATGAAGGTAGGGCACTGGAGATGTTTGTCTTTGGGGAGTTTCTGGAAAGTAAGATTAGGTTTTCCAGGTGTGCTTGTATTGGAAAGTGCCTGGATCCTTTTAGTTAGGCTATCAGCAGGCAGTTGTCTTTTTTTTTTTTTTTACCAATACTTTGGGACTTGCTCTTTTTTTTCACCAATACTTTGGGTGAAGAGGGGTGTGCAAGTACCTTGCAAATAAACTGAGAGTTCACAGCTGAATGTTTTGTATGATTTAACATTACGTTTATGTGAGAGAGAGAAACAATATTTGTTAAGAAGCAGATGGATAAAAAGTTGAGGCCTCCGTAAGATATGGGGAAAATCAAGGCTTTTAAAAAGAAGAGAGTTTGATATGAGAATCAGATAAGTCTTAATTTTTGTAAAAGATTTGTTATAGTATCATATTATAAGGAACTTAGACTATGGTAAATATAGATAAATATATCTAAGGTAATTTTTCAAGGGATTAGCATTAACATGTAAAATAGAATTTTATGCATTGTGGTAGGCTCTTAGAATATTTATCCAAACAGTTTGGTGCATACCTATAATATAAGGGAGAGCCTTAGCCAAGCGTAGGGCCAATACGTGGAGGGGCATAATCGAAAGGGATGTCTAAGTCGGTTTACGTCCATCTCGCAAGTCGTCCAAAGTAAAAAAACAGCTTAAGACACATTTTCGAAAGATAGGTCCAACTTTTTTTTTGTTTCGAAAATCGTCTAATTATACGTCCTGCCGATCTGATCGTCCAAGCCACTAAATCGTCCATCTTTATACCACATTTTCAGCCAACTTTCCGTCAAAGTCCAAAACGCCTAGAACAAGCCCTGTTGGATGTGGGAGGGGTCTGCAAAGTGATGGACTGCACACCCAGACATGCCACCTAAATAGTGGGGTACCTTACAGGGCACTGCTGTGAACTTCACAAAAAGGGTGCGATGGCTTCTTCTCCCTACAGCTCCCTTATAGGTTATGGTGAGCCCCCCAAACCACCTCCAGAATCCCCTAGACCCACTTATCTAACACCCCCAATAGCCCTTATGGCTGCAGGAGCCACTTATATGCCAGTACAAAAGGGTTTTGGGGGTGTATAGGGGAGTGCACATGTTTAAGTATCAATGCAGTGATTACAGGGGCTTATGGGCATGGGTCCTCCTCTCTATGGATCCCTAACCCACCCCCAAGACGACTTAAGCTGCCTCTGGGCTGGACGACTAGGCTTTCCTATGCCAGGCGGCCAGGTGATGATGGTCTGGAAGCTGAATTTTAAAGTTGTGAATGAAATTTTTATGGGGGTGGGGTGGGCGTCGTTGATCACTGGGGTAGTGTATGGGGGTCTGTTTTATGTGTTTTCAGTGCTTATCTGGTGTCTTTAGGTGGGTTTTTGTGATTTAGACCATGTTTTACATGGTCTAAGTCACAACGTCCAAGTTCCGTCTAGGCTCTGTTGTAAAACTTTTGGTTATACATGCTGTACGACTAAGTCTAAGCCAGCCCACGTCCCACCCAACTCCTGCCCTCGACACTCCTCCCGAAACGCCCCGTTTAGCTTTGGTCGTTCAGTGGCACTATGAAGGCCTAGGTCGTTTAGAAATACGTCCAAAACCCGTTTTTATTATCGGCACTTGGACGTTTTTGAGAAATGTTCGTCCAAGTGCCAACTTAGGCCAGTTTTTGGACGTTTTTATCTTTCGATTATGAGCCCCTTAGCCAACAATTTTCCATCAACATTTATCAAAGATATTGGCCTGTAGTTTGAAACCAATAAAGAATCTTTATTTGGCTTCGGCAAAACTATAGTCAAAGATTCTGCCATAGTACCTGAAATGCAGCCTTTATTCAGTAGAGCTTGATATAATTTTAATAAATAAGGCATTAAAGTATTTTGAAATGATTTATAAAACTCCACAGTGTATCCATCCCCTTCTGGAGAGGATCCAACTCTAAGGGACTTCAATGCTGCTTGAATCGCCTTCAACGTAATAGGTGCATCAAGAGATCCTTTTATATGCTCGGGAATTTTAGGACCCTCAATTAAATTTAAAAACTCTAAACCATCAAGTTCTTTATTTGAATAAAGCTCAGAGGAATACATAGTTTTATAATATTTCAAAAACTTGTTTTAATATATTATCAATTTTCGAATGAGTAACTCCATTTTCATCTGTAATAGCCACAATCTTTACTTTCCTTTTTTTTTGCTTTTAAATAATTAGCTAGTAATCTTCCCGCTTTATTCAAGTTTCCATAATACAAAGCCTGTTGAGTAAATAATTCCTTCCTAGCCCATTTAGAAGAGATCTCATATTTATATTTAGCTTTTAAGAGGGACTAAAATGTATCTTGTTCCCATTTTACCCTTAATTTTACTTCTAATTCTTTTATCTGTTCCTCTAATTCAAAGAAATCTTTTTTTGATTGCGTATTAACATGAGCCGAATATGAAATTATATTCCCTCTTATGGTAGCTTTAAAAGCATCCCATAAAGTTTCCAACTAGATCTATTGTTTTACTGCCCTAGAATTCTTATTTTTTGGAAATCAATTTGGGGACATATTAATAATATTTTAAATTCTGAGATTCCTGTAACCTATGAAATAATAATTTGTGGTACTATTTTGCATATCAAAGATCCCCTAGATAAACATAAAAGATGTCTCTTTTTAATTATGACAAGTACAGCTATACAATTGATTACACAAAACTGAGATCGTCTCAACTTAAATTTTAGTGGGCAAGTTTATGTCTAATATATAAATATGAGAAAATGAACGCTGCTGTATTAGGCAATAATGAAAACTTTAAATTAATTTGGGGCCCATTTACGTCTTTTGTAGAATCTCTATAGTTATAATTTCTTATTAGATAATATGCACATCCAGGGAGGGGAGAAGGGGTGGCAGGTAAATAAGATTGGAAAAAATGTTGGGGAGGGGAGGGTATTAATAAGCATGAATATTGAAAAATTTAAGTGATGTCTATATTGTAAAATGATTAATTTATTCTGTATTTCACTTATTGTATGTGTTTTCAAAATTAATAAAGAATTAAAAAAAAAAAAAAAGAATATTTATTCAACTGTTTATTTCATGTAAAACCAAGGCACAAAAGAAGTCATAACAATTACATTTATGCATTTTAGGTTGAGCCATTTCTGTGGTCAAAGGATAGGTGGAGAGGGAATTGGGACTGGTGTTTATGCACACATTCTTACTAACACATGGAGCATGTGTAAAAGTGTTTATCCCAGGACAAGCAGGCAGCATATTCTTGACTGATGGGTGACGGCACCGACGGAGCCCCGGTACGGACAATTTTAGAGTGATTGCACTCTAAGAACTTTAGAAAGTTCTAGCTCGGCCGCACCGCGCACGCGCGAGTGCCTTCCCGCCCGACAGAGGCGCGCGGTCCCTCAGTTTCTTAGTTTCCGCGGAGCTAAGAAGACGCGTTTTCAACGGCTGTTGAAACTTTTTTTCTCTTTGCCTTCCCGCTCGCGTAAACTTTTGATTATTATTAATCTTATTTCTTTTCTGTATTCTATTTGTAAAAAAAAAAAAAACAAAAAAAAACCATATTTTCTTATTTTAATCTTTCCCCGGCGGGGCCTTCTGCCACCATCGAAGCCTCGGCCTTCGATTTGGCTGAAGCCGTTTTTCCTTTCATGCCCCCTCAACCGGGTTTTAAAAAGTGCCAGCGGTGTGCTCGGCCTATATCTCTCACGGACCCACACAATTGGTGTTTACAGTGTTTGGGTCCTGAGCATCAGGCCTCCACTTGCACCTGCTGTGCCACTCTAAAAAAACGGACATTAAAAAATCGCCAAATCCAGCAGCGATTGTTGTTCGGTGCCGAGATGTCCGACCCCGTTCCATCGACTCCAGCTTCGGCACCGATTCAGTCGGCACCCTCTTCTTCGACGCCGCGTGATTCCGCACCGGCGTCTCACCAGTCAGGTAAGCCGGCTAAGAAGCCTTCCCCGCTGGAGCGTCCCCCGGTCTCGAGTGCAGTGAGTCCAATCCTGCCGACTGGGAGACGCCAGCGGAAGCGTTCCGCCCCTATAGAGGTGAGTCCCTCGACATCGGGCTCCTCATCTCCGGGGCGTCGAACGGCACCGCAGGTACCGCAGAAGAAAAAGGCGGTACCGGTGCCATCCCTCGATGACCGCATCACGGCCATCCTTCAGGTGCAGCTTAAGGACCAATTGAAACAGCTCCTCCCTGCTATCCTGGCTCCGAACCTTCCGGTGCCGGTCCGCACCGAGCTACCGGTACCGATTGTGGAGCAGCCTGTGTTACCTGCTTCCACGACTTCGGTACCGCTTCAACTAACTTCATCGGTATCGATGCCAGTTCTTGCACCGGAGCCGAGAGCTCACCATCAATCGGTGCAGACTTCGGCACCGGTGCGACCGATAACATCTCCTGACTCGATATCGATGAGGTCGGGTAAGTCGTTACACAAAACCCGACACTTACAATCATCGACACCTGAGTCTCAGGACCATACTTCCCATGTCAGGGATCCTGATCTGTGGGGAGACTCAGAGGAACCCTTTCTTTCTGAAGGCGAATGTTCCTCAGAGGAGGAGGATTCAACTGTCCCTGACCCATCCTCCAAACAAGTCACTTCCTCTTTCTCCTGCTTTTTAAAAGAGATGTGTGACTCCTTATCCATTCCTTTGGAAGCTGAATCCAAAAAGTCCAAAGCTTTTTTGGATGCCCTTGATTTTGACCAGCCTCCAAAGGAATTTTTGAAACTCCCTCTTCATGACATCTTGAGGGAGACTTTCTATAAGAATTTAGAGACTCCTTTAACTGTCCCAGGGGCCCCACGTAAACTGGATTCTCTATATAAGGTAATTCCCATTCCTGGGTTCGACAAACCGCAACTTCCACACGAATCCTTGACTGTCGAATCCACCCTTAAAAAATCTTCAGGAGCCAGTGTATATGCATCGGTACCTCCTGGCAGAGAAGGCAGAGCCATGGATAAATTTGGTAAGAGGCTCTACCAAAATGCTATGTTAGCAAATAGAGCTAGCAATTATGCTTTTCATTTTTCTTTTTATTTGAAGCATCTCCTTACCACCATGGCTTCATTCGAAAAGTACCTTCCTTCACGAAAACATCACTCCTTCCATACCTGCTTGTCGTCTCTTTTTCAATTACGTAAGTTCATGGTTAGATCCATATATGACACCTTTGAACTTACATCCAGAGCGACAGCAATGTCGGTAGCTATGCGTCGCCTGGCCTGGCTTCGGGTATCCGACCTTGATGTTAATCATCAGGATCGGTTAGCCAACGCCCCTTGCCTAGGGGATGAGCTCTTTGGAGAATCCATGGACTCAACCACACAAAAGCTCTCTGCTCATGAGACACGCTGGGATACCCTACTTAAAAATAAAAAGAAGCCTCCTCCGCCTAAACCATATAGACAGCAGTCGGCCTATCAACGCCGCTTCACAGCTCGGCCATTACCTACCACTGCTCAGCAACCCAGGCGTCAAAGGCAACAACAACGTCAGCCTCCCAGACAGCAGCCACAGCAGCAACCTGTGAAACCACCTCCTCAGCAGAAGTCACAGCCCTTTTGACTTCATTCTCCACAGTATAGCCAGTATTCCTATTCCTGCTCTCCTGCCTCAACCTATAGGAGGTCGACTTTCTCTGTTCCTCAGCCGATGGGAAGTTATCACTTCGGACCAATGGGTCCTCAACATCATCCAACACGGCTACTCTCTCAACTTTCAGACCCTTCCATCTCAAAACCTGCCAAAAGAGTCTGCTTTGAACAGTCCTCAATCTGCCCTCCTCATTCAGGAGGTTCAATCCCTCCTTCTTCTAAACGCTATAGAAGAAGTTCCTCAAGACCAAAAAGGGCAGGGATTCTACTCCCGTTATTTTCTAGTCCCCAAAAAAACAGGAGATCTCAGACCGATTTTAGATCTCCGCGATCTCAACAAACACCTGGTAAAAGAAAAATTCAAGATGCTTTCTTTAGCCATCCTTTATCCTCTTCTCAATCAAAACGACTGGCTATGCTCCCTCGATCTCAAAGAGGCATACACTCACATACCGATCCATGTAACCTCAAGACAGTATCTCCGCTTCATGATCAATCATTGTCATTATCAATACAAGGTGCTGCCCTTCGGCCTTGCCTCCTCTCCAAGGGTCTTCACCAAGTATCTCATTGTGGTAGCGGCATTTCTACGCTCTCACCACCTTCAGGTCTTCCCTTACCTGGACGACTGGTTAATCAAGGCCACATCCGCTCAAGCAGTTCTACTGGCCACCAACCAAACCATCTTGTTTCTACGAATTCTGGGATTCGAGATCAATCTACCCAAATCTCATCTCATCCCCACTCAGAGACTTCAATTCATTGGAGCGATCCTGGACACACTCCTCATGAGAGCTTTCCTACCATCCAATCGTCTTCAGACCCTTCAGTCTCTTTGTCAGCAGGTACTTTCACTGCCTTCCATCTCAGCCAGGCAAATGATGGTACTCTTGGGGCACATGGCATCTACAGTTCATGTCACGCCCCTCGCACGTCTTCACCTGCGCACTCCTCAATGGACCCTTGCTACTCAGTGGTCCCAAGCGACGGATCCTTGCTCACGACACATATCTGTGACATCATCTCTTCGTCAGTCTCTTCAATGGTGGTTGGTATCCTCAAATCTATCCAGAGGTCTTCTGTTCCATCAGCCTCCTCATCAACTAGTCATCACCACCGACGCCTCTCTTTATGCATGGGGAGCTCACTTGAACGAGTTCCAGACTCAAGGTCTTTGGACAGCCCAGGAAAAGAAGCATCAAATCAATTTTCTGGAACTCAGAGCGATGTTTTATGCCCTCAAGGCCTTCCAACATCTTCTCTTTCCTCAGGTCCTTCTGTTGTGCACAGACAATCAGGTTGCGATGTACTACATCAACAAGCAGGGTGGGACAGGCTCTCGCCTTTTATGCCAAGAAGCCCAAAAGATCTGGAATTGGGCCATAGATCACCATCTCTTCCTGAAAGCTATCTACATTCAGGGGAAACAGAATTCCTTAGCGGACAAACTCAGCAGAATTCTCCAACCTCACGAGTGGACACTCGATCCTGTAACTCTGCAGTCTATCTTCACTCAATGGGGCACTCCTCAGATAGACCTCTTTGCAGCTCCTCACAATCACCAGCTGCCCCTCTTCTGCTCCAGACTTTACTCTCCTCACCGTCTGGCAGCGGATGCTTTTCTCCTAGACTGGTCGAATCTGTTCCTGTACGCCTTCCCTCCGCTGCCTCTAATGTTGAGAACCTTATTCAAGCTCAAGAGGGAACGAGCCACAATGATTCTGATTGCTCCGAGGTGGCCCAGGCAACATTGGTTCTCCCTTCTACTTCAACTCAGTTCCAGGGAACCTTTTCTTCTTCCTCTGTTTCCTTCTCTGCTTACGCAACAGCAGGAAACCCTTCTACATCCCAACCTCCAGTCTCTGCACCTGACAGCTTGGTATCTCTCGGGCTGACATCTCATGATACTCTTTTATCTCAGCCTGTTCGTTCCATTCTGAATGCCTCCAGGAAACCAACCACTCTGCAATGTTACCATCAGAAGTGGACGAGATTTTCCTCCTGGTGTCTTCTTCATCATCTTGATCCAACTTCTCTGGCAGTGGAGACTTTGTTGGATTATTTGCTTTCTTTGTCTGACTCTGGCCTTAAGTCCTCTTCAATCAGAGTCCACCTCAGTGCCATTGCAGCTTTTCATGAGCCAGTCCATGGAAAACTTCTCTCAGCTCATCCCCTGGTATCCAGGTTCATGCGAGGGCTTTTCAATGTGAAACCACCTCTTAAAGCCCCTCCTGTTATCTGGGATCTCAACGTGGTTCTTTCCGCCTTAATGAAGCCTCCATTTGAACCTTTGGCTACCTCTCCTTTCAAGTTTCTCACTTAGAAAGTGCTTTTCCTTATTGCTCTTACCTCTGCCAGGAGGGTCAGTGAGCTTCATGCACTGGTCGCAGATCCACCTTTTACGGTTTTTCACCATGACAAGGTGGTTTTGCGTACACATCCAAAGTTTCTCCCTAAGGTTGTCTCTGAATTCCATCTCAACCAATCCATTGTTCTACCTGTTTTCTTTCCAAAACCTCATTCTCATTCTGGAGAACAAGCTTTACATACTTTGGATTGTAAAAGGGCTCTGGCTTACTATCTAGAGCGTACGAAACCCCACAGATCAGTTCCTCAACTTTTTCTGTCCTTTGATCCAAATAAATTGGGACATCCCGTTTCTAAACGTACGTTGTCTAATTGGATGGCAGCGTGCATTTCATTCTGTTATGCTCAGACCGGACTGACACTGGAAGGTTCTGTCACGGCCCATAGAGTCAGAGCAATGGCAGCTTCTGTAGCTTTCCTCCGTTCCACTCCTATTGAGGAAATCTGCAAGGCTGCTACTTGGTCCTCAGTTCACACTTTTACATCTCATTATTGTCTGGATGCTTTCTCCAGACGGGATGGACACTTCGGCCAATCTGTTTTGCAAAATTTGTTTTCCTAATGGCCAACCTTCCCTCCATCCCTCTTTTTGTTAGCTTGGAGGTCACCCATCAGTCAAGAATATGCTGCCTGCTTGTCCTGGGATAAAGCACAGTTACTTACCGTAACAGGTGTTATCCAGGGACAGCAGGCAGATATTCTTGCGTCCCACCCACCTCCCCGGGTTGGCTTCTTAGCTGGCTTATACTAACTGAGGGACCGCGCGCCTCTGTCGGGCGGGAAGGCACTCGCGCGTGCGCGGTGCGGCCGAGCTAGAACTTTCTAAAGTTCTTAGAGTGCAATCACTCTAAAATTGTCCGTACCGGGGCTCCGTCGGTGCCGTCACCCATCAGTCAAGAATATCTGCCTGCTGTCCCTGGATAACACCTGTTACGGTAAGTAACTGTGCTATACCTACTTTCCTTGGGGTAGTATTATAAAGAAGCTCTCTTTGGAATAGATATAAGTACTATGGCAAACATTAGCAGTAAATTTGAGAGACTTGAGATCATACTCCACCTACCCTAGCTTAAATATAATGTTCATTACTGTCATGGTAAGCACAAAACCAATGAGTAGCAACATAAAGCCAGTAGCTGTTTATTCAGAGTTCACAAAATTACCAAATCAACCTTATGATGAGTGGAAATAATAAGTCCAAAGCACTTAAAATAGCCCAATCTTTTAAAGGTTTTTAACCTGACCTGTAGCTTTCCTGCCCTCTGGGGACCTGTTTGTGATGAATCATTTGTCTAGTCAATGCTTTCTAATTCTGCCCCTAAAGCAGGCTTTATGGTCCAGATTCTATCAACTGCACCTAGATCGGCATGCCTAGCTGATCTAGGGGCTTAACTTAATTATTCAATTAGACTTAATGAAAAGCGCCATTAAAAATCTTAGCAGGGTTTAAAAAAGGTTTGGATAAATTTCTAAAAGAGAAGCCCGTAGGCCATTATTGAGAGAGCTTGGGGAAATCCACTGTTTAGTCCTAGGATAAACAGCATAAAATCTGCGTTACTGCTTGGGATCTAGCCAGGTACTTGGAACCTGGATTGGCCACTGTTGGAAACAGGATACTGGGCTTGATGGACCTTCAGTCTGTCCCAGTATGGCAATTCTTATGTTCTTATGTAATTTCAAAAAATTAATTAGCTGGTAAGCACTTACCATCTCGAAGTAGGAGTCTTCTTGAGGCCCTTATCAGAAGTAGGTGTGATTAGGGGCGGATTCTGTGAATTTGGGGCGTGGTTTGACTTAGGCACCCTCATTTAGGCTAAATGGGAGTGCATCTAAGGTTTCAATGCCTGTTGGTGCCTAAAACTGCTTATACGAAAAATCCATAGTCTGTTATTGAGAAAGACATGGGAGAAGCCACTGCTTGCCCTGTATTGGTAGCATGGAATATTGCTGCACCTTGGGTTTTGGCCAGGTACTAGTGACCTGGATTGGCCACCATGAGAACGGGCTACTGGGCATTGGTCTGACCCAGTAAGGCTGTTCTTATATCTGTTTCTAGAAAGAGCTATGGCCTGCTTTGGAACTAACAGTAGGGGACAGCAGAGCCCTCTATGAAGTAGGAGGGATTAAAAAAACGGAGTAGATTCCTTCTGTATGGCTCATGGGCACTGGGATACAACTCTCTCATCCAGAAAGGTATTAGCAAGGTAAGAAACTAGTCTCTTCTTTAGCACTCTCCAGACCAGTAGAGGTTAACTTTACGATTGGGTATATATCTAATCATGACCAGCAGGTGGAGACTGAAAACAAAACTTTGGGACAGTATATCCTAGCCCCTCCTCTCTATTTCCCTCAGTCTTCTTTCAGTCTCCAGCAGGTGTTGAGTGATCTGTACCCATCTCCCTTGGTAGGGCTGTTGGAATTTGTTTAGAGGTTTATTGTCCCTGTTTTTAGCCGGACGGAGCTTGGACGGACTCTGTTTGGGGGTTCGTCCGACCTCGGGGGTGTCAAACCCGGCGGGTCACGAGCGGGGTCCCTCCCCCCACTTCCTCCACCTCCCCATATTTTTTTAGAGGAGCCTCAGCAGTAAGCCTTGCCCCCTAAATCAAGCAAGGCATATTGCTTCGAGAGCCTGTGGAGTCTGTTCTGTAAAAAAAAAAAAAAAAAAAAATCCTGAGGTAGTGCTGGTCTGGAGGGTTGTATCCCTTTAAGAAAACTGTATTTTACTGTATTTTTTCAACTAACCGGCACTTTTTTTACAGCTAGGTCGCGTATGGAGCAATGAGCACTTCTAAAGGGAAAAAGTGCTCATTGTGCTCCAGACGCGAGGCACTCGCGGCCGGCCTGTGCAAGCGGTGTTCAGGCCGGTGCGGTGGAGGAGCTCCGTCGGCAGCGGCTGCAGGCGCCCAGAGCTCCCCGCCGATGGTGCCTCGCGAGTCGGCAGGGAACGGTGGAGAAGCCCGGTCTTCTCCGTCCGCCCACGGAGGGATTCCCCGAGCCGCCGACGGTCGGGTTTTAGAGGATTCCCTCTCAGCTGATATTTTGACAGCTGATGCCGGCTTGCCTGTTTTAGCGGCTGAGACTATTCAGGTCTCTCAGCCGCTGCAGGCTATGGAGGGAGCAGTTTTGGCGGGAAAGACGCCATCTTCTCTGTCTGGCCCCTCCATTTTGTCTTCCACCTCAGGTGACCTTCCCCCTGTTTTGGCTAAGCAGGGGCAGGTTTCTGCTGGGTCCCCTGCTGTGGCAGGGAGTCCCTTGGGACCCTCGGGGGGTTTTTCCCCTGATTTTTTCTTTTCATTATGCAAAGCCTATTTTCAGGCGGCTGGGGGTCCCGGTTGCGCCCAGGGGGTCTCGGGGGGTGGGGTTTCCTCCGCGCTCCCTGCGGCTTTGCCTCTCTCGTCTGACGTGACGTCCCCTCCGCCGCCTCTCTTGTCCAAGCGTCCGCGGGTGTCGTGGGACGAGGATTTGTGGTCGGAGGAACGTGTCGGTCTGGAGGAGGACCTGGACCCTTCTGAGGAATTCCAGGACCCTCTGGAGGGGACGGAAGCTGGCGGCGGGTTGTCGGGTTTCCCGTTCTCCAGTGACGAGGCGTCCGTGGTGCGCCTTTTTCAGAGAGATGAGCTGCCTGACCTTATTCAACAGGTTTCTTCGGCTTTGCGTTTTGAGGACGCGCCGCCGGAGACTCCGCGTGTGGGGGACCCTCTGTTACGAGGGATCCGTTCCGTTTCCCGCTCTTTTCCTATGCATCAGGATATTCGGGATATTATTCTTGAGCAGTGGAAAACGCCGGAGACGCCGTTTCGGCTGGCGCGCAGCATGGCTCGCCTGTATCCCATTCCTGAAGGGGATCGGGCTACGTTAGCTTCGCCAGTCGTGGATGCGGTGGTCTCGGCTATTTCCAAGCGGCATACCGTGCCTGTTGAGGGCGGTTCTGCCTTGCGGGACTCTGAGGAGCGCAAATTGGAGACCATCCTTAAGCAAAATTTTCAAGTCTCTGCCTTTGGGGTCCAGGCGGCTATTTGTGGGGGACTGGTCGCTCGCGCCGTGTTTCGGTGGGCGGAGCGGGTCTTGGATCGAGAGTCTGACGACTGGTCTCTGGTGGATCAGGAGGTAGCGAAGATTGAGATGGCTGCCTCATTCCTCTCGGATGCTCTGTATGACTTGGTGCGGATCTCGGCTAAGTCCATGGCTTTTGGCGTGGCCGCAAGGCGTGTGTTGTGGCTGCGCGCTTGGGCGGCGGATGCTGCGTCCAAAGCTAAGCTTACTAAATTTCCCTTTCGGGGGTCGTTTTTATTTGGAGAGGACTTGGATAAGTTGATTCAGACTCTGTCGGACTCGAAAGTTCCCCGTTTGCCGGAGGACCGTGCCCGCCCGGCGTCTCGGGGTGGTGCGGCCCGGGGGCGTTTGCGGGAATTTCGCAAGTATCGCCCTGGGCGTGGGGCTGCTTCTTTCCAGTCTCCGGGGTTTTCCCGGGGTTGGTTCTTCCAGCGCATGCAGCCCTTTCGGGGGGCCCGTCGGGGGGCAGGGAATCCCTCCGCCGGTTCCCCCGCTTCCCGTCCTGCACAATGACGCCTTGCCGGCGCCCCCCTTGGTTCCGGTGGGGGCCCGGCTGCGCGACTTTTTTCCCAAATGGGCCGAGATCACGTCCGATCAGTGGGTCCTGGAGGTGGTGCGGGACGGTTATGCCCTGGAGTTCGCCCGCTCTCTGCCGGATTTTTTCCTCGCTTCTCCATGTCAGACTCCTGGGAAGACGCTGGCGTTTCGCCAGACCCTTCAGCGCTTGCTAGATCTCAGGGCAGTAGTTCCAGTGCCCCCCCCGGAGTGGGGCACGGGCAGGTACTCCATTTACTTTGTGGTGCCCAAGAAGGAGGGGACCTTTCGGCCCATCCTCGATTTGAAAGGGGTCAACAGGGCTCTCAAGATTCCCTCTTTCCGTATGGAAACTCTGCGGTCGGTCATTCTGGCGGTTCAGCCGGGGGAGTTTCTCACTTCTCTCGATCTGACGGAGGCCTACTTGCATGTTCCCATTCGGGCCTCTCATCAGCGTTTCCTGCGCTTTGCGATCTTGGGTCGGCACTATCAGTTCTGTGCGCTTCCCTTTGGGCTGGCCACGGCTCCCCGGACGTTCACCAAGGTGATGGTGGTCGTCGCGGCAGCCTTGCGGTCGGAGGGCATCCTGGTACACCCCTACCTGGACGACTGGTTAATTCGGGCCAAGTCGTTGCAGGAGAGCTCCCGGGTTACGGCTCGGGTGGTGGAGTTTCTCCGGTCGCTGGGCTGGGTGGTCAACCTTTCCAAAAGTCGGTTGGTTCCGGCTCAGCGTCTGGAGTACCTCGGGGTGCTGTTCGACACCTCCTTGGGGAAGGTCTTCCTCCCAGAGGCCCGGGTGAGCAAATTGCAGTCTCAGATTCGCCTGCTTTTGGCGTCCCGGTGTCCTCGGGCGCGAGATTTCCTCCAGGTCCTGGGGTCGATGGCGGCGTCCCTGGACGTGGTGAGGTGGGCGCGGGCCCACATGCGTCCTCTCCAGTATGCTCTGCTCCGGAGGTGGTCTCCCCAGAGGCACGGGATGGATGTTCCGGTTCCCCTGCGAGGCTTGGCGCGCTGCAGTCTGCGTTGGTGGCTCCGGACCCCTCACCTAGTTCAGGGGGTGGGTCTGGATCTTCCGCAGTGGACGGTGCTCCTTACGGATGCGAGTCTCCTGGGTTGGGGGGCCCAGTGCCTGGGTCACTCGGCTCAGGGAACCTGGTCCACGGAGGAGGCCTCCTGGTCGATCAACGTGTTGGAGACCAGGGCGGTCCGGCTGGCGCTGTTGGCTTTCCACTCCCTTTTGTTGGGCAAGTCGGTCAGAGTCCTGTCGGACAATGCCACGGCGGTGGCTTATGTCAATCGTCAGGGGGGCACCAAGAGCACTCTGGTGGCGCAGGAGGCGGCTCGGCTCATGGTTTGGGCGGAGTCGCATCTTCTGGACCTCTCGGCCTCTCACATTGCCGGGGTAGAAAACGTTCAGGCGGACTTCCTCAGTCGTCACTTCTTGGATCCGGGAGAGTGGTGTCTCGGCGCCGAGGCGTTTCAGTTGCTAGTGCGTGCTTGGGGGCAGCCCCTGATGGATCTGATGGCTACAAGTGGCAACGCCAAAGTACCCCGCTTCTTCAGTCGTCGCAGGGACGGTCTGGCCGAGGGTCTGGATGCTCTGGTCCAGCCGTGGCCAACGGAGGGGCTGTTGTATGTGTTCCCTCCTTGGCCATTAGTGGGCAGAGTACTGCTTCGCATTGTTCGCCATCCGGGGCTGGTGGTCTTGGTGGCTCCGGATTGGCCTCGTCGTCCGTGGTATGCGGATCTGGTGAGGCATCTGGTGGCGGATCCTCTTCCTCTGCCTCTCGGGTGCGATCTTCTGACGCAGGGTCCCATTCCCATGTTCGACCCGTCTCCCTTTTGTCTTACGGCTTGGCTCTTGAAAGGGGCCGCCTGAGTAAGAAGGGATATTCCGACAAGGTGATCTCTACACTTTTGGGGTCCCGGAGGCTTTCTACCTCTCGGGCTTATGTACGGGTTTGGCGTCTTTTTGAGGAATGGTGCCGAGCGCGGGGAGTGGTCTCCTTTCGCGCTTCTCTGCCTAACATTCTAGAGTTTTTGCAGGATGGCCTGGATAGGGGCCTGGCCTGGTCTTCTCTTCGGGTTCATCTGGCGGCCCTGTCGGCTTTTCGGGGGCTGGTGACAGGTCAGCGTTTGTCTGCCATTCCTGATGTGATTCGCTTTCTTAGGGCGGCCAAGTTGATCAGGCCTCCCATAAGGCCCTCGATTCCCTCTTGGGATCTCAATCTGGTTCTCTCTGTTCTAGTGCGCCCTCCTTTCGAGCCGTTGGATGGCTGTTCGTTGAAGGACCTTACGCTGAAGTCGGTCTTTTTGGTGGCCATTACTTCCGCTAGACGGGTGTCTGAGCTACAGGCTTTCTCTTGTAGGGCTCCCTTCCTGGAGTTTTCGAAGGAGCGGGTTGTTTTGAGGCCTGTTCCTTCCTTTCTGCCGAAGGTAGTTTCTCCTTTTCATGTCAATCAATCGGTGGTCCTCCCGGTCTTGGGTAGTCGGGAGGGTTCTTCTGAGCAACGACAGCTGCGCAAGTTGGATGTCGGTCGGGTCCTCCATGCTTATGTGCAGCGGACCCGGGATTTTCGGAGCTCCGATCATCTCTTTGTGCTTCTGGCGGGTCCTCGTCGGGGGGCTGGCGCTTCTAAGGCTACTATTGCGCGTTGGATCAAGGAGATGATTGCTTCCGCTTATCTTCTGAGTCAGAAGCCGGTTCCGGAGTTTCTCAAGGCTCATTCCACTAGGGGTCAGGCGGCTTCTTGGGCTGAGTCGTCGCTCGTGCCTCCGGTGGATATTTGTAAGGCTGCGGTTTGGTCCTCCTTGCATTCATTTGTTCGGCATTATCGGGTAGATGTTCAGGCGCGTCGGGACGCGGTGTTCGGTGAGCGTGTTCTGGTATCGGCCCTTCGGGGGTCCCGCCCGTGAGAGGGACTGCTTTGGTACGTCCCAATCGTAAAGTTAACCTCTACTGGTCTGGAGAGTGCTAAAGAAGGAGAAATTAGGTTCTTACCTGCTAATTTACTTTCTTTTAGCTTCTCCAGACCAGTAGAGGTCCCCACCCTGTCTGTTGTTGTTGTTGTTGGGGCTGTTGCGCGGGCAGTTTTTGGTTTTTGCTGCGGGTTCTAGTATTTTTCTAGGGCCGGGGAGAATTGAAGAACAGCGGCTGTGGCTCGGCTGGCTTAGCTGGCGAGCTGTGGGGACCTTCTTCCTTCGGGAATTTCTCCTCTGCATTTTCCAACAGCATTTTTGGGTATGTTATTTGTTACTCCTTTCGGAGTATTGTTTTTTCTCTCTGTTGTTTTCCAGTTCTTGGTTCTGCTTGGCTATTCGGCAGACTGAGGGAAATAGAGAGGAGGGGCTAGGATATACTGTCCCAAAGTTTTGTTTTCAGTCTCCACCTGCTGGTCATGATTAGATATATACCCAATCGTAAAGTTAACCTCTACTGGTCTGGAGAAGCTAAAAGAAAGTAAATTAGCAGGTAAGAACCTAATTTCTCCTTTTTGATGTACATTTCTTGCGCATATTCTTGGGAAAAAATTCCATGTTCATAAGGACTAGAGCCCAACTGAATTTCAGTTTCAGCTTTGGTTCCAAAACTGATCTGAAGTTCATGTTCGATCGTGTTTCAGCTGAAAATGCTATGCTAGGTTCTCTACCTTTTAACCTCCCCCTCCCCCACAACCACCAAATAGTACAAGCTCTCCTTCCTCTTAACTCCCCACCTCCACCCCCCAGCCTACTGTCCATACCTTGGTATTTTAATGGGTAGTCAAGGCAGAAGTAATTCCTAAACACTCCTACAAGATATTACAGCAGCCGTTTT
Organism: Geotrypetes seraphini; assembly: GCF_902459505.1. Taxonomy (NCBI): domain Eukaryota; kingdom Metazoa; phylum Chordata; class Amphibia; order Gymnophiona; family Dermophiidae; genus Geotrypetes; species Geotrypetes seraphini. The sequence continues at coordinate 18,473,625 of NC_047087.1, read as the reverse complement.
GACAGCAAAGAGGACACAGACAGGAGTGATGCTTCTGCCCCGACTACAAATTAAACCACAGGGGATGGATGTCCAAGAATGCGGGGGACTTGTTCTTTGCACGGAGAGGAAATGGCAGCTCGTTTTTGCAGGGGCTGGGCTGGGCCAGGCCATAGTAGCCAGTTTTGGCTTCATCTGAAACCAAGCAGCAGATTCAATTTCAACTACTTTCTAATAAGGGTAATTCACATTGCCACTTCTGAGGGTAAACATGGCACATATGAAAATCACTCTCTCTGGAATGCAAGTATTAGTGTGCACTTTTTCCTTTGAAATTTACAGAATGGTTAACCTTTAATTTGCACCTTTGCCAACCAGCAGTTTTCCTACAATATCTAGGTCCAAAATTTATTCTTGATGGAAAATGTTAACCGATTTCCCTGCCACTGAAAATATTATTTGTATTGCTGAACAATTTTTTCCTCCACTGGGCAAAGTAACAACTTGTTTGTATCACTTTTAATTCCTTAATATCCCTTTGGGAGCATAGATTTATTTTGGCATTACAGCTTCCATCAAGTATCTTTTTTTTATTTTGTTGTGTTTTTGCCTTTTCCAACAGATGGGATTAAACAGCTTAAGTGACCTGTATATAAGGAAGAAAGAGATTCCATTTAGCTCCGAGCAAAAGTGGATGGCAGTGAAATGTGCCCTGAAAAGTGAGGTACAAAATGCTTTCTGCAGTACACCTTGGAAATACAAATGTATTGATTCAGAATGAGGTTTTATAGATATAAAAGAAGAGATTGCTACATAGAGTTCAGATACATTATTTTACTGTTCCTCCCTTCTCCATCTCATACAGTCAGGCTCCCTCTGTGTGTCTTAACTGAATGACAGTGTTTGGTTTATTTCTATGGGCTGTTAATGAATTTTCCTGCTAACAGGCATTTGGGGTTTTCTTTTGTTTTTTACTTTAGAAATGATGGGCATAAAATTTATCATACTAAATCCAAGTTCAATTTACTTTTGATAGACCACAAAATCATGGCAAGATATGTGTTTTTGCTTGATGGTGTGGTTTTGTCAACTGAAAGTGAATTGTAAAAGAACTTGTCTGTGGAAATCAGGGATGGGAAAGTGGGTAAACCATCAGAGCCTCTACTTGGGCTCTTGGAGCCCTTGGGAGCTAGGCTGAGCATTCTTGTGGATTGTTTTAGAGCAAGTATGAATCTTTCGACTCTTTATAGTACAGAGACTGTTTTAGCATCCCTTCTAGACTATTTGTACAATCTGTTTAGTCAAGGTGTTAGGGCATTGATATTACAATTTGACCTAAACTGTGCATTTAATTTCATTGATCACTGTCAACTACTTAGATGTTTGGATGCTTTGGGCATTTCTAGTAATGTTCTTAAATGGTTTCAGGGCGTTTTGCATTTTTGTACCTACCGGGTCTGATTTGGGAATGTATTTTCTAACAAATGGACTGCCGTATATATTCAAATATAAACAGAGTTTTAGAAGAAATGGGCTTTTTGTCAGGCACTGCAGAGGTTGCTGGACCTCAAAGTGGTGGTTCCAGTGCTCCCTCAGGAGATTAGCACCAGCAGGTACTCCATTTCGGTGCCCATTTTGGATCTACAGCGGTCAAAATGGCAGTTAGGGAGGCAAAACTTCGAGTGGAAGAAATTCTGGCAAAAAACATTAAAAAGGGGGACAAATCCTTCTTCAGGTATATTAGTGACAGAAAAAGGAACACAGGCGGGATAGTACGCCTTAGAAGACCGGACGGAAGTTACGTGGAAGCAGATTCCGATAAAGCCGAACTACTGAATGAATACTTCTGCTCAGTCTTCACCTGTGAGGCACCGGGACACGGTCCGCAGTTGAAGGCAACACAAAACACAGAAGACCCGTTTCAGAATTTTGAGTTCACACCAGGTGAAGTTTACAGTGAACTGGCAAGACTCAAGGTGAACAAAGCCATGGGACCAGACAATTTGCACCCAAGAGTGCTCAGAGAATTGAGCGATGTCCTGGCGAAACCGTTGGCTGAGCTATTCAATCTCTCCCTAAGTAAGGGGAAAGTTCCCCTGGACTGGAAATTAGCTAATGTCGTTCCTCTGCATAAAAAGGGTTGCAGGGCAGAGGCTGCGAATTATAGACCGGTGAGTCTCACATCAATAGTGTGCAAACTCATGGAAACACTAATTAAAAGCAAATTGGACACGATCTTGAATGAAGGGAATCTTCGGGATCCCAGTCAGCATGGATTCACCAAGGGTAGGTCCTGCCAATCCAATCTCATCAGCTTCTTTGACTGGGTAACAAGAAAGTTGGACTTGGGAGAGTCTTTGGACGTCGTGTACCTGGACTTCAGTAAAGCTTTTGACAGTGTCCCACACCGCAGGCTGCTAAGCAAGATGGAATCGATGGGGTTAGGAGAGACACTAACTGCATGGGTCAATGATTGGCTGAGTGGCAGACTTCAGAGGGTGGTGGTTAATGGTACCCTCTCTAAAACATTGGAGGTGACCAGTGGAGTGCCGCAGGGCTCGGTCCTGGGTCCACTCCTTTTCAACATATTCATAGGGGATCTGACTCAAGGGCTTCAAGGTAAAATAACACTATTCGCCGATGACGCCAAACTATGTAATATAGTAAGTGAATGCAGTTTACAGAATTATATGGCGCAGGACCTGCTTACATTGGAAAGTTGGTCCTCAACCTGGCAGCTAGGCTTCAATGCTAAGAAATGTAAGGTCATGCACCTCGGAAGCGGAAATCCATGCAGGACGTACTTCTTGAACGGAGAAACTTTAACTAGGACTTCAGCAGAACGAGATTTGGGAGTAATCATCAGTGCAGACATGAAAACTGCCAATCAAGTGGAGAAGGCTTCATCTAAGGCAAGGCAGATATTGGGTTGTATCAATAGAAGTTTCGTCAGCCGAAAGCCTGAAGTCATAATGCCGTTGTATAGGGCCATGGTGAGACCTCATCTGGAGTACTGTGTGCAATTCTGGAGGCCACATTACAGTAAAGATGTGCGCAGAATTGAATCGGTTCAACGGACAGCCACCAGGATGATCTCGGGGCTCAAGGGTCTCTCGTACGAAGAGAGACTGAACAAATTGCAGCTCTACACTCTTGAGGAACGTAGGGAGAGAGGAGACATGATCGAAACATTTAAGTACCTCACGGGACGTGTCGAAGTGGAAGATGATATTTTCTTTCTCAAGGGACCCTCGGCCACAAGAGGACACCCGCTCAAACTCAGGGGCGGAAAATTTCATGGCGACACCAGAAAGTATTTCTTCACAGAGAGAGTGGTTGATCATTGGAACAAGCTTCCAGTGCAGGTGATCGAGGCAGACAGCGTGCCAGACTTTAAGAATAAATGGGATACTCATGTGAGATCCCTACGAGGGTCAAGATAAGGAAATTGGTCATTAGGGCATAGACAGGGGGTGGGTAAGCAGAGTGGGCAGACTTGATGGGCTGTAGCCCTTTTCTGCCGTCATCTTCTATGTTTCTATGTTAAAAGTTGTCAACAGGGCGTTCCAGGTTCCATCTTTCGCATGGAGACCCTGAAATCTGTAATTCTCACTATTCAGCCTGAGGAATTTCTAATTTCTCTCAACCTGACAGAGGCCTACCTCTCATCAGCAATTCCTTCACTTTGCTATTGTGGGAAGGCACTATCAGTTTTGTGTGCTTTCTTTTGGTCTGGCCACGGCTCCGTGGACTTTCACCAAGATTATAGTAGTGGTGACGGTGGCCTTGCACAAAGAGGGCATTCTGGCTCATCTCTATCTGGATGACTGGTTGATTTGTGCAAAGTCTTTTCAGGAGAGCTTCCGGATCACGAATCAGGTTGTGGAGTTTCTGCAGTCGCTGGGCTAGGCTGGGTGGTCAACCTGTCAAAAAAGCTGGTTGACTCCATCTCAGCGCTTGGAGTATCTTGGAGTTCTCTTTGACACTAGCTTGAGGAGAGTATTCCTTCCCAAGACCCGGGTGTTGAAATTGCAGTCACAGATTCACTTTCTGATTGATTGTCATTGCCCTCGGAATAGGATTTTCTACAGGTCTTGGGGTTGATGATGACCTCCCTGGAAGTAGGCAGTTGGGCTCAAGCTAACATGCTCCCTCTTCAGTATGTTCTTCTTCGGTGGTGGTCACCTCAGATTCAAGATCTGGACTTTCCTGTCCCTCTTCGGGGGTTAGTTCGTTGCAGCCTGCACTGGTGCCTACAGTCTTCCAATCTGGTTCAGGGAGTGAGTCTAGATCAGCCCTAGTGGACAGTGCTTCTCACAGACGTCAGTCTCCTTGGCTAGGGTGCTCAATGTCTCGTTTGCTCGGCTCAGGACAGCTGGTCGCTGGTGAAAGTATCATGGTCAATTAATATGCTGGAGATCAGAGCCATTCAGTTGGCGTTAGTAGCTTTTCAGTCGTTGCTGGAGGGCAAGTCAGTTTGGGTTTTCTCGGACAATGTCACAATGGTGACTTACATCAGTCGTCAGGGTGAACCAAGAGTTGTAGCACAGGAGGCAACTCTTCTCATGGAATGGGCAGAGGCTCATCTTCTGGACATCTCTGCTTCCCCCATAACGGGAGTGGATAGTATCCAGGTGGACTTCCTCAATCATCATGTGCTGGATCCCAATGAGTGGTGTCTCAGGCTAGAAGCCTTCGAGTTGATTGTTCAGTCATGGGGCTGGCTGGTCATGGACCTTATGGCCACAAGTGTCAACACTATAGTGCCAAGGTTCTTCAGACAGTGCAGGGATTACCAGGCCAAGGGTCTGTGCAGGCTTGGCCAATGGACGGCCTGCTGTATGTTTTTCCTCCATGGCCTCTGATGGGCAAAGTTTTTCTTCACATTGCCTGGCACATAGGTCGCATGATCCTGGTGGTTCCAGAATGGCCCAGGTGCCCGTGGTACGCAGATCTGGTTCGTTGTCTAATGGCAGATCCTCTTCCTCTGCCCCTCTTGCTCGACCTTCTGACTCAGGGTTCCATTCCCACGTTTGACCCGGGTTCCTTTTGTCTTATGGCTTGGCTTTTGAAAGGGAATGCCTAAGTAAGAAAGGATATTCAGATAAGGTGATCTCCACCATCTTGGGTTCTCGGAGACTTCCCATCTTTCGGGCTTAAGCGCGCATTTGGCGTCTTTTTGAGGAGTGATGTTCCAGTCATGGCGTGGTTCCCTTTCGCGCGTCTTTGCCTCATACTTGGAATTTTTGCAGGATGGCCTGGAGTGGAGCCTTGCTTGATCCTCAGGGTTCAGATTGTGGTTTTATCTTCTTTTTGCGGTCTGTTGCATGGTCAGCGTTTGGCCTGTTCTCTAGATGTGTTTAAATTTTTGAGAGCAGCAAAATCACTCTGTCCTCCAGTTCATCCTTTGGTTCCGGCCTGGGATCTCAATAAGAACATGACAATATACTGGGTCAGACCAGTGGTCCATCAAGCCCAATATCCCGTTCTCATGGTGGCCAATCCAGGTCACTAGTACTTGACCTAGATGTAGCAATATTCCATGCTACCAATACAGAGCAATCTGGTTCGTCCGTGCTCGTTTGTCTTTCTTTTGAGCCTCTCAGATCCTGTACATTGAAGGACCTTACTCTTAAGGCGGTGTTCCTAGTGGCCATTACTTCCGCTTGTTTTGTTTTTGGGGGAGTATAGTAAGAGCAGCGGTGTTTGGTTCGTCTGGCTTAGCTGGCAAACTGTGGGGACACTTTAAAGGTTCTTGTTCTAATCAGTATCCTTCAGTGTTTCCCTGCCCAATCTGGACACCTACTTTGTCTTCTCCATATGAGAGTGAAGTTGGTGTGTTTATAGTTAATAGTTTTTAGCTAGTTCCTGCTTGGCTATTCGTCAGACTGATTGTAGATGGGACTGCACAGCCCACTTGTACTGCTGCCAAAAGTCCACATGTTCTTAGTCTCCACCAGCTGGCAGAGGAGCGTAAACCCATTCGTTTTGTGCCAGTCTGGAGGGACTAAAAAAAAGAAAATTAGCAGGTAAGATCCTAATTTCTCCTTTTGTGCTAATAAAACTATTTAAAGTTTTAAAAAAATTGTGTTAAATTTTATGGCAAGGATGTGTAGACTTTCTCACCAGGGTCCCCCAAATTTCTAATCTTGGTTTATATTTTTCCTCCTTTTTGGGGAAAAAAGGGCACCTCAGTTTATATTCAGATCGGTTTATAATCAAGTATATACGATAATTCTTGCGTAGTTCCTCAGGGATCTCCTCTCTCTCCTTTACTGTTCAATGTCTACTTGTCATCTCTGGGACATACTGTAGGTTATTTAAGTTAGGTGTGACATTTTACAGTTATGCTGATAATGCTATTTCAATTCCAATATATTCATCATTCTCTCAATCTATGCAGTTAATTTCCACCACAATCACAACTGAAGAATTATGGATGACCGCATTTAAGTTAAAACTCAATAGAGAAAACCCAAATTCTTCTATGCTACTTCTTGCTAGAAGAAAGAAATAGAGACCAGTATAAATTTGAATGGAATTTTGTCCTCGATTAATCCTACTGTAAGAATTCTAGCGGTTATTTTAGATCAAAATATCACAATTCAAATACAGATGCTTTAGTAAGGAAAAGCTTCTATATGTTGTGGAAATTACGGGATTTTAGACCATATTTTGATGTTTCATCTTTTAGACTGTTGGTACAGTCATTGATTCTAAGTATTTTGTAATATAGTTTACTTAGCGAGTTATCAGAAAAATCTTCATAGACTCTGCATCATACAATGCATCGCAGTCCAAATAAAAATCAGATCATGTCACACCTTATTAGCAAAGATTACATTGGTTACCAGTCGAAGCCAGAGTCAGATTTAAGTTTGGTTGTATAAGATATAAAGTCTTACATGGTTTAGCACCTGATTATCCTCTGTTGATTTTAAGGGTTTAGTTTGTCATAATTATTATGTTTGTTTTAATCATGTAAACCGTTTCGTTCTTAAGCAGTATTGAACATTTTTAAATAAATAAAAATAAATCTTGTGGATCACTTTTTATTCATTAATTCACAACGTCGCTAAAGGGTCATTTATACAATCGCTATTTTCAACAACTCCTATCTTTTCTGGCAGCTTCATGTGATAAAGAGTTTGTAAATCTGTTAATTAGCTCTCTCTCTTACCAGCAGTTCGGGAAGTTATTGAAAACCTACTTATTTAATAAATTTTTGTAATTTCTAGGTCATTTGTTTATTGTCATTGTTTCAATTTTCTTTTGTAAACTGTATAGAAGTCCTTAGGTACCTGCGGTATATAAATAAATTTTTATGTTATGTTCAGAGCAGCCAAATGGGAAGATGTTAGCAGTGCAATTCATTAAATTAGGTTTAAGCAGAAACTTTCTTTTATATGATACATGCAACACCATGCACTTCCCCAGCAGAGGCAGGGACTGAACAGATTACATTGTGTTTATTTCCTGAAAGGAAGAAGAAGACATCTACTTTATGAAAGGTGCTTTTGAAGAGGTGATTCAGTACTGTGATTCCTACAACAGTGGTGGGATCCCACAACCTCTCACCCCCCAGCAACAGGCACTATACTTGCAGGAAGAGAAAAACATGGGCTCACGAGGCTTGCGAGGTAAGACACTGTCAATTATGTTCTTTGGTGTGTTTTGTCATCCTTCCAAGCTGCTGTAAACGTAGTCCAGCAAACTGTGCTGCAAGGTATCTGTACCTCATGACACAACATATGTACATATGTCCTGAAATTGAATGAGCTGGCAGCCATCAGCTGTCAAAACACAATGAGCTAAATGAAGTGCAATTGATGGTTGATGAGCATGAATAGCTTGGCTTTCACATGGGACTTAGTCTCACTTCTCCATGATTCTTGGTCAACAGGCTTTTCAACAAAGTTCATAATTCATGCTCTCCGAGAAGAGATGGAGGCTAAAGTAGAACCAGTGGGTCAGATGTCAAAGGGTGTTGCCAGTTCATCACTCATGTGTTTTTTTTCTTTACTCCCTTATATTTTACATCACAAACAGAAGGCACTCTTAATGACCCGGGGGAAAAAAGAAAGCTGTTTTTTTTCCTGTATTACAGGTTTGAAACACCATAGAAACTTTTGTTTCAAATGAAGCATGCCATGTGTTTTGAGTGATAAAATACATGTTTTAGACAGGCTTCATTCTGGCATCTGTTTCTGCCATCAGCTGTGAATTCAATGTGAATGAATCCACAATCCAATCCATCCGGCAAAAAGAGGAAGATACTCGTCGGTCTGTTCCAAAGCATCTCTGGTTCATGATCGGTCAATAGAAAAGATGGAAAAACAACTAAATTTGTGGTAATGCAAATGGTGAATGAGAAAAAAAGCAAAGTGGATAACATTGTTGTCAGGAAGAAAGGCAGACACATTTGCAAACAAGTCACCCAGGAGGTAGGAAAATGTGAAACCCTTTTCTGCAAGTTCAGGTTGACTAGCAAGTTTTAAAAAGCAATATATGCTAAAAATAAAAAAGCCTCTCAGGAGGGGAAGCAGGTTCAGCTGACAACAATGCTGCTGAGGAATTTAAAACGTGCCCGGAAGTGTGATTGAAGAAAAGGGGTATGTGCCAGTGCAGTTCTTCAGTGTGGATGAGACTGGCTTGTTTCACATAATGAAAATGGCAGCAAAAGTCCCAGGATTCAAGACATTTAAAGATCAAACCACCCTACTACTGTGTGCCAATGCTAAGGGTAATTTCAAATGCAAACCTCTTATGGTCTACAGAGCCCAAAGTTTTCATTCACTTAAAATGAAGAACCTGAACTACATGCTAGTCCACTAGAGATGGCACTGGAAAGCTTGGATGATGTCCGCGTTATTCTGGGATTGGTTCAACAACTGTTTCAGTCAAGAAGTTGAATGTTATTTCCACACAAAAATCTTGCATTTAATGTATTACTGATTTTGGCTAATGCACTGTCAGCAAGACCTGGTAAATGCACACCCTGATGTTGAAGTTCTCTTCATGCCTCTGAGCACAACTTCCCTCTTCTAGTCCCTTGATCAGGGAATAATAAAGGCTTTCAAGAGCTACTATATGTGAGAGCTGTACAGCAAGGCCTGTGAAACTTTAGATGCTAACCAGGATACCACCATGTTTGATTACTGGAAAACAGTGACAGTATGCAATGTAATAGACTATGCTGGCATAGCTTGGGGTGGCATCACACAATCTACTTTGAACAATTGTTGGAAAAAAATTTGGCCAGACTGTGTAACAAACTTTGAAGGCTTTGAAGATATTGCAGAAAACACAGATAGAAATGTGGAAACCATCATGCACTGTGCTCAAAAAAATCAGTAGAGAAGGCTTTGAGGATATGATAATTGAAGTGGAAGAAATTTTAGAAGAGAGTGTCTAGCAGTGAAGACCTGGATGAGATGGTGCAACAAGGCATCAGAGACAGTGATGATGAAAAGGTGTCAAACATTCTAAAAATCATGCCTCTCGTGTCAGCAAAAATAGCAGGATGGGCATCAACGGTGAAAAAACTGTTCAGTGACATGGAGGAATGTGATCCCACGCTGGATTGCAGTCTTAAAATTCAAGTGTCTGACAAGCTCTGCATTTGCCCCTTACACTGAGACACTTACACCCTCTTTTACTAGCGCATAGCGTGGATTTTAGCGCTGGCAGTGGCGGTAACTGCTCCAACGCTCATGGAATTCCTATGAGCGTCGGAGCAGTCCATAGCCGGCAAGGCAAACCATGCTATGCGTTAGCAAAAGAGGGAGTTAAGGACTTGAGAAGGAAAGCTAAGCAGACAAGGCTGACACAGGTTTTTCAGTCATCAATTAATGAGACTCACGCACCAGAGGTTGATGTGACAGAAGTCTTTTCTGTGTTTAATGTACAGCACTGCATGCTTCTGGTAGCGCTATAGAAATAATAAGTAGTAGTAGTAAAAGTTGATTTGCCAGCCTCAGCTCATGTGCCAGAGGTTAATCAGGCTGAAGCCAACCTACCAGCGCTGACATCTGTCTGCTACAGGTACTGTCATTCTGAACTGCACACATGTACCTCTTCAGAGGTTGATGTGTCAGAAGTTGACTTGTCAGCCTTGACTCGTGCGCCAGAGGTTGATCAGGCTGAGGTCAACCTACCAGTGTCGACGAATAATGAGAATGGACTCTTAACTTATCTTACATTGCTCAAATCCCAGATGAGGCATATCTGGACTTCTGTTGTCAGTCTCCTTTCCTTGTCCCATTTTCACTTCCGTCACAGACACATGTGTTGACTCCGTTGCACCTCCCTCTAGCTTCTAATAGGTATTGATAACACAAAATGCTTGAGCACAGAAGACTTTCATTTCTGCAGATAACTATAAATAGCAGCCATGAAATGCATAAATAAAGGGGATTTGAATACTTAACATTTCTACGGTGGTGATTTGTAAATACATACCATTTTCAGATGAAACTTCCCTCCCCCCTATTTTTTAACTGACTCATTTTAACATGTAAACATGAAAAACAACTTTAGAATGAAATAAAGATTCCAAAAAGTGTTTGAGAAAACTCTGGCAATAAAATAAATTGAAAGTTTGAATGCTTTTATTTATTTATTTATGTATTCAATTTTCTATATTGTTCTCCCAGGAGCGCTCAGAACAGTTTACATGAAGCTTCAGGTACTCAAGCATTTTTCCCTGTCTGTCCAGGTGGGCTTACAATCTATCTAACGTACCTGGGGCAATGGGGGGATTAAGTGACTTACCAAGGGTCACAAGGAGCAGCATGGGTTTGAACCAAGCAGAGATGTATGAGGCTCTACGTTTGTGTGGGAGAATGCTACACAGCAGTGGAAAATAAGTTAAAGACAGGTCTCTTGAATTCATTTGTAAGAAAATCAAAGCAAAAATCCCAACATGCTGTAAACAGGATAATATTGTAGAAAAATAAATGAAATGGCTGTGGTAGTATTTCTTAGGCCATAACTGGAGTACTCCCTAGTGGAAGGGCCAATGCAGAAAGCCACCACAGGCAGGAGCATGATGTTAACTATTAGTTTGCATGGTCATTAAGGACCATATACTGCAGAAAGGGTTTTAGTACTGAAGTTAACTCGCACAGTAGACATCGGTGCAAAGCATATTAAAACACATGGTAAAGAGGCTGTTAGCAATGCAGAAATGTTTTTGAGCTGGATGAGAAATGTACTGACAAGTCATAAGAACATAAGAATAGCCGATCTTGAAAAACCCCACACTAAACCTTAATGTGGCTGGTAACTTTAGACCTGTCTCCAACCTACCCTTCATCTTCAAGAAACTGGAAAAATCAGGGTTAAACCAATTACATTCCTTCATCGATGAACAAATAGCCCTATCCGCCTTCCAGTCGGGATTCAGGAAATTCCACAGTACTGAAACTGTCCTTCTCAACATCGACTGCTGGAAACTCATGGATGAGGGTAATGATGTCCTTCAGGTGCTTCTGGATCTCAGCGCAGTGTTTGGCACTATTGATCATCCTGTCATTGTACGGCTCTGCTGCTGTTGTTATATGATAAAATGAACTATGATAAGAGGTGAAATAACTCAGCGAAAACCTGAAGCAGTCGTGGCTCCTGAAGATGCTGATTCAGTGAAACACAGCCCTGTGTTGGGCCGACTGAACAACATGATTGTAGAGTCCAATGGTGATATCAGAAAGCATAAACCATAATCATTGTGGTTGAGCAACATGAGACTGTGGTAACAATTTGCAATACAGCAAGAGAACGTGGGATAATTTAAAAAATGGGACCATTTGGTGTTGAAAGCAACAAACTGAAAAGGCTTTGCTCCAGTCCAGGTTGTCTGGCTCAATGGGATATTCCTATTGAGCTATTTTATAAAGAAAACAGTTATGATTTGTTCACAGAGAGTATGGTTTGGTAATATGTTGTTTTAAATCAGTGTGATATAAATATATTTATTATGTGGTTAAAAAAAAAAAAAAAAAAAACAACCCAAACATAAGTGTAATAGAAGGCTTCTTAGTTAGTAGGTATTTATTGTTGAAATGGTTCACATCCTTCCTGAATAATAGATCCAAAAAATGTACTGCTCAATGATGTGTATCAAAACCGATCAAATACGGTGTTCCGCAGAGGGCTCTACTACCCCCTTATTATTCAGTCTCTACATTAGACCAGTCCTAGACTTAGTCCAAATACACAGATTCACTCCTTCACGGATGACATCCAACTATACCTACTGCTAGAAAAAATCCACGACGCCCAGATCATGAACTCCTAAAATGCCTCTCAGAAATCAAAAACTGGATGACAGTCAACAAATTGCAACAAAACGCCTTCAAAGGGGCGTGGCTTAACGCGAACACGAATGGAGGTGTGATCGCGACGCTCCTCTTCACTAGGCAACTATTAATAAAAAATTAACCCCATATTACAGAATTTTATCAAAAAAAATAATTTCCTACGATCCTGAAGTTGTGATGGATTAATATTGACCTCCTTCGCTGAGACGGAAGAGACGCCTAAAAGGTGAAAAGCCAAGAAGTAAAAGTGCCGTTTTTTATATCCTGAGCAGTGCGGTGTAGAAAGCTGGAGACCGACGGGGTTTGAAACTGGCGGTGAGCTGCCTAACGACAAAGAGAAAATTTTCCTCTTTATAAATAATTTATATGGTAAGCTGGTGCCTGTCAGTCTCTAAAGTATAGCAGTTTTGAAATAGCCCTTCTCTGCCGGTGATGAAGCGAGGTCTGCTGTGAAATCAACTTGGCAATGGTTTTTAAAACTATTCCCTTGCTGCTAATCTCGGAAAAAACAAGAATTGTGAATGATTAATATTGATATTGATCTCCTCTGCTGAAATTGAAACGGATTCTGATATAGGAGAATCAAAGGTGAGATTGCCGGTTTTTTATTCAGCGCTAGAAAAGCGCGGCATCAGGGCAACTGACAAAAAAGACCTGAAGGGAAAAGAAAAGTAAAACTGCTGGTTTTCATTGTTTTTATTATCGGCTTCACTTTTGTGTTGATATGGCACGGTAATAAGAAGAGCTGTTGAAGTTATAAACTGTCTAAAAGATTGAAAAATAGAGGAAAAAATCGATCTCATTATGAGGCAATTGTCAGTTTGACTTCTAAATGCTATGATGGTTTGAAGTAGCTCTCTCCTGACGGTACTGAGTTGGAGTCCTGAGAGAGATCAATTAATCCTCTGCTTGAAGCAGTTTCTTGAGATATAAAATCAAGACACTTTATTTTTTTTTTCCATTATTTTTTATTTTCTAATTTTTCATAAAGTGTACATAATAATAAATTACAATTGATAAATGCATATTATCACTTTTATATCTAATACATTATATATCTGAATTTGATTTTCCCCCTCACCCTCCCCCCTCCCTTTCATTACTTTAATATAATATTTTAATTTTCAAATTTTTATAAAAAGTATACAACATATTAGAATACTATTTGTAAATATTCAATAACTTTTTTATATTTAATACAATATAATCTAAACAAATTTTTTCTCATTTCCCTCCCCCCACCCTTTTATTACCTTTTATTCATACGTTACATTTTGTATAATATATTATAACATACTATGTATAAATTAATTTTTCTTACCCCCCCTTTATGTGTGTCATAAAAAAGATCCTTAAAAGAAGAAAAGAAGAAGAAAACATCATATTATTTATTCATTACAGTATTTTGTCAATGGCCCCCATATTTTTATAAATTTAGTATATGTCCCCTTTTGTATTGCTATTGTTCTTTCCATTTTAAAAATATGACATATTGTATTCCACCAAAATGTGTAATTTAGGTTGTTGTAATTTTTCCAATTATTAGTTATATGTTGGATGGCAACCCCTGTCATAATTAATAAAAGCTTATTATTTTCTGGTGAAATTTGACTTTTTATTCTCATCATTGTTCCAAATAAAATTGTATCATATGATATTGCAATATGATTTTCCATTAATTTATTAATTTGTGGCCAAATTGAATTCCAAAAAATTTTAATATAAGGACAATGATATAATAAATGATCTAATGTCCCTGGTTCTAGATTACAGTGCCAGCATCTATTAGACTTAGAACTGTCTAATTTTTGTAAACGAGTAGGGGTCCAAAAAGCTCTATGTAATAAAAAGAACCATGTTTGTCTCATAGATGCTGACACTGTACATCCCATTCTCCAAGACCAAATTAGTGGCCATTGAGATGCATTAATTTGATGTCCAATCTCAATGCTCCAAATGTCTCTTAGACCATTTTTTGGTTTTTTATTTAAATATCCAGATATTAATTTATACCACAATGCGGCTTGATGTCCTAGGAAGTCTGCTTTAAAGCATAAGAACTTTAAACTATATTGATTGTTTAATGATTTCCATTCAGGGAACCCAACCTGAATGGCCTGCTTCAATTGCAACCATTTAAAACTTTGTGTTTTATTAAGACCAAATCTATGTTGCAATTGTGGAAAATCCAGCAGTTTACCTTCTGAAATAATATCATCTAGAGATCTAATGCCTGCATTAATCCAGTTCTTCCAAAGGATTTGAGCTCCGCCAATTTTGATCTTGGAGTTTATCCATATGGATTGATTAGTTGATTTGTATATTGGGATGGGTGTTAATTTATCAATAAATCTCAATGTTTTCCAAGTATCCATTATTATTTTATTTTCTTTGTATCTTTTAGGTATATTAATACTTGGTAAATGAACTAAATTTAGGGGAAACATAAGGCGCCATTCCAAATATAACCAATCTGGTGCATTATCTATAAGTTCTGGGAGGATCCAATACATACCCTGACGTAGAATATAGGCTTGATGGTACCTATAGAAATTTGGAAAATTTACCCCTCCCTCCTTAATTGATTTTTGTAAGGTTACTAAAGCTATTCTAGGTGTCTTACCAAGCCAAAGAAATTTTGTTAAAATTCTATTAAGCTTTTTATAAAAGGACCCCTGAAAATAAATAGGTATCATACTCATTTGGTAGCAAACTACAGGCAACATCATCATTTTAATAGTTTGAATTCTTCCCCACCAAGAAATATGTAATGGGTTCCATTGCTCACATAACTCCGTAACTTTTTTTAATACATATTTTTCATTTTCTTTTACAGTATCTTCAATTGTTTTTTTAACTTGAATGCCTAGATATTTAAATCCTTCTTCTTTCCATATGAATGGAAAAGTATCAAATAATCCTTTTACACAGTGAACATTCAAGGGTATAATTTCAGATTTATTCCAATTAATTTTATAACCTGAAAATTTGCCAAACTTATCAATTAATTCCAATAAAGAAGATAAGGTAGACTCTGGATTTCTCAAATAAAGCAAAATATCATCCGCATAAGCCGAAATTTTATATTCCATATCTGAATATGGAATACCTTGTATCTCCCTCGTTTGCTGTATTGCTAACAATAAGGGTTCCAATACAACATCAAATAACAAAGGAGATAAAGGACAGCCTTGTCTAACTCCCCTCTGTAATTGAAAACCATCAGATATCTTATTATTAATATTTAATCTTGCAATCGGGAAGCTATACAATGTTTTTACCATTTGTATAAATCCAGAACCTATACCAAACCATTCTAAAGCCTGATACATAAAATTCCATTCTACCCTATCAAATGCTTTCTCAGCATCTAATGAAACTGTAAAAGCCGGTTCATCCATTTTTTTTGATAAGTTTAGCATGTGAAATAATAGTCTAGAGTTATTGGAGGAATGTCTTTTAGCAACGAAACCCGTTTGATGCATATCTATAATATGTGGGAGAGCTTTGGCTAATCTCAAAGCCAAAATTTTCGCCAAAAGTTTATTATCAACATTTATCAAAGATATAGGCCTGTAGTTTGAAACCAAAGTAGGATCTTTATTTGGCTTAGGCAAAACAATTATTATTGATTCAGCCATAGTACCTTTTATATTACCTTTTATAAGTTGTGTCTGATATAATTTTAATAAATGTGGGGAAAGGATATTTTGAAATGTTTTATAAAATTCTACTGTGTAACCATCACCACCTGGAGCGGATCCAACTCTAAGAGATCTCAATGCTGTTTCTAATTCTTTTAATGATATAGGTTCTTCTAAACTTCGTTTTATATGATCAGGAATTTTGGGTCCATTAATTAAATCTAAAAATTTTTTTCCATCTTTTTGTTTCTCCAAATAAGGTTCGGAAGAATACAGATTCTTATAAAAATTTAAAAATTGTTTTAATATTATATTTGTTTGATTTGTTATTATACCATTATCATCTTTTATTCCATTAATATTAATTCTCCTTTTTTTTGCCTTAAGATAATTTGCCAATAATTTTCCCGCCTTATTAGAATTTCCATAATACACTGTTTGCTTGGAAAACAAATCTTTTCTTATCATTTTTGAAGTTAATTCATTATATTTACCTTTTGTTTTCAAAAGAGCTTGTAAAACTTCATATTCCCATTTAATTATCAATTTAGCTTCTAATATTTTTATTTCTTTTTCTAATTCTATATATTGTTTTTTGATCTGTTTCCTAATAAAAGCTGAATATGATATAATATTACCCCTCATAGTTGCTTTAAATGCATCCCATACATTCTCTATAGATGTATCTTCCACTAAATTTGTTTGAAAAAATTCATTAATTTGTGTTTTAAAATTTTCCAAAAATTTGTCATCCACAAGCAATGCATTATCAAATCTCTAAAGAGGTCTATTATTTTCTAATTGATCTAATTGTAATTCTATCCATATTCCCGCATGATCCGAAATGATAATAGGATCAATGGAGGCTTTAATCACCTGTTGCACTTTATTTGTTGAAACAAAAATATAATCTATTCTTGAAAATGATTTATGAACCTGTGAACAAAATGAATATTCCTGATCATTAAAATGAAGAATACGCCATATATCCTTCAAATCACATGATCGAACTAAATTATCTAGACCTAAAGATTTAATATTTTTACCTGGTTTTTTATCCAATAATGGATCCATTACAGCATTAAAATCTCCAGCCACCACTAAATTAGAGGCAGCCAGTGGTAATAACATATTTTGTATCTTTTTGAAAAATTCTGATTGATTCGAATTAGGGGCATATATATTAAATAACGTCAGGGTATCATTTCCCATACCTATATCAATATGTATCCATCTTCCATGTGGATCTGAACTTTTTACCTTTATATTGGCCATACATTTTTTATTTATAAGAATTGCAACCCCTGCTTTTTTACCCACTGCTGGAGCAAAAAAACATTCCTTTATCCATCCACCTGATAATTTCTGTGATTCCTTCATATTAAGATGGGTCTCTTGCAGACAGTAAATATCCGCATTTTGCTTTTTTAAAAATGTTAATATTTTTTTCCTTTTAATTACATGATTCAGGCCATTGACATTAATAGAATATATTTTAAAAGACATTATACATTTTAATACTTTTCATTATCTTATTCTTCCTCTCCTCTTTCTTATTTAATATCCAAAAAATTTTCTTCATGACACACATATTTAACCCTAATGTATCTCCCTTAATTATTCTAGTAAATATTCTCCTTATCCCTCCCTTTCCCACCCAGTACATTGGCTGCTTAAGGATACACATTGGAACTGTAATCCAAACATTCTCCTCATTCCAGGCAATCAATATTCAATATTTAAACAAATTTCCCTTCTATCTATCTATATTGATCTTTTATATCTTTAATCATTTTCCATAACATTTCATTAATGTATCATTATCCATTTAATAATATGTTAATTTGTATTTCCTTAGTATTATGATTTCAACATATAATTATTTTAAACATATATGTAGTGTATTATTTAATAATTTTCCTATATTTTGTTCTTCTTTCTTGTAATTTTTATTGTCTTTTCTTTATATTGTTTTCCTCCTTTTCTTCAGATATTTCGATATGTCATATTTTCTAATTTTTCATAGAGTCTTCAAAACCATCTTAATGTTCTATGTTAAAATATCATAGGTTCTGGTTTAGAGAGAAAATCTTTTAGTTTTTCGGGATCCTCAAAATATAAGGATTTGTCTCCAGATGATACTCTCATTTTCGCCGGGTAGTATAGACCATATTTAAATCCTTTTTCTTTTAGTAGAGGTCTCATGTCTAGTAGTCTCTTTCTTTTGTTTGCTGTGTTTTTGGCAAAGTCTGGTAAAAACCATAATCTTGATCCTTTATAATTTAGGTTTTTATCTTTTTTTGCAGCATTTAGTATCTCTAGTGCTTGTTGGTATCTCAGCATTTTGAAAATTATTGGTCTTGGTCTGTCTTTGTTTTCTAAATTTTTAATTGGGATTCTATGCGCCCTTTCTATTTCAATTGGTTGTTTCAAGTCTAACTGTAGTATTTTTGGAATTAAATTTTCAAGGAAAAGGATAGTATTTTTTCCCTCTAAATTTTCTTGTATTCCAAAAAGTTTGATGTTTTTTCTTCTTCCTCTATTCTCGTAGTCCTCCAGTTGATCTTTTAATTTATTTAATTCCAGGCTGTCTTTTTTACATCTTTTTGATTCACATTCTATAGCTTCCATTTTTGATTCTAGTTCAGTTGTTCTTTTGTTGTTAACTTCCATTTGTCTATGAATATTTAAAATTTCTTCTTTCATTTCCGACATATTAGTTATAGTTTCCTTAAGCATTTGTTTGATTTGTCTTAATTCTTCCATAACTTCTGTTTTGCTTAATGTGTCTGATTCTTCGATAGGAAGTGGTATTTTGCTTGGTGCTATTTGGTCTTGTTTCTGTCTTTTTGCAGATGTACCAGCCTCATTTTTGTTTTGTCTGGTGCTTGCCATGTTGTTGTTTTCTTTTTCTTGGTTATTATTCTTTCTTAAATTTAATCTCTTAGGTTTAGGTTTAGTGTTCTTAAGTTTTTAATTCCTTTTTTTTCTAAGATTTGGTTCTATCTTTTGAAGTAAAATTTTTTTTTTTTTTTTTTTTTTTGGTTCTTCTCCCTTAAGCCCCTTCACTGTTTCAATGAAGGAGGGGGACACTCAGTCTGATAATATTTCCTTCTCTTAGATCTCTCTCAGACTAGTTAGGTCTTTCATAGATTTAATTCATTATATCCGGAAGTCACTCTCCCTTAATGACACACCGCTTCAGCGCTGATCAAATAAAATATTTTTTGGTAGTCCTTTCTTCTAGCTCTCCTCTCACGAGCCCAATCGCAGCCCCGACTGAGGAGAGCAACACCTCTTCCAATTATTTTCTTATTTGGCAATTTTGAAGCAACTGTAATCTATTTATTCACAGCGTCTCTCAATTGCCTCGATGTCTTGCTGCTTCAGTTTTAAAAAGTTCCGTTAATCCTTTCCTCTGTCTCTTCTCTCATAAGCCCAATCGCAGCTTTGTCAGAGGAAAGTAATATTCAATTCAGTACTTCTTTATTTATTTATTTTAGTAAGCTGATATTTATTTGTTTACATCACTTCGGCACTTAATTACTGAGAGAAAATGCCAGTATTCTTCTTCCTCAGTTACTCAATCTCCCTTCCAGCAACGTCAAAGGAGGATAATTTTCAATTCTATATTTTCTTTTCTGCCTTCAGACTTTTACTTACTTTTTTTCACAAAAAGATGCCAGTGATTAATTGATCTCCTTAACTCCAGGCTCCGACTCAGCGCCGGCAAGAGAAGGCTATAACAAACAGTCACAGTTCCATAAGTCAACTGTCAGCAGCCTCACCAACGAGATCAGTCTCTCTCTAATTTTTTCCCTTCAATGTTAGTCAGTTTAAATATTCAGCACATAGAAATAACAACGCTCTTGATATTTCTAGCTTCTCTTTTCCCAGTACCTTACCTAGATCTGGCAAGTCAGGCTGGTGTCATTCACGCTGTGAACTTTTTTTTTTTTTTTTTTCCTTTTTTAAAAATGCCTCGTCGCTAAATTCTCTGATTTTTTTTTCACAGGGTTCAGCATCTGTTTCAGACCGCCATAGCTTTATCCCTCTTTAACTTCCCTTCTTTCGGATTCTTTCAGGCACGGCAGTCACTTATCTTTAATATCACGCCGTTTTAGCGCTAAAATAAAAATATCGGCAATTCTTTCTTCTGGCTCTCCTCTCACTAGCCCAGTCGCAGCTATGATAGAGGAGATCAACACTCACTCCAATCTTTTATTTCAATAATTTCTTAAGCAACTGCTTATCGCCTCACAATTCAATTTGTCGGTTTTCTTTTCTCAGCCTTTTCTCTCTCTAGCCCTTTCAATTTCTTTAAAGGTGATAACATTCAACGGTTTACTTTTTATGACTTATATTAAAGCACATCGGGACACAATCCTCCTCTATAACTGTCTCATTAGCATCTGCCTTTTGTTTACTCACGCTTCACTATCTCAGCGCTGCAGTTCAAGTCTCATAAACCGTTGAAGAAAAAAACCCGGCACTCTGCCTTTTCAGCTTCTATTACCTCAGACTTCGCTTTAACTTCATCAAAAGAGGATATTTTCATTTATCATATGTTCGGCTTCTTTATTGTTTACTCACGCTTCACTATCTCAGCGCTGCAGTTCAAGTCTCATAAACCGTTGAAGAAAAAAAACGGCACTCTGCCTATTCAGCTTCTATTACCTCAGGCTTCGCTTTAACTTCATCAAAAGAGGATATTTTCATTTATCATATGTTCGGCTTCTTTAGTATTTATTTTTTGTTGAAAATTAACCAGAAGGGAATAAAATTTTTATAATCTGTGCCTAGATGAAGAGGAGCTCTGCAATTACACTTCCATTCGTGTTCGCGTTAAGCCACGCCCCCCTCAAATCAAGACACTTTAAAGGGAAGAACATTGAATACTACATTTAATTAATAAATAGAAAACTTTTCACTTCAGACTGATTGGGATATAGGGCTGCCTGTCAAAGATAAAAATATGACAGTTTGATATAGCCCTCTCCTGCTTGATGTCAAAGCAAAGCCTGAGGAAAAAAAAAAAATTATTTCTTCTGTGCTGAATAACATAGTGTTGAATTTCTGCTGTTTGAAGTCAGAATGAAATTCTGAGAGAGAAAGACTTAAGAAGAAGGGGAAAAGGATTTCTCTTTTGTTGATTATTATAATTGGATAAGTTCTTGATAGAGTGACTGATTTGCAATCTTCTCAGTACTAGAACAACGCAACACTGGTGTAATAAGATAACAAAGACAGATTACAAAAAATTGAGACTGAAAGAGATTTTAAGATTCCTAACAAACCTGAAGAAATAAAATCCACGAAAAAAGAAACAACAGCATGGCAAGTACTAGACAAAACAAAAATGAGGCTGGCACGTCAGCAAAAAGACAAAAACAAGATCAAATAACACCAAGCAAGATCCCACTTCCTGTTGAAGAATCTGACATATTGAGTAAAGCAGAAGTTATGGAAGAACTAAGACAAATTAAGCAAATGCTTAAGGAAACAGTAACCAATATGTCTGAAATGAAGGAAGAAATATTAAACATTCACAGACAAATGGAAAGTAATAACAAAAGAACATCTGAATTAGAATCTAAAATGGAGATCATAGAAAGCGAAACAAACAGATGCAAAAATGATAGTATGGAATTAAATAAATTGAAAGATCAACTGGAAGACTATGAGAATAGAGGAAGAAGAAAAAACATTAAACCTTTTGGAATACAAGAAAATTTAGAGGGAAAAAATACTATTCTTTTTCTAGAAAATTTAATTCCAAAAATATTACAACTGGACTTGAAACAACCACTAGAAATAGAAAGAGCGCATAGGATTCCAGTTAAAAATACAGAAAATAAAAGCAGGCCAAGACCAATAATTTTCAAAATGCTTAGATACCAACAAGCATTAGAAATATTAAATGCTGCAAAGAAAGACAAAAATCTAAATTATAAAGGATCTAGAATATGGTTCTTGCCGGACTTTGCCAAAAACACAGCAAATAAAAGAAAGAGACTATTAGATATGAGACCTCAACTAAAAGAAAAAGGTTTTAAATATGGTCTATATTATCCGGCGAAAATGAGAGTATCATCTGGAGATAAATCCTTGTATTTCGAGGATCCAGAAAAACTAAAAGCTTTTCTTTCCAAACCAGAACCTATGATATTTTGACATAAAATTTTAAGATGGGTTTTGATGACTTTTATGAAATAATTATAAAAGTATGAAATATTGAAATATCTGAAAAAAGAAAAAATGATATAAAGAAAAGACAATAAAAATTTATAAGGAAAAAAAAAAAAGAGCAAGATATAGGAAAAACATTAATAACATACTAAATATATGTTTAAGATAAAATTTTATGATGTAAATAATAATACTAAGGAAATATAAATTAAAAACTGTTAAATGGATAAAGATACATTAATGAAATGTTATGAAAATATGACTAAAGATATTAAAGGTTAATATAAATAGATAGAAGGGGAATTTGATTGAATATTGAATGCCTAGAGGGGAGGAGAATGTTTGGGTTACAGTTCCAATGTGTATCCTTAAGCAGCCATTGTATTGGGTGGGAAAGGGAGGGAAAAGGAGAGTATTTACTAGAATGATTAAGGAAAATATAAACAAGGGATTAGATACTTTAGGGGTAAATATGTGTGTCATGAAAAACATTTTTTGGATTCTAAGTATGAAAGAAGAGGAGAGAAAGATTATAATGAGAAGTATTAAAATGTATAATGTCTTTTAAGATATATTCTATTAATGTCAATGGCCTGAATCACGTAATCAAAAGGAAAAAAATATTAACATTTTTAAAAAAGCAAAATGCAGATATTTACTGTCTGCAGGAGACCCATCTTAGTATAAAGGAATCACAGAAACTATCGGGTGGGTGGGTAAAGGAATGTTTTTTTGCTCCAGCAGAGGGTAAAAAAGCAGGGGTAGCAATCCTTATAAATAAAAAATGTATGGCCAAGATTAAGGTAAAAAATTCAGATCCACATGGAAGATGGATACATATTGATATAGGTATGGGAAATGATGCCCTGACGTTGTTTAATATATATGCCCCTAATTCGAATCAATCAGAATTTTTTAAAAAATTACAGAATATGTTGTTACCACTGGCTGCTTCTAATTTAGTGGTGGCTGGAGATTTTAATGCTGTAATGGATCCATTATTGGATAAAAAACCAGGTAAAAGTATAAAATCTTTAGGTTTAGATAATTTGGTTCAATCATGTGATTTAAAAGATATATGGCGTATTCTTCATTTTAATGATCAGGAATTTTCATTTTGTTCACAGGTTCATAAATCATTTTCAAGAATAGATTATATTTTTGTTTCAACAAATAAAGTGCAACAGGTGATTAAAGCTTCCATAGATCCTATTATTATTTCAGATCATGCGGGAGTATGGATAGAATTACAATTAGATCAATTAGAGAATGGTAGACCTCTTTGGAGATTTGATAATGCATTGCTTGTGGATGACAAATTTTTGGAAAATTTTAAAATACAAATTAACGATTTTTTTCAACTAAATTTAGTGGAGGATACATCTATAGAGAATGTATGGGATGCATTTAAAGCAACTATGAGGGGAAATATTATATCATACTCAGCTTTTATTAGGAAACAGATTAAAATACAATATATAGAATTAGAAAAAGAAATAAAAATATTAGAAGCCAAATTGGTAAGTAAATGGGAAAATGAAGTTTTGCAAGCTCTTTTGAAAGCAAAAGGTAAATATAATGAATTAACTTCAAAAATGATAAGAAGAGATTTGTTTTCCAAGCAAACAATGTATTATGGAAATTCTAATAAGGCGGGGAGATTATTGGCAAATTATCTTAAAGCAAAAAAAAGAAGAACTAATATTAATGGAATAAAAGATTATAATGGTATAATAACAAATCAAACAAATATAATATTAAAACAATTTTTAAAATTTTATAAGGACCTGTATTCTTTCGAGCCTTATTTGGAGAGACAAAAAGATGGAAAAAATTTTTTGGATTTAATTAATGGACCTAAGGTTCCTGATCATATAAAATGGAGTTTAGATGAACCTATATCATTAAAAGAATTAGAAACAGCATTGAGATCTCTTAGAGTTGGATCCGCTCCAGGTGGTGATGGTTATACAGTAGAATTTTATAAAACATTTCAAAATATCCTTTCCCCACATTTACTAAATTTATATCAGACACAACTTATAAAAGGTAATATTACAGGTACTATGGCTGAATCAATAATAATTGTTTTGCCTAAGCCAAATAAAGATCCTACTTTGGTCTCAAACTACAGGCCTATATCTTTAATAAATGTTGATAATAAACTTTTGGCGAAAATTTTGGCTTTGAGACTAGCCAAAGCTCTCCCACATATTATAGATATGCATCAAACGGGTTTCGTTGCTAAAAGACATTCCTCTAATAACTCTAGACTATTGTTTCATATGTTAAACTTATCAAAAAAAATGGATGAACCTGCTTTTACAGTTTCATTAGATGCTGAAAAAGCATTTGATAGGGTAGAATGGAATTTTATGTATCAGGCTTTAGAATGGTTTGGTATAGGTTCTGGATTTATACAAATGGTAAAAACATTGTATAGCTTCCCGATTGCAAGACTAAATATTAATAATAAGATATCTGATGGTTTTCAATTGCAGAGGGGAGTTAGACAAGGTTGTCCTTTATCTCCTTTGTTATTTGATGTTGTATTAGAACCCTTATTGTTAGCAATACAGCAAACGAGGGAGATACAAGGTATTCCATATTCAGATATGGAATATAAAATTTCGGCTTATGCTGATGATATTTTGCTTTATTTGAGAAATCCAGAGTCAACCTTATCTTCTTTATTGGAATTAATTGATAAGTTTAGTAAATTTTCAGGTTACAAAATTAATTTGAATAAATCTGAAATTATACCCTTGAATGTTCATTGTGTAAAAGGATTATTTGATATTTTTCCATTCATAAGGAAAGAAGAAGGATTTAAATATCTTGGCATTCAAGTTAAAAATACAATTGAAGATACTATAAAAGAGAATGAAAAATACGTATTAAAAAAAGTTATGGAGTTATGTGAGCAATGGAACCCATTACATATTTCTTGGTGGGGAAGAGTTCAAACTATTAAAATGATGATGTTACCTGTAGTTTGCTACCAAATGAGTATGATACCTATTTATTTTCAGGGGTCCTTTTATAAAAAGCTCAATAGCATTTTAACAAAATTTCTTTGGCTAGGTAAAACACCTAGAATAGCTTTAGTAACCTTGCAAAAATCAATTAAGGAGGGAGGGGTAAATTTTCCAAATTTCTATAGGTACCATCAAGCCTATATTCTACGTCAGGGTATGTATTGGATCCTCCCAGAACTTATGGATAATGCACCGGATTGGTTATATTTAGAATGGCGCCTTATGTTTCCCCTAAATTTAGTTCATTTACCAAGTATTAACATACCTAGAAGATACAGAGAAAATAAAATATTAATGGATACTTGGAAAACGTTGAGATTTATTGATAAACTAACACCTATCCCAATAAACAAATCAACTAATCAATCTATATGGATAAACTCCAAGATCAAAATTGGCGGAGCTCAAATCCTTTGGAAGAACTGGATTATTGCAGGCATTAGATCTCTAGACGATGTTATTTCAGAAGGAAAACTGCTGGATTTTTCACAATTGCAACATAGATTTGGTCTTAATAAAACACAAAGTTTTAAATGGTTGCAATTGAAGCAGGCCATTCAGGTTGGGTTCCCTGAATGGAAAACATTAAATAATCAATATAGTTTAAAGTTCTTATGTTTTCAAGCAGACTTCCTAGGACATCAAGCCGCATTGTGGTATAAATTAATATCTGGATATTTGAATAAAAAACCAAAAAATGGTCTAAGAGATATTTGGAGCATTGAGATTGGACATCAGATTAATGCATCTCAATGGCCACTAATTTGGTCTTGGAGAATGGGATGTACAGTGTCAGCATCTATGAGACAAACTTGGTTCTTTTTATTACATAGAGCTTTTTGGACCCCTACACGTTTGCAAAAATTAGACAGTTCTAAGTCCAATAAATGCTGGCACTGTAATCTAGAACCAGGGACATTAGATCATTTACTGTATCATTGTCCCTATATTAAAACTTTTTGGAATTCAATTTGGCCACAAATTAATAAATTGATGGAAAATCATATTGCAATATCATATGATACAATATTATTTGGAATGATGATGAGAAAAAAAAGTCAAATTTCAACAGAAAATAATAAGCTTTTATTAATTATGACAGGGGTTGCCATTCAGCATATAACTAATAACTGGAAGAATTATAACAACCTAAATTATACATTTTGGTGGAATACAATATGTCATATATTTAAAATGGAAAGAACAATAGCAATACAAAGAGGGACATATACTAAATTTATAAAAATATGGGGGCCATTGACAAAATACTATAATGAATAAATACTAGGATTTTTCTTCTTCTTTTCTTCTTTTAAGGATCTTTTTTATGACATACATAGAGGGGGGATAAGGAAAATAATTTCTACATAATATGTTATAATATATTATACAATATGTAATGTATGAATGAAAAGTAATAGAAGGATGGGGGGAGGGAGAGGGGATAAAATTTATTTAGAACATAATGTATTAGATATAAAAATGTTATTGAATATTCATCAATTGTATTCTAACATGTTGTACACTTTCTGTAAAATTTGAAAATTAAAAATATTATATTAAAGTAATAAAAGGGTGGGGGGAGGGTGAGGGGGAAAATCAAATTTAGATATATAATGTATTAGATATAAAAGTGATAATATGTATTTATCAATTGTACTTTAATATTTTGTACACTTTATGTAAAATTTGAAAATAAAAAATAATGGGAAAAAAAAAACCAAAACGCCTCCAAAACAGAACTCCTTTGGATCCACAAAGAACACTGCAACCGTGCCGTCCCTTGCTATCCTGGGACTCGACTACCATAACTGTGAAGGACCAAGCATGCATCCTAGGAATATTCCTTGACCCCAACCTGCTGCTTTCCAACCATATCTCTCAGGTTGTATCTTCCTCATTTTACTACCTACGTAAACTCCAAAATAAAAGCAACTACTTTTCTAAGTCTGACTTCTCCTGCATGGATTACTGCAATACCCTATTCAATGACAAAGAACATACACCGTCTCCAGCATGTATAAAATACATATAAAAAATATAATATGTAATGTGTAATATGTGTAAAAAATCTCCATGCCCACAACCCTGTCTCCCCGGCTCCATCGTCGGCTCACTGGCTGCCCATAGTCAAATGTTGTGTCTTCAAGGGCCTGATGCTAGCATTCAAAACCTTGTTTCCTCTGTACTTGCCGAACAGGTCCCTCCGCTCCCAGGATGAAATACACCAAAGAATGCCCCCTGGTCATGCCCTTCAACTGCAAATCACCAAATGATGTTCCTACTCCCACTTTATACCAAGCCACTGGAATCAACTGCCCCCACAGATCATATCCCTTAAAGGTCTCCTCAACTTTAGAAAAGCAATAAAAACACACCTCTTCACCTAACTCCCCTGCCTAAAGACGATAGATTACAAAAAACTATTAATGTATATTGCTTGTGTCACATTAGGATAAAAACTTATATTGATAAATCTTGCACTGTAACTATGTCAAATTTACCCTGTAAACTGCATATTATGGGACTCATAATCGAAAGAGAAAAACGTCCAAAAACTGGCCTAAGTCAGCACTTGGACTAAGATTGTGAAAATACATCTAAGTGCTGATAATAAAAACAGGTTTTGGACGTATTTCTAAATGACCTAGACCTTCATAGTGCCGCTGAACGACCATAGCTAAACGGGGCGTTTCAGGAGGAGTGTCGAGGGCGGGACGTGGGCTTAGAATTAGTCGTTCCTACGAGGGCTACTATAGTGTTTCTCACTGCTGAGTGAACTGATACATTTTGGACCTTGCTTAATGGTTGTTTATAAGTGGAGTTTTTTGCCATATGAAGATGAACTGAGGTTTTCCTTCTGGAAAGCTGTTTTTTATCCTCTAAGGCTATTCTTTTCATGAAACTCATGCTTTCATTTGCTTATGAAATGCCTTTCCCATTTCATTTGTATCTACTCTGGGACATGACTTTTATCCCAGGACAAGCAGGCAGCATATTCTTGACTGATGGGTGACGGCACCGACGGAGCCCCGGTACGGACAATTTTAGAGTGATTGCACTCTAAGAACTTTAGAAAGTTCTAGCTAGGCCGCACCGCGCGTGCGCGAGTGCCTTCCCGCCCGACGGAGGCGCGCGGTCCCCAGTTTTCTTAATTCCGCGGAGCTAAGAAGACGCGTGTTTCCAACGGCTGTTGGAAAATTTTTCTTATTCACTTGCCTTCCCGCTCGCGCGTATTTTTCTCTTCATATTTTCCAATCTCTTCCTTTATGCATTTCCTCCTCTTCCGCTCATGCTGCGCACATTATTCAAGCTCAAGAGGGAACAAGCCACCATGATTCTCATCGCTCCACGGTGGCCCAGACAGCATCCCTTCTACTTCAACTCAGTTCCAGGGAACCCATACCTCTTCCTGAGATCATACTTTTACATCTCACTATTGTCTGGATGCATTCTCCAGACGGGATGGACACTTCGGCCAATCTGTTTTACAAAATTTGTTTTCCTAATGGCCAACCTTCCCTCCATCCCTCTTTTTGTTAGCTTGGAGGTCACCCATCAGTCAAGAATATGCTGCCTGCTTGTCCTGGGATAAAGCACAGTTACTTACCGTAACAGGTGTTATCCAGGGACAGCAGGCAGATATTCTTGCGTCCCTCCCACCTCCCCGGGTTGGCTTCTTAGCTGGCTTATCCTAACTGGGGACCGCGCGCCTCCGTCGGGCGGGAAGGCACTCGCGCACGCGCGGTGCGGCCTAGCTAGAACTTTCTAAAGTTCTTAGAGTGCAATCACTCTAAAATTGTTCGTACCGGGGCTCCGTCGGTGCCGTCACCCATCAGTCAAGAATATCTGCCTGCTGTCCCTGGATAACACCTGTTACGGTAAGTAACTGTGCTGTTTCAACTGCTCATTTGGTCCATATGGGTGCATTAGCCAGTAGTCCTTTCTTATTTGTATATTGAATCTTTTTGGCATCTCCGTCACCTACATTTAGGTTCGCCTTCCTCTATGAGGTCGTTTATTCTTTTTTCAACCTCCATCCCTATAGGTTTTGAGCATGGAGTTCCTCTACTCATTTTTTCCATTTTGCTCCTTCCCTTGCCTCCACACATTTGTATCAGACATTAGGTCTAGGTTTTTGCTAGGCAACTCGAATTTTTATGAATTCTTGGAACCCAACTCTCTCTCCATCCCTTTTATTAAAGTTAGAGAGTCCCACATATGAGAATATGCTGCCAACTTGTCCAAGGATAAAGCACAGTTACTTACCGTAACAGGTATTAATCCAGGGACAGCAGGCAGATATTCTCACAACCTGCCTACCTCCCCTAGTTGGCTTCTTCGCTTGGGCATAGAACTGGTGACCTCGTGAGCTGGCGTCTGGCAGGAAGGCACTCGTGCATGTGCAGTGCAGGCAGTCTCAAAAGCTTAAAGTGATACTACACTTTTCACTGTCTGTACCGGGCTCCGTGGATGATGCCACCCATATGTGAG
Organism: Geotrypetes seraphini; assembly: GCF_902459505.1. Lineage (NCBI taxonomy): Eukaryota > Metazoa > Chordata > Amphibia > Gymnophiona > Dermophiidae > Geotrypetes > Geotrypetes seraphini. The sequence continues at coordinate 18,443,961 of NC_047087.1, read as the reverse complement.
AATATCTGCCTGTTGTCCCTGGATAACATCTGTTACAGTAAGTAATTGTGCTTTTCCTGGTATCCAGCAACATCCGCACCCACTCCTTTAGGTAAACCTTTTAATTGCATCTTTGCTGGCAGGGTTGTACCTTGGATGATGTTTGAATTATAGGATGGCTGTAATATAGGAAACTCTCTATCACTGTTGAGCCCTTTCCAACAATAGCCTTCCTTCATTACTTTATTTTTGCAAAGAAATATGCTAAAGAAATTGGTTTTGGGGTGCAAACTGGTTAAGAGGCTGCGGGAGTTGCTGTACAATGAGAGGCTAAAGAAACTGGGCCTCTTTTCCCTTGAAAAGAGAAGACTGAGAGGGGACATGATCAAAACATTCAAGATATTGAAGGGAATTGACTTAGTAGAGAAGGAGAGATTGTTCAACCTCTCCAAGGTGAAGAGAATGAAAGGGCACTTGCTAAAGTTAGAAGGGAAAAGATTTCATACAAACGTAAGGAAGTTCTTCTTCACCCAGAGAGTGGTAGAAATCTGGAATGCTCTTCCAGAGGCTGTTATAGGGGAAAGCACCTTTCAGGGATTCAAGAAAAGGTTGGATAAGTTCCTACTGGAACAGAACATACGCAGGTAAGGCTAGATTCAAATAGGGCACTGGTCTTTGACCTAAGGGCCGCCGCGTGAGTGGACTGCTGGGCACAATGGACCACTGGTTTGACTTAGCAGTGGCAAATCTTATGTTCTTATGCATCTTTCATTTGCAAAACTGCTATATAATTGCAATAAACTCTGCAAACACAAAATATTAGAAATTCTGAGACTATGCTTATTTTAGTTTTGTAATGTCTAATAAAATATTGATGATAGTTGCATTACCTCTTTCTCCTCTCTTTCTCTCTCATTAGTGCTTGCCCTTGCATCTGGTCCAGAACTGGGGAAGCTTATGTTTCTAGGCCTAGTTGGGATAATTGATCCTCCAAGGACTGGTGTGAAAGAAGCAGTTGGAATCCTCCTTGAATCTGGTGTGTCCGTGAAAATGATAACAGGAGATGCCTTAGAAACAGCATTGGCTATTGGTAGGAAATTTGTCTTCTGAGTCATTGTGCCAGAACAGTATGTCTCTGCTTTATAGACTCCGCTGAACTTCACAGTCCATGCACTGACAGCAAGAGAAACCAGTGAAGTCCCAGCCTTTGCAGTAAAGTTAAACATGCACAAAGGATATTAGTGCCCGCCAGCCACACTTAGCACAGCTTAGCCCTGCCCACCCGAATAGCAGCCACTTCCCAGCTTTGACCCCCCCCTTCTCCCCCAGTGCCTTCTCAGCCACCTGACCAAGGTTGCACACCTCCACCCCACCTTTAAAAGCCCTGGTGGTCTAGCAGTGAGTTCAGGGCAGAAGCAAGTCCCACTTGTTCCCAACCATGCCGGCTCGTTTTTCTAAATAACTGCTGTGAATTTGAGCAGCAGTCTTATGAGGCTGTCACCAGTGTTCCCGCTAAGCTGCGTTGGCCTGCGCTCGCGCACAAAATATTACATCGCAGCGCAAAGTTTCTCTTCACAGCGCACACACGCGTCGGTAAGGTAAGGGGACGCATTGGGGGGATTGCACTTCCCCACAATTGCCATGCTTCGGTTCCTCTTCTTCCTTCCTTCCTCCCCCCCCCCCCCCGCGGGACCCTGCGGCACCATCAACTCTTACTCCCTCTAATGTCGGCCCTGCAGCTCCAGACTTCCTCGCACCTTCTCCCCTCCCCCTTTGGATCGCTATTATTTTAAATGTTATAGCCGCGGAGCTGTATCCATCAGTGGAGATGTCTAACCTCGGCCTGCCCCGGAACTCTTACTGCAACAGTGACTTCCTGTTCCTGCCTAGACGGGCGTCTGCTGCAGTAAGAGTTCCGGGGCAGGCCGAGGTTAGACATCTCCACTGATGGATACAGCTCCGCGGCTATAACATTTAAAATAATAGCGATCCAAAGGGGGAGGGGAGAAGGTGCGAGGAAGTCTGGAGCTGCAGGGCCGACATTAGAGGGAGTAAGAGTTGATGGTGCCGCAGGGTCCCGCGGGGGGGGGGGAGGAAGGAAGGAAGAAGAGGAACCGAAGCATGGCAATTGTGGGGAAGTGCAGAGCTGCAGGGAAGAGTGTTGCGGTACCCAGCTGGAGGGAGAAGGAAGATGAGGGAGGGAATTAAAGGAGATGCCAGGGCTTGGAGCGTAGGAGGAAGGTATGCCAGTCTAAGGGAAAAGGAAGGGGGAGATGTGAGAGCATGGAGGGGGAGCGAAAGATGGAAGAAAAGGAAAGGAGAGAGATGCCAGAGAATCAGGGAAGGGGAGATACCAGACTATGAGGAGAGGTGTGGGAGAGGGAAGGCGAGGAGAGAGATGCCAGACCAATGGGGTGAAAGGAGAGATGGAAGGGGGAGGCATACAGTTTCTGGAAGGGGCATAGAAGGAGAGAAGATGCCATATAGGGGAAGAGAGACGGCAGACAGTGGATGGAAGGAAGAGAGTTACAAGAAGATGAGGAAAGGAGAAACCACAGAAGACAAAGGTAGAAAAAAATTTCTATTTATTTATTGCTTTAGGAGACATGTGTCACTGTTTCTGTGAAGCATTGTATGCAGAGTCCAGCTTCTTGCTGGTTCAATTTAACCTTTGTCTATGTATTTTTATTTTATCCCCCCTTTTACAAAACTGTGAAGCGTTTTTAGCACCAGCCTTGGTGGTAGCAGCTCTGATGCTCAGAATTTTATGAGCATCAGAGCTGTTACCTCCGTAGCTAAAATCCACACTACAGTTTTGTAAAAGAGGGAGGGGTTAGTTTGTGATTACATATTCCTTACTAGGCGAAGGTGTTTTCTGTGTTCTGTGTGTTCGAAAGACATGGTTTTCTGTTAGGATTGACGGTGTAGGATTGATCTGTGCTGGTCTGGCTTGTTTAGTTTTACAATGGGTGTATTGATGTACTGCTCACTGCAATATGTAAGATGCTGCGTTTTCCTAGGTACTCATGTGTGACGTGTGGTTTGTTACTAAAAATCATGTTTTTCTTACAGATGGGGGGGGGGTGCCAAAAAATGATGGGCCCCGGATGTTACATATGCTAGGTACGCCACTGTATGTAAAGATACCAGAAAGCTGGCGTAGCAAAAACTTCTAAGTTTTGAGTATTTAACCCTCCCACAATCTCACGGGCACTCGTTTCAAGTTTATTGAGATTTTGATTTAAACGCAATATCAAATATTTTCAATGCGTATAACAAAAATAAATTTGGGGAAATAAATAAAACCATTTGAACCAGTGTTCCCGCTAAGCTGCGCTGGCGTGCGCTGGCGCACAAAATATTACATCGCAGCGCACACGTTTCTCGTCACAGCGCACGATCGGAAGAGGCGTACGGCAGATGGCAGGGCGGCGAGAGGAGAATCGGGCGAGTTGGCTCATAACTTGCTGGCGCCCGATATTTTTGGCTCACGGTGAAAAAAGTTTGCTCACAACACCCGCCCGCTTAGAGGGAACACTGGCTGTCACCAGCATAAATGGCAGCCATTTGAAAAAGGAGCTAGCACAGACAAAAGCACATGGGACTTGCTTCTGCCCTGAACTCACTGTGGATCACCAGGACTTCTAAAAGTAGACCCCAGGGTTAGAGGGGACATCCTATTGTGGTTGGGTGGCTGGAGAAGCACTTAGTTTTGAAGGCAGTTTTGTGCTGCTATTCAGATGGGTGGGTAAGGAAAGTGGTTGGCAACCAGTTAATTGATCGTCGTTTAATTCTGAATGTCAGATAGCCAATCATTGGTTAACCTGTACTTTATATGTCTTTTGGGGAGGAGAGGCAGATATTGGGGCTATTAAGTCCCTATTCCATGTGATGGGTGGGGGGGGGGTTTGAGCCATGAGCTCATCCATCTTGTGTGACACAGTGGTAGGAAAGAGACACTGGGGCATACCATTTCCATCAGCTTTGTACTGTGAGGGTGTGGAGGATAAAGTTAGACTGGTTAGTGATTCCTAGAGTGAACATTACTTATTCCAGTTCAATAGGTGTATCATTCTGGATAAGCGAATTAGCTCTCCATGGCCACAAGCCATATGCAGAAAAAATTCACTCTGGATTTTTCCTGTGACTCTCTGACTTTACCGGGAGCTCAACTTCCACCTGCAGTTTTTCCCTTCTGCTGTGAGCCAGAAGGACTGTTTCTGTTCTGCTCTCCCCTTTTTCTTGTTTTATTTGGCATTTTCAAATTTTATTCAATGTTTTTAAGTGCTCGGAGCTTATCACCTTTAGTGTCAGCTCTGCCTGCATAGAGAAGAAGCAGACTGAGGTCTGCAGCTGATAGGCCAATCCCTAGTGGTATCTGTTAGCCATCCTGCAGATAATATTTTGGAACTCGGGACCATCCCCGCTTACCTTCCTTCACCTACTGCTTAGCACAGGCTTATTAGGCATCCTTAGGAGGCTCATCAGTGTCTTGTAGGAGGCTCATCAATGTCTTGCAGGGTGCCAGCTGCATTTTTTTGCCTCCCCCCTTCTGGTAGCACATCTGTCAGTCCACGGGGATGGGGGTGCAGTATGACACAGTGTCTGGCTGGCAGTCTGAAGATCAGCATTGAAAAGGAGTTTTCAGCATGAGGCAGTGATTTTTCTCCTTTCTTGCTACTGTAAAGAGCTGAGGCAGGCTGCAGTTTATTGCCAGCACAGGTTACAGTGAATAAGGCTTTCCGACCTCTGAGGTGAATCGGGGAGGGGTACGGGATCTGAAAATCAGGTTTTTGAGGTTCCCTGCATGTTCCCCCAATGTCCCCCTCCTCAAAAATCCTAAATTCGCTGATTTTTTTACTTTAGTAAGTCAGTTATTTTAACGATTTTAGGCACAAAAATCTTTTTTTTTTTTTTAAATATTCTTTATTCATTTTAAAATCTTACAACAAGTGTACAGGAATATGTCATTAATATCTACAATATAACACTTGAAATTCTTTCACATATATTCATAAAAACATAAAAATTATATCCCAACCCACCCACCCTTCTTCAATTATTGTAATCAATCATATCATAAATAGATTATAAATACATAACTTAGTAAAATTTCCAGAACAACCCCCCCCTATGTGTACATATCTATCTAAGGAAAGTGATGTTTACCCATTACAATATCTTTCCAATGGCCCCCTGATCTTTATAAAATTATTATAATTCCCTTTCTCCAAAGCAATTGCTGTTTCCATCTTAAAAATATGGCATAACGAATTCCACCAGAATCAAAAATCTTGACGTCAGCCATCTTGAATTTTTAGCAATCTTTTTTTCAAAAGTTCCCTGCACATACAAAACTCATTTTTTTGCCTCAAAACTGGTTGGGATGGAGTCCTTGGGTTCTTATGCCTGGTTCATGCCAGGATTGCACAATCCTGTGCTTCAGGAGCGTAAACAGTAGAGTGTCACAGAGATCTGTATTGGGACCGGTGCTATTTAACTTATTTATAAATGATCTCAAAATTGGAACAAGTGAAGTGATTAAATTTGCAGATGACACTACTAAGCTGTTCAAAATTGTTAAAATGCGTGCGGATTGTGAAAAATTGCAGGCAGACCTTAGGAAATTGGAAGACTGGGCATCTAAACGGCAGATGAAATTTAATGTGGACAAATGCAAAGTGATGCTCATTGGAAAGAATAATCTGAATCACAGTTACCAGATGCTAGGGTCCACCTTGGGGGTTAGCACCCAAGAAAAAGATCTGGGTGTCATCATAGATAATATGATGAAATCTTCCACCCAGTGTGCAGCGGTGGCCAAAAAAGCATACAGGATGCTAGAAATTATTGAAAAAGGGATGGTTAACAAGACTAAGAATGTTATAATGCGCCTGTATCGCTCTATGGTGCAGCCTCATCTGGAGTATTGTGTTCAGTTCTGGTCTCCTTATCTCAAGAAAGATATGGCAGCACTAGAAAAGATTCAGAGAAGAGCGACCAAGATGGTAAAGGGGATTGGTGCTATTTAACATGTATAAATATCTGGAAATTGGAACAAATGAGGTGATAAATTTGAAGATGACACAAAATTATTCAAAGTTGTCAAGACCTTAGAAAACTGGAAGAATGGGCGTCCAAAAGACAGGTGAAATTTCATCAAATAACAATAAACTTTTATTTATATTGACTGGAGTAGCAGTACAGCAAATTACACATAATTGGAAAAATTATGACAGATTGAACTATAATTTTTGGTGGAACTCAGTTTGCCATATATATAAGATGGAGCGTACATTTGCAACACAAAAAGGATATATGGATAAGTTCAAGAAGATTTGGGGACCATTAACAGATTTTTGCAATGACTGATTTTAATTTTTTCCCATAATAAGATAATGGTTAAAGAAGGGAGGGAGGGAAGGGGTAAAGAATTTATTCTCTTTATTATACATTATAAAAAATATATCATAATGAATGAATGATAGTCCTATGAGAAATTAATGTGATAAAGGGAGGGAAAAGGGTTCATAATTAAATAATAATTGATAAAATCATTACAATATATATGTTATATAAATTCATAAGAAAAATAATATAAAATATGGTTTATATAAAATACATTATAGAGATATCAAGTGTATTGTTAAGATAAATGTATGGAAAATTTATAACACTTGTTGATATATGAAAAAAATCAATAAAAAACTTAAAACAGAAAAAAACAAAAGACAGGTGAAATTTAATGTTGCCAAATGCAAAGTGATGCACATTGGGAAGAAAAACATAAATCATAGTTACTAGATGCTAGGATCCACCTTGAGGGTTATCCCCCAAGAAAAAGATCAGTGTGTCATTGTAGACAATATGATGAAAACGTCAGCCAAAGTTTGGTGGCATCCATAAAAACGAACAAGATGCTAGGAATTATTAAAAAAGGGATGGTTAACAACCTCACTTTGAGTATTGCGATCAATTCTGGTCGCCTTATCTCAAGAAAGATATAGTGGAACTAGAAAAGGTTAAAAGAGTGACCAAGATGATAAAGAGCATGGAACTCCTCTCGTATGAGGAAAGACTAAAAGGGTTAGGGTTCTTCAGCTTGGAAAAGAGACAGCTGAGGAGAGAGATGATTTAAGTCTACAAAATCCTGAGTGGAGTAGAACAGGTTCAAGTGGATTGATTTTTTTACTCTCAAAAATTACAAGTTGAAACAATTTTTAAAATCTGGACAGAAAAGTCAGAATTAATTTTTGACTTTCTAGTACCTTTTAAAACTAAAGTGATTGCCCATAAGAAAAATGCCCCTTGTTATTCTTCCTGCCATCGTCAACTTAAACAGGCATGTAGAAAATTAGAAAGGAAGTGGAGAAAAGGTAATGCAGAGTTAGACAAGATAAATTGGAGAAGGAAAATAAAGGAATATAATTATGAAATTAAGGCTAGGAAAATATATTATGGTAATAAAATTAATGCTGCAAAAGATCTTGCCGAGGGAGAATTAGAAGTTCTTGAGCATGCGCAGATGCATGCTCAAGGCAGGCAGAAGCCGGAAGATCTTCTAGGCACCTGCACGATCTGTGCCTGCGTGCCGGTGCCAGACGGGGTGGGGGGGAGGTAATTTTAAGTTGTTCAGGGGGGGGACGGTTCAGGCGGGGGGGGGGGGCACCGGTTGGAGCGAGGGGGCCTATGCAAGCGGGGGGGAGCGATGCTGGTTATCAGGGGGGGGAATGCATCAAAGCGAGTTTCCATTATTTTCTATGGGGAAACTCGTTTTGATAAACGAGCATTTTAGATTACGAGCATGCTCCTGGAATGGATTATGCTCGTAATCCAAGGTTCCCCTGTATTTGCAAACCAGCAAATAAGACTGCAAAGCTTGACTCAAGCAATAGAAGAGAAGGAATCCTTTCCTAGATTCAATCAAATACATTGTACAAATAGCCATACCTAGGTGTGCTTTGAGTAAATTGTCCTTGTTTCAAGGCATTTTAAAATAGTACTGCGGGGTGGTTTTGTTTTCTGCATACTGTGGTTTATTTTTTGCTGTATTGTTTCATAATCACCTCCCCTCACTGATGAAGGCACATTGCCTGTTTTGTTAAAAATAAACTTGCAGTGATTACCATAGAAGGAGCTTCTATCAGATTTTTCTTTCAGGCAGGAACATTGGCCTCTGCAATGGGAAGTTTGAAGCCATGTCTGGAGAAGAGCTGGAAATCCTAGAGGAGTCAACTTTGTCAACTGCCGTCAAAAAGGTGCACTGTTTAAATTAGCACCATTGGGATCAATTCATACCATTCTATAAATAATGCTGCAGGATTCTATTTTTTTTTTCTGTTTCCAGGTCTCTGTATTCTACAGAACAAGTCCAAAGCACAAGCTGAAAATAATCAAGGTAGATAACTGAAAAGCAACCCCTAGCAGGGGACACAAACACAGTCCAAGCACTGTATACATAATTATGATTAGAGGAATGTAGAACAGTAAATTTTAATGTATTTAATTTTGCTTTTTTTTAAGTATAGCACTTCATTCATATTTCATAATTTCAAATTCAAATCTGTGCAAATTCTGTGAGTGCTAATACAGATTTATTTTACAGTCTCTTAAGGGGACAGATTTATAATAGAGCACCTCTAAATTATGCCTGTTTTATGAAAGCTGCAAAAGCTCTCTATGAAATAAGCTTGCACAGTAGTCCCCAACAGAGCACACATACACTTGCACAGACTTTTATATCTGCTGTGAGGCAGACCTGCTCTGCTAAACTGTGTCCCTGGGAATGTCGTACAGTTTACATGAAAGTATACATACTTGTACGTACGTATGTGTATGTACATTTTTAGAAGAATCCAATGTATAATAGGCTGCCATGCTTAATCCCTCGAGGAGGATGTCTAGACCAGGTCAAATAATACAAATAATTCTTTAAATAAAGGACATCATTATGAGCCCTTAGTGTGCAAACGGGAGATTATGGCTTGGGCTATATCTCATAGGTGACCAACCCCAGACTCAAGTCTAAATGAGAATAGCCCGATACATCATTTAGTCCTTTTCATAATTGTCCAACCGGTGAGAATCCTCACTCTCCCAATTTTAAATCCTGGTCAGACATACACATCGGGGGAGAAAGGGTGAAAAAATGTAGAATAAATAAATTCATTCCCAAGAAAACATCACCCTAGCTGAATTATTTGTATTATTTGACCTGGTCTAGACATCCTCCTCGAGGGATTAAGCATGGTAGCCAATTATACATTGGATTTTACCTCGGACTTTATTGGCTATAGTATTGTCCTTAGGGTTATATTTTTTGTGCCATTTTTAGAAGAACCATGTTTCAGATGCTTTGTATACAGAAAGTACGTACTGAAATAACTTACTGTATGTATAATTTGCCAGGTTTGTGTTTAGGCCATTCTGTTAGTGATGTGCAAAAAAGTGTTTATGTGCTTTTTTGGGTGTGTATGTATATGTTTTCTCATCCAAAATTGTCCCATAGAAATCATAATAAAAGTAGAAATAATCATAAAAATTGTATTTGTAGCACCTTCGTGAGCCATGCCTGTGACAATGGTCTTTGTCTAAAAGTACAAATCTGTGGAGTGGTTTGGGAGCATGGGTGTATGTTTGTATAGGCTGTTTTGCCCTGTCATTTTTCTGATGGCTTCTTCCATTATCAACTGCACTGTAAAAGTTACCTTATTTTTCGCTCCATAAGACGCACCCTAGATTACAGTAGGAAAACAAGAAAAAAAAGCATACTGAACCAAATTGTGTACTAATATATACCAGGTTCTACACCCAGCCCCCCTCACTCCCTGCCAGGCTCTGCACCCAGCCCCCCTCACTCCTTGCCAGGCTCTGCACCCTGTCCCCCCTCCCTGCTAGGCTCTGCACCTGCCCCCCTCCCTGCAACAAACAGTTACAAACAGTAAAAGGAAAATAAAGCGACATTTCTTCCAAGACATTCCAATAGCATCTTTTCTGCAAGATTAAAGTCCTATGTGAACTTCCCTACATTCTTTGAGTTTGTCAACAACCACTGTTTCTGTCACTTTTTCTTCAGTTCCTTTTCTTCACTTAGCTCCATTCTCTTCAGTGATCACCATTTTAAATTCAAGTTTCAAGTTTATTAAAAAAAAATTTAAACCGCTTAATCAGGTTTCTAAGCGGTGTACAATATAAAATTTTCATAAAAACATATTAAAAATCGGGATAACAAATAAAATCTAAGTGTCTTAATAAAACACTTAATAAGACATACAGACCAACTTCAGACAATAGGAGAAAAGGGGAAGAACTACAATCGTAAAAGAAAAGTGAAACAAAAAAGGAAAACACAATAGGTTAGGGTAAAAAGTAATAATTTTAAGTTTTTTTTTCTTTTTGTCCTTAAAAGGGCAGTTGTTGTCAAAGCATGTGTTTTGTAACACTAGTTTGCTATGTACCATACATATGTAGGGTGTTTTCATACATTTTATCAAAATAAACAGATTTAAAATGTTAAACTCCCTCTGTACTGTTTCTCTGCTTTTTTTTCCCCCCCCCTATATCACACAGAAGCTTTAACACTTGTGTTTGTATAGTAAAAAGCTCTAACATTTCACCTTAAGAAATCATTCTGGATCACATTCATCCACAATCTATTCACAGTCCTTCGGGAAGTTTTCAATTGTTTTCTTGTGACTGTCTTTCATTTGCTTCCAAACCTGATGTTCTTTTATTTTCTAACTGTTCCAGTTTTCAAGTTCTTTTAGCACCTATTTCTTTTCAAATCTAAAAGTCGGTAAATTTCATCAAACTGAATTGTGACCCTTATGCTCCCCAGCCACGCACTATCCACAGGCCACTTGCACATTTTGCAAAAGAGCTGCAGGCTATGACCTGAGTGCTTGGGGCAGGCAGAGCCTTTCAGCCCAGGAGCCTCTGCCTCCCCGTTCCCACCCCTACAGTCTCTGCTCGCCATTCCCGGCTTGATCAGTTTGGCCAGCGTGGGCAGGCAGGAGGCACCCCCCAGCATGACGCTAACTTTGCGGCAGAGGGGGCACGGCACATGCATCTTCCTGGCCAGGGAGTGAAGGGGCTGCTGGCTGCGGCCCGGGTCTGTGCTAGTTGCTGGACGGCAGCCTCCTCATGATGTCGGGGCCAGCAGTGCACAAGCGCGCTCCTGCATGGGTATATGCAACTTCTTGTGGGACTCATGAGAACTGACGGCATGCAGGCCCATACAGGAGCATGCTTGTGCACCGCTGGCCCCAACATCATGAGGAGGCTGCCGCCCAGCGACTAGCACAAATGGGAAGTAGCCGGGACTGGCCCACAGCGCCCCACAAATCAGGGGGGGAGAGAGGCAGTGCTCCAATCTGGAGGAGAGGACGCCTGACTTGGGATCGGGTCTCTGTGTCTTCGTTGTGCTCCCGAGGTTCTTCAGAGGAACAGGAGTTGGCAGATATGCGCGAGAGAGCATTTTAAAAAAGGTATCGGGTGGGCAGAGGTGTTTAAAAAAAAATTGTATTCGCTCCATAAGACAGACCCACTTTTTTGGGAAAAAAGTGCGTCTTATGGAGCAAAAAATACGGTAGGTATTATTAACAGATCTTTCATATCAGACTTTTTATAATCATGCAGGTCTTAGTAGATGTCAGATTCCCTTTATGTAGATGTTTGGTCTATGCTGATGTTACATTATGTGTTAACTGATTAATCTTTGAATTTATTTTTATTATGTAAGGTTTTATGTAAGCTGCTTAGAATTATGTGAGTAGGATATAAGGTTTGAAAATAAATAAAAATATTGCTGTCATCTTTTTCTCTTTGTCTGCAGGCTTTGCAACAGAGTGGCGCCATAGTAGGAATGACTGGGGATGGTGTTAATGACGCTGTGGCCCTGAAGTCGGCTGATATAGGAGTGGCCATGGGACAGGCAGGAACTGATGTTAGTAAAGAGGCTGCAGATATGATACTGGTGGATGACGACTTCTCTACCATCATGTATGTAACTGCTTAAATATTTTGAAGGAAGTTGAATGTTTTCATGGCCAAGCAAAATCCATCTTTATGACTTAGACGTCATTAGTTGTCTGTGTTAGGCGCCAGTAAAATCCTAGCAACACCTAAGCAAGTCTAGGTGCCGCTAAGCGTGATTCTATAAGCGGAGCCTAGTGGTTGACTGACAACTGCGCCAACTGGTGCCTACAAGTTAGACGCGATTAGGTGCCATATATGGGATCGGGCCACGTATCACTTTGTTACAATCATATACCTCTGGGGGGGTTTCTTGATAGTGAACTATCCATCCTGTGAAAAACAGTCTAAATTTTGTACTGTAAACTTCAGCAATATTCCCAAGTGATTTTTCTGTTCGTTAATATCACAGTAATCTGTTCCCAATGAGACAAGCAGATGGCGACTATCCTGATGCTCAACATTTGATATAGAATCCGGTCTTTCATCAGCCTAATACCAATAGAAGGCACCACTGATGTTTGATGAAGCAACAGCCTCATTTGGTCAATCCTTATTCACTACAAAAATGAAAACTGTTAGGATTCATCCATATACTTTAAATAGTAACATCAGTTGCCACGCTTTCCAGTGGACATCTATTTCTTCACAAAACTTAAAGCAGACCTTCTCTGAAAACAAACATTTAGTGCAAAAACGTCAAATGGTGATGCAAAAGTGTAGAAGAGCCAGGTACAAAGGTACTTAAAAAATCAAACACAATTCCATATTTTGTGTTTGTTTCCTTGTGTGAAAAACATCTTAAAGACCTGTCTTTTCCTACACATAAATGACTTGCCTTATAAAGGCAGAAAGTAAATCTTAATAAACAAATATATAAGCATATTAAAAGGTCAAAGTAGGAATTAAGTCCATTTGAAAGTATGAGAAACTGATGAAATATATACGTGTGGAGTTTTTTTCAGACCAGTGATGATAGATGGCTTAAGGTACAGTGCTGTCCCGGCTGTCCGTGTATGAGGTCTGTTTTTCTCCACCTTTTTATGTTTATAATTTTATGTCAGTTTTGTTTCCTTTTTGAATGGGTGATTGAGATTACCTGCAGAGCTTATTAACAGTGCGTTTTTTCTCGTTATGTTTAATGGAATTAAGACAGTCCATGCTGAGGCAGTCACATTCACTTGGTATTTTACAAAAGGCAGTATTGAATACAGAACCTTTTGTAAAATATGTATAAGGATGTCAGCAGCAGATAATGTTTATGTGCTGGTACATACAGTAGAACAACCATTTTTCAAATCTATATGCGCTTAAAAAGTGGCATCACTTGCTATCTCCCACACATAGATGCTTACAATGACATGTGGAAGTGTAGATTTTTTACATCTCATGGAAGTGCTGGCAAGCAGTACATATAAGGGCTCCATTTCAGGAAAAATAAACCCAGGAGATTAAGTACAATTATCCCTCTATCATTTCTTTTAAGATCTGACTGAAGCAAAAAATTGTGATGAAACCTGTGCATGCCTCTGAGTTCATGCAAAACTTATGGTGCATATATGTATATTCCCTTTGTAAAATGGGAAATACTTTTTTGGCCTGCCCAAATCACACCCACTTTAAATTTGTCTTGGCCGTCAACACATGTAAATAGCAATTTTCTGACATTGTAAGTGACATGTAGCCAGTCTATATAAGTAAAGGTCGCTATTTCCATGGGCAGATGCTTCTAAAATGACCTACACTTCATTGTCTGTTTTCTTGCCAAATCATGAAAAATAGTATATGTGACTAGTCTCTAGGGCAATGCTTCTCAAACCATTCAGGTTTTCAGAATTTCCATAATGCATATACATAATTGCTTTAGTTTGTGATCCAGTTTGTCTTTGGATGTAGAACAGACAATCACATTTTAATAAGCATATCAATCTACAACCATTAGAGATCAGACATATGTGAATTTTTCTCATTCATATTCATTATGGATATCCTGAAAATTCAACGTGTCATGGGGTCAGGTTTAGGGATCACTCTAGTCTCTTTATCATTTGAATGATGGTGCAAAAAAGCTATATCTAGTGTAATAAGATTGTCATTCTGAACAGATGGATATTCTTCCCATGTTCGCGAGCCTGGACATAAGAACATAATAATTGCCGCTACTGAGTCAGACCTGTGGTCCATCGTGCCCAGCAGTCTGCTCACGCGGCGGCCCTCTGGTCAAAGACCAGCACCCTAACTGAGACTAGCCCTACCTGTGTACATTCTGGTTCAGCAGGAACTTGTCTAAATTTGTCTTGAATCCCTGGAGGGTGTTTTCCCCTATGACAGACTCTGGAAGAGCGTTCCAGTTTTCTACCACTCTCTGGGTGAAGAAGAACTTCCTTATGTTCGTATGGAATCTATCCCCTTTCAGTTTTAGAGGGTGCCTTCTCATTCTCCCTACCTTGGAGATCGACAGATTGGCTGCTTCAGTCAGAGTTCACTTTACTACTGTTAGTGCTTTCTAGAGAATGACGTGGTGGCTGTTACACGCGGCTAACTGCAGGTAACTCGCTTAAAAGGTGGGGGGGTGTGGAAGTGCTCACTGCAGGTACGGGGACAAGGCCATCCACCGCCCCATGGAGCAGTGAATGGCCTTGTCCCCGCAGTTAAGGGAGGGAATGCGTACGGTCACAGATCGCGTGCAGCCCCCTCCCTCCTTCTTACCTATCCGAATCTATCTATCTCCCTCCCTCCCCCTTATCTTTGCGGCGTGTTTTAAGCTTCAGAGTAAGTTGGTCAAAGCTGCCGGAGCCTGCGTTCGTCAGTAGGCGGAAGCTTCTCCTTTGACGCAACTTCCGGTTGCGTCAGAGGAGAAGCTTCTGCCCACAGATGCAGCGACTGCTTGCAGGTTCCGGCAGCTTGAACAAGTTACTTTAAACTTAAAATGCACCACGAAGGTAAGGGGGAGGGAGGGAGATGCTCGGACCGCGTGAGGGGTGCCGAAAGATGGTGAGGTGGCAGGGTGGTGGAGGAAAGGAAAGGAACAGACACTGAAGGGGGGTGGAGAGGAACAGAAACTGAAGTGAAATGGGGAACAGATAGTGGGGAGAAGACATTGAAAGGAAAGGAGGGAGAAGATGCTGTGGAGAGAAGATGCTGAAGGGAAATGGGGAAGACAGAGTGGGGAGAAGAGGCTGAAGGGAAATGGGGAAGACAGAGTGGGGAGAAGACGCTGAAGGGAAATGGGGAAGACAGAGTGGGAAGAAGATGCTGAAGGGAAATGGGGAAGACAGAGTAGGGAGAAGATGCTGAAGGAAAATGGGGAACAGAGAGTGGGGAGAAGACGCTGAAGGGAAATGGGGAACAAGGATTGGGGAGAAGACGCTGAAGGGAAATTGGAAACAGGGAGTGGGGAGAAGACGCTGAAGGGAAATGGGGAATAGAGAGTGGGGAGAAGACGCTGAAAGGGAAGAAGACAAAGATGCCAGACTGTGGGGGGAGCAGAGGGAAGAAGATGAGTGCTACACCAATTGGGGGGAGTGAAGGGAGAGGCACAGTACCAGAGCAAATGGAAAATGCAGAGCGAAGACAGACAGTGGATGGAAGGAATTGAATGAGAAGATGAGGAAAGCAGAAACCAGACAACAAAGGTAGAAAAAAACATTTCTATTTATTTTCTTTTTTTGCTTTAGGATAAAGTAGTAAACTCGAGTCGGGGGGACAGGGTCATTATTATGGAGTGAACACCAATGTACACACAAATTGCTTTTAATCAGCACGAGACACTTTACACGCCACAGAGGTTCTTTTGCAGCGTTTGTACCATCCAAAACAGATAAGTGTTTTTCATTATTATCAAAGTGAATATGGATGGTAACAGGGGACAGTGAAAACCATGATGGTCCCCTGTTGAACCTTTGTTGGTGTGATCACTAATTTATGGGTTCAGGGTCTGAGTTTTCACATTACTATAAATAAGTGTTTATTTTATTTAGAACTGTGATTAATATCATCAAGAGTTAAGACATTATCACAGAAGACTATTGTGTTTTTCCCCATAGATAGAAAATTGTTTTTAGTTAGCACGAAAATGTTGCTGCGGTGGCCATCTTAGATTTCCTAATTTTTTTTTCTCCAAAACCTTCAAAACTCCTCATTTTCCTCAAAACTTGCAGGGATGGAGTCCTCAGGCTCTTTTATCCCTAATACATGCCAAATTTACACTGGATGGACGCAGGAACAGCGTCCTTGTGCCATATGCTGTGCAGCATGTTATGGGGAGGGGGTGGAGCTTTGGGTTTAGCCTCCCCTCATGTCTCTAGGGCTGAATAGACATTGGATGGCTGCCTGCTGGGAGAAAAAATCTTCCAGAGCCCTGGAACAGTGACTTACCTAAGCGTAGGTGCGTGGGAGCTGCAGAGCCCAAGAGATGCAAGATGGAGTCATCTAAAGGGACTCTGTGCTGCCCACTACAGCATTTTCTCCCGAATTTGATAATCTGATGTAGAGAGCTTATTTGGATGGCCAGGATCCCCAGGGGAGGTCTGGTAGAAACATAGAAGATGACAGCAGAAAAGGGTCACGGCCCAACAACTCTGCCCACTCTAATGACCCACCCCCTAAATTCTTCCCTGAAGTGATCCCACATGCTTATCACATTTTTTCTTAAAGTCCAGCATGCTGCTGGTCTGAATTACCTGCAGTGGAAGACTATTCCAATGATCAACCACCCTTTCGGTGAAGAAGTACTTCCTGGTGTCACTATGAAATCTCCCACCCCTGAGTTTCAATGGATGTCCTCTTGTCGCCGTAGGTTCTTTAAGAAAAAAGATATCCTCTTCTACCTCAATACGGTCCGTGACATATTTGAACATCTGTCTCCCCTCTCTCTACGCTCCTCGAGTGAGTATAGCTGCAACTTACCCAGCCTTTCCTCATATGGGAGATCCTTGAGTCCTGAGACCATTCTGCTGGCCATTCGCTGAACCGACTCCATTCTCTGCACATCTTTTTGATAATGCGGTCTCCAGAATTGTACACAATATTCCAGATGAGGTCTCACCATGGATCTGTACAACGGCATTATAACTTCGGTCTTCCGGCTGACGAAGCTTCTTCGGATACAACCCATTATTTGTCTAGCCTTGGATGAAGCTTTCTCTACTTGATTGGCAGACTTCATGTCTTCGCTAATGATTACTCCCAAATCCCGTTCTGCTGTAGTTCTTGCTAAGGTCTCATCATTTAGGGTGTAAGTTCTGCATGGATTTCTGTTGCCAAGGTGCATGACCTTACACTTTTTGACATTAAAACTTAGTTGCCAAGTTGAGGACCAATGTTCCAGTAAGAGTAGGTCCTGCGTCATGCAGTCGGGCACTGTGCTTTTGCCTACTATGTTGCATAGTTTGGCGTCATCGGCGAATAATGCAATTTTCCCTCGAAGCCCTTGAGCCAGGTCCCTTACGAAGATATTAAATAGGATCGGACCCAAGACCGAACCCTGCAGCACTCCACTGATCACTTCTGACTTTTCGGAGAGAGTACCGTTCACCACCACCCTCTGAAGTTTACCACTGAGCCAGTCTTTTACCCATGCAGTTAACGTTTCTCCTAATCCCATCAAACTCATCTTGCTCAATAACCTACGGTGTGGGACACTATCAAAAGCCTTACTGAAGTCCAAGTACACGACGTCCAGGGACTCCCCCGTATCCAGCTTTTTCGTTACCCAGTCAAAGAAGCTGATCAGATTGGATTGGCAGGACCTGCCACTCTGGATCTAATCCTAAATGGGTTAATGGGCCCTGCAAAGGAAGTGGAAGTAGTGGGACCGTTGGGAAACAGCGATCATAATATGATCAAGTTCAAAGTTGAAGTAGGAATACCGAAAGGAAAGAGAACCATAGCAACAACTTTCAACTTCAGGAAAGGAAACTATGAAGCAATGAGGGAAATGGTAAGGAAGAAACTTAGGAATACTTCCAAGAAATGGCAAACAGTAGAACATGCCTGGCTTTTTTTCAAGGACACGGTGAGCGAGGCGCAAAATTTGTACATACCCAGATTCAGAAAGGGGAGCAAAAAGAGTCGAACAAAAGACCCGGTATGGCTGACTAAAATAGTGAAGGAAGCGATAGGCAATAAGAAAAATTCATTCAGGAAATGGAAAAAGGACAAAACTGAGGGGAACTGGAAGGAGCACAGGAAGTATCAAAAAGAGTGTCACCGAGTGGTTCGAAAAGCCAAAAGAGAGTATGAAGAGAGGCTAGTCAGGGAGGCACGAAATTTCAAACCGTTCTTCAGATATGTTAAAGGGAAACAGCCAGCTAAGGAGGAGGTAACATAGTAACATAGTAGATGACGGCAGATAAAGACCCGAATGGTCCATCCAGTCTGCCCAACCTGATTCAATTTAAAAATTTTTTTTTTTTTTTTTTTTCTTCTTCTTAGCTTTTTCTGGGCGAGAATCCCAAAGCTTTACCCGGTACTGTGCTTGGGTTCCAACTGCCGAAATCTCTGTTAAGACTTACTCCAGCCCATCTACACCCTCCCAGCCATTGAAGCCCTCCCCTGCCCATCCTCCTCCAAACGGCCATACACAGACACAGACCGTACAAGTCTGCCCAGTAACTGGCCTAGTTCAATATTTAATAGTATTTTCTGATTCTAAATCTTCTGTGTTCATCCCACGCTTCTTTGAACTCAGTCACAGTTTTACTCTCCACCACCTCTCTCGGGAGCGCATTCCAGGCATCCACCACCCTCTCCGTAAAGTAGAATTTCCTAACATTGCCCCTGAATCTACCACCCCTCAACCTCAAATTATGTCCTCTGGTTTTACCATTTTCCTTTCTCTGGAAAAGATTTTGTTCTACGTTAATACCCTTTAAGTATTTGAACGTCTGAATCATATCTCCCCTGTCTCTCCTTTCCTCTAGGGTATACATATTCAGGGCTTCCAGTCTCTCCTCATATGTCTTCTGGTGCAAGCCTCCTATCATTTTCGTCGCCCTCCTCTGGACCGCCTCAAGTCTTCTTACGTCTTTCGCCAGATACGGTCTCCAAAACTGAACACAATACTCCAAGTGGGGCCTCACCAATGACCTGTACAGGGGCATCAACACCTTCTTTCTTCTACTGACTACGCCTCTCTTTATACAGCCCAGAATCCTTCTGGCAGCAGCCACTGCCTTGTCACACTGTTTTTTCGCCTTTAGATCTTCGGACACTATCACCCCAAGGTCCCTCTCCCCGTCCGTGCATATCAGCTTCTCTCCTCCCAGCATATACGGTTCCTTCCTATTATTAATCCCCAAATGCATTACTCTGCATTTCTTTGCATTGAATTTTAGTTGCCAGGCATTAGACCATTCCTCTAACTTTTGCAGATCCTTTTTCATATTTTCCACTCCCTCTTCGGTGTCTACTCTGTTACAAATCTTGGTATCATCTGCAAAAAGGCACACTTTTCCTTCTAACCCTTCAGCAATGTCACTTACATACATATTGAACAGGATTGGCCCCAGCACCGAACCCTGAGGGACTCCACTAGTCACCTTTCCTTCCTTCGAGCGACTTCCATTAACCACCACCCTCTGGCGTCTGTCCGACAGCCAGTTTCTGACCCAGTTCACCACTTTGGGTCCTAACTTCAGCCCTTCAAGTTTGTTCAACAGCCTCCTATGAGGAACTGTATCAAAGGCTTTGCTGAAATCCAAATAAATTACATCTAGCATATGTCCTCGATCCAGCTCTCTGGTCACCCAATCAAAAAATTCAATCAGGTTCGTTTGGCACGATTTACCTTTTGTAAAGCCATGTTGCCTCGGATCCTGTAACCCATTAGATTCAAGGAAATACACTATCCTTTCTTTCAGCAACACTTCCATTATTTTTCCAACAACTGAAGTGAGGCTCACCGGCCTGTAGTTTCCTGCTTCATCCCTGTGACCACTTTTGTGAATAGGGACCACATCCGCTCTCCTCCAATCCCCAGGAATCACTCCCGTCTCCAGAGATTTGTTGAACAAGTCTTTAATAGGACTCGCCAGAACCTCTCTGAGTTCCCTTAGTATCCTGGGATGGATCCCGTCTGGTCCCATCGCTTTGTCCACCTTCAGTTTTTCAAGTTGCTCATAAACACCCTCCTCCGTGAACGGCGCAGAATCTACTCCATTTTCTCGTGTAACTTTAACTCGTTGGACCGCTGGATGATGGAGACAGGAAGGGGGTAGTGAAGGAGGAGAAAGAAGTCGCGGAAAGACTTAACATGTTCTTTTCGTCTGTATTTACGAATGAAGACACAACCAACATACCGGAACCTGAGCAATTCTTCAATGGAAATCAAGCAGAAAAATTAACATCCATGGAAGTGAGCCTTGAAGGTGTGCGCAGGCAGATAGAAAAACTAAAAACTGACAAATCCCCGGGTCCGGACGGAATCCATCCAAGGGTTCTGAAGGAATTAAAGATAGCGGAACTACTGCAGCAAGTTTGCAACCTATCCCTGAAAACAGGTGTGATACCAGAGGATTGGAAGATAACCAATGTCACACCCATCTTTAAAAAGGGATCAAGAGGTGACCCGGGAAACTACAGACCGGTAAGTCTGACCTCGGTTCCGGGGAAAATGGCGGAAGCGCTGATAAAAGAAAACATCGATGAACATTTGGAAAGAAACGAACTTCTGATACCAAGCCAACATGGTTTCTGCAGGGGGAGATCGTGCTTAACTAACTTATTGCACTTCTTCGAAGGAATCAACAAACGGATGGACAAAGGAGACCCCATAGACATCGTATACCTAGATTTCCAAAAAGCCTTTGACAAGGTGCCTCACGAGCATCTACTCTGGAAACTGAAGAACCATGGGGTGGACGGAGATGTACATAGATGGATCAGAAACTGGTTGGCAGGTAGGAAACAGAGGGTAGGGATGAAGGGCCACTACTCGGACTGGAAGAGGGTCACAAGTGGTGTTCCGCAGGGCTCGGTGCTCGGGCCACTACTATTTAATATATTCATAAATGATCTAGAAATAGGGACGACGTGCGAGATAATAAAATTTGCAGACGACACCAAACTATTCAGTGGAGCTCAGACTAAAGAAGACTGCGAAGAATTGCAAAGGGACCTGAACAAACTAGGGGAATGGGCGGCGAGATGGCAGATGAAGTTCAACGTTGAGAAATGTAAAGTACTGCATGTGGGAAGCAGAAACCTGAGGTACAACTATACGATGGGAGGGATATTATTGAATGAGAGTACACAGGAAAGGGACTTAGGGATAATGGTGGACATGACAATGAAGCCGACGGCACAGTGCACAGCGGCCGCTAAGAAAGCAAATAGAATGCTAGGTATAATCAAGAAGGGTATCACAACCAGGACGAAAGAAGTTATCCTGCCGTTGTATCGGGCGATGGTGCGCCCGCATCTGGAATACTGCGTCCAATATTGGTCGCCGTACCTCAAGAAGGATATGGCGATATTCGAGAGGGTTCAGAGGAGAGCGACACGTCTGATAAAAGGGATGGAAAACCTTCCATATGCTGAGAGATTGGAGAAACTGGGTCTCTTTTCCCTGGAGAAGAGGAGACTTAGAGGGGATATGATAGAGACTTATAAGATCATGAAGGGCATAGAGAGAGTAGAGAAGGAAAGGTTCTTCAAACTGTCAAATAATAAAAGAACAAGAGGGCATCTGGAAAAGTTGAAAGGGGACAGATTCAGAACAAATGCTAGGAAGTTCTTCTTTACCCAACGTGTGGTGGACACCTGGAATGCGCTTCCAGAGAATGTAATAGGGCAGAGTACGGTACTGGGATTTAAGAAATGATTGGACAGTTTCCTGCTGGAAAAGAAGATAGAAGGGTATAAATAGAGGATTTCTGCACAGGTCCGGGACCTGTTGGGCCGCCGCGTGAGCGGACTGCTGGGCATGATGGACTTCAGGTCTGACCCAGCAGAGGCATTGCTTATGTTCTTATGTTCCCTTTGTAAATCCATTTTGATGGGGGTCTCGTAGATTTTCGTCATTCAGGATCGTATCTAATTTGTGTTTGATTAGTGTTTCCTTAATTTTATACACTATTGATGTGTGACTCACTGGTCTGTAGTTTTCAGCCTCTGTCCTGCATCCCTTTTTGTGGAGTGGAATGACGTTAGCTGTTTTCCAGTCCAATGGGACTCTTCCTGTACTCGGGGAAAGATTGAAGAGTGCAGATAACGGTTCCGCTAGGACATCACTCAACTCTCTAAGCACCTTGGGATGTAGTTTGTCAGGTCCCATGGCTTTGTTCACTTTGAGCCTTGAAAGTTTGTAATAGACGCTGCTGGACGCAAGTGTGCTTTGAGCTTCCAGGGCACATCTGGCTCGGTATCAGAGACTGGCCAGGATCTGGTGGACCTTTCAGACAGAGACTCAGAGTTTATCTTTCTGCCTCTGCTGTTGCAGAGCGAGCTCTCCCTGCTAGGAGATAACAGTGCATAAGGACTGACCCTGATGCAGGTGTTGATTTGTCAGCAGTGCCTTTTATTGGTATTGGATTGATAAGCGTGTGGCGCAGTGGTTAAAGCTACAGCTTCAGCACCCTGGGGTTGTGGGTTCAAACCCACGCTGCTCCTTGTGACCCTGGGCAAGTCACTTAATCCCCCCATTGCCCAGGTACATTAGATAGATTGTGAGCCAACCGGGACAGACAGGGAAAAATGCTTGAGTACCTGAATAAATTCATGTAAAACTGTTCTGGGCTCCCTTGGGAGAACAGTATAGAAAAATGAATAAATAAATAAAAGACCAATATTTGGATTCACTGCAGCCTCCATATTGAATGCTGTATATCAAGATTGCAACTGTCTGCTTGTCTCATTGGGAACAAATAAATGTGATATTAACGAACATTAAAATCACTTGGTAATACTGATATTTAACTCAAAAGTTTGAGGGTTTTTTTTTTTCATGAGATGTACTCTTGGATCATCAAGAAAAAAATAAGATACATAGCTATTGCAGTGATGAAGACCACTGACAAGTTACAACATTTATATGATACCTGTTGTAGGAAGGGATATTTGAGGTTCTTTTGTTTGTGATCACTTCAGATTTATTAGCGCCATACAGTATGTACAGACTCTTAATTGAAGAAGGATTTTCTCTAATTCTTTACTTATCAATTTTTGCTAAAAAGTTCTGATCAAACCTGTATAGTTAGACCATCTGTGCAGATTCTGCATTCGTATGGTCAGTACTGGTCTTAGTCATGGATTTCACTGTCCTTCTGTAAAAATGTAATTCAATTTGTATTTTAATTTTTTTCACTTTAACACATAAAATCATAACTCATAGCTGCTAAATAAAACATATATTAAAGCAGACTCTAGATCACAATCCCAAATAGGGTCACAACTTAGGTGGGCCATAAATAGAAACATCAGTCCATATCTCCAAGAGTTGTGCTTTCTGTGGCAACAATAATCTGGCCACAGCCACAGAAAGTTTGATAAATGCTGCATTAAAGTATAAATACAATAAAATTATATCAGCATTTCAGTTTGGAGACATCTGTATTGGTATTTGTAGCCTTTGAGATGAGTAAATCATTTACCAGAAAATTGTCAATGTCACTTTCACCTAAATCTGGAGATGTTAAGGTTAGATTTTTTTTTTTTTCTCAAACTGTGACTTTTCAAGCAAAATACTATTTTGTACAAAGCAGGCGCCTTCGTATCCACAGCAAGCTTCAAAGGAAAAGCCCTTGTGTACATTCCCTTTGAAAATGAATGTAAATCCTGCAGGTAAAAAGTACATGTGGATTTTGGCACGGACAATTTGAAAATTGCCCATGAGAAGGAATAACAGGGACTGTTTCTAGGGTAGGCAAATAAAGTTAAGGATCCCACATCCTGCACATTGGCAAGGGCTTCTTTTGGTGTGCTTTCCACCTACAGCAAAAACTTTGCTGCCATAGTTGTAGCAGTTCTTCTTCCACTTCTGAGTGGGCGTGATTTCACCCCATGATCACCACACTGCATTTTATTTTTTTATTTTTTTTTGTTGTTGTTTAAAGTTTTTTTATTGATTTTTTCACATATCAACAAGTGTTATAAATTTTCCATACATTTATGTTAACAATACACTTGATATCTCTATAATGTATTTTATATAAACCATATTTTATATTATTTTTCTTATGAATTTATATAACATATATTGTAATGATTTTATCAATTATTATTTAATTATGAACCCTTTTCTCTCCCTTTATCACATTAATTTCTCATAGGACTATCATTCATTCATTATGATATATTTTTTATAATGTATAATAAAGAGAATAAATTCCTTACCCCTTCCCTCCCTCCCTTCTTTAACCATTTAACACTGCATTTTAGTTGAATCTGCTGCCTCTTGGTTGAGTTGAATGTGAGCTCTGTGTGTACTGGAGTACTGGAGTCTCTCAGGTACTGTGTATATAGACTTCAGATTGACTACAGCAGAATAGGAGGCAGACACAGATGAGAAGCACAGCTCTCCTCTTGTTTGCAGGGAAAGAAGGTTAAAAGGGGATTAAGGGAAGGGCAGGAATAAAGAAGAGGATTATCCTGGAGGGTGAAGATAAAGGCATGAGAGCTCAAGATACACTAAAAACAGTTGTTAAGACTGTGCGGGTCACTGTGGGCTGATTTTTTGGGGGCCGATTTCAAAACAGTGCTCGATGTTCAAACGACTTCCAATGCAAATGAGTTTTGTGGAGGTCTGCCATAATCCCATCCAGTTGTTTAGAAAGCGACTCACACACATACACAGAGCTAGCGGGGGGGGGGGGGGGGGTCATTTTTTTTAATGGCATAGGTATTGTGCATGTATTACACACAATATCTGCCCCATAAAAAAGAAAAAAGTTGAGCTTTCCCCTCTCCCCAACAGCCCCCAGAACAAAAATAAAGAGGCAGGAGCAATGCTGCCGCAAACCCACCCTTGAACTTGGAAAAAAAAATTGGCAGGAGGGATGCCCACTCCCTCCTACCACTGGGTGTTCCCTCCCATGCCGCTCCCCCATGTTCCAAGTTTCAAAGGTTATTCTATATTTGATATACCGACCCTTACCGAATATCTGATCGGTTTACAGAGTAAAATTATATTGTAAATTACAATATTAAAATTAAAATATAGTTCTAAAATAAAAGAAAAAAAAGGTAATTAACTAAGTATTTACATAATTGACAGACGTGATTTAGACTGGTTTGATACATAGGGTGGGAGAATAAAATACATCGAAGTAAAAAAAAAAGTTAAAGGAAGGTAAAAAGGCGAGGAAAGGAAACAAAAGGAGGGGGTCGCTTCTTAAAAGCGGTTCAGTTTCTTCCTTGATCAGGGGGGGGGGAGAAGTGGTGTCTTATGTTAGAAATGCATCTTGGAATAAATGTTTTGAGTTTGCTCTAAAGTTTGTCAAGAGATTCTTCTAATCAGATGTCAGGTGGGAGAGAATTCCAAAGTGTGGGCGCTGTAGCGGAGAAAATCATATTGCAAGTGTAGAAGAGCTCCTTAATTGGGGGAATAGTCAGTAAGTTTTGGTTTCTATATCTTAAGGCTCGAGGACTAGAATAAGGGATAAAATATTTGTCCAAAAAGGATGGACAATGAGTGAGTTTGATTTTGAAGGCAAGTAAGAGTATATTATATGTTGTTCGATGTGTTACTGGTAGCCAGTGAGCTCCACGAAGTAGAGGTGTAACGTGCTTGTATTTACTTGCCTTATATAAGAGTTTAATGACAGTATTTTGAATCAGTTGTATCTGTGGGTTTCTTTTTGAGTGATGCCAAAATAGAATGAGTTGCAGTAATCGATTTCTGAAATGATCAGGGAGTGGATCATAATTTGAATAGAAGAGGGCTGGAGAATGGAGGTTATTGAGCGAATTAGTCAGAGTTTGTAGAAGCATTTTTGTGTTAAAGCACTGATTTGGTATAATTAAGGTCTTTGTCTAGGATGATTCCTAGAATTTTAATTTTAGATTCAATTTGTATTGAATGGGACTTGATACAAATTGGATCATTTAAATTTTCTTTGTTGTTGCTTGGGAATAGTATGGCTCTGGATTTTGATATATTTAGGCAAAGTTTATTGTCCCTAAGCCAGGAGCTGATTTTGTCCAATTTGGCATTTATTTCCATTAATTAGGTATTATTCATTGCGTTGATGGGGTGCAGTATTTGGATATTGTCAGCATGGGCGAAAACGGGGCTAGAAAGATGTTAAAAAGAAGTGGAGAAAGGATAGAGCCCTGTGGAACACCATATGTCTGGATGATAGGGGGTGAAGTTGATCCATTTTAACATACTTTAAAGTTCTGATCAGTGAAGTATGAGACAAAACATTGAAGCACAGATCCTAAAATTCCGCTGTTTCTGAGGCGGTTTAGGAGGAGATCATGATCAATTGTGTCGAAAGCGGCTGATAGATCAAGAGAGATCAGAATTACAGGTTTGCGATGATCATGGTAGTAGTAGATAGTAGTAGTGAGACCAAGAAGAGATAATTCAGTAGAGTGATTTACTCAAATATAACAAGCAGCACACACACAAAAAAGAAACATTAACAGTGTACGACTCTTGTCATCCAATTTATACAATGAACCAATCTCCCACCATTCCTCCACCACATAACAAAAGCAACAAGATCATAGTCCACAACAGAATTATAACACATCCAGCAAAACGACTGCAACAAACAGTATGCAGTCCAGAGCATGAGTAAAATAAAGCTACATCACAAAAAACCCAAGGTGCTATAGACGAAATATATACAATACTTCTGTAGATCCATCAGAGAGAATCCCCTCACCCTCCACCACAGAAACCACACCTCCTCACCACTTCTGCAGAAAAAAGGAAAAGAACCCCCCCCCAAAAAAAAAAAAAAAAAGAGAGAGACCTAAAGACCCAATCCTATAGAACAGAATCTAGGAAACCTCCCCAATATGCAGTATGGAACCCCTGTAGACCCAGCACAAACCTCCCAACATCAGTTTTTTTTTTTATGCGGCAGATATTGTACGTGTGCTACACACACATCTGTGCCCACAGGGTAAAAAGAAAAAA
The DNA here is from genome assembly GCF_902459505.1 of Geotrypetes seraphini. Lineage (NCBI taxonomy): Eukaryota > Metazoa > Chordata > Amphibia > Gymnophiona > Dermophiidae > Geotrypetes > Geotrypetes seraphini. The sequence continues at coordinate 18,416,921 of NC_047087.1, read as the reverse complement.
TATGGCAGATCTGTTGGTTTTTTCAAGTCGTTCTCATTCTTAGCCATCGCAAAATTCACTTCATTGCATCCAGGCCTGAGTTCTTTGTGAGACAAAATGAGAAGTCCATAACTGGTAAGTGGCAGGTGAAAGAAGATCATGGAGGATGAAGGGAAACAGGATCATGAGCTAGATTTTTGATCCTGTCCGATCGGGCCCGATCTGGGCAGGTCCAATGAATTCATGAAGCCCCAATATTCAGATGGGGGTGATTGGAGTAATGCCCCCATCTGCCTTCCCGGATCACTCGATAGCGATCCCCATGCATGGGCAGACCATCTGTAGATGGTCTGCACATGCGCTGGACCTCAGGGCCGGCATAGATTTTTTATTTTTTTTTTAAAGGCGTTCGTTTTAATGGAGCCCGTGGTTTTAACCTGCTTAAGCCCGCGGGTTAAAACCACAGGCTTGCAGTGCGGGGAAGGGAGGCAGGCAGGCAGCGTGTTCGGGGCTGCAGGATAGAGGCTGACAGGGCAGAGAGCAGGGCGGCAGAAGGTAGGGCATCCAGAAAGGGCTTCAGCGACTGGTCCTCAGCAGTTGCTTTTTTTTGATCGGTCAGCCCAGTCGGTGTTGCAGGGTTTTCTTTAGTGAACCGGGTCCCTGCCTACTTTGCATGCCATTGCCCTCATTTGCATGCGCGGATCAGAGGATGGTCGGAAGAGAGGTAAGTGAATCGGGCCGGGTTGCTAAGGGGTCGCAAATTGATCGGTACACGATCAGTTTGCTTAGTGAATTTGGGCCCATATCAGGGTGGTTCAGGGAAAGAGAAGGTTGGACTTCAAATTGCAAGAAATGTAAAGTTGCCAGCTCTGTGAGTAGTGCCCTCAGTATTGAGCAAGCTTTCTCACTCTGTCCTGGGAAGAGTAATGTGGGTTGTGTTTAGGGCCCCCAATAATTTTGAAAAACTGGCTCCTATGAAGAAATGTATTTTGAAATCCTTGCTCCAGCTTTTCTCTGGGCACTTTGTACCTGCAAAATTCATGGGGGAAGAATGTCCCTGCAGCATTGGTGGGCTGGCATAAAAATCTACAACCCCCTCCCCCCAAGAGCTATAAGCTGCCAACTGCTGCTGAAACTGCCTTCTGTATTAATTCCTATTTGCAAATTTCAGCCACCTTTTCTTTTATATGAGACCATGTGGGCTGTGATTACATCCATAATGATCATCACGTGAAAAATATTCCCTATCAGTCTACATTTCACCATTCATTTAGAATCTGACCAAGTTAATGTTTTATCAAAAAATATATGTGTAGAGCTGATGATGGGATTAATGAATGCTTCAGATTTTTTACAAGATGTACTCTAAAACAGTCGTAGCATAATTGCCATTCAGATTCCCTTTGCATGGCAGCTTATTACCTAAACAGGCCTTTTTCCTACAGTAAGACATTGTATTCAGCTCTGTGAGGCAAATATTTGCAAATCATGAACCCAGCCTTTCAAAGCCATCCTGTTATTTTCGTATTGAGTTGCAACTATTTGTTTTTTTTCTGTGTGTTTTGTTTTAAAGGAATGCTATCAAGGAAGGAAAAGGGATATTTTACAATATCAAAAACTTTGTTCGGTTTCAACTAAGCACGTAAGTTTTTATATTCAATAAAAGTGCTAAATTCCTTTAGAGGTGTGGCCTAGAATTGTAATGTCCTTTCTCCCTCTGTCTGCAGGAGTATTTCGGCTTTAAGTTTAATAACGTTATCCACCGTGTTTAATTTGCCCAATCCACTGAATGCTATGCAGATCTTATGGATCAACATTATAATGGACGGACCCCCTGCACAGAGGTAAGAAAACAAGAAGCCACAAACTGGAATTTTTATGCATAGAATAGATAGGTGGGAGTGCCAGCTGCAGGAGGGAGTGGGCATCCCTCCTGCCACTCTTCGCTTGGGGCGTGTCGATGCTTCAGGATGGGAGGGGTCAGCGGCATGAGGGGGTGGGCATCCCTCCTGCCGATGCACGATGGAGGAGTGGGGTGTCAGTGGCAGGAGGGAGTGGGCATTCCTCCTGCTGATTTTGGGAGTAGGTGTCGGGGGGGACCTCTGCATCAGCCGGCTCACACATCAAGGGTAGTCCCCTCTCCCAATCAGCTGAGCTGGCAGGACTGTTCAAAGCCATGGCTTCGATGAATCCAACCGGCTCAGCTTTATCGGGGATTCCCTTGCCATGATCAGCTAATTGCAAGGGATCCTTCGGCAAAGATAGGTGACTGAGCCATCTATAAGAACATAAGCCATGCCTCTTCTGGGTCAGACCTGAGGTCCATCATGCCCAGCAGTCCGCTTGCGCGGCGGCCCATCAGGTCCAGGACCTGTAAAGTAGCCCTCTATCTATACCCTTCTATCTCATTTCCTTCAGAAAATTGTCCAATCCCTTCTTGAACTCCAATACTGTACCTTGTCTTATCACTCTCTCTGGAAGCGCGTTCCAGGTGTCCACCACCCGTTGGGTGAAGAAGAACTTCCTAGCATCGGTTCTGAATCTGTCCCCTTTTAATTTTTCTGAATGCCGTCTCGTTCTTGTAGTTGTTGAAAGTTTGAAGAATCTGTCCCTCTCCACTTTCTCTATGCCCTTTGTGATCTTGTAAGTCTCTATCATATCCCCTCTAAATCTCCGCTTCTCCAGCGAAAAAAGCCCCAGTCTCTCTAATCTTTCAGCGTATGAAACTTTTCCATACCTTTTATCAAACGTGTCGCTGTCTTCTGAACCCTCTCTAGTATTACCATATCCTTCTTTAGGTACGGAGACCAATATTGGACGCAGTACTCCAGATGCAGGCGCACCATCGCCCGATACAACGGCAGGATAACTTCTTTCGTTCTGCTTGTAATACCCTTCTTCATTATTCCTAGCATTCTATTCGCTTTCTTAGCAGCTGTTGCACATTGTGCCGACGGCTTCATTGTCATGTCCACTATTACCCCAAAGTCCCTTTCTTGGGAACTCTCACTCAATAACAGCCCTCCCATCGTGTAGCTGTATCTCGGGCTTCTGTTTCCTACATGTATGACTTTACATTAAGAACATAAGAGATGCCACTGCTGGGTCAGACCAGTGGTCCATCTTGCCCAGCAGTCCGCTTACGCGGTGGCCCTTTTGATCAAAAACCAGTGCCTTAACTGAGACTAGCCTTACCAGCGTATGTCCTTGTTCAGTAGGAACTTGTCTAACTTTGTCTTGAATCCCTGGAGGGTGTTTTCCCCTGTGATAGCCTCCGGGAGAGCGTTCCAGTTTTCCACTACTCTCTGGGTGAAGAAGAACTTCCTTACGTTTGTACGGAATCTATTCCCTTTCAACTTTAAAGAGTGCCCTCTCGTTCTCCCTACCTTGGAGAGGGTGAACAACCTGTCCTTATCCACTAAGTCTATCGCCTTCAGTATCTTATGTTTCGATCATGTCCCCTCTCAATCTCCTTTGTTCGAGGGAGAAGAAGCCCAGTTTCTCTAATCTGTCACTGTACGGCAGCTCCTCCAACCCCTTAACCATCTTAGTCGCTCTTCTCTGGACCCTTTCGAGTATTACTGTGTCCTTCATGTACGCGACCAGTGCTGGACGAAGTACTCCAGGTGAGAGCGCACCATGGCGTGGTACAGCGGCACGATAACCTTCTCTGACGTGTTCGTGATCCCCTTCTTAATCATTCCTAGCATTCTGTTTGCCCTTTTCACCGCCGCCTCACATTGCGTGGACGGCTTCATCGACTTGTCGATCAGAACTTCCAAGTCCCTTTCCTGGGAGGTCTGTCCAAGTACCGCCCCAAACATCCTGTACTCTTGCCTGAGATTTTTCTTACCAACATGCATTACTTTACTTTTATCCACATTGAATCTCATCTGCCATGTCGATGCTCATTCCTCAAGCCTGGTTATGTCGCAATCCCCCTGCATCTTCACTATTCTGAATAACTTCGTGTCGTCTGCAAATTTAATCACCTCACTTGTCGTACCTATGTCCAGATCGTTTATAAAGATGTTGAAGAGTATGGGTCCAAGCACCGAGCCCTGCGGCACCCCACTGGTGACGCTCTTCCAGTCTGAGTATTGCCCATTCACCCCCATTCTCTGTTTCCTATGCTCCAGCCAGTTTTTAATCCACGTGAGTATTTCTCCCTCTATTCCATGGCTCGCAATTTTCCGAAGTAGTCGTTTATGCGGAACCTTGTCGAACGCCTTCTGAAAGTCCAGATATACAATGTCAACCAGGTCACCCTTATCTATCTGCCTATTTACTCCCTCGAAGAAGTGCAGCAAGTTCGTCAAACAAGATCTGCCTTTGCTGAAACCGTGCTGGCTGGTCCTCATCATCCTGTCAAGGTGATCAATGATGTGGTCCTTTATCAGCGCCTCTACCATTTTTCCCGGTACCGAGGTCAGACTCGCCAGTCTGTAGTTTCCCTGATCTCCCCTTGAACCTTTTTTGAAGATTGGCGTAACATTCGCCACCTTCCAGTCCTCCGAAATCTTTCCCGTTTTGATCGACAGATTGGCTATTAGTTGAATTAGTTCAGCTATGGTTCCTTTCAGTTCCTTGATAACCCTCAGATGGATGCCATCCGGTCCCGGGTATTTATCGCTCTTAAGCCTATCAATCTGCCTGTAAACCTCTTCTAGGCTGACCGTCAATCCTGTCAGTTTCCCGTTTTCGCTTCCAGAATATAACCTGATGGGTTCCGGTATGCTGTGTATATCCTTTTTGGTAAATATAGATGCAAAAAATGTGTTCAGTCTATCGGCGATTTTTTTGTCCTCCCTTAGCGCTCCCTTTATTCCTTGGTCATCCAACGGTCCCACTGCTTCCTTCGCGGGTAGTTTTCCTTTAATATATCAAAAGAATGGCTTGAAGTTTTTCGCCTCCTTGACTATTTTTTCCTCATAGTCACTTTTTACCACTTTTACCGCCTTATGGCACCTGCGTTGGTGTTGTATGTGCTTATTCCAGTTTTCATCCGTTTTCGATCTTTTCCATTCCTTAAACGAGGTTTTTTTGTCTTTGATCGCTTCCTTAACTTCTACAGTGAGCCACGCCGGTTCTTTATTCTTTTTCCTCTTTGATCCCTTGTTGATACGTGGTATATATAGATTTTGCGCCTCGGTGACCGTATCCTTAAAAAGAGACCAAGCTTGCTCCAGCGTTCTTATATTGTTTATCCTCTTCTTAATTTTCTTCCCCACTATGCGTCTCATCCCTTCGTAGTTTCCTTTTCGGAAGTTTAGGGCCGTGGCTGTCATTCTGGGCCGACGTTTCGCCCCTATTTCCAGGTTGAAGCGGATAATATTGTGATTGCTGTTTCCCAGTGTCCCTTCTACTTCTACATTCTGTGCCAGTCCTTGCAGCCCATTTAGAACTAAGTCCAGAATTGAGTTTCCTCTTGTGTTTTCCTTGAAAAGTTGTTCCAGGAAGCAATCACCTACAGTTTCTAGGAACTTGGTCTCTCTAGCACAGCCGGAGGTGCCTAGGTTCCATTCTATCCCTGGTGCCTGGGTTCCATTCTAGCCCATGACAACTGCATTGCCTCCCTTGCAGTTGCATTCAATCTCATCCGTCATTTCTTCATCAATTTCTTCTGACTGCCCTGGGGGTCGGTAGTTGATGCCTATCCTCGTTTCTGGTCTATTTGTTCCTGGAATTTTGATCCATAGAGACTAACTTATCTGTCCGTTGTGGCATGTTCTATCCAGTAGATTCAATTCCCTCTTTGACGTATATGGCAATGCCTCCTCCCTTTTGAGCCACTCTGTCTCTGCGGTATAGTTTGTATCCTGGTAGCACCATGTCCCAGACACTTTCATCAGTCCACCATGTGATGCCGATGATGTCGATGTCATCCTTTTGGGCCAAAGCTTCTAGTTCACCCATCTTATTTCTAAGGCTCCTTGTGTTCGTGTACATACACTTGAGTTTCAGCCTGTTCCCTTCTTGCGTGTCCTTCCCTCTTGTGTCTCTTTCGGTCTGTCTTGTCCGCGATCTGATGAGTCCTCCCCTCCATCTTCCTGCACGGTATCCTCCGGGTATATCGGTTCCCAAATCATCAACTCTCTCTCTCGGTCGACTGTCGGCTTTCCCCTTCTTCCTAGTTTAAAAACTTCTCAACTTCTCTCTTGATGTTGCTTGCAAGTAGCCTTGTTCTATCTCTGCTGAGGTGGAGTCCGTCCTTCCTGAATAGCTTGCTCTTCCCCCAGAACGTCGTCCAGTTGCGCACGAAGTGGAATCCTTCTCTACATTGAACTTCATCTGCCATCTTGTCGCCCACTCCCCTAGTTTGTTCAGGTCCCTTTGTAAATCTTCGCAGTCCTCTTTAGTCCTAGCCCCATTAAATAGCTTGGTGTCATCTGCAAATTTTATTACTTCACTCTTTGTCTCCGTTTCTAGATCATTTATAAATACATTGAATAGCATCGGTCCAAGCACCAACCCCAGCAGAATACCACTCGTAACCTTCCTCCAGTCCGAGTAGTGGCCCTTCACTTCCTACCCGCCAACCAATTCCTGATCCATCTGTGTATGTCTCCTTCCAAGCCATGGTTCTTTAGTTTCCGAAGTAGGCGTTCATGGGGTACCTTGTCAAAGGCTTTTTGGAAGTCTAAGTATACAATATGGGGTCCCCTTTGTCCATCCATTTGTTAATTCCTTCGAAGAAGTGCAATAAGTTCATCAGGCATGATCTTCCCATGTAGAAGCCATGTTGACTTGTTTTCATAAGTTTATGCCTCTCTAGATGCTCCTCGATGCTATCCTTTATCAGCGCTTCCGCCGTTTTCCCCGGAACCGAGGTCAGACTTACCGGTCTGTAGTTCCCCGGGTCACCTCTCAATCCCTTTTTAAAGCTGGGCGTAACATTGACTATCTTCCAATCCTCTGGGATCATGCCTGTTTCAGGGATAGATTACAAACCTGCTGTAGTAGTTCCGCTATTTCCTCCTTTAGTTCTTTCAATACTCTAGGGTGGATTCCGTCCGGGCCCAGCGATTTGTCAGTTTTTAATTTTTCTAACTGCCTGCGTACATCTTCAAGGCCTACTTCCATGGAAGTTAATTTTTCTGCTTGGTCTCCTTTGAAGATTTGTTCGGATTCCGGTATGTTGGATGTGTCTTCTTTTGTAAATACTGACAAAAAGAACATGTTTAGTTTTTCCGCCACTTTTCTCCTCCTTCACCACTCCCTTCCTATCTCTGTCATCCAGCGGTCCCACCTCCTCCCTAACCGGCTGCTTCCCTTTAACATATCTGAAGAACGGTTTGAAATTTTGTGCTTCCCTGGCTAGCCTCTCTTCATATTCTCTTTTTGCATTTCTAACCACAAGGTGACATTCTTTTTGATACTTTCTGTGTTCTTTCCAGTTCTCCTTGGTTTTGCCCTTTTTCCATTTCTTGAATGAATTCTTATCCCCTATTGCTTTCTTCACTTCTTTAGTTATCCACGCCAGGTCTTTTGTTCATCTCTTTTTGCACCCTTTTCTGAATCTGGGGATATACCGATTTTGCGCCTCGCTCACCGTGTCCTTGAATAAAGACCAAGCTTGCTCTACAGTCTGCCATTTCTTTGCGTCGTTCCTGAGTTTCTTCCTTACCATTATCCTCATCGCTTCATAGTTTCCTTTCTTGAAGTTAAAAGTTATCACTGTGGTTCGGTATTCCTACTTCAACTTTGAACTTGATCATGTTATGATCGCTGTTTCCCAGCGGTCCCACTACTTCCACGTCCTTTGCGATGAGGCTAAGGTGGGATTCTCTAACCAGCACCGGTGACATGGGCACTGGTTAGAGAATTGGAAGGTTAGGCATCTGTCTGTTAGGTTAGACACGATTCTGTTTAGGACGCCGGTACATGATTGTCAGCTGGTTCTTAGGTGGCGACCAAGACTGGCATCCTATACAGAATCAACCCCTCAGTGTCTCACCTCTGCTCCCCCTCAATCCAGCTTCTCTTCCTCAGCCAGCCCCCCTCTCACAAACTCCAGCACCTTTTCCTTTGTTCTTCCTCAGTCCCCCTCTCCTCTTACCTCCAGCTTTCAAAATCCTGTTCTTTGCTGGCAGTGTAGTGCTAACTTGCTGCTCGGGCCAACCCAGAGCTTTTCCTCAGCCATGGAGCTTGAACTGCAAGCTCATTTTCAAAGGGAAATTAGAAGCATGAAATAAAGCGTGGAAGTTTGAACATGAAATCTATCTATGTACTTTTACTCCATCTACCTAAAGTTGTCCCTTTACCCAGACAGGTAAAAGTGTACACAGTGAAACAGCCTGTATACTTTTCCCACTCTGAATGGGAGGCAGTTTCCAGAGAGACTTTTTTATACGGTCAGATTCATGTTTACTATTTAAAATCTTTTGAACGTTATTTCTTGTTTGACTATATTGTGAGCACCATGTTAAGCTGCCAAATATAACCTTAGAAGAAACCAGCAAAATATCCGGGTATAGGCAGCCTTTAGAAGGCTAACACATAATGATACTAAAGGTAACCTTCTGGAAATATACTGCAAGTGTTTTAATGTTTTAGTGGCTCAAGGGCCAAAGTTGTCAAAGCAAACTTAATTTATGAATAAAAATTCTGTCAAGTAGGGTGGTGAGTTGTGTCTGCAGCCACTTACAACCAGAGCACTTCTCCCGCTCTCTTTATGCCATTTGGCTGTCTATTTTTTATTTTTTTTTTTGGACTACGATATTTCCAAAACCAGTATATCATCCTATTTTGACACATCTTAATGTTGACTTTAAGGTGCCTTTGATCCTGCATGCATGAAGGCAAATAAACAACCTGAAAGTGCAGTAGACAGTCATGAGAGGTGCTACAAGATTTTCTTGTCCCTCCTTCAGCTTGAGAGAACTGATTTAATGGGCCAGAGAAAGGAGCCAGTAACCCTTGCTACCTGTACTGTGTACCTGAGAACAAAGGGCCAGATTCTATAAACGACACTGCTCTGCGCGATTGTCAATCAACCACTAGACGCTGCTTGTAGAATTGTACCTAGCGGCACCTAAGTGGACTTAAGCATCACTAGGCACCGTTGAGGTGAGCCTAATTTACCAGTGCCTATCTTGTATGCCTAGCAACGCCTACGTTTACCATGCCCATTATGTGCCCCTAACCAGCCTTCTTTTCAGGTAGGCATCATTAAGTGTTTGTTGGTGTCTCGACTTAGGTGTTCTGCCCAGAACTCTAGATTTTTTTTTTAATTATTATTATTTATGTTGATTAACTTCAGTGGCACAGTCAATTACCACACCATTTAAGCTAATTAACATAATTTGGGTTTCACACGGGTTTTAGTGTTTGCAATCAGGGTGCCTAGCAATGCCTAAAACATAGGTGCCTTTGCTCCCCCCCCCCCCCCCCCCCGCACTTTATATTCTAGGCAGGGACTAGAAGCTCTGATATTTGTGGGGCTCCTAATAGTAAAGCAGGAATGAGGGGCAAGAGGATAGGGGTATCCAGCTTGGATACACAATACTTGGGGAAGTTTGGTAGAGATACCAGAGAGGGGCATGAGGCAGTGAGATGGATTGGCAGGAGTGAGGAGAGGAAAGGATTTTGGGGAGCTCCAAGAAATGCTGTGTGAGAATTTATCATCTCTGTGTGTGTCTGTAGAGATGTAAATATATATTTTTTTTAACTTCAAACAAAAAGCTGTTGCATTGTCACAAACAGTTAAGTGGATCTGGTGCCAGTATATGCTGTGTGTGCCATATGGTGTTCTGCATTCTGTTTTATGGTGTTCACAGTTTATAAGTATGCAGTGTTTAACTAACACAGGCCAGCTGCTTGTCCCCTGGATTCCATAGATGGCATCCAAAATTGCATGGGCATCTTTTTTTTTTTTTTTACGTTCTTTATTCATTTTCAAATTGAACAACAAGTGCACAGAAGAATATTCTATTCAAGTTATTGCACAATAGCACATTAATCTCTACCACATAATATTCTAGTGATATAATAACCCCCCCAACCACCCACCCTTTATCACATTTTCAGTAAGAATAAACACACATATTATATAGCATATTTTAACATATTATCTATAAATTATTCCCAACTCCCTCCCCCCCTTTAGTGTGCTGAAAAGGAAAAGATTTGATGACTATTCACGCCAATGGCCCCCATATTTTTATAAAGTTAGTATATGTCCCTCTTTGTACTGCTATTGCTCATTCCATTTTAAATATATGGCACAATGAATTCCACCAAAATGGTTTCTGTGATTTTTCCAATTATTGGTTATATGTTGGATGGCAACCCCTGTCATAACTAATAAAAGCTTACAGTGTTATTTGGCATGATGATGAGGAAAAAGAGTGCACGGGCATTTAACGGAGTAATGAGCCATTGACCATAAGTGGACACGAATAACCAATTATGGTTAATTGGCTCCAATTAGGATTTGCGCATGCATCTTGCTAAGCACTATTCTATAAAGATTCATACTCAGTTCAAAAGAGATGTTCACTAAAGATGCACACAGTATTATAGAATTCAGGGGGATCCACACTTTAAACTGGCACACCAGGATTTACACCTAGTTTCAGTTGGTGTAATTCCTCACACCTAAAGTTGAGCAAATCTTGGCATTACGTGCTATTCTATAGAGGGCACCCATCCCAGAGAGCCCTTTACAGAATATCATTCAGTGCTATTTTTTGGGCAGCACATTTTGAGCAGATGCACTAAAGCCAGCGGTCGTTGCTAAACCTGTTTTAACAGCTTTACAGATGATCACATTTGCTGACCCGATCTAGAAAACAGCTTATCGCCTGGTTTTCTACACGATTGCTCATTCCCCGATCCGACCATGCAAATAAGTTAATTAATAATAAAATGCCATGTAAACTAGCTCTAACATGGCTAAAAAAAAGTGATCACTTTTAGCCATCCAATACTGTTTGAGACTACTGCTCAGAACTCCCGGAATTGTCTGTTTATCATGTATATCCGGCTGAAGTTTAATAATGTCACACTCATTTATCCCATTCCTTGTGCAATGTTTAGTCTAATTTGTAACATCCAAAGTCTGTGATCTAACTGTGTCTGTACTTATGTGTACCTATCTAACAAATTGTTTGTCATCCAGTTGTACATGTACTCTTATAACCCATTCTGTGCTCTTCTGAGAGGGCGGGATAGAAAACCCAATAAATAAAGTATGTTAAGAGCAGTTTTGTGTTTTCTCAGATAGGCTTCCTATAGTATATGCTGTGTTTTTTTCCCACAGTTTGGGGGTTGAACCAGTTGATAAAGATGCCATCAAACAGCCACCCCGTAATGCCAAGGATGCAATTCTTAGTAAATCACTAATACTGAAAATCCTCATCTCTGCTGCTGTAATCATCAGTGGCACCCTCTTTGTCTTTTGGAAAGAGGTAAGCATGATCTTTATCTGCCATCATTCACTATGTAACAATGAATTCATTCAGTCTGTGAGTCTAGATTCCCTGCCCCTGTTTATATACCAGGCCCGGGCGTTCCTCTGCCGCGTTGCTGATGACATCATCAGCAACACGGCAGAGGAACGCCTGGGTGTGAGAAAGCCATGATGGGGCCTGTGCTGCCGACATTGTGGCTTGTTATAAGGTACTGTATTTCGGTCTCGCAGTTGGGGGTTTGGATGGGTGGGAGAGATGAAAGGGTTAGCAGAGGGAGGGTTGCGCAGTGGGGGGATGGGAGCGATGAAAAAATGCTCCACAGGGGATGGGAGGAAGGAAGGGATAGAAGCTACAAGGGTTCTGATGCACAAGAGGAGGGAGAGATATAGGCTGTAAGGGTTCTGCTGCACAGGGGGATGGGCTAAAAAAATACTGCACAAGGGGATGGGTGAGAGGGGAGGAAAAATGCTGCACATGTGGGGAGAGAAAGGAAATAGGAAGAATTGGGGTGGAGGAGAGGAAGGAAGAGATAATCATTGTACATGGAAAAAATTCCCCGAAAATAAGACCTAGTGCCTTTTTTGGGCTATAATTAATATAAGACAATATCTTATTTTCAGGGAAACACGGTAAGAAGAAAATTCATGGTCCAAAATGGGAGGCCTGGGTTAGTATATAGACATTTCAAAAAAAAGGACTTCTTTTATTTCTCTCTCTCTCTGTAACAAAAAAATAGCTGAGTGCAATAAGAAAATTTGGCTTCTAGATAAGCTTATGATAGAGCATAAAAAAAATTATGCAACAAATATATAGGGGATAAATATTCTTTGCAAATTATGATGAAATTATGACATTACTTGCAACTATTTGGCACGGGTTTTTATGGTGCGAGAATGTTTCTCTGAGGACAAGCAGGCCGTTAACGTTCTCACATCCGAGTGATGTCATCCAACAGAACCTGGTGCAGACACTGGCTAGTGTATATAGCAAGTAGAAAATTCTAGCAGTATCCTACCACACGTGGTTGCTGTCTCACCTGACACATGAACACAGGTTCCTCAGTCTGTCTTTTTATCTGCAGAGATGAGAGGTCGTGATCTCTCTTCAGTATGTATAAAATATTTTTTCAGTGCCTTCCTATGTGGGTTTTCTTCATTTACCTCATAGTTTTGGTTTTTAATATCTTTCCTTTTTATTTGATTAGTTTTCAGCTCTTTATGTTTTTCTTTTATTTCACGCAGCTCTTACGCATCTTTTACACCTGTGCACAGAGCTCAGCTTGAGCTTTGCCCCTTTTTAGTTCATAAGATTGAGAATTTTAATTTAGTTGCAGTTCTTTTTTTGATGTCCAAAAAGACCCCCTCAGTGGCTTCAAGAGGTGCACCCAATGCAGCTGGATGATCTCGATAACAGGCCTGAACAATTTGCTTCAGGTGCCCTGAACTTAACCATAAGCCTAACTCTTTTTCTATCTGTCTAAAAATACAGTTGAGGATGCAGAGAGCACAGCAATTTCAGCAGGAGAAATCTTTTGGCTCCTAGAAGATTGATACTGCGTAATCAGTGCTGAGAAACACTCGATAGCCACTGAGAGTGCATCTTTGACAATGAATGTCAGTAGTAGGCCTTGAGACTAGTCAACATCAGACCCAATACCGAGAACGCTTAAGGGTTCAAATTTTTCTTCTTCAGTGCCAAAGGACTACAACACTGAATGTCAAGGAAAGCCAAAAAAGCATAGGCATCAGTCACCTTTAAAGCGAAGTGCTGAAAACACTGGGGCATTGGCGTCGCCAGTCCCTAAGAAGCACATACACTGAGAGGGTAGCTTCTCCTTTTTGGCGAGGATGCCAGTGCGCCAGACTCTAGGCAGCCAAGTTCAAGTTACCAAGTTCAATAACTTTCTCACGCTGTGTCTGAACTAGAGAGTTGCGCTGGGACAGAAATCCCACCCATTCCTGCCCGTCCCTGCCAGAATCCCCTCCGTCCCCGCAAGGAATCCTCTCCGTCCCTCCCCTAAAAGTTACCTGTCCTCATAAAAAGCAGCAATTGCTTCAGACAGTTTTGATTTTTTTTAAGTCTTAGTTTATTTAAACAGACAATAAAATACAATATAAACAAATAACAGTGAACAGAAATAAGAGATGCATACATCACCGGAAAGAATTAGAATAGACATTAGGTCATGTGACTGTAGGGTCGACCATTTCTTGTTAAAAGAAATAAGAGAGTTGGATTTTTTGGCAATATGAAGCTCATATCTGTAGAGCAAAGAAATCTGGTTCCACCATCTGGTATAGATAACTTGTGAGAGGTCCTTCCAAGATCCACAAATGGTTTTTAATGCAGCAATGAGTAAAGAATCAAACAATACAGCATCAAAATCATTTAAAGCAGAATTGAGAGTGGCACTTTCAGGACAATGGTTGCATAAGAAAAATGTGCCAAAACTGAACTGGAAACCCTAAAGCAAACTCAGCAAGTACTTCATTTTGTACTAAACACAATTGGAGGCTTCACAATTGGTGGCTTAACCATGAGAGGGGGCTGGGCCTCCCACTTTGAGCTTAGCCCCCTTCAAAATGAACATCTCCCTTGCTGTAGCTGGTGGAACATTTTGTTTTTCCATCATCTTGGTCCCAATCTCTGCTTTTGTCTATCTTCTACTAATTCTCTTTCCAGGCCTCAGGAATCCCGGTTCCATTCCTGGGGGAGATCCCTGCGGGAGTCCTGTGAGCCTGGGGGGATCCCTCCAGGGGTCCCGCAATCCCCGTTCCCATGCAGACCTCTAGTCTGAACCCGCTCCCCAGACTTTGCTGATGCCTATCCTCAATGAGCGGTACCAGGCCATGTTCGGAGAGGAGCTGGCACAAATGTTTCAGCTGCACGCTGTTCAGGCATCAAGGGAGCTTGTGCCAGTTGCAGCTCAGCCTTCTTCCTGAGGCCTAAACTCTGCTTGTGGAGCGGTCTTTGACACTGGCACCTTGCAGGTGTTGACATTGACCTATGTGGTACCCAGAGCTGGATTAAGGCATAAGCAAACTAGATACATGCCTCAGGTCCAAATGATTTTAGGGGTTCCTATCAGATGTGCTGAGGACTCGGGAACCTTGGATTGCCTACTGTCTGCATTTTTTAAGGATGCTACAAATTTGTAAATTACTAGGCTAAGTCAGAATGATGGCTAAACTATATGGATATTTTTCATAATTTAGCTCTGTAGCTCTCTAATCCCTCCCCCTTCCAGGCAGAGACTATGGTAGAATCCAGCCAATGGGGAGACTTCTAGTCAGAGGAAGGTGGGGCTGAGCGGCAAGGGCTAAAAAATAGATGGAGACTGAGCCCTGTGTGGGGTTTTGGAGAGAACTGTGGAGCTACTGAGTATTCTGGGGGTATGGGATTGTTGAAAGAAAGTAGGAATTTAAGAAGAATGGGAGAAAGAGTGAAGGGTCTGATGCAGCCTGAGGAAAAGAATGACAGAAAATGCAAGAATTTTTAATAATGATAGTGAGAGAGTGTGTGTGCTTGTATATATTTCTGTTTCATTTAAATTGAGCTTTCCTTTGAAAGTCTGTTACTATCAAGGTACCTAGGTGCATACTAAATGAAGGGAATTTACCCAGCTAGCTATTTAGTTTCAAGGATAAATTCTTTTGAACACTCTTCTCTCTATATATGAGAGTAAATCAAAAAGTGAAGACAAAATACATTTCCAGAGCAGTAGGTGTGTCATTCTGAACAAGCAGGTAATTCCCCCATCACCATGAGCTCTGCAGAAGAAATAAATTCCGGATTTTTTTTCTGTAACCCTCTTACTTCCCTGGAAGCTCTACTGTCACCTATAGTTTTTCTTTCAGCACGAGAGCCTGAAGGAGTGTTTCTGTTCTGCTGTTCCCTGTTTTTAATTTTACTCAGTGTTTTTCCGTTAATTTTTGACAGTTTCAGTGTTCGGAACTTACCGATTTCAGGGTAAGCTCTGCTTGCGTGGAGAAGCAGCAGACTGAGGTACCTTCTGGTACCTGTTGGCCAGCCTGCAAAAGTATTTTTGGAGCTCAGGACAATCTCTGCTTACCATCCTTCACCTACTGTTTAGCAGGGGTTTGATCACAGACTGTTAGGCCTCCATAGGAGCTCAGCAGTGTCTCGCAGGGTGCTGGCTGTGTTTTTGTCTTCCCTCCCCCTTCTTGTGGCACATCCGTTGGTCCGCAGGGGTAGGAGTTTAGTCAGACATCGGGTCTGACTGGCAGCCCGAAGATCAGCATTGGAAAGGACTTTCAGCATGAGGCAGTGATTTCTTCTTCCTTTTCCAACTATTGTACAGAGCTGAAGCAGGCTGCAGCACTTTTCCAGCACTGGGCACAGTGAGTAAGGCTGTTACAGCCTATAAGGTGAATTGGGGGTGGGAGGGTCTGAAATTCTGATTTTTTGTGATTTCTGCATGTTCCCCCTCCTGAAAAATCCTAAATTTACCAGTTTGTAATCTTTGTTTGGTAGTTTTTTTCAGCAATTTTTTTTTTGTGCCAAAAGCCTGACAGTGGCCATCTTGAATTTTTAGTGATCTTTTTTTCAAAAGTTCCCTACAATTCCAAATTGATTCTTCTGTAGCGCCTGGTAGACTGGTATAGTCCTTATGAATGGGTTATATACCTCACTGCTACCAGCAGGTGGAGACTGAGAACAAACTTGTATATCAGGATAGCTTCTTCCCCTCTTACAATCTAGTCTTCCTCAGTCTCCATTAGCAGATGGTAAGACTAATTTGGCTCCCCTCTTAGTACTGTTGGAATTTTGTTTTGGACTCCTGGGTTCCCCTTTTGTGCTGGATAGAACTTGGACGGTTGTGCTGCCCGATTCACGATTCAAATCGATTTACCCCGCCAAAAAATCGGCCTCCCGATTCATTGACTGACCCTCCCCACTCGACCTCTAAAGCAGGAGCGGCAGCGCTGCCTTTTGCTGGCCTGCCACTCCTGCTTTAAAGGACGAGTTGGGAGGGTCAGTTGGGAAGTGGCTTACCCGCTGCTGTGCTCTCCATCTTCCTCCTGGCCTCCAGAATCAATCTCTCTAACTTCAGCAGCCTGCAATAAGATCGCTGGCGCTAGCGATCTTTGCAAGCTGCTGAACAGCTTCGGAGCGTCTTCTCTCTGCCGCGGTCCTGTCCCTTCTCTGATGTCAGGGGGGGTGCAGCCTTCCAGGGGAGGGGGGTACAAGACTTCACAGGAGATAGACAGGCAGGCCTTCAAAGGGGGTGGGACAGGCAGGCAGGCCTTCGGGGGGGATGCAGGCCTTCAAAGGGGGGGACAGGCAGGCAGGCCTTTGGGGGGTTGCAGGCCTTCAAAGGGAGGACAGGCAGGCAGGCCTTCAGGAGGGATGCAGGCCTTCAGGGGGGACAGGCAGTCCTTCAGGGGGGATGTAGGCCTTCAAAGGGTGGGACAGGCAGGCAGGCTTTCGGGGGGATGCAGGCCTTCAAAGGGGGGGGGACAGGCCTTCAGGGGGCACAGGCAGGCAGGCAGGTCTTCGGGGGGGATGTAGGCCTTCGAGGGGGGGGACAGGCCTTCAAGGGGGGAACAGACCAGGGGAGGGGGTCCCTGGTGTAGAAATGCACGGAGGGAGGGAGGGGAGGGAAGGGGGGTTCAAAGAGACGTGCATATGCCTGACTTTGGAAGGGAAGAAATAATGGGTCTGAAAATAAAGGAGATGAAGAGAGATGATAGACAATGGAATTTAGGGAGGGAAGGAACAGAAAGGGAGAGAAGTTGGACACAAGGGATGGTGTGGAGGGGGGGATAGAGATACTGGATAGGAGGGTAGTTGGAAAAGAAAGGGAGAAATAGTGGACCCTGGGGTGGTGGGGAAGGAGGGAGAGATGCTGGATGAAAGGGTAGTTAAGAAAAGGTGGATCTGTGGATGGAGATGAAAAAAAAGAACGATGCCAGACCTCTGGGGGAGGGAAGGGAAACAGAAGGGGAGGACAGAGATGGCAGATGGATGGTTAGAATGGAGAAAGAAGAAAGAAGGAGACCCTGGCAAGCAAGTTATCAGAAGACAACCAGAGCCTGGGACCAACAAGATTTGAATGACCAGACAACAAAAGGTAGAAAAACTAATTTTATTTTCCCTTTTGTGATTACAAGATGTCAGATTTGAAAAGTGTATCCTGCCAGAGTAGGTGTTAGACCGCAAAAGTGAGCTAGGATTTAAGAGAGAGAGGAAAAGTCTTTTTTGTTTGTTTATTTTGTTTACATCATAGCGCCAGTGTGGTTAGAAGAAGGCAAAGGGGGTGAAGAGGCTATAAACTAAACCCTCCAGGATGTTTGAAAAAAACAAACAAACACCCAATTGGGCAAGAAAATTGAATCGAATCGAAAAACCAATTCAGTAGGCTGAATCGAATCAAAAAAAATTTTTTTTCCTGAATCGGGCAGCACTATTGGATGGGTCCTGTTTGAGAATTCGTCTGACCTCGGGGGTGTTAAACTCGGCGGGTCTCGTACTGGGTTCCTCCCCCCACCTTTCTCCACCTCCCCACATTTTTGTAGAGGTGCTTCAGCTGGCAGCCTGGCCCCCTGGTTGGTCAGGCCTCCAGCTTTGAGAGCTGTAGAGTCTGTTCTGACTAAATTTAAAAAAAAAAAAAAGACAAAAAATCCTGAAGTGTGCCGGTCTAAACTGCCTTTTTTCTGTATTTTCTCATCTAACCGGCACTTTTCTTTCAGCTAGGGCATTTTTTTCAGCACAATGAGCTCTTTTAAATGGAAAAAATGCTCATTGTGCTCCACACGCGAGGTACTTGTGGCCGGCCTGTACAAGCATTGTGCAGGCCGGAGCACTGGGAGAGCCTCGTCAGCAACTCCGCCACATATACCTCATGAATTGGCTTCGGATCGCGGAGAAGCCCGGGCTTCCCCAACGCCCACATGGAGGGTTCCCCAGCCGCCGATGGTCAGGATTCCCTCACCGCCGAAGCAGCTGGGGATTCCCTTTTCGCGTCGGTTGGTTCCTCGGCCTCAGTGTCGAAAGTCCCAGGAGCTCCGATTTTGGCAGTTTCAGGTCCAATTTCAGCAGGAACCTCCTTCATTTCTGTTACCTCAGGTGACCTTCCCCCTGTTCTGGAAATTCGGGGGCAAGGTATGGCAGGGAGTCTCTTGGGACCGCCGGGGGTTTTCCCCCTGAATTTATGTTGGCACTGTGTAAAGCTTATGTGCTGGCGGCTGGAGATTCCGAGTCCACTCTGGGGATTTTGGGGGGGGGGGGGATTGCCTCTACGTCTTCCCCGGTGCGGCCCCATAGAGTGGCAATTTTGCCCCCTCTACTCCTCTCTCATCTAAGCGCCCGAGGGTTTCTTGTGATGAGAATTTTTGCCCAGAGGAGCAAGATGTTATTGATAATGACCTGGACCCTTGGGGAGATTTACAGTATCCTCTTGGGGGGCCAGATTCCACCAGCAAGGGGTTCAAGAACCACCCCCTGCTGGCGAAGATGAGTCTGTAGGGTGCATTTTTAGTGGGAAGAGCTTCATGAGCTAATTCTTCAGGTATCCTCAGTTTTTGCACTTTGAGAACACCATATCGGAGCCCCCACGTACGGTGGACTCCTTGCTTAATGGGATCCGCTCTGCTTCCTACTCTTTTTCTATGCATCAGGATATTTGGGACATTATGCTCGCACAGTGGCAGGTCCCGGAAGCTCTCTTGCATTTTGCATGCTCCATGGCTCGCCTGTATTCCATTCCTGAAGGGGCTAGGGACACTCTGAAGTCGCTTGTGGCGGACTCGGTGGTCTTGGCCATCTCTAGGACATACCATGCCTGTTGAGGATGGTGCGGCCTTGAAGGACCCTGAGGAGCATAAGTTGGAGTCCCTCCTTAAACAGAGTTTTGATGTGACAGCTCTGGCAGTCCAGGCGGCGATGTGTGGCAGGCCGGTGGCTCGGGCGTGTTTTTGCTGGGCCGAACATGTGCTTGACAGTAATTGTGAGGATTGGAAATTGCTAAAGCGCAAGGTGGCAAAGATTGAATTGAGTGCTTTTTATCTTTCAGATGCCATATATGACCTCTTGCGAGCTTCTGCCAAGTCATTGGCTTTTGCAGTGGCAGCTCACTGTACCTTGTGGCTTCGTGCTTGGTCGGTGGATTCGGCTTCCAAAGCTAAGTTGACAAAGTTTCCCTTTAAAGGATCTTTCTTGTTTGGTGAGGACTTGGATAAGTTGGTTCAGACTCTCACTGATTCTAAAGTACCTCGTTTGCCTGAGGATAGGCCTAGGCCGCTGGCTTGAGGTGGTGCTGCTCGTGGGTGTGGGCATGATTTCCGCTGTTTCCGCCCTGGCCAAGGGGCTGCTTCTTTTCAGTCTCCTGGGCTCTGTAGAGGCAGGTTCTTCCAGCGCATGCAGTCCTTTCGTGGGGCCCGCAGGGGTGCGGGTAGCATCCCTGCCACCTGTCTTGCCCAATGACTCCTTGCTAGCGCCATTCTTGGTTCCAGTGGGCGCCGGCTGCAGGATTTTTATCCAAAATGGGCAGATATCACGTCTGATCAGTGGGTTCCAGAGGTGATTTGGGACAGCTATGTTCTGGAGTTTGCCTGTTTCTTGCCAGATCGTTTTCCTGCTTCTCCCTCACAGGTGGCGTGAAAGCAGCAGGCCTTTCGCCAGACCCTTCAAAGATTGTTGGATCGCCACATGGTAGTTCCAGTTCCCCCGCAGGCGTGGGGCACCAGTTGGTACTCTATTTACTTTGTGGTGCCAAAAAAAGAAGGGACCTTCCCATCATCGCTTCCTGCACTTTGAGATCTTGTGGCAACACTATCAGTTCTGTGCACTTCCCTTTGGTCTGGCCACGGCTCCGCGGACATTCACCAAGGTGATGGTGGTGGTTGTCGCAGCAGCATTGCAAAAAGAGGGCATTCTAGTTCATCCCTATCTGGATGACTGGTTGATTCAAGCAAAGTCATTCCAGGAGAGCACCTGAGTCACGGCCCGGGTGGTGGTGTTTCTGCAATTGCTGGGATGAGTGATCAACCTTTCCAAGAGCCAGTTGTCTCTATCTCAGCGCCTGGAGTATTTAGGAGTGCTGTTCGACACCTCCTTGGGGAAGGTCTTCCTTCAGGAGGCCCAGGTAAGCAAATTGCAATCTCAGATTTGCCTGCTTATGGCGTCCTGGTGTCTTCGGGCGCAGGATTTCCTTCAAGACTTGGGGGTCAATGGCAGCTTCCCTTGATGTAGTGAGGTGGTCACAGGCCCACATACATCCTCTTCAGTGGTGGTCGCCTCAGAGGCACAGTCTGGATCATCCTATTCCGCTTCCGGGCTTGGTGTACAAGAGGTGAGTCTGGATCAGCCACAAGTGGATGGTGCTGCTCACGGATGCCAGTCTTCTTAGTTGGGGAGCTCAGTGTCTAGGTCACTCATCTCAGGGCACCTGGTCCACGGAAGAAGCTTCTTGGTCGATCAATGTCTTAGAGACCAGAGCCTTCCAGCCCTTTTTGATGGGCAAGTCAGTCAGGGTTTTTTCAGACAATGCCACGGCGGTAGCCTATGTCAATCATCAAGGGGGCACCCGGAGCACTTTGGTGGCACAGGAGGTGGCTCTGCTTATGGTCTGGGCAGAGTCTCATCTTCAGGACATTTCAGCCTCCCACATAGCCAGAGTGGAGAATGTTCAGGCGGACTTTCTCAGTCATCACGTGCTAGATCCCAGAGAGTGGTGTCTAAGCCCCGTGGCCTTTCAGTGCAGTCTTGGGGTCAGCCCTCATGGACCTGATGGCTACTAGTGTCAACATCAAAACACTCTGCTTTTTCAGTAGTCGCAGAGATAGTCAGGCCGAGAGCCTAGATGCTCTGGTTCAACCATGGCCAACGGAGAGGCTGTTGTATGTGTTCCCTCCATGGCCATTAGTGGGCAGAGTTCTTCTCCGCATAGTTCGATATCCAGGCCTTGTGGTTCTTGTGGCTCCAGATTGGCCCAGGCAACCGTGGTATGCAGATCTGGTGAGGGCATCTGGTGGTGGATCCTCTTCCTCTGCCTCTCTTGGAAGACCTTTTGACTCAGGGTCCCTTTTCAATGTTTGATCCGGGTCTCTTCTGTCTTATGGCTTGGCTCTTGAAAGGGATCGCCTAGGTAAGAAGGGGTATTCAGATAAAATGATGTCAACTCTCTTGGGGTCCCAGAGGCTTTCTACCTCTCAGGCTTATGTGAGGGTTTGGCATCTATTTGAGGAGTGGTGTGCGGCGCGTAGAGTGGTCTCTTTTCATGCTTCCTTGCCTAACATCTTAGAGTTCTTGCATCTACCACCCTTTCTGTAAAAAAAAAAAAAAAAAATTACTCCTGAGCCAGAATATACTATAGTAGCTTCTTGTTTTTGTTTGCTTTGGTAAGATTTGAATGGGTACTTTGAGCATAGAGTTGTTTGTATTTGGAAGCTGTAAATCTTCCTCATGAGTTAAGCTTTGTCCATAGACAATTAGAACAGGAAAAGTAAAATCATCTTGATGTAGTAACCCTTGGCTTTGTTAGATTGTATTGTGGGTTCTTCCCTCCACACAGCCAAAATCAGTGCTAGGATCTTGGCACCCTTAGCTTTCATTCAGGACTGCCAGAGACTTTTGTCCCCTTTTTTTTAAATAAATTTATCTCTTACTTTGTAGTCTGGTCATTGCAGGAATGGTCCTTCCTGAATCCTAAATCACTCATAATAATGACTGACTCCCTCATTCCCTAGCCTTGGTCCAAGGGCTGTGAATGTTGTCTCCACAGAACAGCCAGCCCTAGCTGATGCAGAAATTGAACCAGGATTTTGCTGAAAGGCAGTGCACAATGCTGCTAAACTAAACTAAACTAAACCTTAAGTTTATATACCGCATCATCTCCACGGAAGTAGAGCTCGGCATGGTTTACAAGAACTTAAAAATGAGAAAGGGTAGGAAAAGGTTTACATAAGTTTATAAATCGAGTGGAAAAGTAAGGGAAAGAGAAGAGCCAGGTTTTTTAGTTGCTTGCGGAATAAATGGAGGGAGCTACTGAACTATTAGACCAGTTCAAAATTATTGTGCTTTGTTTTTCCTATTTTCACATTTGACCAATTGGTTTAGGCCTACTGCTCCCAGTGTCATGTATGGATTTCTTCTGGATGTGATACCATTGGTACTGATTGATTCATTTATTCAATTTTCTATACCGTTCTCCCAGGGGAGCTCAAAACGGTTTACAAGAAGTTATTCAGGTACTCAAGCATTTTTCCCTGTCTGTCCCAGCAGACTCACAATCTGTATTTGTTCCCTGGGGGAGCAAAGCTGATGAGAGCTCTTTCTTTATTTAAAAAAATGTATATGAAGATAACTTTCTGCCACAACTAAATACCAGGAAAATAGTGCTGACCTCCAGTGTAGAGAATGACACGGGGACAGATACCCACAGTTAATTACAGGGCGGGGACAGGGAACGTGTCATTCTCTAAAAGCTTGAGACTAGTATCAATATGTTAAAACTTAGCACATTTTAGGCAATTAGCAACTGAATTCAATGATCAAAAAAGAACTGCAGAAGCTGCTTTTGGATTTAAACTACTGTTAAAGGGCATCATTTGTGTCTTGTCTGCCTTTGAGGTGGCAACAAGAGTCTTTACTTTAACCAACAGTGAACACTGTAGATGAGTACTTTTGCAGGGTTAATGACTGAAAGCATTTGTCAGCTGGCACTGTAGACTCTGAGCCTTTAACTTAAACAGGTTTTTCAAGCCCTGTGTTTAAATATTAATTTGATGGGCAAATTTTCAAGCCCAATCAGAGTTGCATACATCTATTTGCTCTGGGGCTAAGTGCAGCTTTCTTGCCAATGCTGTTAATGAATCAAAAGAGAAGAGCTGTACAATTTGAGCTACCCAAACAATAACTCTGTCTTTTCCCCTTCTTGTGGTTTTATGTACTCTGTGCTAGGGCCCAGGACAGAAGTTAGAGAGGGGATTCCAAATTCTACCAGCAAGAGATGCTGCCTCCAGCTTCAAACAGGCTAGGGAGATTCCTGTAGGATGGAGGTCTGGCTGAACCTCACTAATGCTGGCCATGCTCTAACTTTCTACTGCCCCTCTCTTCAATTTGCTCTTGTCTTTTCTGTGACTACACCAAATGCCTCTAATGAATCTGCTGGTACAGCCAGCAGCCTCACAACCTTAATTTTTATTTTTAAATCTTTTATTATTTTAAGAAAAATGACAACTGTCAACCAAGACAATAAATTAAAGAACAAGAATCCTAGCCCTAAGGCCCCCCCCTCCCATCCCACACGCAAAACCTTAATTTGAAGTCAAATGTGGTGCAATACCTGTTCCCTCTCAGGAATGTGTTGGTCGTAACTCTGAAAGCTGTGTGCCAAGTCCTGGCAGTGCTAACAAAAGCATCTGGAGTAGTGACCCATCAAATGCACGCAGAACATTGGTACACCGACAGTTCCACCATGACATTTGTGCGCTGCCCCCAATGCCTTCCCGTTTGTGCTCTGAGGGGGGATTTCCAATGCGCTTTCAACTCGTGCTTTCAACTCGCGCTCTCTTCCCAAAGCCTTCCCATTTCCGCTCTTCTGCTGTTCTCCTTCAGGGGGATGTCGACGCGCTCTCAATTTGAAGGTTGCCGCAAACCCTCCCCCCCAATACACTTACCATTGTGCCCCGGAAATCCCGCTCCCTTATTGCGCACACTTGTCCGTGTGCGCATTTGATGGAGCGCAATTGTCCTGCACACTATTGATGGTGTACCATCTGGAGCATGGGGGATGTGTGTTGCCATGCTCAGGAGGAGTAAGTTGAGCTCTCAGGAGGGGAGAAGATGAGTGGTTGTTGGGGAATGAAAAGAATCTTAAGGGCAAGGAAGAAGGGCATGGAAAACTCTAGAGGCTTGAGTAAAAGGGGGAGAAGAGAGGGAAAGAAAAAATCTTCCAGCCCTAAAACAAAAGTCTGAATTCTACTCTTCTCTCTCCTCCTTTGTTATATTTTTCATTTTCTGTCAACAAAACAGGATTCTGTCAGGCACCTATCACTAAGGCAGAACAGCCACAGTTCAAAACTAAGCATAAAATTTCTGAGCAGGCCTACCCATTCACCTCGATTCGGTTTTCCTCTGTCAAAAAGAGACAAAGAACAAAATTCTCCTATTTACAGAAAGGTTCAACTATGTGCATTTCCTGATTGTCATGTTTTATTCAGGGCACATTAAAAAAAAGGTTAATTCTCCATCAAGAGTAGGATTCAGTAAGAAACACAGTAGAATCTCAGTTATTTACAAGTCTTGACGGAGTAACCGCCCTCCTACAGCCAGTTGCGCTGATGGTGGCGGAGAATTCTTGGTGGGCTATGTCTCCAGTTTCAGAACTGCTGCCCTCCCCCTTGGATATTGAGGAATCTTGACAGCAAACCGGTATCCTGCAGTATGGGGGGAAGTGGCAGATACTAGCACCTGAACATTCTGCTCCTTCCCCTCAAGGTCCTGTTTTGGCCTGCCAGGGGAGGAGAATTATCCACAATGACCTGTTTTATGGTCCTCCTCCAAATCAAGTAGGTATTGCTTCGATCTACATCCTTGTCACGACCCTCATCAATGTGACTACCTCCCCCTACTCAGGACTGACAGTAGGTACTATAGGGGAAGCTTAAATCAGCTCTTCAGCTCCTACCACCCTATCTTCCGTGGTTCCGATGGCATAGGAGGTGCTGTACCACAGTTCAGAAAAAGCCAGATCACAGCACACAACACACATACCTTGATTTATTTAATAGTACTCTTCGGAGTCCAGATCCTGCACTTCTTTGGTACTTTTTATCTTGCCATTTTCAAAACAGCATTAGCTTGCTGTATTCTCTCTCAGCGCAAGTACAATATGTTGCTGTTCAATATACAGTGGTACCTCGGTTTACGAGTGCACCGGTTTGCGAGTGTTTTGCAAGACGAGCAAAACATTTGCAGACTTGGTGCCTCGTAAACCGAGCGCGCCTCGATTTGCGAGCGCCTCGATTTGCGAGCACCCCCCTGCGAACCGGCACCCTCCCCCCCGCAATCCAGCACACACTCCCCGCCACCATCGGGCATCCCCCCGCCGCGACCTGAGGTCCCCCCAACCCACCCGAACCCTCTTCTTACTTTGATGTAGCCTCTGCACCTGCACCAGCATGTCCTGTGCTGGTGCCCGAAAATCTGCCTCCGGTGCTGGGCCTTGAGCATGTGCGCATGCTCAAGGCCTGAGAGTTCATGTCCAACGTGAACTCTCACGTCCAACGTGAACTCTAGGATAGGTATCCTGCAAATAACAGGATGGTTGGATAGGCTGCAGTGAGCTTGGATGGCATTCTAGCAGTTGGAATCTAGGACAGTACCAGGTAGACTTTTTACGGTCTAAAGCTCAGAAATATTAAAGAAAAAAAACCAAGTTAATTTAATCATGAATTTATAATGTGTATAACTAATTGGCAGATTAGATGGACAATTCGGGCCATTATCTGCCATCATTTACTATGATAACCCTGCTTAGAAACATATTTGATCTTCTTGTACCTTCCTCTTTGCTAACTATAGACATCAATTAGCCTTAACATTGGTTTTTTCATGATGTGGATAGATCTGAGCCATCAAAGAAAGGGGACAGAGGATGTGACTTGTGTGAACTTTTTCAGCACAATCTAGTCCAGTGGTTCCCAACCCTGTCCTGGAGGAACACCAGGCCAATTGGGTTTTCAGGCTAGCCCTAATGAATATGCATGAAGCAAATTTGCATGCCTATCACTTCCATCATATGCAAATCTCTCTCATGCATATTCATTAGGGCTAGCCTGAAAACCCGATTGGCCTGGTGTTCCTCCAGGACAGGGTTGGGAATCACTGATCTAGTCCATTTACCTCCATATATCCAGTGTTAAAACTCAGCTTTTAATAATAATAACTTTATTCTTTAACTCTCTCCAGACCGCTATATGATCATACAAGCGGGTATATATTTCATTATGACCAGCAGGTGAATACTGAAACAAAACTGTGGAATAGTACATAATAGGTACCTTCCCCTATTCCTGCCAGTCTTCTTTCAGTCTCAGCAAGTGTGAGGAGCTGTACCCATCTCCCTTGGTAGGGTTGTTGGAATTTGTTTAGGGATCCTGGTCCCTGTTTTTGTGCCGGATTGAACTTGGGTGGGCCATGTTTGGGGGTCCATCCAACCTCGGAGGTGTCAAACTCAGCGGGTCTCATGCTGGGTCCCTCCCCCCCTTTCTTCCACGTCCCCAACATTTTTTTAAAGATGCCTCAGCAGTAAGCCTTGCCCCCTAATTCAAGCAAGGCATACTGCTTTGAGAGCCAGTGGAGTCTGTTCTGTTAAAAAAAAAAAATCCTGAGGTAGTGCCGATCTGAAGGGTTGGTTTCCCTTTAAAATTGCTGTATTTTTCAGCTAACAGGCACTTTTTCTTAGCTAGGTCGCGTGTGGAGCAGTGAGCACTTTGCAGGGGAAAAAGTGCTCATTCTGCTCCAGACGTGAGGCACCAGCAGCTGGCCTATGCAAGCGGTGTACAGGCCGGTGCGGTAGTGGAGCTCCGTCGGCAGTGGCTGTAGGTGCCCAGAGCTCCCCACCACTAGTGCCTCACGAGTCGGCTGGGTGCAGTGGGGAAGCCCAGTCTTCCCTTTCTGCCCACGGAGGGATTTCCTCAGCCGCCAACGGTGAAGGTAAAAAGGATTCCCTTACCGCCGGTTCAGCTGGGGACTCCCTCTCAGCTGCTTCTTTAACAGCTGATGCCTGCTTTAGCGGCGGGGGCAGTTCAGGCTTCCCAGCCGCTAGAGGCCCTGGAGGGGTTATTTTTGGTTGGAACTTCGCCATTTTTTACAGACAGGCCCCTCCATTTTGTCTACAATCTCAGGTGACCTTCCCCCTGCATTGGAAAAACAGAGGCAAGTTTCTGCTGGGTCACCTGCTGTGGCGGTTTTGTTGGCCTTTCATGGGTTGTTACGAGGTCAGCAGCTGACTGCCATTCCTGATGTCATTCGCTTCTTGTGGGCGGCCAAATTGCTCAAGCCTCCCGGGCGGCCGTCAGTTCCCTCTTGGGATTTGAATCTGGTCTTGTCTGGGCTTGTGCGCCCCCCTTTTGAGCCTTTGGGCGCCTGCTCGTTGAAGGACCTTACTCTTAAGGCAGTCTTCTTGTAGGCTATTACTTCTGCTAGATGTGTTTCAGAACTGCAGGCTCTCTCTTGTAGGTCTCCTTTTTTGGAGTTTTCTAGGGAGCGGGTAGTGTTGAGGCCTGTTCCTTCCTTTCTGCCAAAGGTAGTTTCTCCTTTTCATATTAATCAGGCAGTGGTCCTCCCTGTGTTGGATAGTCGAAAGGGATCTTCTGAGCAGAAGAAGTTGCGCAAGCTAGATGTCTGTCGGGTTCTTCGCACTTATGTGCAGAGGACCCAGGAGTTCAAGAAATCAGATCATCTCTTTGTCCTTCTTTCAGGTCACCGTAAGGGGGATGGTGCTTCCAAGGCTACCATTGCGCATTGGATCAAAGAAGCTATTGCGTCCGCATATCTTCTTCAGAAAAAGCTTGTTCCAGAATTTCTCAAGGCTCATTCCACTCGGGGTCAGGCGACGTCTTGGGCTGAGTCTTCGCTAGTGCCTCCAGTGGGCATTTTTAAGGCTGCTGTTCGGTCTTCCTTGCATTCCTTTGTCAGACACTACCATGTGGACATTCAGGCGCATCGGGATGTGGTGTTCGG
The DNA here is from genome assembly GCF_902459505.1 of Geotrypetes seraphini. Taxonomy (NCBI): domain Eukaryota; kingdom Metazoa; phylum Chordata; class Amphibia; order Gymnophiona; family Dermophiidae; genus Geotrypetes; species Geotrypetes seraphini. The sequence goes on along the minus strand of NC_047087.1, from coordinate 18,388,818 downwards.
TGAGCGTATTCTGGTGTCGGCCCTTTGGGGGGTCCCACCCATGACGGGGACTGCTTTGGTACATCTTGCTTGTAAGATCCTATATCGGTCTGGAGAGTGCTAAAGAAGGAGAAATTAGGTTTTTACCTGCTAATTTACTTTACTATAGCTTCTCCTGATTAGTAAAGGACCCCACCCTGTCTATTGTCGTGTTGTTCATGTGGCTGTTGCGCATGCAGATTTTGTTTTTTCTGCGGGTTCTAATATTTTTCTAGGGCCGGGGAGAGTTGAAGAACAGTGTCTGTGTCTCAGCTGGCATAGCTGGTGAGCTGTGGGGACATTTTCTTGCTGGGATCTCTTCTTTGCATTTTCCAACAGCATTTGAGTATGTTAGTAATTACTCCTGTTCGGAGTCTTGTTTATTTCTGTTTCAAGTTCTTAGTTCTGCTTGGCTGTTCGGCAGACTAATAGGATAGGGGAAAGTACCTATTATGTACTATTCCACAGTCTCCACCTGCTGGTCATGATGAGATATATACCCGCTTGTAATATCCTATACCGATCTGGAGAAGCTAAAAGAAAGTTCAAGGCGGTTTGCAGCAAGAGAAACTGAACAGTCAGTGAGATATACAAATCATAAGAAGGACATAATAAATAAGCTAAAACAGTAAAAACTTAGGTTACAAATCTATCAAATAACTGCATCTTTACTAATTTTCTGAAAGAATAATAACATGAAACACCTGGAATAATTTTACCGAGCCAATCATTCATTTTGCCTGCCTGAAAGGCAAGGGTTCTATCAAGAAATCTCTTAAAATGACAGGTTTTACTGTTGGTTATGCAAATAAATGAACTTGGCATGTAGACTTTTTGGAACCATCCAAGAGAAAATGGGAAGCCAAATAGACTGGAGACATAACCAAATATTGATTTAAAACAAATACAAGCAAATTTGAACAGGACTCTCGCCTCCATCGTCCACCAATGTAGTTTTTGGTAATAGGGACTGATGTGCTCCCATTATTTTTAAACCAAAATTAACCGTACTGCTGAATTTTGTATTACTCGTAATCTTTTAAAGATCTATTATGCTGCTTATGCGCATTTCACTGATTTTCAGCAGACAGTTGTTTGCAATCTCACTTGTAAGTTGTGATGATTTTATAAGTTATAAATATTTTGGTGCAGTACTTAAGCTGGCAGAATCCCTGTGATTTAGTAGATGGAACGCAGAATTATGTATGCTGCATAGAGGTGATACTTTTATTAGATTAATGAATGTTTTAAGGTGCAAGCATCCAGTATACTTATAGCAATCTGTTTTCCATTTGAATTTTCAGATTCCTGATGGCAAAGTAACACCTAGAACCACAACCATGACCTTCACTTGTTTTGTCTTTTTTGATATGTTCAATGCTTTGTCTTGTCGCTCTCTGGTGAGATAACTTTCTCTTTATACTCTTCTCATATTATAGATAATTTAATTCTTGCTCTCAGAGTTGGCTGTATTCTTAATGAAAGATGAGTATGTGTTGTGAATATTGACTTCTGCCAAGCGGGTTTGATGGTAAAACTTTGAAAGTCAAGCTCCCCCAGAAGTCACTTTATATCTCAAAACATTTAAGGCGCATTTCCAACATTTAGGAGATACTTATGTTCCTGTCCATCCACTACCTGGTTTACCATCCCAGCTGATGTAAAAACATAGGAAACAGAATCTTAAGAAAATAAGAATAGCCATACTGGTTCAGACAAATGGTCCATCTAGCCCGGTATTCTTTTTCCACAGTGGCCAATCCTGGCAGAAACCCAAACGGTAGCAACATTCCACGCAGAATCCCAAAGAGTTGCAAGATTCCATTTTCTATATCAGCACCTTTGTAATGTTCCATGGAAATAGTAGCTGCAAAATAACATAGAATCCAAAGCTGACGGGGAGGAGGGGGGGAAAGATTCATCAGCAGCCGCAAATAGTGTTAGTGCATGCTAAACACTAAAGATGTCCATTGCTGGAATTCCCTCCTTAATGCACATACGCTACAGGAGAACTGATTGAAATTTTTTTCTTGCATTTTCAGACTAAGTCTATATTTGAGATAGGACTTTGCAGAAACCCCATGTTTTTGTGTTCTGTGCTGGGATCAATTCTGGGACAGATGGCTGTAATCTACATTCCTCCATTACAGAAGGTCTTCCTCACTCAGAATCTAGAAGTACTAGGTAAGGTAACCAAGCACATTAAAAAAGGAGAGGTGACATGGGGACGTTATGGCCTCTGCAGCCCCCCTCCTCATTGGCCATTTTTTTAGCTATTCTTTCAGGCTGCATATTTCCTTCAAGGAGTAAAGAACACAGATTATATAGAGAGAGAGATTTCTCATTATGCTTGATCTGATACTTCCATTAAAGCAGTAAATAGTTAAATTCTAGTTAGAATCAAAATCAGGAAGAGAGCTCATACAATACAAGTAATAAAATCGTTTGGAAGCATTGGATTATTGCAGGTATACGGACTTTAGGAGATGTTATTTTAAATGGTAAACTGCTTGATTTTTTCCCAGTTGCAACATAAATATGGTCTAAACAAATCATAAAGCTTTAAATGGTTGCAGCTGAAGCAGGCTATTCAGGAGGGGTTCCCTGAATGGAAAAGTCTCAAAATCAGTATAGTCTGGAGTTCTTATGCTTTCAGGCGGATTTCTTGGGACACCAAGCCGCACAGTGGTATAAATTGATATCTGGCTTGGACACGCATGAGGAAGGTCGGCTAACAGAAGAGCTCCCTGAAAAAAGTCCTTGAAAGAAAAAAAAAAAGTTACTAAAAGTGGAGATTTAAGAATTATTTAATGATAAATAAAGAAAAAAACGCGATGGCTTCAGGAAAACAAAATAAAAATGATTTTGCGGTCTCGGGAAGCAGCAAGAGAGCAAAGCCTGAACAAGAAATAGGATCAAAAACAGGAGATCCAGAAGTAATGAAAGAATTGAAAGAAATCAAAGAAATGCTTTTACTTCTTACTAAAAAAGTTAACAATTTAACTGAAGATGTATCCACGTTAAATAAAAAAATGGATTTAATGGAGTTAAAGTGCAATGACATGGAAGAAAGATTAATAACAGCTGAAAAAGAAATTTCTAACAACATAAATGAAAAAAAGAAAATTGATTTGCTTACTAAAGAGTTGGAGGATCAATCGAATCGTGAAAGAAGGAGTAATATTCGTCTGATTGGTCTCCCGGAAGGAGCAGAGAAAGGAAATCCGGTGGCATTTATAGAAAATTTACTACCTAAACTACTTCCTCTAAAAACCAAGTACCCCATAGAGATTGAAAGAGCACATAGAGTGCCTACAAAAAGATCAGGAAGGTATCAAGGACCGAGGCCACTGATCTTTAAACTGCTGCGCCACCAGCAGGTTATAGAAATTTTTCAACTTGCAAAACAAAATAAAGGATTACAATTTCAAGATGCCCGCATTCATTTTGTTCCAGACTTTGCAAAAAGTACGGCGATCAAAAGAAAAAAGCTCCTGGACTTGAGACCACAACTAAGAGAAATGGGAGCAAAGTTTGGTATAGTATACCCGGCTAATATGAAAGTAACTATTGCAGATAAAACTTTAACTTTTGACAATGCAGAAGAGCTACAAAAATTTATACAAAGCCAAGAATTACCAATGTCTCCTTAATTTCTCTTTATTATATGTTATATTATTTTAACTGGAAAAACTTTTATTTTATTTTATGATATACACTTATTAAAATAATATTGTTTACCCATAGCAACGATTTAGAATGTTTTTAACCTTATTCAAAATTACACTTCAACGTTCTTTATGCTAATGATATGGCCTGGCTAAGTATTCCATAATGGAATGAAACAGTTAAGGCATCAGCTGAATTCTATTGATCTCAATTATAATTTTTAATATTAGGAAAAACTGTATGCGAATTGATTGTAGGATGGAGCTTCCTTCCTTTAAAATAGCAGTAAGACTATTTGAACTATATGCATGTGACTAATTTAACCCCTCAAGCAAATTGAAAAGATAATCAGTATTTCAACATCTTTACTATTCTTTAATACTACAAATACTACAAATCCCAGACATCAATGCGAAAGAATCTGCGAATAAGAAGACTTCACGAAACCGGAAAGAGGAATTATAAATAGGAGATGTTATTTCTCGAATGGATATTAAAGAATTACTTCGCTGTATAACAAACTATTAAAATAAAATATGAATGGAACAGAAACAAAGACCAACTTATATCTTAAAATTGAACGACGAAGAAAAATAGAAATCACCTGGAATACAACAAAATGTGATAAGAATATTGAACTGGATATAAAAATATAAAGAGGCGGTGAAAGAAGAAGGAATGATTTTCTACGAAGAAGGAAGTACTGAACATTAAATATTAATAAATAAAGAGCACGATATAAGAATAAAAGAGACTTCTGCGTTTGAAGGGGGGGAGCTCTGGAATATAATTTTTTTTTTTTTTTTTTTTGTCGCATACTTAACCTATACCTTATATATCTTTTAATCTTTTCATGTTTTTAAAGATTAATATTATAGAAAACAGTATATGATTGGGTTTGACATAATGAAAGATTATTTCATTTTAATATATATAAGTATAATATGATTATACAATGTGATATTTTTAAATTTATAAAATTAAATATATTTACATAAGATTTAAATTAAGGTCAAAAATAGTAATGGAACATATAATTTGATATACAGGAACCATAGAAGGGAACTTAAAATATAATCTATATTATATGATTTATTAGACTTAGATTAAAATAAGAGTGTATTGAATAATAGAATAATAAATTAATTTAAAGTCTATATTAACATAAAATCTCAACCGGATTTATAGAAATATGAAATGTCAAGGAAAATATTAATTATCTTTAAAACTACTATAATATATATGACTTATTTGTGAATCTTAACAGATTTGGACTTTCAGGGAGTGTTTTTTGATACCGATCTAATATGTGTGTTGCCAAGTGTGCACTGCTATTAATTAGGGGGGAGGGAGGGTGGGATGGGAGGAGAGGGGAAATGGGAATGGGAAATTATATTGTTACAATGTATGGATATCTGATCGTAAAACTTATATTACATTTAAATCAAAATAGTTCTAAAATTTTAAATGGATATTAAAATATATACAATTAATGTCAATGGTTTAAATCATCCTATCAAAAGAAACAAATTATTAGGATTTCTCCATAAGCAAAACGCCGATATATACTTTATACAAGAGACTCATCTCTCAGATAATGAATCTAGGAAGTTAACAGGGGGTTGGATATCAAAATGTTTCTATTCACCTGCTTTAGGAAAAAAGGCTGGGGTAGCGATCCTGATAAATAAGAAATGCACTGCAAACTTTAAATTAATAAATTTTGATCCTTCAGGAAGATGGGTACATATTAAAATGGATTTGGGAAGTACAACCCTTGATTTATTTAATCTTTATGCTCCTAATTCAAATCAAAAGGAGTTTTTCAATCAAATTCAACAGATATTACTACCACTGGCTACTTCTAACTTAGTAGTAGCTGGAGATTTCAATGCTGTAATGGATCCAATTATAGACAAAAAACCAAGTAAAATCATAAAATCTTTAGGACTAGATAATTTAATACAATCTTGTAATTTAATAGATATATGGCGTATCCTTCATTTTAATGATCGGGAATATTCTTTTTGTTCTCAAGTCCATAAATCTTTTTCAAGAATTGATTATATATTTGTAAATAATAACATAGCGCAGCATGTATCAAAAGCAGTAATTGATCCCATTATAATTTCAGACCATGCTGGTGTGTGGATTAACCTTCAGAATTACAATAATGATCAATTTAATTCAATATGGAGATTTAATAATGATTTATTAGCAGACTCGAAATTCTTAGAAGATCTTAAAGCAAAAATGCAAGAATTCTTTCAATTTAATACTTCTGATGACATTAATATAGAAATTTTATGGGATGCTTTTAAAGCAACAATGAGAGGAAATATAATTTCATATTCAGCTTTTATTAAAAAACAACTTAAAAAACAATATGAAGATATGGAAAAACAAATAAAAATTTTAGAAAATAAATTAATTACAAAATGGGAAAACAATACATTACAAGAGTTGTTAAAAGTAAAAGTTAAATATAATGAGATTTCTTCTCAAATTGTGAGGAAAGATATTTTCAATAAACAAGTACAATATTATGGCAATTCAAATAAAGCAGGAAAATTATTAGCAAATTTTCTTAAAGCAAAGAAAAGAAAATCTAAGATTATTGCAATTAAAGATATACAAGGTAACACACATACCAACACAAAAGATATTATAACACAATTTCTTGATTTTTACAAGGAATTATACACTTCTAATTCTTATAAAAATAAAGAACAAGACGGATTAACTTTCTTAAATTCTTTTATTGGACCGAATATTCCGGATCATATAAAAGGAAGTTTAGAAGAACCTATATCTTTAAAAGAAATAGAAACAGCATTGAAGTCTCTTAGAGTTGGATCCGCTCCAGGTGGAGATGGTTATACTGTTGAATTTTATAAATCATTCCAAAATATCATATTACCATATCTGTTAAATTTGTTTCAATATCAAATAAAGAATGAAAATATATCTGGTACTATGGCAGAATCGATAATTATAGTCTTACCAAAACCAAACAAAGATCCTACTCTGGTTTCAAATTACAGGCCTATTTCATTATTAAATGTGGATAATAAATTAATGGCTAAAGTATTAGCATTAAGATTGGCAAAAGCTCTTCCTTTCATTATTGATGTACATCAAACAGGATTTATTGCTAAAAGACATTCATCAGACAATACTAGACTTGCATTCCACTCATTAAATTTAGCAAAAAATATAAATGATCCAGTTTTTTTAATTTCTTTAGATGCAGAAAAAGCTTTTGATAGAGTGGAATGGAATTTTATATATCAAGCTTTACATTGGTTTGGTATAGGATCCGGTTTTATTAAAATGATTCAGACATTGTATAGCTCTCCTGGAGCAAGATTATATATTAACAATAATTTATCAACTAAATTCAACTTGCATAGGGGAGTTAGACAAGGATGCCCTTTGTCTCCATTACTTTTTGATGTTGTCCTAGAACCTTTATTAATTGCAATAAAAAAAACTAGGGAAATAAAGGGAATCTCATTTACCAGTTTTGAATTTAAATTATCTGCATATGCAGATGATATTATTATTATATTTAAGAGAACCGGAAATTACTATTCCATGTATGCTTAATTTAATAGAAAAATACGGTACATTTTCTGGATATAAAATTAATTGGAATAAATCTGAAATCCTCCCAATTAATGTTCATTGTACCAAAGGATTATTTGATCCATATTCATTTATTTGGAAAGAGGATGGAATAAAATACTTAGGAATTATGATCAAAAATACAATTGAAGACACAGTCAAAGAGAATGAAAAACTTTTATTGAAAAAAATAACAGAAATGTGTGAGCAATGGAATCCATTACATCTTTCTTGGTGGGGAAGAATTCAAACAATTAAAATGATGATATTGCCTGTGGTTTGTTACCAAATGAGTATGATTCCAATATTTTTTCAGGGGTCATTTTATAAAAAACTTAACAATATTCTTACAAAATTTGTTTGGTGTGGGAAAAGACCAAGAATCGCTTTAGTATCATTACAAAGACCAATTATGGAAGGGGGGGTAAATTTTCCAAATTTTTATAGGTATCATCAAGCCTATATTTTAAGACAGGGTATGTATTGGATCCTCCCAGATCTCTTAGAAAATGTACCAGATTGGCTGTATTTAGAATGGCGGCTCCTGTTCCCTTTAAATCCAGAACACTTAATTTCTATATCAATGCCTATAAGATACAAAGAACACAGAATCTTATTAGATACTTGGAAAACATTAAGATACATAAATAATCTGACACCAGAACCAATTGCTAAATCCCTAAATCAATCAATATGGGTAAACTCCAGGATCAGAATTGGCGGATTTAAAATCATCTGGAAACAATGGATAACTGCAGGAATAAGAACATTAAATGACGTCATATCAGAAGGTTCCTTGCTTAGTTTTTCACAATTGCAAAATAAATTTAGACTAAATAAAACACAATTTTTTAAATGGATGCAATTGAAGCAAGCCATTCAGGTAGGGTTCCCTGAATGGAAAATTCTCAATACTCAATATAGTTTGCAAGTTTTATGTTTCCAGACGGATTTCTTGGGTCACCAAGCCGCAAAATGGTATAAATTAATAAATGGATTTCTAAATAAAAAAAAGAAAACTGGACTTAGGGATATTTGGAGCATTGAGATTGGACAGACAATTTCTGCATCTCAATGGCCAAAATTCTGGTCCTGGAGATTAAGATTAACAAAGTCAGCATCTATGAGTCAAACATGGTTATTTTTATTACATAGAGTGTTATGGACCCCGACGCGCTTGCAAAAGATAGATAATACTAGATCTAATAGATGTTGGCATTGTAAAATAGAAGTAGGGACATTGGATCATTTAATTTTTTTTTTGTCCCTGTATAAAAGCTTTTTGGAATTTAATTTGGCCCCAAATAAATATATTACTAGAAAATCACGTAGGACTCTCATATGATACCATATTATTCGGTACTGCAATGAGAACACAGAGTCCAATATCAGCAAATAATAATAAATTACTTTTAATATTGACAGGAGTTGCCATGCAGCAAATCACACAAAATTGGAAAGATTTTACCAAACTAAATTATACATTCTGGTGGAACTCGGTATGTCACATTTACAAAATGGAGAAAATTTTGGCTTTACAACAAGGAAATATTAAAAATTTTAAGAAAATATGGGATCCATTGACTAATTATTCTAGAGATCAGATATCTTAACACATTGATAATAGTAATATAGGGTTAGGGTGGGAAATATAGATATTAATATGAAAGAAAAATGGAAAAACAATTAATAGGGGAAAGGGATGAATATCTATGATATGAATTTGTACATACATATATATTTTATTATACATTTTATAATATGTGATTCATGTATTGAAAGAATGAAAATTCTATAAATAAAAAGTTAAAAAAAAAAAAAGATATCTGGATTTATGAATAAAAAAAGGAAGACTGGTCTTAGAGACATTTGGAGCATTGAAATTAAGCATCAAATTTCTGCCTCTTAGTGGCCACGAATTTGGTCTTTGAGGATGAAGTGTGTCAGCATCTATGAGACAAACTTGGTTTTTTTTTGTTCCATAGAGCATTATGGACCCCTGTTTGATTACAAAAGTTGGATAGCTCTAAGTCTAATAGATGCTGGCATTGTAATCTGGAAGCAGGGACCCTAGATCGTTTAATATTTTACTGTCCCTATATCATGGCTTTTTGGAAATCAATTTGGTCTCAAATAAATTGTTTATTAGAAAACCATATAGCTCTATCATATGATACTATTATGTTCGATATGTCAATGAGAACAAAGAGTCAAATATCATCAAGTAATAACAAACTTTTATTGATAATGACACGAGTTGCCATGCAACATATCACCAGTAACTGGAAAAATTACAACAATCTTAGTTATACATTCTGGTGGAATTCGCAGTGCCACATTTACAAAATGGAAAGAGTAATTGCTTTGCAGAATGGGAATTATAACAATTTAAAAAAGATCTGGGGGCCATTGGCAAATTATTGTAATGATTAGACATCATTTTCCACTGATAGTATATTTATACATAGGGGGAGGGGGATGGTATAAAGTTCTATTTAAAGGTTAATCAATAAATAAGTTTATAATATTTATATGATATTTTTGATTGAAATATTTGAGGGGAGGGTGGGTGGGGAGGGATTAATTTATGTTTTTATGATAACATTAGTAAGAAATTCAAGTGATGTGTGAAAATTTTTTTAATGGTGTAGTATTGTGTACTTGTTGTAAGATGATGAAATGAATAAAGAATTGGGGGGAAAAAAAACCCCCAAGTAATAAGACTTTTCATCACACTTTTTTGCAGATCTTCTTTTTCTGACTGGACTATCATCCTCAGTCTTTATAGTGTCAGAGATGATCAAAGTATGTGAAAAATTGTGCTGCAGAAGAAAGCATGTGAAGATGCAGAATGAAGAAATTGGACTCAGTTGAACTGTCACTTTAGACCCCAGCTGTGGTCTCTTTGTTTGTTTGTTTGACACTGCAGCAGCCTTTGGCTACTATGCACATTCTTTTTTATATTACACATACATAACACAAACCTTCTGCCATGTCCAGGCACGAGCAAAAGGCCCCTTCACGTTTCAAGTACCTCATGAGGTGATGTTCAGTTAGCCAAGAGATACTGCCATATCCAGTCAAATTTCTACATCATTTACAATTTTACCTTTTTGCAAATACCAGAAAAATGCACATGGAAAATTTTTCCCTGTGATTGGATGAATACCTGCCTAATAAATGTGAATACTTTTATATCTGCACTTTCAGGCACATCCACTGCTGGCAATGGACATGGTGCTGAGAAAATCTAACAGCTGTTAGCATGGCCTAGGAAAGAAGAAAGTGATAATCTGCCCTAAACCTACTTAATTTTCTTTCTACCTGCTTGGTTCATCATGCATTTGGCTAATAAACCGAATCTAAGAAAACAAATGGAAGAGGCAAATCTTTGGTCAGATTTTATAGATGAAGTGGAAGGGAGGTATGATTGGGTGTTAATCCTACAATTTCTGCACAATTCTTGTCTTCACTGTGCACTAAATGCAGCTCCAACTTTTCTCACTTTGCCCTTTTCTGGATGGCTATTTAAACATATACAATATATTGACACTGGATGTTTCTAGTGTAATAAGTATGCCCATGCTTGTGAGCCATGCAGAAGGAATCCACTCCAGGTTTTCAACTCCTACTGAGGGCTCTGCTGCCACCTTTAATTTTTCCTTCTGCACGCAAGCTGAAAGGTGTCTTTCTGATCTGCTCTGTATATTTCTTTATTATTTTTTGTATTTTTCACAGTCTTTGTGGTTTTCATTGTGCCAGAGCTCTCCAGTGCGAGAGTAAGCTCTGCCTCCATGGAAAAAAAGCCGACTTGGGTCTGTAGCTGGCAGGCTACCTATTTGGCCAGCCTGCAGATATATTTGTGGCGCTCAGGGTCTATATTCCTAGTAGTTTAGCTTGCCTAATGTATTGCAGGGACCTGAATGCAGGCTGTTAGGAATCTGCAGGAGGCTCAGCGGAGGTTTTCAGGGCTCTGCCTGCAATTTTGCCTCCCCTCCCCCCCTTCATGTGCATGGTTCTGCAGGAGTTGAGGATCAGTCTGACTTTGGTGCGACTGGCAGCCCAAAGATCTCAGTGTTTGAAGGACTAACTAATTGAGGCAAGGATTCTTCTCCCAGATCAAGCTACTGCTTAGAGCTGAGGCAGGCTGCAGTACCTTCAGAGCACATGTGAGTAAAGCTATTACAGCCTATAGGTTGAAGATTTCTGCCATATCCTGTAAGGTCCTCCACCAGTAAAATCCTGTTTTCTGAGTTTTACTTTTAGTAAAGTCATTTTTTAGCTGTTTTTTAGCACCAAAACACTGATTCTTTTTCAGAGTTCTCCAAAACATTCAGATCACCTCATTTTGCCTCAAAATTGGCAGAGATGGAGTTCTCAGGCTCTTTTACATCCCAGATTTGCCTGGATAGTAGTTTGAAGTGTATCCTTGAGCCACGTGTTGCACAGCACGTGAATGGGAGGCAGAAGCGTCCAGCTTAGCCTCCCCTTCAGTCTCTAGGGCTGAGAAACCATTAGGGGGGCCTGTCTGCTGGGAGAAAATCCCTTCCAGAGCCTCAGAACAGTGGCGTACCTAAGTACGTACAAGAGTGTGGAAGCTGCGGAGCCCAAAGACGTAAGGCAGAGGGGACTCACTATTGCTTAGTGAAGCCTTTTTTCCTGAATTTGTTAATTTGATGTGGAGAGCTTATTTGGATATGAAGTCTGGCAGTGTGTCATAGATCATGCAGGGGGGCTTGGGCTCCCAGGGTGCACAAGCAGCATTGCTAGAAGCTGACCATGATCCTGTGGAGTTTTCCTACAGGGATTCAGAAGGCAAGGGGTTAGTCTGTATACCTTAACTCTTACAGAATGAGTCTTCCCTGCTGGGAGATATTGGGTCACATATAGGAACGACTACGTGGAACACAGTGGGGGCTCATCGACCAAGGGGAAGATCCTACTGTACGTCAGCTGTTCAAACCTTTGGCACTATTAGAGATCATTACAGACTTCCTATGAGAGTTACAGTTAGACTTCCACTCAGTGGTCTATCCTTAGCTTAGTGAGGGCGCAGACCATGTCTTTACCCTGGCATCCTGATATGAGTGTTTTAGTCAAAGGTAGTCAAAACAATGTCAAGGCTGTATCATATGGCACAGGAGTATCAACAGATGTTCACTCAGCCTAAGGTAGATTCCTTAGTAGCTCAGGTAACCAAACACTTCCCTGCCAAGTGAGGGAAATGTAGTATTAAAGGATATGCAGGATCACAGATTGGATGTGGTCCTAAAAAGGCAGTTTAAAGCTTTGGCTTTAGAAATCAAAGCAGCTGCAGCAGCATCGTTTGTGGCACATGCTTGTCATTCCAAGATGTGTGGGCTCATCCTGGCTGAGGGCGTGCCTTTGCCCCAGCTTATGCTAGCAGGGGTGGATTATGTGGCCTATACTCTCTAGGATATCATCAGAGTCATGAGCAAAGTTTCAGCTTATTCCAGTTCAGCCTGCAAAATGCTCTGGATCAGGCAATGGGTGGGAGATTCCACCTCTAAAGCTACCCTTTCAAAGGACAGATGTTCAGAAAGGGTCTAGATGATCTGATGGCCAGCGTGGCAGATTGCCGGCCCAAATCTCTGCCTGACAGCAGATTGTGAGCCTCTAGAGGTTCTGGGTGGCTAATGTTCATAATTCCAGGCGGTTTCAACAGTACTCAAGGAGCCTCAGCTCAGAGATCCTATCAGGAATCACGGCAGAGATTCACAGGACCTAGTTGAAGCCAAGCCTCCGGTTGTCATCCCGCTTCAACCTCTAACTAAGCACAATAAAACCAGAACCAAAGCCTTTCCCCTGAGGATAAACTGAAGGATCTCGGTGTATGTGGAGGTCTGGGCGCAGATCTCATCAGACTGCTGGTACTGAAGATCCTTCAGGAAGGACACAAGCTCAAGTTCACCTATCCCTTAACAGACTGGTTTGTGGACTCCCCGGTGGGGTGCCCAGAAAAGGCATGCAGGGTCTTAGCAACAGTACAGAGACTTGTAGAAATTTAGGCCATAGAACCAGTGCCGCCAGAAGACTTGGGCTCAGGCAGATACTCCATATACTGCATAGTGCCCAAGAAAGGCTCAGAAGATTGGAGACCCATCCTAGGTCTTGCACCCCTCAAAGCCCTAAAGGTCCCATGCTTTCACATGGAGATAGTGTGGTCAGTACTTGCATAAATAGCTCTGAGACAGAAACCTACCTACACATTCCCATGTTTCAGGTGCATAGGAGGTCCTGAAATTCCATTTGCTGGAGAGACATCGGATCTCGGTGCTCCCTTTTGGTCTGGCAACAGCACCCTGCACATTCACCAAGGTGATGGTGGTAGTAGCAACACATTTCCACAAGGCAGGATTGCAAATGCATCCATACCTGGATGACTGGCTGTTCAGAGCCCTGTCATTCTCAGATGGAGAACAGGCAATGGCTCAAGTGGTCCAGGTCTTAGAGAGCCTGGGCTGGATTGTAAATTTTTGAAAAAGTCAACTGGTTCCGTCCCAATTGCTAGAATACATGGGAGTTCTATTCAGCATGGTGGAAGGCTGTGTCTATCTTCCAGAGGCACACAGACAGAGGTTTTGCACTCAGATTTCAGACATGATGGCCATTTCAAGATGGATTTGCATGGTCATCTCGTCAGCATATATTGCCGGTGGCAAGCAATCGCTGGTCTCCTTGGAAGTGCATTCAACAAGAAGTGTGGCTTCTTTGTGGGTGGAAGCTTGGGTGATTTCACCTGAGATTTGTAGAGCAGCACCCTGTTCCACACTGCATGCTATCTAAGTTCTGTAAAGTGGGCATGGCAGCAAGGGAGGACACCATATTTGGGTCCTCAGTTTTACAAGCAGGTGCAGAAGTCCCATCCTAGATTTTAGGGACTGCTTTTATACATCCCTACTGTCTAGAATGACACAACTATTGCACTAGAAAAAGAAATTGGGTTCTTACTTTGCTAATATCTTTTCTAGTAGGTAGGTGTGTCATTCTGGAGCCCTGCCCTGTCAGTTATTTCTCCGCCTTCCTACTGTCTCAGACAGTTCAAGTCAAAGCTGAGATTTTGATGTCAGTCAACCCTCAAGTGTATGAAGGATAATGTATTGCTATATCACATTGGGGAATGTTTGAATTCCATAAATGTTTCTGATTTGTATGGTTATTCTGAAGTTTAGATTGTTCCATTGCAATGTTTAACATGTTTTTTATACTTTCAGAGCAGAACAGCACTATATTTTTGGGAGTATCACCATACCCCTCCTTTTGTATCAGAGCAGAACAGCTCTGTGTTTCGGGAAGTCTCACCATACACCTCCTTGTGTGTGTCTACATAGGGCTATTGCATGCTTTTGGTACAAACTGAGAGGGGCATCAGAGCCCTTGATAGGAAGGAGTTAAAAACATGGAATGGATTTCTTTTGCACAACTCGCAAGCATGGAAAAAATACCCTACTGTCCAGAATGAAGCACACCTATCTACTAGAAAAGATATTAGCAAGGTAAGAACCTAATCACTTTGTATGTGTCTTATCTATCTGTATTGATTTTAGGCTTTTTTTTCCAAAGGAAGGAGAATAGTTATATAATCACCCCTTTACAAATAACTTTTTTGTGTTGTTTCCTGTTGATGTTTCATTTTTAGGGTATAAAAACAAAACAAAAAAGAACCAACAAGACCTACAGTGAAACAGCACAAGAAGAAGATAAGACAAAACTGCAGGAAAATATACAGGGTGCAGGAATTTATTAAGATGACAATAACAAAAATATGAAACAAGTACATAAACCTGCAAAAAACAGAGTGGAATTGTCCAAATCAGAATGATGTGCAAAAATAAAGTGTCCTTCAACTCATCTGGTAGTATAAATATCTTTATGCATCCAATGACTCGACATGTACATGTTTCAGCCAAACAAGCCTGCCTCAGGAGTCTTAAGAGTCTTCAAAAGTAATATCAAATAATGAAATAACTGAATATACACCCACTCTTAAAGTTGCTCTTGTAAAGCAGTGCTTGAAGCCCAGAGCTCTACAAGCTTTGATTTGGTAGCAACTTTAAGAGTGGGTGTATGTTCAATCATGAATATTAGGACCAGTTTTTTGGGATATATATTTATGTAGTTTATGTACTTGTTTCATATTTTTATTGTTATCTTAATAAATTCCTGCACCCTGTACATTTTCCTGCAGTTTTGCTTTGTCTACTTTTTTAGGGTGTGTCAAGGAAGGACAAGAAAAGTGGGGAGAACATTTCCAAATGAATTTAGTCCATGAAGATGTACAATATGCTTTATAGCTGGTGCACAAAAGAATTTTTCTCTCTTGTCATGGGATTCATAAGGATCATGAGTATTGGGGAGGGGATATACATAGTGCATAAAATATTTGTGTGTTAGTCTGATCCACACCAAATTTTCTGGATAGGTCAGAGGCTCTACGGCTACGCAGATCATGAAGGAACATTTTTGCTTTTTTTGGACATGGGAGATCTAGTCCCTTTTTTGTTTTACACCTTTGTCAGATTTTTTAGTTGACATCAAGATGAGTCAGCAGAGTAGTTTTCTGCATCCACGTAAATGTGTGTTCCAAGAAGCAGGCTGTTAGTTATTGCTTGTTTATATGAATCAAGGGATCTCTCCAAATAGCCAAAAGAAAACCAGAACCAAAGCCTCTCTGAACTTTCCAGGGCTTGCAAATATCTAGGTTCATCCCAGTGGTACATTTAGCACCATAGTACTAAAAATCATCTGTACTTTTCTTTTATTAATGTTAATATATAGAAATAAAAACAAAGGACATAAGGTGATACATGTTTTATTGGACTAACAATGCATTTTTTGATTAGTATTCAAAGGTAACCCTTCTTCAGATCAGAAATGATCATCTTTGAAAGTTAATTTAAAAAACAGTTAGTCCAATAAAAAAGGCAACACCTTATCTCCTTTGTTTTGGTTTTATTTTTATATATTGCCTTTAAAAGTGACCTGACATAGCTACCCCACCATTATTAATGTTAAAATTAGTTTCTTCCCAAAAGTCCTGTTGCACTTTATTGTAAAGAACTTAAATTGTAACACAGGTTACAGTAAGATAAGACCAATTAAAGGAAGATTGCCTGCTCCTCCATCACACTGCTAATATTATAGCCCAATTTTGTAAGTGTTGACACATAGAGGATGTGATTCCTTTATCTTGGACAGTCTTTGGTTTCCTAAGTAGATGAGCACTGCATGTTCCCATACTCAGCTGCATCTCCGTAGTACGCTAAAGAGCTGGCAAGGTCCTGTGGCCTTGCTGGATGCTCCCTGAACACCATCAGCTTTCTTTCAACTGCCACGTCAATTCAATGTCTTATGATGGATGAAAAGAATTTGATTTACTAAATACTGAAAGCGAATGTACAATGCAGCAAACATCCCAGATTACTGTATTGTTGTTGAGGCTAACTGCAATACTATGTATTTTCGTAAACTTTGATCATTAGAATAAATATACCTGTTAGCAATTTCAATAAACCTTTTTTTTTTTTTTATCCTCAATCTTTGAACTTCTCACAAGCTGACATGCCCAAATAGTTTGGGGGTGCTATTACTAAACACAAGACTGAAGGGTAGTGGTGTGAAGGTGAGAAGCGCCCAGGTGGTGGTGGTGCCCTCCCCCACACTGCTTCCCTTCCGCCGTACCTCTATAACGTTCCTGGCATGAGCAGCAATCCCCAAGCTGCTGTTGCACCAGCTTCGGCTCTTCCTCTGACGTCGCATCCTAGGTGCTAGCCCAGGAAGTGACGTTGGAGAAAGAGCCAATGCTGGTGCAACAGCAGCTTGGGGGTTACTGCTTGTACTAAGAATGTTACACAGGCGCCCGGGGCAGAACGCCCACCCCCCTTACTACACCACTGCTGGAGGGACAGACTTTCTAACATGTTGCCTGAGCCCCACCTTGTAGTGACATTCATCTTTCCTGCTCCAGGCCTGCCGTGGTATGACTGTTAGCCAAGTCTTAGATGGTAGAATTTATACATTTGCCAACAGAATTCTGGTACTGACATTGTTTTGTATTGCAGGCATATTTTTGTAAAGTATTGATTTTAGAGTTTACATGTTTTTAATTTTCTATGTCATCTTCTCCAATAATATATCAAGGCAGTTTACATTATAAAAATTTTAAAAACCTTTGCTGCAAAGAAGAGGTAAATAGAAAAAGAACAGCCCTTTTCTTTTACAACTAAGAAGAAAAATGTGAAACTCTGGCATGGATTCCAGGAAATTCACACAGCCTGGAAAAGAGAGGGAGCCTGTTTTTTAACACCTGGATAGTGATTTATCACTTGAATAACTGGGCTATATGGGTAAGGAGTGAAAAGAAATCCAGGCTTTAGTGTCAAAGCTCCAATATGAGGCTTAAACTAGAAACTAAAAGGAGTGGGAAGAAAGTTGCTGGCCTAAAAAACAAATCATCCATTGTATGAGCATTGAAGCTCATTTTAGGGGAAATATTTTACCTTTTCAACTGCACTATTTTCATATTGCTGTGGATGGAATATTTTCTTGGCACTTGCTATATATACAAGTGTGTATAATTATGCAGCATCCATTCTTCCTTGCTGCTGAATTACTGACAGATAAAGGCATGATAAGAGAGCCCTTAAGTAGAAAATGACATGGGATTTTCCCCGTCCCTACGGGAACTCATTTTCCTGTCCCTGCCCCATTCCTGCCAGCTTTGTCTTCATCTGCACAAGCCTCAAACACTTTAAAATCATAAGTGCTCGAGGCGTGTGCAGTTAAGGCAGAGCTTACAGGAATGGGGACAAATTTATCTCTGTGTCATTCTGTACCATTAAGCTCAATTATCTTTGATGACTTATAAAAAGTGCAGTGTCTTATTGTATAAATAAGTAGCATCCACACATGCTATAATTAGTCAGTACTGTTTTATAGATGCTTTCATAATCTACTCTGGAAAAAAATGTGTTAATTATATTAAAAACAAATTAGCCCTTACAATCTGCTGAGCATCCATTGGCTATTTAAAATGAGTTGGTGGTACTTAATCTCTACATGGTTGCTCCAGAACTTATGTGTAAGTGGTCGTATTGTGCTTCCAGAGAGCTTTGATTGAACAATACTATGATTGCTTTCCTATAATTTGGAATTTGGGACAGCACCATGTGGTCACCAGTCAAACTTCTAAAGTTCTTCTGTAGTTTGTCTACAAGAGTCATTTTGAGAAAGTAAATGTCATCATGTATTTTGTAAAACAAATTGTTATAAAATGTTTGGCAGCAGAGAACAGACAATACTGCAGTCCCAGTGCATGCAATACTATGGAACCAACATGTACAGTAAGAGCCTTCTTAGGGCCAGCTGCACTTCAATGTAGGACTGAATTTGTGTTTCATGCCCCACACCTACTTTTTCTTTATGAATATTGGCTTTTGGTGATTCTGTACTAACCAGACCTATATCTGTGTCCATACACAGCTTTCTGTATCATTTTGTTACAGATCTGCATATTAAAAAAGAGATGTCACCATTCCTTTATTTATGTTTCCCTATTAAATAAAAAATATGTTGATCCTTGGTGGTTCATTTTCTCTTTTCTCATTAAGAGCATTTACCAATCAGCATGTGATAAGGAGATACTTTATTCCTTTTTTTTTTTAGACTCAGCGACATCTTGTTTTCCTCCTTCACATGTATTAGTGCCATCTGCTAGTAAGAAGGAAGAGCAGTGATGGCCCAGTGGAACTCCATCATGCTAATTCTTTTAGGCCTTTCAGGGAGAATACTGTAAAGAGTTCAGAATGCTGCTGCAAGACTCCATCTGGAGATGAAACACCTTTTTCTTTATAAAGAATGATATTAGCTTCCAGTGGATTAGGAAGCAAAATTTAAAGTGGCACTTCCTTTTTATTTATTTCTTCATTTTTCTATACTGTTCTCCCAAGAGAGTTCAGAACGGTTTACATGAATTTATTCAGGTACTCAAGCATTTTTCCCTTCTGTGGTTGCTATTGGAAAGTGACTTAGGAAGTTATCAAACATCTTTTTTTGTACCCCAGAAGCCTTGGGTGTAGTAGTGAGGAATCTTAAGTTGGAAATGTTCAGTGAGTTAAAAGAAAAGCCTAGTACAGTAACTGGATTTTAAAGATGTAAGAGGGTATCTGTTTTGATAGTTATTTTTAAATTGCCATTTACTTTTTGACCCGTATACTACAGATGCTAGGCAGTTACATGTAATCTACTTAGAAGAGAGAGATGAGTGAATATTTATGATATTTCAGGAAATGAATGAATGGCAAGGTTTAGAATGGTATTTCCCTGTTTCCAGAGGAGCAGACAGTCATTTTTGTATCCAGTATAAGAGGATTAAGTTTTCTATGTGGGGCTATTGCTTGCTTTGGTACAAACTGAAGGGGGGGCAGCAGAGCCTTCTGGAGAAGGAGAAGGAGGAGGAGTTGAAAGCCTAGAGTAAATTCCTTCTGCATGGCTCACAAGCATGGGAAGAATACCCTATCGTCCAAGTGACACACCTATCTACTAAAAAAGATATTAGCAAGGTGAGGACCTAATCTATTAAATGGATAGGAACATCTGGGGGGAAGTAAGAAAAAAAAAAGTAGTGGGTACAACCAAGATATATAGTATGCGATTAGGAGGTCACTTTTGGTTCTCATAAGAAGTAGCTGAAAAAGTATTAAAAAAAAAAAATTTAGCCTCAAACATTACAAAATTGTCAAAAGAGGAGTCAACCAAAACCATCTTGAAAAGCTGGTAAAGTTACTCAAAAAAGCAAAAATGGAAATGAAATATAAAATATCTATTATAATAAAATGGAGGGACAAGACTTTTGTATATAGGATGTGCAAAAGTGGTATTGTCAGTCAAGGCTGAAGGGAAGGAACATATAGAAGCTGATAAGGCAAGTACCGTATTTTCGCGGATATAACGCGCGCGTTATACGTGATTTTACGTACCGCGCATACCCCTCGCGCGTTATATGCCTGAGCGCGGTATACAAAAGTTTTTAAACATAGTTCCCACCCCGCCCGACGCCCGATTCACCCCCCCACCCGCACCCGCATCCACGATCGGAGCAAGAGGGAGCCCAAGCCCTCTTGCCCGGCCGACTCCCCGACGTCCGATACATCCCCCCCCCCCCGGCAGGACCACTCGCACCCTCACCCCGAAGGACCGCCGACTCCCCAACAATATCGGGCCAGGAGGGAGCCCAAACCCTCCTGGCCACGGCGACCCGCTAACCCCACCCCGCACTACATTACGGGCAGGAGGGATCCCAGGCCCTCCTGCCCTCGACGCAAACCCCCTCCCCCCAACGACCGCCCCCCCCCCCAAGAACCTCCGCCCGTCCCCCAGCCGACCCGCGACCCCCCTGGCCGACCCCCACGACACCCCCACCCGCCTTCCCCGTACTTTGTGTAGTTGGGCCAGAAGGGAGCCCAAACCCTCCTGGCCACGGCGACCCCCTAACCCCACCCCGCACTACATTACGGGCAGGAGGGATCCCAGGCCCTCCTGCCCTCGACGCAAACCCCCCTCCCTCCAACGACCGCCCCCCCCCAAGAACCTCCGACCGCCCCCCCAGCCGACCCGCGACCCCCCTGGCCGACCCCCCCACCCCCCTTCCCCGTACCTTTGGAAGTTGGCCGGACAGACGGGAGCCAAACCCGCCTGTCCGGCAGGCAGCCAACGAAGGAATGAGGGCGGATTGGCCCATCCGTCCTAAAGCTCCGCCTACTGGTGGGGCCTAAGGCGCGTGGGCCAATCAGAATAGGCCCTGGAGCCTTAGGTCCCACCTGGGGGCGCGGCCTGAGGCACATGGGCCAAACCCGACCATGTGTCTCAGGCCGCGCCCCCAGGTGGGACCTAAGGCTCCAGGGCCTATTCTGATTGGCCCACGCGCCTTAGGCCCCACCAGTAGGCGGAGCTTTAGGACGGATGGGCCAATCCGGCCTCATTCCTTCGTTGGCTGCCTGCCGGACAGGCGGGTTTGGCTCCCGTCTGTCCGGCCAACTTCCAAAGGTACGGGGAAGGGGGGTGGGGGGGTCGGCCAGGGGGGTCGCGGGTCGGTCGGAGGTTCTTGGGGGGGGGCGGTCGTTGGAGGGAGGGGGGTTTGCGTCGAGGGCAGGAGGGCCTGGGATCCCTCCTGCCCGTAATGTAGTGCGGGGTGGGGTTAGGGGGTCGCCGTGGCCAGGAGGGTTTGGGCTCCCTTCTGGCCCAACTACACAAAGTACGGGGAAGGCGGGTGGGGGTGTCGTGGGGGTCGGCCAGGGGGGTCGCGGGTCGGCTGGGGGACGGGCGGAGGTTCTTGGGGAGGGGCGGTCGTTGGGGGGAGGGGGTTTGCGTCGAGGGCAGGAGGGCCTGGGATCCCTCCTGCCCGTAATGTAGTGCGGGGTGGGGTTAGGGGGTCGCCGTGGCCAGGAGGATTTGGGCTCCCTCCTGGCCCAATATTGTCGGGGAGTCGGCGGTCCTTCGGGGTGGGGGTGCGAGTGGTCCTGCCGAGGGGGGAGAAGAATCGGACGTCGAGGGGGGGCATCAGGCTTTCAGGATGGGGACAGGACTTCAAGGGGGGACAGGCAGATCTTCAAGGGGGACAGGCAGACCTTCAAGGGGGGACAGGACTTCAAGGGGGACAGGCACGGAGAGGCGGGGCAGTGCACCGAAAGTCAGGGCGGGTGAACGGTGAGTCGGGGCAACCAGAGGAGAGTCGGGGCAGTGCACCGAAAGTCAGGGTGAGTCGGGGCAACCAGATGAGAGTCGGGGAGGGCGAAAGGAGAGTCGGGGTGGCCAGAGGAGAGTCGGGCAGCATGCGCGTTATATGCCTGAGCGCGGTATAGAAAAGTTTTTGTACATATCATCGTGATTTCTGCGCGCTATACCCCTGTGCGCGTTTTACAATGGTGCGCGTTATATCCGCGAAAATACGGTACCTCTTGTGAAGGAAAAATAAGAAGATACATTAGAATTAACATTAATACATGCCATCGGGTTAGACTATAAAACATTGTTCATATTGGTAAATGAAACAACCAGTTAAGTACAGAGAATAAGACTTTCTATTCAATATAGTGAAAAGCTTTTCAGCATCCAGGGAGCCAGCACAAGCTGATTTCCCAGATGCTGAGCAGACTGAATAACATGGCAAAAGGTCCTTGTATTGTCAGCTGATATCCACCATCTCTATTTCCTCACTAAAACACAGACTTCGCAGAAGAAAACAAAGAAAAAGGTTCAGCCTCTTTCAATGCTTTATTTCTGCCAGGGCGGGGGGGAAACCTGCTTGGTACAATTCACCTACTGGAAGAACAAGGGAATGATTAGGTGGAAGGGGTTGTCCACCCCTGGAATTCAAAGAAGCACCCAAATCCATGCTGTGAGTAGGAGGATTAGCTACAGCAGACTTATAAAACAGGCACCAAATGTTTTTCTATAGAGGAATAGAGGTGGAACTTGCCAAGTGTTTGTCTTAGCCTTAGGTTTTCCCATCTCAACAGGATCAAATGATCCACAAATTGCCTCAGTCTCCATCAGAGCTTCAAAGGGCATTAGGGCACACTCTGCAGCCATGCCTGACTTTATGTCAATGCCAATCCTGCATTGATTACATCAGTAGGGCCAGAGGTATACTGGTCACAAGAGGTCAACTTGGCAGCAGCTAATGTAGGTGACCAACTTCCTCACGTCCTGGTTCCTCTCTCCTCAGGTAGGTAGTACTTTTAAAGTTCAAATTTAAGATAAACAGAAGAGATGAACAAGCCAATTTTATTGATTTATTTACTAAAATTGCAGGCTGCTTCATTTATCAAAAAGGCAAACATACAAAGAAACTGAAATATTATGTGTCACTGAATTAGGCCATAGAAAACAGGTATTTTACTGTAAAATTTGCTTTTGAATGTTCAATTTTTCACATTCAGTCTCTCTCTCTGGATTTCTATAGCACTACTAGATGTATGCAACTTGACAGAGTTTATAATTTATTCAAAAATGACTAACAGTATAAATAAGAGATTAGAATTTCATTTATTATAGGGGAAGAAAAAAATCCTTAACTGTTTTTACTTGCAAAACAGCAAGCAGTTCATGCAGTATTTTCAAATCTGCCTGCTTTTCTATCCAAAGGTTTTAAATTGCACTAAACTAGTTTTAAGACATAAGTATGAATAATAAAGGTAGACAATGAGGTTAAAATTTTATAAGTAAAAATGGCCACTGCATTTTTAATTATAAAGAGTAAATTGGAATCTCCCCTAATTAAAAAAATGTCATTGAAAAATGTAATACTGGGGCATGATTTATAAAGATTTTTTTCTTACTGGTTTGGTTAAAGGAAAATGTTAATAAATCGTGCCTTAATTTCTTGCTATAATGACAGTGGACCAAGTTAGGTCATCCAATACATCTACAAAGACTATACAAACATTATTGCTAACTGTATGTAAGTATCCAGCCAAACAAGAATGGCTTCATGAGGTTTAATCAGCTCACACAGGAGTAGCCATTTTTCTTGAACGGTATATTCACCGATGGATATCTATGATAAAATAACCTATTCCTGATAAGTCAGCTCTCCAACAGATGATGTTCAGTGTGCCGTGACCATCACCCAGCTTAGTTTTCATCATCTTCCTTCAGGTCACGAAGTCCTTCACTCTGACGACTTTTTCCAGTCATGTCTAATAAAGCCTGAGCCTCAGGATCCACATCTAGGATGCTCTTTTTATCTTTAAACTAAAACACAAAAATACAATTTGAAAGAGGAAGCCCTCAGTTGAAGGATTGGTTCACAGCCAATGTCAGTTTTAGTCACCTGACCTTACAAGTCAAAACCAGTGCATGTGGGTATGCATTACATACCACAACTATCAAACACCTCACTGGCTCGGGTTCAAATCATAGGATAGCAAAAAGGTCTTCAAAGCTTATAAATGTACAGATTAACTTTAGCCCCAAACGAGTAAGGATGCCAACAAAGAGCACTTTTATGAACCCTTGAAAAAGCCCTTGTGGGCAAAACGGGTCCCGTCGGGGCATGCTAGAGACACTGCATTAAAAGGAGAAGTAAAAAAGAAAATATGTGCTGCTGTTTAGTCTTTATTTTTGAAAAGTGGCAGTAAGCAACACAACAGTAAGCTAATAAGCTACACTTGTATAAGGAGGCAATCAGATGAGCCAAAGCTGGACATTTACAATTATTATGTACATTTATAAGCTTTGAAGACCTTTTTGCCATCCTGTGATTGAACCCGAGCCAGTGAGGTGTTTGATAGTCGTGGTTGTTTCCACTTTGCCTCACTCTTTCATCTTCTATATCCTTTTAGTGTATGCATTACATACCCCCAGGCATGCAGATATGCAAGAAGGGGAAATTTACATTAACCCATCAATTTGCTTACCAGAAGGTGTTATTTATGAAGGCAGCACTACACCAGTCGCAAACACAAAACAAATTTTCAGAGCATTCTGCAAAACCCCCAAAAGAATTCTATGCTTGTCTCATTTCTGTAATTAAGCTAATGAGCACAGAGCTCTAGAAGAGGAACAGAGAGGGTTTGTATGACTGGTGCTCAGAGAGTTGAGTGACGTCCTGGTGGAACCGTTATCCGCGCTCTTCAATCTTTCCCTAAGTACAGGAAGAGTCCCGTTGGACTGGAAAACGGCTAACGTCATTCCACTCCACAAAAAAGGATGCAGGACGGAGGCTACGAATTACAGACCAGTGAGTCTCACATCGATAGTAAGTAAACTTATGGAAACACTAATCAAACACCAATTAGATACGATCCTGAACGAAGAGAATCTACGAGACCGCCATCAACACGGATTTACAAAGGGAAGGTCCTGCCAATCCAATCTGATCAGCTTCTTTAACTGGGTAACAAGAAAGCTGGATATAGGGGAGTCCCTGGACGTCATGTACTTGGACTTCAGCAAAGCGTTTGATAGCGTCCCACACCGCAGGTTTTTGAGCAAGATGAGTTCGATGGGATTAGGTGAAACACTAACTGCATGGGTTGAGGACTGGCTTAGAGGTAGACTTCAGAGGGTAGTGGTAAACGGTACCCTCTCCGATACGACAGAGGTGATCAGCGGAGTGCCGCAGGGCTCAGTCTTAGGCCCGATCCTATTTAACATCTTCGCAAGAGACTTGGCTAAGGGGCTTCGAGGTAAAATTACATTATTCGCCGATGCAAACTATGCAACATAGTAGACAGAAGTACAATGCCCGACAAAAGCTCAATGCCCGACAGTATGAAGCAAGACCTACTCATACTGGAGCATTGGTCAAAGACTTGGCAACTAAGTTTCAATGCCAAAAAATGCAAGGTCATGCACCTAGGCAGCAAAAATCCATGCAGGACTTACACCCTAAATGGTGAGATCCTAGCAAGAACTGTAGCAGAACGAGACTTGGGAGTGATCATTAGCAAAGACATGAAGACTGCCAATCAAGTGGAGAAGGCTTCATCCAAGGCTAGACAAATCATGGGTTGTATCCGTAGAAGTTTCATCAGCCGTAAGCCTGAGGTCATGATATCATTGTACAGATCCATGGTGAGACCCCATCTGGAATACTGTGTACAATTCTGGAGACCACATTACCAAAAGGATGTGCAGAGAATTGAGTCGGTTCAGCAAATGGCCACCAGGATGGTCTCAGGACTCAAGGATCTCCCGTATGAGGAACGGCTAAGTAAGTTGCAGCTTTACTCACTCAAGGAACGCAGAGAAAGGGGAAACATGATCGAGATGTTCAAATATATCACGGGCCGTACGAGGTGGAAGAAGATATCTTCTTTCTTAAAGGACCCACGGCAACAAGAGGGCATCCACTGAAAATCAGGGGTGGGAAATTTCATGGCAACACCAGAAAATATTTATTCACCGAAAGGGTGGTTGACCGCTGGAATAATCTTCCACTACAGGTAATTGAGGCCAGCAGCGTGACAGATTTTAAGAAAAGATGGGATTGGCATGTGGGATATCTTCATGGAGGAAGTTAGGGGGTGGGTCACTAGTGTGGGCAGACTAGATGCGCCATGGCCTTTTTCTGCCGTCATTTTCTATGTTTCTAAGCGTTGTAAGGAAAAAGAGATTTGGGGGGAGAAGAGAACAGTAGTCGTGTCAATAGGTAGAGATGATTTTTTGGCAGGTGTTTGTTTTTTTTTTAACATAAAGACAAACCAAGGGGACTGAAGTTGAACTCTTACCCTCACAGAAATTGAAGAATAGTATGCCCAAATAAATATCTGAAAAATGCTGAGATGTTAATATAACCCTGTGTATCGCAGCAAGATTCCAGGTGTGCTGCAAAAGAGTTGAGTTGATCACTGCCACCTCTCCTTGAGGAACAGAGTGCTTAATTCTTCAGAACTGTGGAACTTGGAAGGCTAAGCAGTTCTTAAGTTCCACAAGAGGAGGATGCAGCCTAACTAACTGTAATCCAAATGACATGATGACAATCTATCTATATATATAAAATCTGAGGTATGTATGTATGTGTGTGTGTATGTGTGTATGTGCCGCGATCACGCAAAAACGGCTTGACCGATTTGAACGAAACTTGGTATGCAGATCCCTCACTACCTGGGGTGCTATGTTCTGGGGGTCTCGCGGCCCTCCTGCACACGTGGCCGGAGCTACAAACAGAAAATCAGATTTCACCCATTCATGTCAATGGAAAAAATGTAAGAAGCTGCCTTTCTCCCTGTAATTCAAAAACGGCTTGACCGATTTGAACGAAACTTGGGATGCAGATCCCTCACTACCTGGGGTGATGTGTTCTGGGGGTCTCGCGGCCCACCTGCACACGTGTGCGGAGCTACAAACAGAAAATCAGATTTCACCCATTCATGTCAATGGAAAAAATGTAAAAAGCTGCCATTCTCACTGTGACCAATTTGGACGAAACTTGGTATGCAGATCCCTCACTACCTGGGGTGATATGTTCTGGGGGTCTCGCGGCCCACCTGAACACATGGGCGGAGCTACAAACAGAAAATCAGATTTCACCCATTCATGTCAATGGAAAAAATGTAAAAAGCTGCCATTCTCACAGTAATTCAAAACCGGCTTGACCGATTTGAACGAAACTTGGTATGCAGATCCCTCACTACCTGGGTTGATATGTTCTGGGGGTCTCACGGCCCTCCTGCACACGTGGGCGGAGCTACAAACAGAAAATCAGATTTCACCCATTCATGTCAATGGAAAATATGTAAAAAGCTGCCATTCTCACTGTAATTCAAAAACGGCTTGACCGATTTGGACGAAACTTGGTATGCAGATCCCTCACTACCTGGGGTGATATGTTCTGGGGGTCTCACGGCCCACAACTCTATTTTGCTTGCTCAAGGGTAGGTTCACCCAAGAATTTATATGTTCTTGCTCCAGGAGGTGAAACTAAAATTGTTGTTTATAATCACGTTTTGCGTTAGTTGTATTGTATTCATTTTGTCAAATATTTCACTTTATAATTTGAATATTTTACTTTTTATTAAGCTGTAAAAAAATACTTTCATTCACCACTATAAAGTATCTTTATTTGAATCCATTTACAGTGTTATTGCTATAATTAAATACCCGTGTAACGCCGGGGCATCAGCTAGTGTTGTATAAACATTAACAGAAGTACAATTGAAAAAAAAAAAAAAGCTAAGATTTTTCCTTCTGAATGAATGCTTAGACTAGTCTCTCAAACTTTTTTAGCTATGGCACACTAAACAGAGCAAATGTTTTTTGTGGCACATTATAATTGAAATTATAAAATTGCAAAACCAACAAAAAATTAAATTTGAGAGCTATTTATTTAAAGTTCTTTAAGCTATGTATGGGTAATTGTAACAACGGTGAAACTAAAGTAGATAGAATAGAATTGCTAATGAATGCGATGGATGTGCTTGTTTTTGAATGCAAATTAACTCAAAACGTGGCTCAATAGTCGACAAGCACCCATGCATTGCAATCATTCTCTTTTTTTTAAATCTAAGTTTGCAAAGATAAGAAGATCCAAACAGTAACAAAGCCTTGATTGCTTTGTTGCTCAAGTTAGGATAACTACTGCATAAAAAATAAAAGTAAAGCCGTTAGTTTTCAAGGACCAATCACGTCCAAGAATGATGCTTGTCTGGGTAGTTGTATTCTTATGGACACAGATGCTCATAACATTGACAGACTCTTGCATATGCAATGTACATGTCATTTAGTGCACAGTTCAACCACCGGTCCGTGGACTGGTGCTGGTCGGCAGAAAATTCCTGACGGTCCACGCAGGGCAAGCAAGATCGACAGCTGCAATTTCTTGCCAGTCCACACAGGGCCGGCAAGATCGACGAGCTGAAGTCTGCGTAGGGTCGGGGAGATCATGGAGAGCTTTCAATAGTGGCTTTCTCCCCTCCCAGCAGCTGTCTGTACTTACCAGCGTAGCGATTCAGGAAGGCAGCCTTGGGGCTTTTGCTGAGTCACGGCCGTCTCTGATGATGCAACTTCCTCTTTCCTCAGAGGGAGCATGACCCATCAAAGGATCCAAGGCTGCCTTCCTGAATCGCTGCGCTGGTAAGTACTGACAGCTGCTGGGAGAGGAGAAAGCCACTGTTGGAGGCTGGGAAGCTGCTGGGAAAGGGCATAAAAAGGGGCAGCTGCTACTAGACCTGAAGAGAAGGAGAGATGTTGCTGGGAAGAGAGGAGGGAAAGGAGTCTGGGAAGCTGCTGGGCAAGGGGAAAAAAAAGGGACAGCTGCTACTGGACCTGGAGGGAAGGAGAAGGAGAGATGCTGCTGGGAGGAAGGGAAGAGAGTTACTGCTGGACAAGGGGAGGAGGGAAGGAAGGAGGAAAAAGGAAGGAAACAGCTGGCAGGGAGATTAGAGGAGGGGAAGAGGAGAGATAGGAATGAGAGAGAAATGGGAAGGGGGGTCATCAGAGAAATAGGGACAAAGATGCTAGATCTGGTATAGGAGAGATAAAAATGAAGAGAGCAGTGAAGCTGGAATGAATCATGTAAAAAGGAGATAGGGGGCACAGGCTGGATGGAAAGGGGAGAGGGACATAGAAAGAAGACAGATGCCATATGGAAGGGGAAGAGGGCAGATGCTGGAAGGAAGAGAGAAAAAAGAAGATGAAAGCAGAAACCAGAGATGACAAAAAGTAGAAAAATATAATTTTATTTCTATTTTGTGATTAGAATATATCAGATTTGAAATATATATCCTGCTAGAGCTGGTGTTAGACATAACTGCGGACTGCAAAGTCAAGGCCGTGGCTTAGGGCTCTCTCTGACCAGGGGTGCAGTTGCCCTAGTTGCACTCCCCTAACACTATTCCTGCGATGTATGACTGCGATTCTGTTAGCATGATATTTCTGTGAAGCATTCTGTAATAATTTGGCTTATTCAGTTTTCTTGATAGTAGAGGGGATATATGTGAAGGGGAGGGGAGACAGGGGTTTTGTTGATCCTTGCTCTGTATTATTTGTATTTATAAAATGACAATTGTACAGAATATTGTTTCTTTTTGTACCTTAATAAAATACATTCAATATAAAATCATAATTGAGGCTTGTGCGGATGGGATCAGATGGTTTGCGAGGACCGAGCTCGCAGACGGGGTTTTTAAATTTCAGTCCTAGGGGGGCGTGGCTTGGGAGCGCAGCCAGATGGTCAGGTGAAGATTGAGCTCTGCATTTACAAGCATTTGAAAGCAATTTTAAGCCTCTATTTTAAGTTCATTTTTAAATAATTTTTGGGATTCATATATTGATATGGCTTCGAACAAACAGGCAAAAAATGAAGTGGCTGGCACAGGATTGGGGAGTGCTAAAAGATCCAAGATTAAACTGGTGACTCCTTCTAAGGTGCCGCTGCCTAAGGATGTTAACGGTGATATTTTTGCTAAGCTGCAAATCATTACAGATATTGTTTCTGACAACTCTCAAAAATTGAAAGAGGAAATAAGGAATATAACAGAATGTATGGACTGAAAGTGGATCATTTGGAAAAAAGAATGGCAGCAAATGAAATGGAAATAAAAAAAGATAAAGCTTACAGGGAAAAAGTGGATACTCTTTCTAAAGAGTTGGAAGATTGTTTTAATAGGGAGAAATGGAACAATTTGAGAATTACTGGGCTCCCGGAGGGAGTTGAAAATAATGATGCTATTTTTTCCTTGAACAATTTCTTCCAAAGATTCTGCCTCTCAAATCAAAATATCCATTAGAATTTGAGAGGGCTCATAGGATCCCTACAAGAAGGAATAGCAGGGATCTGAGACCACGTCCGTTGATCTTTAAACTTTTGAGGCACTAGCAGGTAATGGAAATAATTTGGTTGGCAAAAGAAAATAGAAATCTGAAGTGTCAAGACTCAAAAATTCACATTGTGCCAGATTTTGCAAAAACCACTGCTGGAAAAAGGAAAAAGTTACTAGACTTAAGACCTCAAATGAGACATCTTGGTGCTAAATATGGATTACTTTACCCTGCAATAATGAGGGTAACTTATGCTAACAAGTCTTTAAGTTTTGAGGATCCAGACAAATTAAAAGAATTTTTGGATTCATATGAACAACAGATAGTGTCATAAAAGGGAAATATAGCTTGATGTTAAAAGGTTTTTTATTTGTTTAATTTATACTTTGATTTTTTTTTTCATGGCAGTGAATGTTTTATGAAATGGATTCGGTTGAAAGATTGAATCTTATTCAAATTCAACTGTAATAACCGCCTTTGATATAATGCATTGGCAGAGAATCTTTGTTTTAGAATTCTTCAAGAGAAGTTCCGTGGAGATATGCAAATTAGTGGGTGAACTCAGACTTCTGTTGCTATTTGCTAAGGTTCTTTACATCTGTTCCGGCAAAGAAACTTCTATAAATACCAAAAGGATTCATCTGACCTCAAGTGGTTACTCTACTGGATTTATTTGAACAACTTATATAAAAGATTACTTTGGAATTCTTACTTTTTTCCTTGGATCCAGAAATTCTTCCTCAGAATGCTGGGTGTGTGTGAAGGAATAGTCCAAGTGCGAGGGGTCAGCACAAGTCGGTATTTATCAACTTCCTGGTGACTGAATTTTATTAATGCAGTCTTCCTGCTGCATTGTGACAAAGATCTTCATTTTCTTATTCTGTCTGCTAATTGGGACTTGGCTGTCAGTTACTTAGTTTTCTTTTATGTCTGTGAGTTTGGATGGATGGATTTCGCTAATGGTTTCTTCCTTTTGCCTGATATTGTTCTGCCGGGTCAAAGTTCAACATAGAAGAAATTTCTACACCGGATGAAATAAGAAGATTTAAGTGAATGAGCTTTGTTTGTATAAAGTGGAAGGAATATTGTTGGTTAGATTGTATGCTGTTAAGTGATTATTTAGGTTATCAATTGCACAGTGTTTGGAAAGTCTCTAGTTGAATTTTTAAAGTATGATATTTTGTGATATGTTTGCTTTATCTGATTACAGATTTTTATTTTTTGTTTATGTTCTTAATTGGACTCAGGAACTACATGGTATCATTTGATTATTTTATGAATTTATTGGATTCTTTAGATTATATGTATTTATCTAATATAATAAAACGCTAGGCCGCACATGCGCACTCAATCACGTGCGTCTGTTTTCCGTGAGCTGTAGGCACCGCTGTATTGGTCTTGGATAAAGCCTGAGATCGGACAACTGACAGTGTTAATGTATTTCACCGCCGCCGCCGCAATCGTTCCCTGTAAGAACACACTCCCCCTCACCCCCCCTGACGACCCTACCCGGCACAACTGAAACCCCCGTTGACCCTCCCGCCGCTACAAGGCTGACAAACCCGGCAGGAGCAGACACACTAAACGCTCTTCTACTGGCCTAATTTCCTCTCGAGCGGCAGTCCTCCATCCAGTCCACCGAAGGCCTCGTCTATCTGCAAAAGCCTACTGAGGATCACGGCTGGCTGTAGCGAACCTCGCTGGCCGCTCTGCACCTCAGTAGCATGTTCCCTCTGACGCACCGGATCGCGTCAGAGGGAACGTGCTACCGAGGTGCTTAGCGCCTGCGAGGTTCGCTACAGCCAGCCGCGATCATAATCGGCTAGGACGTCCGGTTTCCAAGCGCACCTTGTCCAACTGGTTGGCTGCTTGTATTTCTTTTTGCTACGCTCAGGCTGGTCACCCAGATCCCTGGGCCCTTTCCTCTCGGCCTGGCTCTCCCCCTATAGCACTTCACAGGAGGAGTGGGATCACATCAAGCCGTGCAGTGGTATAAATTAATATCTGGATTTATTAATAAAAAACCAAAAAATGGTCTTAGAGACATTTGGAGCATTGAGATTAAGCATCAAATTTCTGCTTCTCAATGGCCACGGATTTGGGCTTGGAGAAAGCAATGTTACTTACCGTAACAGTTGTTATCCAGGGACAGCAGGCAGCTATTCTCACTAGTGGGGTGATGTCATCAGACAGAGCCCCGGTACGGACGTCTCACAAGCACGTGTTGCTTGTAGAAACTTAAAGTTTCTAGATGCCCGCACCGCGCATGCGCCGGTGCCTTCCTACCCGGAGATCCGGGCGTGTCTCCTCAGTTCAGGTAGCTAGCCTGAGAAGCCAACCCAGGGGAGGTGGGTGGGACGTGAGAATAGCTGCCTGCTGTCCCTGGATAACAACTGTTACGGTAAGTAACATTGCTTTATCCCAGGACAAGCAGGCAGGTATTCTCACTAGTGGGTGACCTCCAAGCTAACCTCAGTGGGATGGAGGGGGAGTTGGCGACTTAAGAGAATAAATTTTTCAATACTGTTTGGCCAAACTGTCCATCCCGTCTGGAGAGGGTATCCAGACAATAATGTGAGGTGAATGTGTGAACCGAGGACCAGGTGGCAGCCTTACAAATTTCCTCGATTGGTGTTGATCTGAGGAATGCTACTGAGGCTGCCATTGCTCTGACCTTATGGGCTGTGACCTTACAAGGAAGTGATAATCCAGCCTGGGCATAGCAGAAAGAGATACAAGCCGCCATCCAATTAGTGATGGTGCGCTTTGATACGGGTCTTCCCAACTTGTTAGGATCGAAGGAGACAAAAAGTTGAGGAGTGGTTCTGTGTGGCTTGGTGCGATCCAGGTAGAAAGCCAAGGCACGTTTACAGTCTAGAGTGTGAAGGGCCGATTCTCCGTGGTGAGAATGGGGCTTAGGGAAGAATACTGGGAGTACAATGGATTGGTTGAGATGAAATTCGGCAGGAATTTCGGGTGAGTGCGGAGGACCACCTTGTCATGATGGAATACTGTGAATGGTGGATCCGCCATCAATGCCTGGAGTTCGCTGACTCTGCGAGCGGACGTAAGGGCTACAAGGAAAAGCACTTTCCAGGTGAGATACTTAAGAGGGGCCCTGTTGAGTGGTTCAAACGGGGGCTTCATGAGATGGGAAAGGACTACATTGAGGTCCCAAACTACTGGGGGTGGTTTGAGAGGAGGGTTAACATGGAAGAGTCCTTTCATAAATCTGGCGACCACCGGATGGGCCGAGAGGGGTTTCCCTTGTAGGGGCTGGTGGAACGCCGCAATAGCGCTCAGGTGGACTCGTATGGATGTGGACTTGAGCCCAGATTGAGATAGGTGTAGGAGATAGTCCAGCACGGAGGATAAGGAAGCTCGCTGAGGTTCCTTTGACTTAGAAACACACCATGAGGAGAATCTGGTCCATTTCTGGGAGTAGCATTGTCGAGTGGCGGGTTTCCTGGAAGCTTCCAAGACCTCCCTCACTTCTTGTGAGAATTGGTGAGGGGTTATGTTGAGAGGAACCAAGCTGTCAGGTGGAGAGACTGCAGGTTGGGATGAAGTAGTGATCCTTGATGTTGAGTAAGTAGTGAAGGAAACACTGGAAGTGGTACTGGTTCCCTGCTGCTGAGTTGAAGTAGGAGGGAGAACCAAGGTTGTCTGGGCCACCGAGGAGCTATTAGAATCATGGTGGCCCGTTCGAGTTTCAGCTTGACCAGAGTCTTCTGGATCAGCGGGAATGGTGGGAACGCATATAGAAATCGTTTCCCCCAGTTCAGTAGAAAAGCATCTGCCTCGAGGCGATGAGGAGTGTAGATCCTGGAGCAAAACTGAGGCAGTTTGTAGTTGTGGGGAGCCGCAAAGAGGTCTATCTGAGGCGTCCCCCATTGCGTGAAGATTTGGTGAAGGGGGCTGGAATGGAGAGTCCATTCGTGCGGTTGTAGCAGACGGCTTAGTTTGTCTGCTAAGACGTTGTTCTCCCCCTGGATGTATACTGCTCTGAGTAGGGCGTTGTGGCGCACCGCCCAGTCCCAGACTCGTAGAGCTTCCTGGCAAAGGAGGGCCGAGCCCGTGCCTCCTTGCTTGTTGATATAATACATGGCGGCCTGATTGTCTGTTCGAATGAGGATTACCATGTCGTGAAGTAGGTGTTGGAAAGCTTGGAGCGCATTGAAGATGGCTCTGAGTTCCAGTAGATTGATTTGGTGTAGTCTTTCCGCACTGGTCCAGAATCCTTGGGTGCGGAGACCCTCCAGGTGGGCCCCCCATGCATAATTCGACAAATCGGTTGTGAGAACTTTCTGATGGGGGGGAGAGTGCATCAGCAAACCTCTGGATAGATTCGAAGAGGTCATCCACCAAAGTAGAGACTGCCGAAGAGCAGGTGTGACTAAGATGTGTTTGGATAGTGGATCGGACGTCTGATTCCACTGTGATGCCAGGGTCCACTGGGGGATCCTGAGGTGGAGTCTGGCAAAGGGTGTCACATGTACCGTGGAGGCCATATGGCCCAGGAGCACCATCAGTTGTCTCGCCGGTAGGGTTTGGCGAGTAGACACCGACTGGCAGAGATGAAGAAGAGACTCCATGCGTTGCAGAGGCAGGAATGCTCGGAGTCGGGTGGTGTCCAGGACCGCTCCGATGAAGGGGAGGGACTGGTTGGGTTGTAGATGAGACTTGGAGAAGTTGATCTCGAAGCCCAAATTCTGGAGGAAGTAGGTTGTAGCCAAGGCCGCCGAAGTGACCTCTGGGGCTGACGGGGCCTTGATGAGCCAGTCGTCGAGGTATGGGTACACCTGTAGACCCCTGTCCCGGAGTGCTGCGGCCACTACCACCAGGCACTTTGTGAAGACTCTGGGGGATGAAGATAGGCCGAATGGTAGCACTCGATACTGTAGGTGCAGATTTCCCACCCGAAATCTGAGGAACTTTCGGGAGGCCGGGTGAATGGGGATGTGAGTGTAGGCCTCCTTGAGATCCAGGGAGCATAACCAGTCGTTCTGCTCGAGGAGGGGGTATAGAGAAGCCAAAGTCAACATGCGAAACTTCTCTTTGACCAGGAACTTGTTGAGGGCTCGAAGGTCTAAAATGGGTCGCAGGTCGCCCGTTTTCTTCGGGACGAGGAAGTACCGGGAGTAAAACCCTCGGTTCAATTGGTCTGACGGGACCGGCTCGACAGCCCGAAGCTGAAGTAAGGTTTGGACTTCCTGAAGAAGAAGGGTGGTCTGCGTCGAGCTTGAAGGATACTCTCTTGGAGGATGGTCCGGGGGGACCCGGTGGAATTGAAGAGAGTATCCTTCTCTTATGATGGTGAGGACCCATAGGTCCGTGGTTATGGCCTCCCATCGATGGTAAAAAAGATGGAGACGGCCCCCTATGGGAGAGGCCGAGGTTATGCTCCCGGGAGGGGCGTCAAAAGGGCTGGGGAGCCTTCGGTACAGCCGGTGGCTGAGGTTTTTGCTGAGACTTCTGGGGAGGTTGTCTCTTCGCAGGCTGTCTCGCAGCAGGCGATTGTCTGGGCATGTAACGCCGCTGGTAAATCAGGGGTGGCCTGGAAGGTCGAGACTGTTGAGGTTTGGGTTTGGGCCGCAGGATGGATTGAGAAGATTTTTCATGATCCGACAGCTTCTTGGTAACAGTTTCGATAGACTCATCGAACAGGTCAGCTCCAGCACATGGTACGTTGGCGAGTCTGTCCTGTAGGTTGGGATCCATATCGATTGTACGGAGCCATGCTAGGCGACGCATAGCTACCGCGCTTGCGGCGGCGCGTGCCGAGAGTTCGAATGCATCGAAGGAGGATTGCATCAGCTGGAGGCGTAATTGGGAGAGGGAGGCTACCACTTCCTCGAACTCGAATCGAGCTTGGTTGTCTATGAACGGAGTGAACTTGCGGAGTACCGGCAAGAAGAACTCCAGATAGGAAGAGAAAAAGAAATTGTAGTTTAGCACCCTTGACGCCATCATGGAGTTTTGGTAGAATTTTCTACCAAATTTGTCCATCGTTCTCCCCTCTCGGCCCGGCGGTACAGAGGCGTAGACCTGGGAGGGATGAGAGCGTTTAAGGGAGGACTCGACCAGTAGGGATTGGTGGGAGAGTTGAGGGCCCTCGAACCCTTTATGGTGCACGATGCGGTATCGAGCATCGAGTTTGCTGGGGATCGCCGGTATGGAATACGGTGTTTCGAAGCACTGCATGAAGGTCTGGTCCAGTAATTTATGCAAGGGGAGCCGAAGCGACTCCGTTGGAGGGTTAGGTAAATGCATGGTGTCCAGATACTCTTTGGAGTATCGGGAGCCCGTGTCAAGGGTCACATCCAGATCATCCGCCATTTGTCGGAGGAATGATGAGAAGGACAATTGCTCCGCCAGCGTCGGTCTGTGGGACGGGCTGGAGGAGGAGGAGGCCTCCAGGTCCATGGACATCGGGGAGTGGCAAGGAGAATCGGGCACCGATGTCTCCTCGTACTCCGGGCCCCCCGGAGGGGACACCTCTGATGAGGAGTATCCCCTACATTGCAGTTTTTTCTGCGGTGACTCCTCCGAATGGCGTGAGGAGTGCCAGGATGAGTGTCTCGATCGGTGCCCGTCTCGGTGGCGGGACGGGGATCGAGATCGTCTGTGCATCGCATGGTCTCCCGAGGCCCCCAAGTGGATAGGGCTGGAAGCGGTGGATCGCAACTGGGTTTGCGATGCGGGTTCTTGCGATGCTACCCAAGTCTGGTAAGGAGTACGGCAGAACTCTTCCTGACTATGCCCAGGGCTTCGAGTATCGATCGGAGGTCTGGTCCCATGTTGGCGCGGAGGCGTAATGGGTTCTAATGGCGGCATGTCGGTAAGCGAGGCTTGCCGCGTGGGCATCGCCGCCCTCCCCCGTTCGTCCTCGTCGGTTGTCGAGGTCGAACGGTGTGGGGGAGGGGGAGGGGGCGGACCGCCCCTTTGGACCGGTACCGGGAGGTCACCCTGTATGGCAGCGATGAGCCCGGGTCCGATGGTCTGCATGAGCTCAACGAATTGAGCTTCCAGCACGGACCGTAGCGAAGCCGATAAGGAGGGATCCGCACCGAAAGGGGGTCCTCCTGCACGGACATCGCGCTCCTTCGAGGCCGAGTGCTTCTGCTTAGTAGCTTTCGGCACTTTGATGACCATTGGTGGCACTGTGGAAGGAAGAGGTACCTGAACCGAGGAGACCGGGGCAGGCACCGACGTCGAGCTCGTGGATGGTGTCGGGGCGAGCGATGCCGGTTTCACCACACTCGATGCAGGAGGGGTCGATGCCGGTTTCGCCCGAACCGGGGAGGTATCAGATGAAGTGGAGGCTGAGGGATCCTTAGCTGCGTCCATCTTGAACATCGATTCCCACAATAGGCAACGCCGCTTG
Source organism: Geotrypetes seraphini (assembly GCF_902459505.1). Taxonomy (NCBI): domain Eukaryota; kingdom Metazoa; phylum Chordata; class Amphibia; order Gymnophiona; family Dermophiidae; genus Geotrypetes; species Geotrypetes seraphini. The sequence goes on along the minus strand of NC_047087.1, from coordinate 18,350,834 downwards.
AATGAGCGTGCCGTAAGGGTAGAGCAAGGCCTGCACGATTTCGGGATGTGGTCAGGGCCCAAACACTGCAAACAGCGCCAGTGAGGGTCCGTGAGTGAAATCGCGCGTTGGCACTTGCTGCACTTTTTAAACCCGGTGATTGGCCGGGACATAGGCCGGAAAATCTCCGCCGCGAGGTCGAAGCCAGTGGGCCTGAGCCACGTGGCCGGCCCGTTCGACCCGCCGGAGGAAATAATCTTCTTTTTTTTTTTTTTTTTTTTTTTTTACTGAAAAAGAAAAGTACTGTTAACTGTAATTAAAAGAAAGCGAAAAACGCGGACAAGGAAGGCAAATTTAACTGAATTCAGCTAGCGCATGATGAAGTTGAACTTCTCAGCTCCGCGGAAAAGAAAGAACTGAGGAGACACGCCCAGATCTCCGGGTAGGAAGGCACCGGCGCATGCGCGGTGCGGGCATCTAGAAACTTTAAGTTTCTACAAGCAACACGTGCTTGTGAGACGTCCGTACCGGGGCTCTGTCTGATGACATCACCCCACTAGTGAGAATAGCTGCCTGCTTGTCCTGGGATAATGAGATGTACAATGTCGGCATCAATGAGACAAACTTGGTTCTTTTTATTACATAGAGCTTTTTGGACCCCAGTTCGTTGACAGAAGATGGATAGCTCTAAATCTAATAGATGCTGGCACTGTAAGCTGGAAGCAGGGACACTTGATCATTTACTTTTCTATTGTCCCTACATTATGAATTTTTGGAATTCAATTTGGTCTCAAATAAATTGCTTATTAGAAAACCATGTTGCTCTGTCATACGATACTGTTCTGTTCGGTATTTCTATGAGGAAAAAAAGTCAATTAACAGCACATAACAACAAACTTTTAATGATCATGATGGGTGTTGCTATTCCCAATATAAACGACTGGGTTAAAGTCAAAAAGGCAAGAATAGTTCCAAAAAGCAGGGTAACTAATAAACTGATAAAGGAACTAAAAAGTACTTTCAACTCTAGACGGTACTCAGAATCCAAGATGGAATTGAAGAGCTCAAAGTGGGGGATAAACCCCTACCAGAACTCTTATGGTATCTATCATTGCACCATGATTACTGTGAAAAGTTATTTAAAGCACTTAATCAGATAATTCATACTGTATAACTTGCAGTCTTTCAAGTAGCTTGTAGAAATTTGATAATTCAAAGGTAAGTAACTTAGCTGAAGATTGCTGCTAGCGTTAGTTTGGCTGGGTCCTGACGCGTTTCGCCGCACTGGCTTCCTCAGAGAACCCGCAAACAATCTTGCATTTGTTATTTGTCCTGAATTGAACAGAAAAACATGATACACATAAGAATGAATGTAATGAAATCCCAAAATCATACCAAACTCTCGGCACGGGAGGCAAGGTACCTGAATTTAAATCGGTAATTTTTCTATTTCCTGTGACGTGAGCGCTCAGCTGAGCACCCGTTATTTATGCTTGAGAAGAAATGTCAATCACCTAATGGAGAAACGCCCACCACTCCACTTCTTTATTCAATCCCAAGGGAGTCACTGTTTGCCAATGAAAAATCCAACTCTGTTCGTGCTTCCATAGCCACGCTTGAGAATCGCCCCCCCTCCTGCAATGAGCCACCTCAAGAACCAAAAATTGTAGATCCTGTACTTGGTGTACTTGGTTTCCAATGCTTGCGCACAAACAGTGCAATGGCCACACTTAAAATGTCCTTTGGATGGCTGAGTTGTAGAGACCACTGTTGTACTCATAAAATGTGAAGAAGATACACTGTCCCGTAAATTCTTTCTTCTCAAGCATAAATAACGGGTGCTCAGCTGAGCGCTCACGACACAGGAAATAGAAAAATTACAGATTTAAATTCAGGTACCTTGCCTCCCGTGCCGAGAGTTTGGTATGATTTTGGGATTTCATTACATTCATTCTTATGTGTATCATGTTTTTCTGTTCAATTCAGGACAAATAACAAATGCAAGATTGTTTGCGGGTTCTCTGAGGAAGCCAGTGCGGCGAAACGCGTCAGGACCCAGCCAAACTAACGCTAGCAGCAATCTTCAGCTAAGTTACTTACCTTTGAATTATCAAATTTCTACAAGCTACTTGAAAGACTGCAAGTTACACAGTATGAATTATCTGATTAAGTGCTTTAAATAACTTTTCACAGTAATCATGGTGCAATGATAGATACCATAAGAGTTCTGGTAGGGGTTTATCCCCCACTTTGAGCTCTTCAATTCCATCTTGGATTCTGAGCACCGTCTAGAGTTGAAAGTACTTTTTAGTTCCTTTATAGGGTGTTGCTATTCAACATATTACTAACAACTGGAAAAATTATACTAATCTTAGTTATGCATTTTGGTGGAATTCCTTATGTCATATTTTTAAAATGGAAAGAGTTATTGCTTTACAGAAAGGTAGTTATAAAAATTTTCTAAAGATTTGGGGGCCATTGGTTAAATATTGTAATGAATAGGCATCGTTTTCCTTTGATAATATGGATATATATAGGGAGGGAGGGGGATGATGGGGGAAAATTTGGTTTCATAATGTGTTTTATAATATAATTTATGATATGCTTTAATGAGTATATTGATGGGGGGAGGGGGAGGGAAATTAATTAATTAATATATTTATGAATTTATTGAAGGAATTTCAAGGGTTGTATGATTGTCTTTCATGGTGTTCTTTTGTGCACTTGTTGTAAGTTTGAAAATGAATAAAGATTTTAAAAAAATAAATAAATAAATTTCAGTCTTAGTAGTTTGTTGGTCCACAAAATATTTTTTTTTCCGCCGGTCCATAGATGGAAAAAGGTTGAAGAACATTGATTTAGTGTACACTTATGAAGCGATTTTGGGAGAAAAAAGTAAAATTCTGGAATCTCGCGTGGCAAACCTGGAATCTCTTCTGGGCACACCACTGTGCCATGGCCAGTACTGGGCAGATTTGCACGATCTGTGTCTGTATATGGCCGTTTGGTGGAGGATGGGCTGGGAGGGCTTCAATGGCTGGGAGGGTGTAGATGGGCTGGAGTAGGTTTTAACGGAGATTTCAGCAGTTGGAACCCAAGCACAGTACCAGGTAGAGCTTTGGATTCTTGCCCAGAAATAGCTAAGAAAAAATTTAAAAAAAATTTAAATTGAATCAGGTTGGGCAGACTGGATGGACCATTTGGGTCTTTATCTGCCGTCATCTACTATGTTATGTTACTATGTTATGGCACACAGTTTTTTGAGAGACATTGGCTTAGACCAGGGATCTCAAAGTCCCTCCTTGAGGGCCGCAATCCAGTCAGGTTTTCAGGATTTCCCCAATGAATATGCATTGAAAGCGGTGCATGCACATAGATCTCATGCATATTCATTGGGGAAATCCTGAAAACCCGACTGGATTGCGGCCCTCGAGGAGGGACTTTGAGACCCCTGGCTTAGACTATACTGATTGTAATCTTTGGATGTTACACTCTGAGTCATCTCATAGCTGTTAAGAGCAATTCCCCTTTAAGAATGCTGTGAAAGTATTGTATTTCAAACAAAACTACTATTGAACTTTACTTACAGTCAAACTCTCTGGCAGCTCTCCTACGGCCCATACTTCCAGTGCATCCAACAAAAAGTCATCTTGTGCCGAGAGCTGGGGGCTGTTGTAAGTAGTGCATCTGGGTTTGGCTTTGCTGTGTCCTTTTCCATAGTTACTGTCTATCCAAAGACCAAAATAATTATGCTGTCCACCCATACCCTGTAAAGCGAGATATCATTATTTTGCATACAGTGGTTATTTTCTGTGTAACACCTAATCAAGTCTCATTTAGCAGATCTTTCAACCAAACACTGGCGATCACAGTTACACAGGACATTCAGCACTGGCTGGTTAGCAGCCGCATTCAGTAAGTGAGGGTAGCCTTTCTGCTGTTTTAACTTTATCTACTTAGCAATCTGAATATGGTTGCTAACTGGATAAGCTCTGGCTCTGCCAATAGGCCACCCCGGTATCGCCCAGATAGTGCCAAAGCAGTCAGACAACATATTCAACGGCACTATCTAATTAGCGCCATGCAATATCCCCTTGGCCGACTCTTTTTTAGTTAGCAGCACCTACTAAGTGGATCAAAATGGCCATTTGGCTCCCCGTCACTCAAAGGATAACATATAAGATTCTCTTGCTTACAATTTAAAACTAGAGCTAAACACATCCCAGCATTTATTGATGTATACTAATACTATACTCCCTCTCTAGATCCCTATGTTCTGCCGAACAAAATCTATCGGTCCCCTCGATTCAGCACATACTCTATAACAGTGTTCTTCAACCGCCGGTCCATGGACCAGTGCCAGTCCACAGGGCCGGCATGTGCATCAGGCCCAAAACAGTGTTCTTCAACCACCGGTTTGTGATGCAACTGATGCGGCGTTATCTTCGGGCTGGCTCCCTCTTCCTCACTGACTCAGTGCACAAAGCCACGGGCAGCGGCTCCTATGCACGTCCTGCGCCTGAACTGAAAGCCTTCTCTCTGATGTCACAACATCAGAGGAAAGGCTTCCAGATGGCCCACGACTTAGCTCAGTGTTATTCAACCGCCGGTCTGTGTTCTTCAACCACCGGTCTGTAGACCGATGCCAGTTCACAAAATAATTATTTTATTTTTGCCGTTCCATAGGCGTAAAAAGGTTGAAGAACACTGCTCTACAACACCTTCCAGAAAACAATCTTTTCTGTTACAGCCCCCAGTTTATGGAATGCCCTTTCAACTTACCTTAGGAAAGAAAACATTCTAAGTAACTTTCAATCCCATCTTAAAGCTTTTCTATTTAAAGATGCTTTCACAACTTAATTCTCCTACAATTTTTTCCAATACTGCTCAGACACAGTCCCCCTTCCAATTGTCTCACTTCCTTTTTTTATTTTATTTTATTTTTTTATTTTGCGGGCTGGAGGGACCCGCAAAGGAAGTGGTGGTACTGGCACCATTAGGGAACAGCGATCACAACATGATCCAGTACAAATTAAACATGGGAACATCAAAGGTGAAAAGAACCACAACGACAGCACTCAACTCCAGAAAAGGAAACTACAAGGACATGAGGAAAATGGTAGGAAAAAAGCTCAGCAACAGCTCAGGGAAGGTAAAGACCGTAAAGGAAGCCTGGACACTGCTTAAAGGCACAGTGCTCGAGGCACAAGACCTGTGTGTCCCAAGGTTTAGGAAAGGGTGCAAAAAAAATCGAACTACAAACCCAGCATGGATAACTACTGCACTTAAAAAGGCGATAAGCGACAAGAAATCATCCTTCAAGAAATGGAAAAAGGAACCAACAAAGGAAAACCAGGAAGAGCACAAAAGAAACCAGAAAGAATGTCATCGAGAGGTCAGGAAAGCAAAGAGAGAATATGAGGAACGACTGGCAGGAGAGGCAAGAAACTTCAAACCCTTCTTCAGGTATGTGAAAGGGAAACAACCAGCCAGAGAGGAAGTAGGACCACTGGACGACGGAGACAAGACAGGAGCGATAAAGGAGGAAAAAGAGGTAGCTGACAGGTTAAACAATTTCTTCTCGTCAGTCTTCACCAGAGAGGACACATCCAATATCCCAGAACCCGAGGTGATTATAAGCGGAGAACACGACAAAAGACTGGTACAACTAGAGGTAAGCAAAGAGGATGTCCTCAGGCAGATAGACAGACTAAAGAGCGACAAATCACCGGGCCCGGACGGCATCCACCCAAGGGTAATAAAAGAACTGAGAAACAAAATAGCAGAGACACTTCGCCAAATATGTAACCTCTCCCTAAAAACTGGGGAGATCCCAGAGGACTGGAAAATAGCAAACGTCACGCCCATCTTTAAGAAGGGATCAAGGGGTGACCCGGGGAACTACAGGCCTGTGAGCTTGACCTCGGTTCCAGGAAAGATGATGGAAGCAATGGTAAAGCACAGTTACTTACCGTAACAGGTGTTATCCAGGGACAGCAGGCAGATATTCTTAACGCATGGGTGACGTCACCGACGGAGCCCCGGTACGGACCTTTTTAACTAGAAAGTTCTAGTTGGCCGCACCGCACATGCGCGAGTGCCTTCCCGCCCGACGGAGGAGTGCGTGGTCCCCAGTTAAGATAAGCCAGCTAAGAAGCCAACCCGGGGAGGCGGGTGGGACGTAAGAATATCTGCCTGCTGTCCCTGGATAACACCTGTTACGGTAAGTAACTGTGCTTTATCCCAGGACAAGCAGGCAGCATATTCTTAACGCATGAGTGACCTCCAAGCTAACAGAGAGGGAGGAGGAATGGTTGGCCATTAGGAAAATAAATTTTGTAACACAGATTGGCCGAAGTGTCCATCCCGTCTGGAGAAGGCATCCAGACAGTAGTGAGTAGTGAACGTGTGAACTGAGGACCAAGTGGCAGCCTTGCAGATTTCCTCGATGGGCGTGGAACGGAGGAAAGCCACAGAAGCAGCCATAGCTCTGACCCTGTGGGCCGTGACAGCACCTTCCAGTGAGAGACCGGCCCGAGCATAACAGAACGCAATACAGGCAGCAAGCCAGTTGGAAAGCGTCCGTTTAGAGACAGGATGACCTAGACGGTTAGGATCGAAGGTCAGAAAGAGCTGAGGGGACGAGCGGTGAGCCCTGGTACGGTCAAGGTAGTATGCAAGGGCACGCTTTCAATCCAGCGTGTGCAACGCCTGTTCCCCAGGATGAGAGTGGGGTTTAGGGAAAAAGACAGGCAACACAATGGACTGGTTGAGGTGAAAAGCCGAGACCACCTTGGGAAGGAATTTAGGATGGGTACGCAGAACCACCTTGTCATGGTGAAAAACAGTGAACGGTGGATCGGCGACCAGTGCATGCAGCTCACTAACCCTCCTGGCAGAGGTGATGGCAATGAGGAAAAGCACCTTCCATGTTAGAAGTTTGAGCGAAGTTGTGGCAAGAGGCTCAAACGGAGGTTTCATGAGGGCTGATAAAACCACATTCAGGTCCCAGACGACAGGAGGAGGCTTCAGAGGTGGTTTGACATTGAAGAGGCCTCTCATGAACCGGGAAACCAGTGGATGAGCCATGAGAGGTTTTCCGAGGATAGGCTCATGAAATGCAGTGATAGCACTGAGGTGGACTCTGATTGAGGTAGACTTGAGGCCAGCGTCGGACAGAGAGAGCAAATAGTCCAGTACAGTTTCCACCGCTAATGAGGTGGGATCGTGATGATGCAGCAGACACCAAGAGGAGAACCTGGTCCACTTCTGATGGTAACATTGGAGGGTGGCCAGTTTCCTGGAGGCATCCAAAATGCGACGGACAGGCTGAGACAGATTCTCTGGAGAGGTCAGCCCGAGAGAAACCAAGCTGTCAGGTGGAGCGAAGACAGATTGGGATGCAGTAGAGACTGACGTTGCTGCGTAAGTAGAGTAGGAAACACAGGAAGAGGAATGGGCTCCCTGGAGCTGAGCTGAAGCAGGAGGGAGAACCAGTGTTGGCGAGGCCACCGAGGAGCGATGAGAATCATGGTGGCCCTGTCCCTGCGGAGTTTGGCTAACGTCCGCAACATCAGAGGTAGGGGAGGAAAGGCATAGAGGAACCGATCCGTCCAGTCGAGCAGGAATGCATCTGGGGTTAGACGATGAGGAGAGAAGAGTCTGGAACAGAACTGGGGCAGCTGATGGTTGTGAGGCGCTGCAAAGAGGTCCACCTGCGGAGTGCCCCAGCGAGCAAAGATGGAGTGGAGTGTTGAAGGGTCCAGAGTCCACTCGTGAGGTTGAAGAATGCGGCTGAGATTGTCGGCCAGGGAGTTCTGTTCGCCCTGGATATAGACAGCCTTGAGGAAGAGATTGCGGGCCGTGGCCCAGGTCCAGATGCGGAGAGCCTCCTGACAAAGGAGGCGAGATCCGGTGCCGCCTTGCTTGTTTATGTAGTACATGGCGACTTGATTGTCTGTGCACAGGAGAAGAACCTGAGGGCAGAGAAGGTGCTGGAAGGCTTTGAGAGCATAGAACATGGCTCTGAGTTCTAGGAAATTGATGTGATGTTGACGATCCTGAGGGGTCCAGAGTCCCTGGGTGCGTAGATCTCCTAGGTGAGCTCCCCACGCATAGGGGGAGGCATCCGTGGTTATGATCATGGAGTGAGGGGGTAGATGAAAGAGTAGACCCCTGGAAAGATTTGAGGAGTTCAACCACCATTGAAGAGATTGCTGAAGAGACGATGTCACAGAGATGGGATGAGAAAGAAGATCCGACCATTGGTTGGCAAGAGTCCATTGAGGTGTCCTGAGGTGGAGTCGAGCCAGAGGAAGCACATGTACCGTGGAGGCTATGTGGCCCAGGAGGACCATCATCTGTCGGGCAGGAATGGAGTGATGAAGGAGCACCTGACGACAGAGGTGGAGCAGAGTCCGTTGACGATCGGAGGGGAGAAACGCCCTCATTAGTGTGGAGTCGAGAACTGCTCCAATGAACTGAAGTCGCTGTGTAGGAAGCAGATGCGACTTGGGGTAGTTGATCTCAAACCCCAGGAGATGGAGGAGCGAGATGGTGTGATGAGTGGCTTGTAGCACAAGCGGCGACGTAGGAGCTTTCACCAACCAATCGTCCAAGTAGGGGAACACCTGGAGGTTGTGAGACCTGAGGAAGGCCGCCACCACAATAAGGCACTTGGTGAACACCCTGGGGGATGAAGCGAGGCCAAAAGGTAGCACTTTGTACTGATAGTGATGGTGCTGTATCTGAAACCGTAGGTAGCGATGTGAAGTCGGATTGATTGGGATGTGAGTGTAGGCCTCTTTGAGGTCCAGGGAACATAGCCAGTCGTGTTGAGAGAGAAGAGGGTACAGCGTGGCAAGGGAGAGCATTCTGAACTTCTCCTTGACCAGACACTTGTTGAGGTCCCTGAGATCGAGGATGGGACGAAGGTCTCCTGTCTTCTTGGGAACCAGGAAGTAGCGGGAGTAGAATCCCTGACCCCGTTGGGCCGGAGGCACCTCTTCGATGGCATTGAGAAGAAGGAGGGATTGGACCTCCCTCAGGAGGAGGGGGGTTTGGGGGGAGTGAGAAGCAGACTCTACGGGAGGATTGTTTGGTGGAAGAGTCTGGAAATTGAGAGAGTAGCCGTGGCGGATGATGTTGAGGACCCATTGGTCTGATGTGATGACCTCCCAACGGCTGAGGAAGATATGTAGACGTCCTCCGATTGGTTGAGGAAGAGGCAACGAGGGAGGAAGACTGGCTATGTCCTGGAGAGAGGAGTCAAAAGAGCTGAGAAGGTTTCGAAGGAGGGAGAGGCTTGGCAGGTTGACTAGACTGAGAACGAGCCTGAGTGTGTTGATGTTGTTGACGGGGCCGCCGAGGTTGCTGTGAAGGCGGATTGAGGGGTCTGGCAGAGAACCTGCGCTAATACGAGGACTGTGGTCTGTAAGGGCGAGCAGGTGGGGCCTTTTTCTTAGGTTTAATAAGAGTGTCCCATCTGGTCTCATGGGCCGAGAGCTTTTGGGTGGTTTAGTCTAGGGACTCCCCAAAAAGTTCATCCCCAAGACAGGGAGCGTTGGCTAGGCGGTCTTGGTGGTTGATGTCCAAATCAGATACCCTCAACCAAGCCAGGCGGCGCATGGCCACGGCCATGGCAGATGCACGGGAGGTGAGCTCAAAGGAATCATAAATAGAGCGCACCATAAATTTCCGCAGTTGGAGAAGGCTGGAAATTTGCTGCTGGAAGAGCGGAACTTTACGTTCCGGAATGTATTTTTGAAGGGCGGACAGTTGTTGAACCAGATGTTTCATGTAAAATGAGAAATGAAATGTGTAATTGTTCGCCCTGTTGGTCAGCATTGAGTTTTGATAAAGGCACTTGCCAAACTTGTCCATCGTCTTGCCTTCTCTGCCAGGAGGGGTGGAGGCATAAACACTGGAGCCCTGAGTTTTCTTCAAGGTAGACTCAACCAGGAGAGACTCATGGGGTAGCTGAGGTTTGTCAAAACCCGGGATCAGGATGACCCTGTAAAGGCTATCCAGCTTACGGGGGGCCCCGGGGACGGTGAGTGGGTTCTCCCAGTTCTTATAAAAAGTTTCCCGCAGTATGTCATGTACGGGTAACTTAAGAAACTCCTTGGGAGGCTGTTCAAAATCCAAGGCCTCCAGAAAGGCCTGGGATTTTTTGGAGTCAGACTCTAGAGGGATAGAGAGAGCCGCTGACATCTCCCTGAGGAACCTTGAGAAGGAGGATTGCTCAGGCTTAGAAGTGGTATCGGGCGCTGAGGGCTCCTCGTCCGATGACGATGCGTCCTCCTCGGTACCGGGAGGGGAGTCTTCCCATAGGTCCGGGTCCCTGACATCAGTGTGCGCATGTCGAGATATCGGGGTGGAAGGCTCAGTATGGTGGGTCTTAGACAGAGACTTGCCAGAGCGCACAGAGACATTACCGGGAGAGGAAGAGCGGTGCTGGTCTCGGTCCCGGGAAGAACGGTGCCGGTCTCGGTCCGGAGAGGATCGGTGCCCCTCCTGGTACCGAGGAGGATCGGCATCAGCGTGGGTATGACCTACGGGGTGGGCACGAAGGTGTTCAGCCGAGAGAATCGGCATGGAAGAGTTAAGGGGCACCGATGGGGTGGATACCGGTTCGACGGCACGAGGCTCGGGCCGGTCTGGTACCGAAAGGAGCGGTGCCAGGAGGGTCGGTAACAGGTGCTGGAGTTGTTGCTGCAGCTGTTCCTGTAATTTGTCTTGGAGGATGGTCGCGATACGGTCATCCAGTGGTTGCACCGGAACCGCTTTTTTCTGCTTCGGTTCCTTAGGGCCGCTCCACGCCCCGGCGATGAGGAGGCCGATGATGAGGCACTCACCGAGATCGGGGCGGAGCGTTTCCGGGGTCGGCGTGAAGCCGGTAGGGCCGGTGTCGCCACTGTGGCCGGAGGGCGCTCAAGGGAGGTGGAAGGCTTCTTAGCCGGCTTACCTGGCGCCAGCGACACCGATGCAGGATCGGGCGTCGTCGAAGTGGTGGATGCCGATTTTGGCGGTACCGTAGTCGACGGAATTGGCTCCATAGCAGATGCGGTGCCGAAGAGGATGTTCTGCTGGATTTGTCGATTCTTCAGAGTACGTTTTTTAAGAGTGGCACAGCGGGTGCAGGAGTCCGCCCGATGCTCAGGATCCAAACACTGTAGGCACCAATTGTGTGGGTCAGTGAGGGAGATCGGGCATGCACACCGCTGGCACTTCTTAAAACCCGGCTGCGGGGGCATGAATGGAAACACAGCCTCCGCAAAATCAAACCCGGAGGCTTATATGATGGCAACAGGCCCCGCCGGGGCCGGCCTGAAAAATAAAGAAAAAAACTAAGATTTTTTTTTTTTTTTTTTTTTTACAATTTAGAACGGAAAAGAAACCCGAAGGGAAAAAGAGAAAAAACAAGAAAATAACGCGAGCGGGAAGGCAAAAAGGAAGTTTTCAACGGCCGTTGAAACCACATGCGTCTTCTTCGCTCCGCGGAAACGAAGAAACTGGGGACCACGCACTCCTCCGTCGGGCGGGAAGGCACTCGCGCATGCGCGGTGCGGCCAACTAGAACTTTCTAGTTAAAAAGGTCCGTACCGGGGCTCCGTCGGTGACGTCACCCATGCGTTAAGAATATGCTGCCTGCTTGTCCTGGGATAAAGGACACAATCTGCGAACACATAGAAAACAATGGACAACTGAAGGAGAACCAGCATGGCTTCTGCAAGGGAAGGTCATGCCTCACGAATTTACTGTACTTCTTTGAGGGAATAAACAGTCAGATGGATAAGGGGGATCCATAGACATCATTTACCTTGACTTCCAAAAAGCCTTCGACAAGGTACCTCACGAACGGCTACTTAAAAAGCTGTGGAACCACAGGGTGCAAGGGGATATCTACCGATGGATCAAACACTGGTTGGCGGGCAGGAAACAAAGGGTTGGAGAGTAAAGGGCAAATACTCAGATTGGCAATGGGTCACGAGCGGAGTTCCGCAGGGGTCGGTGCTGGGACCCCTACTGTTCAACATATTTATCAATGATCTGGAGATAGGGACTAAATGTGAGGTTATCAAATTTGCTGATGACACCAAACTCTGCAGCAGGGTTAGAAACACGGAAGACTGCGAAGACCTGCAAAGGGACCTAACGAGACTGGAAGACTGGGCAAAAAAGTGGCAAATGAGTTTTAACGTAGAGAAATGCAAGGTCATGCATATAGGGAAAAAGAACCCGATATTCAGCTACAAAATGGGGGGTGAGTAATCTGGAAAGGGACCTGGGGGTGATGGTCGAAACATCACTGAAACCATCGGCGCAATGTGCGACAGCCTCAAAGAAAGCTAACAGAATGCTGGGCATCATCAAAAAGGGTATCACAACCCGGACGAAGGAAGTCATCATGCCGCTGTACCGCGCAATGGTGCGACCGCACCTGGAGTACTGTGTTCAATACTGGTCACCGTACCTCAAGAAGGACATGGCGGTACTCGAGGGAGTGCAGAAGAGGGCGACGAAACTGATAAAAGGTATGGAAAATTTTTCATACGCCGACAGGTTAAAAATGCTGGGGCTGTTCTCCCTGGAGAAGAGGAGACTTAGAGGGGACATGATAGAAACCTTCAAAATCCTTAAGGGCATAGAGAAAGTGAATAAGGATAGATTCTTCAAACTGTGGGGAGCCACAAGCACTAGGGGTCACTCGGAGAAATTGAAAGGGGACAGGTTTAGAACAAATGCTAGGAAGTTCTTTTTTACACAGAGGGTGGTGGACACATGGAACGCGCTTCCGGAAGATGTGATAGGCCGGAACTCTGTACAGGGGTTCAAGGAGGGTTTGGACAGGTTCCTGGAGGATAAAGGGATAGAGGGGTACAGATAAAACTGAGGTAGGTTATAGAAGTGGTCAGAAACCACTTCACAGGTCACGGACCTGATGGGCCGCCGCGGGAGCGGACCGCTGGGCAGGATGGACCTCGGTCTGACCCAGTGGAGGCAACTTCTTATGTTCTTAAATGTAATTAGTATCTCCCCATTACCTCATGTACCATGTCTATGTCTACTATACATATTGATTAAGCCCCTCAATAAATATGTTAATCTTTTAATTTTGTATGTACTCTACCTAGACAGGTTGATAGGGAGTATATCAAAATAAAATAAACTTGATCAGGACCATTGAATATTGATTCCATAGTATTTTGCCAAAATGTCATCTAATCCCATATTCCTATTCTGATCGAGCAGGGCAATAGGAAGGTAGATGCAGACATGCACTTAAGAGTAGAACCAATTCAAAGCAAGGTTTCAGTCTCACTCCACCTTGAGAACTGCATTCAAATCTGGATGCCATATCTCAAAAAAGATATAGCTGAATTAGAAAAGGTTCAAAGAAGAGTGACCAAAATGAAAAAAGGGAATGGAAATCCTCTCATGAGAAAAGGCTAAAGGAGGTTAGGGCTGTTCAGCTTGGAAAAGATAGGGCTGAGGCGGGATATGATTGAGGTCTTTAAAATCCTGGAGTGGTGTAGAATGGGTAAAAGTGAATTGATTTTTCACTCTTTAAAAAAATTACAAAAACAGAGGAAATTCAATGAAATTAGATGGAAACAAAACAAAATAGGAAGAAATTTTTTTCACTCAACAAATAGTTAAGATCTGGAACTTGTTGCCAGAGGATATGGTTATAGCAGTTAACATAGCTGGGTTTAAAAAACGTTTGAACAAGGTCTGTAGGAAAAGTCCATAGTCTGCTATTGAGACAGACATGTTTTCCGTCACAGCCCCTGTCCTCTGGAATGCTATGCCATCACACCTCCGCCTTGAAAACTCTCAACAAATTCAAAACCAAACTTAAAACCTTTCTATTTCAAGACGCTTACTAAAATAGAAGATAAGATCCCTTCTCCAACTATTTCCAAAGATTAATGAGAACTGCTTTTAAGAAGCGACTTCTCTTCCTTATTTGTTTTTTCCCTTCCCCTTCTTACATCCCTTTAATTTTTATTTTAACTTCAATGTAATTTTGAATCTTCCCATTCCCCAACACCTCTCATATCAATTTTGTCTATGTTCTTGTCTTTGTCCTGTCCACACATTGCCCTATTTTATTTTTTTAACTTAAATTTTAGCATTGTAAACCGACCAGATACTTGTTCATGGTCGGTATATCAAATTGTAAATAAACTTAGAAACTAGGAAGCCACTACTTGCACTGGGATTGTGGCATAAACTGTTGCTATGAGTTGGGCTTCTGTCAGGTATTTGTGACCTGGATTGGCCACTGTGGGAACAGGATAGCTATTCTTATGTTTCTAATTCTGTGAGCTGAAAATGATTTTATTTTGATCACTGTGATTGAGAATTAATTAACATGCCTCTGAGAAGCTTAAATGAACAAATTCCTCATACCAAAAAAAATCTATTGTGTGAAGCATGACACAAGTTTTGAGCATAAATTTTGTAGGGGCCAGCTTCTCCATGAGTGAAAGGACTCAGTATGAAACAGGGCTACCTAAACGTGAACAGGATCCAGAGAGAAGGGAAGAGCTGAAATACTGCAAAAAAAACCTTGATACATTAGAGAAGGGAAGAGCTGAAATACTGCAAAAAAACCTTGATACATTACAGCAGGGATGTCCAACTTGTGACATGTGAACCAAATGTGACCCACTTGAGAATAAAATAAAATGCTTTACCTAATTAGCAAATATGATTTTGAAATATCACAAAGTCTCAGAAGAGATTCGCATATTTTGATGAGTATAAAAGGCTTCAGCCAACATATGGATTTCTGATAACACGGCCAAGTGTTGAAAAGACGGGTGCCTCTGCAATACAGAACACTTTTGAGTTTTCTGACTCAAGAGTGAAGGAAAGGAAATGCAGACCAACATATTTAGAGTAACTACTTAAGATCTCACACAATAGGGTATAATTTACACAAGATGATGTAAAATTAAGAAAATAGCAAAAAAATAAAAAGTTTCCAAATGTTAGCAATGTCTTTCTTACAGACGAAAATAAAAAGACCCATGAAGTTCTCACAGTTATTGATAAATGGGAAGCAGGTAAGCAGATGTAGATAACAAAATTTTCAGAAGCTCCATAGATCACATCCTTTGGAATACTAGCCCCCCCCTTACAAAGCCGTGGTAACAGCTGCCACGCAGCAAATGCTCCGACACCCATTAAATCCTTATGGGTGTTAGAGTGGTTACCAAGGCTTTGTAAAAGGAACCCTAAATGTTTAACAATTATATCACCCTTGAAAGATTAAGCAGTTGAAAGTAGCTTAACTTTCAGCAGATTTATACTCCTGACCACCTTTGGGCATCCAGCAGTCCTTCCCCTATTCCCATACCCTTACTCATTTCAGTTAGTGCCACAGGCATTTGTTTCCTCTGCCCATTGGTAACTCCTCTTGTATACCTTATTTAAAAAGAAAAAATGTGATACAGGAACTTTTGAGAGCATAAAAATCTTTTCAAGTTTATCTAGGATGAAATATGGCTTCCAGAGCTCTGCATCTCAGTAAACAATCACAAATAGCAAAAGATACTGCAACTGAAAAAGCACTACGAATATGAAGAGAGAAAGTGAGGGGCCTCTTTAACTAGCTCTGCATTTGAGTCACACAGACTGGTAACCTACTGAAATGGACATTAAATCTTTTTGGGTACTCACTAGTCCATTTGGCATTGTTTGCTGGCCGTGATTCAGATACATGTAGTGGTCATTGTATCCTGTATACGTATAAACTTCCAGATGGGGGAAAATGGAAAACAAGAAGCACCTGTTGTTCCCTGGAAATTACCACACAAGAACATAAAGACCAAGACAGTAATTGGAACTTCACCCATAAACAAACAAAACCCTACACACACATTTTCCCCAAAGCAGTATTTATTGAAAGACCCAAATCAGCCTGCGTTTCGACAAAATTGCCTCTGTCAGGAGTCATTTAGATTTCACAAACACATTCTTCCTCTCAGACAGCACTTGTGACGATTATCACAGACAGTGCTTGCTGTAGTTTAAGGGGGTTTTCTGCATCCTTAACATGGGAATGATATCTGACTTAGCAAGCAAAATAACTGTGACATCAACATATCCCCTGAGACAATCAATTTTGACAAACTATGGGCTGTGATGGTACTGTACTTCAACACATAGCAATAATGACTTGAGAAAGTATAGAGGTCAACGATTTTGGTTTCAGTTTCGGCAAGTTTGGATTTTAGCTGGAAACACCCTGTGCATTTTCAGCAGAAACCTGAAATTATAGCCCTGCCCCCGCCCCACCTCCACAAGTTAGCATCCCCCAACAGAAAACATATCCCCCTCACCACCCATCATTCCACTTTCCCTAGAAAGGCCTTGGTGATTTAGTGGTGTCGTCGGCACTGGAGCATCCTGAGTTGCTCCTGACCCTATCCTCCGTGGTAGGCAAAACTTTTGTAGGAAGTTGTGACCGCCAAGTCACTGCTGCTCAAACCATTCCCAATTCCAAAATGGCAGCTGCAGTCTCCCACAACAGTCCCATGAGGCTGTCATGAGAAATTGCATCCGACATTGTTACAGCGCAGCCAACAGGGGCAGGAGCAACTCAGAATGCTCCTGCCCCAAAGACACCATTAGATTACCAGGCCCTTTACAAGGTAGGTCTGAGAGCCTATGGGGGGAGGAGGAGAGGCCAAGTGGTGAGCAGCTCACAGGGGAATGAGTTTTCTGGCAGGGTAAATGGGGGAGGGGCCAATTTCAGTTGTTTCTGGTGAAAACCAGGCCACAGATTCAGTTTCAGCCACAACACAAACCATTGGTTTCGATCGGCCTCTACCAAATATGGCTTACATCCCCAAAGTACTGGCCTTCTGGCAGAAACTGCTGCATAAGCTTGCAGCAAATCATATAATTTTGTTTCCCACAGAAGGCAAAATATTGCCTACTACATTTTAAGATACCAAGTCTACAGAGTGAAACTCAAAAGCTAGCCAATTATTTATTTATAGCAAGTAAGCTGATCCTAGCAGCTAATTGGAAACAATAAAACATACCCAGCATGGACAGTTTTGAGGAAACTTGACTTTATTTGCTTAATGCCAAAGTCAACAGCCATGAAAAATAGGCAAATAAGCCCATATAGCACAGTTACCGTATTTTCACGCAAATAACACGCACCCGTATAAAACGCGCACACGTGTATAGCGCGCAGAAATCACGATGATAAGCACAAAAACTTTGGTATAACGCGCTCACGATTATACCGCGCATGCTGCCCGACTCTCCGTTCACCCCCCTGACTTCCGTGCACTGCCCCGCCTCTCCGTGCGCTGTCCCGACTCTCCGTTCACCCCCCCCTGACTTCCGTGCACTGCCCCGACTTTCCGTGCGCTGTCCCGACTCTCCGTTCACCCCCCCCTGACTTCCGTGCACTGCCCTGAATTTCCGTGCGCTGTCCCGACTCTCCGTTCACCCCCCCTGACTTTCGTGCACTGCCCCGCCTCTCCGTGCGCTGTCCCGACTCTCCGTTCACCCCCCCCCTGACTTCCGTGCACTGCCCCGACTTTCCGTGCGCTGTCCCGACTCTCCGTTCACCCCCCCCTGACTTCCGTGCACTGCCCTGAATTTCCGTGCGCTGTCCCGACTCTCCGTTCACCCCCCCTGACTTCCGTGCACTGCCCCGCCTCTCCGTGCGCTGTCCCGACTCTCCGTTCCCCCCCCCCCTGACTTCCGTGCACTGCCCCGCCTCTCCGTGCGCTGTCCCGACTCTCCGTTCACCCCCCCCTGACTTCCGTGCACTGTCCCCCCTTGAAGGTCTGTCCCCATCCTGAAAGCCTGATGCCCCCCCCCCCGACGTCCGATACATCCCTCCCCCCGAAGGACCGCCGACTCCCCAACAATATCGGGCCAGGAGGGAGCCCAAATCCTCCTGGCCACGGCGACCCCCTAACCCCACCCCGCACTACATTACGGGCAGGAGGGATCCCAGGCCCTCCTGCCCTCGACGCAAACCCCCCTCCCCCCAACGACGGCCCCCCCCAAGAACCTCCGACCGCCCCCCCAGCCGACCCGCGACCCCCCCTGGCGACCCCCACGACCCCCCCACCCCCCTTCCCCGTACCTTTGGTAGTTGGGCCAGAAGGGAGCCCAAACCCTCCTGGCCACGGCGACCCCCTAACCCCACCCCGCACTACATTACGGGCAGGAGGGATCCCAGGCCCTCCTGCCCTCGACGCAAACCCCCCTCCCCCCAACGACCGCCCCCCCCCAAGAACCTCCGACCGCCCCCCCAGCCGACCCGCGACCCCCCCTGGCGACCCCCACGACCCCCCCACCCCCCTTCCCCGTACCTTTGGTAGTTGGGCCAGAAGGGAGCCCAAACCCTCCTGGCCACGGCGACCCCCTAACCCCACCCCGCACTACATTACGGGCAGGAGGGATCCCAGGCCCTCCTGCCCTCGACGCAAACCCCCCTCCCCCCCAACGACCGCCCCCCCCAAGAACCTCCGACCGCTCCCCCAGCCGACCCGCGACCCCCCTGGCGACCCCCACGACCCCCCCACCCCCCTTCCCCGTACCTTTGGTAGTTGGCCGGACAGACGGGAGCCAAACCCGCCTGTCCGGCAGGCAGCCAACGAAGGAATGAGGCCGGATTGGCCCATCCGTCCTAAAGCTCCGCCTACTGGTGGGGCCTAAGGCGCGTGGGCCAATCAGAATAGGCCCTGGAGCCTTAGGTCCCACCTGGGGGCGCGGCCTGAGGCACATGGTCGGGTTGGGCCCATGTGCCTCAGGCCGCGCCCCCAGGTGGGACCTAAGGCTCCAGGGCCTATTCTGATTGGCCCACGCGCCTTAGGCCCCACCAGTAGGCGGAGCTTTAGGACGGATGGGCCAATCCGGCCTCATTCCTTCGTTGGCTGCCTGCCGGACAGGCGGGTTTGGCTCCCGTCTGTCCGGCCAACTTCCAAAGGTACGGGGAAGGGGGGTGGGGGGGTCGTAGGGGTCGGCCAGGGGGGTCGCGGGTCGGCTTGGGGGGCGGGCGGAGGTTCTTGGGGGGGGGACGGTCGTTGGGGGGGAGGGGGGTTTGCGTCGAGGGCAGGAGGGCCTGGGATCCCTCCTGCCCGTAATGTAGTGCGGGGTGGGGTTAGGGGGTCGCCGTGGCCAGGAGGGTGTGGGCTCCCTTCTGGCCCGATATTGTCGGGAAGTCGGCGGTCCTTCGGGGTGGGGGTGCGAGTGGTCCTGCCGGGGGGGGGGGATGTATCGGACGTCGGGGAGTCGGCCGGGCAAGAGGGCTTGGGCTCCCTCTTGCTCCGATCGTGGATGCGGGTGCGGGTGGGAGCGCGTGCGAGTGGTCGTTCGGGGTGGGGGTGCGAGTGGTCCTGCTGGGGGGGTGAATCGGGCGTCGGGCGGGGTGGGAACTATGTTTGAAAACTTTCGTATACCGCGCTCACGCATATAACGCGCGAGGGGTATGCGCGGTAGGTAAAAACGCGTATAACGCGCGCGTTATATGCGTGAAAATACGGTACTTACCGTAACAGGTGTTATCCAGGGACAGCAGGCAGCTATTCTTGACTGATAGGTGACGGCACCGACGGAGCCCCGGTACGGACAATTTTAGAGTGATTGCACTCTAAGAACTTAGAAAGTTCTGGTAGGCCGCACCGCGCATGCGCGAGTGCCTTCCCGCCCGACAGAGGCGCGCGGTCCCCAGTTATGATAAGCCAGCTAAGTAGCCAACCCGGGGAGGAGGGAGGGACGCAAGAATATCTGCCTGCTGTCCCTGGATAACACCTGTTACGGTAAGTAACTGTGCTTTATCCCAGGACAAGCAGGCAGCTATTCTTGACTGATGGGTGACCTCCAAGCTAACAAAAAGAGGGATGGAGGGAAGGTTGGCCATTAGGAAAACAAATTTTGCAAAACAGATTGGCCGAAGTGTCCATCCCGTCTGGAAAATGTGTCCAGACAATAATGAGATGTAAAAGTATGAACTGAGGACCAAGTGGCAGCTTTGCAGATTTCCTCAATGGGCGTGGACCGGAGGAAAGCTACAGATGCTGCCATAGCTCGGACTTTATGGGCTGTGACAGAACCTTCCAGTGTCAGTCCGGTCTGAGCATAACAGAATGAAATGCACGCTGCCAGCCAATTAGACAACGTACGTTTAGAAACAGGACGTCCCAATTTATTTGGATCAAAGGACAGAAAGAGTTGAGGGAACGATCTGTGCGGCTTAGTACGGTCTAAATAGTAAGCCAGAGCCCTCTTACAGTCCAAAGTATGTAAAGCCTGTTCACCAGAATGAGAATGAGGTTTTGGAAAAAAGACAGGCAGAATAATGGATTGGTTGAGATGGAATTCAGAGACAACCTTCGGGAGAAACTTTGGATGAGTACGCAGAACCACCTTGTCATGGTGAAAGACCGTAAAAGGTGGATCCGACACTAGTGCATGGAGCTCACTGACCCTCCTGGCAGAGGTAAGAGCAATAAGAAAAAGCACCTTCCAAGTGAGAAACTTGAAAGAAGCAGTAGCCAAGGGTTCAAATGGAGGCTTCAGTAAAGCGGAAAGAACTACATTAAGATCCCAGATAACAGGAGGGGCTTTAAGAAGTGGTTTCACATTAAAAAGACCCCGCATGAACCTGGACACTAAGGGATGAGCTGAGAGGAGTTTTCCATGGATTGGCTCATGAAAAGCTGCTATAGCACTAAGATGGACTCTGATTGAAGTGGACTTGAGGCCAGAGTCTGATAAAGAAAGGAGATAATCCAACAATGTCTCCACTGCAAGGGAAGTGGGATCATAATGATGAAGAAGACACCATGAAGAAAACCGTGTCCACTTCTGATGGTAACATTGAAGAGTGGCCGGTTTCCTGGAGGCATCCAGAATTGAACGAACAGGCTGAGACAAGAGTGTATCATGAGAAGTCAGCCCGAGAGATACCAAGCTGTCAGGTGCAGAGACTGTAGGTTGGGGTGCAGAAGAGTTTCCTGATGCTGAGTAAGCAGAGAAGGATACAGAGGCAGAAGAAAAGGTTCCCTGGAACTGAGTTGAAGTAGAAGGGAGAACCAATGTTGCCTGGGCCACCTCGGAGCAATCAGAATCATGGTTGCTTGATCCCTCTTGAGCTTGAATAAGGTTCTCAACATGAGAGGCAGAGGAGGGAAAGCGTACAGGAACAGATTGGACCAATCGAGGAGAAAAGCATCCGCTGCTAGACGGTGAGGTGAGTAGAGTCTGGAGCAGAATAGGGGCAGCTGATGATTGTGAGGAGCTGCAAAGAGGTCTATCTGAGGGGTGCCCCATTGAGCGAAGATGGATTGTAGAGTTACAGGATCGATTGTCCATTCGTGAGGTTGGAGAACTCTGCTGAGCTTGTCCGCTAAGGAATTCTCCTCTCCCTGAATGTAAATAGCTTTCAGGAATAGATGGTGATTTATGGCCCAAGTCCAGATCTTTTGGGCTTCCTGGCATAAGAGGCGGGAGCCCGTCCCACCCTGTTTGTTGATGTAGTACATCGCAACTTGATTGTCTGTGCACAACAGGACAACTTGAGGAAAAAGAAGATGCTGGAAGGCCTTGAGGGCATAAAACATCGCTCTGAGTTCCAGGAAATTGATGTGATGCTTCTTTTCCTGGACAGTCCAAAGACCTTGAGTTTGGAACTCGTTCAAATGAGCTCCCCATGCATAAGGGGAGGCATCGGTGGTGATGACTAGTTGATGAGGAGGTTGATGGAACAGAAGACCTCTGGACAGATTTGAGGATACCAACCACCATTGTAGAGACTGACGAAGAGATGATGTCACAGATATGTGACGTGAGCAAGGATCCGTCGCTTGGGACCACTGGGTAGCTAGTGTCCATTGAGGAGTGCGCAGGTGAAGACGTGCAAGAGGCGTGACATGAACTGTGGAGGCCATGTGACCCAAGAGAATCATCATCTGCTTTGCTGTGATGGAACGCTGTGGAAGCACCTGCTGACATAGAGAGTGAAGCGTTTGAAGACGATTGGACGGCAGGAACGCTCTCATAAGGATTGTGTCCAAGACAGCTCCTATGAATTGAAGTCTCTGAGTGGGGATGAGATGAGATTTGGGTAGATTGATCTCGAACCCCAGAAGTTGAAGAAACCTGATGGTTTGGTTGGTGGCCAGGAGAACAGTCTGAGATGAATTGGCCTTTATCAACCAATCGTCCAGGTAAGGAAAGACCTGAAGGTGGTGAGATCGCAGGAAGGCAGCCACCACAATCAGACATTTGGTGAATACTCTCGGAGAGGAGGCAAGACCGAAGGGTAGCACCTTGTATTGGTAATGACAACGATTGATCATGAAGCGTAGGTATTGTCTGGAGGCCAGATTGACCGGTATATGAGTGTATGCTTCTTTGAGATCGAGAGAACATAGCCAGTCGCCTTGATTTAGAAGAGGATAAAGAGTGGCTAGAGAGAGCATTTTGAACTTTTCTTTGACCAAACATTTGTTGAGATCGCGGAGATCTAGAATGGGTCTGAGATCTCCTGTTTTTTTGGGGACTAAAAAGTAACGGGAGTAGAATCCCTGTCCCTTTTGATCTAGAGGAACCTCCTCTATGGCGTTCAAAAGGAGAAGGGATTGAACCTCCTGGAGAAGAAGGAAAGACTGAGTGTGCGAAGCAGACTCTTTTGGTTGACTTGGAGGAGGTAGAGTCTGAAAGTTGAGAGAGTAGCCGTGGTGGATGATGTTCAGAACCCACTGATCTGACGTGATAAGTTCCCAACGGCTTATGAAATAAGAAAGGCGTCCTCCTATAGGCTGTGGAAGTTGAGTAGGAGGGAGAAGACTGGCTATGTTCTGGAGAACCAAGTCAAAAGGGTTGGGTAGACTTTTGTGCAGGAGTAGGTTTTACCTGCTGTTGTTGCTGAGGTTGTCTAGCAGCTGGACGCTGTTGCCTCTGACGCCTAGGTTGTTGTGCAGTTTGAGGCAGAGGACGAGCCACAAATCTACGTTGGTAGGTTGATTGTGGACGAAAGGGCCTGGTTGGTGGAGGCT
Source organism: Geotrypetes seraphini (assembly GCF_902459505.1). Lineage (NCBI taxonomy): Eukaryota > Metazoa > Chordata > Amphibia > Gymnophiona > Dermophiidae > Geotrypetes > Geotrypetes seraphini. Next base: position 18,327,807 of record NC_047087.1, on the reverse strand, counting down.
TCTTAGGTTTAAGAAGCGTGTCCCATCTGGTCTCATGAGCCGATAACTTCTGGGTAGTGGAGTCCATGGAATCTCCAAACAGCTCATCCCCTAAGCAAGGTGTATTGGCTAGCCTATCCTGGTGATTAACGTCCAGTTCTGAAACACGAAGCCAGGCTAGCCTTCGCATGGCCACTGACATGGCAGTGGCTCTGGAGGTCAGCTCGAAAGTATCATAGATAGATCTTACCATGAATTTTCGAAGCTGTAAAAGAGATGAACAAGTGTGGTGAAAAGCAGACTTTTTCCTATCAGGAATATATTTTTCAAAAGCAGTGAGATTTTGTATTAGGTGCTTAAGATAAAAAGAGAAATGGAATGCATAATTTCCTGATCGATTTGCTAACATAGCATTTTGGTATAGCCTTTTACCAAACTTGTCCATAGATTTGCCCTCTCTGCCAGGAGGGACTGAGGCATATACACTAGCCCCTTTGGACTTTTTTAAAGTGGACTCAACTAAAAGGGACTCATGAGGTAATTGAGGCTTGTCAAACCCAGGAATAGGAATGACTTTATACAAGGAATCCAACTTTCTAGGAGCTCCAGGGATAGTTAAAGGAGATTCCAGATTCTTATAAAACGTCTCTCTCAATATATCATGGAGAGGTAGTTTAAGGTATTCCTTTGGAGGCTGGTCAAAGTCCAAGGCATCAAGGAAAGCCTTGGATTTCTTTGACTCAGCCTCCAAAGGAATGGAGAGAGAATCACACATTTCCTTCAAAAATGAAGAAAAGGAAGACACTTCTGGTTTAGAGGAGGCTCCTAAAACAGACGGTTCCTCATCACCAGAAGAGCATTCTCCCTCCGAAAGAAGAGGATCCTCCGAGTCACCCCATAAGTCAGGGTCTCGAACCTGAGAATTCCGGTCTCGAGACTCTGGAGTGGAAGGCTCTAAATGCCGGGACTTGTGAAGAGACTTCCCCGACCTGCCTGATTCGGTACCGGGAGATGCTACAGTACGCACCGGAGCCGAAGTCTGTACAGCTTGATGGTGAGCTCTCGGCTCCGGCGCCAGAATCGGCATGGAGACCGAGGAAACCGACTGTACCGGTACCGATAGAGTGGACGTCGATAAAATAGGACGGTCCACTATCGGTACCGGTGGCTCAGACCGGACTGGTACCGGTAAATTCGATGCCAGGGCTGGAGGTAGGAGGTGCTGTAGCTGTTCTTTAAGTTGTTCCTTCAGAACAGCAGCTATACGCTCCTCAAGGGAAGGCACCGGTACCGTCTTTTTCTTTAATGGTACCTGCGGTGCCGCTCTACGCTCCGAGGATGAGGACCCCGATGTCGAGGGGCTCACCTCTATTGGAGCGGAGCGCTTCCGTGGGCGCCTCGAGGTCGGCAGAATTGGACTCGCTGCCATCGAGACCGGAGGACGCTCCAACGGGGAAGGCTTCTTAGCCGGCTTACCTGGAGTCGACACCGCCGCGGTATCGCGTGGTGTCGATGATGTGGGTGCCGACTGCGCCGGTGCCGATGTCGGTGCCGGTGTAGAATCAGACATCTCGGCACCAAACAATAATTTTTGTTGAATCTCTCGATTTTTAAGAGTTCTCTTTTTTAAAGTTGCACAGCGGGTGCAGGTTGACGCTCGATGGTCGGGACCAAGACACTGGAGACACCAATTATGAGGATCAGTTAGTGAAATTGGTCGTGCACACCGCTGGCACTTTTTGAAGCCGGGTTGGGGGGGCATGAATGTAAAAACGGCTTCAGCCAAATCGAAGGCCGAGGCCTCGATGGTGGCTAAAGGCCCCGCCGGGGCAAGGCCGAAAAACAGGCAAAAAAACAAAATGTTTTTTTTTTTTTTTTTAAGAAAGAAAATAAAGAAAAAAGGAAAGGAAATAAGATTCCTCAAAAAGTTTACGCGAGCGGGAAGTTCACAAAAAATCCTCTCACAACAGCCGTTGAGAGAGACGCGTCTTCTTAGCTCCGCGGAAACTAAGAAACTGGGGACCGCGCGCCTCTGTCGGGCGGGAAGGCACTCGCGCATGCGCGGTGCGGCCTACCAGAACTTTCTAAGTTCTTAGAGTGCAATCACTCTAAAATTGTCCGTACCAGGGCTCCGTCGGTGCCGTCACCCATCAGTCAAGAATAGCTGCCTGCTTGTCCTGGGATAATATAAAATATGGGATCAATATACAGCCAAAGAATTGATACAGCTACATATGAACAAGAGCAACTTACTGATCACATTCTGCACCTTGCATTGTAAGGGGAAGGGGAGGGATGTAATATCACAATGGATGTATATCGCGATCAATTCAGTAAGAAGTCACCTTTAACTCTGAAAACTTCACTCCCAAGAGTTTCTATGAGTGCAGCAGAGCTCTAATGTTTTTAGGGATCTTCAGACCACCACTCGAGTAGCATAACTCGCAGCGACCCTAATCCTCATTAGTCCCAATAACATTAGCTACTGCCAGTAAAATTCATTTGAAATATTTTATCTTTAATCTTAAATAGTTTATTAGAATTTACTTAGCTTTTCTTAATTCATTCCCCTTGCTTGCCGAAGTGTTTTGATATACTTTATCAAGGTGGCACTATGGCAGCTGTTTAATGTATAGTCGTTAGGACTGACTTTGTCCATGTATAAAGTATATCAAAACCAAAAAAATCCAATAAAAGTAGGACTGTTGTTCCTAGGGCATCCTATTTTGATAGGCATGTGGGATCTCTTAGGGAGAGGAGGAGATAGCGCATGTTGTGGATAGGCAGACTGGATGGGCCATTCGGCTTTTATCTGTCATCATGTTTCCAACTCAATGCACAAGCACTATAAAATTGCCTAATACTTGTTCTATAGCCACTGATTTAGCTACCTTGTTAGGATTGATTTAGTTTAGTTCACCATGTCAGAATTTTAACAAGTCCTTTTCATTTCCTGTAGTCACAGTTTACTGTTTATTATGAGCTTCTATACCACTACTAATGACTGGGGAGTCAATTCAGAGAGGTCTACATGAGCCTCTGCAAAGGCGCTACAATACATGAGCTTCTATAGAGATGTTACCTTAAGACAGTGTATCGCAAACTGTGTGTCTCCTGAGATTTCTGGTGTGCCACAACACACTGATGAAGAGGAGAGTTGTCCATGACGGTTGCTTGCCCACAGGACGTGCCTCTCACAGCGAAAGGCACATCCTGTAGGAAATCAGCTGGCGTGGACGACTCTCCTCCTGGCCGGTGTCTCTCCTCTTCTTCCTGCACCTCCTGGATCCCTGTAACAGGGGGTATCAGCAAGACGGGCTTCTGCACATGCATGTGCGTGACGTCATCGTATCGACTTCCAGGTGCCTTCCGGCAGGGGCACTACATTTAGTGTGCCACTGGCTGGAAATGTTTGGGGGACACTGCCTTAAGTTTTGAGGTGTTACAATACATAGGCTCTATACTAAAATACAAGGAGCTCTGTGGTGGTGTTACAATACAGAGTCATTAATACTGGCATGATTATGCCATAATCCATCATCCTACTTATATGCACATGTTTATAACAAATCAATCATCCTATGTATATACACATGTAATACTAGGTATACTATTGCAGCTAAATACTCTATACACTATTTATTTATTTATTTAACACACCTTTTAAGGAGGTTGGCCATTTCAACTAAATATAATCTATTTACATGCATCCTTGAAAGTTCTAGTTTCCTTTCTCTATCAACTTCATAATTTCAGTTGAAGTAGTTTGAGAAAAGGATAGTCTTTATCCTTTTCTTGAATTTTCCGGTGTTCTTTTCTAGCTTTAATTCCTTCGATAAGAAATGACTTTCACAAAAATCAATTGTATGAAAAATATAGTGGTCTTGCATTCCATATTGTATGCAGTGAAGTAAAAGCAGCCTTTCATTGTGGTTCTAATCTGAAATGCGAATGCAAGATGGAAAGACACCTTACTGGGACCTGTTTCCCATATTCTGTTATCTATCACAAACCTCTTACACTAAGGTACCAAACTACCAATAGCCTGAGTTATCAAGTGCTCGGCTCTTTGACAATTAGGCCTGAAATACCGTATTTTCGCGGATATAACGCGCACCCGTGTAAAACGCGCACACGGGTATAGCGCGCAGAAACCTCACTTGTATGTACGGAAACTTTTGTATACAGCGCTCATGGGTATACCGCGCATGCTGCCCGACTCTCCTCTGGCCACCCCGACTCTCCTTTCGCTCTCCCCGACTCTCCTCTGGCCACCCCGACTCTCCTTTCGCCCTCCCCGACTCTCCTCTGGTTGCCCCGACTCACCGTTCACCCGCCCTGACTTTTGGTGCACTGCCCCGCCTCTCCGTGCGCTGTCCCGACCTGGAGTTTTCTCAGAATTTCCCAGACCACCTCTTCCTCTCAACACATTGACACGCTAGTGGGTTTATTTTATAGCTTTTTCACTCCCTTCGGTCTGCCTGTCCCCCTTGAAGTCCTGTCCCCCCTTGAAGTCCTGTCCCCCCTTGAAGGTCTGCCTGTCCCCCTTGAAGGTCTGCCTGTCCCCCTTGAAGGTCTGCCTGTCCCCCCTTGAAGGTCTGCCTGTCCCCCCTTGAAGGTCTGCCTGTCCCCCCTTGAAGTCCTGTCCCCCCTTGAAGTCCTGTCCCCCCTTGAAGGTCTGCCTGTCCCCCTTGAAGGTCTGCCTGTCCCCCTTGAAGGTCTGCCTGTCCCCCCTTGAAGTCCTGTCCCCCCTTGAAGGTCTGTCCCCATCCTGAAAGCCTGATGCCCCCCCTCGACGTCCGATTCTTCTCCCCCCTCGGCAGGACCACTCGCACCCCCACCCCGAAGGACCGCCAACTCCCCGACAATATCGGGCCAGGAGGGAGCCCAAATCCTCCTGGCCACGGCGACCCCCTAACCCCACCCCGCACTACATTACGGGCAGGAGGGATCCCAGGCCCTCCTGCCCTCGACGCAAACCCCCCTCCCCCCCAACGACCGCCCCCCCCAAGAACCTCCGACCGCCCCCCCAGCCGACCCGCGATCCCCCTGGCGACCCCCACGACCCCCCACCCCCGTACCTTTGGTAGTTGGCCGGACAGACGGGAGCCAAACCCACCTGTCCGGCAGGCAGCCAACGAAGGAATGAGGCCGGATTGGCCCATCCATCCTAAAGCTCCGCCTACTGGTGGGGCCTAAGGCGCGTGGGCCAATCAGAATAGGCCCTGGAGCCTTAGGTCCCACCTGGGGGCGTGGCCTGAGGCACATGGTCGGGTTGAGCGAAGATCTGATGAAGGGGTTTGGAATGGAGCGTCCATTCGTGAGGTTGGAGAAGACGACTCAATTTGTCTGCCAAGACGTTGTCTTTCCCCTGAATGTAGACAGCTCTGAGGAAGGTGTTGTGGCGAACCGCCCAATCCCAGACTCGAAGAGCTTCCTGACAAAGAGGGGCCGAGCCCGTGCCCCCTTGTTTGTTGACATAATACATGGCGACCTGATTGTCTGTGCGAATAAGGACCACCATGTCGTGAAGCAGATGCTGAAAAGCTTGGAGAGCATTGAAGATGGCCCTGAGCTCCAGAAGATTGATTTGATGGAGTCGTTCTGCAGAGGTCCAGAACCCCTGAGTTCGTAGACCATCCAGATGGGCCCCCCAGGCATAGTTCGATGAATCGGTCGTGAGAACTTTCTGGTGGGGAAGAGAGTGAAACAGCAAACCTCTGGATAGATTCGAAGAGGTCATCCACCAGAGAAGAGACTGCCGTAGAGCAGGAGTGACGACAATGTGACGGGACAACGGGTCGGACACCTGAGTCCACTGAGATGCCAGGGTCCATTGAGGAATTCTGAGATGCAGCCTGGCAAAAGGCGTCACATGAACTGTAGAGGCCATATGGCCCAAGAGGACCATCATGTGTCTCGCCGAGATGGACGGGCGAGAAGACACCGACTGGCAGAGTAGAAGGAGAGCATCCATGCGTTGAGGAGGAAGGAATGCTCGAAGTTGAATGGTATCCAGAACAGCCCCGATGAAGGGGAGAGACTGGGTGGGCTGAAGATGTGATTTGGGGAAGTTGATCTCGAAGCCCAGACTCTGCAGAAAAGAAATTGTAGTCAAGGTCGCCGAAATGACCTCTGGAGCCGACAGTGCCTTGATGAGCCAGTCGTCGAGGTATGGAAACACCTGGAGACCCATGTTCCGGAGTGCAGCGGCCACCACCACCAGACACTTCGTGAAGACTCTGGGAGACGAGGACAGGCCGAATGGAAGCACTCGATACTGCAGATGAAGATGTCCCACCCGAAATCTGAGAAACTTGCGGGAGGCCGGATGTATCGGAATGTGAGTGTAGGCCTCCTTGAGATCCAGAGAGCATAACCAATCGTTCTGCTCGAGTAGGGGGTAGAGAGAAGCAAGGGTCAGCTTTGACCAAATATTTGTTGAGGACTCGAAGGTCCAAAATGGGACGCAGATCGCCCGTCTTCTTCGGAACTAAGAAGTACCGGGAGTAGAACCCCTGGTTTTGCTGATCTACTGGCACCGGCTCGACGGCTCGAAGCCGAAGCAGAGCCTGCGCCTCCTGTAGAAGAAGAGCGGTCTGCGTCGAGTTGGAAGGATACTCTCTTGGCGGGTGGTCCGGGGGGACCCGTTGGAAATGAAGAGAGTATCCCTCTCTTACGATGGTAAGGACCCAGAGGTCCGTGGTGATCGTCTCCCATCGATGACAAAAATGGTGGAGACGACCCCCAATGGGAAAAACGGGAGGAGACAGAACGAAGTCGGTTATGCTCCCTGGAAGAGAGTCAAAAAGGCTGAGTAGCCTTGGGTGCAGCCGGCATCTGAGGCTTCTGTTGAGTCTTCTGTGGAGGCTGCCTCTTCGCAGGCTGTCTCGCCAGGGGAGCCTGTCTCGGTTGATAACGCCTCTGGTAGATTTGAGGCGGTCTAGAGGGACGAGACTGCTGAGGCTTAGGCTTAGGACGCAGAATAGACTGAAAAGACTTCTCGTGGTCCGAAAGCTTTTTAGTAACAGTCTCGATAGACTCATCGAACAGATCAGCTCCCGCACAAGGCACATTAGCCAGTCGGTCTTGGAGGTTCGGATCCATATCAATAGTGCGAAGCCAAGCCAGGCGACGCATGGCGACTGAACAGGCCGCAGCACGTGCCGAGAGCTCGAAGGCATCGTAGGAGGATTGCATCAGCTGCAGCCGCAACTGGGACAGGGTCGCCACCACCTCCTCAAACTGGAAACGAGCCTGAGCATCGATGAAAGGAATGAACTTGCGGAGTACCGGCAAGAAGAAATCCAAATATGAAGAGAAGAAAAAATTGTAATTGAGCACTCGAGTCGCCATCATCGAGTTTTGGTATACTCGTCTACCAAACTTGTCCATCGTTCTCCCCTCCCTGCCAGGAGGCACGGAAGCGTAGACTTGGGAGGGATGAGAACGCTTGAGAGAGGACTCGACTAGAAGGGACTGATGAGAAAGTTGAGCTCCCTCAAACCCTTTGTGGTGAACGATGCGGTATCGAGCATCCAGCTTACTGGGTACCGCAGGGATAGAATACGGTGTCTCAAAACAGCGCATGAAAGTCTGGTCCAGTAATTTATGCAAAGGAAGTCTAAGAGTCTCCGCCGGAGGGTGAGGCAGATGCATAGTATCCAAATACTCTTTAGAATATTTAGACCCAGTGTCCAAAGTCACATCTAAGTCATCCGCCATCTGTCGGAGAAAAGATGAGAAAGATAATTGGTCTGCCAAGGCCGGCCGCCGAGACGGACTAGACGAAGTGGAAGCTTCCGGGTCCAGGGAGAGCTGAGACCGGCATGGAGAATAAGAGGTAGATGGTTCCTCATACTCTGGTCCCTCCGGCTGGGAAACATCCGACGAGGAGTATCCCAAACGCTGCATCTTTTTCTGTGGAGACACCTCAGAATGACGTGAGGAGTGTCGAGATGAATGTCGAGATCGATGCCCCTCCCGGTGACGGGATGGGGAACGAGATCTTCCGTGCACCGCACGATCCCCTGAAGCCTCTAAGGAATGGATGGGGCTCGATGCGGTGGATCGCAGAGGTGGTAAGGATGCGGACTCACGCAGCGCCATCCAAGTCTGGTATGGAGTGCGGAAGAACTCTTCCTGCGATGCAGTATGCCCAGGACTCCGATTATCAGGGACCGTCCCAGCACCCTGTTGTTGTGGAGGTGTGATGGGCTCTAAAGGTGGCATATCAGGAAGGGAAGCCTTTCTGGAGGATTCCGCCGCCCTCCGCCGATCCCCCTCGTCGAGCAGCGAGATCGAACGGCGAGGAGGAGGGGGAGGGGGCGGACCGCCCCCTGAAACCGGTGCCCGGATGTCACCCTGAATGTTGGCGATAAGCCGGGGTCCCATAGTCTGCATAAGCTCGACAAACTGAGCTTCTAGCAGGGATCGAAGCGAAGCCGATATGGAGGGATCCGCACCGAAAGGGGGTCCTCCTGCACGGTCTTCACGTTCCTTCGCGGCCAAGTGCTTCTGCTTGGTAGCTTTGGGCACTTTGATGACCACGGGAGGGACAGTGGAAGGCGGTACCTGAACCGAGGAGACGGAGGCAGGCGCCGTAGCTGAACTTGAAGCCGTAGCCGGTGTAAACGATGCTGGCTTCACGATGCTGAATGCGGGAGTCGTCGATGCAGGTTTCGAGCGGACCGGCGAAACTTCAGCAGATGTAGAAGCAGACAGATCCTTGGCAGTCTCCATCTTGAACATCGACTCCCAAAGCAAGCAAGGAGAAATTAGGTTCTTACCTGCTAATTTACTTTCTTTTAGCTTCTCCAGACCAGTAGAGGTTAACTTTACGAATGGGTATATATCTAATCATGACCAGCAGGTGGAGACTGAAAACAAAACTTTGGGACAGTATATACTATCCTCCCTTCTCTATTTCCCTCAGTCTGCCGAATAGCCAAGCAGAACCAAGAACTGGAAAACAGGAAGAAAACAATACTCCGAACAGGAGTAACAACTAACATACCCAAATGCTGTTGGAAAATGCAGAGGAGAAATACCCGAAGGAAAATGTCCCCACAGCTCGCCAGCTAAGCCAGCCGAGCCACAGCCGCTGTTCTTTAATTCTCCCCGGCCCTAGAAAAATACTAGAACCCGCAGCAAAAAACAAAAACTGCCCGCGAAAACAGCCCCAACAACAACAACAACAACAGACAGGGTGGGGACCTCTACTGGTCTGGAGAAGCTAAAAGAAAGTAAATTAGCAGGTAAGAACCTAATTTCTCCTTCTTTAGCACTCTCCAGACCAGTAGAGGTTAACTTTACGAATGGGACGTACCAAAGCACGGGCGGGACCCCCGAAGGGCCGATACCAGAACACGCTCACCGAACACCGCGTCCCGACGCGCCTGAACATCTACCCGATAATGTCTAACAAAAGAATACAAGGAGGACCAAACCGCAGCCTTACAAATATCCACCGGAGGCACGAGCGACGACTCAGCCCAAGAAGCCGCCTGACCCCGAGTGGAATGAGCCTTGAGAAACTCCGGAACAGGCTGCTGTTTCAGAAGATAAGCGGAAGCAATCGTCTCCTTGATCCAGCGCGCAATAGTAGCCTTAGAAGCGCCAGCTCCCCGACGAGGACCAGCCAGGAGGACAAAGAGATGATCGGACTTCCGGAATTCCTGGGTCCGCTGCACATCAGAGCGAAGGACCCGACCGACATCCAACTTGCGCAGCTGCCGTTGCTCAGAAGAGCCCTCCCGACCACCCAAGACCGGGAGAACCACCGATTGATTGACATGAAAAGGAGAAACAACCTTCGGCAGAAAGGAAGGAACAGGCCGCAAGACGACCCGCTCCCTAGACAACTCCAAGAAGGGAGCCCTACAAGAGAAAGCCTGCAGCTCAGAAATACGCCTAGCAGAAGTAATGGCCACCAAAAAGACCGCCTTCAAAGTAAGGTCCTTCAAAGAACAGTCGTCCAAGGGCTCGAAAGGCGGGAGCACCAAAACAGAGAGAACCAGATTAAGATCCCAAGAGGGAACCGAGGGCCGTAGGGGAGGCCTAAGCAACTTGGCCGCCCGCAGAAACCGAATCACATCAGGAAGAGCCGATAAACGCTGACCTGACACCAACCCTCGAAAGGTCGACAGGGCCGCAAGATGAACCCGGAGAGAAGACCAAGCCAGGCCTCTATCCAGGCCATCCTGCAAGAACTCTAGAATGTTAGGCAGAGAAGCGCGAAAAGAGGTCACTCCCCGCGCCCGACACCATTCCTCAAAGAGACGCCAAACCCGCACATAAGCCCGAGAGGTAGAAAGCCTCCGGGACCCCAACAGTGTAGAGATCACCTTGTCTGAATATCCCTTCTTGCTAAGGCGACCCCTTTCAAGAGCCACGCCGTAAGACAGAAGAGAGACGGGTCAAACATGGGAATGGGACCCTGCATCAGAAGGTCGTCCGAGAGAGGCAGAGGAAGAGGAACCGCCACCAGGTGCCTCACCAGATCCGCATACCACGGACGTCGAGGTCAATCCGGAGCCACCAGCACCACCAAACCCGGATGGTGAACAATGCGAAGAAGCACTCTGCCCACCAGCGGCCAAGGAGGGAACACATACAACAGCCCCTCCGTTGGCCACGGCTGGACCAGAGCATCCAGACCCTCGGCCAGCCCTTCCCTGCGACGACTGAAGAAACTGTGCACTTTGGCGTTGCCACTCGTGGCCATCAGGTCCATCAGGGGCTGCCCCCAATCTTGCACTATCAACCGAAACGCTCCGGCGCCGAGAAACCACTCTCCTGGATCCAGGAAGTGACGACTGAGGAAGTCTGCCTGAACATTTTCTACCCCGGCTATATGAGAAGCCGAGAGGTCCAGAAGATGGGACTCCGCCCAAACCATGAGCCGAGCCGCCTCCTGCGCCACAGGAGTGCTCTTGGTGCCCCCCTGACGATTGACATAAGCCACCGCCGTGGCATTGTCCGACAGGACTCTGACCGACTTGCCCAGCAAAAGGGAGTGGAAAGCTAACAGCGCCAGCCTGACCGCTCTGGTCTCCAACCCGTTGATCGACCAGGAGGCCTCCTCCGCGGACCAGGTGCCCCGAGCTGAGTGGCCCATAAACTGAGCCCCCCAACCAAGGAGACTCGCATCCGTAAGGAGCACCGTCCACTGCGGGAGATCCAGACCCACCCCCTGAACCAGGTGAGGGGTCCGGAGCCACCAGCGCAGACTGCAGCGCGCCAAGCCTCGCAGGGGAACCGGAACATCCAAATCTTGCCTCCGGGGAGACCACCTCCGGAGCAGAGCATACTGAAGAGGACGCATGTGGGCCCGCGCCCACCTCACCACGTCCAGGGACGCCGCCATTGACCCCAGGACTTGGAGGAAATCTCGCGCCCGAGGACCCCGGGACGCCAAAAGCAGGCGAATCTGAGATTGCAATTTGCTCACCCGGGCCTCTGGAAGGAAGACCTTCCCCAAGGAGATGTCGAACATAACCCCAAGGCACTCCAGACGCTGAGCCGGGACCAACCGACTCTTGGAAAGGTTGACCACCCAGCCCAGCGACCGGAGAAACTCCACCACCCGAGCCGTAACCCGGGAGCTCTCCTGCAACGACTTTGCCCGAATCAACCAGTCGTCCAGGTAGGGGTGAACCAGGATGCCCACCGACCGCAAGGCTGCCGCGACGACCACCATTACCGTGGTGAACGTCCGAGGAGCCGTGGCCAGACCAAAGGGAAGCGCACAGAACTGAAAGTGCCGCCCCAAGATCGCAAAGCGAAGGAAGTGCTGATGAGAGGCCCGAATTGGAACCTGCAAGTAGGCCTCCGTCAGATCGAGAGACGTAAGAAACTCCCCCGGCTGAACCGCCAGAATGACCGACCGCAGCGTTTCCATGCGGAAAGACGGAATCTTGAGAGCTCTGTTGACCCCTTTCAAATCCAGGATGGGCCGAAAGGTCCCCTCCTTTATGGCCACCACAAAGTAAATGGAGTACCTGCCGGTGCCCCACTCCGTAGGGGACACCGGCACCACTGCCTCGAGATCTAGCAAACGCTGAAGGGTCTGACGAAAAGCCTGCGTCTTCCATGGAGTCTGACATGGAGAAGCGAGGAAAAGGTCCGGCAGAGAGCGGGTAAACTCCAGAGCGTAACCGTCCCGCACCACCTCAAGGACCCACTGATCGGACGCGATCTCGGCCCATTTGGGGAAAAATTTGCGCAGCCGGGCCCCCACCGGAACCAAAGGGGGCGCCGGCAAGGAGTCAGTGCGCAGGACGGGAAGCGGGGGAACCGGCGGAGGGATTCCCTGCCCCCCGACGGGCCCCCCGAAAGGGCTGCATGCGCTGGAAGAACCGACCCCGGGAAAAACCCTGAGCCGGGAAAGAAGCAGCCCCACGCCCCGGGCGATACTTGCGAAATTCCCGCAAACGCCCCCGGGCAGCCCCACACCTAGACGCAGGGCGGGCACGGTCCTCAGGCAGACGGGGCACCTTCGAGTCCGTCAGAGTCTGAATCAACTCATCTAATTCCTCTCCAAACAAAAAGACCCCCTAAAGGGAACTTTAGTAAACTTAGCTTTGGACGCAGAATCCGCCGCCCAAGCGCGCAGCCACAAAATACGCCGCGCGGCCATGCCATAGACTTAGCCGAAATCCGCACCAAGTCATAAAGAGCATCTGAGAGGAACGAGGCAGCCATCGCAATCTTCGCTACCTCCTGATCCACTAGAGACCAGTCATCAGACTCCCGATCCAGGACACGCTCAGCCCACCGAAACACGGCGCGAGCGACTAGCTCCCCACAAACAGCCGCCTGGACCCCAAAGGCAGAGACATCAAAATCATACTTAAGAAGAGTCTCTAACGCACACGCCTCCGAGACCCTAAGAGCAGAACCGTCCATAACAGGCACGGTATGCCGCTTAGGAAGTGCCGAGACCACCGCGTTCCCCATTGGTGAAATTAAGGTAGCCCTACCTCCCTCCGGGACGGGATACCCAAGAGCCAAGGCGCACACCAAACGAAACTGCGCCCATAGGCCACTGCGCCAACACAAAATCCCGCAAATCCTGACGCACAGGAAAAGAGCGGGAACCAGGACAGACCCCCTGAAGCAGAGGGGCCCCCATACGCGGGGTCTCCGGCGGCGCCACTGCAAAAATGCAGCACCAAGGAGACCTGCTACACAGGTCTAAAAGCTCATCCCTCTGAATAAAAAAGCGCACCACGGACGCATCTGCTCTGGAAGACGGGAAACCCGCCGCCCCGCTGCCAACAGGCGTCCCCTCTAGAGGATCCTGGAAGCCCGCCAAAGCAGCCAGGTCCTCAACCAGGCCAACAAGCTCCTCCGCCCACCAATTCGCAATCCAAGCCCCCCCGCGGGCGCTTGGATGAGGGAGGAGGAAGAGGGGACGCCAAACGAAAAGAGGGAGGCAAAGCCATAGGGGGCGCGGAGGGAAACCCCCCCCCGAAACCCCCCAGGCGCACGTGGGACCCCCAAAAGTCCGCACAAAGAAAGAAAATAAATTGGGGGCAAAAAACCCCTGGGGGTCCCCAGGGACTCCCTGCCCCAGCAGGGGTCCATGCTGAAACCTGCCCCTGTGTTCGCCATACAGGGGGAAGGTCACCTGAGGTTGCAGACAAAATGGAGGGGCCAGACAAAGAAAATGGCGAAGTTCCCGCCAAAAATGCTCCCTCCATGGCCTGTAGCGGCTGAGAAGACTGAACAGTCTCAGCCGCTAAGACAGGCAAGTCGGCATCAGCTGTCAAAAAATCAGCTGAGAGGGAATCCTTCGGGGAATCCCTCCGTGGGCGGTTGTGGAAGACCGGGCTTCCCCACTGCTCCAAGCCGACTCGCGAGGCACCATCGGCGGGGAGCTCTGGGCACCTGCAGCCGCTGCCGACGGAGCTCCACCACCTCACCGACCCAAACCGCCGAGTTCAGGCCGGCCGCGAGTGCCTCGCGGCTGGACTCATTTGTGTCCTACTCCCCCGGAGAAGGGCACAATTGCTCCATACGCGACCTAGCTATAAAAAAGTGCTGGTTACATGAAAAAATACAGTAAAATACAGTTTTCTTAAAGGGAAACAACCCTTCAGACCAGCACTACCTCAGGATTTTTTTTTTTTTTTTTTTTTACAGAACAGACTCCACAGGCTCTCGAAGCAATATGCCTTGCTTGACTTAGGGGGCAAGGCTTACTGCTGAGGCTCCTCTAAAAAAATGTGGGGAGGTGGAGGAAGTGGGGGGAGGGACCCCGCTCGTGACCCGCCGGGTTTGACACCCCCGAGGTCGGACGGACCCCCAAACAGGGCCCGACCAAGCTCCGTCCGGCCAAAAACAGGGACAATAAACCCCTAAACAAATTCCAACAGCCCTACCAAGAGAGATGGGTACAGATCACTCAACACCTGCTGGAGACTGAAAGAAGACTGAGGGAAATAGAGAAGGGAGGATAGTATATACTGTCCCAAAGTTTTGTTTTCAGTCTCCACCTGCTGGTCATGATTAGATATATACCCATTCGTAAAGTTAACCTCTACTGGTCTGGAGAGTGCTAAAGAACGTCTCTTAAACGAGCGCGCAGTGAGCGTGGAACAAGGCCGGCACGATTTCGGAACGTGTTCCGGACCAAGACACTGCAGGCAGCGTCGATGCGGGTCCGTCAACGAAATCGCACGCTGGCACTTGCTGCACTTTTTAAAACCGGTGATTGGCCGTGACATAGGCCGAAAAATCGACGCTGCAAGGTCGAAAGCGGTAGGCCGTAGCCACGAGGCCGGCCCGGCCGAACCGCCGGAAGAAATAATTTTAACTTTTTTTTTTTTTTTTTTTTTTAAAGAAAGTAAAAATGAAAGAAATTCAAAGAAATAAACTAAAACGCGGGTAAAGAAGGCAAAGAAAAACTGAAATTCAGTCAGCGCAGATTGAAGATAACTTCTCAGCTCCGCGGAAAGAAAAGAACTGAGGAGACACGCCCGGTACATCGGGCGGGAAGGCACTTGCGCATGCGCAGTGCGGGCATCTCGAAACTTCTGAGTTTCTTCAAGCAAGACATGCTTGCAAGATGTCCGTATCGGGGCTCTGTCGGATGACATCACCCACTAGTGAGAATACCTGCCTGCTTGTCCTGGGATAATATCAAATTTGTAACACATCGTAGGCAAAGGGTCTGATAATATTTTGTCTAATGAAATGAAACAGTGCCACCTTCTGGATTTAAGAAACCCATTTAACACTCAGTTTATATCAGAATAATCTAATCTAAACCTTAAGTTTATACACCGCATCCTCTCCATAATAAGTAAAAGGTTTTGCAATATCATTATGTCTATGGTACTAAAGGCAACAGTAAACTTACCCTGAAATTGAGGTTTAACATCCCAAGTTTGTGATGCAAATCCACCAAAAATGAATCCTTCAGAGTCTTTTAAAACCAAAAGGCATGGGCCCTGGTTCACAATCTGCCCACAAAGCCTGGAAAAGCTTTCCCCGTGAACCTGAGAGGAGAAAATCAGTCGCCATTGATCCTGCAGCTCGGTGGGAAGGTGTGAGTTGATGTACATGACAGATGGAAAATCCAAGAGGCTAGCGACCGTTGTCCATTTGGTGCCTTTGCATTTTGGGACCAAGTTTTCTACATCTGCCTGATTTTCTGTTTGGGACTGGAGGACTGAAAGACTTTGTGTAACAATAATACTGAGAAAGGTAGATATTTGAGGCGTTTTGAAGATCCAGTTCTCAATGGCACTTCTGTCCCAAGTGGAAGGTATGGGCTGCAGTCCTGTGAGCTCCTGTCTGCCTAAAACATCAGAAACAGTAATGCAAACTGCCTACATTATCACTGGAAACTTACATATGCGTAATTAAAATATATTCCCTCCATAAACCAATTACTTGTGCTCAGCTTGTGCTTTATGAGAGTTAGAATTGAATTAAATGAAATTATACCTCAGTAGATAATAAAAGAAGCATGAACACCTTTGCTGCCAGATTTCCACATCTGTATCTATTCATGCACAAAATCACGCTTGCAAATGAGATCTTCTGCCACCTAGGACATTAAGGTTTCAGCTGGGAGAAGTCTGACAGCCAGAAACAGAAGTTCCACCTCCTATGTGTACATAATCGCTTACCTGGAGGTCTCAGTTCTGACAGCAGCTGTGCAGCTAAGACCTTTCCCCCAGCAACATAGTCCCGAGTATTTTCCAGGCTCCAGCCTTTCAAAAGTTTCTTGTGTTTGAGAAGATACACCACAGCCATGATCAACTCCTCAGTAAACTAGATAAGATGAGAGCTGTGTCACTCTCTCCCTCTCTCTGGATTCATGATATCAGTACATATCAACAATTCCAGAGATATTTAACATTTAGTGTTAACACTAGTTAGTATATAAGAAAATCAGTACCGTCTACTGACCACTACAGTTTATGGTTTATTAGCTCTTGAAATACCATATTTAGACTGATGTATCCTATGATACTATTTTATTTGGAACGTCTATGAGATTCAAGAATCAAATTTCAGCAAATAACAATAAACTTTTGTTAATACTGACGGGGGTTGCCATTCAACATATTACTGGAAATTGGAAGGACTATACTAAACTTAATTATACCTTTTGGTGGAATTCAATTTGTCATATTTATAAAATGGAGAGAGTGCTTGCTATACAGCAAGGAAATTATAATACAGTGGTACCTTGGTTTACGAGCATAATTCGTTCCAGAAGCATGCTCGTAAACCAAATTACTCGTATATCAAAGCGAGTTTCCCCATAGAAAGTAAGGGAAACTTGCTTGATTCGTTCCCCCCCCCCCCGAGGCCAGTGGCACTGCTCTACCCCCCCTGCTCATGAAGGCCCCCCCGCATGATCTGCCACCCCCCGCGATCCAGAATCCTCCCCCGCTCGAATCCCCCCCCCCCCGCCACGATCCGATATCCTCCCCGTACCCATCACCAGTGTTCCCTCTAAGCGGGCGGGTGTTGTGAGCAAACTTTTTTCACCGTGAGCCAAAAATATCGGGCGCCAGCAAGTTATGAGCCAACTCGCCCGATTCTCCTCTCGCCGCCCTGCCATCTGCCGTACGCCTCTTCCGATCGTGCGCTGTGACGAGAAACGTGTGCGCTGCGATGTAATATTTTGTGCGCCAGCGCACGCCAGCGCAGCTTAGCGGGAACACTGCCCATCACCCACCCGAACGCATCACTTACCCCCCCATTGGCACCCGGCACCAAGGCACAGGACATGCCGGTGCCGGAAGATCTCTCATCCTTTTTGCTGGGCCTTGAGCATCTGCGCATGCTCAAGGCCTTAGTTCCTACTCTCTCCGAGATTCTCGGAGATCTCGAGAATCTGGGAGAGAGCAGGAACTAAGGCCTTGAGCATGCACAGATGCTCAAGGCCCAGCAAAAAGGATGAGAGATCTTCAGGCACCGGCATGTCCTGTGCCTTGGAGCCGGTGCTGGATGCCAGATGGGGGGGTAAGTGATACGTTCGGGTGGGCAATGGGTATAGAGGATATAGGATAGGGGCGGGCGACGCAAGCGGGGGGGTGCCGGATAGCAGGGGGGAGGTGCTCGTACATCGAGGTAAGCTCGGTTTGCGAGGCACCAATATTGCGAATGTTTTGCTCGTTTTGCAAAACACTCGCAAACTGGTGCACTCGTAAACCGAGGTACCACTGTAGTTTCAAAAAGATTTGGGGACCATTGATTGCATATTCTAATGATTAGATACCTTGGACACCTTTTTATTACATAGGACTATATTTAATGTGGGGATGGGGAGGTATGTTATGTGATTTAATGGGTTTATTCCTGATGAATGGGATGGGTGGGGGAGGGGTCTTTTTTATATGCATTTGACAATAATTGTTAGAATTTCAAGTGATTTGTACGAATTATCTGATTGAATTTTGTACACTTGTTGCAAGAGTTAAAACTGAATAAAGAATTTAGACTGATGTATCAAAACAGTTCACAACCAGATAACATAAAATAAATAGGAAAACTAATATGAGAAGTCAAAAGGAGAGGAAAAAAAGTATGGTAGCTAGCAAACCAATCACCTGGACCGGGAACGTGGTAGCAAATAAATGAATTTTAAAGGTCAGCTTAAATCTTTGATATGAAACTTTGGACCAAAAAACCACAGGGAGAAACTTACAGCAATGGGGAGAGCGGAGCAATGAAGGTAGTGAATTACATTAAGGTTCAAGAATAAATGGGTTCCTATTACTGCTCGTGTTGCTGAATGGCTTTTTTGCAGCAACACTGAGTACCACAGCTGCATTTTAAGGCCACAGTGGGCAGGCAGTCTGCAAGGAAATGGTGAACAGACCACAAAAAAAACCCACAGAAGTCCAAATGGCTGCTTCAGAGAAAGAGTATACAATTTGTCCATTCTGTATTTGAATCTTATTCTTTTTTTTTTTTTTTTTTTTGCATTTTTGAAACATTCTTAAGCAAACTAAGATTTATGTTGTTGGTTCAACTAAAAGAATTGAGCTAGATCTGGCACATTCCTGTTTTCACACTGATCTGGATATGTATTTTTCCTTGTTGCTCAAGTACATTTTTGTAAATTATTATCCCCCGTTTTTTGTTTTTTTTTTTATGAAGCTGTGTTAGGCTTTTTTTTTTTATCACTGGTCATGGTAGTAAAAATTCCAACACCCAGAGACTTCCTATGAGCATCTGAGCTAATACTGCCATAGTGTTCTCCCTAGGGCCTTTTACCCGGGCGATTCGCCCGGGTAATTTAGATGATCGCCCAGTTATCATCTGCTGCTGAATTCTGCTGCTGCTGCCGCCGCTGCTTAACATTTAAAAAAAAAAAAAAACCGGCTTGGAGATTTCAGCCCGTAGCAAACTTATGCTCCGGGGCTCTAACGTGTGTGTGCCGGCTTCCCTTCTCTTCCCTCCGAAACCGGAAGTTATGTCCGGGGGGGGAGAGAAGGGAAGCCGGCACGCACATGTTGAGAGCCCTGAAGCAAGCATTCGCTACGGGCTAAGGTGGGAGACAGGTCAGTGAAGTTTTCCATTTGCTCTTCTTGCTGCCGGGTGCTGCCTACTTTCAGTTTCCACGAAGGCAGGACCCGGCAGCATTTCCCCAATAGGTCCATCGTGATCTTGGGCCGATCAGCCTTCCTCTCCCCGACGGCAGAATTGACGTCGGGGAGAGGAATGCTGGTCGGCCCCGAAGCAGGGAGAGCTTGGGGCGTCGTCGGCTTTGGGGCCTATTATCCATGGGTGGCGGCTTCCTTAAACTAAACAAAAAAGAGAGCCTTTGTTTTGGTGACTACAATTCCCTTCCTCATAGAGACTGATGTTAGTCTTGGGAGAGAAACTAAAAAAGGAGAAATCTAAAGTTTTTGATGTTTTTCTAAATACTGAGTCAATCTGATCTCCAAAATTCAGATATAAGTCCAGAATGTTTTTCTTCAGGCTAAGACAACTTAGATCGATAAGTTATGTTTTAACCCAGGATAGTTTCAGGATAGTTGCACAGGCTCCCCTATTTGGACTTTTGCAACTCTCTATATTCTGGTATCACAGAATGAATTCAAACAATTACAACTGCTCCATAACACTGCAGCCAGACTAATCTTTCAAGTACACCAATTTGAACAGGCCAGCCCATTGCTGCAATAACTCCACTGGTTGCCAGTGAAAAAAACAACACTGTTCGAGACTGCTTATATTGTCTACAAGGGACTAATATCTGATATTAAGGTATCATTCTCCTTCAGCAATTCAAGAATATAGTGGCATAAATTGACCTACCATTTGCTATTCAAATTTGCCGGCAGTGGCAGTGGCTTGGGGGAGGGCAGGGAGAAAGAAAGGAAGGGGGCAGGCAGGGAGACAGAAGGAAAGAAGAGAAACAGAAAAAAAGAAAGGGGGTATGAAGAGAGAAAAAAAGAAAGGGAGGCAGAGAGAAAGAAAGGGCAGGGAGAGAGGAAGAAAAAGTTGGGGGAGGGAATGAGGTCTGGAGGAGAGGAAGCATACAGGCTGAAAGAAGGGAAGAAAGATTGAGTGCAAAGTCAGAAGAAGAAAGTGCAACCAGAGACTCATGAAATCATCAGACAACAAAGATAAGGAAAAATGATTTTATTTTCAATTTAGTGATCAAAATGTGTCTGAATTTATATCAGCTATCTATATTTTACACTATGGTCCCCTTTTACTAAACCGCAATAGAGGTTTTTAGCATAGGGAGCCTATGAGCGTCGAGAGCAGCGCTGGGCATTCAGCGCAGCTCCCTGCACTAAAAATTGCTACCGTGGTTTAGTAAAAAGGGAGAGGGGTATATTTGTCTATTTTTGTATGGTTGTTACTGAGGTGACAGTGCATAGAGTCATCTGCTTTGACTTCTTTGAAAAAATCCCGGAATAGGAATGATAATTAACATTTTCTATGCGCACAGTGTGCTTTGTGGGGTTTTTTTTAAAATTTTATTGTTGGTTGATCATTTTGACTTGGTCATTTTAAAAGTAGCTCGCAAGCCCAAAAAGTGTGGGCACCCCTGCTCTAGAACATCGCTCCTTAGTTTTATCAAGTGGTGCAGTGAGGGGCCAGCACTTTACATCTTATCACCTCATTCTTTTTTCTCCTCATGTACAGCACGGTTCTTTATTCTAAGCAGCTCTGGCACGAACAGTACTACGGGTGCCTTATGCTACTTTCACTACCACTTGCAGTCAGGTTCGGCATTTTATCATGGTTTTGGTTTTTTAGTTAGTTTTTCACCAGTATTTTCATTTATTTATTAAAGCAGCCTTTTTTAACAGCCCGATGCCCCTCCCCTATCAGTGTGCATCCAATCCACTGCCGACACTTTTTTGGCGCCTCTTTCAACGGATCAAATATCATAGCCCCACTGTCGCGTGTTCACATTTATTCTGCGAATGAGTTTATCTCATCAGTGCAGAGACTTTTTTGGTAAGTCCATTTTACTTTTACTTTTTTACTTTCCTGAGTGCTGTGGTTTTATTCTTTGGTTTTAATAGAAGCTCATTTGAACAATAATTTAGATCTTTTCCAGGTTTCACTTTTCATCTACCTGGTTGGCTTGTCTTTGAGCTACTATCGGCTTATGTTTTCAAGATACACTGTATTATCATCTGTTCATTTCCCATACGTTTACTTTTGCCCTGTTTAAGTCTATATAGTCTAGGCATACTATTTGTAACCAGCCATCATTTTAAGTATGTATATGCCCTATTTTAGGGAGGGGGGGTTAAGTTCTTTTAGCATGTTATTTCATTAATTCTGAGTTCGGTGTTACAATATATTGTTCTTGGGTTTTAGTTTACACATTATTTATTCTTTTCTATGACATGTTCGCATCGCAATTTTACTCAAAAGTATAAAGTTTCATCACGGTGCTCTGGTTTTGGCTCCAGTATTTGTCACTTCCGTTCACAAGGTCTGGCTATCCGTTACGTCTCATATTTTAAATACTCACTCATTATAATTAGCGGTGATCCACACGTCTCTTCATAATGGACAGGTCCGATTTTAGCATTTGGATCTTAGTACTATGGGTTTGGTCTTTTCTGGTTTCCTTTCTATAGTCTGCTTTTCGTCTGGAGTCTTTTGAGTTTAGAATTACATTTTATGACATATTTTTGTGGTTATAATTGTATGACATGTCTAAATCGGTCAAGTTATCCATTCTTTTTATTATTTTTTGTCCCCTCATACAGTGGCAGACCACCCCGGGTGCCAGCCCTAGGGGGTACACAGCTGGCTGGATCCAGAACCTTCCGAGCTGCTCTAAATGGCACCTGCACCTCAGCACGGCTGCCGTACTTATTCCGAAGCAGAGTAGGCAGCCGCACTGAAATGCAGGAAGGTCCCGCAATGACTGCATTTGATGCCTCTGCCTCCGGAAGACGTAAATGACGTCGGAAGGGGTGGACCAGCAGCTGCAGTCATTGCGGAACCTTGCCGCAATTCCCTGCGTCTGCCAGCCCACCCTCTTCAACGTCACTTACATCTTCCAGTGGCAGAGGCAACAGAAGCAGTCATCATGGGACCTTGCTGGTTTGGAGGGAGAGAGGAGCATAGAAGGGTGCTGGAGGGAGAAAAAGGGGGTCAGGGTGGTATGGAAGGGTGGTGGAGGGAGAGAAAGGGGGCAGATGCTGATGGAATTGGTGTGCAGGGAAAGGAGAGAGACATAAGGGGGAAGGATTCTAGATGGAATTGGGTTGGAGGGAAAGAAAGGGGGCAGATGCTGATGGAAGTGTGGGGAAGGGAGAGGAGAGGAGACCATGGGGGTGTGGGAGAGGGAAGAGAAGAAGAGGAGAGAGATGCCAGACCATTGGAGGAGGGAAGGGAAGAAGATAGATGCCAGAATAATAGGGGTGAAGGGAGAGATGGAAGTGGAATACAAGGAGAGAAGATGCCTTATAGAAGGGTGAGAGAGAGGGTAGACAGTGGATGAAAGGAAGATGTGACAAGACTATGAGAAAAGCAGAAACCAGAGAAGACAATGTAGAAAAAAAATATATTATTTATTTTTTTGCTTTAAGGGAGACGCATTGCTGTTTCTGTAGTGTTGCATTGTATGCAGAGTCCAGCTTCTTGGTGGTTTAATTTAACCTTTGTCTTCGTTTTTCTATTTTATCCCCCCTTTTACAAAACTGTAGAGCGTTTTTTTAGCACCAGCCATGGTGGTAATTGCTCAGAATTCTAAGAGAGTCTGAGCTGTTACCACCATGGCTAAAAACCACATTACAGTTTTGTAAAAGGGAGAGTGGTTAGTTTGTGATTACATATTCCATACTAGGCGAAGGTGTTTTCTGTGTTCTGTGTGTTCGAAAGCATGGTTTTCAGTTCGGATTGACTGTGTAGGATTGATCTGTACTAGTCTGGCTTGTTTAGTTTTACAATGGGTGTATTGATGTACTGCTCACTGCAGTATGTAAGATGCTGCCTTTTCCTACGTACACTCTTGTGTGATGTGTAGATTGTTACTAAAAATCATGTTTTTCATACAGATGGGGGGTGTCAAAAAATGATGGGCTATGCTAGGTACACCACTGCCTTCATAGTTTATATCTAATCCACAAGCCTGCTTTTAGGACCTACAGGGTATGTATCTCTCTGATTCATGACAATTTCACTTCTCATGTTATCTTATCCATTCTTTTTATTATACAACTGCCCAGATAAGCATCATTCTTTGACGTGATTGGACCTTGAAAACTAACGGCAACAGTGTTCTTCCCAGAAATTTTTTCCAGCCATGAAAAACATTTTCTGTATTTAGTGTGCCACAAAAACCATTTGCTCCGTTTAGTGTCACGAAGTCAAAAAGTTTGAGAGACGCTGCTCTATACCATTTGAAAGAGGGCAAATATCTAATTATTCACTTCTAGAATTGGATACTTCTTAAATTTAATAAAAATATTATGGAACAAGTGTCAAACCTTAAGAAAGGCAGTCATATTGAGCATTGGAAAATTACTAATAATAATTAACTAATACAAATAGTACACATTTAGGGCTCCTTTTACTAAGCTGCGATAGCGATTTTACTGTGCGCTTAGCTTGCGCAGAATTGCCGCACATGCTAGACGCTAACACCAGCATTGAGCTGGCGTTCGTTCTAGCCGTGTAGCTTGGCAATTCTGCACACGCTAAAAACGCTATTTCAGCTTAGTAAAAGGAGCCCTTAATTTTCCCCACCACCAAATTTCCGTGTCTCGCCCCACCCGGCTACTTTTTCATGCCACCCGGCTGGAAAAAATTTCTGGGGAGAACACTACTGCCACGACCAGCAATAAAAAAAGCCTAATGCAGCTTCATAAAAGGGGGCCTTTATGTATTATTTCAGGGTTTGTTTGTTTTAGATTTTTTAGATTGTCTAATGCATGTTCCAATTTGATATTGTATTTTGAGTTGGTTAGTGAAGTTTTTGTTGCTATTAATTAATATTATTTTTCTTACTAGTGTTTAAGCCCATTACATTAACGGGTGCTAGTAAAGCCTCCTTCCCTCACATGTCCCCTATTTTCAGCCCCAGCTCCAAACCCATTTTTTACCCCCCCCCAGCCCCCTTCTCCTATCTTTTCCCTTTCAGCCCCAGCCCCCTTTTCTCACCAGCAGCATTTCCCTCCCCACTCCACTTCCCTGTGCAGTAGCAGCAGAATGATATCCTCCCCCGCCATTTTCCTGTGCAGCAGCAGCAGCATTTCCCTCTCCCAACCCACTTCCCTGTGCAGCAGCACCTCTTCCGTGCTCCTCTTGTCCCTCTTCCCTGCTCCCCCGGTCCAGCAGCACCTCTTCCCTGCTCCCCCTGTCCAGCAGCACCTCGTACGTACTCCCCCTGCCCCTCTTCCCTGCTCCTCCTGTCCAGAAGCACCTCTTCCCTGCTCCCCTAGTCCAGCAGCACCTCTTCCCTGCTCCCCTGGTCCAGCAACACTTCTTCCCTGCTCCCCCTCACTGCCTTCCAGACTTTGTCCCACCCCCACCCTCCGAAGCCAGCTTGCCTGCCTGCCTGCCTGCCTATCATCTTCCTGTGCAGTGGAACTCTCTTCCCCTCCCCCACCGCCAGCAGCACCTCTTCCCTGCTCCCCGGTCCTTCTTCACATATTTGTAAAATGGCCTAAAACAGAAGTCTGCCATATTGCATTGCAGTTACCAAATGATTTGCAGTGGATCTTTGTACCTGCCTGCCAGCCATCCCCCTGTGCAGTAGAACCCTCCCCCCCGCCACTATCGCCGCCGTGCAGCCGACCCCATTGACCCTCCCACCGCGAGACGACCGTCAAACCTACTGGCTCCAGCAGCGGTCACATCACACTAAAGACACTGCTTCGCGGCTTTCCCATGCTCTGATTTCTTCTGCCGGCGTCTCTGATGATGTCATCAGAGATGCGGCAGAGGAAATCATTACATTACATTACTGATTTCTATTCCGCCTCAACCTTGCAGTTCTGGGCGGATTAAAAAAGAGACAACTGGACATTTCCAGGATAATTACAGAGAGAGTTCTGGTCATTTCCAGGAGAAGTTACAAGAATAATGGAGCATGTGAGGCCGCAAAGCAGCGTTTTTAGTGTGATGCGGCCGCTGCTGGAGACGGGAGGTTTGTGCATCTTGCGGTGGGAGGGTCAATGGGGGTTTGTGTGTGCTGGGAAAGGGTGCACGGGGGAGGGAGGGGGCGACGAAGGTGGCGATCTTACAGTGAGAGAGGGAGGGAGTCGCGCGCGCATGCGCACTCTTGCCTGCTGCGGACCTACAGATTATAGAAAATGGAAAACGGAAGCACGCAGTAAGAGTGCGCATGCACGCTTAGGGTTTTATTATATTAGATGGATGGATGTTGTTTGTATATTTATTGTGTATGTAATTTTGTAATCCGCTTTATTAAAAGCAGACTATAAATAAACTATAAACTATTATATTGCTACATTTCTTTATCTATTTGTATTGTTAGTAACATTATATTTTTGATCATATTTTTATTAGTAATTTTGGTCCCTGAAGCAGCCATTTGGCAGAACTTGGCCATTGGGCTCTGTGTTATGTTATGTTATATGTTGTGTTATGTTATACTAGTCTTTAAGCCCGTTACATTAACGGGTGCTAGAATAGATGTGTATGTCTGACTTTCTTTCTTTCTCTCTTTCTCCTTGGCCGCTTTCTGTCTGTCTGTCTTTCTTTCTTTCTTTCTGTCTCTCTCTCTCCTTGGCCACTGTCTGTCTTTCTTTCTTTCCTCGGATGTCCATCACCACTCCTTGCCTGCTCCCCCTGTCCAGCAGTAGCCTTTCTCCCTTCCTTTTACCTCCCCCTTGTCCAGCATGAGTCGTGGCTCATGACTCGTGGCTCGTGGCGCGTGGTGGCTAGCGTGCTGTTTAATGGGACGATATTGAAATGGATGTCAGAAGCATGATAGTGCAGTATTTTTGTAGCGCCAGTTTTTCGTATGATTCTGGGTAATTCTAGTTAGACAAACATCTGTGTTAGTTAAGGACCGCGCCCAAATAGAAGCGTACGAAAAATAGGTGAATAAAACATTTAAATATAATGTAGCTAAGGCCAGAAGAAAAAACACACTAAAGATTAATATAAGGAAAAGAATGGTGTTTTCTTGTGTACTTTGCTGTTGAGCTAAATCATGATGGAAATCATGATTACATGATTACATGGAGGTTCTTTTGTATGTGCTATAACTGTCCTGTCTTAGGCCAGCATCTTGTGCCAGTGAATAGTTTCTGTTCTTTGTTCAGCTTCCCGCCTTTAGCCTCGTGGTTCTAATTGTTAACAGATGTGCTCAGGCTAGTTAGGAAAAGCATATTAGATTCCATATTCCAAACTGAGATATAAAATGTATGAAGTATGAATGGCCAAGATATGAATGAAATTATGAATGTTTGGGGCCCATGGATGTGATATGTGGAAATATAAATGGTTTTATAAGCAGAAACATTAAGAAAAAATCTTGAGCACAACATCTGGAAGTGATTAGAGTCAGTCTCAAGAATAGGGAGAAGGGAGGCATTGGAAGCCCACGCTTCAGGAAGAGGAGAGGGGGATTTAACCCCCCCCCTTTTTCTCCTGAGTAAGATTTCTGTGTAAGGCTGTGCAATTTGAATCTGTCAGCTTAGGAGTTTTTTTCCTTTAAGGCTCAGAACTTGTCAGCATGGAAGGACTGAGAATTTACCATGTTAATAATTGTGAATTCTTTTGAATGTTAATGTTAATTCAGAAATCATCTGAAACTTTGACTAACTTTTAAACATGGAGGAATGTTTCTTTGTTTAAACTTTGAGACCACCCATAGAAATGTTATTGGTCGTCAAACTTGATGATGTCACTAAACCAAAAGTTATATAATAGACTGTAATGAGACTGTAAAGACGAGACCATTGTGAGAAGGCCAGTCTTTGGCCACGATGATGATCTCCCATGAGCGCAACGTAAGCAATTATGCTGTTCTTTTGATCTAATAATGGGAAAATAGAACCAATAATTCAATAAATCCTGGTTATAATTTTAAAACCTTGCGCTGGTGTCATTTTGCATGTAGAATTATTTTCAAACCTGAAGCTTTCACAAATGGCGTCAATGCCCCATGCTCAATTGGTGCCGAAACCCGGGAACTAACTAATTTGACGCCTTGAAAAAGCTTATAGGTTATTCATAGAACCTCTAGGAACTCTAGAGATTTCGCATGGTTGTGTAACAAAAGGTAGTCACAGGTTGACTGGCTGCGCAGGAATATGGCGGAAATTAGAGATAAAACGGGACCGGAAAACTGGAAAATTGTGAGTATTACGCCTGTTTAAAGAAAAAAAAAAATAATAATAATAAAAAAAAAAAAATTAATTAAAAATAATAATAAAAAAAATTATTTAACAGTAAGGAGCATGCATGCTTGTATATATCTGTACATAAATTTGTGGGTAGAGGGATATGAAGTTAGTGGAAATTAAATATTAATGGAAAAAGAAAAAGAAAAAAATTAGAAATAAAAGTAACACAGAAAGAATGTTGTGAAAAGAATGAAAAAAAAAATCCCTTGCAGTGCTGGCATTTTTCCATCTGAGCAGGTCTCCTCTGTGAACGTAAGTTTTTGCTTGTTTGAAAATGCGTTATTAAGTTTGAAGAAAAAAACACATTTGTTCTTTCCTGCTGTGTGTCTAAGCTTTGTCTCTGAACTAACTCTTTCTCTCTGTGAAAAAGAAAACTGTCTGTTTTAATCTGACTTTGAAAAGTTTCCCTCACCCGTCTCTTTGTTTGAAACCCTCCTTCTTTGTCTCCCTCTGCATTTTCAGTGCCTATCTGAAGTAACTACTTTGAAAAGAAAAAAGAAATTGTGTTTCTCAGCTTTGTCTTTCTAAACTCCAGTTCTGTCTCTCTCTGTCTTTTTTGCTCTGCCCTAACTGTTTTTCTTGTCTCTGGAAAAAGAAAAGAAAAGTTAATGGTATCTTACAAGAAGTCCTATCGCTCTATGCTGTTCCTTTGTTTGAAAGAGCGGGCTGCAAATGGGGGATTTTCACCCCCACCTTTTTCCTCCATGCCTTCCACAGAGCTATCACGTGAGGAAAGAGGGGGAGGAAATAGCAGCAATGGAGTCCTTTGTCTCAGGGCTACAGATTTTCCAACAGGTATTTGCTTATATACTAGTCAGTTAACGAATTTGATTCTTCTTTTTTGAGAAGTCTCGGAGCAAGTCTGTTTGCATATTAAAAGGGTTTATTGAGAACTGGTAGTTTAGCAAGACATGAGAATCCTATGTATCCGTGGCTTAAATTTGTTTCCGATGTAGTAGAAAAAAAGAAAAGCTTATGTAGTGTGAATATCAGGATTCAATGTGGTCTCTCTCTGATAAAACTTTACCAGCATGCTGTTTAGAGTTCCGGAAAGTTTGTGTATGTTGTTTTTGTAGTGTAGATCTGTGCTGTTAAGAACAATTGAGGTACTTTAGTAGCTTCAGAGCTGTTTGTAGCCTAAGGGCTCTGTACAAGATGCATTCTAGAAAAAAAAAAAAAAGACGTTATGTAGCTTGAATTTTTCCCTTGTTCCTTTATTTTTTAAAAGGGTTATAAGAGTGTTGCAAGAAAAGAAATGTTGGGTCAGAAAGTGATTTTTAAATAAGAAAGTGAAGTGAAAAGGAAAAGAAAGTTTGAATAGCTAGATCGTTTAAATGTTTGGCTGTTTCAAAGCAGGGAGATAGTCTGTAGAACGAACGTACAAGAATGTGGAAGAAAGTTTTGTGAGACGTGTTAAGGAAGGATGTGCTATGAATTATGACCTGATTGTAAGGGATCTGATATGGAGGAGTTCGATAGGGAAGATGGGAGAAAAGAAAAGAATTCTGCTGGACTTGGGAATGTATTCAACAGTGAAAGGATAATTTTGTGGAAAAGAAAAAGATTTATTCCAAAAAACAGATACCATGCTTAAAAGCAGGCAAGTGTGCATAAGGGAAAAATAAAATCCCTGCCTTTATATTTTATCTCAGGGTTCAAATTAATTTTGAATATGAATTTTTGTGCCCCTGCATGGTTTATAAAGTATTTTTAAACTTGTGCATTGCCTGAAATGTATGATTAGGGAGTAATTAAATTTAAATGCATTTTAAAATTAAACTTGGGAAGTTTAAAATAAAAAGATTAACAAAAGTAGAGGTTAAGTACCTATATTTTTTTGAAAATCGAAATAAATGTGAAACAAAGGGCTTGCTAACTTAGTTAACGGAAAAGAACAATTATAATAAACTTTTATGTAAGTGGATGAATTCGGAATTGAAATTTTGCTTACTTTTTACAAGTAAGCTCTTCAGGATAGGAACCTAATAAAGAATATGGAATTGAGAATAATTCCCTGATGTTAGAAAAAAAGAAAGTCTAATTTTACCATGTAGAGAATGTGTCTGCATGTTTAAATTTTCCTGTGGCCATATTTTGGTACTACAGGACCCTGAAAAAAGTCTATTTAATCTGTATGTTTTGTGTTTCAGTTAAGAACCTTCTTTGAATCCTTTCAACAATTCAACACAGAGAATGTGGCTCTGCAATACAAGAATTAGTACAGTTTGCAGAGGGGATAACGTGATAACGTGCCATGTGTTTCTTTTTTCTTTGTTCTTTTGTTAATGAACATGTGCTTTCCTTCCAGGATTTACACTGATCAGCAGTACCACATACCACCACTAGAGCTGTGGAGAACACAGAGAAAAATTCCGATGCTGAATTTTCGGCGGGAATTTCAGTGTTCCTTTGTCTTCAACTAATGAGCTGTGCTTACCTTTCAGTTGTACCAGTACGGGTGTAAAGAAAAGCAGTTCCATAGTTACAGAAAAGCCAAGCTTGAATTATGAAAACGTTGCAGCATGAACTTTTTAAAGCCATGATTTAAATTTCACTGAAATTAATTTAGAGACTCCGACCTTACAAGTTGCTAAAACTATTTGCAAAAGACATTTCTGGACTCATATAAAAAATTTTGAACGAAAAAACAGACTTTATCTTAAACCACGTTACTTTAAATCATTTCATTTGAATTAGGCTTCTGAACTTTAATTATGCTTTTGCATAATTTCATAGACTTATTCTGATATTGTATTAATAACTGTATTTTCTTTATCATTGTCTTCATGCATTGTTCTCAGAAAATATTTTGTGTATCCTGTATTTTAAATTTTATTTCATATGACTGTATTTCTATACACAGTGGCAGCTTCTAAGCTGTAACACAGTGCCACAATATTGTTTAATTGGGTTTAACAGCTGATATCATCAGTCCTTTTAATGATTTTAATTTAAATTTGAGAAATGAGTTCCTGCAACACACACAGAAAAAGAAAACTTATATCTGATGTGCATGCATTATCTGCACATGAGTACATTTCCATATTAAGCATATATTTGGGTTTTCTTAACACTGTGCATTATTTTACACTTTATTGATTTAATTCCAAAATTTTATAACATAACACTTTTGAGCATAGGGACTAATTAAATTAGGTAATACTGAGGTTCTCTTTATCTTAGGGAAATCTAGGGTTCTATTTTTCTTTAGCTATACTTTCTCTAAATTTTCTGACTTTTTAACTTTAAAAGTACTGGAGTTTCATGAATACCTCTATGAATAAAACAACAGACGTCTCTGCTCTAGGACTGTACTTGCACCTAGAACAGACACTGTCTAACTATCACTGGAATGGTAAGTTTCCTATATGATATGGTTTAGACAGCAACTTACATAAATGTACACTTAGATGGGTTTTATCTAGAATAGTGGATGGGATTTGCTTGCATTCTCACTAGAGAATTCAAGTATGCTTTGGGTAAGATCTTCTAGGCATCTGCCGTTGCAGGCCTAGGTAGTACATTTTTCTGGCTTTTGCTATCTAATTGGCATTTAAAAGAATATACTTGCACAGACACACACTGATCCATAAGAAGAACCGTACCCAGAGTAAACCTCAGCGCCACAGATAAGACCACGAGCTCAATTCTGAATATTACTTCATAAATTCAGTAATATCCAAGAGGGGACTGAGTCGTGGCTCATGACTCGTGGCTCGTGGCTCGTGGTGGCTAGCGTGCTGTTTAATGGGACGATATTGAAATGGATGTCAGAAGCATGATAGTGCAGTATTTTTGTAGCGCCAGTTTTTCGTATGATTCTGGGTAATTCTAGTTAGACAAACATCTGTGTTAGTTAAGGACCGCGCCCAAATAGAAGCGTACGAAAAATAGGTGAATAAAACATTTAAATATAATGTAGCTAAGGCCAGAAGAAAAAACACACTAAAGATTAATATAAGGAAAAGAATGGTGTTTTCTTGTGTACTTTGCTGTTGAGCTAAATCATGGTGGAAATCATGATTACATGATTACATGGAGGTTCTTTTGTATGTGCTATAACTGTCCTGTCTTAGGCCAGCATCTTGTGCCAGTGAATAGTTTCTGTTCTTTGTTCAGCTTCCCGCCTTTAGCCTCGTGGTTCTAATTGTTAACAGATGTGCTCAGGCTAGTTAGGAAAAGCATATTAGATTCCATATTCCAAACTGAGATATAAAATGTATGAAGTATGAATGGCCAAGATATGAATGAAATTATGAATGTTTGGGGCCCATGGATGTGATATGTGGAAATATAAATGGTTTTATAAGCAGAAACATTAAGAAAAAATCTTGAGCACAACATCTGGAAGTGAT
This sequence comes from Geotrypetes seraphini, assembly GCF_902459505.1. Taxonomy (NCBI): domain Eukaryota; kingdom Metazoa; phylum Chordata; class Amphibia; order Gymnophiona; family Dermophiidae; genus Geotrypetes; species Geotrypetes seraphini. The sequence continues at coordinate 18,296,135 of NC_047087.1, read as the reverse complement.
TAGAGTCAGTCTCAAGAATAGGGAGAAGGGGGGCATTGGAAGCCCACGCTTCAGGAAGAGGAGAGGGGGATTTAACCCCCCCCTTTTTCTCCTGAGTAAGATTTCTGTGTAAGGCTGTGCAATTTGAATCTGTCAGCTTAGGAGTTTTTTTCCTTTAAGGCTCAGAACTTGTCAGCATGGAAGGACTGAGAATTTACCATGTTAATAATTGTGAATTCTTTTGAATGTTAATGTTAATTCAGAAATCATCTGAAACTTTGACTAACTTTTAAACATGGAGGAATGTTTCTTTGTTTAAACTTTGAGACCACCCATAGAAATGTTATTGGTCGTCAAACTTGATGATGTCACTAAACCAAAAGTTATATAATAGACTGTAATGAGACTGTAAAGACGAGACCATTGTGAGAAGGCCAGTCTTTGGCCACGATGATGATCTCCCATGAGCGCAACGTAAGCAATTATGCTGTTCTTTTGATCTAATAATGGGAAAATAGAACCAATAATTCAATAAATCCTGGTTATAATTTTAAAACCTTGCGCTGGTGTCATTTTGCATGTAGAATTATTTTCAAACCTGAAGCTTTCACAAATGGCGTCAATGCCCCATGCTCAAGCAGCACCCCTTCACTGCTCCCCCTGTCCAGCAGCAGCCCTTCTACCTTCCTTTTACCTCCCCACTGTCCAGCAGCACATCTTCCCTGCTCCTCCTGTCCAGCAGCAGCCCTTCTCCCTCCATTTTACCTCCCCCCTGTCCAGCAGCAACTCTTCCCTGCTCCCCCTGTCCAGCAGCAGCCCTTCTCCAATGATAGTAATAAAACTTGTGCCTTGAACGCTGGTCCTCAATCCACTCGTGGAGGAGATTTAATGGGCAGGTCAACCAAATAGTAGAGAAGCGTGGTGGCGATGGAGGCCAGGTTGGGGAGACTGGTCTCCTTCTTCATGTCGGAGGTGCGCAGCGGAGGCTCCGGGTACACAGAGCGATCCGAGTCCCGCAACATGATGGCGGCCCAAAGGTCATTCAAAAGAGCGAGCGCAAAACCCGGAAGCAGCCCCCAAGAACGAAACAAACCTAAAAAAAAAAAGCAGTTCCGTTGCAGGCCAAGATCGTTGGTCAAAGGTCGTGGGGTTGAGAAGAGGTGTCCCGGTAGCGGCGGAGTCAAACCGCTGCTCAAATCGCCACAAGCCGCCCCATGCGCCTGAAATCGAATTCGGCACGGAGGCAGAAATCACGGCAGCAGGGATCACACAGTTTCAACTGTGCATGCGTGGGTAAGGGTTTTATTATCGAGGATGTTATGTGTTATATGTTGTGTTATGTTATATGTTAATCTGGTTTTCTATTCCGTCTTTATCTATTCAGTTCAAGGTCAGATTATATTACAGGAGGTTGGGTCACTTACCCAAAAAGTTACAATGGACAGATTGACACAGACATTCTATACAGTTGTCAGTACAATTAGGTCATAGTTACAAATTCAAGTAGGTCATTCTTTGGCTGATCGTTATGTCCCAGGAGTTGCATTAGACAGTTTAGAAATGGGTTTTACAATTACCATTTCAGTTACTTCCGGGTTGGCTCCTTCTTGGTACAGAAATGCTTTTGAAAGTTTTCTGAACCCGAGTTAGTGGTCACAAGATCCATCATTTTGCTAATAGATATTGGATGGTTAAGTTAATTTGCCTGGTAGACTTTATATCGTTGCCTGCTGGGAATTTTAAATGTAAAAGATTTCTGATGAAATATCTGTTGGAGGGTGGCCAAATCTGTTAGGTAGCTGGGGGCATTCCCTGTCAGGATCTTAAAAGCAGTGATGCCTAATTTAAAAGTGATCCTTGCCGTTATGGTCAACCAATGTAGTTTCATATGATAGGACTATAGGTGTTCTGATTTCCATAGTCCATATATGAGTCTTACTGCTGCATTTTGAACTAGTTGTAGATGCAATAGAAATGTTTTAGAGCAAAGAACTAGTGTTACATTACAGCAGTCTAATCAACATAGGATTAGGGATTGCACTAAAATTCAGAAAGCCTCCGTTTCGAAGTATTTTCTGATGGATTTTAGCTTTCTCGTCACAAGGAAAGATTGTCTTATTATTGATTGTACATGGCTCTTCATGGATAGGTGGTTATAAATTTCTAATCCTAAGGTTCAGGATTGTAGTTCTAATGGAAAATCATTTCCATGGAGTATAGCGTGTGTCAGTTGAGGGTCCTAGACAAAGGAATTTGGTTTTGTTCTTATTTAGTTTGAGGCGGTGAGTTGATGTCGTTTTCTACAGTATGATGTGGCGAGGGTGTTGGCTAATGCAGCTGTTACAGGAAGCATGATCGTTATGTCTGCATAGGTGAAATATTTTATTCGTGCGAGATCTAGGTTGGCTCCCAAGGATTGCATTATAAGGTTGAACACTGATGGTGAAAGTGGGGATCCTTGGGGGATCCCGCTGGAAGGGTGCCAGTTGTCAGAAAGTACACCATCCTTACATACAGCATAGTACCAAGTGGTTAGGAAGCCTTGGAACCAGTAGAGGACTGGACCGCTAAATCCAAAATCACTGAAGATTCGGACATTTGATCAAAGTCTACTAGGTCAAATGCACTGCTTAGGTCAAACTGGATTATGATTGCATTGTGGCCCCTGCTTAGGTCTTTGCCATATGTTACTAGTGCTGCAACTTTTGTCTCAGTGCTGTAATTTTTCCTGAATCCTGATTGTGAAAGGTGGAGGATACTGAAGCATTGTAAGTAGCATTTAAGTTGTTCTGTGACATATCCTTCCATCATTTTGATATGTAGGGGGATGGAAGCTAGTGGCCAATAATTGGTCACATTAGAGGGACTCAGCTTTGGGTTCTTGTGAATGGGTGTTAATTCTTCCTCCTGATTTGGGGAAAAGGCCAGTTTCTGATAGTTGAGCCATTGGGTTATTGCTCCTATAGTTGTTGGGGTGGTTGCTTTGATCAGATAAGGTGGGCAGGTGTCGAGACTGCAATATGCTTTGGAGTATTTTAGGAGAAGCTGTTTTTTGTCTTTGAATTTAATCTCATCAAACTCATTCCAAGATCTGTCTGCTGGTATTTCCATAGGTGGTTTTGCTGTAGTGGGTCTAGCTGGAATGGTATCTAGTCTTGTGTGGATTTAATCTTTGTTTTTAAATAGCTAGTTCTGAGGCTGTTGGAACAGATGGGTAGTCACCATTTGTGATCTTGTTTATGCTGGTTAGGTTATCTAATATTGAGAAGTTTGTTGATTTTAAAATTATCTTCTGTGATAATCTGTTCAGATTAGTACTCTTTCTTCTTTTGCATCAGTAGTGATTTAAATTCTAGGATTTTCTGGTACCACTTAGCCTTGTTTCCTGAAGAGAGGTATTTACACTAGTAGCGCTTATATTGTCAGCAAGCTCTTTTTAAGGACATAAGTGCTGAGTCGAACCACTTTCTCCAATGAGCTTTGGATTCTTTTGCTGCATTTGAGTGGAGCTAGTTTTTTAGGATTTGTTCACTGGTTGTCTTCCAATGGTCCAGGAAGTCTTGATCAGGGATCGGGAGGGATAGTAATGAGTTATCTTTTTTATTCCATTTTGATTCAGGAGCTATTTTGTTTCTATAAAAGGCTACTCGGGGGATCGGTTTAGTTATTGATGTCTTGGGGGATCAGTTTAGTTATTGAATATGGTGAATTCTAGGAGTAAGTGGTCTGACCAAGGTACTTTGGATAGGGAATTAAATTCTAGGTACTGTAGCTTGTGTTTTTTTGCTGAAATGGAGGAGGTGAGTAGATCTAACTGATGGCCTTTTTCGCGTGTGGGTTGTTGAAACAAGGATTTGAGGTCTTGCTCATTTAAAAGGTCAAGGAATTTCAGGGTTTGAGAGTTTAGAGGTCAAGTTTAGGTGTTTTTGAATTATTTTGGACTTCTATAGTCTTTTTGTGGTTTACTCACCATTCCCTTTTTTGTAGTTTTTCAAATATAATTTCACATCATTCACATGTGGGAACTAACAAAAAGCATCTAGGAAATAAACATATTTGAAAATAGAAATATAGAGATCATTCACCAAAAATCCCACCATTCTCTTAACCTATCTATCTATTACACATTTTTACTTTGCATCTGAAGTGGATTTAACAAGTTTCTCAAGAGAAGGATAACAGCAAATATTAAAGCAAATTTCAAAAGGCAACGAGTTGGCAATCTCGGCTTTACCTCCTGGACTTGTTTTCCTTTCAAACTCTCACTGTCATCTCCCAAAATCATTCTCGAGACTATATAACTTTTCTCTTCTGCTGTTCCTCGTAACACATCTGAAAGGAACACTGTGAACTGTTCCTTGGAGATCCGTTTACTCAGACCAGATGCATTTTCACTCACACAGATGCTTTTCATTCCATTGTATAGTCTGATCGTCATGGACTCTGGAAAGCCTTTAAAAACAAAGTCCTTTCAAAAAAAAGAGTGATTAATTACCAAATATAGGGCAAACTACAAGCATAAAACTATTCATTTCTGCGTAATAAAATGTTGTCTTAAAATGAAATAAAGAGACCAACCCAATAATTTTATATATAGCACTAAAACTGTGTGGGCAAATTTGGGTGCACTCCAATTTGTTGTACACAATTTAATTACATAACAAGCTAATTAGCACTTTTACTTGGATGCTAATTATCGGTGCTAACTGGCAATAATCTAAAAGTACAACACACAAGGTAACTTATGTCAGCTAAATAAACAACATCAAAAACCTACTCTGACAGAATAACTTAGACACTCGAGAGAGTAGGCTTTACCTAAGTTAAACAATCCTTTTATCAAAAACGAGCCTCAGAGCTACAGGCCCGGCTAGGAACGCCAGAGCCTCTGTATTCAGCTATAGCTATATTCAGCTATAGCTATAGCTGAATACAGAGGCTCTGGCGTTCCTGGCCAGCCCTGTAGCTCTGAGGCTCGTTTTTTATAAAAGGATTGTTTAACTTAGGTAAAGCCTACTCTCTCGAGTGTCTAAGTTATTCTGTCAGAGTAGGTTTTTGAAATAATCTAAAGTACACATGTATCTTTAGTTCCTATTCCATATAAAGATGTGCGGGTAAATTTTTATGTGCAGATCCAAAAAATGGGCACAGTCATGTGATGGTGAGAGCATTCCTGGAATTTGTATGCAGAGTTAAAGAATTAGGCAGATCTTTGCCTAATTTAGGCACAAGGATTTACACCAGGTTTCAGTAGGTATAATTCCTCATGCCCAAAACTGGGTGTAAATCCCTGTGCCAAACACTATAAAATGCTCAACTCAGAACACCATTAATAGATTAGAACTTAGTGCAATTGTTTTTGGTGCCATATACAGAATTTAGTCCTAAATGTCTATAGGGTCACAAGAAGACATTGTATCAGACAGTTGTATTTAAAATAACTTAAAACAAAATTACTAAAATGAAAAAGCAAAGATACTTACCTGTAAGCAGGTGTTCTCTGAGGACAGCAGGCATATATTCTCACATGTGGGTGACATCATCTTCGGATACTACTAAGTGTACTGTCACTTTAATAGGCATTGTCCATACTGTGCATGTGCTAGTACCTTCCCACCCAATGTCAGCTTGCGAGATCATCAGTTAAGTAACAAACCTACTTGTCCAAGTAGGGAAATATGGGAAACTCTTATGTGCGAAGGGCTTCCACTACTACCACTAGGCACTTCATGAAGAAATGAGAGGCCAAAGCCAGTCTGAAGGGTAAAACTTTGTATTGGAAAAGTCGAGATCCAATGCGAAAGCAAAGATACTTTCTGTGAGCACATAGGATGAATATGAGTGTGTAGCCTCCTTTGAGATCTAGAGAGTAAAGCCAATCACCTTGTTCCAGTAGAGGTAGAAGAATTCCCAGAGAGAGCATACAAAACTTCTCCTTCAGCAAGTATCTGTTTAGGCCCTAGAAGTCCAGTATAGGTCAAAGACCTCCGTTTTTTTTTTGGCATCAGGAAATACTTTGAGTAGAACCCCTGGTCTCTCTCCTGCAGCAGAGGAACAGGTTCTATTGTGTTTAGCTGGAGAAAGGCCAAGAGTTCTTGGTGAAGGAGGGTCTTCTGAGAGAACTGGAAGGAGTCTCTTTTGATGGGAGGTTTGGAAGTTTTCTGATCAAATGTAGCTGAGTGATGATTCAAAGCACCCACTGTTCTGTTGTGATAAGAGTCCAATGCTTATGAAAATAGATTAATCTGAATCCAATGGAGAGATTGGAAGGAAGAGGCAGAAGAATGCTAGCAATGCTCTCTAGTAAAGAGTCAAAAGGACAACTGCTATTTGGAATGAGGTTGTGATTTATGTGTTCTTTGTTGCCTTGGGCAGGGTCGTTAAGCAGCTGACCTAGAAGATGATGAAGATGGCTGACTAACGCCATTTCATGTTATAGTCATATGAACATCTGGATGAGGCAGATGATACCAAAATCTGCAATAAAGTAGACACCCCTGATGGTGTGGAAAACATGTGAAGCTTGAGGAATGGTCTGAAATTTGGCAGCTAAGATTTAGTGCTAAGAAATGCAAGGTCATGCATTTGGACTTCCAAAACCTGAGGGAATGGTAAAGATTAGGGGGTGAAGAACTTTTGTGCATGAAAAAGGAACAGGACTTGGATGTGACTGGACACACCAATTATATGGATCAGAGCCTGAAATGGTCCTATTACATCAGGGGTGACAAACTCAATCACATAAGGGGCCAAAATCTAAAACATAAGCTAAATCGCAGGCCAATTTTTTATTAAGTTACTTAGGGGTCCTTTTATTAAGGTATGCTAACTGATTTAGCGCACGCTAAATGCCCACCTTAAAAAAAGGACCCCTTACTCTTAGTAGAAGTATAGGGTTACTACCTCTCCAACCCCACGCCAGCTCTGTGATGTAAATAAAATACATAAAAAAGACTTTTCTTCTCTCTTTTAGGTCCTAGTTCATTCTTGCTGTCTAACACCAGCTCTGGCAGGATACACATTTCAAATCTGACATATTGTAATCACAAAACAGAAAACAAAATTATTTTTTCTACCTTTTGTTCTCTGTCATTTTTCAAATCATTTTTGTTCCAGACTCTGGTTGTCTTCTGATAACTCGCTTGCAAGGATCTCCTGCCCATTTGTCGTTTTCTTCTTTCTCAGTGCTAACCATCCATCTTCCATCTCTGTCCTCCCCTTTCGTTTCCCTTCCCTCCCCCAGAGGTCTGGTATCTTTCCTTTTTTTCGTCTCCATTCCCACTTTTCTCAACTACCCTTTCATCCAGCATTAGAGAATGACACTGTGGCTGTTACCTGCGGGTAACCCGCCAAAACGGTGAGGAAAAACCTGTGTTCACCGTTGCTATGAGGACAAGGCCATTCACCGCCCCATGGACAGTGAATGGCTTTGTCCCTGCAGTTAAGGGAGGGAACGCGCACAGTCACCTATCGCACTCCCTCCCTCCTTACTGCCGCCACCAGGTTTAAAGAGCTTCCTAATCCCACCCTGCCCTTACCTTCGTGGCTGCGATTTCTAAACTGTCTTCTTACAGCAGCCGGAGCATTGAAGCTGCATGTGGCTGCCGTAAAGGTCATCTGACGCAACCAGAAGTTGCATCAGAGACGACCTTTCCAGCAGCCATATGCAACTTTAATGCTCCGGCTGCTGTAAGGCGGCAGTTTAGACATCGCCAGCCATGAAGGTAAAGGGCAGGGAGGTTTGTCGGCATAGTTGTCGGATCGGGCCTGTTATGCAAAGGGGGGGAACGTGGGTGCATGGCGGAAGCGGCTAAGAGGTGTTCTCACTGCAGGGGGGATGAAAGCGCCATGAAGGTAAGGGGTAGGGAGGGAGAAAGGAAGGAAAGGTGGGGTGGAGAGGAACAGATGCTGAAGGGAAATGGGTAAAACAGAATGGGGAGAAGGACGCTGGAGGGAAATGGGGAAGAGAGTGGGGAGAAGACGCTGGAGGGAAAAGGGGAAGAGAGTGGGGAGAAGACGCTGGAGGGAAAAGGGGAAGAGAGAGTGTGGAGAAGACCCTGGAGGGAAAAGGGGAAGAGAGTGGGGAGAAGACGCTGGAGGGAAAAGGGGAAGAGAGAGTGGGGAGAAGATGCTGGCAGGGAAGAAGACAGAGATGCCAGACTATGGGGAGAGCAGAGGGAAGAAGATGGGTGCCAGACCCATTTGGAGGGGGGAAGAAAGGGAGAGGCACAGTAACAGAGCAAATGGAAGACGCAGAGAGAAGAGAGACAGTGGATGGAAAGAATTGAATGAGAAGATGAGGAAAGCAGAAACCAGACAGCAAAGGTAGAAAAATTCTATTTCTTTTTTTGCTTCAGGATAAAGTAGCATACTAATTGTGTTGATAAAAATTTATAAACAAAGCCCTGCCAGCTGAACATCTCTTTCTCCAGTTCAGCAGCCAGAACTTTGATTTATAAGGAAAAAATAAGCTAAATATTGCAGTACTGAGGCTTCTATGCTGCGGGGACGGTGACGGGGCGGTGAATGGGATGGCAGTGACTGGAACGGTGCAGTGACGGGGACAGATTTTTTCCCCGTGTCATTCTCTATCCAGAATCTCTCCCTCCTTCCCCACCACCTCAGGGTCTACCATCTCTTCCTTTCTCTTCCCAACTACCCTCCTATCTGGTATCTCTATCTCCCCTCCACACAATCCCTTGTGTCCAACTTCTCTCCCTTTCTGTTCCTTCGCTCCCTCCATCCCATTGTCCACCATCTCTCCCTCTCCTCTGTTTTTAGACCCATTATTTCTTCTCCTTCCCCCACCTTCAGTCCAGCATATGCACATCTGTTTGGACCCCTTCTTCCTTCTCTCCCTTCGTGTACTTCTATACCAGGGCCCACTGCCATCACACACACACACACACCCTCTGAAGGCCTACATGTTTTCCCCCTTTATACCAGAGCCTGCCTTCTTTCTAGCGTCCTCCTGCTTGCCAGTCTCACCTTCAAAGCAGCCTGCTGAGGATCACCGGTGCTGTAGCGATCCTAAGCAGGCTTCTCACAGCCTCCGCAGTACATTCCCTCCGCTGTGGTTCCATCCCTCCTCTGAAGTACTAAACTAAACTAAAACTTAGTTTTATAGACCGAGTCATTAACCAAGAGGAGCTCGACTCAGTTAACAATAATGTAATACATAAACTTGACAAGGAAAAGTAGAATGAAATAGTTAATTTCCAAAATGTTTAGCAAACAAACAAGTTTTCAGAAATTTCCGTAATAAAGCAAAATAACTTAAACTTCTTAATGTAAGCAGTAAAGCATTCCAGAATTCAGTTAATTTAAAAGCAAAAGAATGTAATGTTTTATGGATTGTACACTTGATGCAAGATTGAAAATTAATAAAGATTAAAAAAAAGCAAAAAAAAGCAAAAGAATGACTAAATCTCTTAAAGGTTCTGTTTTTACTACTGAGAGGGAAATGTAAGTTTTGATTTTTGAGAACTTCTGACAAGATGAGATCTATGAACGTACAGGACCGCAGCAGAGGAAACATGCTATGGAGGTCGACAGCAGCCTGCTAGGTTCACTACAGCCAACTGGCAATCCTCTGCAGGCTGCTTTGAAGGTGAGACCGGTAAGCCGGGAGGAAAAGAACAGAGGGCCAAATCTCTGGCCTGAGTTTCACCCCTGGATTACATCAAGAGCATTTCTTAATGCCACTCTGCACCCTCTTTGACATGGAGGGGGAAATGGTCAGCGCAAAGTCAAAGAGCTCAAAGGCCTGGAGAGCTCGAGTAACTAGAATGTCGAAAATGGTGGATGCTCCTGAGAGGAAAAAGAGCTTGGAATGGCCAAAAAACAAAAAGTTGGTAAAAATAAACTAGAGTCAGGTAAAATACTGGAACAGAATAAAAAGAATGAATAATGAGGAAAACAATGAAAAATAAGTTGGGGAAGGCACAAAAGAATGGTAAATGTTTGACATACTAAAGAGAAAGCTGCAGAAAGAGCTTCTCAGTTCCACAAAAAATGAAGAACTGATTTTTTGTTTGGTTTTGTTTTTAAATGGAGACTATTGATTCTTCTTATTGCATTACTGCTTATCTGTCAAGTATGCATGTTTGTAAGCTTTTTGTGTTTTTAGTTTGCATACAAAAGTATGAATTTTTTTTGGAAATGTACTCATTTGTGATGTGTTTCCTTTTTTCTATGTGGGGGAGTTGTTTTATGATTGATTCTAACAATTTTTATTTGTATGTATTTATTTATATATACATACACACACACACACACACATATATATATATGGAAAAATTATGTTCTTACCTGTTAATTTTCTTTCCCTTAGACGCAGCAGATGAATCCAGAGACCAATGGGATAGCTCACATCTACCAGCAGGCGGAGATAGAGAAACTGATTAACAGGTGGTCCTATTGGCTGGCACTCCTCCTGTCTCATCAGTATAGCTCCTTGCCCAAGCACACGTAACCAGCAATAGGCATAGCATGTAAAAAAACTTCTTTCCCATAACAAATCTCAAAATGCAATAATACAGAAAACAACCTGCCATAATAACAAACTGCGAAAGTTGCAAAAGAAAAAAACGAGAGACAATATCCAGAAAGGGTGGGGCTCTGGATTCATCTGCTGCGTCTAAGGGAAAGAAAATTAACAGGTAAGAACATAATTTTTCCTTCCCTAGCAACAGCAGATGAATCCAGAGACCAATGGGATGTAGCAAAGCAATCCTCAATCTGGGTGGGAAGCAAATGCCGCCTCCGCAACAACCGAAGCACAAAACGCCCCTACCGCATGCGTCCCCACATCCAAGCAGAAATGGGGAGAGAAAGCACGCTCGGAAGACCAATTAGCCGCGAGACAAATCTCCTCCAAGGAAAAAACCTCTGGGCCGAGCCCAAGAAGTAGCCATCGCTCCAGCGGAATGGTCATGAAGTTCTTTCGCCAACCGCTTCCCTGCCAGCAAGCAAGCATAAAGAATGTCCTCCTGGACCCATTGAGCGATGGAGGCTGCGGACGCCACCAAACGTTTGAGGCGTCCCTTAAAGAATGCAAAAAGGAGATATAAACAACTAAAAGTCATTAGAAACCGAGCTCACAGAGAACGCTACGTACATATCAAAAAATGCAGTGAATAAAAGCACTGCTCCCAATTTCTCCTCCCAGGAAGAAGGAAGGAAAAGCGAGCATGACATAAAAGAAAGGATGACACCCCCCTAGAAAGAAATAATGGTACCATCCGAACTGATACCCCATATTTCGGAAATCAGAAATAGGAATCCCCGTTGAACAAGGCCTGCAACATAGAAAACTGCAGAGCTGAAGCCATGGCCACAAGAAACCCCATGTTCAACGGCACAGCCCTTTAGAGTCCCAAAAGACAAGGATGAAATGAAGCCTTCGGTATACTGAGAAGAAGTACGTGAAGATTGTACTCCAAACCGGGCTTTCTAAGAGGCGCACTCTGTTTAGAACCTGTACTACATGAAGCTAAGAAGTAAGCGAAGAGCAATATACTTAGCCTTTGTAACAAGCTAAGAATGGCACTAGAAGCTGAAGGGAATTGAACGCTAAGCCCTCGGCAATACACCTGTGCCAAAAAGGAACTCTGGAGTGGTTCAAACGTTAAGAAGCACCCAAGAAAGGAAAAACCTCCAAAAGGAAGCAGAAGCCACAGGAGAAGACGTCCGTAGCACCTGGATAAGAGAAGAAACAACCTGCTTCGCATAATCCTTACACGTCAGCCAAGATTTTTCAAAAAACTAGGTCGTAATACTAAAGTAGTACAAATATCCATGTTGAACGGACCCTAGGCGAGCAAAGCCGGAGATACCAGGAAATTTCTTAGTCCGGCTGTCGAAAGACTCATCAAATCCGCAAAGTAAGGATGGCGCCACCAATCCAGAGATTCTACAAATACTGTGCCCGGAAAGCGAGCTCGAGGTGGCAAATCCAAGCCATCATCAGCCAGCGGAAAACACTGAAAAAGAGAAGGCAGAAGCGAGAAAGGAGCCATGCAGCTACCCCCTCTAACTCCCACTCCCTGGGCCCGCCGAAGAAGCTAGGAAGCTTAGAATTGAGAGACGAGGCCATGAGGTCTAGGTCAAGCAGATCTCACTTCCATAAAAAGAGCTAGAACGCTTGAGCCACAAATCTCAATATCCAGGATGCAGAAGATTACACTATTACTAACATGCACACTTTCCAGAGCGTACACAGCGCTGTACACTGTAACATACAAGAAATGGGCCATGCTCAGATTCTGCGGAGAGAAAGTCTATCCAAACTCTTAACCTGATCCATAAAAGGATCTGCCAACAGAAGACGAAGATGAGAGTCCACCCATTGAAGCAGAACAACTTCACCTGCCAATGAGTACAACACTTACTGCCCAAGCAGTAGAGAAATACCCCCATCCTAATACTGACCAAAAGGACCCTCAGCGGCAATCCGGAAGAATGATCTGAAGCTCCAAAAAGGTAGCCTGACCCTGCTCAAGAGCAGAAGAATGAACAAGTACTGAGTCGCCTCTGAAGACCAGACTCCAGGAGCTGAGGATGGAAGCCACGGAGCCCCCCAACCCGACAGCCCGGGATGGTCGGTGGTCATGAGATAGTCCAGCAAAGACCGAGGCATGCCTTGAAAAGAGAAATCGCACTGAGCCACCAAATCATACAGAGTGATGCAGGAGGAGCATACCAAATAATTGGTACCCTGAGATACCGGGAACCACCGGAACAAAAGCGCCTGCTGTAGCGTAAGTAGGGGAAAGCAAGCCGAAGTCCCCAGTGGAGTCAGCAATATGGATCCCAGAAACTGTACAGAATCCCATACTCTTGGTCATGGTAAGCGAAGAAGAATACCAATCTGAGACCGAGACCCCACGCCCAAGTCTCCGGAAAGAAACACATGTATCTCCTATATGAATAAAAACATCACCCCGATATACCTATAAATAGTACAGGAGAAAAGAGTGCTGTGCAAATTCAAAGATGCACGTGTAAAGAACTGAGGAAAAGATATCACCCTTTTCGTGTCAGTCAAATGGCCCGACTGGAAGTCGTCCGAATCAAGCAGGCAGTCAAGAAGAAATTAGATGAATCGCCTGGTAGCGCCAAAACGGTATCACCGCCCACATCACCTAAAACGTTCGTGAAGCCTGGGTAGGCGAAATGGCATGTGCCAAAACCGAAAGCGCCGCTCCAAGAGAGGCAGGCAAACCAAGTGCCGATTCGGAGTCCATAGAGAAAATGTAAATATACTCCCAGGTTGTCTGCAGAAATGTATAACCCCGAGAAACTAATTCAGCAGAATGGGATCCAGCCTGCCCAATGCCCCCGTCTCGGGCACCATGCAGTAAGTGGAACAACGTCCCTTAGTTCCCGAAGAACTACAAGACCGTCCTGAGGACCAGTAACACTGAAAAGGGAAACACAAAACATAGAGACTCCAAGAACGAACTGGAAAACCTGAGGAGAATGCAAAGATGCAAGCATCCTGAAAAATCTCACAGCCCTCTGACCTGACATTAGTGTCTTCTCCCTCATGAGAAAGCCTGAAGAATCATTGGAAGAAGTCAAGATCCCCTCAGAATGAAGTGCAGAAGGTCAGGGAATGGCAGAATGAGACTGTAGGATCTGCAAGAAGATTCTCCTAGGAAAAATCAAGGTTCACAATGTAAAGAGGAATATACTGGAACCATGAAAACAGTACTAACCCCATGCAACATGAGTGAAATACGTATGTCCTTTAAAGCGAATACGTACTAGACTCAATCAAGATGCTGCATCTACCGCCCCGTGGAAAACAACAGCATCCTCACAGGTATCAGACAAAGCTCACATCGTTAATGAGAGCTTCAGGGATGAGGCTAACAACCACATAGTGCGTGATCCTCCGCGGCTTAGATAGAATAGGTAACTGACTCCTGGTTAAAAGGAGCTGTACAGCCCTTTCTGTCTGGTCGGGGGGCCCGTCTAGCATGTGCCATGAGAAAATGGTGACAGGAGAAACCAGTGTGATAAGCATGGAAATCTGAAGTCCAGGCCCCCTCAGAAATAGAGAAAGAGAGTCCTGGCCGCAGGAATATGCGCAGTGTCATTATGCCCATAGAGACAGCCCGAACTTGGAAACTGCTTGTACTACCTTTAGGCATAAATATCCTGTGCCACTACTAGACACATGCAGCTCAGCACAGAGGCCCAAATAAGGACAGTTACCAACAGACAAAGGCTCAATCTGCATGGACCCCAAGAGAGGTACTGTGTGAAATACAGGGCACTATCTTACTGCTGATCTCACTGTGCCGTGAGTTGCCATATGTCGCCCCAGTCTGGAGACAAACCGAGACTGGGTGACCTAGCACAGGTCAGAGTCTCTCTGGTAAACCCCTTGAGTGCTAACCCCAGAGTCCGATTAAACAAGCAGCTTCCTTCAAGGGAGTACAGCAGGAACACAGACATAGACATATAAAGCTGCCCAAGCTTGTCCCAAAGCTGGTTAAACACATACAACTTGTCTGAACCGGAAAGGAGAGAAGCCCCGGCATACCCTGACCAAAGTCAGCTGGAAACAAACTACCGGAACGCTGCAGCTCTCCCGCCATCGCCAGAGACCCATGCGCACGCCTGATTCTCGCTGACACGTGGCCGCTGCATCAACGCTCCTAGAAACATAGTCGGATTCGAGCCCCGCAAAATTTACCCTGCCGCAGCTTGCATAGAAAGAAAATCAGACTCGGGGAATAACCAGAACGGCCCACAGCGCCGGAAAAAACATATCCCATCTCATGCGCGCTGCTATAAACCGGCACCTGCACAATCAGCTGCACATGGCCGTGACAAACACTGATGAAAGAGAGCCTCAGAATAAACAGGACTACTGCTGTACTGAAACCCAACAATGAGAACAAGTACGAGCATGAAATCGCATCGCTACTGCTGCGCTGTAACCAACAAGGAAACAAAGCGCGTGCTTGCAAAGGGCGGGAAGTCCCGGCTCCCTCCATGGATTTCTAGTCATAAAACTTAGCCTCAATAAAATATCCATACCTTAAATGTATGATGACCGAACCCACAGTACTAAGACTCCCAAACAGAACCTGAAGTTCAAACAACCGTAAAAGCCAGACATACTCACAAGCTAGTTGTTAGGGCCAGTTGAAGCCAGTTTGCAGCAAAAGCATGGCAGAATGTAACAACTGTGGTCTTTTTTTTTTTTTTTTTTTTTTTACAGAGAAGGGAAAGAAGAAAAAAATTGAGACCCAGTCAGACCCTCTAGCAATGGAGGGAGGGTGAGGCAGGGACAAGGGGGGGCCCAAGTGTAACCTCTAAAGCCGGCACCGTTCAACCGGACACCCCTGTCTCACTGAAGAGAAAAATTTCAACAGGAGAAATAGCACTGCCAGCTCACTGAAGAGAAAATCTCAACAGGAGAAACAGAATGGCAGTCTCACTGAAGAGAAACCTCAACAGGAGAAAATAAAGTTCCAGCCACAGCCAGAATTCAGGAGCTAGTTGAATAGCGACCTTTTCCTGCTGGGAGATAGAGATTACTGATGAGACAGGAGGAGTGCCAGCCAATAGGACCACCTGTTAATCAGTTTCTCTATCTCCGCCTGCTGGTAGTTGTGAGCTATCCCACTGGTCTCTGGATTCATCTGCTGCTGTTGCTAGGGAAATATATATATATATATATATATATATATATATATATATATATATATACACACACACACACACTATGAGCTCCTTTTACAAAGCCTTTTGAGCAGGCGGTAGATTTCCAGCTAGTGCACGCTAATCAAGTGCGCGCGATAAAACCGCTAGCACAGCTTTGTAAAAGGAACCCTATGTTTTAATTTTTTTAATATATTATTTATGTGTGTCAATTATTTATAGACTCTCGAGGCAGGCCTTGTAGGTCAAAACTCATACATGTCAAGTCATTGAGCTAATAAAGTGTTTCTTTGCACATATTAGTATAAGGACTCCACAAACAGATGATGCAAGGGCCTTAAGAAAAGCAGCAATTGAGTTTGGGAGTCCAGGAAGATGTTCTCCAAAAAATTCCAATCAGTCTATATTTCAAAGACATCCCAATATCAATAAATAAACTTTCAAATATATTCAAAATAAATGTTTGGATATTGTTTGCAAGTTCTCTTATTGGATTTTTGGATTCTCTGAAACATGAGCTGATGACTGAAAATTTGCAATATACTTGATTGCTGCTTTTCCTGCTTTCTGAAAAGCCTCACATTATCTGGTTGTTGTTTTTTTTAATATAAAATAAGCACAATACAGGCAACTCTGTACCTTGTTAATTTTACCCTCTGAGGGAAATTCTGGCAGATATTCTTACGTCCCACCCACCTCCCCGGGTTGGCTTCTTAGTTGGCTTATCTTAACTGGGGACCGCACGCCTCCGTCGGGCAGGAAGGCACTCGCGCGTGCATGGTGCGGCCTGCTAGAACTTTCTAAGTTCTTAGAATGCAATCACTCTAAAATTGTCCGTACCGGGGCTCCGTCGGTGCCGTCACCCATCAGTTAAGAATATGCTGACTGCTTGTCCTGGGATAATACATATAATGACTAGAATACTAAAAACAGAAAAAAGGGAAACCAACAATTTAATGTATCAACTACAATCAATATTTTTGTTTGCTTACTTCCTAATTGGGGAGGAATAGGCTCAATACTGACAAATATTTAAAAGAATCAGCAAAGCCAGCTCTTCCTCCTGATGTAGTGTGTTTTCACGCAATTGTCGGGGCTTTGAAAGAAGGTGTTTCCCTTTTGATTCATATATATGACATGGAATAGTGTTCATTGTTGCAGTGGGTATAGTGGAAACACCAGAAGTAGAGAGTATTTGAGACCTCCAACAGAAGAAAAGTACCGCTAAGTTTTGTTGAATATGATTTGATGAAATCAGATGAGATTGTAGAACTGACCAGAACTTTGTTTGTTTCAGAACTTTTTTATTTTCAGTTTTGGTCTGTCACTCTGAACTGTTTTTTAACTTCCTTTTGGGTGGGATAGGATCTGTGATTGAGGGATTTTTGGAACAGATTTTTTTTATTGTTTTCCTGATGTTTTAAATAAAGCCAATATAAGACATTGGGATGCAATTAGAGCAACCTTGTATAACTATTTCCTGGTGGTTACTGGGGCTTTGCGGCTTTGCTGATTATTTAAAAATATTTGCCAGTATTGATCCTATTCCTACCCAATTAGTAGGTAAGCAAACAAAAATATTAATTGCGATTATGACTAGAATACTAGCATTTAAGCATGTTCTTACTGCATACATCTACACAGCTCCTTACAGAAGTATCCCCTTACAGGATATTTTTTATTTAATATTTTTATATACAGCACTTAAGCCTAAAGCTATTGAAGTTGTGTACATTGAATTTGCCTGAGTTATTTCAGGTTTCCCAAATCATATCCAAAAAAGCACAGAAGTATCCGGTGGATACAGATGTTTAGTAAAAATTGAAGCCTAAAATTTGCAGGTACTAATTCATAATGAATGTGAAGTAATCCAATTCCACAAGCAAGTTGCCTTTCTCTTACCTTCAGCTGCTGCAAGTTCACTGTTTCTCTAGAAGCCTTTTCATTTTTTTCTCCAGACATGTTGTAGAATGTTTCATTAATCTCTTTCTGTTCTTCTGGAAGAAATCTTAAAAGGCTTTTCTGATAAGAGCTGCTTTCTACATTTCCCATCTTTCCTGATATCTGAAGGAGTCCTACAGAATACAACAACAAATAAAACACAAAACAAAAAGATGTGAGAAAAAGGAAGAAACAGATGACCCAGTTAAATGGGAAATCTGCTGAGTACTGCTTTGAGTCTCCCACAGATAAGTAAAAAAGTTACCATAAAGCAGAGGCACTAGGAAATAAAAAAAAATTATGGAAATTCTTTCCAACCCCTGTGCACATGTGCGCATTTGTACCTGTGTGCACATGTGTCTGTGTGACCTAAAGCAGTGTTCTTCAACCTTTTTACACCTGTGGACCTGCGGAAATAAAATAATTATTTTGTGGACCGGCAAACTACTAAGACTGAAATTTTTTTAAAAACCATCGCCGCCCCATCCCCGCGAGCTCGGTCCCACAAACCATCTGATCCCATCTGCACAAGCCTCAAATAGTTATGATTTTATATTGAACATATTTTATTAAAGTATAAAAAGAAACAATATTCTATACAATTGTCATTTTATAAATACAAATAATACAGGGCAAAGATCAACAAAAACCCTGTCTCCCCTCCCCTTCACATATATCCCCTCTACTATCAAGAAAACTGAATAAGCTAAATTATTACAGAATGCTACACAAATATCATGTAATAGAATATCACAGTCACACATGACAGGAATGGTTTTAGGGAGTAGAACTAGGGCAACTGCCCCCTGGTCAGAGAGCCCTAAGCCAGCTGGAAGCTAAAGAAGTAGTAGTGCCTGGGCTTTGCACTCCCCAGTTATGTCTAGCAAGATACATACTTCAAATCTGATATATTTGAATCACAAGATAGAAATAAAATTATTTTTTCTACCTTTTGTCGTCTCTGGTTTCTGCTTTCATTGCCTTTTCACTCTCTTCCATCCAGCGTCTGCCCTAAGAACATAAGAACATAAGAATTGCCACTGCTGGGTCAGACCAGTGGTCCATCATGCCCAGCAGTCTGCTCACGCGGCGGCCCTCTGGTCTAAGACCAGCACCCTAACTGAGACTAGCCCTACCAGCGCACGTTCTTGTTCAGCAGGAACTTATCTAACTTTGTCTTGAATCCTTGGAGGGTGTTTTCCCCTATAACAGCCTCTGGAAGAGCGTTCCAGCTTTCTACCACTCTCTGGGTGAAGAAGAACTTCCTTACGTTTGTACAGAATCTACCCCCTTTCAACTTTAGAGAGTGCCCTCTCGTTCTCCCTACCTTGGAGAGGGTGAATAGTGTTTTTATCTACTAAGTCTATTCCTTTCAGTATCTTGAATGTTTCGAGGGAGAAGAGGCCCAGTTTCTCTAATCTTTCGCTGTACGGCAGCTCCTCCAACCCCTTAACCATCTTAGTCGCTCTTCTCTGGACCCTTTCGAGTAGTACCGTGTCCTTCTTCATGTACGGTGACCAGTGCTGGACACAGTACTCCAGATGAGGGCGTACCATGGCCCAGTACAGCGGCATGATAACCTTCTCTGTCTCTTCAGTCCAGCATCTGCCCCTTCCATCTATCCTCCTGCCCCCCCCCCCCAATTTGGTCTGGCATCCATCATCTTCCTTCTGTTCCCCTCATGGTCTGGCATCTCTGTCCTTCCCTCCCCCCTGTGGTTTTTAGCATCTCTCTTCTCATTTCCTCCACTCAGATCTGATATTGTTCTCTGCTCTCTCTTCCCTTTTCTTCTCTGGTCTTCCTTCTCTATTTTCTGCCTCCATCTAAATTAAATTCTTTCTTACTATTTAGTCCTGTTTCCCTCTTTTCACTGTGTCTACCCACAGCTTGTCACCCCTTTCCCTCACCCCTCCATTATCTTACTATTTTCTTCCCCCTTTATTTATCTCCTTCCATCCAGTATGTGTTCTTTCCCCACTTCCATTCAGCATCTGCTCTCCCCTCTCAACTGACATCCATCTGCCTTCTGCTCTCTCTCCCTTCTTCTCACTTCCATCATCTGTCCCCTTCTCTCTCTCATCTCCTCCATTCCATCATCTGCTCCTTCTCTCTCCCCCCCTCCAACTTCCATTATCTGCCCCCTTCCCCTCACCTTTGCGGGTCACTTTCTTTCCCCTGAGGTGGCTCATGTCAGAGGGGAAGCTTTGGCCGAGCAGAACCGCTTGCAAGGAACAGTGGAACTTACTTGATTGATGTCGATGCTGGGGCCCGTTGCCGTTTGAAGAAGAAAAAAAAAAAGGTGGAAAAAAGGGACCTGCAAAGGCGAGAGGAAGGGAAACCTTCAGGACAGCTGCTCTTTGCCCTCCTTCAGTGGGCCAAGAATCCAGACCAGCAGCGGCAGCTCTGTATATTTTTAACTTCGGCACAGAGCTGCCCCTAATCAATAGTTTAGCGCGGTTTCATGAGGCAGCTTCGGAGCGGGCCGGCCTAGCAAAGGCCCCGAAGCTGCCTCATGAAACCGCGCTAAACTATTGATTAGGGGCAGCTCTGTGCCGAAGTTAAAAATATACAGAGCTGCCGCTGCTGGTCTAGAGGTGCGGAGACAAGGCAGGAGGCAAACGCGGTGGAAGGCAGGAGTCCCGGCGAAGGCAGGAGTCCCGGCACCGCGACTGCAACAGGAAGTTGCAAGTCAGCTGACGCCGGCCTTTCGTTGCGGCGGGGACCGAATCCTTCGCGGACCGGCAAGATTTTTTTGCGGACCGACACCGGTCCGCGGACCGCCGGTTGAAGAACTGTGACCTAAAGGAGAGAGATGAGGGGCTACTTGAATAGAGCAGTTTACATAGGTGCCTTGCTATGAAATTAACCCTATTAAGCACAATCTGAATCAATTTATACACAAGGCTAACAAATACTCTAGTGTTTAAGAGACACTGCTATCTTTGATTAATTTTTCTTATGGGAAGAAGATCTCCGAACCAACAAATTCCTCCTTTTTCTCCACAGGTGAAGAGGGTGGGGAAGGGACCTGGGGGTCCCAGGTGTTGTCCCCAAAGTTGGCACCATTTAGCCAACACTCCTAAACTCTACTGAAGCCGAAGCAAAAGGAGGAAATAGACTTTCATTTCCAGGAGCTGAAGCCAGGAGCCAGAAGACTAGCAGCCATCTAACCTGTTGAAAATAGAGCATACTAACTAGCCAGGAAGGGTTCCATCCATAATATATACCTGTGAATCAGTTCTCTATCTCTACCTGCTGGTAGATGTGTGCTATCTCACTAGTCTCTGGATTCATCTGCTGCTGTTGCTAAGGAAAGGAACTTATCTACTGTGCCTGAATTAAAACTCAACTTTAGCTACTGTTGAAAAGTCTAAGCAAAACTCTAATCCCCCCGCCCTACAAAAAACTAAAAGGAAAAAGATGAACAAAAGGTGACTTTCTTTCTTTTCAGTAATTTCTTTCTTGTATGAAATATTTAAATTACGCAACAACTAAGGCATTATTTCACACCTCTAAAACGTGCGTGTGCTGGTAGCTTAAACTGTATGCACTGAGCAAAGAATTTATAGAACTGCCTGAAAACAAATTAGCAACATGGCATAGTATAGGCAGGAATGTAAAAGAAGAAATATTTTATAACATTGGTTGCAACTTGGTCCAAGGAATTTGCAAAACAGCTGACTGCAATAGCTATGGGAGTCTGTTTGGTAATATATGCTGTATAAAAGCTCTGTGTATGATCATATACAGCAGCAGAACCAAAGGGAAAAGGGAGATCCAACCTTGTCTACAGTGAAAAAACCAAGCAGGAACAAACAAACCAAAACTGCAGATATGTACAACGATGTAGGCAAAATTTATTGTGACAACCAAAGTATATCTAAAAACCTTTTTACCAAACAGTGGACCCAACACGGTCCGTGTTTCGGACAACTTTCATCAGGGGTCCATGGTAGAAAAGGAAAGAAAAATATGACACAAAAAATTGCAGTGAAAAATTACAGTAGAAAAAAACGGATTATATGTTTCGGCGAGGGTCACTGAATATAGTAAAATCTCACTGCAATTTTTTGTGATATATTTTTCTTCCCTTTTCTACCATGGACCCCTGATGAAGGTTGTCCGAAACACGGACCGTGTTGGGTCCCCTGTTTGGTAAAAAGGTTTTTAGATATACTTTGGTTGTCACAATAAATTTTGCCTACATCGTTATACATATCTGCAGTTTTGGTATGATCATATACAGAACACATATAACAAAAAAGAGGAGCAAAAATGAAAAGGTGCAATTGTAATAAAATGTATTAAGGGGATGTATCCTATATAATAAAAGATTAGTGGCGCATGCGCTTTATTTTTTTTTAATTCTTTATTCATTTTTGCATGTGTAGCAGTTAAACTCATATGAACTTAAAGATACACACTTGATTAACTCTCATATATGCATTAAGTATAACATTTCATTACAAATTAATATTCTGTAATATTTTAAATATTATATAAGAAATCTAATATATAAATTATTCTTATTGAATAGAATAACCTTTCCTCCCCTCCCTCCCTACTCAATAATACATAGAAGTATCATTACTATGAAACTATTCAAATAATCAAAAATATAAAAAAGCGTGATTACTGCCGCCGTGGTGTGTGATCCGTGGCCGTATTCCATTTTAGAACCCGGCCAATGATCACTCTGGCCACTCCCCTCCTCCCGCCCTCACCAACCCGAAGCAAGCTTAACACACCTCCCGCCCTCACCTCACCAACCCGAAGCAAGCTGAAACATACCTCCCGCCCTCGCTCACCGCTGCTGTTAATTCCGCTGATCCTCCTCTTTGGGGCAGCCTGCGATCGTGGCCGGCTTTTGCGGGCCTCGCAGGCCGCTTTCTGGCCTCGGTGGCACGTTCCCTCTGACGCACGGGATCGCGTCGGGGGGTGGAGCATGCTTCCGGGTTGGGGAGCGGCCTGCGAAGTTCGCTGGGACCGGCCACCACGATCGCGGCCTGCTTTGAAGAGGAGCAGGCCAGAAGACGCCGGGATGGAGGGAGGGTAAGCAGGGGGATTAATTCAGGGGCCAGAGGGAGAGGGAAACGGGGCTTATTTGGGGCGAGGGGTGTGCTGAGGGGAGACAGAAGGGGCCATGGAGAGAAAGGGGACTGCTTTGGGGGGGAGGTGTGCTGGGGACAGACAGTTTTGCTCTGGGGGGAAGACAAGGGGCCATGGAGAGACAGGGAGAGGAAAAGGGGGCTGCTTTGGGGGAGGGGTGTGCTGGGGGGAGACAGAAGGGGCCATGGAGAGATAGGGAGAGGGAAAGGGGGCCGCTTTGGGGGGGAGGTGTGCTGGGGACAGACAGTTTTGCTCTGGGGGGAAGACAAGGGGCCATGGAGAGATAGGGAGAAGGAAAGGGGGCTGCTTTGGGGGGGAGGTGTGCTGGGGACAGACAGTTTTACTCGGGGGGGGAGACAGAAGGGGCCATGGAGAGATAGGGAGAGGGAAAAGGGGCTGCTTTGGGGGGGAGGTGTGCTGGAGACAGACAGTTTTGCTCTGGGGGCAGACAGAAGGGGCCATGGAAAGATAGGGAGAGGGAAAGGGGGCTGCTTTGGGTGGGAGGTGTGTTGGGGACAGACAGCTTTGCTCTGGGGGGGAGACAGAAGGGGCCATGGAGAGACAGTTAGGGAGAGGGAAAGGGGGCTGCTTTGGGGGGAGGTGTGTACTGTGGGCAGACAGCTTTGCTCGGGGGGGGAGGACAGACGGACACAGACAGCAGCCAAGGAGAGAGATAAAGAAACACAGACAGACAGACACATCTATTCTAGCACCCGTTAATGTAATGGGCTTAA
Source organism: Geotrypetes seraphini (assembly GCF_902459505.1). NCBI lineage: Eukaryota > Metazoa > Chordata > Amphibia > Gymnophiona > Dermophiidae > Geotrypetes > Geotrypetes seraphini. Next base: position 18,272,691 of record NC_047087.1, on the reverse strand, counting down.
ACACTAGTTAGATATAATACTACAGTCCTGACATACCTCTGTCCCTCCTAAAGCAGCAGTAGCAACAGCGGTGGCCAGCCAGCAGAGACAGCACTCTGAACAGGCTGCTCTTAGCCTGATGCATCAATGATGACTTCACCGATAACATGGCAGAAGGAAGCCCTGGCGGCACAGGCCAGAAGTAGCCTGTTTACCATGCTGCCTCTGCCCGCTGGTCACCGCACCGCTGCTGCTGCTTTGGGAGGCCAGAGTGTATATCAGATCTCACAGAGGGAGGTGGGGAGCTGCTGCACAGGGGGATGTGAAGGAGGGAGGGATGGAAAGCTGCTGCAAAGGGGGATGGAAAGGAGAGAGGGATGGAAAGCTGCTGCACAGGGGGATAGGAAGGAGGGAGGGATGGAAAGCTGAGCCTCAGGGCGATGGGAATGAGGGAGGGATGGAAAGGTGCTGCACAGGGGGATGAGAAGGAGAGAGGGATGGGAAGCTGCTATACAGGGGAATGGTAGGGAGGGATGAAAAGCTACTGCATAGGGAGACAGGAAGGATAGAAAGCTGCTGCTCTGTGTGTTGTTGCTATTGGCAAGTTAGTATTTAGAGGGCCATGGGAGAAGGAGCAATGATGGACTAGGGACTGGAAAGAGAAGAGAAAAAATGCTGGAGCAAGAGAGAAGAAGGGTAAGAAATCTTTGGACCAGGTGAAGCACTAGCATTGAGCTTGGGGCCAGAGATTTCTGCACTCTGTATCTCTAGCGCTCTGGATTAGAGCCTCACTGGGTCCAACGGTTGAACCGGCCCTGGTCTGGACATGTGCTTAAGAGCCACAATTGCCTAAACAACCCTTGTGCATGTGTGCCAAGCACGTTCCTCCCCTTGATTTCAGTTTGTTAGCACAAATTAATTGGGCATATTATTTTTATATCATTCCTTTGTGCATAGTTTAGCTGGTTTTCTGTTTTGTTATTGTGATTTTGTGTTGTAAGCTTTAGCACCTGGCTTTGAGCATCAGTCCCTTAGTAAGTTTCCTTCTCCCTGGGACATGGGATTGGAAAACAGCCTTAGTAAATGAGGCTAAAAGGAGCTGCAGTACACCTTAGAAGAGATTCTCCCCTGCCCCCCTCACTTCAGTGAAAATAATAATAATAACAACTTTATTTTGTATACCGCAAATACCACAAGCAGTTCAGAGCGGGAGGGGAGTAGTGAGACAGCTCTTAGCTGCTGTATCTTATATTCAAAGAAGATTTGTCAAGGCCATTCCTATTTATGATAGGTGGGAATGAAACTTTTTTGAAGGTCAAAGCAATTAAAAACGGATTTTTGTTTTGCAATTTCATGTCTTTGTTTCTGGTACTAATAAACTGCACCTCTTTTCTACTTTCTTTCATCTCTCCTTGACCTATACTGCAATACAAGTGCCACTTTGTTCCTTAATCTATTTTCAGAACTCCATAGCAGTAGTGTTTTGAGTTATTAAACCTACAATTGCCAGTTAGCTTGTTTATAGCTGATGGTTAGCAGACTGTTATGTGTTAACAAAAAAAAAAAAAACGCCTTTGCAAACAAGGTTTCCATAACAACGTCATGGGCATGTATAATTTTCTAAATATGACTAATGAAACTATTAAAAAAGGGAGATCATTCTCTTTGTGCTAGGACTAGAATATTTTTTGATCATAAAATCAAAGCAGCCTAGCCACAGAAGAAATTATGGCCTCAAGGAATTTTGAAAGTTACTGACCCTGAAAGAAGAACAAGATAAGGATAAGACAAACATACAAAAGCCTGCAAACTAACCTCCTCTTCTACGAAACCGCACTAGCGGTTTTTAGCGCAGCGCCATGCTGAATGGCCCATGCTGCTCCCGACGCTCATAGGAACTGAATGATCGTTGGGAGCAGCACAGGCTATTCAGCGCGGCTCTCTGCGCTAAAAAACGCTAGCCCGGTTTCGTAGAAGAGGGAGTAAATAGAATAGCGGTCTTCATTCATATTTAAGTTAAGGTCATTTTGGATTCTAATGAGCTGAAGGAGAGCCACCAAATATTTCCCATGTAGGGCCACGATACTGCTGACCAATGTATGTCAAAGACATTCATCCCCACCAGCTGACCTTCAAACTTCATTGAGGAGTATCCTCAAATGCATTCTCTTTTGTTTACTGAGAAAAGCCTTGTCCTTCAAACATGTAGCTCATTCCCCCCATCCACTTTCTCTTTTCTAGCCTGTGCCTGGGTAGAAAGGCAGAATAGCAGGGGGGAAAAACAGAAAGACAATAGGGGCTGCTCAAAGGTCACCACTGTCCCTGAGAACTTGCAGTGAAGAACACTGAAATAGAATATGACCAGATCAAGGGTCACTAGCTAGTCAGCTGATGAAAAATATTAATAAGCAAAGAACAACCCAGGCAAAATAGTGTAACTATTACAGACACTCCTACATGTCAGAAGAAGGACAGTGACTGATTCTTTGAGAGAAGATCAAGGCGCAGCTAGACACAAAATGTGGGACAATGCTTAATACACAGTTCCTACAAACAGCAAGAGCAGACCTACTATAAAAAGCAGACCCAAAACAACAGAGATGGAGAAGTGGATTAAGAAACAAGGAGGTCAAAATGCAACTCCCACTACTCTCCTTGACCTTGGCTTGGGCAAGTGATTTCATAACCCTTCATCTCAGGATCAGAGACATAATTTATTTAAATGAATTTATTGCACACCTGCCTGCATGCCTTTTCAAGTACAAGAGGTATTTTTCAGTCCCAGAGCTCCTATGTGAGCTTGTAGTACCTTAAGTTATGGAGGGTTAAGTGACTTGCCCAAGTTCACTAAAAGCTGCAGTGGAATTTCAACCAGCTGAACTCCCAGCCCATAGTCTAACCATTAGGCTATTCCCCACTCCTATCATTACACCTGCCTGAACTGATAACTAAGTTCAGGATAAGAAATATTAATTTTATTGTTAATTTTTTTAAACTTCTATACCAATCTAACTAATGACTATGATGTCAATTCAAAGCGGTTCACATGAGCAGCTTTGCTGGAAATATGAACATTAACTTCAGTAATGATGGTACAATACATGAGCAACAAAATAACATACTTAGTAACTTAGTAAATGATGGCAGATAAAGACCCATCTGCCGTCCAGTCTGCCCATAAGTTAAACCCATTTTTAAAAAATACATGATTAGATTAACTTGTCTCTTCTTTGATATTTCTGGGCCATAGACTGTAAAATCTGGTATTGTTCTAGTTTCTAAATGCTGAAGATGCCGTCCAACCTCACTCCAACCATCCCGTTGTTTGCAGGACAACTACCGTAAAGTCTGGCCAAACGATGAAGTATAGGAGTCCACACACAGACTGTTTTTCGGCGTTTGTTGTTGCACAGGCTATAGTTTGTTTGCAGTTCCAGTTGATCCCTTTTCAACCTGGGACCCCTGATGAAGGCGTGTTAACCGAAACACGGACCATGTCGGGTCCCTTGGTTTGTTTTAAGATGTTACTTTTAACATAAGAACATAAGCAGTGCCTCCGCCGGGTCAGACCATAGGTCCATCCTGCCCAGCAGTCCGCTCCCGCGGCGGCCCAAACAGGTCACGACCTGTCTGAATCCCAGAAGGGGCCCCCTTGCCACCTTGGTTTCCCTTTGAGTCCTATCTTCCCATCGAAGTCCTAACCCTCCGGTCTTGCACATGCACGACCTGGTTAGGTATCTATACTTATTGCCTGGTTAGCTTTCTATACCTGTGTTACATCCCAGCACCTCTCTCAGTATCCCACGATTCCTTTATCCCTCAGGAATCCGTCCAATCCCTGTTTGAATCCTTGTACCGTACTCTGCCTGATCACTTCCTCCGGTAGCGCATTCCAAGTGTCCACGACCCTTTGTGTGAAAAAAAACTTCCTTGCATTTGTTTTGAACCTATCTCCCTTCAGTTTCTCCGAATGCCCCCTCGTACCTGTTGTCCCCTTCAGCCTGAAGAATCTGTCCCTATCCACCCTCTCTATGCCCCTCATGATCTTGAAGGTCACATTCAATTATTTGATATAATACATTTAGCCTGCATCATTGTACGTGTGTGTCTGCAGTTTACTTTGCTTTTATATCCCCCACTGCAGACCTTGTTGGTTCTTCTCTTTCTGTTTGTTCTGTATAGTCAAATAATAACACAACGTTGCTGGAGTTATGATAAAATAGCTCGGTAGTGGCGTTACATACAAAATACATATCCGATTCCTATTAATTGTGTGGCACCCAGGAGCCAACTTTTCAAAATGATAAAGGAGTTGGGAAGGGGGGGAGTGCTAAACCCATCACAAATTAACCTTCTTTGAACAAAGTGAAGGCATTTGCTTAATATTGAGCACCCACAGAGCTGGCCCTGCCCCCTCCCGTGCCCTGGGCCCGTCCACTTTTCTTTCCGAGGAAAGAGTACTCGATACCACAGTGTAAACTAAACTAGAGCTTCTACTGACAAGACGACAGTGCTGCCCAGTGAAAGGTTCCCCCCCCCCCCGACTTTTTATATCCATTCCCTTTATTACCTCGTTAGTCAGGAGCCCCAGGTGCCCTCCTCGCTCCCGCATTCGGCTCCGGGAACACCCGCGGGGAAGGTGAGTGTCTGGTGAATGGCGAGCTCTGCCGCGCATGCGCAGTAGCGCAGGCTGCGTCACAGCCCCCTCCCCTTTCCCCGCACCAACCGTCGCGGCTTCCCCCACCCTCCCCCCGTCGCTACTGTGGCGCGTGCATATCCTCGCGGGGTGCGTCACAGACTGTCGGACCAATCGCTGCATCCGGTTTCTCGCGCGCTTTCTCAGCTGTTGCGCCTGCGCCGGAGGAGGTTTGCGGCGTAGAGGGGAGTGTAACGGCTCGCTGGCTGGGCAATCGGGAAAATACTGCTATTATGATTATTTCTAGAGCGCTACCAGAACCGGCGCTTGTTATTTTCCAGACTGCGACTTTTTCCTGCCGCCTTCGTTTGTCTGTTGGTTGGTGATGCAGCTGCGCGTGAGTTGGCGCCGCGACAGAGCTGCTAAATTAGTGGTTGCAGGAGAAAAGCGTTGAGCAGAGCGGCCTGCACCGTCCACCTTTCTCGAGGCCATGTGGAATTCTTCACTTTCGCCATTGTGTTTTAATGACTGTACGGCCATTTGAAGTTCCAGTCTTTTGCTGGGTTCACTGGGTGATCCTCCCTGCCCGGCAAGAGCGGGGCTGGGGGGGGGGGGTCGGAAAATCTGGTAACCCTAGGGTGGGGAAAATGCCTTAATAAGTTTGGATGCTTTTGCTTTAAGGTACTATTCGGTTTAGCCCCTAAATACATAACTGGCCTTTTCTCTTTCTCAACCAACAGACATAAGAGAAGCTCACGCTTAAATTTTGTTTCCCCACCCGTTAAAGGATGCAAATTTAAAAGACATCATCAGCATCTTTTCTCACATCAGGAAGCATTATGGGGTAAAGATCTAGAACAATTGCTTATGCCTACTACTTATGGGGAATTTAGGAAACACCTAAAAACATATGTATTCCTGAAGTATTTAGGCAACTGACCTGTACAATCTTATTCCACAATAACTGATCTCTAGAGCTGTTAATCACTAGCTTTTAACTTTGTTAATTCTACTTCATTTGTAGCATCTTTTAATCATTGTAAACCGCATAGAACTTCACGGTCCTGCAGTATATAAATTGTTATTATTATTATTACAGAGCAGGCAGGGAAAGAGATGGCCTGGATGGGGGGCACAAATGGAGGGTGTAATCTCCAGTGGGGGTGGAGAAGATGCCTTAATACAGAGCAGGCAGGGAAGGAGATGGCCTGGGGGGGCACAAATGGAGGGTGTAATCTCCGGTGGGGAAGATGCCTTAATACAGAGTAGGCAGGGAAGGAGATGGCCTGGAAGGGGGGATACAAATGGAAGGTGTAATCTCCAGTAGGGGTGGGGAAGATGCCTTAATACAGAGCAGGCAGGGAAGGAGATGGCCTGGGGGGGGGGCACAAATGGAGGGTGTAATCTCCAGTGGGGGTGAGGAAGATGCCTTAATACAGAGCAGGCAGGGAAGGAGATTAAATAAGGTCCCATTCCGCCCTAGTCACACCCTGTTCTGCACTCAGCCCAGTACCCCTTAACCTGTTTGCTCGTCGGGACGGCATCTGCACATGCGTTGGTGTGATGCAATGATGTCAAGTGCATTATCACCATGTTGCATGCGCAGATACCATCCTGACGTTGCTCATTGCTAGAAGCTTTTGAAAACCCAGACAAAGTGCCGGATTTTGAAAAGCTGTCTGGACTCCCAGACATTTGGTAACCCTATATTGGGGAACAGTGGGAGAGGCTGAAGTCAAGGAGGAAGGAAAAGAGAGATGCTAGGACCAGAGGGAAGAGCAAAGAAAAATGAGAGAAGAGTGGGAAAGATGCTAAATCCACAAATTGAGGAAAAAAAGAGAGAGGGCAGATGCTGGATGGAAAGAAGAGAGTGAAAAGGATGATTAAAGCAGAAAAAATATTGATAATAGAAAATGAAAATAAAGTGGCTTATGAGGAAACTACTAGGCCACGGAATAGAAGGGGACGTACTCAGATGGATAGGCAAATGGCTGGAGAATAGATTGCAGAGGGTAAGCATTAATGGGAATTTCTCGGACTGGGAGAAGGTGACAAGCGGTGTACCACAGGGCTAGGTTCTTGGGCCCATCTTATTCAATATCTTCATAAATGACCTGGAAGAGGGAACGACAAGTAATATAATCAAGTTTGCAGATGACACAAAACTATGTCGGGCAGTTGGGTCACAAAAGGACAGCAAGGATCTCCAGAATGGAGAATCTACCTCCAGAATCTACCAGCTGGAGGAATGGGCGGAAAAGTGGTAGATGAAGTTCAACATAGAAAAATGCAAAGTGATGCACCTGGGTAGGAAAAACATGGAACATGAATATAAAATGTTAGGCGTAATATTGGGCAAAAGCGAACAAGAAAGGGACCTGGGGGTACTCATAGACAGGACCCTTAAGCCGGCGGCTCAATGAATGGCATAGGCAAAGAAGGCAAACAGGATGTTGGGCATGATAAAGAAGGGAATCACGAGTAGATCGGCAGACATCATTTTGCCGCTTTACAGAGCAATGATCAGACCACACTTGGAATACTGTATCCAGCATTGGTCTCCATACCTAAAGAAGAATATAACCCTGCTAGAAAGGGTACAGAGGCGAGCCACGAAACTAGTTAAAGGAATGGATAATTTGAGCTACAAAGAACGCCTCGGAAAACTGGGATTGTTCACCCTCGAAAAGAGGAGACTACGAGGGGATATGATAGACTTTTAAAATACTAAAAGGATTCGACAAAATAGAGCAAGAAGCACTTTTATTAACATTGTCACATGCAGGGCTGTGGAGTCGAGGAGTCGGAGTCAGAGGAAATTTCGGGTACCTGGAGTCGGAGTCAGAAGTACAAAAAACTGAGGAGTCGGAACATTTATCTACCGACTCCATTTTTGAACTTGGCATACCAATCACGAGCGATACTTGTACTGTCCTTGTACTTGTACTGTCCCGAAGAAGAGGTTTTGGCCTCTGAAAGCTAATTTTAAAAACTGGATTAGCCCAATAAAATGGTATTTTCTTATTTTCCATTTTTGTTTTATTTCTGTTTGTTAATTTGTAAAGTGATTTATTTGTCAGTTTTTTTTCTAATTTACATCTACTATCTTCATATTTTGCACAGTATCTGACGTTTTCCTAATTTTTCTACCTATCTTGTACCCTCTTCTCAAAACTTTATTATGAAACCAGCCCCTTAATTGTATAATGTAACCAGCTCCTTAATTGTAATTTTTTTTTCCTGGAAACGTCCAGTTATCTTCTGATGTAATCCGCTTAGAACTGCAAGGTACAGGTGGAATAGAAGTCAGTAATGTAATGTAACCTGTGTTATTGTTTCTGTGGTGTTGCATTGTATGTAGAGTCTGGCTTCTTCACTGTATTAATCTGGCTTGTTTAATTTTACAATAAAAATCGATTCAACTTTAAACTTAAAAAGCTGTGTCATTGAAATTGAATTAAAAAAATCAATTCTATAGGCCATATTGAATCGGGCAGCTTTAGTCTTGATCGGTGGGTTAAACCCTCAGCCATGAGGGTTGTAGAGAGTCCACTGTTTTGGTTTTCATGCTCCACCTCCCATCACTCTGGGATGAGCTCCACCCCCTCAGTCTTACTCTCTACAAGCGAGGAGTAGGGTGTCTGTCTTGTCTGTACTGCTCGAGTTTAATCTTTATTATTTTGGGAATTTTTATTATCTAGTCAGAGGCTTTCAGTGCTGCAGAGGATCCTGGTTATCCCTAGGGCATCTCTGGCTGTAAAAGAAGCACAAGCCTTGCATGATTCCTATTGGATACATTTTTGTTCAGTCTTCAGAAAATGACATTTCTCAGTATTGGGGGGTTGCAGTTGTCTTTGTTCTTCACAATTCAATCTCCACAGTCAAACTAATTTAAGGGAGCTGTTTGTACACATAAAAGCAAAACATTTGAAATTAGAATTATCCAGTGTTCTGAAACAATCACTAAAGGATTTCATTTCCACATTGGTTTTCTCACTCATTATCAGCTATAGACTCTTACTGCTGTAAAGTTTTAATGTTCTATCTACCTAGACCTGTGTGCCAGATTAAGGGCTCCTTTTATCAAGCCGTGCTAGCAGGGTTAGCGCATCGGACATTTCATCACGCGCTAACCCCTGTGGCCGATTAAAAAACTAACGCCTGCTCAATGCAGGCGTTAGTGGCTAGCGCAGCAGGCGGTTTAACGCACAGTATTACGCCTGTTAAACCCCTACCGCAGCTTGATAAAAGGACCCCTAAGTGATATAGCAAATCGCCAATAAATATGAACATCACCTTTATCACCTCCCCCCCCCTCTCCTTTGCTGAGCTGTGATGGCATGTGTGGATATCCTAATGTGAGAGTAAATCAGTTATGACTTGCCTCCTACTGGTGTGTGTACCTTAGATGTGTAAAAAATGGCACCAAGTCTAGGGAAACAAATATGTCTAACTTATGACCCCAGAATTTTCTCATACTGATTAGCCACACACAGCAAATAGAAATGGTTTATTTACAAAGAAAATGCAAAACAAGTGTAAACAGAAGAAAAGTATAGGTTTAAAAGTCCCTGGTATAAATATGTAAGATGATAAATTGAACAGAAGTCAGTTGGAATAACACACACCCCCTACAAGCAAAAGACCACCTGAAAACTTGGCTCTTTGCAAAAATCTAATCACCTCCCATTCTCCAGTATTCTGTCCCTCTCTTTCCTCTTAGTCCCTCTCCTTTATCCTTCATTGTAGTTCCTTTCCTCTTAATTCTGTAAACCGTGCCGAGCTCTGCGCGTGCGGAGATGGCGCTGTATACAAACCTAAGGTTTAGTTTAGTTTAGTTTTTTAAGTTCCAATATTTTAATTTTATAATGTGAAAATTACAACCAATGCAAAAACAGTTAGGCAAAAGTATAGAACTGCACATGTCTATAAATATGTATGTTCAACATACAGGAAGTTAAAGAAATCTCGGTGAAACTGGAAGATGTACTAAGCCAATTTGACAAGTTAAGGAGTGATAAATCACCTGGACCAGATAGTATACTTCCCAGGGTACGGAAAGAACTCAAACATGTGCTTACACACACTGGTGAAGATTACATAACCTCCACCTGCACACCATCACTGAATCCCTTCTGTGTGCTCAAATCAATCAAGTGAGAAAAGTAATAAAGTGATAATAATAAATCACAATCTTTAGTGCTACAATAAAGACAGAGCAGAGTGCTCCAAAAGTCCCCCAGCCGACTCCTAGAACAAAATAGCAGACTTAGCTTGAAGGCATGGTCCAGAGAGTTGAAAACAATGGCGGGAGTAAAGAACCCACTGCCGAATCAGGTTTAAGTAGGGCAAACCTTCTTCAAAATGCTAAGTAACGATGTTCTAATCATGTGCACCTGATGTGATGCACCTGTGTGTGATTTGAGCCACATTAAGTGGGAGGATATGTGGGTGGGGGGTCCTAATTTATTCCTCAGTTAGAATACACATTTTTGTGGATATCTTTTGTTTCATGAGTAAATCAAGGAAAATTTTGTTGGTCACCTGCAATGACATCACTTTCTTTTCCAGAGATAAATTAAAAAAAAGATTGGACATCGATATGTGAACATTTCTTAAGAAAGAACTGAATATTTCATGGGGTGTCCTAATTTTTTCACATGATTATAAATGACATTTTAAAGACAATTATGTGACTATAGTTGTAGGTTAGACTTTTTGCTTTCAAATAAATATTGCCCCATTTCTACATATGCTTCTCCCTCCGTATTTGCGGTTTCAGCAATCGCGGTTTCAATTATTCGTGGTTTTTAGCTTGCTGGATCCTCCCTCCAAATTACATCAGCTTGCATAGAGAAATCGCGGATTCCAAGCGTTTACAGAGAAAATCGCTGATTCCCGGCACTTTCTTCACCGTGTTTTGCCTCTCCTTCAGGAACAGGCCAGGTCTCCCACCATGTTATTCGCGGTTTCACCATATTCTCGATGGTTTTTAATAGAAAACTGCGAATAACATATGAAAAAGTTGTTTGCGGTTTTTCTGTATTTGCGGTTCTGTTAATCCCCTATCACCGCGAATACGGAGGGAGAAGTGTATTTTAACTGATTTGATGCAGGTAAGACTCACCCTAAGCAGTTTCTAAAGACATTTAGATTCAGCATGCAAAACTGTATAGTTTGGAAAAATTAAAAATCTGTCCTTAAAATTGATATGCCCTAGTAGTTATTGGGGGAGAGCCCTCCAACAAAATGGTGGACGGGGGGTGCTCAAGTCCTGCCAGCCTAAGTTTCTCTACCAGAACCTAGTCTGAGCAGCATATTTTGTCAGGCCGTTCCAGCCTCTGACACCCAGTACTTCTATGCATGCTCAGTTCACATATTTGAACTGTGCATAAGCAGATGTGCTGGGTGTTAGAGCAGCCTGCCAACTTCTGTTGCTCAGGCTGTGTGAGCTGGGCTCCAGCAGGGAACTTTCAGCTGGTGGTAGAGGGCATCAATGACAATAGCAGCAGTGGAAGGAGAGTGCAACAACAGCAGAACAATTGAGAGGACATTCTTAGCTTTCCCAGTCCACCCTCGGGCCGCCCCCAAATCAATACCCCTGGCTCACATGGTAATTTTAAAAAATGGCTGTGGCTAATTGCAACATTAGCGCATAACCATTAATGCAAAAAATAGGAAATTAGCCATTTTTCAGCCACAGTAAAAATGGCTTTAGTGTGCAGGAAACAACCAAATAAGATCATGTTAAAAACCTTTTTCTTTTTATTGTAGCTTAGTAAAAGTACCCCTTAGATTGTAAATCTTCCAGAGACAGGGATCTATTTGAAAGTAACACCTTGACCCATTGAAAGGGTGTGAGTTAGAAGAAAGATTTTTTTGGGGGGGAGGGAAACTCCAGCTATTTCCTAATGTATCTAGAGCCACTCAAAATAGACACAGACAGCTTAAACCAGTGGTCTCAAACTCGCGGCCCGGGGGCCACATGCGGCTCGCCAGGTACTATTTTGCGGCCCGCAGTCTATGCTACTGTTGTCTGAACTAGTGCTGCCCACTCTTTGCAGCGTCCTCCGGCTTCCCCCTGGCCTCCTGCTCTTACCTTCAGCTAATTACCGCAGCCTGCAGAGGATCACCAGTGCTGTAGTGTTCCTTGCAGGCTGCCATCATCCTCAGCAGCACGTTCCCTCTGCCACGATCCTGCCCCTGACATCAAGAAGAGAGGCGGGATCGTGGCAGAGGGAACATGATGCAGAGGCCCATGGCAGCCTGCAAGGAACGCTACAGCACTGGCAATCCTCTCTGCAGGCTGTGATAATTAGTTGAAACTAAGATTGCAAAGAAGGGGGGAACATGCAGGCCTTCGGGGGGGAAAGATTTATAAACTATAAAGAGTTTTACCTCATGGAAATTTGTAATTTCTTTAATAAGATATTAACTATTTTTTCTGCAGCCCTCCAAGTACCTACAAATCCAAAATGTGGCCCTGCAAAGGGTTTGAGTTTGAGACCACTGACTTAAACCTAGAGCCCCATCTACAAAGCCGTGGTAGCGATGCTGCCATGATAAATGCACCAAAGCCAATTCAATTCTGTTGGGCTTCAGTGCATTTACCGCAACAGCACCGTTACTGTGGCTTTGTAAAAGTTGCCCCTATAATTTTGGCTTTGGGGGCTACTTGATTTTAATTTCCATTTTTTAAGTGTTTAAATTTTTATTGAGTATAAAACAGAGAAACAAAATAGAACACTGCGAACTATAAAACAGAGATAACAAATTGGGGTTCAACTCTATCCATACCCACAATCTTTACCATCAATAACAACAAGAACTCCCACTCCTCAATTAACTCTATTACTCTCTAATTTCCATTTTTGTTATTAGTTATATGTATTTAATGCTCTTTTCTTCTCTCAAGATGTGGATTGTTTGTTTCTTGAGTGCTTTTTTTTTGTTGTTAAATTATTATAAACTAGTCTTTAATTTAATTTAAATTTAATTTATTTATTCAATTTTCTATACTGTTCTCCCAGGGGAGCTCAGAACAGTTTACATGCATTTATTCAGGTACTCAAGCAGTTTTCCCTGTCTGTCCCAGCGGGCTCACAATCTAGCTAACATACCTGGGGCAATGGGGGGATTAAATGACTTGCCCAGCGTCACAAGGAGCAGCGTGGGTTTGAACCCACAACCTCAGGGTGCTGAGGCTGTAGCTTTAATCACTGCGCCACACTCTCCCCCATTACATTAACAGGTGCTAAAATAGATGTCTGTCTTTCTTTCTTTCTCTCCTTGGCCGCTGTCTGTCTTTCTCTCTCCTCGGCTGTCCACCACCACCCCTTGCCTGCTCCTCCTGTCCAGCAGTAACCCTCCCTTCCTTTTATCTCTCCCATGTCCAGCAGCACCCCTTCCCTGCTCCCTCTGTCCAGCAGCAGCCCTTCTACCTTACTTTTACCTCTCCACTGTCCAGCAGCACCCCTTCCTTGCTCCCCCTGTCCAGCAGCAGCCCTTCTACCTTCCTTTTACCTCTCCACTGTCCAGCAGCACCCCTTCCCTGCTCCCCCTGTTCAGCAGCAGCCCTTCTACCTTACTTTTACCTCTCCACTGTCCAGCAGCACCCCTTCCCTGCTCCCCCTGTCCAGCAGCAGCCCTTCTACCTTCCTTTTACCTCTCCACTGTCCAGCAGCACCCCTTCCCTGCTCCCCCTGTCCAGCAGCAGCCCTTCTCCCTTCCTTTTACCTCTCCACTGTCCAACAGCACTCCTTCTCTGCTCCTCCTGTCCAGCAGTAGCCCTTCTCCCTTCCTTTTACCTCTCCACTGTCCAGCAGTAGCCCTTCTGTGTGTGTGTCTTTCATTCCCACCTACCTGTCTTTCAGTGTGTGTGTGTGTCTGTTTATTGTGCCCCTTCTCCCACCTACCTTTTTTTATCATGGGCAACTGGCACACAGTAAACCGCCACCCGTGCACTCGTTGTAAACCACTGAACCGACTCTAACATTTCTCTGCCAGCCATGGAGCTACTGATCACGCAGGTAGGAGTGCGCTTAGGTTTTATTATTAGTGATTACTTTTTTTGTTGTTAAATTATTATAAATAAGATTTTAAGCTAAATCCCACTGCTGTTTCTTGTAATCTTGGGCAAGTCATTTAATTCTCCATTGCCTCGGGTGCAAAAATTAGATTGTGTGCCTTCCAGGTACAGGGAAGCAGCTTTTTCAACTACTACTGAAGAAAGTACAGTATATTCAGATTTGTGAGCTGGCTTGCAAGTTGTTCTTTAGTCCACTGAGTGGCAGCAGCGCGTATTGTAGGAAACTAAAAAGGATGCTCCGTTTCTGCATATCAGTTATAATGCACAGATATACTATTAGAGTTTGTATTTCTGTGTATTGCGGGCATTATTGAATTAGAATTAAGTAATATAATACTACCCGAGCCTAGAACAGTGTATGCAGCAGGTTCACTTTCTTGATGTTTGCCCCCATAAATTGGTTAATTTTATATAGCCCCACTATGCCTCTTTCTTTTTCTACCCCAGACTATCACAGCTACCCCCTGAAAGTTTTCATAAAAACATGGACATTACAAATTCTAGTAACATGTTTTCCTGTGAATTGCATGTGGTCTTCTATTGTTAACCTTGGGCAATCCTGGAATTCTAGTACAATAGACACATCATCTAGAACAGGTGGATAGTGACCATCTGATTGTGAGATCTGGTGTGGAGAGCCTTATTAGCATTTTTCTGCTCTGCCTCTCATCACTAGGTTGTCCTGTAAATCCTCAGTTTTACTCTCTACACCTGAGATGGTAAGAGCCTGTCTGTTCAGCTCGTCTTTATTTTTCTTTTAATTTTGGTTGGGTTTTTTTTTATCCAATCGGGAGGCATTTCAGTGCTGCAGAGGCTCCCACTTTTGGGGCATTGGCCACAGAACACACACTCTAAAGGCAAGTAGTCTATAGCCAAGAGGCAGCTTGCATTAACAGTGTGAGATCACAGGGACCATTCTCTTGGGAGCAAGGCTCACTACTGGTTTTGTATGGCTCCCAGTTTCAGCATGGCTGTGACAGCCTATGAGAGAAAGAGGGAGGGAGGGGGTCTTTAAAAGTGAATTTTAAAGGTTTCTAGAGATAGGATCCCTCACCGCTAAAATCTTATTCCCTTGATTTTTTTGACCCCTTATTTAGATCCCATGGGGCATTTTTGGTGCTAAAATTGCTGCCACGGTAGCCATCTTGGATTTCCCAGTTTTGTGAATAACATGAAGAAAGACCTAGCAAAGCTTGAAGAATGGTCTAAAATTTGGCAGCTAAAATTTAATGCTAAGAAATGCAAGGTCATGCATTTGGGCTGCAAAAACCCGAGGGAAAAGTATAGTTTAGAGGATGAAGAACTTATGTGCATGACAGAAGAGCGGGACTTGGTTATGATTGTATGTGATGATCTTAAGGTGGCAAAACAGGTTGAAAATTTGACAGTGAAAGCTAGAAGGATGCTAGGGTGCATAAAGAGAGGTATGGCTAGTAGGAAAAAGGAGGTATTGATGCCCCTGTATAAGACTGGTGAGACCTCATTTAGAATATTGTGTGCAATGCTGGAAACTGCACCTTCAAAAATAATTAAAAAGGATGGAATGTGTCCAAAGGAAGGCTACTAAAATGGTGCATTGTCTTCTTCATAAGACGTATGGGGACAGACTTAAAGAACTCAGTCTGTATACTTTGGAGGAAAGACGGGAGAGGAGAGATAAGATAGAGATATTTAAATACCTACGTAATGTAAATGCGTATGAGTCAACTCTCTTTCATTTGAAAGGAAGCTCTGAAATGAGAGGGCATAGGATGAAGTTAAGAGGTGATTAGACTCAGGAGTAATGTAAGGAAATACTTTTTTATAGAAAGGGTGGTAGATGCTTGGAACAGTCTCCCAGAAGAGGTGGTAGAGATAAAGACACTCTGAATTCAAGAGTGCACGGGATAGGCACGTGGGATCTCTTGGAGAAAGAGATCACTGTGGATGGGCTGACTGGATGGGCCATTTGGCTTTTATATGCTATCATGTTTCTACGAAATGAAAGCCTTACATGCCTCAAAACAGATCTAGATGGACTCCTCTGGCCAAAATACAAAAGATTCATGCCAGATTTACGATGAATGGCTAGTTGAGGATCGTATATGTTCCATCCTATTAGGGTGGCTAAGGCCATGACAAAACTTTACCCTGCGGCCACTGAGTTTCATCAGCTGTTTATTCTACCAAAGGTGGATTCGCTGGTGGTGCAGGTCACTAAGAATTCCTTCCTCCCCAGTGAAGGAGTAGTGATATATGGAAAGATGCACAGAACCATAGGCTGGATTTTGTCATTAAGAGATAGTTTGAGGCCACGGCATTGGGGTTGAAGGCAGCTGCAGCAGTGTTATATGTCATATGTGCTTGCCACTCTAGTTTACGTCAGGCTCTGGTTGCAGATGTCAACACTTCTCCCCAGTTTCTGATGTCAGGAGTGGATTATATGGCAGATACCCTTTATGATCTGTGTAGGGTCCTGAGCAAGATTTCTGCATATGCTATTTCTGCCCTTAGGATGCTTTGGATCAGACAATGGGCAGGAGATTCTTCCTTTAAAGAACACTGAGCAAGTTGCCTTTTAAGGGTCAATTGCTCTTTCATAAAGGGCTGATCTTATGGCCAGCGTGCAGGATCGTAAGCCCAAGTCTTTTCCAGAGAGCAGACCAAGGGTCCCTAGGGGATCAATTTGAGGAAATTTTTGTAGCTCTAGGCATTTTCACCTTCGGTCCAGAGATCATTTCAAGGCTCAAGACAGAGGCTCAAAATGTACAGTGCTGCATATGCCTTTCAGCGCTCTATAAGTGATAAGTAGCAGTAGTAGAGAGAAACTTAATTTCTCCTGCAGTAGTTAACAGTTACTGCGTTTTGGACAAGATTAAATGCATTTTCTGTGCCAGTGCTCTTTACTGAAGCCACCCCTGGCCCCATGTCTTACAATCAACAGTGCATGAAGTTTTCTGCCTCAATGCACTCTTCTCCCACGTTCTCTGGAAGCTTGACTTGGTGCTGCCTCCAGAACTAATGTTCTGTTTTCTTGTCTTTCACTGAGTTGGAGTATGTGATGCCTAAAAGTCCATAATCTCATGGGCAGGTGTTGGGGCACGATGTGGCTCAAACCTGCTGGAAGAAAACGGAGAAGCTGTGCCAGCATTAACTTTCCAGGAAGATTAGAGAGGAATTAAATGAGAGGTTGCTTGGAGGGGCTGGGATAGAGGCTAACTGATGGAAGAGGTAGGTGGGGGTTGAAACTAGCTGAGATGCTGTTAGGGTAGTGTGTACGTGTATTGGTGTAAATGTATTGTTCTGGCCCCCCCCCATTTGAAAATATTGGGAAGCACAAGTCTAACTGAGGACTGTCCCTTCATGGCCTTTTGGCTGAGAATAAGAAAACTAAATAATTTGAGGGATAACACCCTGCCAGCAAACCTCGCTGGGGTCTCAAAACGTTGACTATTGACCAACCCCTGGGAATTGGAGCTCCTTGGGCAAAGGTTAACGCTTTACGCCAGTGTACATCTTTTGAAATGAAGAGGCTTCTCATTGAGCTTTCCACCCTGAGAATAGTAGCATGCAAGATTTTTTTTTTTTTTATTTTGAGGCAATTTTAGAACTTCCTTCATAAAAGCGACGCCTTTTTTGGACACCAAAAACTGGTTAACACAGTGAAACCCACACAAAGATCTAGAAATATTTGTGGCTAATCTGTGAGTCCGAGTTAAATGAGCATCTGTTGACTAAGTATTAAAGAGCCAGTTGTGCAAAGCGTTTTTCTCACAGACCTAGAGTGTCAAAATAGCTTAGAACCCATGACGTTCAAAGTGCATTTGTTGGCCGGTGGCTATATATTTAACTTACCTAAGTGTGCATGTTCAGCGCTTAACTCTCTGAATGGCCAATTTTTATCTATATTAAGAAAGGGTCAATCTTAGGAAGGAGCGAAAGTAGAGACAGCATTTATGCCTTTAGTGGCAATATTCAAGTTTTACGTTTTATGAAGGTTTGTTGTACACGCAATGTCAAATACTTCAATGCTTACAACATTTTAAAAATAGGGGACAAAACAAAACAGTTTTATACAATTAAATACAAAGTATATACGTACAAATAAATAACTGGTACAGAAGGTGAGGGGGATGAACTACAATCTTTAAAGAAAGTGAAGAAACATTTAGGGAAAAGCACATCTGGTGGGTAACAAGAAAAGATATAAGAGCAAAGATAAGCATAGAAAAGAAGGAAGAAAAGTTTGCGACCTATGCGTAGGTCTAATAAAAATTTAAGTTTTAGATCATGAGATTTAATGATTGGTAAGTTATACTATCTATATCTCAAATGCATCCTTATACAAGAAACTTTTTAAAGAACTTTAACATTTTTCTAAAGAAGATTCATTGCGTAAGTAAATTGGTAAATTGTTCCAGAGCTGGGGTGCTATAACCAAGAAAATAGTACATCTCCTGGACCCTATTACTCTTAAGGAAGGGATAGTCAGTAAATGCTGTTCTGTTGATCTAAGTGCCCTGAATGGAGAATACGGTATCTAGAGATGATCCAAGAATACTGGAGCATTAGCTTGTTGAATTGTAAATGTTAACAATATAATTGTAAAAGTTATTCTATGTGTAATTGGTAACCAGTGTGCTGTTTGTAGAAGTGGTGTGACGTGGTCATTTTTTTTTTAATTAGTAATAATTTTTAATGCTGTATTTTGTATTATCAGTAATCTTCTTATTTCTTTTTGGGTTATACCATGATATAATGTGTTGCAATAGTCAAGTCTAGAATTAATTAATGAGTGAATGAGAATATTAAGAGCTGATTTTAGAACTTTTGATAAGGATCTAATGAGACGTAACTTATAAAAACAGTTTTTAACCACTGAACTAATCTGATCATGATAAGAAAGTTCCTGATTTAATATCACTCCCAGTATTTTTGTTCTTGTTACTATTTGGAGTGGGAAATTATCTAGGAGTATCTGCGATGAAAATTTAAGATCATTTTCCATGGAAAAAACATTACTGAAGATTTTGTTGCGTTCAGGGCCAACATATTATCCTTAAAACAAATCGATCAATGGATGGCCCAATTCAAACTGAAACTCAACTCAGAAAAAAACAAATTCTTCCTAGCTAGCCCGAATGACAAACTCAAAGGCTCTTCAATTTCCTTGAATGGACAAGTCTATCCTATTGTCCACTCCATAAAATTTCTGGGAGTTACCCTGGACCGTCACCTTACTCTTGAGGCGCACACTGAGCTATTGCTTAAAAAAGGCTTCTCGACTCTATGGAAACTAAGAACCATCAGAAAGTACTTCGATCCAACCTCATTCCGTCTATTGGTACAAGCTTCCATAAACTTACTCAACTACTGCAACATCATTTATCAGGGATCTTTCAAGAAAACTACTCAAAGACTCCGAATCATCCAAAACTCAGCCGTCGGACTGAATTTTGGCATAAAAAAATTGGACCACATAACCCCTTATTACCAAAAACTTCACTGGTTGCTCCTGGAGGCAAGAGTCTTGTTCAAATTTGCCTGTCTTTGTTTTAAATCTATACTTGGCTCGGCCCCCAAATACCTGGTTGCACATTTCAACTTGGACTGCCCCAGCAGATCTACACGCAGAGTCCACATGTTCACCCATCCATCAATAAAGGTCTGCCAATACAAAAGATACCTATCAGAACACTTGCTTTCCAAGCAGGCCAAATGAACAACTGGCTGAGCTCCTTTATAACGCACTCTTCCTCCTATCTAAGTTTTAGAAAACTAGTAAAAACAAACTTGTTCAACCAATTTGTATCCTAATTGCTCCCTTTGTCCTATCACTTTACTCACTCTGATTTTTACCACGATCTCTCATTCCTGCTCTTCTCTCGGCCTACTTGTATTGATGTCTGTCCAGTGCCCCTCTCTCGCTGATTGTTTGCAGCAGGTTCCTGCTCTCTTATTCCTGTATCCGCTTCATGTACTTTAAACCTTCTTTGTACCTTCTTCGCTGATTGTCCAGCTCTTCTTATTGTAAACCGCCTCGAACTACTATGGCTTTGGCAGTATATAAGAATAAAATTATTATTATTATTAAGCCATTGGCTTATTTGTTTTAACTTATTTATATTTGTTATCTCATTGGGGTCTGCTGTATTTAGAGGGTACAGGAGTTGGATATCATCTGCATATGCAAAAGAAGAAAATCCAATAGACTGAGGGTTAAGAGAGGTGATAAAAAGATGTTAAATAAAAGTGGGAACAGAATTGAGCCTTGAGGTATCCCATAAGAATTGGTGTAGTTATTCGATGATGAATTGTTAACATAGTAACATAGTAGATGACGGCAGATAAAGATCCGAATGGTCCATCCAGTCTGCCCAACCTGATTCAATTTAAATTTTTTTTTTTTCTTCTTAGCTATTTCTGGGCTAGAATCCAAAGCTTTACCCGGTACTATGCTTGTGTTCCAACTGCCGAAATCTCTGTTAAGACTTACTCCAGCCCATCTACACCCTCCCAGCCATTGAAGCCCTCCCCTGCCCATCCTCCACCAAACGGCCATACACAGACACAGACCGTACAAGTCTGCCCAGTAACTGGCCTAGTTCAATATTTAATATTGTTTTCTGATTCTAAATCTTCTGTGTTCATCCCACGCTTCTTTGAACTCAGTCACAGTTTTACTCTCCACCACCTCTCTCGGGAGCGCATTCCAGGCATCCACCACCCTCTCCGTAAAGTAGAATTTCCTAACATTGCCCCTGAATCTACCACCCCTCAACCTCAAATTATGTCCTCTGGTTTTACCATTTTTCTTTTTCTGGAAAAGATTTTGTTCTACATTAATACCCTTTAAGTATTTGAACGTCTGAATCATATCTCCCCTGTCTCTCCTTTCCTCTAGGGTATACATATTCAGGGCTTCCAGTCTCTCCTTTAGCTGACCGACCTTGAAAGTATGATTTAAACCAATTTAATACTTGGTCGGAAATGCCAACTGAAGACAGTCTTTTGATAAATAAATGATGCTCTATAGTGTCAAATGCAGCAGATAAGTCAAGTGAAACCGGAAGGACAGATTTATGGTGATCCAGGTGATATTGGATATTGGTTGTAAGTCCTATCATGGAAAGTTCGGTTGAATGGTTTGACCTAAAGCCTGTCTGATTGGGATGTAATATATGAGTTTTTTCTATAAAGTTGGTTACGTGATTAAAGACAACTTTTTCTATTAATTTAGCAAGAAAGGGAAGATTGGCTATGGGTCGGTAATTTGATTCAGTTGCAATTGATTCTTTTGTGTGTTTTATAATTGGACGAATGACTGCCTCTTTCCATTCTTTCGGTATAAATCCTGTTGTTAGACTAGTTTCTATCATTATCTGAATAAAAGGACCGGAAAAAGACAGGGTGAAAGAAAGAAAAAATTGGGGAAGGGAATGAGGTCTGGAGGAGAGGAAGCATACAGGAGGTTGAAAGAAGGGAAGAAATATTGGATGCACAGTCAGAAGAATAAATTGCAACCAGAAACTCATGAAATCGCCAGACAACAAAGGTAGGAAAAATGATTTTATTTTCAATTTAGTGATCAAAATGTGTCTGATTTGAGAATTTATATCTGCTGTCTATATTTTGCACTATGACCCTCTTTTACTAAACTGCAATAGCGGTTTTTAACGCAGGGAGCCTATGAGCATCGAGACCAGTATAGGGCACCTCGCAGCACCTGCATGACAAACTCCTGCCGTTGCTGAGACAAACCGTTGCTCAATCCACTCCATGCACCGCAAGCCGCCCCAAGCATGTGCACGTGCCGCAAACCACCCAAACCACGCCACAGGCTGCCCCAAGTGCTGCAAATGGAATGCGGCCACGGAAGCACACAACAATGTGGCAGGGATCATGGCATCCTAAGTGCGCATACGCGCTTAGGGTTTTATTATAGAGGATTGATCACTTCATAAATAAAATACTAAAACCCCAACACAGCCATATTTCACCCTCATAAGGGCTGCAGCAGGAGCATAAAAAAACAAAAAGTACAAGAACAAGAGGGCATTTGGAAAAGTTGAAAGGGGACAGATTCAAAACGAATGCTAGGAAGTTCTTCTTTACCCAACGTGTAGTGGACACCTGGAATGCGCTTCCAGAGGGCGTAATAGGACAGAGTACGGTACTGGAGTTCAAGAAAGATTGGACAATTTCCTGCTGGAAAAAGGGATAGAGGGGTATAGATAGAGGGCTACTGCACAGGTCCTGGACCTGTTGGGCCACCGCACGATGGACCTCGGGTCTGACCCAGCGGAGGCATTGCTTATGTTCTTATGTTTAAAATCATAACTAATAAAATAAATAAAACCATAAATAACTCAAACATAGATGTCTAAAAATCATAATGACTAAAACATCTGTTAAATCTTTGTTCAGTTTTCCGCAGTAAGCTATCTAGTGAACTGGCAAGACTCAAGGTGAACAAAGCCATGGGACCAGACAATTTGCACCCAAGAGTGCTCAGAGAATTGAGCGATGTCCTGGCGAAACCGTTGGCTGAGCTATTCAATCTCTCCCTAAGTAAGGGGAAAGTTCCCCTGGACTGGAAATTAGCTAATGTCGTTCCTCTGCATAAAAAGGGTTGCAGGGCAGAGGCTGCGAATTATAGACCGGTGAGTCTCACATCAATAGTGTGCAAACTCATGGAAACACTAATTAAAAGCAAATTGGACACGATCTTGAATGAAGGGAATCTTCGGGATCCCAGTCAGCATGGATTCACCAAGGGTAGGTCCTGCCAATCCAATCTCATCAGCTTCTTTGATTGGGTAAAGTTAGACTTGGGAGAGTCTTTGGACGTCGTGTACCTGGACTTCAGTAAAGCTTTTGACAGTGTCCCACACCGCAGGCTGCTAAGCAAGATGGAATCGATGGGGTTAGGAGAGACACTAACTGCATGGGTCAATGATGGCTGAGTGGTAGACTTCAGAGGGTGGTGGTTAATGGTACCCTCTCTAAAACATCGGAGGTGACCAGTGGAGTGCCGCAGGGCTCGGTCCTGGGTCCACTCCTTTTCAACATATTCATAGGGGATCTGACTCAAGGGCTTCAAGGTAAAATAACACTATTCGTCGATGACGCCAAACTATGTAATATAGTAAGTGAATGCAGTTTACAGAATTATATGGC
The DNA here is from genome assembly GCF_902459505.1 of Geotrypetes seraphini. Classification (NCBI taxonomy): domain Eukaryota; kingdom Metazoa; phylum Chordata; class Amphibia; order Gymnophiona; family Dermophiidae; genus Geotrypetes; species Geotrypetes seraphini. Next base: position 18,249,829 of record NC_047087.1, on the reverse strand, counting down.
GCAAGACCTGCTTACATTGGAAAGTTGGTCCTCAATCTGGCAGCTAGGCTTCAATGCTAAGAAATGTAAGGTCATGCACTTCGGAAGCGGAAATCCATGCAGGACGTACTTCTTGAACGGAGAAACTTTAACTAGGACTTCGGCAGAACGAGATTTAGGAGTAATCATCAGTGCAGACATGAAAACTGCCAATCAAGTGGAGAAGGCTTCATCTAAGGCAAGGCAGATAATGGGTTGTATCAATAGAAGTTTCGTCAGCCGAAAGCCTGAAGTCATAATGCCGTTGTACAGGGCCATGGTGAGACCTCATCTGGAGTACTGTGTGCAATTCTGGAGGCCACATTACAGTAAAGATGTGCGCAGAATTGAATCGGTTCAACGGACGGCCACCAGGATGATCTCGGGGCTCAAGGGTCTCTCGTACGAAGAGAGACTGAACAAATTGCAGCTCTACACTCTCGAGGAACATAGGGAGAGGGGAGACATGATCGAAACATTTAAGTACCTCACGGGACGTGTCGAAGTGGAAGATGATATTTTCTTTCTCAAGGGACCCTCAGCCACAAGAGGGCACCTGCTCAAACTCAGGGGCGGAAAATTTCATGGCGACACCAGAAAGTATTTCTTCACAGAGAGAGTGGTTGATCATTGGAACAAGCTTCCAGTGCAGGTGATCGAGGCAGACAGCGTGCCAGACTTTAAGAAGAAATGGGATACCCATGTGGGATCCCTACGAGGGTCAAGATAAGGAAATTGGGTCATTAGGGCATAGACAGGGGGTGGGTAAGCAGAGTGGGCAGACTTGATGGGCTGTAGCCCTTTTCTGCCGTCATCTTCTATGTTACATCACTGCATTTCCATGATGATCTTGGAATTGCAAGTTCACAGAACCTGTACTGAAAAGAATGTCCTTTTTTAAGTGGGGTCCACTGGTGGGGAGGTTTTAACTGTCTCTCGATGGCACTCTTATTCTTTCCATATTATGCCATAGATTGCATCCCCATTTTACAATTGGAGAAGCAAGGTCATATTTCACTCCAGTTTTGAAGGAATAGCAATCTTGATTTTCATGTTAACACCTGCAAATGGAACAACTACCACATTTAAAATGTCCTTTTGGCAAGTTCTTATCTTTAGCGTATAGTTGTGGAAGCGCTGAAGGTACTAGCATGTCCCCTAAATTCCGCTCTCTTATAAGCAAACAAATCCTTTGTAGAAAAGTGATCCAAACTTTTCACAACCTGCCAATGCTGCTTAAGTTTTTTTGACTATATGCTACTGCTACCTATCATTTCTATAGCACTGCATATTAAAACATTCAAGAGACAGTCCATGCTCAGTAGAGCTTACAATCTAATCATCTTTGGACATAGGTGTAAAGGGTATTTGTGCATATAATTTTGTTACTTTTAAAACCAGCTTTACGAATGTAGAGATGATGCGGTATACAAACCTAAGGTTTAGATTAGATTAGACATAAAGTTAACTTTTATTTATCATTGCTGCTCTCTGATAGCACCTAATTCATTTTTCAGGATAGCCCTTTCCCTAAATCTGTTCTTCACATTATTTGATTTCTTCCTGTATATCCTAGGGTCTGGGCATAATGTCTTCAGCCTCAAAAACTGGCTGTAGGGGAGGTTAGATTTTAAAGACCTACTGTGGACGTTCTGATAACAGCTTATTGATGTCAGTGGGTTTTCTATATATGTCACTTGAGAATTACCATCATGATAGTTTATCTGAATATCTAGGAATGGAACACTGTTATTGTAATACATCTGGAACTTCAGGTTATTATCTAATTGATTTAACCAAACATGACAGTCCTTAAGTTCTGCTACTGCGCCCTGCCAAATGATATTATCAATATATTTTCCAAGGACAGCAAAATATGTATTCTCACATCCCTTTCTGCCTCTCCTAGGAGTTGTATGGTCCCGCATGTTCATGCATGCACAGTGAGATGTTGCCAAAGGCTTCCTAAAGTTACAGAATGCTGGGTCACATCTGCACTAGGCTTCTCTGGACGACATCACCCATATGTGAGAATGCATGTCTTGCTATTCTCAGAGAACACCTGCTACAGGTGAGTAAATTTGCTTTACGCATTCAATTAGCTATTCTATAACTATGCACCTAATTACTCAAATGATGGCAGATAAAGACCCATACGGTCCATCCATTGTACTTAATAAAGTGGCCAGAGCCATGCCCTCCCCCACCTCCTTTATGCGGTTCCAGTTACCCATGCTTAAACACTGTTTGTCAAGTCTTCATCATGCGACCCATATAGGCAACCAAACATGATGGAATCTTAGTTATAACCACATATCACCTCCAAGTATTGCCGACAGTACAGTAGTCCCCCCATATCTATTGGTGATACATTCCAAGACCTACCGTGGATACCCAAAACCATAGATAGTGAATCGTGTCACTGCAATGATGTGGCAACAATTGAGAACAGCAAGAATGCTAAGAGGTCTCTTGAATGTTTGAATGTACAAGGGCATTTTCAGCTTGGGGAAAAGCCAGAAGTCACACGGAGCCATGTCGGGAGAGTAGAGAGCCTGAGGAATCACAGGTGTGTTGTGTTTGGCCAGGAAACTCCATATCAAATGTGAAGAATGGGCAGGTGCGTTATCGTGATGGAGCTGCCAATTGCCCACTGTCCACAGGTCTGGCCATTTGTGTGTCGCAGCATTACAAAGGCGACACAGAACCTCTTGGTAGTACCCCTTGATAATAGTTGTGCTGTGTGGTGCGTACTCGTGATGAACCATACCACTGGAGTCAAAGAATACGGTCAGCATGACTTTGAGGGCCTACCAGAATGTGCTTCACTCTCCACTGATGTGCGGCCATCTCTGAAGCGGTTGTACCACTCCTTTATCTGTGTGGTGCCCATTGCTTTGTCCCCGAAGATCTGTTGAATCTAGCGGATTGTTTCCACTTGGGAATCACCAAGCTTTACACAAAATTTAATGCAATAGCATTGTTCAACTTTTTCTGTCATTTTGTTAAACGAAAATCAGACGGCACTCACTTACACTTCCTCACTCATTGGTGGTCTGTAGGCGGGAAAAAATTCAAGCATGTGAATTAGGGTTGCCTACATACGTGCACCAAACCACGCCTCCCTAGCTTTATTTGTTTACACAAAAAAAATTAAGGTCTGATACTTTTTGAACAGCCCTCATATGTGACAGAAATCTGTTCTGATAATTTGAAAATAGATTCTCTGACTTCCAAAAAATTGGAACAGTTGTGGAGTACTTGTCATACCCATTCAAAGTAGATGTAGACTTTAAAGAAACTTCAGCTGCTATCAGTAAAAATTACTCATTGAACAAGCTAAACCATCTCTTGAAAACGAAATATTAACCTTTATAAATGACATTTTTCTCAAGAACTGTGCTGAGCAAGAATTGTTTTGGAATTTAGTGCCTAGGGACAAATTTCCAAACTTGAGAAGATGCAGCGAAGCTGTGTATTCCTGTTTCAGTTCAACTTATTTGTGTGAATCTGCGTTTTCCCATCTGAAAATGATAGAGTACACAACGTTCCAACATGACAGATGAACATCTCCAGGACGGGCCCTAACGCAATATTCACCCAACTTCAAAAAGCTGGTGGATGAAATGCAGGCTCAGACATCTCACTAATGAGCAAGAGTGAAATATTAAAGATTGTGCAAGATCAGCCTGGATCAATACTCGACCTAAATTACTCAATAAAAGTTAAAGAAAGTTATTAAGACAGTTAAAGAAAGTTATTACTCAATAAAACTGTAAGAAAAAATGTACTTTCCATTTCCCCTTGCAGTTCGTACTGGATCTTTGCGTCTCTGTTTTGTTTTTGCTTAATTTGCTTAACAGCTGATCACATCCAAGTAAATGGCAGAAGGGTCATTAAAAATGGGGGGAGAGGGGGGAGAGAATCCTCCAACTTTATTGGGTTAAAATTTAATTTGAAACTTAATTTTCATGGTGGTAGATCACTGGCACTTTTGGCCGGAAAAAGTAGATCACGACCTTTTCGAAGTTGGACATGCCTGAACTAGAGTACAAAATTGGTCAGCAAGATACCATTTAAACTGGAAAAAAAATAGGGTTCGGGCTAAGCAAGGTTCCTTTCATGCTGCAGTTCATTGTGGATCCAGAGGGCCCGAACAAAGTGATTGCAATCTCCTCCCACATTTGGATCCCAAAACATTCCAGAGTTGCCTACTTCAGTGCTGGACAACCTCCAAAGCTAGAGCTGGATTTTGACCTTCTTATCCATGTAAAAAGCAGAGATATACAGTAATACAAATGCTTAATAAGTGGACAGGAGCTTACTGTCACGCATCTTGCTCAGATGCCCTCTTGTTCCCTTTTGGTATCAAAAATACTTTGCACATAAGGTTTCTTCCCTAAGGAGGCAGAAATCTATGCTGAGCCTTCCAGTTTCTCTGTTATGTCCACAGATCAATAAACAGGCAGCACAAAGGCTGTGTGGTTGAGGAAAAAAGGGTAGTTTCAAGCAGGTAAATGCATTATGTTTTCTCAGTAGGTGTCCAAAGTGGAGCTATATGAAATCTTAAACATCAGCATCCACATTCCCTTCTCTAGTTATTCTTAGAAGAAAAAGAAGACATAGTTCAACACAAAACTTGTAACAAGATTTATGAGCCACCCAAAGCATTCCCCTTTCTTAGGGGAGATTCAGCAGATTTGCCATTAGAAACCTCTGAAAGCAGGCTGGATTTTCTTGGTCTCCCCACCGCTTCCAAATTACATACTCTTTGATTTCTTAGTCATTTCAAAGAAAAAATATTTTGTAAATAGGAGATATCCACACCACGTCCAGATGTGAAACTTCAGTTGTCACAGTTTATTCTCTGATCGCTGTTATTTCCCCTTCTGTTCTCTAGGAGAGAAGGAAGAAGAAGCCCCTTGCTTACTACATCACATTCCATTTAATGTCCTGTAGTATTTGCCATATACTGACATTGCAAAATTGTTACATCTCCCATATGCTATTTCCTTTTCTGTTATTACAAAGGATTGTGACTTCAAGAGGTGGCAGCTGGCAAGACTGTAGTAGAGGAAGTTTCAAGTTTTATTAAAATTTAGATGTATCGCAATATCATTAATTCAAAGCAATTTACAATTAAAATAGAGTCTTAATTATTAACTAAAAACAACACACACGGACATGACATACCAATACATAAGGAAAGTAGGGAGAACTACAATAAGTATAGTAAAGGATACATAAAAGGAAAATACAAACGGAGGGTAAGAAATTTTAAAAGTATTGATAAAAATGAAATAGAAAATTAAGAACTCTTTTTAAAAAAAATTTTAATTCAATTTCTCAGAGCCTATGACAGAGGACTTGTGAGTTTAAGCAACGAATGAGATCAAAAGAGACTCCGATGATTAGGTCTCAAAAGCAGCCAGAGTCACAGAACCCAAGTAAGGTAATCTTAACAAAAGAGAGAATATAAGGAAACTGGAATAAATTCTATGACCTATCAGTGAATCTGAACTCAACATTCAAGGATGAAGGCACAGAGACCAAAGTTCTGGCAACCTGTATGACATTTAATAATAGATCTCATTATTATTGTAAACTGCCTTGAATGCTTATTCTTCATAAGGGTTGTTACAAGATTTTATAAAACCATTTTATAAATTGAAATGTGTAAGTATTATTTTTAAGATTTTATATGGTATTTTTGCTCCTTTTGTTCCTCTATCATGGAACGTTTACAGATTTTCCTATGCGAGAGATATTCAACAATTTAAGCTTTCCCTCCCTTCTAGGAAAGGAATCAAGAATTTTCGTCTTTCTTTGGTTTTTAAATTTTCTCAACTATGGAATGAACTTCCTTTAACCTTGAGGAGTGTGTGGCGCAGTGGTTGGATCTACAGCCTCAGCACCCTGGGGTTGTGGGTTCAAACCCCGCGCTGCTCCTTGTGACCCTGGGCAAGTCACTTAATCCTCCATATCCCCAGGTATGTTAGATAGATTGTGAGCCCACCAGGACAGAGAGGGAAAAATGCTTGATTACCTGATTGTAAAAACCGCTTAGATAACCTTGATAGGCGGTATATAAAATCCTAATAAGCTTGATAAAATCCTAATAAGCAATGTCCTAGTCCTTTCCAAGTCTTCTGCAAATCTCTAAAAACTTTCCTATTTGCAAAATATTTTAAAAATTAATTCCCTTTGCAACTTTTGATATAGTTTTATTAATTATTGTTAACCGTGTTGAGCTTCCTTTGGTTGATGACCCGGTAAATAAAGCTAAGTTTTAGTTTAGTTTAAATTAAATTAATATAATTAATCATAGACAGAAGCATGGCTACAGTGCTAGAGCGAACAGCGAAAAGAGGCACTGGAGATGTCAAATCCAACTGGTGGTCACAATGTCTTTTATTCATGGTTAACAGCATGAAACAATGATGAAATCCTAAAAATGCTTTGTTTGTTTTAGCATTTTTAGAATTTCATCATTGTTTCATTGTGTTAACCATTAATAAAAGACATTGTGACCACTAGTTGGATTTGACATCTCCAGTGCCTCTTTTCGGTGTTTGCTCTATTGTAGTTCAAGAGGTTTAGTACCTTCTTTCTTTTTCCCTCAATACAGTGCTAGTCAGGAAATGGGGGGAGGGTTATAAAGCTGAGGACTAACACACCCACAAGCCTGCACCAACCCCTGCTGGCAGGAGGTAGGAACTGCCGAGCAGGATCTTAATTATGCAGTCACTAAAAAATGGGAGAGGGGACTCCTTTTATTAGGAGAACCCAGTGGAAGAGGGTGCTGGCCTGGGCCAAAATATTTGAGCCCAAAAAATGGATATTTTATGCAGATTAATGAATCAAGCTGTCTAACTTAGCATCATAGTAGAGTGCCTTAGGTCGGTGGTCCTCAACCCTGTCCTGGAGGACCACCAGGCCAATTGGGTTTTTAGGCTAGCTCTAATGAATATACATGAGAGAGATTTGCATATAATGGAAGTGACAGGCATGCAAATCTGCTCCATGCATATTCATTAGGGTGATCCTGAAAACCCGATTGGCCTGGTGGTTCTCCAGGACAGGGTTGGGGACCACTGCCTTAGGTGACTTGTTTTACAGATGGTGACTAGCCTGAACTCACAGCAAATGGCAAACCTTTGGAGGCAGGGGATATTAGTCAGTGAGGGCAGAACATGCCTAACCTTGATTCACCACAGTGTCTTCATGGGCATTGATTGTTTACAAAGAATGTGCCAACCCAGCTTAGTCTCATCTTGCCCATATAGCATTGTTTGTAAATCAGGTTTTGCAGTGTGCAATCCAATTTCAATGCGATGAGAACCATTTTTTACCATAAAAGGCAAAAAGAGCTTCTGTTCAGTCACATGGTTGCTGGTGACATCACAGGCATGCTCACTCAGGTCTCTGAGGTAACCGGGGTTCTCGTGTACAGTTAGAGATCACCCCATTTACTGTACATAGAAGGGATTGCCATAGATGGTAATGTGGGACTGTAGTTTAGTGAATCTGAAACTCACTTGCCTGTAACTAGGGATGCAACAGGACTCGGTAAAAGTGTTTTGCCTGCTTTGCACTTCTGCACTGATGAGCAATTGCAAGAACTTCTCGAAGCTAGTTTATACAAATAAATAAATAACTAAATTTAAAAAAAGCATTTGACAGAGGGAGAGGGTGAAAAAGTCAGACTAGCAGACGTTGACCAAGTTCAAGCAAGAAAGGTGGTGTAAGGCCAATTTCCTCAGCTGCAAACGAGGAAGTGCGAGAGCGTTACAAAAGCAGCCTGTATTTGCTGAAAATCTGCAACTCATGTTTGAGTGTGTGTAGCATTTAAATAGACTATAACACACAGCAGAATACAATTAACTTGGGTGTGAAAAAACCTCCAGAAGCCTGAAAAATGTGGGCTGAAAGTTAGAGCATGTTTTATTTGCATGTTAGCTTTTCTTTTAGAATTCTAATACAGGAAGCGAACAGTATGCAGTACAAAAAAACAGTCTAAGACAAAATGTCCAGTAAAACTAGAGTAAAAAGAAACACTAAACTTAGCACAGCGTCTTACATCAGCCAGGTGTGCTAAAAATAGATGTAAAGTTTTTAAAAGAACACTTTTTACCATCATTGAGACCCCCTGGGACGGAGGCCCCTATAGACTTACCTGAATTTGGATTTCTCTTATGCATTTCTCAGTAATAGCTCCAGGCGAGTTATATTCAGGTACAGTAGGTATTTTCCAGTCCCCAGAGAGTTTACAGTCTAACGCTGGGTTTTACTAAGCTGTGATAGATAGCCCGGAATGCTAGCTGCTCGTAGACTTCCTCTGAGCATCGGAACAATGTCAGAGCATTTAGCGCACGGGTGTCCAACCGTTTGGCTTCCCTGGGCCGTATTGGCTGAAAAAATGTTTCTGGGGCTGCACAAATGCGCAAATGCTGCAGCAAGATAGAGGAGGGAGATGGAAAGATGGTAAACACCCAGGGGCAGCAGAGGAAAACACTGCATCGCCCTCGACTGGGGCCACACAAAATCCTTCACGGGGCCGCAGGTTGGACACCCCTGATTTAGCGCTTTGGACCATAGTAGAAGCCTCTATCGCTTAGTAAAAGGACGCCTAAGTTTGTACCTGAGGCAAGGGGGGGGGGGGTTAAGTAACTTGCCCAAAGTAATAAGGAGCATCACTGGGGTTTGAATCCTGGCTTCCCTCGTTCTCAGCCCACTGATCTATTAGGTTGCTCTTCAACTTTTCAATAGAAGCTCCTCTGATCTTCCCTGCTGGCCATTTTGAAAAGAGTTGCCCTCGCATGTCCCCTTTTTAGCCCCTCCAGCCCCCTTATCCCATCTTTTCCCTTTCAGCCCCAGCCCCCTTTTCTCACATGTCCCTTTTGCAGCCTCTTCACACATATCCCCTTTTCTGCCCCAGCCCCCTTCTCTTACACATCCCCATTGTCAGCTCCCAGCTCCTTTCTCTAACATGTTCCCTTTTTACAATACCGACCCCAGCTCCAGCCCCCTTCTTCCACCTACCCTTTTTTTCAGCCCCTACTTCCCTTCTCCTATTTTCTCCTTTTGCCTCTGAAGTGTGGCTTGGACCCATTTGCTCTGGAATACCGAAAGCATATCGTGTGCTGAGATGCTTCCCTGCTCGGCAGTTCTATTGTACTGCGCATGCGTTTTAATGTGGCAAGGAGGCACGGAGTTTCAATCATAGTGCGCATGCGCTAACATAAGAACATAAGACGTTGCCTCTGCTGGGTCAGACCAGAGGTCCATCTCGCCCAGCAGTCCGCTCCCGCGGTGGCCCATCAGGTCGATGACCTGTAAGGTGATTCTTGTCTAAAACCCTTTAATCCCCTATATTCTTCTAACTATACCCTTTCATAATCCTATCCCTACCTCTATCTATATCCCTCAATCCCTGTGTCCTTCAGGAATTTATCCAATCCTTCTTTGAAACCCCGTAGTGTACTCTGTCCTATCACAACCTCCGGAAGCGCATTCCAGGTGCCCACCCCCCTCTGAGTGAAAAAGAATTTCCTAGCATTGGTTCTAAACCTGTGCCCTTTCAACTTCTCTGAGTGCCCCCTTGTTCTTGTGGTTCCCAATAGGCTGAAGAATCTGTCCCTATCTACCTTCTCTATGCCTTTCAAGATCTTGAAAGTCTCTATCATGTCTCCCCTGAGTCTCCGCTTCTCCAGGGAGAAGAGCCCCAGCCTTTGCAACCTGTCTGCGTCTGAAAGGCTTTCCATAGCTTTTATCATTTTTGTCGCCCTTTTCTGAACCCTCTCAAGGTATTATTATTATTATAGATTCTCTATTAATTGTAGTTTTATGAAAGATTAAATACATATAAACTATTTTCTATCCCATGTTTTTCTTGTTAACACTGATGTCCTCCAAAAACAAATTTTAAAAACCTAGTAAGTGAATGGACGTGCAAGCGGTAGAAGATGACTTTCATAACGTACAGCACTAACGTATGTAACGTCACATAAGTACCACTGCATTTCAGAAATGTTATAAGTCAGCGCAATCCGCCCTCGAGCTGCACAGGAAACTGGAATCTGACCCCCAAATCTCTCTCACACTGACCCTAAGCCATCACCTTATATGCTATCAGTTGAAAACTTAAAGAGGTCACTGGGTGGAGGGGAAGGAAGGAGAAGGGACAGAGATGTGCAAATATGCTTGGAAAAGCATCAGATGAGGAAACTCTGAGAAGGGGAGAAGCGGGAAAATAATTTTTAGTGAAGGAAAGTATAATTAGCAAAAGAATCAAAACCCGAACCAGGAAAGAGCTGCAAAGCTATGTTATCTTACAGATCATTATCCTACAGCATACTACGGAGAGATTTTTTTCTGGCTTGAACCTGACCTGTGTCCCAAATACATTTTCCCAGAAGAGCTCAGAATGGGTTACAAGTTTACATACATAACAAAGCATGGTAAAAACATAACATGACAAACATGGTAAGGGGTGACCTGCAGGCAACATTTTCCAGCAGGGTCTGAGTTGTTGTAGCCTTAATTTCAGGTCAGTGTCTGAGCGCTGATTGGCTCAGGCACTGACAGGAAAGTAAGGCTTGACAGCTCAGACCCCCCCTTGATTCCTCCCTCCCACCATAAATGTATTATCATTTTTTCTTGCAGAGTTTTTGCTTCTGGGTTTGTAACTGTTCACCATGAGTTCCTGATTAAGTAATGAAATGTTCCTAGCTCTTCAGCACAAAGCAAAAAAAAGAAAAAAAAGGCCCTTGAATGTTTCTCCTGTAACTAGGGTTGGCAACCGGGCTGGCTCTAGGCCAACCACAATCTTGCACAAAACCTGAAATTAACACCCCTCCTTTCGGAGGTGTCGGCTGCAGCGACACTGCTCCTTCTGTTGCTAATGGAGGGACTAGCACAGCACCCCCCACCCACCCAGCTTCTCCTCCTCTGTCCCTACACACCATTATCCCTTTTCAACTCTTCTCTCCACCTCCCTGCATAGTATTGAAGGACATCTGGGGGAAGTGGATGAGTGGATTAGTAGATCAGGTGCCTCAGCACCCTGAGGAAGGGTTACCATATTTGTGAAGGGAAAAAAAAAAAGAGGACACATGGCCCCGCCCCCAGCCGCATCTCCTCTCTTCCCCCCCCCCCCCATTCATCCAGCATCTCTTCCCCTCTTCCATTCAGGGTCCCCTTTTTCTCTCCCATTCTGTAATCAGTCAAAAAAATACATTTTAAACCCACCTGTGGTCCGGCTATGGGGGCTGGAAACTTTCCCACGGTCCTAGCATGACCCATGGGTGGGTGTGGCATTGCTGCTCCGGCCTGGTGGGACCATAATAGCAGGAGGCAAGCAGATCAGCTGATTTTAGCTGATCTCCCAGCGGCCACAGCATTTGTTGATGCTGCATGCCAGCCGTCAGGGAAAGGGAGGAGAGGTTCGCTCATTCTGGTGCATAAGCAGCAATGAGGGTCGGGGATGGAGAGGAGGCCTAGAACACACGGGGGGGGGGGAGGGGGGCATACCAAAGATTAGGAAGGGGCCATGAAGAGCAGAGAGGGCTCTCTGAGCACTGCTGATAGCAGTGGAAAGGTGAATGGAGGTCCAGAAAACTGTTGGGCTGTGGCTGGGGTCCCGATGGGTGCGCTAAAACAGGTGGGGGTTCCAATTGCCGCCAGAGGTGGTGGAGATCCTGCGGGACCTGGCGAGGGGCAGGCCAGCATCCAAGAGTGGAATTACCAGATGTCCGGGTTTCCCTGGACAAAAGTAGTAAAATAAAAAAGCTGCCCAGCTACCCAACAAAGCCCTCAAAAAGAGGACATATCATCTGGTAACCCTGAGATTGTGAGTTCAATTCCCACTGAACCTCTTTGTGACTCTGTGCAATTCACAACCCTTCTTTGCCTCATTTAAACCACTTTGATTGTGTAAACCACACAGAAAAAGTGGTATAACTTTTCGAAAAGAAATCAAAACCCTAATTTTCAAAAAATTTATCCAGATATCTTAACCCAGGGGTGCCCAACGCGTCGATCACGATCGACCAGTAGCTCAGGAAGGCAACTCGAGTCGATCGCACTCGTGTTGCCGTCCTGATCTACGGGCCGATCAGCCTTCCTCTCCAGTGTTCTCCCTAGGGCCTTTTAGCTGGGCGATCCGCCCAGCTGTCATCTGCCGCTGCTGAACATTAAAAAATCCCAAAAAAACCGGCTTGGAGATTTCAGCCCCTAGCGAACTTATGCTCCGGGCTCTAACGTGTGCGTGCAGGCTTCTCTTCTCTTCCCTCCGAAACCGGAAGTTATGTCCGGGGAGGGGGAGGGGGGGAGATGGGAAGCCTGCATGCACATGTTGAGAGCCCTGAAGCAAGCGTTCGCTACGGGCTAATGCGGGAGACAGGTTAGTGAAGCATTTGTTCTTGTTCCTGCCGGGTCCTGCCTACTTTCTGTTTCCGCGAAGGCAGGACCCGGCAGCATTTCCCCCAATAGGTTGATCACGATCTTGGGCTGATCAGCCTTCCTCTTCCCGACGGCAGAATTGACGTCGGGGAGAGGAATGCTGGTTGGCCGAAGCAGGGAGAGCTTGGGGCCTGTTATTGGTGGCGTTTGGGTCCTGGTCCCCGATGGTAATGGCAGTGGCAGTGGCTTGGGGGAGGGCAGGGAGAAAGAAGGAAAGAAGAGAAACAGAAAAAAAAGAAAGGGAGGCAGAGAGAAAGAAAGGGCAGGGAAGAGGAAGGAAAAGTTGGTGGGAAGGAATAAGGTCTGGAGGAGAAGAAGCATACAGGCTAAAAGAAGGGAAGAAAGATTGTATGCACAGTCAGAAGAAGAAAGTGCAACCAGAGACTCATGAAATCACCAGACAAGGTAGGGAAAATGATTTTATTTTAAATTTAGTGATCAAAATGTGTCTGAATTTATATCTGCTGTCTATATTTTACACTAAGGTCCCCTTTTACTAAACCGCAATAGAAGTTTTTAGCACAGGGAGCCTATGAGTGTTGAGAGCAGCGCTGGGCATTCAGCGCAGCTCCCTGCACTAAAAACTGCTATCGTGGTTTAGTAAAAAGGGAGGGGGTATATTTGTCTATTTTTGTATGGTTGTTACTGAGGTGATAGTGCTTAGAGTCATCTGCTTTGACCTCTTTGAAAAACCCTGGAATAGGAATGATGATTAACATTTTCTATGCATACACTGTGCTTTGTGGGTTTTTTTTATTTTATTGTTGGTAGATCATTTTGACTTGGTCATTTAAAAAGTAGCTCGCAAGCCCAAAAAGTGTGGGCACCCCTTTCTTAACCCAACCTTTCCCCTCCTCCTAGATAAATTCTCCCCCAAAACCTCCACTTAAATAATCTCTTCCTCTCCAAAACACCAACCAAGTATTCAGATCCCTGAAATGTAACGTAATCTTATTTGTACTCTAACTGTAATCTATTTGTTATATCACACAGTAACCTACAGTCAATTTAATATCCAATTTGCAAGTTCTTCCGGAATTAATCCAGCTACCTCTCCTCCCTTGTAACCAAAAAAAAACAAAACAAAACCCAAAACTGTTGTAACTTTACTGGAAATGTCCAGTTAGCTCTTTTGTAATCTGCCTTAAACTGCAAGGTATAGGCGGAATAGAAGTCCCTAATTTAATGTAATGTAATGTAAGGTATATCAAGTTCCATTCCTCTTCTGAATGATGTCTGGGTGCCTGCATAGGCCTCGTACCCCCAGAAACCAGACTGACTGAAGTACAAAAAAGTGTCCCCAGTCTTGTAAACTCAGTATTATGACAGACAAAAAGATCTTCTTGTCCTGCAGAATAGTTTCTGCTGTGGTTATTTCTGAAAGGGCTGCTGCCAACCCTGAACCTGGCTTATCACAAGGTTCTTCCAGTTCTGTGACACCAGGAAACAGATCTTTGCTGAATCAGGCCCTTCCCTGTCCTGGATGTTGTCATGGATACACTGATTATGGGAAAAGGGACTGTTCTTTAACTACTTCATAAACCCACTGTAGCAGTGTCTCTGTTTTTGGAAGGGCTTGAAGGTTACTCAGAAAAAGGAAATGTTCTTGGTACGGTGAGTAATAGTCTGTGTGGCCTGCAAGACCTGAGTTCAAAGAGCATGACGATAAAAGGGAACCATACACCCACTTCATTTTATAACAATCATCTTGCAACATTGCACTTTTTAGCGTTACAAAAAATAGCCACACTGGTGGGTATGAATTTGCAAGAAATGTGGTGTTTATTTTGCTACAGAGAACAAAACCAAAGCAGAGATGATCAAATCTTCAAGCCTGCATTAGGAGTTCAATATGACTCTCACCCAATTCCACTGATAAATGATTCAAAGGGAGTGTATCAAAAGACCTGTTTAGATACCGCTTTCCAAACAAACCAGAAAAGCTGTATCCACCGCTCAACAACGTATGATGAGACTTGTGATAATCTAAAATGTTGTTTACAGATTTACCATGATACTTGAATCATGCCTATGGGAAATTAACTAATTCTCTATCTAACAGAAGGGGATTTCAAATCATGACCTAAAGGAAAGGAGATACGATAGAGACATTTAAATACTTCTGTCGTGTAAATGCATATGAGTCAAGTCTCTTTCGATTGAAAGGAAGCTCTGGAATGAGAGGACGTGGGATGAAGTTAAGAGGTGATGGGCTCCGGAGTAATCTAAGGAAATACTTTTTTACAGAAAGAGTGGTAGATGCGTGGAACAGTCTCCAGGTAGAGATGGTGGAGACAGAGACTGTACCTGAATTCAAGAGGGATCTCTTAGAGAGAGGAAGAGATAATAGTTACTGCAGAAGGGCAGACTGGATGGGCCATTTGGCCTTTATTTGCCATCATGTTTCTATAATCATAAAGTGCTATATGTCATCACAATGCAAGTGTAAAGAGCCTTAGGCAATAGGGAGAGGAGATTCAGAGGAGCGTCCCAGCTGTGACTCCCAGATATATATCAAACGCAGGTCTCGCAGCAGAAAAGACACAAAAACTTTGATGGTTTTTAGTTTTGGTTCTGTGGGATGCCCCCCCAAATCATCTGATCTAGTTTAAATGGGCACCTAATGATTCAGTATCTCTAGCTACTGCTCTGACGAAACCTTCAATTGTACTGTAGTTTCTCTTGTTCCTCACCTAAATAGGATTACACTTCCCCCTCCGTATTCGCGATGTTTAGGGGCAGAGCCAGCCCGAGAATATTAAAAAACCGCAAATAATATTCGGGCCGGTTCTGCCCCCAACCCCCGCTTCCCCTGGCTATTTTAAGCCCTGAAAGTTCCCCCTTAAGCCTTACCTGGTGGTCTAGCGGACTTTCAGGCAGGAGCAATCTTCCCACACTCCTGCCCCGTGCAGATTGCTCACAGGAAATGGCTGCCTTGAGCTCCTGTAGCCTCTCGAGCCATTTTCTGTGAGCGATTTGCACGGGGCAGGAGCGTGGGAAGATTGCTCCTGCCTCGAAAACCCACTAGACCACCAGGTAAGGCTTAAGGGGGGGCTTACAGAGCTTAAAATAGCCTGAAAAATGAAAATAAATTTTTTAATTTAAAACCGTGAATAAGTGATTCCATAGATACGGAATTTGCGAATATGGAGGGGGGAAGTGTATTGTTAAATACAATTCAAGCTTCTCAGTTTCAATCCTTTAGGACAGGTTTGTTCAACTTATGGCCTGTGGGCTAGTCCCTGATCTGCCAAGTGCCTTTTCATGGCCTGCAAAGTCTCAGTAATTTTGGGGAGGGGGAAACACAGATTCTTCCCGTGGAATCCCTTCTTCCCCACTGCAACTCGTCCATCCGCAAGCTTGAGCTGCATAGCACTGGAAGTTGATCTCATGTGGCTGAAGAAGCAGGGATACCATGGCAAGAATTTGCAGCTGTAGACAGGGGAGGGAAAAGAGATTGGGTGAAGGCGGAGGGGGATACATGAGAGAGAGATAGGGTGAATGCTGGGGGAGAAGTACATGAGAGAGAGTGTGTGGATGTACACGCATGTCTTTTTTTTTTTTTTTTTTCCAATTCTTTATTCATTTTTTCATCTAACAACAAGTGTACAATATTACATCAATTGAATCATACACATCACTTGAAAATGTTTCTATTATCAACTTAAATACATAAATTAACCCCCTCCCCCACCCTCCCTTTCCACAAATATTGTAATCAAAAATATCATACATGTGTTATCATAAATATTGATTAAATCTATAATATAACTATATATCACCCCCTACTCATTATTATAAATATATTTTCAGTGTAAAAAAAAGTCTAATCATTACAATATGTTATCAATGGCCCCCCAATCTTTTTAAAATTATTATAACTCCCTTTTTGTATGGCAATTGTTCTTTCCATTTTGTATATATAGAAACATAGAAACATAGAAAGATGACGGCAGAAAAGGGCTATAGCCCATCAAGTCTGCCCACTCTACTGTCCCACCCCATTAAGTCAGAGTGCTGCTCGACCCACGTAGAGATCCCACGTGGATGTCCCATTTATTCTTAAAGTCGAGCACAACGAATTCCACCAGAAGGTGTAATTAAGTCTGGTGTAATTTTTCCAATTTCTGGTGATATGTTGAATGGCGACTCCCGTCATTATTAATAAAAGTTTATTGTTACTTGATGAAATTTGACTTTTTATTCTCATAGACGTCCCAAATAGAATTGTATCATATGATAGAGCTACATGGTTTTCTAATAAACAATTAATTTGAGACCAAATTGATTTCCAAAAGGCCATGATACAGGGACAAAAGTATATTAAATGATCTAAAGTTCCTGCTTCCAGATTACAATGCCAACATCTATTAGACTTAGAGCTATCCAACTTCTGTAATCTAACTGGGGTCCAAAATGCTCTATGTAACAAAAAGAACCGTTTGTCTCATAGATGCAGACACTGTACATCTCATTCTCCAAGACCAAATTCGTGGCCATTGAGATGCAGAAATCTGATGCTTAATCTCAATGCTCCAAATGTCTCTAAGACCAGTCTTTGGTTTTTTTATTCATAAATCCAGATATCAATTTATACCACGGTGCGGCCTGGTGTCCCAAGAAATCCGCCTGAAAGCATAAGAATTCCAGACTATACTGATTGCTAAGATTTTTCCATTCAGGGAACCCCTCCTGAATAGCCTGCTTCAGCTGAAACCATTTAAAGCTTTGTGATTTGTTTAGACCATATTTATGTTGCAACTGGGAAAAATCAAGCAGTTTACCATTTAAAATAACATCTCCTAAAGTCTGTATACCTGCAATAATCCAATGTTTCCATACGATTTTAAAACCGCCAACTTGAATCTTGGAGTTTAGCCATAAAGATTGATTTGTTGATTTGTGTACTGGATTTGGAGTTAAATTGCTGACATAACGCAATGTTTTCCATGTGTCCATCAATATTTTGTTCTCTTTATGTTTCCTAGGCATCTTAACACTGAGAACATGAGATAGATTTATAGGAAACATGAGTCGCCATTCCAAATACAACCAATCTGGGCTATTTTCCATGAACTCTGGGAGGACCCAATACATACCCTGGCGTAAAATATAGGCTTGATGATACCTATAAAAGTTTGGAAAATTTACCCCACCTTCTGCAATTGGTTTTTGTAAAGATGCTAAGGCAATTCTAGGCATTTTACCCAGCCAAACAAATTTTGTAAGAATAACATTTAATTTTTTATAAAAGGACCCCTAAAAAAACTGGTATCATACTCATTTGATAACAAACCACAGGCAATATCATCATTTTAATAGTTTGAACTCTCCCCCACCAAGAAAGATGTAAAAGATTCCATTGCTCACACATTTCTGTTCCTTTTTTTTAATAAAAATTTTTCATTCTCTTTCATTGTGTCTTCTAGTGTGTTTTTTATTCTAATACCTAAATATTTTAATCCATCTTCTTTCCATACAAATGAGAATGAATCAAATAAGCCCTTAGTACAATACACATTAAGTGGAAGAATTTCTGACTTGCTCCAATTTATCTTATATCCTGAAAATTTTCCAAATTTCTCTATCAACTCAAGCAAGCATGGAATGGTAGTTTCTGGATTCCTCAAATAAAGCAGAATATCATCTGGATAAGCAGAGATTTTATATTCCCAATCTGTACAAAGAATATCTTGTATCCCCTTTGCTTGTTGAATGGCTAATAACAAGGGTTCTAAAACAATATCAAAAAGCAAAGGAGATAAGGGACAACCTTGTCTAACTCCCCTCTGCAAATTAAAACGCTCTGATAAATTATTATTAATGTATAATCTTGCATCAGGGGAGCTATATAACATCTGAATCATTTGTATAAATCCTGAACCTATACCAAACCAATCTAATGCCTGATACATGAAAGTCCATTCAACTCGATGAAAGGCTTTCTTCGCATCCAAAGAGACAGAGAAAGCCGGATCATTCATGGATTTTGTTAAGTTTAACATATGAAAAGCCAATCTAGTATTGTTAGAAGAATGTCTCTTAGCAACAAATCCTGTTTGGTGCATATCAACAGTAAAAGGGAGAGCCTTAGCCAATCGTAAAGCCAATATCTTAGCTAAAAGTTTTCCATCAACATTGATTAGCGAGATAGGCCTATAGTTTGAAACCAAAGTGGGATCTTTGTTTGGCTTTGGCAAAACAATTGTTAATGATTCTGCCATAGTACCTGTAATACAACCTTTATTCAGTTGAAACTGATATAAATTTAATAAATAAGGTAATAGGGTACTTTGAAATGATTTATAAAACTCTACTGTGAAACCATCACCACCTGGAGCGGATCCAACTCTAAGAGACTTCAATGCTGTTTCTAATTCTTTTAGTGATATAGGCTCCTCTAAACTTCTTTTTATATGTTCAGGAACCTTCGGTCCAAAAATTAAATTCAAAAATTCTAAACCATCTTTTTCCCTATCTCCATAAGGCTCAGAAGAATATAGGTCTTTATAAAAATTTAGAAATTGTCTTAAAATATTTTCAATTTTAGTATGGGTCTCTCCATTTTCATCCTTTATTGCAATAATTTTTGTTCTTCTTTTCTTTGCTTTAAGATAATTTGCCAATAATCTTCCAGCCTTATTTGAGTTTCCATAATATTGAGTTTGTTGGGAAAACAAATCTTTCCTTACGAATTTAGAAGATATATCATTATATTTGCCTTTTGCTTTTAATAAAGCCTGTAGGGTATTTTGCTCCCATTTATCAACTAATTTATTTTCCAAATGCGGTATATAAACTTAAGGTTTAGATTAGATTAGATTAGATTTAATTTCTTTTTCCAAATTATAAAATTGTTTTTTAAGTTGTTTTCTAATATATGCCGCATATGAAATAATATTATTACCTCTCATGGTAGCCTTAAATGCATCCCATAACGTTTCTATGTTAATATCTTCTGAAGTATTAAGTTTAAAAAATTCAATCATTTTTAGTTTAAATTCTTCAAGGAAATTTGAATCCGCAATCAAAGTATTATCAAATCTCCAAACAGACTTACAATAATCTTGCTCATCAGACTGTAACTCAATCCATACACCACCATGATCAGATAAAATGATAGGATCTATGGTGGCTTTTGTCACTCGCTGAACTATTTGA
Source organism: Geotrypetes seraphini (assembly GCF_902459505.1). Classification (NCBI taxonomy): domain Eukaryota; kingdom Metazoa; phylum Chordata; class Amphibia; order Gymnophiona; family Dermophiidae; genus Geotrypetes; species Geotrypetes seraphini. The sequence goes on along the minus strand of NC_047087.1, from coordinate 18,230,188 downwards.
TTTGAGACAAAAATATAATCTATTCTTGAAAAAGAATTATGGACCTGTGAACAAAAGGAAAATTCCCGATCATTAAAATGAAGTATACGCCATATATCTATTAAATTACAAGATTGTGCCAAATTATCTAACCCTAGTGACTTCATAATTTTACTTGTTTTTTTATCCATTAATGGATCCATTACAGCATTGAAATCTCCAGCCACTATTAAATTAGAAGTAGCCAGTGGGAGTAGTAATTGTTGTAGATTCTTAAAAAATTCCATTTGATTCATATTTGGGGCATACACATTGAACAATTCTAGGGTAGTATTTCCCATGCTCATTTTTACATGTACCCACCTACCCAACAGATCCGAATCAATCATCTGAAAATTATCTGTACATTTTTTATTTATTAATATGGCAACCCCAGCTTTCTTGCCAACTGCAGGGGCAAAAAAATTTTGACAAACCCTTCCAGTTTTCTTGATTCTATCATTGATAGGTCTCCTGAATAAAATACAAATCAGCGTTTTGCTTTTTTAGGAAAGCTAACATTTTCTTCCTTTTTATTTGATGGTTGAGGCCATTGACATTCAATGAAAATATCTTAATCTCCATCTATTTCCAAATGTATACTCCAACAATGGTATTTAAATTTACTAAATTTGATATGATTAGACACCATTAAACAGATAATAACCAATCCAAAGTTAAATTGATCTTCATCAATCCCATCATTCCCTATCCTCCCACCCTTGATTTTGAAAAAACCCCGCTCCCTCCCCCGCCCCCCCCACATAAATTGATTGCCTTGGAACACACATAGGATTAGTAATCACAATACCCCCAGGCAACATTCTATCACATCTTTCCTCTTACAATCTTTAAAAATAATAGATTTATTCATTAATGCATTATGAATCATGTAATCTCACAATAGTACCCCCTGAAATAATGTAGTCCTAATTAATTATAATAAAGAAGTTCTTCACAAAACCCATTTTAAAATTTTCTAATTAAACCAGGTTTTTCAAATCATATATTATCATTACCATAAATATTTTACTATCTTTTGCAAAAAAAAAAGGATATATATATGATCCTTGTTATCAAGACAACAATCACAATCAACCCTTAAACTTTCATCAAACTATTTCATGTTTTAGATGCTTATCAACTTAACGTTGACATTAAAAAAAAATTAGTTTACCAGTTAGAAAAATCCTATTCAGTATAACTCAAGTCAGAATTGATAAAACCTTTGAATTCAAAGATAAGAACCATCTTTCCTCTTAAACAATTCATAATCTCAAAATATAGCATATGAACTTTTTATTTTTATTTTTTTATTTCTTTTCCCCTTTCTTTTTTCCCTTTCCTTACTTCTCTTTTTAATTCCTATAATATCCTATAAGTGAAAATTTAGTTAATCATCTCTATAGAACATCTTCATATAACAGAATTAAACTTCTATTAAATAATTCATATTTTCTAGTTTTCATGTATATCCTTTTAAGTTTTATCATGACCATCCTAAAATGGAGAAATATTGACTCCTTTTTCCATTTTACTATTCCACTGACTTTTCAAAACACACTAGTCCATCTTTTTCATTTAATAATATATTCATAAAACAACAAATATTGTTCAATTAAAATTATTGATTTCAATTTCATCATATTGATTCATCCTTTGCTTTTATCATTAAGCATGTCTAATGCAATTAAAATAAACTATTCTAAATAAAGTTAATATATCAGAACATGAATATCTTTTCATTATGAAGCAAACTAGAGATACTGCTAAATAGGTCTCACTCTTTATTTTTCCCTTTTTTTTCTTTTTTCTCTTCCCCTTTTTTTTCTTCCTTTCTTTTTCTCTCTTTTCCCCTTTCTTTCTTCTCTTCTTTTCCTCTCATCCTTAGATTGTTAAATATGACAAAATTAATCCATTCTCTTTTTCTGTTTAATTATAGATGTTAATCTTTTCTTTCTTCAAAGTTCCTCTTCTTCTTTAAGTTAATTGGTCCAAAATCCTCAAAAATATTGTAAAGTCTAGGTATTTAACTTAAAACCATTTAAATAGACATTGGCTCAGAATTTGTCAAGAAATCTTTTAACTTTTCCGGATCTTCAAAATATAAGGACTTGTTTCCACTTGTCACCCTCATTTTTGCAGGATAATACAAGCCATATGTGAGTCCCTTTTCTTTCATTTGAGGTCTTAACTGGAGAAATTGTTTTCGTATGGTCGCAGTGTTTTTTGCGAAATCCGGCAAGAACAGCAACTTTGATCCTTTATAATTTAAGTTTCTGTCAGCTTTAGCCAAATTTAAAATCTCCAAGGCCTGCTAGAATCGTAAGAGCTTGAAGATTAAAGGCCTTGGCTTCACTTGGTTAGCTGACCGTTTAGATGGAATCCTGTATGCTCGTTTATTTCCAGGGGATGTTTTAAATTTAACTGCAGTAACTTTGGTAAAAGGTTTTCCAAAAATTTAATAGGATTTCCCCCTTCTAAATTTTCAGCTAGACCAATTATTTTTATATTCTTCCTCCTTCCTCGGTTCTCATAATCTTCAAGTTGTTTTTTCAATTCTTTAATATCTCGACTGTCAGTTTTACATTGAATCGCGTTAATTTCCAACTGCTCCATTTTGTTTTCTAATACCAACATTCTTTAATTGGCAACCTCCATCTGCCTGTTCATATTCAAGACTTTTACCTTTACCTCAGCAATACCGTTTGCGTCATCTTGAAGCATTTGCTTAATGCTCCGAAATTCTGCCATTATTTCACTTCTGTCTAGCACGTCAACAGCTTCAGCAGGGAGAGGTACTTTTGACGGCGTAACCTGATCATATTTAACACGCTTTGCCAACCCTCCTGCCGTGAAAGCAGTATCCAATTTCGCTTGCCACGTAGTCGCCATATTTAGCAACGTTTTCTAAACCTTTTGGTGAAGAAAAAGCCGCGACGTGCTTTTCAAAATTATCTGCGTGCTGCCTGGGATTGAGGAGCGCCGCGATCACACCACCATCTTGTACGCTGCCAAGCCACACCCCCTACACGCATGCCTTATGAAATATTAAATATGGTCCCTGATAAAATCCCTTTGGATTGCGAGGGATGCAGAGGGTTTAAAAAAAATCTTTTATCTCTTAGGGTGGCTTTCTGGAGAGTGAGTGGGGGAGGGAAGGAGGTCTGGGGGGCACTAAGATGGTTATACTCTGTTGTTTTCTGCGTTTCATGTTCTATTGTTGGCTATTCTTCATGCTTCAAGTTTCAAGTTTCAAGTTTTATTTCACATTTGATGAATCGCCTATTTCGGAATTCTAGGCGATGTACATAATAATATAATATAGAGACTTAAACCTAATTACAATAAAATCAATTAAGACTCACATGAAAGATAGGGTAGGAGGGTAAAGTTACAATGGGGTAGAAGAAAAAAACAAAAAACCAGGAAAGAACGAAAGGTAGGGTAAAATTTTCAAAGTTTTTCTTGCGTAAAAAATGATTAAAGGCGTCCTTTAGTTAAATTATAAATCAAAGGCGTCCTTAAATAAATAAGATTTTAAAAGCTTTTTAAATGTTAGGATATCACTTTCAATTCTGATGTAATGGGGAAGGGAGTTCCACCATTGTGGCCCTGCAACAGTAAACATCTCAGCTCTTCTTGTTCCGATGACTTTTAATGATGGCACAGTTAATAAATTTTGATTAGATGAGCGCAAAGATCTTTGGGGTTTGTATGGGATAAGTGATTTTAAAATAAATTGTGGTTCGCTGAATGTGAGGGACTTAAAAATTAGGAACATCAGCTTGTAGAGGATCCTATGGTTAACTGGTAACCAATGCGCGTCAATTAATAATGGGGAGACGTGATCGAATTTTTTTGCATTGTAGATTAACTTTATGGCCGTGTTCTGAATGATTTGCAGTCTTCTTTTTTCTTTTTGGCTGATATTTAGAAAAAGGGCGTTACAGTAGTCGATTTTAGTTATGATGAATGAATGGATTAAAATCTTTAAAGATGAAGGATAGAGAAATTTGGAGATTGATCTTATCTGTCGAAGTTTGTAGAAACAATGTTTAACAATGGAAGAGATGTGTTCATGATAGGATAAGTTATTATCGAAAAGCACTCCAAGAATTTTAACTGTAGGTTCCGTGCTGATAGGTATATTATTAATAAGAAAAGGTTTTATGAGTGAAATATCTTTTTCCCATTTAAATAGAATGGATTTTGTTTTGTTAATATTCAGAGCTAGTTTGTTTGAGTTCAACCAGTTATGCATTAATTCTAATTTTTGATTAATAGAGAAGATGTCAGTGTCGCTTTCGGGATCTACAGGGTGAATCAATTGGATATCATCCGCGTATGAAAAAGGGATGAAACCTGTTGCCTGACAAATTTCTAGGAGTGGTGATAAAAAAATGTTAAATAGCAGGGGAGACAGAATGGATCCTTGAGGGATTCCAAAAGTTGAGGTAAAAATAGAAGATTCTTCATTGTTAAATCTAACGGATGAAGTTCGGTTGTTGAAATAGGATTTGAACCAATTTAAGACATTCCCGGTTATTCCTTTTTCTTCAAGTCGATGTAGAAGTAGTTCGTGGTCAATTGTATCAAAGGCGGCCGAAATATCTAAGGAGAATAAGACGACAGATCTGTGGTGGTCTAAATAGTATTGAATATTGGATGTTAAACCTATCAGGGAGTATTCTGTGTTATGAAACTTTCTAAATCCGGTTTGATGTGGATGTAACGCGTTTGTTTTTTCAAAAAAATCCGAAAGCTGGTTGAATACTAGTTTTTCTGTAATTTTGGCAAGAAATGGTATGTTAGATATCGGACGGTAGTTAGATAACTCATTGATACTGATTTTGTAATTTTTAACAATAGGAGTAATAGATGTATACTTCCATTGAGATGGGACTGTAGATGTAATTAAACTGTTTTGGATGATTGATAGTATAAAAGGACCGAAATGTGAGTAGAATTTTTTCCAAAAAAATGGTGGAATTAATTCTAATCGAGAACTTTTTAGATTCATTTGAGGAAACAGAGATTCAATCTCTTGTAATACTGGAATTTTAAAGTTTGAACATTTTGCTGTTGGAATGTGGTTTGGTTGATCAGAATTAATGATGTTTGTGGGTGTGTTTTGAATGAATGCATTGCGTATATTGTTTATCTTGTTAGTGAAAGCGTTGGCTAATTCTTGGGCTTTTAGAGAAGATTTGTGCAAAGAAGTTTTTATTTTATTTGTGGGGTCCATAGATTTTAAAATATTGTAAAGTATGGAAGAATTTTTTGCTTTTTCTATTTTTTTAGAGAAATAAGATTTTTTTGTTAAATTAATTTTGGTTTTATATATGGAAACAGTTTCCCTATATTTTTGTAGGTTATCGAGAGTTTTGTTGGATCGCCATTTTCTTTCGAGTGAACGTAGTTGTTGTTTAATCAATTGTAATTCATTATTATACCAAGGGTTAATGAACTTGCGAATAGAAATGGTTTTTGTAGTTAATGGGGCTATTATGTCTAGAAGAGAGGTCAATGATGTGTTCCAAGCTGATACTTGATTTGATATTGAATCAGAGTAGGAGGTTAGGATGTTTGGATCAAGAAAAGAGGTTAAATCTTTGTCCTCCAGGTTATTAAATTCTCTGTAAGTAATTGTTTTGGTGTTGAGTGGTAAATGTATTTGCATGTTTTTTGATAGATTTAAGTTGAAGGTTATAAAGTAATGATCAGACCAAGGTATAGGAGAAATCAACAGTTCAGTAAGGTTAGGTATTTGTGTACTTGGTATAAAGACCATGTCTAAAGTATGATTGGCTGTGTGTGTAGGTGCTTCTTTCATTGCAGACTGATAACCTTTGGGGATGGTGGGGGAGACACAGGGGTTATATAAAATTGGATGACGTGCTGTCTTATTTTATTTTATTGTTATTGATATTGAGAAAGACATGGGGGAAGCCACTGCTTGCCCTGGATCGGTAGCATGGAATATTGTTATTCCTTGAGTTTTGGCCAGGTACTAGGGACCTGGATTGGCCACCATGAGGATGGGCTACTGGGCTAGATGGACCATTTATCTGACCCAGTAATGCTATTCTTATGTTCTTATGAGAGGACAATTAAGCCATTGTGACATCACTGATGAGGTTGACTTTGAGGCACTGTGGAATGAGGCATTATGACCAGGGCCGGATTTAGATGAAAAGAGGCACTTATGAGGCCCTTTCACCTCCCATTTTTAAGTTTGTAAATTACACGAGAGATAATAAAATACATCATCCCCCCTTCCACTGAAACCCCCCCCCGATGCCATCCTGCCAGCCTGCCTTACATTGAACCCCCCCACCCCCCTCTGATGCCAGCCTCCCTGCCTCCCATCCCCCTTCCACTGAAACCCCCCCCCCCCCGATTCCAGTCTGGGCCGCCCTGTCCTGACGGATCCACGTTTTGCCTCTCTCCCCGCGGGGCTGGGCTTTGCCCAGCTGTTTCTGGACTGACGTCTTTCCCTCCCCGATCCTCCTCCCAGGGTGAGAAAAAGAAAGGGAGTAGCCGAGTCGGCGCCCCGTTGCGGCCAGAGCCAGTTCCGATCCTGAAGCGGAACCGAGGTAACCGGGGAGCGGCTAAAACCTGAACCGGAGGCAGGATCGGACCGGGGACCGGCGCACGCCCCACCCGGGGCTGGGACCGAATCCCCTCCGGAGCCGGGAAAGGGGTGGGGGGGGGAGAGGAGCAGCGGGATCCGATCCGGAGCTGGAGCACGTGTGCAATTCGGATTCCCCACCCCCGGCTGAATTTTGATGAGTCACTGGCGCAGGCGCCATGAGGAGTGACACAGAAGCACACCTCACGCCACCAGGACTCACGATATTTCAACAGCGCATGCGCGCTCTAGGATTTTATTATTTATGATATAATCATGAAAATATAAAATAAAGCATGTAATATACATTTTTAAATATGCAAATTAAAACATATGTTAAGAACTTACTTAGAATTCCGCGAAATGAAGATATTGTCACAAAAAAATTTTTCAATAGTCTATAAACACTTCACTAAAGTATTGAACCTACTGAACTCAAAAGGTGAGACTCAAATGATCGTGTACGCAATCCTAAAATAAGAATCTTTTCTAATAACATTAACACGTGTTTCATATTATCGAAGTAACACGAATATAACCGAACGTCGGGATATCAAAAGGTCAGTTCATTTGTCTGTTCCAATCTACACCAATCTGCACTTTATTTATGCAAGAACAAACCAGAGCTTAGTAGCATAAGGCACGTCAATATTTACCATAGCAATCAGTGAACGTATGAACTATACTTTGGTGCAATCTAGTATATACAAACGAACAGACCCAATGAGCCGAACGCGTTGATCTTAACCAATACATTTTTATGTTTGTTTATTAATCATATGCGTAGAATTTCTCCTTATTTTCGGTTCAGTGTTTTAGTGTTCACTATTTTTAGAATAGTGTAATTTTAATTTTGCTAACAATTTGAATGTAGGCCCCTCTTGATCTTGAGGCCCTAGGCTGAAGCCTAGTTAGCCTATAGGAAAATCCGGCCCTGATTATGACATCACAATCTCAGCTCTGGAATGTTGCTCTCATTAGGGTTCTGCAATCTTGTTGTTCTTTGAGATGCTGGAATGTTGCTACTCTTTGGGTTTTGGCCAGGTACTAGTGACCTGGATTGGCCACCGTGAGAACGGTCTACTGGGCTTGATGGACCATTGGTCTGACCCAGTAAGGCTATTCCTATGTTCTTAAGAAGTCAGGCGATGAATAACAAGACTGCAGAGACGACATACATAGCGCAGGATCTTTAAGTGAAGTAAATGCAATGTGATGCTCCCAATGTTGGTTCTCAAATGTGAAGATGCAGGACCCGACACGGTCCGTCTTTCAGAGAAACACTCTTTTCTTCAGGGCTCCGGAATGGATAAAACCTCACAGGTGGAGAACCATGGGCATCAAAAACAGGGTACGACAAATCAAGAGCAACAAGTGCCGTGAAATTCTATCCTACTACTACGTGGTGTCAAACTGGTAGCAAGGAGGGAGGAGTTTCTCCGAAACAGGGGCCGTGTCGGTTCCTGCATCTTCACACTTGAGAACCAACATCGGGATCATCACATTGCATGTACTTCAGTTAAAGATCCTGCGCTTTGTACGCCGTCTCTGCAGTCTTTCCTTTTGCTTGTCAGTCTAGTTGTCCAGATCACATCCAAACACCTGATCTTTGCCCTCTTTTTTTTTCATAGTAACATAGTAGATGACGGCAGATAATCCCGAATGGTCCATCCAGTCTGCCCAACCTGATTCAATTAAAATTTTTTTTTTTTTCTTCTTAGCTATTTCTGGGCAAGAATCCAAAGCTTTACCTGGTACTGTGCTTGGGTTCCAACTGCTGAAATCTCTGTTAAGACTTACTCCAGCCCATCTACACCCTCCCAGCCATTGAAGCCCTCCCCTGCCCATCCTCAACCAAACGGCCATACACAGACACAGACCGTGCAAGTCTGCCCAGTAATGGCCTTAGTTCAATATTTAATATTATTTTCTGATTCTAAATCTTCTGTGTTCATCCCACGCTTCTTTGAACTCCGTCACCGTTTTCCTCTCCACCACCTCTCTCGGGAGCGCATTCCAGGCATCCACCACCCTCTCCGTAAAGTAGAATTTCCTAACATTGCCTTTGAATCTACCACCCCTTAACCTCAAATTATGTCCTCTGGTTTTACCATTTTCCTTTCTCTGGAAAAGATTTTGTTCTACGTTAATACCCTTCAAGTATTTGAACGTCTGAATCATATCTCCCCTGTCTCTCCTTTCCTCTGGGATATACATATTCAGGGCTTCCAGTCTCTCCTCATACGTCTTCTGGCGCAAGCCTCCTATCATTTTCGTCGCCCTCCTCTGGACCGCCTCATGTCTTCTTACGTCTTTCGCCAGATACGGTCTCCAAAACTGAACACAATACTCCAAGTGGGGCCTCACCAATGACCTGTACAGGGGCGTCAACACCTTCTTCCTTCTACTGACTACGCCTCTCTTTATATAGCCCAGCATCCTTCTGGCAGCAGCCACTGCCACTATATTCCGCAGTAGAATAGAGACCAGAGAATATTGTGATGGGAATATAAAAAAAAAAACCTCGGGATCCAAAGCTAGTGACAAGAGTTGGGTTGATGCCACTATTCTCCACTAAATAGATGATTTATTGGAGGTAATTGGTGCAGCTCACGGCCCAGCGAGCGAAATGCAAATGGTGACCTTTCCTGTTTGGCAGCTTCCGACTTCAGTAGTGTTTTATTGGAGTCATTCTGGACAAGAGGAATGACAAACAGCCATTTGGCACTAAGAACTGAGGACTAATAAAAATGTAGCTACATTCCCAACACTAAATAGTGTAAAAATTACTCCTAGTAGAAATGGGCAACATACTGACATTTTTATTTCCTTCTTGTGCCACATTAAACTGCAAACAATGTATTGATTAGATATTTATTTCATTTCCCAGTGCATGCTTCACTTGGTAGGGATTCAGTGTGCCGACGAAATGTTAAACACCAAAAGCCAGCAATGAGTCGGACTGCAACATCTTCCTAAAATGATGCTAGATCATTTTAAGTGTACAAATTGCCTTTTCGTTATCTTTTAAACGCTATGGGGTAAATTCTCGAAAGGCACCACAATGATATGCGCTGAGTGAATTTGGCGCGTGTCTGCACTGCAAGTCTTTATATAACCCCCTAACTTTAGATGTGAACACTTGGGGTGCCCAAGAAATCGGCACTGACCAGAATGGCGCTTAGCGGGATTCGATTCAAAGCGCTTACATCAAATAACGTAACACTCCATTTCTGTACTGTAACCACCTCCCAATTCTATGCTGTTAACCTAAAGAAAACTTGCGTTCACAGAGAATTACAAAGCAGCAACGGAAATATACATTACATCCTATGCTACTGGGGCCAAGCTAGCAAGGTAGGAGGGTGTTTCCAGCAAAAGCGCAAACCAGCAGAGGCAACTTCAAGAGATACAGAGACCTCGACTACAGAGTAGAGTGAAGCAAATGCATTGTTCTTACTCCTGGGATATTAATTTATTTATTTAGATTTCTATCCCGTTATCCCGGGAGCTCAGAACGGGTTACAATTGACATTCACAGTAAAGTTACAGGACAAAAAAATTACAGGCATTCAAAGAAGAGTCAGGTGAGAAGGTGTAGAGCAGGGGTGTCAAAGTCCCTCCTCGAGGGCCGCAATCCAGTCGAGTTTTCAGGATTTCCCCAATGAATATGCATGAGATCTATTTGCATGCACTGCTTTCAATGCATATTCATTGGGGAAATCCTGAAAACCCGATTGGATTCCGGCCCTTGAGGACCGGAGTTGCCCATGTCGGCATTAGAGGAAGGGGAGCTAGGAGGAGGTAGTCCATTAGCACTGTTCAATTGAATGTTACTGGGAGAGAGATCCCTTACAGGTTGCGTGGGATCTCATAGATCAAGTCATAGATGGGCTCCAGCTCTTTGGGTGGTGTCCCAATCATCAGAATTCCAGGGCACGGGCAGTATGCCAAATCAGAGTACCCATTTCACAATGAAGAGCCCTGTGCCTGGTCAGACATTTTCCCCACATGGATAATAGAAGGCATAATCCTTCACCCAATGGCCATGGGACAGCAGAGTAAGGATTGGGGGGGGGGGGTGCAGGATACCCTTTTTGTGCTACCCCTTAAAATTAGTAAGGATATCTATTTCTCACATGGAAGAGCTGGCAGATATCCCCAAGATTAATGCCACAACGTGACACTAGGCTTTCAGGCCTGAGAATCAGGACATGTTCCACCAGCACTGGATCACCGCACGGCTGTAGTTAGAGCCTAAAGGGCAAGTGTTCAAAATGGAGAAATTCTGGCACAAGCAAGTGGGACCCAGGAAGAGGGCTGAAGACTTGCTGGACCAGGACCAATTCAGCTCAACATGGATGGCACCCCAGAGGTGTGCAGGTGTGAGCTGCGGGATGGATGAGATGTGAGAGGGTCAGCAACACATGATGCTGGATTACATACTCTTACTATTATTGATTTATTCAATTTTTCTATACTGTTCTCCCAGGGGAGCTCAGAATGGTTTACATGAGTTTATTCAGGTACTCAAGCATTTTTTTCCTGTATGTCCTGGTGGGCTCACAATCTATCTTATGTACCTGGGGCAATGGAGGAATTAAGTGATTTGCCCAGGATCACAAGTCATAGTGTGGGTTTGAACCCTCAACCTCAGGGTGCTAAGGCTGTAGCTTTAACCACTGTGCCACACACTTATTTCTATAGTGCTACTAGGTATCTGCAGAGCTGTATACATTATGGCCCTGATTCTACATAGTGCGTCCCGATTTTAGGCAGCTGTAGGCGTCCTACAGCTGTCTAATCAGCCAATCGGGATGCACGTTTTTTTAAAAAAATGCTCCCCCGGCAGGCTTTCTATATTGAAGGCGAGGCCCGCAAGACACCTAAGCTCGCCTAAGGGCCTTAGGCGAACCTAGGCGGCCCTATGCGTCTCCCTAGTAGAGGAAGAGACGCTTGCAATGTAGGCCAATGCAGCCCAGGGAAGCCAATAGGTTGAACACCCCTGCTTTAAATCATAAGTAGCAACATTCTAGAGCTCAGATTGTGATGTCATTCTCTAATTAGAACGTTCTCTATTGTTCATGCACTGAGTCAGTCGGTGCATTTGCTGGCTGGCTCTGACACTAACTTATGGTTGCAGGGCTTCTTTAATTCTAAGCCAAATGATGTTGATTAACTGCTGTAAATAAATCAGCCTTCTGAGAACTTCCAGCCGTCAGTGCACAGAAAACATGCCAGCACCTGCTTGGCTTCTTCTTGCAAGGTTCAAGTGTCAAAACTGCAGCTTGTGCCAAATCTTTGCTTCTCATTTGCTTGTAAGTGGGATGTAATTTCAATGTTCAGCCTTTTTTGCACTCTGAAAGTAAATCCTTAATGCCATAACAAGACGGCAGTGAGCGCTCAGATACCAAATAAGAACCAGCATATATGTAAACATAGAAAAATGGTAAATCATAAGAACATAAGCATCGCCTCTGCCGAGTCAGACCATAGGTTCATCGTGCTCAGCAGTCCACATTCGCGGCGGCCCCCCAGGTCCATGACCTGTAGTGTTCTTTCACTTAAGACATTTTATCCTTTATAGTACCCCTCTAGCTATACCCCTCAATCCCCTTTTCCTTTAGGAACATGTCCAACCCCTTTTTGAAACCCAAAATCGTACTCTGCTCTACCACCTCCTCCGGAAGCGCATTCCAGGTATCCAGCACCCGCTGGCTGAAGAAGAACTTCCTAGCATTTGTTCTGAATCTGTCTCCCTTCAGTTTTCTTGCGTGCCCTCTTGTTTTTGTTTCCCCCGCCAGTCTGAAGAATCTGTCCCTCTCCACCCTCTCTATACCCTTCATGATCTTGTAAGTTTCTATCATGTCCCCTCTAAGTCTCCGTTTTTCCAGAGAAAAGAGCCCCAGTTTCTCCAGCCTCTCAGCTTATGAGAGGCCTTCCATGCCCCTTATCATCTTTGTTGCTCTTCTCTGGACTCTCTCGAGTGTCGCTATATCCTTCTTAAGGTACAGCGACCAGTATTGAACGCAGTATTCCAGATGCGGGCGTACCATCGCCCGATATAGTGGCAGGATAACTTCTTTGGTTCTGGTAGTGATTCCTTTTTTCTTTCTCTGTCCACAATAATCACATTTTAATGAAGGAATCTTGAAGGGTATTTAATAAATGGCGTCAATAATTTGATGCAAAACAATTGAGCGTTAAATGCGATACAAGCAGCGTACCCGTTATAGAATAGCATTTGGCACCTAACATGAGTGCCGTACTGGTGCCTGCTAAAAGCAGGTTTAAAATTTAAATGCCGGCACCCAACTTAGGCGTGTTTTGGGTTTATTCTGTGAAGCTGTCTAGAGAATGACATGAGGACAAATTTTTCCCCCAGCCCCGCAGGAACTTAATTTCTCCATACCGAGTTTTGTCACTGTCTCTGTCCCATTCCTGTAAGCTCCGCCTTAACTGCATAAGCCTGAGACACTTATGATTTTAAAGCGTTTGAGGCTTGTGCAGATGAGGACGGAGCTTAGGCATTGGTGGAATGAGGCATTATGACATCACAATCTGAGCTCTAGAATGTTGCTACTTATGATATAAAAGTGTTTGAGGCTTGTGCAGATGAGGACCGAGCTTAGGCATTGGTGGAATGAGGCATTATGACATCACAGTCTGAGCTCTAGAATGTTGCTACTTATGATTTTAAAGTCATAATGCCGTTGTACAGATCCATGGTGAGACCTCATCTGGAGTATTGTGTACAATACTGGAGACCACATTACCAAAAAGATGTGCTGAGAGTTGAGTCGGTTCAACAAATGGCCACCAGGATGGTCTAGGGGCTCAAAGATCTCCTGTATGAGGAAAGGCTGAACAGATTGCAGCTATACTCACTTGAGGAACGTAGAGAGAGAGGAGACATGATTGAAACGCATCGAGGTGGAAGATGATATCGTCTTTCTTAAAGGTCCCTCGGCCACAAGAGAGCACCCGCTGAAAATCAGGGGTGGGAAATTTCATGGCGACACCAGGAAGTTCTTCTTCACCGATAGGGTGGTTGATCATTGGAATGAACTTCCGCTTCAGGTGATTGAGGCCAGCAGCGTGCCAGATTTTAAAAGGAAATGGGATACACATGTGGGGTCTCTAGGGGGGTAAAATCAAGGGGGGTGGGTCATTAGAGTGGGCAGACTTGATGGGCTATGGCCCTTTTCTGCTGTCATTTTCTATGTTTCTATATGTCTAGTGCTACAGAAGTGAGATGTCGTTGTACTAGTGTACACACCGAGTGCCATTTACTCAGGCAGGAGCCTCGCCTGCCCCTTTAAATGGCTTTGAATATCTAGCCTAGTCTTTATTCACATTATTTATTTTAAAAAACTTATAGTCTGCTTAAAAACTAAGCGGATTACAACCAACCATATATAAAATATTAAATAAACATAGTAACATTAAAAGCACAAACAAAATTTAAAATCATATGTTGCTGCTTGTTTCTCTTATTTCCAGCTATCAGAATGCTAGGAATGATAAAGAAGGGGGATCACGAACAGATCGGAGGTTATCATGCCGCTGTACAGGGCCATGGTGCGCCCTCACCTGGAGTACTGCGTCCAGCACTGGTCACCGTACATGAAGAAGGACATGGTATTACTCAAAAGGGTCCAGAGAAGAGCGACTAAAATGGTTAAGGGGCTGGAGGAGTTGCCGTACAGTGAGAGATTAGAGAAACTGGGCCTTTTCTCCCTTGAAAAGAGGAGACTGAGAGGGGACATGATCGAAACATTCAAGATAATGAAGGGAATAGACTTAGTAGATAAGGACAGGTTGTTCACCCTCTCCAAGGTAGGGAGAACGAGAGGGCACTCTCTAAAGTTGAAAGGGGATAGATTCCGTCCAAACGTAAGGAAGTTCTTCTTCACCCAGAGAGCGGTAGAAAACTGGAACGCTCTTCCGGAGGATGTCATAGGGGAAAACATCCTTCAGGGACTCAAGACAAAGTTAGACAAGTTCCTGCTGAACCAGAACGTACACAGGTAAGGCTAGTCTCAGTTAGGGCACTGGTCTTTGACCTAAGGGCCGCCACATGAAAGGACTGCTGGGCTCGATGGACCACGGGTCTGACCCAGCAGCGGCAATTCTTATGTTTTTAACTATCCCTCCCTTTTACAAAGCCACGGAAGCGTTTTTTAGCACAGGCTGGCATGTTGAATACTCTGCACTATTCCTATGAGCATTGGGAGCATTCTGCATACCTGCCTGCGCTAAAAAACGTTTCCGTGGCTTTGTAAAGGTTTTCAGCAGCTTTTTTTTTTTATTTTGTAGATTGTCCATCATTCTTAACTATCCAACTAAGTTGTTCCACATTTTCACCCCCGCTATCAAAATCACCTTGGTCCTAGTCTCAACATATTTCACTCACTGCATTCTCTACTCGCTGCACTTTGCTCTGATTCAGGTAAAAAAATTGATAAGGTAAAAAAAAAATTGATCATGTCGCTCCTCTATTAAAAGACGCTCATTGGCTTCCCATATTCCATCGAATAACATTTAAAATCTTATTTCTTACCTTTAAAACAAAATTAGAACATTCCCCGGCATTACTCCTGAGGCTTCAGGGCCCCCTGATGGCACAGGGGTTTTCTGCGCCCCGCCACGGTGCTTCTTGTAAAACTCAATAGTGCTGCCTGACCTATTGGATTGTGGATGAAGTGCCACCTTTGAAGCAATGGGAGCTGGCAGACTTTGAGACCCGGGTATATCGGGTATCTGTGCACCCGGACAGAAAATGTTATGTTGCTCTTTGGGCCCACTTTCTCGCTTGCCCACAGGGGGAAGATGGAAAACTCCTGCTAACCCTGAAATCTGTTACCGTGATTGCTGCTGATGGATTAGAGCCCTGGGGGGAGGGACTTGTTGCAGAAAATGGGTGGGGGGAGAGCAAATGTGTAGACTGAGTGACTGTTGGCTATGCCCTTGTCTGGGGGGATTTGGTATGTGGGGGCTAGTATGTTTCACTGTGTTTTTTCTCGTATTAACAAAAAATAAATATGGTGTGTGGAGAGTAGGGCTTTTTGTATAGTTCTGTACTGGCTCCTTGGATCCTTTCTAGCTGCCTTTGCTATGTATTGACTTGCTTGATTCATCAGGTTTTTTGGAATTTCTGTATGCGTTCTCTTGGTGACGGGACTAAATCGCACGAGACAACGGTGCACCGACAACTGAGCGCAGACAACTGAGCACAAGGTCGACGGGGCGCCAAAGAAAAGCACTATTTTAAAGGGTTCCGATGGGGGGTTGTAACCCCCCACATTATACTTAAAACTGAACTTTTTCCCTAAAAAACAGGCAAAAAGTTTGGTTTCAAGTATAATGAGGGGGGTTACAACCCCCCAAACCCCCTACAACGCCAGCACGATGTCTGTTAAGTAAAATAGGGGGGTTCTCCACCAACATCCCCCGTTGGAACCCTTTAAAATAGTGCTTTTCTTCGGCGCGCCGTCAACCTTGCACTCAATTGTCTGCGCGATGTTGTCTCGCGCAATTTTGTCTATGAACCGTTCTCTTTACCATTTTCAATAAAAACACTTTACAAAAAAAAAACAAACAACCCACATTTCCTGGCATATATTGACATAGTAATTCCAGATCACTTTGCTCCTCCCAAGAAAATCTTCTCTCCACCCCATTCAATTTGCCGCATTATTTACGATACCACGCGTAAAACGATTTTTTCAGTTGTGGCACCAACCTTATGGAATGCCTTTCCAAATCATCCGAGACAAGAAGTCTGTGTTACCAAAATTGAAATCATTTCTTAAAAACATTTCTGTTCAAAGACACATTCAATAAATAAGAGGGCCTGGTTGTTGATAGTACACTTCTGCCTCCGTATTCGCTGTGATAGGGGATTAACAGAACCGCAAATAACTTTTTCATATGTTATTTGCTGTTTTCTATTAAAAACCATTGTGAATATGGTGAAACCGGAATAACATGGTGGGAGACCTGGCCTGTTCCTGAAGGAGAGGCAAAACACGGTGAAGAAAAAGTACAGTTACTTACCGTAACAGGTGTTATCCAGGGACAGCAGGCAGATATTCTTAACACATGGGTGACGTCACCGACGGAGCCCTCGGTACGGACCTTTTAACTAGAAGTTTCTAGTTGGCCGCACCGCGCGTGCGCGAGTGCCTTCCCGCCCGACGAAGGAGTGCGTGGTCCCCAGTTAGGATAAGCCAGCTAAGAAGCCAACCCGGGGAGGTGGGTGGGACTTAAGAATATCTGCCTGCTGTCCCTGGATAACACCTGTTACGGTAAGTAACTGTGCTTTATCCCAGGACAAGCAGGCAGCATATTCTTAACACATGGGTGACCTCCAAGCTAACGAAGAGGGAGGAGGGATGGTTGGCCATTAGGAAAATAAATTTTGTAACACAGATTGGCCGAAGTGTCCATCCCGTCTGGAGAACGCATCCAGACAGTAGTGAGTAGTGAACGTGTGAACTGAGGACCAAGTGGCCGCCTTGCAGATTTCCTCGATGGGCGTGGAACGGAGGAAAGCCACAGAAGCAGCCATAGCTCGGACTCTGTGGGCCGTGACAGATCCTTCCAGTGAGAGACCGGCCCGAGCATAACAGAAGGCAATACAGGCAGCAAGCCAATTTGAAAGTGTCCGTTTGGAGACAGGACGGCCCAAACGGTTGGGATCGAAAGACAAAAAGAGCTGAGGGGATGTTCGGTGAGCTCTGGTACGATCAAGGTAGTAAGCAAGGGCACGCTTACAATCCAGCGTGTGCAACGCCTGTTCTCCAGGATGCGAGTGAGGCTTAGGGAAGAAGACGGGAAGCACAATGGACTGGTTGAGGTGAAAAGCCGAGACCACCTTGGGAAGGAATTTAGGGTGGGTACGCAGAACAACCTTGTCATGGTGAAAAACAGTGAACGGTGGGTCGGCAACCAGTGCATGCAGTTCGCTAACCCTCCTGGCAGAGGTGATGGCAATTAGGAAAAGCACCTTCCATGTAAGAAGCCTGAATGAAGCTGTGGCAAGAGGCTCAAACGGAGGTTTCATGAGAGCAGAGAGAACCACATTCAGGTCCCAGATGACGGGAGGAGGCTTGAGAGGCGGTTTGATGTTGAAGAGCCCTCTCATAAATCTTGAAACCAGAGGATGAGCCGTGAGGGGTTTTCCGAGAATAGGCTCGTGAAACGCAGTGATGGCACTGAGGTGGACTCTGATGGAGGTGGTTTTGAGGCCAGCGTTGGACAGCGAGAGCAAATATTCCAAGACAGTTTCCACCGCCAAAGAGGTGGGTTCTTGATGATGCCGGAGACACCACGAGGAGAATCTGGTCCACTTCTGATGGTAACATTGGAGAGTGGCCGGTTTCCTGGAGGCGTCCAAAATGAGGCGGACCGGTTGAGATAGATTCTCAGGAGAGGTCAGCCCGAGAGAAACCAAGCTGTCAGGTGGAGGGAAGACAGGTTGGGATGTAGTAGAGACTGATTCTGCTGTGTAAGTAGAGTAGGAAACACAGGAAGAGGAATGGGCTCCCTGGAGCTGAGTTGAAGCAGAAGGGAGAACCAGTGTTGACGAGGCCACCGAGGGGCGATGAGGATCATGGTGGCATTGTCCTTGCGGAGTTTGGACAAGGTCCGCAACATCAAAGGAAGTGGAGGGAAGGCATAGAGGAATCGATCCCTCCAGTCGAGCAGGAATGCATCCGGGGTCAGACGGTGAGGAGAGAAGAGTCTGGAACAGAATTGGGGCAGCTGATGGTTGTGAGGTGCTGCAAAGAGGTCCACCTGCGGAGTGCCCCATCGAGCAAAGATGGAGAGTAGAGTCGGAGGGTCCAACGTCCACTCGTGAGGTTGAAGGATGCGGCTGAGATTGTCGGCCAGAGAGTTCTGTTCGCCCTGGATATAGACCGCCCTGAGAAAGAGATTGCGGTCCGTGGCCCAGGTCCAGATGCGCAGAGCCTCCAGACAAAGGGGGCGAGATCCGGTGCCGCCTTGCTTGTTTATGTAGTACATGGCGACTTGATTGTCTGTGCATAGGAGGAGGACTTGAGGACAGAGAAGATGTTGGAAAGCCTTGAGGGCGTAGAACATGGCTCTGAGTTCCAGGAAATTGATGTGATGACGACGCTCCTGTGGGGTCCAAAGTCCCTGGGTGCGTAGATCTCCCAGGTGAGCTCCCCACGCGTAGGGGGACGCATCTGTGGTGATGATCATAGAGTGGGGGGGCAGATGGAAAAGTAGACCCCTGGAAAGATTTGAGGAGTTCAACCACCATTGGAGAGATTGCTGAAGAGATGATGTCACAGAGATGGGATGAGAAAGAAGATCCGTAGTCTGTGACCACTGGTTGGCGAGCGTCCACTGAGGTGTACGAAGGTGGAGACGAGCCAGAGGAAGGACATGCACTGTCGAGGCCATGTGACCCAGGAGGACCATCATCTGTCGAGCAGGAATGGAGGGATGCATGAGTACCTGACGGCAGAGATGGAGCAGGGTCTGCTTGCGATCGGAGGGGAGAAAAGCCCTCATTAGCGTGGTGTCCAGAACTGCTCCAATGAATTGAAGTCGCTGGGTGGGAAGCAGATGCGACTTGGGGTAGTTGATCTCGAACCCCAGGAGGTGGAGGAGAGAGATGGTGTGATGAGTAGCCTGTAGCACAAGTGGAGACGTAGGTGCTTTCACCAACCAATCGTCCAAATAGGGGAACACCTGGAGGTTGTGAGACCTGAGGAAGGCCGCTACCACTATAAGGCACTTGGTGAAGACCCTGGGTGAGGAGGCGAGGCCGAACGGTAGCACCTTGTACTGATAGTGGTGGTGCAGTACCTGGAACCGCAGGTAGCGGCGAGAATGTTGATTGATGGAGATGTGAGTGTAGGCCTCTTTGAGGTCCAGGGAACATAGCCAGTCGTGTTGAGAAAGAAGAGGGTAGAGCGTGGCAAGGGAGAGCATTCTGAACTTCTCCTTGACCAGACACTTGTTGAGGTCCCTGAGATCGAGAATGGGACGGAGGTCTCCCGTCTTTTTGGGTACCAGGAAGTAGCGGGAGTAGAATCCCTGCCCCCTTTGATCTGGAGGTACTTCTTCGATGGCATTGAGAAGGAGGAGGGATTGAACCTCCCTCAGGAGGAGGGGGGTTTGAGATGAGTTTGAAGCAGACTCTACGGGAAGGTTGTCCGGAGGCAGAGTCTGGAAGTTGAGAGAGTAGCCGTGGCGGATGATGTTGAGGACCCACTGGTCCGACGTGATGACTTCCCAACGGCTTGAGAAAATGGTGAGACGACCCCCGATAGGCTGTGGAAGAGGCAGCGAGGGTGGATGACTGGCTATGCCCTGGAGAGAAGAGTCAAAAGGGCTGAGATTGTTTAGCAGGCTGAGGAGGCTTGGAGGGTTGAGTGGCCTGAGACCGAGCCTGGGCATGGTGCTGCTGTTGACGGGGTCGCCGAGATTGTTGGGGAGGTGGATTGAGTGGCCTGGCTGAGAACCTCCGCTGGTAAGATGATTGAGGCCGATAGGGTCGAGCAGGCGGAGCCTTCTTTTTCGGCTTGATCAGGGTGTCCCACCTGGTCTCATGGGCGGAGAGTTTCTGGGTGGTGGAATCCAGTGACTCTCCAAAAAGCTCATCCCCGAGACAGGGGGCGTTGGCCAGGCGGTCCTGGTGGTTGATGTCCAGGTCGGAGACTCTGAGCCAGGCCAAGCGACGCATGGCTACAGCCATGGCAGAGGCCCGAGAGGTGAGCTCGAAGGAGTCGTATATCGAGCGGACCATATACTTGCGCATTTGGAGAAGGCCAGATATGTGCTGCTGGAATAGCGGGACCTTGCGCTCAGGTAGGTACTTCTGGAGGGCAGACAGCTGTTGGACCAAGTGTTTGAGATAAAAGGAAAAATGGAAGGAATAGTTGTTTGCCCTGTTGGCAAGCATGGCATTTTGGTAAAGCCTCTTGCCAAACTTGTCCATGGTCTTACCTTCTCTGCCAGGAGGGGTAGAGGCATAGACACTGGAGCCCTGAGTCTTTTTTAAGGTGGATTCCACCAGAAGGGACTCATGGGGCAATTGAGATTTGTCGAATCCTGGAATAGGGATGACACGGTAAAGGTTGTCCAGTTTACGGGGAGCTCCCGGTACCGTGAGGGGATTTTCCAAGTTTTTGTAGAATGTCTCCCGTAAGATGTCATGTACGGGAAGTTTGAGGAACTCTTTAGGAGGTTGCTCAAAGTCTAAGGCTTCTAAAAAGGCTTGGGACTTTTTGGAGTCAGATTCAAGGGGAAGTGACAGAGCAGCAGACATTTCCCTCAGAAATTTAGAAAAAGAGGACTGCTCAGGTTTAGAGGTGGCATCAGGTGCCGATGGTTCCTCATCAGATGAGGAGGGATCCTCCTCGGTACCGAGAGGAGTCTCCTCCCATAAATCAGGATCCCTGACCTCTGGTGCGTGTCGGGACACCGGGGTGGAGGGTGCGGTGTGGCGAGTCTTGGACAAAGATTTACCAGAGCGCACCGAAACGGCACCAGGGGAGGACGATCGGCGTCGTTCTCGGTCCCGAGAAGAGTGCCGTACCGCCTGGTGCCGAGCAGGATCCACTGTGGGTTGAGAATGAACCACAGGATCATCAGGAAGTTGTTGGGCCGAAAGGATCGGCATCGAGGTGTTTACCGGTACCGAAGGAGTGGACACCGGGGGCTCGGTGCGGGGCTCGGGCCGGTCTGGTACCGGAAGGAGCGGTGCCAGGATAGAGGGTAGCAGTTGTTCAAGCTGTTTCTTCAACTGCTCCTGAAGCTGAGTTTGCAGAATGGCCGAGATACGGTCATCCAGGGGTGGCATCGGAACCGCTTTCTTTTTCTTCGGTTCCTTGGATGCCGCTCCACGCCCCGGCGATGAGGAGGCCGATGACGAGGCACTCACCGTTATCGGGGCGGAGCGTTTACGGGACCGGTGCGATGCCGGTATGGACGGTGTCGTCACCGTAGCTGGAGGGCGCTCGAGGGAAGAGGAAGGCTTCTTAGCCGGCTTACCTGGCGCCAGTGGCGCCGATGCGGGATCGGTCGGTGTCGAGCTGGACGGTGCCGATTTCTGCGGTACCGCCGTTGAGGGTGATGAATCCATCGCCGACTCGGAGCCGAAGAGCAGGGTTTGCTGGATTCTTCGGTTTTTAAGTGTACGTTTTTGTAAAGTGGCACAGCGGGTGCAGGAATCTGCCCGATGCTCCGGACCCAGGCACTGCAAACACCAATTGTGTGGGTCAGAAACGGAGATCGGGCGTGCACACCGCTGGCACTTCTTAAAACCGACCTGCGGGGGCATGAAGGGGAAGATAGCCTCCGCAAAATCGAAGTCCGAGGCCTGTATAATGGCAACAGGCCCCGCCGGGGCAAAAACGAAAGAAACAATAAAAATCAAAGTTTTTTTTTTTTTTTTTTTTTTGCAATTGAAAGAAAAAGGAAACCCGAAGGTAGAGGAAGAAAAATATATAACAAAAGCGCGAGCGGGAAGGCAAAAAGTGATTTCAACGGCCGTTGAAAAAATACACGCGTCTTCTTCG
The DNA here is from genome assembly GCF_902459505.1 of Geotrypetes seraphini. Lineage (NCBI taxonomy): Eukaryota > Metazoa > Chordata > Amphibia > Gymnophiona > Dermophiidae > Geotrypetes > Geotrypetes seraphini. Next base: position 18,207,976 of record NC_047087.1, on the reverse strand, counting down.
CTCCGCGGAAACGAAGAAACTGGGGACCACGCACTCCTTCGTCGGGCGGGAAGGCACTCGCGCACGCGCGGTGCGGCCAACTAGAAACTTCTAGTTAAAAGGTCCGTACCGAGGGCTCCGTCGGTGACGTCACCCATGTGTTAAGAATATGCTGCCTGCTTGTCCTGGGATAATGCTGGGAATCAGCGATTTCTCTATGCAAGCAATCGTAATTTCTAATCTAATCTAATATTTGTGTGTCACGCACACCTAAACATGCTCTAGGCGACTTGAGGAAAGGGAGGGGAGAGGGATAGGGTGGGGGTAAGAAGCGGAATAGGGGACAGGAAACAGAAAAACAGGCGAATTAAGTATAGGTCAGGTGCTTATGAAGATATTGGAGGATTTGGGGGGAGGAGCCAGCAAGCTAAAAAACATGAATAATCAAAACTGCGATTGCTGAAATTGCGAATACAGAGGGAGAAGTGTAATCAGGAAAAATTTTTCTTTTCTCCTTTTTTTTTTTTAAGATAACAATGTAAATTTATTCCCACCTCCCATTTGGTATCATGGTTCTGGTTAGTGTTTGTACTTGGTTCTGTTTTTAAACCCATTTCATCATATACTTTTAGTTATATTTTGTAAATTGCTTAGATTATGATAAGCAGTATATCGAATCAATAATAAATGTGAAACTTAATTTTTCACCTTGTGCTTCATATTTCACAACATGAAGAAAGAACTGAACAGCACGCTGTAGAGGAGGGCTTCTTCATAATTTCCTACTTTATTCTCAGTGACCCATCAAATGCGCACACGACAATAGCGCCCCAACAAATGCGTACACTGAATGGGAGGTGAGCTGTCAAATGTGCCCTGACAGTGGATACTATTTTGTCTTTTTAAGGGTTACAAAGTAACCCTCTTTTTTTTAGGGGGTGGGGGGGTGAACCCCCCCCCAACTACACTTAAAAAATTTACTTCCTATCTGGTGGTAGGGTAAGGTTTAGATCCGTGGTCTCAAACTCGTGGCCCACCGGGTACTATTTTGAGGCCCTCGGTATGTTTATCATAATCACAAAAGTAAAATAAAACAGTTTCTTGATCATATGTCTCTTTAGCTATAAATTATAATATTATTATTAAGACTTAGCCAAAAGGAAAGATTTATAAACTATAAAGAGTTTTACCTCATGCAAAATTGTCATTTCTTTAATAAGACATTAACTATTTTTTCTGCGGCCCTCCAAGTACCTACAAATCCAAAATGTGGCCCTGCAAAGGGTTGGAGTTGGAGACCATTGGCTAAATTGTAACCATGACATCCTTTTTGCCTTTGGGAAACAGAGCTGAGATTGTGATGTCATAATGCCTCATTCCACCAATAAGAGCCAGCCTCATCAGTGATGTCACAATGGCCGATTGTCCTGTTCTCCCCTCTGCCCTCCAACCCAGTCAGCAGATTAACTGTTCCCCTTAACTCAGTGGTCTCAAACTCATGGCCCGCCAGGTACTATTTTGAGGCCCTGGGTATGTTTATCATAATCACAGAAGTAAAATAAAACAGTTTCTTGATCATTTGTCTCTTTAGCTATAAATTATAATATTATTATTAAGACTTAGCCAAAAGGAAAGATTTATAAACTATAAAGAGTTTGACCTCCTGCAAAATTGTCATTTCTTTAATAATACATTAACTATTTTTTCTGCAGCCCTCCAAGTACGTCCAAATCCAAAATGTGGCCCTGCAAAGGGTTTGAGTTGGAGACCACTGGTTTAGATGATGATTATGGGAACCTTTTACATAAGGGGATATCTGTAAGGCCCTGATTTGCTCAGACTCCTCAGGCCCCGGCCTTTGGGAGGGGCTTGAGGCACCTCAGGCGTAAATCAGGGTCTTCCAGATATCCACTTACGGCACATTTAGTCATGGGCTGCACTTGACGGGGTGCCATTATCGTGTGCACACTTGTCCGTGCACGCAATTCTCAGGGCACTATTGTCCTGCACAGATTTGTCGGTGTACCTTATGCTCTTGAGATGCCTTGCTAGGCAGGCCTATTGCTTTTTTTGTAGTTTGGTGCACTCTCTTACTTTATACCACAGCCTTGGATGGTGGCAGCCAGCCTTGGCAGTTGGACCCAGCCCTTTTTTTTTTTTCCAATTAGTGGTCGATTGGTGTAATCTCAGTGTTTTTTGGTGCTCGTAGTACATAGCACATTCCACTTTGATTTGGTTGGGAAAGGTGGGATAAGTTTAATTTGCAAATAGTAGAACTTTCTCTAATTACTCATGAGGTAAAATTTTTTTAAAAGTCAGCAAACAAGTACTGGACTATTATTTTTATTATTATAATTTTGAATATTTACAATATCCAATAAAACAAAGGAAAAAAAGGGATATCCGAAACAGTACAGAATCAATCATACATACATAAATCCTTTTTAAGCCCACTAGATGGGGGAGACATGATACAATTTTAAACAAAAAATTTTAGGAAAAGATAAAGAAATAATTCTCAATTCACCCTAGCGAACCTTGAATCATTCCTTACTTAATGGGGGGGGGGGGGTTTTCTAATTACTCCTCTTATTTCCTTAGAATTAAACTTAAAAGGAAATTTAAACTCTAGCAACTAAAAATTGTTGTAATTGTATAGGATCCCAAAAAACATATTCAACCTCCTGTTTCTTGACTAAACATTTACATGGAAATTTCAAATAGAAGGATGCCTCTAAGGCCAAAACTCTAACTTTTAATTTCAAAAACTCTTTCCTCCTTAATTGAGTAGCTCTAGAGACATCCGGAAAAATCCTAACCAAATCCCCACAAAATTTTATTAATCTATTTTTGAAATAAAGTTTCATTATTAACATCTTATCTATCTCACTCATGCATGTTATCACCAGGGTGGACCGACTCTGAATCACATCCTGGGAATCTTCCAAAAATTCAGTCAAATTAACTGGACTATTTTTTTTTTTTTCAAACTACTCCTTTCCTAATTGGGGAATCAATCATAATTGGAGTAGGAGGCTGGTATGAAAGAAGGGAGTCTTAAAATAACTCCTTAACTAGGCGGGGTGACAACCTCCTGTATGCAAAATGTTTTGTCTCAAGCCTTTCTCCCATTTGGAAACTACTCTTGATTGTTTATTTGAATGAGGCAGTTCATCGTCCATCTGCCAGAAAGGACACGGGAGAGGAACGGGTGCAGGCAGCCAGTACTTTTTAAGTCCGCTGCACCGTTCGTGCAGTGCTAGCATTGTTACCGATTCATTAAGACTGTTAAAAAGATACTTAACTACACCAGGGGACTGGAGGCCAAGGAAAATTCTGCTTCGATCGTCACTTTACAGAACCTGAAATAAAAAATCAACTGTAGGGAATGATAGGCAATTGCAGCTGGTAGCTGAAGGCATGTTAGTTACTCCTTGAGTATATATTTTAGGACTATTCGCCACAGCACAGCAGCTTGAACTTACCACATTCATAGCAGCTTGAATATACCCTAAAATGCATCTAGGCCAGGGACGTCAAAGTCCCTCCTGGAGGTCTGCAATCCAGTCGGGTTTTCAGGATTTCCCCAATGAATATGGACGAGATCTATTTGCATGCACTGCTTTCATTGTATGCTAATAGATCTCGTGCATATTCATTGGTGAAATCCTGAAAACCCGACAGGATTGCGGCCCTCGAGGAGGGACTTTGACACCTCTGATCTAGGTGTATTTTATCAAAACAAAGGTCTGGATCTGGCCGGCTGTGCACCCCCCCTAAGGCTGCCGTCGGAGAGGAAGTTCGGGCCAGCCAATCGCCTGGCTGGGCGGAACTTCCTCTCCAACGGCAGAATTGACATCGGGGGAATGCTGGTCGGCCCGACGGTGGGAAGCAGAGAGCTTGGGGCAGTCACGGCGGTGGCTTTGGGGCCCGTTTCCCCCAATGGTGGTAGCAGTGGCTTTGTGGAGGGTAGGAAGAAAGAAAGGGGGCAGGCAGGGAGACAGAAAGGAAACAGAAAAAATGAAATGGGGCATCAAGAGAGAAAAAAGAAAGGGCAGGGAGAGAGGAAGAAAAAGTTAGGGGAGGGAATGAGGTCTGGAGGAGAGGAAACATACAGGCTGAAAGAAGGGAAGAAAGATTGGATGCACAGTCAGAAGAAGAAAGTGCAACCAGAGACTCATGAAATCACCAGACAAGGTAGGAAAAATGATTTTATTTTCAATTTAGTGATCAAAATGTGTCTGAATTTATATCTGCTGTCTATATTTTGCACTATGGCCCCCTTTTACTAAATCGCAATAGTGTTTTTTAGCGCAGGGAGCCTATGAGTGTCGAGAGCAGCGCTGGGCATTTAGCGCAGTTCCCTGCGCTAAAAACTGCTATTGTGGTTTAATAAAAAGGATGGGGGTATATTTGTCTATTTTTGTATGGTTGTTACTGAGGTGACAATGCATAGAGTCATCTGCCTTGACCTCTTTGAAAAAACCCCAGAATAGGAATGATAATTAACATTTTCTCAGCGTTTAGTGTGCTTTGTGTTTTTTAATTTTATTTTTGGTAGATCATTTTGACTTGGTCATTTTAAAGTAGCTCGCAAGCCCCAAAAGTTTGGGCACCCCTGAGCTAGAGCATTGAAGCTGTGTATTTCTATTTTATCCCCCCTTTTACAAAACTGTGGAGCGTTTTTTAGCGCCAGCCGTGGTGGTAGCAGCGCTGATGCTCAGAATTCTATGAGCGTCAGGGCTGTTACCACCGTGGCTAAAATCCACACTACAGTTTTGCAAAAGGGGGAGGGGTTCATTTGTGATGACATATTCCATACTAGGCGAAGGTGTTTTCTGTGTTCTGTGTGTTTGAAAGACATGGTTTTCTGTTAGGATTGACGGTGTAGGATTGATCTGTCCTGGTCTGGCTTGTTTAGTTTTACAATGGGTGTATTGATGTACTGCTCACCGCAATATATAAGATGCTGCCTTTTCCTAGGTACTCATGTGTGATGTGTGGTTTGTTACTAAAAATCATGTTTTTCTTACAGATGGGGGGGGGGGGGGGGTGCCAAAAAATGATGGGCCCCGGGTGTTACATATGCTAGGTACGCCACTGTATGTAAAGATACCAGAAAGCTGGCGTAGCAAAAACTTTAAGTAAATTGTTATTCTTCTAAGTTTTGAGTATTTAACCCTCCCACAATCTCACGGGCATTCGTCCTCCGTGCCTGCTCATAAATTTGTGGAGTATGTAACTTGTCGCTCATGCATATTTTTTTTCGCACACATCTGATCAATCCTTAGAGGGAACATTGTATCTGAGTACTACTGTATTATTATTTGATGGTATTCAAAGGATCGTGCAGATTACTAATAAGCAGAGACAAGAGTAAGAACACACCACACTGGAGATGTTGGGTTTTATTATGAAAATAAACGGTTTCAACATGACCGCATTTTCACTTTAGGAGTAAAACAGAGAAATTGAGAGCAATCAGTCTCCAGCATCTCCCTTCATCTATGTGATACGGTACAAATCAAAGTTTCATGGCTTTTAGTAACTCCAAACACTTTGCAAATCAATTCCGTTCTTCCTGGTGTCATGGGAGTGCCTACACAGCCTGGCCCTCTGTTTCATTTGGCAAATTAGAGCCAGGGCTCATTTCAAAAGACCACGACATTCCCACTTACTCATCTCCTAATACAGACTGCTACAATGATGCCCAGATCAAGGCAAATTAAAATTCCAATTGGAAACTTCACCGTAAAGAACCTTGCAAAAGGATAATGGCCACATATTCAACAACTTAATTACTGGCATTTAAAGTGGATCACGTGCCCATTTTAATGAAACTAAACCTTCTTTAAAAGCGGTCAGAAATGCTACAGCCATCATTTAGGCCAGAAAAATTACTATAATTACCATGAAATGTTATGCTTTGTCGTCTTCAGTGTCTCTGTTGCTCGAGTGTCTCAAATTGCAAGAAAAACATGGACCAACCACAACCCAAAAGAAGTTTTCCTTTTCACTGTCACCGCATTGGCAGGGACGGGCCAAGCACCCTCTGTCCTTGCTCTGACCTGTGCAACTTAAAACTCCATTTTAGCTCCGAAGGAGGTAAAAAGGTTAAAAACATTAATGGATTATTTCATCCAGCGTCTGCTTTAAAATGTGTATAATTTGGGTGGGAGGGTTATTGGTCAGTAAGAATATTGTAATATTTTAAGTGATGTCTATAGTGTAAATGTTTTATTTATTGTTCTTCACTTATTGAAATTATTTTAAAATGAATTAAAGATTATTTAAAAATTTGTACTTCCATAATAAACATTCAGCCTGGGAAAATGAACAGGGCTGGCTATTGCCTCAGCCGTAGAAAAGAAGGGTGAGCTTCTACCAACTACAGTCAGCGTAAAGGGGCAATGCCTACGACTGACCTTTTAGTGCCTGGGCTCTCTTGTTGCTTAACAAAACTGAATATCATTTTCTAACTTACAGAAGTCATGTTTCCAAGCTTTCAAAAGAAGCCTCACATGTCCTATGGTTGCAATGTATTAAACGGGTCCCACTTTCAAACAGGAGCAAGATGTTCAGATGTGAAGTACTGATGAATGATTATAGAAAAACACACTTGATGCACACCCTGGCAAGGTGTCAATGTCACACAAGCAAAGCACTAGAACAGGGGTAGGCAATTCTGGTCCTCGAGAGCCAGAGCCAGGTCAGGTTTTCAGGATCTCCACCATGAATATGTATGAGGTGGATTTGCATGCACTGCCTCCTTGAGATGCAAATCTATCTCATGCATATTTATTGTGGATATCCTGAAAACCTGACCTGGCTCCGGCTCTCAAGGACCAGAATTGCCTACCCCTGCACTAGAACAAAAAACAAACAGGCAAGCAGAGATTTTAGGACAGGGGTAGGGAACTCCGCTCCTCGAGAGCTGTATTCCAGTCGGGTTTTCAGGATTTCCCCAATGAATATGTATGAGATCTATTTGCATGCACTGCTTTCAATGCATATTCATTGGGGAAATCCTGAAAACCCGACTGACATACGGCTCTCGAGTTCCCTACCCCTTTTTTAGGATAAGCAGGGCTAGTGTTAAACATGCTGGGACCTAGGGCAGAATTTAAAAGGGAGTCCTTAAGCCCATCCACAGGCTGTATCTTCCAACAGCAAAACACAACCTAATACCCCCTTCCCTAACCCACAACAGTCCAGCATCTCCTTTTATTCTTCCTATTTAGCACGTCATCACCTTCTCGCCTCTTCCTGAATCCACTTCCTTCTATCACACATTTTGCGGCAGCTGCAGCCTTTCTGGGACCAAAGAGAAAAGTTAATTTAGCGCCATGCTGAGCCTTGATGCACGGGCCTGCTGGATGTGGGACCCAACAGCACTCGAGCAAGGTCTGTGCATTAAGGCACCACAAGAGCACTAAATCAGCTTCTCTCTTGTTCTAGAACAGGGGTCTCAAAGTCCCCCCTTGAGGGCCGCAATCCAGTCGGGTTTTCAGGATTTCCCCAATGAATATGCATTGAAAGCAGTGCATGCAAATAGATCTATGTGCATGCACTGCTTTCAATGCATATTCATTGGGGAAATCCCGAAAACCCGACTGGATTGTGGCCCTCAAGGAGGGACTTTGAGATCCCTGTTCTAGAAGGTCTGTGGCAGCTGCAAGAAAAAAAAAGGAGTTCAGATCCATCATGTTGGACCCACTGATGCGCTAGGTCAGAGGTGGGCAATCTTTTTGACTTGTGGGCCATAGTAGGTTCTTAAATTTGACAGAGGGGCCGGACCAAAAGCATCTTTCTATCCCTCCATTTCCCTGTAAAGCAGAACCCTTGAGCATCCGCCCCCGCTGCACAGCTGAACCCCAGCTGACCTTCCATCCTTTCATCGTATCCGAACCCCGCCGACCGCAAGCCCTACATACCTCCCTCCAGAGCAATGTTAGGCCGGCAGCACTAACAGGCTGCTTTGCGACCTTCTCTCGCCACTGCCTTCCGTGTGCCGTGCTACTGATGACATCATCAGCCTGTTCATGCTGCCGGCCTGACGCTGCTCTGGAGGGATGTATGTAGGGCTCGTGCTTAACGGGCCAGATTATTAAAAAACTAAACAGGCCGGATATGGCCCATGCCTGAGCTAAGTGATTGCTCAGTCCGCCTAATAGTAGGGTTGGCCTTGATCTCCCTTAGATTTAGGCAAGCTTGAGGCTTCCTAGAAGATGGGGCCCAGGGCAACCACTCTGTTTCCACTCCCTAACATTAGCCCTGGGTTGAATAAAGAGTCATAATCTGAAGTTTGAGTCAATTACTGTAGGTAAAACTTTGTCGTCACCATGGCTAACTGAATTGTTAATAGGGTAGATCTTTCAGTATTTAACTGGTTCATAGACAATCTCGCGAAAGACAAAGGCGCGCACCGACAACTGAGCGCAAGACGGAGGCGTGTCCTGAAGAAAATTACAGTTTTTAGGGGCTCCGACGGGGGTTTTTGTTGGGGAGCCCCCCCAGTTTACTTAATAGAGATCGCGCCACCGTTGTGGGGGGTTGTAACCCTCCACATTTTACTGTAAACTTAACTTTTTCCATAAAAAACAGGGAAAAAGTGAAGTTTTCAGTAAAATGTGGGGGGTTACAAACCCCCCACAACGTGGCGCGATCTCTATTAAGTAAAGTGGGGGGGTTCCCCCCCCCCGTCGGAGCCCAAAAACAGTAATTTTCTGCGGCGCGCACCTCTGCGCTGCGCTCAATTATCTGCACGCACCTTTGTCCCGGCGCGCTTTTGACCTGACACCATTTAACCAGTTGAACCTATTCAATAGTGAGGTTTTAGCACAGGACTGCTAAACAATTATCATCCATGTTTAGAAAGGGCAGTGGTGTATGATTAGCCTTTGCTGAGTTTTGACGACTTCCCTGCTCAAGTCATTGCCTTTCTGAACCACTCTTCCTGTGGGAATGGTTTCCTTTCCAGAAAAGGAGAGGGAGTGCTGGGAGTTACCATAACCTACAATGGGAGTGAAGCGGCACTGCCATTCTCTGTCCTTAGTAGCAGAGCTGACAGCAAACTCAGTGTGTGCAAGACGCCTCTTTGTACTGAAAAAGTGACCTTTCGAGAGAAACACACCAAAGAGCTTTAAAGTGGGAAATGTCCCATTCACACCCTCACAAAACAGAACTACCTCGGAATCCAAACGCCCCAGAACTCGAACGCTTTGGAATCCAAGCTTTTTTTTGTAGTAAATTTTGCCCCAGAATCCAAACTCTGCTTTGGAATCCGAACACCCTGCACATTGTATGTGTGTGTTTCTGCCCCTAAAATCCAGTGTATTTACTGTTAAAATTTGAGTTTGTGGGACCCAGGAACGGATTAATCCAGTTTCTATTATTTTCAATGGGAAAAATTGTATTGGAACTTGAACGCTTTGGAACAGGGTTGTGGAACGGATTAAGTTCGGATTCCAAGGCATCACTGTAGTAGAATCTGTCTTTAAGAATGCTTTACTGTTTTCCCCATGGTTCTGTCTTCTTCAAGGCAGGTCTATCTTTAGGCATCCAGGTTCTGACACTTCAGGAGCCCCATCGTCACAAAGTTGCACAGAACCAGACAGATCTACAGCGTGGGGCAAACAGCAGGAGAAGGGATGCAAGATAGGAGCACAGACCCTCAAGTTATGCCCTACATGTGCCCTCTCAGACGTTGGAAGATGGTATGGCCATGTGAAGCACTAGCTCAGAAGTGGGCAACCACAGTCCCTGGCAAATCAAAACACAGTATATGGCGAGAGATCGCCCCAGGGTAGCTGATGTCCTAGGTCAGGGATAAGCAATTCCGGTCCTCAAGAGCCACAGGCAGGTCAGGTTTGCAAGATATCCACAATGAATGTGTATGAAATAGATTTGCATCTCAAGGAGGCAGTGCATGCAAATTCATCTCATACATATTCATTGTGGATATCCTGAAAACTTGACCTGGCTCCGGCTCTCGAGGATCAGAATTGCCTACCCCTGTCCTAGGTGAACCTTCACCTGTATACCATCCCTTAGTCCAGCATCTCCCCTTCCTTATCCCTGAACAATTATGCATCTCCCTTTTCCCTTCCTATCCCCCCCCCAAAAAAAAAACAACCCAAAAACAGTCCAATATGAGATCTATTTGTATACAATGGAGGCAGTGTATGCAAATCAATCTCATGCATATTAGTTGTGGAAATTTTTGAAAACCCAACTATGTTATGGCCCTCAAGGACTATGGTTCTTACTCATGCACGAGCGGTTTGGAAAGTGCCATAGCAGCCAGTTATCAAACAAGCTCAGCATTTAAAAATCAAACCAATCCAAACATCTTTTGTTCTTCATGACTGAACCAGGCCGAACTCGGCCTACAAAGAAACAGAAAGGGTTGCCTGCCTGGAGGTTGCTCATTCAGCTATGCCGAGTTATGTGTACAAACCAGCAGTGTCCTTTTTGGAAAACACAAAGTACTCAGGGTTTGGGTTAATAAAACAAAAATATACTTTTTTTTTTAATATAAGTGGTTTATTTGCTGCTGCAATCACAATCTGCTGTACCCTATGCTCACCCAGAGCGTGTACAAAACCAGCAAAGTCAACAGCTAGGAGAGGAGGATAAGCTACACACAAACCCACCGTCATCTTGATCTCATGGCCACAAGTGTGCATTTCTGACCTTGAAATTAAAAGGCAACTATTTTGTTCTGTGCAGATGCAACATTCTTCTAAGAAGGGAATTCCACTTCGCTGGACAAAAAGGACTCTCTCGGGCAAAAGAGTTGCCAGGGAGAACAGCGCAGAGGCCGACACAGGAAGGAGAAATGCTTCATTGGGCCTCTGCTACTGAGAGGCCTACTTAGGCCCCTATTCACAGCCCATTTTGTACTGGAAGCTCATTAAACCCTAACTAACACGCACACAACCTTCAAGAAAAAGGCACACGTTGACCTCTTCCCTGCCCCCAACAGCTTACAGTTAACCATGGCAACCTGAACATTCAACCCAAGATTTGGGTTGGGGGTTTTTTTAAGGGGGGGAGGATTAAGGGAACAAAAATAAAGCAGAGAGCAAGACAGCTAGCTAATCGAACAAAAATAAATGTAAAGTGAATTTTTCTTCCCCATTTATAAGAGTTGGTTTAAAAAAAAAAAACCCCAACAAAAAACACATTTTTGAAAGAGCAGTAACGCAGCCAAGAGCCATCTCTTAAATTGTGGTAAGAGTGCACCAGAGTTGAACTTCAGCTAAACAAAACCTAATCTCGTCCTTTGAATGGATTCTCACGCTGCCAGAAAGTGGGGATGGGATGCTCCGCTTACGTATTACTCACAGACTGGTTTCCAGTTAATAAATGGATATGGCAAGACAACAGTGGACATCAAACACATGCACATAGAGGCTGACACAAGAGGCCTACTGAAAGACAGAGAAACGTAGGCCTGACAGAGAAACATAGGCCCGACTGCAGCTACAAAAAAAAGAGGTAACTTTGCTCAACAGTTCATAACAAAAAACAGGTTTCATTAGCTGAAGTAGAAAATCAAACCCAGTCCTTTAGGTTGGGAGGGGAGGAGGAGGAGTGATTTTTCTTCTCTGCGTCTGTTTTTCTTGTGTTTGATTTTGTCTTAACCGCAGCTGTGGAGCGCTGAGGCCTAGGATTATAGAAGTGTAGGTGACATGGTTTACTCAATCTGGGCATCATAGTTGGCACCCCCTGCCTTCTTTAGCTCATTCTTGATATAATCTTCCTCCAGCTCCTTGTGGTCGGTAATCACCAGCTCTTTGGCAAAACTCTGGAGAAAGGGGTGGGGGGGAGAAGAGAGGGAAAAAAGGTCATAAGCCTCATTCATGGTACAAAACACACAGCAAGCATAGAGCAAGAATTACTGCCTGCAAATAACAACTCGCCCGTTGAATAAAACTGGATTTGTACTGGGCTCTTAACTCACAGCGACAATATCCAGCTGTCTCAATGGAAGATTCAATAAGTCTGAAAACGTGACATTTTCAGAAATGGTGTGCTACATAACCTCTACCGCAGAGAAGAGTATCAGTGGACTGAACATATAGTAACATAGTAAATGACGGCCGATAAAGACCCGAACGGTCCTTCCAGTCTGCCCATTAGTTATTATTAAAAATACATGATTAAATTAGCTTGTCTGTTCTTTGATATTTCTGGGACATAGACTAAAGTAATTTTCTAAACTATTTCCACGGGTGTACAGTCTGTACATGGGTGAGAATGAATGGAATCATTTCCAGGGGTAGGGAGAGCTCTGCATTAACAAAAAAAAAAAAAAAAAAGGGACAAGATAATAGCTTTTTATAGGACAGACAATACATTTGTCCAGACCAATAGTTCTTAACCCTGTCCTGGGGGACCCCCAGTCAGTCAGGTTTTCAAGATATCCCTAATGGAATATGCATGAGTGAGATTTGCCTATAAAGTAGGTATGCAAATTTCACTCACGGGTATTCATTAGGGATATCTTGAACACGCGACTGGCTGGGGGGGGGGTCCCCCAGGACAGGTTTAAGAACCACTGGCTAGAATAGACATGGGCAACTCCGGTCCTCGAGGGCCGCAATCCAATCGGGTTTTCAGGATTTCCCCAATGAATATGCTTTGAAAGCAGTGCATGCAAACAGATCTCATGCATATTCATTGGGGAAATCCTGAAAACCCGACTGGATTCTGGCTCTCGAGGACCGGAGTTGCCCATGACTGGGCTAGAATCTGGAGGTTAAAACCATCTTCCTAAGTCTGCACAGTATGAGCCAAGTTCTATTTCCATTGCAACAACTTGTGACCTTTGGGCAAGTCACTTAGCCCACCCTATCTATCCCAGGTACAAAAACTTAGGATTATGAGCCCCCTATGGACAGAGAAAGTACCTGTACATAATACATGAACTGCTTTGGGTGTATCACAGAAAGGCGGTATATCAAACATATTACCCTTAGCCTTATATGCACAGTTTTGAAAATGTACCTATTTGTGCATAAAATTAACCGCAATACTAAAGAGTAGATGCAAATGTTATTCCATAAATGCCCCACCAAAGCCAGCAGAGGGAAAAATAGGCACACAGGTCTCGATTGTATAAAGGGCGCCCAACTCCTAAACTGCTGTTTGACGCAGCTGTCAATCAACCGCTAGGCACAATTTATAAAATCACATCCAAAATCCAGGGTTTTCTTAGCTTACATGAATGCGCCTACGGTAGGCGCCTACCTCAATCCATGTCCAAACTCCACCCGAAGCCGCATTAACCACGCCTACTCACTGATTAGCACATCAATGTAGACGCCTACATTGAAGTGGTAGCGCCTAACGGCAAAATTAATTTTTTTTAATTGGGTTATAAAAAAAAAATAGCGCTTTCAATTATCAGAGCCAATTTAAAAAAAAAAAAAATTAGGTTAGGCACCATTTATAGAATCAGGGACACACATTTTATGGATGCAACCAATTATTAAATTACCACCTGAAAGGTAAAGTTTCAAATGATTTTATCAGGGTAACAAAAGAAGTTACCTAAGTAAAATCATCAACTGAAAGTTGTCAACCACTCTGCGGATAAGACAGCACAGACTATCTACACCAAGATGGGATGAGGCCGAGGCCTACGAGCTACACTGCAACTGCAAAATTAAGAAGAAAACCAAATTAAAAATCAGCTCACTATGTCAACAAGCCTAAAGAGCAGATCCTCTCGGCAACAGAGCTTGGAGATACCTCAGAAATCACCCAAATTCATTTTACTAGTGAACCCATGCTTTAAAATCTATTTTTATTGTGATTTTTTTTTCCAAGTACTACAAAATTGATACCGAATAAGAACATTCTTATACCTACAAACAACACAGGCTAATCAATGCCAGAGCCCCAAATATAAACCGAGCAATAACAAAAATCAAACTATACCAAGGGAGCAGAAGTTAAGTGATGGCTCAGGAGCAATCTAAGGAAATACTTTTTTCCAGAAAGGGTGGTAAATGTATAGAATAGTCTCCCAGTAGAGGTGGTGGAGGCAAAGACTGTGTCTGAATTCAAGAAAGAGCAGGGCAGGCACCTGGGACTTCTTGGGGAGAGGAGATAGTGGATGCTGCAGATGGACAGACTGGATGGGCCATTTGACCTTTACCTGCCATCATGTTTCTATAATCATAAAGCTCTATGACCTCACAATGCGGGTGTAAAGAGCCTTAGCCAATAGGGATAGGAGGAGATAGTGGATGCTTTGGATGAGCCATTTGGCCTTTATCAGCCATCATGTTTCTAGGTAAGCTTCATGAACCAGTAGCATTGCCAGACCCAGTATTTTGGATGAGCCGAGTTACTAGGAAGGGCCTTTCCATGTATCCCTCCCCAGAGAGAGAGAAAAAAAAAAAAATGATGGCAGATAAAGGTCAAATGGCCCATCCAGTCTGCCCATCCGCAGCAACCATTATCTCTTCCTCTCTCTTAGACAGGGGTGTCAAATGATGATCCTCAAGGGCCGCAATCCAGTTGGGTTTTCATGATTTCCCCAATGAATATGCATGAGATCTATTTGCATGCACTGCTTTCATTGTATGCTAATAGATGTCATGCATATTCATTGGGGAAATCCTGAAAGCCCGACTGGATTGTGGCCCTCGAGGACCGACATTTGACACCCCTGCTCTAAAAGATCACATGCCTTCTTGAAGTCAGATGGTCTCTCCCCACCACTTCTTCTGGGAGACTGCTCCATGCATCTACCACTCTTGTCTAAGTGCTTTGAAATGAGCCTCCGTAGCTCCTGCGATGGAGGAGAGCGGAACACTGCTAGCACACTACCAGGTGAAAAGCCCTGCATGATCTGTGGACAAACAAGCAGAGGAAGTAAAAAAAAAAAAAAATTTACTTACAAAGGAGTATTGCAATATGTCACTGTGTTCAGCATAATCTGTATAATACAGCTGCACACCAAGAACTGGTATAAAGGAAAAGCTGATAACTGGGCCTGGAGTCATCACGTTCCATATCACAGCTAAGTAATCCCAGTGCTCCAGAGTCAGAGCTGTGAGCTGCCGACATAATAATTATACTCCAGCACCAGCAACTGTGCTCCACGTCTCAGTAGCAGAAACACTCTTCATAGGGACCTCAAGAGCCCTAGTTCTCGACTCTAAAGCCCAGAAGGAAATTAACGACCTCTACTGCTCTTCAGAAATCTTTCAAAGACCTTCTTGGGGCAAGCAGTACCCACTCCTTGGAGTAGAGGGGAGGACTGGATTATTTTCTGAGCTGCTTCAACAGCTAAGCTAGAATGACCAGCATATATAATTGTATTAGATGCTCATCAAAAAGTCTACACCTACCAGATACATGATGAGAGCTTCCAAATAAAGCAGTTGTTTAAATACAGTAGGGTCTAGGGGCTAGGCCTACTCCTGCTATCGGAAGCTAAGCAGAGTCAGGGCTGGCTGGTATCTGGATGGGGGACCACTGGGGAATACCAGGTGCTGTAGGGCCTTATATTGGGCAGCAGCAACATAGTGGAGCCACACACTAAGCGGGAGAAACCAATGGCAAAGCACTCCTGTACTCTGCCTTGAAACATCACAGGAAGGCTTCCTCACTGTGCACGCAGCCATGGGTTGGCGGTCAACGCAAAGGCACACACAGGGGTGCCAGATGTCCTAGAGTTCTCTCTCACCCAGCTTTTTCAAAGTGGCTTCTTGTACTGCTGTGGGCCCAGGGAACTGCTCGTTCCCCCCTCTTCCAAATTCATCTACAAATAGGATGTCTTAAGAACGTTAGAATAGCCATATTGGGTGAGAACCGTGGCAGAATCCTCAATAATAGCAACATTCCATGATCTCAGGGCAAGCAGTGGCTTCCTTCATGTGTTTCAATAGCAAACTGTATGCTAACCGTTATAACCACATCCTCCAGCAATGAGTTCCAGAGCTTAGCTATTCACCGAGTGAGGAAATATTTCCTCCGATTAATTTTAAAAGTATTGCCGTGCAACTTCATTGAGTGTCCTGTAGGCTCTGCACTTTTTGAAAGAATAGGAGGGGGGAGAAAAAAAAAAAAAAAGGTCAATTCACTTTTACTCATTCTATACCACTCAGGATTTTGTAAACATCATATCCCCTCTCAGCTGTCTCTTCTCCAAGCCGACGAGCTTGTTGGGTAGACTGGATGGTCTTTATTTGCCATCCCCCACCCCTGAACCCCTGTGTGCACCGAGGTTAGGATTTTACAGCAAAATCATCAAAATCTAAATTAACATCCCCCCCCCTTTTTCACAGTTATGCTTCTTTACTGGGAATGCTTATGTTTTAAATACAGTGGTACCTTGGTTTACGAGCATAATTCGTTCCCAGAAGCATGCTCGTAATCCAAAGCACTCATATCAAAGCAACTTTCTCCATAGGAGATAATGGAAACTCAGATGATTAGTTCTACATTGTTCCTCTCTTGCTTTAATGGCTTGTTCTGGGTACGTCCAACTTCACCCCCCCAGATTAGAATTATACTCGGTTCCAGTAAAATGAAACAGGGATTTCTGAATATGATTGTTACTTTGCTGAACTAGGTCAGGACAATAAAGCGGCGTGGCAGAAGCATAGATTGCCTCATGCACTTACTTTATTAGCCATTCTCTCGTGCACTGTTTCAGGCCTGCATTCCCTCTCCTTCAGAGCAGGATCCGTCCACCACCAGCGGCTGGGGAACAAGTCGGCCCCAATCGGTCTTCTTCCCGGCTCAAAGGTACAGTAGGTCAGTCTGGCACCCCCTCCCCGGATCCCTGAGCTGATTTGAGTGCCACTTTCAACTCGTGCTGGGTGAGACGCTTAGGATTGGCTGTTGCTCGCTGCTGGCTCATCTTGGGTTGGGCACATGTGGGGCTTGGTTCAACGAGATTGGCCGTTTCTCTTGGGTTGGGCACGCACAGGGCTTGGTTCAACGTGATTGGCTGTTGCTTGCTTCTCTTGGGTTGGGCACGCACGGGGATTGGTTTAACGGTGTGGTGGAGGAGTAGAACAGGCCTTGCTTCAGCTCTGAGCACATCACTGAGATCATGAGGGCAGCAGATTTGGAAAATCACTTAAGCTGCGGGTAAATTTTGCTCGTTTTGCAAGACACTTGGTTTGCGACTTAAAAATTGCTGGTGTATTTTGCTCGTCTTGCAAAACACTCACAAACCAAGGTTTGCCTGTATCTGCAAGTTTGTTTTGTACAGCCAAACACACCATGTGGACCAGAAGGTCAGCGAGATTGCATCTCATGGAAACTCCACATTTCTATCATACTGATATGTTCAAAGGATGACAGAGCTGACAATGAAAAGCCTCAAGCACCGTCATGTTAAAAAGGCATTCACAGTTTTTGTAATTAAATACACAAGAAAAACTTAAAACGGTAAAAGAACTTATCAGTATTTTAAGTGTCTGCTAAAGCAGCATGTGTATGTGCAAAGAAGTTCCTAATAAGTTGCAATAACAGACGGACATTTTGTTTTTAATATGCAAATTTTTTCTACGTCACCCTGGAATAAGGTGGGTTATTTGTTACAATAAAAAATTAGAACTACGTTCAAAAGAAGGGCGATTCAGCAAACCAATTAGTAAGTGCTGTGCTTAAAGGCCTAGGCCTACAAAAATATGAAGCTCAACTTATGCCAACCATTGGGCAAGAACAGCCAACGCCCACAATGTTACTTGGATGCAACAAGGAAGCAAGACCATTTTTCCACTGATGAAGTGCTGGAAGGGCCCAACTTGATAATGATGTCTTCTTTTAAGTAGGGCAAGCACGTTAATCGTGATTAACGCTGCAATTAATGCATTTAATCGCATGCAGTCCTTCTGCCTGCCTTCTTCCCGCTGCATAATTCGGAATCACTCCCGCCTGCACCTGACCAAGTCAATCTTGTCCCTTTTGAAAGGTTACATGCATCTGCACTGACCCACCCCCTTCTCAAAACAGGAAGGGTCTGGGAGGGAGCAATGCCAGCCCAAGAAGAGAGGATGAAATGGACTGGGGAAGGGTGGGAAGGGGTGGAAGAAGAAAAGAGAGATAAGAAGATATTGGGGTTCCTCCTTCGGGCTCAGGCCTCCTCCAAAGTTGCAGTATGTGTTCAGTAGCTGAAGCCCCGTTAACCAAAGAAATCTGCTGCCTGAGTCACTCCCTTCTCCTTATACTGTGCTTAGGAGCAGAGAAGTCAGCGGCATGCCTCCAGCCACCAACCCTTGCACTCCCCAAGTATGCTCGGCTTGTCCATGAACTGAGCATGCCCAGGGAGTGTTGGTCATCGGCGGCCGGCGGCCTATGTTCGCTCCAAGTGGAGCATGCGAGCAATTGCTCATACATTCTAGGGGCATCACTCACAGATTTTACATGGTCGCCAACAAAAATACTTGCATATCTGGAAAATTGTTGTTTTTTTAGAACTTATTGCTCACACAGAAGAATTTTTTAGAACCTTGCGTTCACACGAAAAAAATAAATAAATTTGCAAGCCCTGATGGGGGAACCTGCCATTTGCTCAGTCTTGAGGCAGCTTTGGGAATGGATTTCCTTGGCTGGCGGGACTTTGGCATCTCCACCAGCCTAATGTGGGGAGGATGGAAATTTCTACAAGAGGTGCCCATGTGCCTATAGACTATCAGCTCCCAGATTCAGTCTTAGTGTCCACGCACACCCTCGTATGTACATCTGCTCCGAAGTGGGGTAAATGTTTGCGCACACTCTCCATATCTACTTCCACATTTTATAAGATACTAGTGTTTAAGCCCGTTAGATTAATGGGTGCTAGATGACCGCCTCTCCTGCTTTTGAACCTGGGCAGAGGCAGAGCCGGGGCGGGAGGGAGTGACGGTGGGAGAGCAATTTCAAAGCCTCGGAAGCGGCGGCTCCTTGACCAATCCGCGCTAAGGGATCCCCGCCAACATGGATTTACCAAGGGCAGGTCCTGCCAATCCAATCTAATTAGTTTCTTTGACTGGATAACAAGGAAACTGGATGTGGGTGAGTCCCTAGACGTCATTTACTTGGACTTTAGTAAAGCTTTTGATAGCGTCCCGCACCGCAGACTATTGAACAAGATGAAATCAATGGGACTGGGAGAGACATTAACTACATGGGTCAGTGATTGGCTAAACGGTAGACTTCAGAGAGTGGTGGTGAATGGTGCCACTTCCAAAATGTCAGAGGTGATCAGTGGAGTGCCGCAGGGCTCGGTCTTGGGCCCGATTCTCTTCAACATATTTGTGGGAGATCTGACTCAGGGGCTTCAGGGTAAAATCACATTATTTGCCGATGATGCCAAACTATGCAACATTGTAAGTGAGAACACTTTACCAGATAGTATGACGCAGGACCTACTTCTATTGGAACACTGGTCCTCAACTTGGCAGCTAAACTTTAACGCCAGAAAATGTAAGGTCATGCACCTCGGCAGCAGGAATCCATGCAAAACTTATACACTTAATGGTGAAACCTTAGTTAGGACCAAGGCGGAACGTGATTTGGGGGTGATCATTAGCGAAGACATGAAGACTGCCAATCAAGTGGAGAAGGCTTCTTCAAAGGCAAGACAAATGATGGGTTGTATCCGAAGAAGCTTTATCAGCCGGAAGCGCGAAGTTATTATGCCGTTGTACAGATCCATGGTGAGGCCTCATCTGGAATATTGTGTACAATTCTGGAGGCCACATTACCAAAAAGATGTACTGAGAGTTGAGTCGGTTCAGAGAATGGCCACCAGGATGGTCTCGGGACTCAAAGACCTCCCGTATGAGGGAAGGCTGAATAAATTGCAGCTATACTCACTCGAAGAACGTAGAGAGAGAGGAGACATGATAGAGACGTTTAAATATATCACCGGCCGTATTGAGGTGGAGGATGATATCTTCTTTTTTAAAGGTCCCTCGGCCACAAGAGGACATCCGCTGAAAATCAGGGGTGGGAAATTTCATGGTGACACCAGGAAGTTCTTCTTCACCGAAAGAGTGGTCGATCGTTGGAATGAACTTCCGCTTCAGGTGATTCAGGCCAGCAGCGTGCCAGATTTTAAAAGGAAATGGGATACACATGTGGGATCTCTAGGGAGGTAATAACATGTAGAGGGGATACACATGT
Source organism: Geotrypetes seraphini (assembly GCF_902459505.1). NCBI lineage: Eukaryota > Metazoa > Chordata > Amphibia > Gymnophiona > Dermophiidae > Geotrypetes > Geotrypetes seraphini. Next base: position 18,187,852 of record NC_047087.1, on the reverse strand, counting down.
GGTATCTCTAGGGGGGGTAAATTCAGGGGGTGGGATTGTTAAAGTGGGCAGACTAGATGGGCTATAGCCCTTTTCTGCCGTCATCTTCTATGTTTCTATGTTTCTATGTTACAACGTCCCCACACTCACGGTCTGTCTGGCTTCCCCACCAAAGCCCTTCGCAGTGGCAGCCCCTCCCGCATCCGTCCCCGCGTCCCAAGCCTCTCCGAAGGCCGGCTCCCACGAAAATGGTACCCCTCTGTCCAAAGCCGCGGCAGCAGCCTCCCTCAAAACACATTTCAAATCTGACATATTGTAATCACAAAACAGAAAATAAAATTATTTTTCTTACCTTTTGTTGTCTGGTCATTATTCATACCATGTAGGGGTCCCAGGCTATGGTTGGCTTTTGATAACTGGCTTGCCAGGGCTCCTTCTTTCTTCTTCCCTCCCTCCATCCCTGCAGCTAAAGACAGGCACTTCCCCCCAGTGGTCTGAGACAGGAGGGAGCAGTTAGGAGAGGGTCTGAGGGCAAAGAGGGGCTCAACAGCGCCCAACCACCTTTCCTTCCCTCCCTTCATCAGGTGCAGTGAATCCACCAATGTTAAAAGGAGCCGCGTCGAAATCGGAGGCCTGCCACTGCCGTAGCACATTCCCCTCTGCCTTGGTCCCGCCCCTTCTCTGACATATGGGACAGTGGCAGAGGGAACGTGTTACGGTGGCGGCAGGGCTCCAATTTCAAAGCAGCTGCTTTTAACATAGACGGAGCTGAACTGATGTGATGGAGGAAGGGAAGGAACGGTGGGGCAAATTTCGGCAACGGCAGGAATTGTTTGGCGGGCCAAGCACCGGTTTCTTTAGGCAGCCCCGGTTGTTTACTTGGATTCAATGTGAGCCGGGTGAGGAAGGCCGCCGCAGCCTCGCGGCTAGGTAGGGGGACAACAATGGCGCTTATGCTCAAGCCCCCGCCGCAGCTCCTCTCTCGATCCTGGTGCGGTTCGAGAGAGGAGTAGTGGCGGCGGCTTGAGCATAAGCGCGATTGTTGTCCCCCTACCTAGCCGCGAGGCTGCGGCGGCCTTCCTCACCCGGCTCTCACGGCTGGCGGCCGGCGAACCCTAATGCTGACATTGAATCCAATTAAACAACCGGGGCTGCCTAAAGAAAGATGGTAATCATATTCTGTTCCTAGGCGGTTGAGGGGGGAAGGTTGTGGTTGGAGTTGCTAGGCTGCAGCGGATGTGTGAGTTGCGAGTGTGGGGCCTGTAGCGGCGCGAGGTGGAAAGCAGGCTGTGGTGACGTAGTAGGCGCGCATGCGCACTCGTGTTTCCGCGACGGGACCAGGGAACACGATTTTTTTAGTGCGCATGCGCGTCCTACCATTTTATTATATTAGATAGAACGAAGCAGATAGGTAGACAAGGCAGCAAGGAAGGCGTCTTTTCAACCAAATAATCAAGCCGGTTTGCACAGCTCAGATCGTCTCCACTAGTGTCCCCTGAGGAAGGTGTACATTATACGCCGAAACTGGGATCCTCGTTGGGGCTACCAGTTTTTGAATAAAGACTTGATTATTTGGTTGAAAAGACGCCTTCCTTGCCATAAGATATAAACGACCATCACAACTCTGCTCCTGGAAAGCCTCATTTGGCAGGCATAAAAAGTACAAACTCTCCTGTCACTGCTGCATAAGTTTATTAGAAAATTTGCTAAACTGCTCTACTCAAAAAAATCAAAGCCTTTTCTACCTGTAAAGTATGCTTTGCACATGGAGGGGGGTGGGGAAATTTCATATAATGACCTTAAAATGCAAAGAAAAAAGATGAAAACTTATTTTAAAGAATTGGAAGAACTGGGATTGGTTAAATTACACTTTCTGGAGGTAATCTCTCTGTTATACTTTTAAAATGGAACGTTCGATGGCCGTACAACAGGGATGGTATAAGAAATTTATGGATGTTTGGGAACCATTGACTAAGTTCTGTAAGGAATGATAACTGATTTTATTTTATCGACCCTTAAGCATACACATCCAGGGTGGGTGGGAGGGGGGAGGGTTTTGCATTGGAATTTCATTCGGGGAATATATGGAAGGTTTCCTGTAGGTATGTACTTTTTCTGATTTTTTTTTTGGGGGGGGAAATAGTTATGCGTTAATGTCTATATGTTTAATGTGCATTTCGTGTAAACTTATGTACAGTAGTACCTTGGATTAAGAGTATAATCCGTTCCAGGAGCATGCTCGTAATCCAAAATGCTCGTTTATCATAGCGAGTTTCCCCATAGGAAATAATGGAAACTCGCTTTGATGCGTTCCCCCCCCCCCCTGAGAACCGGCATTGCTCCCCTCGTTGGCCCCCCCTGCGATCAGGCACACCCCCCCGCCACAATCCGACACCCCCCCCCGACACGATTGGGCACCCCCCCCCGACACGATCCGACATCCCCCCTGCCGCTTCTTACCCTCATCTGGGCACTCTAGAAGATCGGACTCCTCGTCTGCTGGGCCTTAAGCATCTGAGCATGCTCAAGGCCTGCGAGTTCACGTTCACGAGGGCCGATCTTCAAGAGTGCCCAGATGAGGGTAAGAAGCGGCGGGGGGGTGCCCAATTGTGTCAGGGGGGTGCACAATCGTGGCGGATCGTGGCGGGGGGTGCCCAATCGTATCGGGGGGGTCTGATCATGGCGGGGGGGTGCCGGATCGCAGGGGGGGTGCTCGTAAATCGAGCCATGCTTGGTTTCCGAGGCACCGATTTTGCAAATGTTTTGCTCGTCTTGTAAAACACTCGCAAACCGGTGCACTCGTAAACCGAGGTATCACTGTATATTGAAATTGTTTGTTTGCACTATGGTAGTTTGGATATTTAATAAATATTTCCAAAAAAAAAAAAAAAGATGAATAGTAGATTACCTGCACTACTTCTTTAACCAGGGTCTTATCTGTTCCAATTTTGGCTCTCTGCAGGCCTCCAACATCTTCCCCGATCCATGTGATGAGGACAAATTTGGCTCGTTTGCTCATGGCATCACCCGTGGTGAATCGGACATAAGCGTACAACCTAATGTCATCTGGAGACACAGAAGAGGGGAAATCATTATTAAGGTTACACTTTTAAAACAATAATGTGTAGTGATCGTAACTTAGCAGGCACAAAAGGCCAATCAGATTGGGGGGAGGGGGAGTCCCCGCCCTACACACACTCTGATAGAAGGAGATTCCTGTGCTCAGGTGGAATTGCAGTTGCTTTCACACCTAGTGATGGGAAATCAGTGTAGCATTCTGGAATAAAATTCTACCACTAGTACATGAAAATCTATTTTAAATGCGTCTGCTTGGACTTTTTAGTTTACAATTGCCTGGGGAGCGGGACAATAAATCAATACGGTCCATTTCTTAATCTTCTTCTGGTTCTTCACACCTAACAATGTTCATGAATTTTTTATTTATTTAAAAATTTATATACCGCATAATAACTATGCAGTTTACAAAATTACATGCAAACATGAAATGAATGCTAAACACGTTTCAACAGACCACAGGAAAACATTAACAAATGACATCATATTTTAAATCTTCATTAACAGGCACATGTATGCGACACATCGAACGCTAAAACTGAATAAAGCATGCCTACATAGGTCATTGTTTAGCTGTAAGTTCAGTATGACTTTGCTCGAGGCCAGCTGCGTCCCAGACTTTAAGAATAAATGGGATACCTATGTGGGATCCCTACGAGGGTCAAGTTAAGGAATTGGGTCATTAGGGCATAGACTTAAGGGGGTGGGCAGACTTGATGGGCTATAGCCCTTTTCTGCCGTCATCTTTCTATGTTTCTATCCCATATCAAAAAGCTGGATTTGACTCATCAGTCCCAGATTTTTCACTTGTCATACAACAGAACAAATATATATTAAAAACTCCAGTGCCACCTCAGAAACAGCAACAAAAACACACCCCTCCACTGCCAGATACTGTGAAGCAACACAAAAATATGCAAAAAGAACATTATTCAGAATCAATGACAGCAGACCTGCTGTTATTGAGGGTAGTGGGGAAGCAGAACGAGAGACCAGTTAAGGCAGTGGTTCTCAACCCTGTCCTGGGGACCCCCCAACCAGTCGGGTTTTCAAGATATCCCTAATGAATATGCACGAGAGATTTGCATACCTGCCACTTCCATTATATGCAAATCTCTCTCGTGCATATTCATTAGGGATATCTTGAAACCCCTGACTGGCTGGGGGGTCCCCAGGACACAGTTGAGAACCACCGAGTTAAGGGGATTTCAAGCTGGTCTTCCCAGTTTGCAGGCACTGTTGGTTGTAAAGGAAACACAGGCTTACTGTCTATATCAGTGTCTCTCAAACTTTTTAGCTCCGACACACTAAAAGGAGCAAATGTTTTTTGTTGCATATTATAATTAAAATTATAAAAATGTAAAACCAACAAAAAGATGTTAAAATTTGAGAGTTAGCGCTCTTTAAGGTATGGGTAATTATAATAAGGGTGAAACTAAAGTAGATAGATTAGAATTGCTAATCAATGCGATGGATGTGCTTGTTTGAGTGCAAATTAACTAAAAATGTGGCTCGATATTCAACAAGCAAACACAGATTTCATCATCCACCATCTGCAGTTCTCTTTTTAAAAAAATTTAATTTCTGTCAGAGCTGAAAATCCAAATGGTAACAAAGCCTTGATTGCTTTGTTGCTCATTAAGATAACTACTGCATTTAAAAAAACAAACCTAAAATTATTTGACATTAGTTTTCAAGGACCAATCACGTCAAAGAATGATGCACGTCTGGGCGGTTGTATCCTTACGCACACAGACGCTCATAACACTGACAGATTCTTGTGTACGCAATGTACATGTCAGCTGTTCTAGTGTATACTTCTGAAGGGAATTTCTAAAAATAAAGTACAATTCTGGAATCTCTTCGGGGCACACAGTTTGAGGGACACTGGTCTAGATTAAAATATTTTGGCGACACATTACTCATATCAAAACTGCATTATGAAGGCAATAGTACCTTTACTGAACAGATTATTCAGACAATCTAGAATTATCTCTGTGCTATATAAAGGACAAAAGCCTGACTGACACATGCAAAAGAGAGGAATGATCCACATAGTCCAACAGCTGAAGGTACACCATAAGAACCTAAGAATAGCCTTACTGGGTCAGAGCAATGGTCCATCAAGCCCAGTAGCCCGTTCTCCCAGCGGCCAATCCAAGTCACTAGTACTTCGTCAAAACCCAAAGAGTAGCAACATTCCGGAGTTGACAGTGTGATGTCATAATGCCTCAGAGCCAACCTCATCAGTGATGTTACAATGGCTTGATTGTCCTATACTTGGCACACATGAGAGCATAAGAACAGCCATACTGGGTCAGACCAAAGGTCCATCAAGCCCAGAAGCCCGTTGTCACGGTGGCCAATCCAGGCCCCTAGTACCTGGCCAAAACCCAAGAAGTAGCAACATTCCAGCATCTCAAAGAATAGCAAGATTCCGGAACCCCAATGAGAGCAACATTCCAGAGCTGAGATTGTGATGTCATAATGCCTCAGAGCCAGCCTCATCAGTGATGTTACAATGGCTTGATTGTCCTATACTTGGCACACATGAGAGCATAAGAACAGCCATACTGGGTCAGACCAATGATCCATCAAGCCCAGTAGCCCGTTCTCACGGTGACCAAACCAGGTTACTAGTACCTGGCCAAAACCCAAGGAGTAGCAACATTCCAGCATCTCAAAAAATAGCAACATTCCGGAACCCCAATGAGAGCAACATTCCAGAGCTGAGATTGTAATTAGAGAATGACACGGGGAAAAAATCTGTCCCCGTCACCGCCCCGTCACCGGCCCACCATCCTCTGCACCGCCCCGTCACCGCCGTTCCCTTCACCGCCCCGTCACCGCCATCCCTTTCACCGCCCCGTCACCGCCACTGCCATCCCATTCACCGCCCCGTCACCGTCCCCGCTGCATCCATATAAGCCTTAGTACTGTAATATTTAGCTTATTCCTTTCTTATAAATCAAAGTTCCTGCTGCTGAACTAGAGAAAGAGATGTTCAGCTGGCAGGGCTTTGTTTATAAATTTTTATCAACACAACTAATATACTATTTTATCCTAAAGCAAAAAAACAAATAAATAAATATAATTTTTTTTTCTACCTTTGTTGTCTGGTTTCTGCTTTCCACATCTTCTCATTGAATTCCTTCCATCCACTGTGTGTCTTCTCTCTGCGTCTTTCATTTGCTGTTACTGTGCCTCTCCCTTAACCCCCCCCTCAATTGGTCTAGCACCCATCTTCTTCCCTCCGCTCCCCCATAGTCTGGCATCTGTCTTCTTCCCACTCTGTCTTCCACATTTCCCTTCGGGGTCTGTTCCTCTCCACCCTCCTTCAATGTCTGTTCTATTCCTTTCCACCACCACCCTTCCCTCCCTCCTTTACCATCTGTTCCTTTCTACTACCCTTCAGCTCCTCTCGCGTGGCCTATCTACCTTCCTTCCTCTTATTTTCATGGCACGTTACAATGTAATTTGTGCAAGCCACTGGAGCCTGCAAGCTCGGTCCCTGTCCCATCCCCACAAACCATCTCACTTCTGTGCTCCTATTTTCTCCATTTCTAATATCTCCCCTATGTATCTGTCATTGCCCCCCCTGTGTCCATATACCATCCCCATGGCATGTCCCCTTTATGTCTCTGTCCCTATGCCCCATGCACATAATTTCCCCTCTTTCTGTTACCTTCCTGTGTCCAGATTTCCCCTATCTTCCTCTTCCATACCAGTGTGTCTCTTCTTTTCAACCCCATCTAGCTTTTTTCCCTCTTTCTTCCCCCCCCCCCCTGCTTCTAGCATCTGGCTCACCTGCCTGTCCTTCCCTTTCTTTCCTGCTGTGGGTTTTTCTTTCTGACTTCATCCCCTTGGCCCAGAATCCTTTTCCCTTTCACTCCCTCCTTCCAATTTGAGCCGGGAACACTAGCGATCGCACGGTCCCCGCAGCCACTACCTGCCTGCCCAATCGATCCTAGTGTTTAGCCAGCTCTCTCCCTTCTCCTCACCTTAGTTTATAGGTTTTCTTTTTCGGCGACCTGCACGCTTTCCCAAAGAGCCGCGCACGCGCGGCTGCTCAGTGTTCAATCTTCTGCTCTGCTGCAACTTCCTGTTTCCGGTTGCGTCAGAGCAGAAGATCGAAACTGAGCAGCAGCAGCGGGTGCGCGGCTCTCTGATAGCGTGCGGATCGCCGAAAAAGAAAATCTACAAACTAAGGTGAGGAGAAGGGAGAGAGCTGGCTAAACACTAGAATCGATTGGGCAGGCGGGTGTGAGCTGCGGGGACCGCGCGATCCTTCATGCCTCACTGCGGGGACAAGACCCATTCACCGCCCCGCGGGCGGTGAATGGCCTTGTCCCCGTCGCCGCAGCGACTGCTAGTTTTCTTCCCCGTTTTCAGCGGGTGACCCGCGGCTAAAATGCGGTGGCCGCGGGTAAACCGCCACCGTGTCATTCTCTAATTGTAATGTCATAATGCCTCATTCTATAGAGCCAACCTCATCAGTGATGTTACAATGCCTTGATTGTCCTATACTTGGCACACATGAGAGCATAAGAATAGCCTTACTGGGTCAGACCAATGGTCCATCAAGCCCAGTAGCCTGTTCTCATGGTGGCCAATCCAGGTCCCTAGTAACTGGCCAAAACCCAAGGAGTAGCAATATTCCATGCTACCGATCCAGGGCAAACAGTGGCTTTCCCCATGTCTCTCTCAATAACAGACTATGGACTTTTTTCCCCAGGAACTTGTCCAAACCTTTCTTAAAACCAGCTATGCTATCCTTCCATCAGTTTTACAAAGAAAGGAATGGATGCTATTGGTCGGTAGTTGGTGACTAATTAAGCAGGCTCTTTAGAATTTTTTGGCATAGGAGCAATTATATGTCCTCTGCTTAATGGAAATTTACTCATCGGCAGCAAAGAGAGACAGCTAATCAAATAATTCTAACTGGAATTTCAATGGAGCAGCTTTCGTAACTGCTGGAGGACAGAGATCTAAAGAACAAAATAAACTCATGTACTTATTGCGTAATTTTAAAAAAATGATCTCAGATAGGCTTGCTGAAGGAACTCCAGCATAAAACCGCATAACTTGCATCTGTTAGAACTGGCAAAACTTAAATTTGAAAGTCTGAATCCAAATATAGTTGCAACATTAATACCACACCAAAGAGAAGATGCCCGCAAATTACAAGGCCATTAGAATTTTACCATCTAATTACACTGTGCAACAGAGGTTGGGGGGGCATGAATTGTAGTGGGTGTTCTATAGTGATTTGGGGGGGGGTCGCTGAATTTTTTGGTATAATCTCTGATTTTTGTCAAGAGCATAATACAAAAATTAACATTTTTGCTATATTTTCTAACGCTTGGAGTAAACGGTACAACAATCTGTGAAATATTAAAACAGTTTGCCTCAAAATTAGATTTTCTTTTTCCCCCGATAATCTTGGTAGTGTTAGTGATGAGCACGGGGAAAGGTTTCACCAGGACGTTGCTACGATGGAGAAACGATATCAGGGCAGATGGAATTCACCCAATGCTGGCTGACTATCGTTGGACATTAGAGATGCTCCTAATCTGGTTTATAAAAACGCACTTCAATGGCAAAACGATTCTAGAAAATAATATTTATAGGAACTGTTAAAATTGGCGCAATGCATTACATGATGATTTCTCAGGCTATAAATATTTGCGATGTGCTCAAAAAACTGTACGTGATAGGAGAAAACTAGGCTATTTTCATACACAGGAAGTCAAAGTCTATAAAGTAAACCTTGTTTTCTTCTAGCCCCAGAAAAAAAAAAAAAAAAAAAAAGTTTTAACACTGTTACCTGCCTTTTCAAATCCATGCTCAAGGTGAGTTATGATCAAGCACAGAAAGTGAACCTCTTCGCTTAAGAGCTTTGTTTGCTAACCTGCATTAACGAGTTAATTTGACTTGACTGCACAGTTAGTAAATACCTTGCCAAGAATTACAGGCAATGGAGAGTAAAGCCCTACCCAAGGTCAACTAAAAATACATCCTGAACCCTGGCTTCCTTGTTCTCAGCCCACTATGCGCTAGGCTACTTCCTCTGTTTAGAAGAAAACAAAAGCCATGAAAACAGCTTTTCATTAAAAGATGAACCAGGAGCACAGAAGGAAAAGGACATATTTCGGTGTTCACATATAATTTCCCTGAATCTGTGGGCACAGAAAGTAGACCGCTATAGTTTAATCTGATGCAATGTGTAAAGAACGGCCCACGGTAGGGCTACCAGATGACTGGATTTACCCCAGACAGTCCTCTCTTTTAGAGGACTGTCCAGGTGTCCAGATGGATTTAGAAAACCCAATGCTTCATCCAGGTTTTGGACAACCCTGGCTCTGCCAGAACTCAGAGTTGCGTCTGAAGGGCTTCTGAGCAAGCACGAATACAACACAATGACATCACATGCATGTGGGCATGTGTATGACATCAAATCTCATCTGTGCATGCTCTGAGGCCTTCCAGATGCAGCCCCAAGTTCCAAAAAGGAGATAAGGTTGTGTGGGGGTGGAACAGGGGCAGGGCCATATGTCCTTGTTATTACCATAAAAAATATGGTAATCCTAACCCGAAGAGAAGCTCAGTTGGAGTCCAATACTTCCAGTTTAAAGCTATCACAAGAGTCTTGAGCGAGAACTTAAGAAAACATTTTTTTTACAACATTGATATTGGTGGTATAGCCAAACCTGCTGTTTTGGGTGGGCCCTGAGTTAATGTGGATGGGCCTTTTCAACCCCCCCCCCCAATAGAAATAAAATATTTTGTTTGTTTTTTAAACCTGGATACCAGTGGAGGGACTAGAGGGAGGGTCTGGTCTTTGACTCACACTGTTGCAGAGATCTTTGCTGCAGTTAGTGCAAAGAAAAGCCCCCCCCCCCCCCACCATGAGGTCCCAGATTTTCAAGATGAGGCATGGGATCACGCCACAATGCAGGCTCCTGGGCTGGTCTTGGTACATGGTGGAGACCTTACTGCAGGGGTGTCAAAGTCCCTCCTCGTGGGCCGCAATCCAGTCGGGTTTTCAGGATTTCCCCCATGAATATGCATGAGATCTATTTGCATGCACTGCTGTCATTGTATGCTAATAAATCTCATGCTTATTCATGGGGGAAATCCTAAAAACCCAACTGGATTGCGGCCCTCGAGGAGGGACTTTGACACCCGTGCCTTACTGAGATTATGTAGGCTATGGCAGCAGCCCTTAGAGCAGTGGTTCCCACCCCTGTCCTGGAGGACCACTAGCCAGCTGGGTTTTCAGCCCTAATGAATATGCACGGGGCAAATCTGCATGCCTTTTACCTCCATCATCTCTCTCATGCATATTCATTAGGAGACACTAACTACATGGGTTGGGGATTGGCTGAGCGGTAGACTTCAGAAGGTGGTGGTGAACGGTACCCCATCTGAAGCATCGGACGTGATCAGTGAAGTGCCGCAGGGCTCGGTCCTGGGCCCGATTCTATTTAACTTATTCATAAGAGATATGACGCAAGGACTTAGAGGAAGGGTATCACTGTTCGCCGACGCCGCCAAACTTTGCAACATAGTAGGCAGAAGCTTATTACCTGATAATATGACACACGACCTACTGCTGCTGGAACAATGGTCAACTACTTGGCAGCTAGGCTTCAATGCTAAAAAATGCAAGATAATGCACCTGGGTAAGAGAAACCCGCGTAGAACTTATGTACTAAATGGTGAGACCTTGGTTAGGACCATGGCGGAACGTGACCTAGGGGTGATCATTAGTGAGGACATGAAGGTTGCCAATCAAGTGGAGAAGGCTTCCTCCAGGGCAAGACAAATGATGGGGTGTATCCGCAGAGGTTTCATCAGCAGGAGACCTGAAGTTATGATGCCGTTGTACAGAGCCATGGTGAGGCCTCACTTGGAGTACTGTGTTCAGTTTTGGAAACCACACTACCGAAAGGACGTGCTGAGGATCGAGTCGGTTCAGCGAACGGCCACCAGGATGGTCTTGGGGCTCAAGGATCTCACGTCTGAAGAAAGATTAAAAAAATTGCGGCTGTACTCACTTGAGGAAAGAAGAGAACGGGGAGATATGATTGAAACATATAAGTACATCACGGGACGCATCGAGTCAGAAGATGATATCTTCTGGCTCATGGGACCCTCGACCACCAGAGGGCATCCGCTGAAGATCAGGGGAGGGAAGTTTCATGGCGACTCCAGGAAGTACTTCTTCACCGAAAGAGTAGTGGATCATTGGAAAAGACTCCCACTCCAGGTGATAAAGGCCAGCAGCGTGACGGATTTTAAGAGAAAATGGGATACTCACGTGGGATCTTTAAGGGAGTAAATTCAGGGGAGGGGATACTTGGAATGGGCAGACTTGGTGGGCTATAGCTCTTTTCTGCTGCTTTTTTCTATGTTTCTATGTACATACCCCAAAAGACCTAGTGCGTTTTTTGTGCCTAAAATTAATAGTCTTATTTTCACAGTAGTAACAACCTCCTACTCCCTTCTATCATCTGCTCGCCCATTACCATACTTCCATCTTCTGTCCTCACTATCTCCTTGACAACTACCCATGGCCTCTCCCACATGTTTCACCACTCCCTGTATCCTCCTTTCTCTTTCTCCCCTACCCTTACAGCCCAGCATTTTCCTGTTCCTTCCATTCTGAGCATCTCAATGTCCCTTCTCTCTTCCTCCCTCGTGGTCTAACATCTCTCTCTTGCTTCCCTGACTTTTGTTGTCCAGTATCTCTTCCTCCGTCCCCTCTACCCGAGGCCAACATCTCTCCTTTCCTCCCCCCATGTCCATCATCTCTATCTCTCTCTCTCCTCTGCCTTTGGTCCCAACATATTTAATTTAATTCTTATATACCGCTAATAACCGTGAGGTTTCTAAGCTGTTTACAAAAATGAATGCATTAAAAGATACAATAAATAAAAAAAAGAAATAAGATAGGTACTTGGAAATTCCCTAACTGTCCCAAAGGCTCACAATCTAACTAAAGTACCTGAAGAGACAATTTATGGAAAATAAAGATAAAATAAAGACAGAGATAGATATAGAGATAGAAATGAATATTTCACCAAGTAATGAATAAATAAATTAAAGATAGAATTAAAAATAAATAAGTAAAATAAATAAAAAATAGAGATAAAAAAATAAGTACCAAGAGAAATAAAAAATATATATTAAAAGTATTCTCCCCTGCTGGATTGGGGGAGGGGTGCAACTGTGATCAGGTGCCCCGCCGGAGAGGGGCCCCCGACACCGCCGCCGGTCCCGACAAGCCGCTGGCACCGCCCCCCCCGAAGTGCTCCCCCCCGCTGGACCGGGGGAGGGGTGCAACCGCGACCAGGCGCCCCCGACATATCTGCATCTCTCACCCTTTCACCTCCGCCACTGGATCTGACATTTGCCCCTTACCCTGTAACTCCTCTTTTCTCTATGAACCACTCCCTCCATCTCAGAACTGGCGAGAAAGTGAGAGAGATAATTAGTTAATTGCTGGGCTGCAGATGGGGATGGATAGTTTCCGAATCTGGGGGCAGAGGAGAGAGAAGCAATTCAGCTGCTCCTGAGGTGTTTTGGAGGCTACAGCCACTGGTTAATACCAGAAAATGAACTCTCCAGGAACACGGACATAGATAATTTGGAAAAAAATCCAGAAGTTAATTTGATTGAAAAGCTGGAGTGTTTCCCTTAAGATTATGGCAGGCACTCAGCAAAGTTAGTCCATGAAAAAACTACAGCAACATTAATAAAATAAAAAAAGGGTACTTCCCCCAGAGTCTCAGCTTTAAAAGGAAGCTGTTTTGCATTTCCATTTTCCTCCTGGCTGCTTTAGTTGATCTTGTTTCAAGAATCTCCTGAAATGCTGTTGGATCCAAGAAGGGAAACTCTCGTCACCCAGAGAACTAAAGAGAATGGGCCTAAACGAAAGAGTTCAGTGCTTGAGGACTGCCCGGCAAATATTCTCGCTATATTATATTACCTCAGGCTGGCAACACCGACAAAAATCTATACCATAAACACAATCCAAAAAGAATCTGGTCCAATGACCGGCTTCTTAAAAAGCTCAGGGCACATGTTAATAAACCCTACTAAGTGACTGTACTGCTCACACAGAGACCGAGATCCCCTGTAGCAATGCACACAAAAGCAGGTATGCTGCAGGCTCGGCTTGTCTGCCGCTTCACGACTAGCGCCGGCAATCCCAGGCAAGGGAGAAGGCCTGAACCTCTTCTGTTTAGACAATTTTGTGTCATAAATCTCATCCCTTTCAATAACCCAGTCACTGCACAAAAACAATTAGCAACTCCCCCGCTCTCACCTTCTCCCGGAGCCCGACATTCACGCCTGCCTCAGCCACAACTAAGAATGACATCATTTGCAAGACACCGTCAGGGCTCTGGGAAGTCAACATGCTCTAATCTAGTCTTTGATTTTTTTATACCGATTCATCCCAACAGAAGGGCTCGACTCGGTTAACAAAATATTAATAAAATTATACAGGAGATTAGAACAGAAACTATGGTCTCCTTTTATCAAGGTGCGCTACGGGGCTTAGCGCGTTGGACATTTCATCATGCGCTAAGCCCCACAGCACACCAAAAAACTAACGCCTCGTCAATGGAGGCGTTAGCAACTAATGCGGCAGGCGGTTGAACGCGCAGTATTCCGCACATTAACCACCTACCGCAGCTTGATAAAAAAGGAGCCCTATATCTTTTAGGCCACAATTTTATGATTGACTAGTCTTTAAACCGGTGCTAGAATAGATGTGTCTGTCTGTCTGTGTTTTTTTATCTCTCTCTCCTTGGCCGCTGTCTGTGTCCTCCTGTCTTCCCCCCCCCCCCCGCCCCCCCGAGCAAAGCTGTCTGCCCCCAGCACACACCTCCCCCCCAAAGCAGCCCCCATTCCCTCTCCCTAACTGTCTCTCCATGGCCCTCTTCTGTCTTCCCCCTCAAAGCTAAGCTGTCTGTCCCAGCACACCTCTCCCCCAAAGCAGCCCCCTTTCCCTCTCTCTATCTCTCCATGGCCCCTTCAATCTCCCCCCAGCACACCCCTCCCCCCAAGGCAGCCCCCCCTTTCCCTCTCCCTGTCTCTCCAAGGCCCCTTCTGTCTTCCCCCCAGAGCAAAGCTGTTTGCCCCAAGCACACCCCTCCCCCCAAAGCAGCCCCCTTTCCTTCTCCCTGTCTCTCCATGGCCCCTTCTGTCTTCTCCACAGAGCAAAGCTGTCTGTCCCCAGCACACCTTACCCCCAAAACAGCCCCCTTTCCCTCTCCCTATCTCTCCATGGCCCCTTTTGTCTCCCCCAGCACACCCCTCCCCCCCAAAGCAGCCCCTTTTCCCTTTGGCCCCCGGTATTGATCCGCTTCTTACCTTCCCTCCATCCCGGCGTCTTCTGGCTTGCTCCTCTTCAAAGCAGCCTGCGATCATGGTGGCCGGCTTTAGCGAACTTCGCAGGCCGCTCTCCAACTCGGTAGCACGTTCCCTCTGACGCGATCCCATGCATCAGAGGGAACATGCTACCGAGGTTGGAGAGTGGCCTGCAAGGTTCGCTAAAGCCGGCCACCATCGCAGGCTGCTCTTTAGAGGAGGATCAGCATCAGTGGCGAGTGAGGGCGGGACAGGCTGCTCTGAAAAGGTTCTGCGGCAGCGGCGAGTGAGGGCGGGAGGTGTGTTCCCTGCTGAGGATGCGGGCAGGGAGAGAGCTTGCCTGGCTTCCAAATGGTGAGTGAGGGCGGGAGGAGGGGAGTGGCCAGAATGTTCCATGCCGCCGGGTTCTAAAATGGAACATGGCCACGGATCACACACCACGGCGGCAGGGAACACGAAACCCTAAGTGCGCATGCGCGCTTAGGGTTTTATTATATAGGATTATTTGAAAAAGAAGGATCATTAGTAATTTTCTGAAATAAATAGGTCTTCAGTACTTCAGTGTGTAGATGAGAGAGAGCTCTAATTATAGAAGGAAGGTCATTCCAAACATTTACGAATAAAAAAGAAAAATGATCGACAAACATTGGCCATAGTTTTTATTCCTTTAACAGTGGGAAAGCCAAGTTTATATTTCCGAGAGCTCCTAGAATTAGAGATTTCTTGTGAATTAAACGAGACAGGACCCAAAGGAGAAAAAATACCCTCCCGATCCAATTTGTCAGTCGTCCTTACTGAGAGAGCGCCTCAATGCGAGGAACATCTATGTGTTGGCGATGCCCAGAAGTGGCACAATTACACCCCCTGAAAAGGTCTCTGAAAATTTTTGTTTTGGGCTGAGGAAGGAAGACGGGCACATCTCCAAGATTAGGCTATTTAGGATTCAACAATTTTTACTGAAAACTGCACCTTGAAAACAAGAAAGGGATCGATGCAGTAAACAGGATCAGTAAAAGTCTGTGTGGGTCTGCTCCAATCCGAGTTTTGGCCAATTCTAAAAGAGCTATTCATGCATTAAAAATTTTGCATGCAAATGATTTGCACGGAGGTTCGTCGTAATCCTCATCTGTCCCGTCCGACTAATCTCTGCGAGAGCGACTTCCACATGCGCAGAGCCGGCAGGAAAAGCCTCAGCAGCTACCACTCAACTGTTCGGAGCAGGAAACCTTTTTTTTTCTCTTATTTTTAATGGACACAGATGGTGTGGGTGTGTTACTCGTGCATAATATCTGTCTCATAAAAAAAAAGCCCCTCTTACGAACCAGCACCAGAGACTAAGGCCCCCCCCCCCCCGGAGGAAGTGAAAACAGGAGGGATGCTCACTCCCTCCTACCATGTGACCCCGTCTCCCCACATGAGAAAAAATTGACAGGAAGGATGCCCACTCTTTCCTGCCAATGGAGGTCCCCTACGTCAGGCATTCCTCCCCAAACCATCCCCTCTCCCAAAAAATGGCAGGTTAGCGCATATCATCCCGGTGCCTGGGAAAGCTTTTGAAAATTACCCCCTATGTGCATAGTAAGTTGTGACCCAGCCCAGGCTCTGCTCAAGCTCCTCCCTTAAACACGCCTACTCTAAATTAGCATACACCTAATTGTGCATCGTATACTTTTACACACGAGGTAACTTAAGAGGCTTTTTATATGCATGTAGTAGGCAAAAAAAAAAAAAGCAAAAACCCCCTTTATAAAATGACCTCCATAACAATAGGCAAAAATGCTCTCCGTTTGCTGCATTATTTAAAAAATTACTGTCTAGTAACACTGCAGAAGAGTAGAGTTTCATATAGTTTACTAAAATTTGAACAAATAAATTATGTTCCCAACTCTTGCAGTCACACACAAGCCAGAGACAGATCCCTCACCGATTTCAAGGCTGCTTCACCTGCTCTGATGGAAAACACTTTGCCAAACATGGCTCTGGTGAAGACTGATCATCCCTCCCCCCTCCCTATTCCACCTGAACATACAGCACTGTTATAAATACAATCTGTTATCTTCATCTTATCGTAACTTTACGTTGCTATTTATCCCCAACAGGTCCTGTCGGACATTACCTACTAAAATGTACATATTACATTTTCGCTCAGCAAATTGTATTTCTATACAGTGGAGGAGTGTGTGGCGCAGTGGTTGGATCTACAGCCTCAGCACCCTGGGGTTGTGGGTTCAAACCCCGCGCTGCTCCCTGTGACCCTGGGCAAGTCACTTAATCCTCCATAGCCCCAGGTACGTTAGCTAGATTGTGAGCCCACCGGGACAGAGAGGGAAAATGCTTGAGTACCTGATTGTAAAACCGCTTAGATAACCTTGATAGGCGGTATATAAAATCCTAATAAACTTGAAACTATTGCCTCCTGAGGTCTCTGATCTCTGTATTTCCTCTGAATATCTACTTATTGTATTTCGCTGAATGTCCAGCACTCTTGATTGTAAACCGCCTAGAAGTCGCAAGATTGTGGCGGAATAGAAGAATAAAGTTATTATTATTATTATTATACCGGGGGCCAGTTGTACCTAACTTCCCCCCAGCTCCCAAAGTTGTCCTTGAATAATGCTTCCACTAACAAAACATTTTATAATTGGAGTCTACAGAGACAATTTCCCTCCCCTAATCCTTCCCCTGCCCTATAATTGCCCAGCCTAAAATAAAAAAATAATTGCATTGTGTGTTTTTGAGCAAAATGTTTCCGGCTGCTCATAGGACATCCCTAGAACATGGTAGCATGGAATCTTGCTACTCTCTGGGGTCCACCAGGTACTTTTGACTTGGGGTGCTCACTGTTGAAAGCAGGATATTGGGCTAGATCAGGGGTCTCAAAGTCCCTCCTTGTGGGCCACAATCCAGTCGGGTTTTCAGGATTTCCCCAATGAATATGCATTGAAAGCAGTGCGTGCACATAGATCTCATGAATATTCATTAGGGAAATCCTGAAAACCCGACTGGATTGCAGCCCACAAGGAGGGACTTTGAGACCCCCAGGGCTAGATGGACCAGTGGTCTGGTGCAGTATGCCTATGTTTATTTATTTAAAAATTCTCTTACTCGCCTATTCCTAGGCGGTTTACAAAATACAATCATAAAATAATTACAGACAAACAGGCACATACAATAGTGTCATACAAACAAGCAACACACACTAGTTTCTTCAAAAGAGGCAAATACCTAACATCGCCATCTATACAGTATACCACCTGTGAATTTGCAGTTCGCGAATCGCAGACTAAGTCTTTCACAGTATTTTCTGACCTCCTCTTCCGGGAACTGAAGTCAGGCTGCATCAACGCACCAGATAGCGTGTCAAAGCAGCTCCTGATCGGTGTAGCCTGACTTTAGTTTCCTGATGAAGCGGTCAGAAAATACTAAGAACGATCCTGTACCCCTCTCCTGCCTCCGATCCACTCCTAAACCGCATTTGCGGTTTTTCAAAATTCTCGTGTGCTCCTGGAACGAAACCCCTGTGAATTTCGGGGGGAGTACTGTATACATCACTGGCAGTATCCTCGTGAATCTTGAACAATCATTTAAATGCCTCCACAAATAAAGTAGCTTTTAATACTTTCTTAAATTTTTGAAGCTCCAAAAGTACTCTCAATGGTCCTGTTAAATTGTTCCATAGTCACTCCAGCTACAGAAATTGCAGATGTTCTTATACTTTCATAATGTGCTTTTGAAAAATCTGTCAATGATAGTCACATCGCCTCCCTCAGGCCTTAAGGTTCTGAACGGCCAATAGAGCGTCATTACCTGTTAGATACCAAGGAATGCCTTGATGAATAACCTTGAACACCAACACTAGTGCTTTAAAGACGATTCGAAACTTTACAGGCAGCCATTTAACCATAGTGTTATATGATCAAATTCTCTCGAACCACAGATTAAACGTGCCGCAGCATTTTGGATCATCTGTAAGGCCTTCTTACATTTTGTTGACGCGAACCCTGAGTAAAGGGCATTAAAATAATCTTATTTCACAATGATTATTGTCTGCACCACCATTCGACATATAGAAGATTAAAAAAGTTAATAGCAGTGTCCGAATGCACTCTTTTGTACTTCTCATTCTGACTTTGTTCACAGATTAGTAAACTTAATTATTTCTGTTCCCGTGGTGCCTTCTGTGTGGTCACCACAGAATAACTATTAAAAAGCAATTGGCAGAAAGCTGAACACAATGATTAGACAACAGTGACACACATCCTAGTGGTGTATTTATAGTGACCAGGGAACGCAACTGAAAAAAAAAAAAAAAGATAGGCCGATTAAAAACTCGTTCTACATAGTCTGCAACAGCTTTCAAATGTAAATGGTTTCCAGAAGGTCCCTAGATCAGGGGCACATAGGAGAAAGGGCTGGTATTGCATACTAAAATTTAGTACCAATTACCATAAATTCCAGTCTCCAAAGCATCCCGTAAGTGATAAATTCCACCCAGCGCTTGCAAATCTTGCAGACTGTTTTGACTGCAGCATGCTTTCACATGTCCGATAACTGGGACACTTGGACGAGTTGAAAAAGATATCACGCTGATAATGATAGAATTAAAAGCATTTTTGGGCTCCTACTAAAAAAACAAGAACACTGCAACAGCTGGAAACAAGTCCCATGTTGTCCAAGACAACTATTTGGGTGTTTCTCATTCAGCATCCTACTCTCACTGACCCCATCTTTACTTCTGCCAAAAAAGCAAAAATGCAATACGATCTCAGCAAACCTTACAGATTAGGCAGGACTCCACACTGGTGCTTCCCTTGTCCAGCTTGTCGCTGCGATGCCAGCTGTGTGGTCATAAGATGCATAGAATTTGACAGGATCTTGGTTTTGATGTTAAGTTCTCTAAGAAATAGCAGAAACATGTAGAGCCTGAAATTTTTAAGAGCTCAGCTTTGCTTTTTTAGATTATGCCTGGAATGCGCTCCCGAGAGAGGTGGTGGAGAGTAAAACTGTGACTGAGTTCAAAGAAGCATGGGATGAACACAAAGGATCTAGAATCAGAAAATAATCTAATATAATAAAACGCTAGGCCGCGCATGCGCACTTCCTATGTGTGTGCCGGCTTTCCGTGAGCTGTAGTGACACATAGGAAGTGCGCATGCGCGGCTTACGCTCTGTCCTGCTCCCTGTTGAAAGACATGCGCACTCGTGCCGTGTGTTCGCGCATCACAAAAGCTTCCCTGCTCTCCACCTCACAATACGGCCCTACTGGCCGAAGCGCGAGCGAGCTGCGGAAGTGGTGGTGGTGGTGGGCGGCCTCAAGGTATCAGTTTGACGTTAGGATGGTGGGGAGGCCTGCGGAGCCCAGCAACTTTCCGCTGCCCGGGACCCGAGTCATTTGCCGCCACCCCTTCCCTTCCCGCGGGCCCGACTGGCGATTTAAGCAGCGTGTGCAACAGTCTTCACACGCTGCTTCGGGCCCTTCTACTGCCCTGATTTGCTCTGGACGTGCCAGAGTAAATCAGGGCAGTAGAAGGACCCGAAGCAGCGTGTGAAGACTGCGGCACACGCTGCTTGAATCGCCATGTGTAGTCGGGCCCAAGGGAAGGGAAGGGGGGGCGGCAAAGGACTTGAACCCGCGTTTGTAGTCACCACTGTGGGAAGGGAAAGGGGTAGAGGAAACGCTAATGCTACTGCACAGGGAACTGGTGTGGGGGGAGGGAAATGGAGGGGGAGGGAATGCTGCTTCGGACAGACAGACAGAGGGAGGAAGGGAGACAGAAAGAAAAGAAGAAAGACACAGGGGCAGGGAGATATACAGAAAGACTAACAAAGGGGGCCAGGGACAGAGACAGACAGAAAGAAAGACAGCGGGAGTCGTGTCAGGAGGGGTGCGGGATGGTAGTGGAAAAAGAAAGACAGAAATACAGAAAGTGGCTAAGGAGAGAGAGAGAGAGAGAGAGAGAAAGAAATAAAGACAAGACACACACACACATATATTCTAGCACCCGTTAATGTAACGGGCTATAAGACTAGTAGCAAATATTGAACTAAGGCCAGTACTAGGCAGACTTGCACGGTCTGTGTATGGCCGTTTGGTGGAAGATTGGCTGGGGAGGGCTTCAATGGCTGGGAGGGTGTAGATGGGTTGGAGTAAGTCTTAACAGAGATTTCGGCAGTTGGAACCCAAGCACAGTACAGGGTAAAGCTTTGGATTCTTGCCCAGAAATAGCTAAGAAGAAAAAATTAAAAAATTTAAATTGAATCAGGTTAGGCAGACTGGATGGACCATTCGGGTCTTTATCTGCCGTCATCTACTATGTTACTATGTAAATGAGTGGAGGCATGGTTTAGTGGTTCGAGCCGCTGCCTCAGCACCCTGAAATTATGGGTTTCAATCCCAGCACCGCTCCTTGTGACCCTACGCAAGTCACTTAATCTTTCACTGTCCCAGGTGCCATAGTTAAGACTGTGAGCCCACCAGGTCAGATAACATATGAGTAATCTAAGTATTTTCCCTATTACTATACAATGTAACCTGCATAGCATATAAGTGATATACACTTCCCCCTCCCCATTCGCGGTTTCAGCAATCGCGATTTCACATATTCGCAATATTTTGGAGAGGGGAAAAAAAGAAAAACACCCCACAGTTTAGCCTTCCCCCCGGCGTCCCAGCCTTGCCTGGTGGTCTAGCGGGCTTTCGGGACAGGAGCGATCTTCCTACACTCCTGCCCCGTGTAGATCGCCAATAGGAAATGGCTGTGGGGAGTTCCCGTTGTAGTCTTGAGAGACTACGGGAACTCACGGCAGCTATTTCCTACTGGCGAACTGCACGGGGCAGGAGCGTAGGAAGATCGCTCCTGCCCCGAAAGCCCGCTAGACCACCATGTAGGGCCGGGATGCCGGGGGGAAGGGAGGAGAGAGGTGGAGGTGGGTCAGAGCTAGACCAGAAGATATTTGCGGTATTTCATCATTCGTGGTCCGGCTCTGCCCCTATCCCCCCACAAATCCGGAGGGAGAAGTGTATAAATAAATTTGTAACTTATTTTCAGTTGAAAAGCCATCTTAATTTAGAAACTTTAAATTTATGCTTATGAAATACACTTCTCCCTCCATATCCACGGGGGTTAGGGGCAGAGACAGCCTGCGAATATTAAAAAACTACAAATAATATTTGGGCTGGTTCTGCCCCTAACCCCCGCTTCCCCCGGCTATTTTAAGCCCTGTAAGTCCCCCCCCCCTTAAGCCTTACATGGTGGTCTAGTGGGTTTTCGGGGCAGGAGCAATCTTCCCACGCTCCTGCCCCGTGCAGGTCGCTGATAGGAAATGGCTGCCTTGAGCTCCCGTAGTCTCTCGACGGACGGGGAAATGAATTCCTGCGGGGACGGAGACAAATTTGTCCCCGTGTCATTCTCTAGAATGAAGATCCCTCCCCAGTCACTATAAATTCGGTTCAGTCAGTCACGCGCGAGACACCAGCGCGCCGACAATCGAGCGCTGACAAATCGGCGCAAGAAAGAAGCGCGCTGCGGAAAAACTTAGTTTTAAAGAGCTCCGAAGCGGGGTGCGAGTGGGGAAACCCCCCCCCCCCACTTTACTGTATAGTGTCCGCGCTGCTGTTGGGGGGGGGTTTGGAACCCTCCATTATAGAGATAATGGAACTTGTTCCGATTTTTTTTGGGAAAAGTTCCGTTTTCCCTATAATGTGGGGGTTGCACCCCTCACCACCCCCAACAGCAGTGTGAACACTATGCAGTAAAGTGGGGGGGGGTTTTCCCCTTACACCCCCCATCAGAAGCTTTCCCGCGGTGCGCTTCTTTCTTGCGCCGAACTGTCAGCGCTCGATTGTTGGCATGCTGGGAAAGCTTAGTTGTAGAGAGCTCTGACGGGGGGTGGGTTCCTAGTCTAAAGCGCGCAAGGACAAAGGTGCGCCGACAACCGAGCGCGGACAACTGAGCGCAGGATTTCATCGCACCGATGAAAAACTGAATTTTAAAGGGCTCCGACGGGGGGTGTTGGTGGGGAACCCTCCCACTTTACTTAATAGAGATCGTGCTGGTGTTGTGGGGAGTTTGGAGGATTGTAACCCCCCTCATTATACTGGAAACTTAATTTTCCCTGTTTTTTAAGGAAAAAGTTAAGTTTTCAGTATAATGTGGGGGGTTACACCCCCCACACCCCCCAACATGGCAGCGCAATCCCTATTAAGTAGAGTGTGTGGGGGGTTACCCCCCACACACTCCGTCAGAGCCCTTTAAAATACGGTTTTTCTTCGGCGCGATTAAGCCCTGCGCTCAGTTGTCGGCTCGCTTTTGACCCGTCACCCTTTTGAGCAATACCCAAACCATATCACATCACTACTGTAGTATTAGGGCTTCCACTTTCATAATGAGTACCCCATTGGCTAAAGATCTCTCCTGCCCTGTCCTGCCTTAGGAACATAACACAGAACCAGAACAAGTTGAGCACTCCTCATTCCTAGATGGAACAAGAAGATTAAGTACTGAACCATGCCAAGATTTTTTTTTTTTTTCTTCTATTTAAGTGAGCATTCATTTGAGAAGCGTTAGCTTGCACACGTATGAGCAAAAAATTTGTCAAGGGACTGCAGAGCGTTTCTTCATGGCTGTAATGGTTTATAAATTTTTATATTTATTATAGGTCTGGGAGCATTTCAAAAGCGCCACCCAGTAGTGGCTAAACCAGTGGTCTTCATTAAATTTTAAGCTGGGGCTATTTTGGATTCTAATGGTATGAAGAGAAATGGTGCGGCAGTCGTGTTAGATAATAAAAAGAAAATAAAAACAAGAATCCAAGTGACACCTCTTTTACTGGACCAACTTCTTAATAATATGAAGGAGCGTCTCTAAATATCTTCCCATGCTGGGCCACGACACTGCTGCCCAATGTGTTATCAGCGACTTCCATCCCCACCAGTCCATATTCAAGCTTCATTTTGGCAGAAGGGGATATCTCACGGTTGTGAGCATTTCCAAATGCATTCTCTTTTGCCTAGTGACAAATGCCTTGTTTTTCAAGCATGAACATAAGAATAGCCTTACTGGGCGAGACCAATGGTCCATCAAGCCCAGTAGCCCGTTCTCACAGTGGCCAATCCAAGTCACTAGTACCTGGCCAAAACCCAAAGAGTAGCAACATTCCAGTATCTCAAAGAATAGCAAGATTCCGGAACCCCAATGAGAGCAACATTCCAGAGCTGAGATTGTGATGTCATAATGCCTCAGAGCCAACCTCATCAGTGATGTTACAATGGCTTGATTATCCTATACTTGGCACCTATAACGGCATAAGAACAACCATACTGGGTCAGACCAATGGCCCATCAAGGCCAGTAGTCCATTCTCACAGTGGCCAATCCAGGTCACTAGTACCTGGCCAAAACCCAAAGAGTAGCAACATTCCAGTATCTCAAAGAATAGCCAGATTCCGGAACCCCAATGAGAGCAACATTCCAGAGCTGAGATTGTGATGTCATAATGCCTCAGAGCCAACCTCATCAGTGATGTTACAATGGCTTGATTATCCTATACTTGGCACCTCTAAGGGCATAAGAACAGCCATACTGGGTCAGACCAATGGCCCATCAAGGCCAGTAGTCCATTCTCACAGTGGTCACTAGTACCTGGCAAAAACCAAAAGAGTAGCACTATTCCATGCTACTGATCCAGGGCAAGCATGTGGCTCCAGTGGTGCAGTAAGGGGAGGGGGAAAACCATCCTGGGTGCTGTCTTCATGAGGCCACAAGTGCCTCTCCTCCTCTCCACTCCCCCATGTACCTCTCAAAATGTTCGCTGGCGCAAGCAGCATCTTCCACCTGCTGCTGGTGATGTCATAATGCCTCAGAGCCAACCTCATCAGTGATGTTACAATGGCTTGATTATCCTATACTTGGCACCTATAAGGGCATAAGAACAACCATACTGGGTCAGACCAATGGCCCATCAAGGCCAGTAGTCCATTCTCACAATGGCCAATCCAGGTCACTAGTACCTGGCCAAAACCCAAAGAGTAGCAACATTCCAGTATCTCAAAGAATAGCAAGATTCCGGAACCCCAATGAGAGCAACATTCCAGAGCTGAGATTGTGATGTCATAATGCCTCAGAGCCAACCTCATCAGTGATGTTACAATGGCTTGATTGTCCTTTACTTGGCACATGGTGAGACCAATGGTCCATTAAGCCCAGTAGCCCATTTTCACGGTGGCCAATCCAGGTCACTAGTACCTGGCCAAAAACCAAAGAGGAGCAACATTCAATCATCTCAAAGAATAGCAAGATTCTGGAATCCCAATGAGAGCAACATTCCAGAGCTGAGATTGTGATGTCATAATGCCTCAGAGCCAACCTCATCAGTGATGTTACAATGGCTTGATTATCCTATACTTGGCACCTATAAGGGCATAAGAACAACCATACTGGGTCAGACCAATGGCCCATCAAGGCCAGTAGTCCATTCTCACAGTGGCCAATCCAGGTCACTAGTACCTGGCCAAAACCCAAAGAGTAGCAACATTCCAGTATCTCAAAGAATAGCCAGATTCTGGAACCCCAATGAGAGCAACATTCCAGAGCTGAGATTGTGATGTCATAATGCCTCAGAGCCAACCTCATCAGTGATGTTACAATGACTTGATTATCCTATACTTGGCACCTCTAAGGGCATAAGAACAGCCATACTGGGTCAGACCAATGGCCCATCAAAGCCAGTAGTCCATTCTCACAGTGGTCACTAGTACCTGGCAAAAACCAAAAGAGTAGCACTATTCCATGCTACTGATCCAGGGCAAGCATGTGGCTCCAGTGGTGCAGTAAGGGGAGGGGGAAGACCATCCTGGGTGCTGTCTTCATGAGGCCACAAGTGCCTCTCCTCCTCTCCACTCCCCCATGTACCTCTCAAAATGTTCGCCGGCGCAAGCAGCATCTTCCACCTGCTGCTGGTGATGTCATAATGCCTCAGAGCCAACCTCATCAGTGATGTTACAATGGCTTGATTATCCTATACTTGGCACCTATAAGGGCATAAGAACAACCATACTGGGTCAGACCAATGGCCCATCAAGGCCAGTAGTCCATTCTCACAGTGGCCAATCCAGGTCACTAGTACCTGGCCAAAACCCAAAGAGTAGCAACATTCCAGTATCTCAAAGAATAGCAAGATTCCGGAACCCCAATGAGAGCAACATTCCAGAGCTGAGATTGTGATGTCATAATGCCTCAGAGCCAACCTCATCAGTGATGTTACAATGGCTTGATTGTCCTTTACTTGGCACATGGTGAGACCAATGGTCCATTAAGCCCAGTAGCCCATTTTCACGGTGGCCAATCCAGGTCACTAGTACCTGGCCAAAAACCAAAGAGGAGCAACATTCAATCATCTCAAAGAATAGCAAGATTCCGGAACCCCAATGAGAGCAACATTCCAGAGCTGAGATTGTGATGTCATAATGCCTCAGAGTCAACCTCATCAGTGATGTTACAATGGCTTGATTGTCCTATACTTGGCACACATAAGAGCATAAGAACAGCCATACTGGGTCAGATCAGAGGTCCATCAAGCCCAGTAGCCTGTTCTCACAGTGGCCAATCCAGGTCACTAGTACCTGGCAAAAACCGAAAGAGTAGCAATATTCCATGCTACTGATCCAGGGCAAGCAGTGGCTCTAGTGGTGTAGTAAGGGGAGGGGGAAGACCTTCCTGGGCGCTGTCTTCATGAGGCCACAAGTGCCTCTCCTCCTCTCCGCTCCCCCGTGTACCTCTCAAAATGTTCGCTGGCGCAAGCAGCATCTTCCACCTGCTGCTGGTGCTGGCGTCTGCTACCTTCTGATGTCACTTCCTGGTCATGGGACCATTTGCAACATCAGAAGGGAGCCAATGCCAGGACGAGCAGCCGGTGGAAGATGCTGCTTGTACCGGCAAACGTTTCAAGAGGTAAGCAGGGGCCGGCACTCAAGAGGTGGGAAGAGCAGGGGGATGGGGGGGGGAGTGCACGACGTGGTGATGCTGGGCTCTACCACCCCAGGTGCCAACCTCCCTAGCTATGCCACTGCGTGGTTCTTTTCCCCCCATCCACTTTCATCTTTCTGTGCAAAGCCTAGGTACAGAGGCAGAGCAGCAAGAAACACCCTCCCCCCACCCCCGAAAGACAATGGGGGCTGCCGCAGAGGTCTCTGGGGACTGCCACTGGCCCCCAGGCCTCACAATGAAGAACACTGATCTAGATCAGTAGAAGCCCAAGCCAGTTGGGTTTTCAGGAGATCCTTAATATTCATTTTTTATTACCACATAAGAAATATATTTATGTCACCGATTTAAATAATATACACTGCATTACTTCCACACATCACAAATACAAAAAGAAAAGTTCAGGAGGCCCCCAGCTCCTGAGCTGGGGCAGGAGAACTGCCAAGTCTGTCTTCATGCAAATATTCAGAGAAAACCAAAAAAACTCTGTGGCTAAAAACCTGGCTCTTCTCTAACATGTAATTTCTTTTCCCTTACTTTTCCACTCGATTTATAAACTTATGTAAACTTTTTCCTACCCTTTCTCATTTTTAAGTTCTTGTAAACCGTGCCGAGCTCTACTTCCGTGGAGATGATGCGGTATATAAACTTAAGGTTTAGTTTAGTTTAATTACCAAACTACACACTCTGAACAAATCACACTACACAACTTTTTTCTTTATACAACAACTCAATGGGAATACCACATTGGGCCAGAAAACCTGGACTGGAACAAAGCTTTTTCTTTTTCAGTTCCTTTCAAAACAACATTGTCCCGTTTTTAAAATTATCACACGCTCTCTTGCTGTATTGAAGCTAGTAGGTATTTATTGAGTTAGCTGAAGCCATTTTAAGTTATTTAAAACCCTGTTTGTCCTAATTAATAAATATTCATGAGAGAGATTTGCATACACTGGAGGCAGTACATGCAAATCTCTGTTATGAATATTCATTGTGCATATCCTGAAAACCTGACTGGCTGGATGATTCCCATGACGGGTTTGAGAACCACCGGTCCAGACAAAAATATCTGAGGTGTCAAACAAGAGCAAGCTAGGCATGGGAAGGGGCCAGCCAAAACGCTAAATTTAACAGTCTTCTGCACATAAAGAAACCCTGCATTCTCCTAGGACAAGCAGGATTGTCAGCCACATATGGGTGTTGTCCCAACAGCTCCCAATTTGCGGATAAGCTCTCCAATAGCTCA
Source organism: Geotrypetes seraphini (assembly GCF_902459505.1). Taxonomy (NCBI): domain Eukaryota; kingdom Metazoa; phylum Chordata; class Amphibia; order Gymnophiona; family Dermophiidae; genus Geotrypetes; species Geotrypetes seraphini. Next base: position 18,160,190 of record NC_047087.1, on the reverse strand, counting down.
GAGATTTTTTTTTTTTTCTCTGAGCACGTGCAGTGCCCGGGCCCCACTGGGCATGCCCAAACCCTACATTTCCAGTCAGTTTCAACTACCCACCCAATAACACTGCTATTCTAATCAATGCCATCATTCAACAAATTCTGTGGGGGAATGGAGTCTTGTTTCTCTACCAAACTGATCAGAACCCCAATATAAACCCCGATTCGCCAGTCCTGTAACACCAACTCCGCATTCCCCAAGAAGGGAGCTCGCCACTTTCCTTCTCACTATAGAAAAAATATTCAGGAAGGAGTTGCACATGTTCCTGCCATTGGCAGACAGTTTGCTGTTGATATACAACTCTACAGGATGTGGAGACCACTAGCGCCGAGCATTTGTATTTTGGGTGGCAAAGGCCTCCAACCTAATGCCAGAGCCCGCTTTCAAATAGGGCCAGATACTTTGCAAAATTAACAAAATCCTGCAAAAAAACACTCGGAAGATATACAAAAAACTTCCCACACTATAACAGCCCTAACTCAGCTAGAGAAGGACAGTGCTATACCAAGAGTATTACCTGGGCCCTAGTACATCAGTATAGCTGTTATTGAGAAACTGGTTTGTTACAGATTCCTACACAGATGCTACATGCTAGCAAATCTTATACCTCAGCTGCATATTGTATATGCACAATACAAACGTGCAAACCAAACCTGAAATGGAGACCTTCCCTCATTCTGTCCAAGAAAGCCACCACACGTGATAAGCAGTGAAAATACAAGAGAGAAAACAGAAATGCATTTCTCTTGCACTCTGCTAAATACAAAACTAGAAAAGATGTGTCCATTTTGGAACATGATAATCCCAATCCTTAAAAAGTATTTATTTTTCTACCTTTGTAGTCTGGGCATTTTATTTTCCTAACTGGATTGGGCCCCAGTCTGTACCTTGTGTTGATCTTCTAAATTATTTTCCAGGTTTGCCTTCCATTTTATTCTAGGCCCTCTTCCCTACCTTCTCTCTCTCTTCCACTGATCTTTTTTGTTTCTTTTTTCAATTCCGTCTTCTGCTTCTATATCCACTTCTATGTGATTTTACCCCTTTCTCCCTCTCTTATGTTTAAATGTTTTTTATTAAGAAAGAACCACAAATAAAGGCAAAATGACAGTCAATAAAATTGTTCTGTTACAAGAAAGGTGACCCACCCAAGAGGACTGTACTTTGATGTCCTTCAGGGCCACAAAAAAATTCTCCCCCCGCACCCATTCCCCAAATCCACTAGCTTAAGGATTAATCAAGGTCAGACAGGTGGGTTAGGAAACAACTACAGTCTGTCCAAGATGTGACGACGACTCCCTGGAGGTAAAATGTCCAAATATGGAGACCGAGTGTTGACAAAGTCTCTACTTTTGCAGCGAGAGGAGAAAGCCATTCGGGCCTCCCATCCCATCAGTTTGTGTAGTTTATTTCTCCAATACCAGAAGAAGGGAGGAACATCAGTCAACCAATAATTCAAAATACATTTTTTCCCCCAAAATATAACATTTACTCAAAAACAGTTTTTCAGCGGAGGTATATACAGAAAACATGGAGAAATGAGTAAACACCAGATGAAGCACAGAGAGAGGAACAGGAACATGCAACAGTCCCCCCCAAAAAACCCCAAACAAACCCTGTATCCCCTCACAAAGCCCAAAGCCATGAAAATAAGAATTCACCTCAGTAATACAGGTAGTACAAAGTTGAGTTTCTACACAGCCCATATGGTAGGCCTGACTCTGGGACATATACACTCTCAATAGGGTTCTATAGTGGCATTCTCGGAGCTCAGCATTATGTACAAGAACTGGGATATGTTTAAGAGCACAGAGCAAAAGATCCTCCCCAAGCTCCCTCCCTAAATCCCACTGCCAAGCCTCCAATATAGAAGAAAAATTTCTAGAAGGACCAAGGGCACTAACTGTCCGTGAAAAAAAGAGACCGAGACCTTGGACTTGGGATCCGACCAACCCCTCCAAGAAGGTGCAAAACCAAAATCCAAAGATAGGGAACTCCCAGGTAAAGACCCCACGTAATGCAACAATTGATAATGTGCATATACAAGCCCAGGAGGCAACTCATTACAGAACAGGAGCCTGTCTCCCTCTCTTTTTTTCACCCCTCAGTCTCTCTTCCCCTCATCTTCTGTACTCACCCCATCTACTGTCTGTCATTTCTTCTCCAACCCCAGCTCCATCCATTTCCCCTATTGTCTCGCCTTCACCAACTTTTTAACCCCATTTTCACCTTAGCCCCTTCCCCTTCCTCTCTCATATCCCTTCAAAACATCCCAATCATTTTTCAACGCATCTCATCCTCTCTGAAGTCCTTCAGGCCATTCAACATCTCCCCACACCTTATTCCCTTTCTTTTACCCCCACTTCACACTCTTACTTACTCCCAAACTATGAACCCCCAGACTTACAGTGATGCACGTATCTAATAATGGTATAGAAATAAATATGACGTGGTAGTCTTAGTCTCAACTGCCAGGTCCTCACTATCCCTTCCAATCGTATATTCCTGCCCACCACACTTCTCCACTCAATCATCACACCCCTGTGAGTAGAGAATGACACTGTAATAAAATTCATCACCGTTCCCGTCCCTACGGATAACCGCAGGAAACCATTTTCATGTCATTCTTTAAGGAGAGAGGGAAGAATCAGAGGTCAAAAGGGCACAACCACTGACCCTCAAGTCTTGCATTGAAGAATGCTGGTGTAGAAGGTCTGAGGTTGAGATAGACACTAGAGAATAACACAAGACCATACTGGGACAGATTGAATATCCATGAAGCCAAGTTTCCAACAGTGGCCAATTCAGGTCCCAAGTACCTGGCAGAAACCCAAAGAGTAGCAACATTCCAGAGCAGAGACTGATGTCATAAAGCCTCATTACACCAATGCCTAAGAGCCAACCTCAGTGATGTCACAATGGTTTTATTGTCATATACTTGGCTCACATAAGAACGTAAGAGCTGCCATACTGGGACAGACCGAAGGTCCATCAAGCCCAGTATCCTGTTTCCAACAGTGGCCAACCCAGGTCACAAGTACCTGGCAGAAATCCAAAGTAGCAACATTCCAGAGCTGAGACTGTGATGTCATAATGCCTCATTCCACCAATGCCTAAGAGACAACCTCATCAGTGATGTCACAATGGTTTCATTATTCTATGCTTGGCTCACATAAGAATCGGAGTATAAATGGGCCCAGCCACTGACTCTGCAAGCGTTGCATTGAAGAATGCTGGTGTAGAAGGACTGAGGTTGAGATAGACACTAAAGAATGACATGGTTTTTCTATTTCTTTCTTTCTTTCTTTTGTGTTATTTTTCCTTTGCTGTCTGTCTGCGTACCTTGATTTGCGTCTCTATTGGTTCTTTTTGGTTTGGGGGGAGGGGGAGGAGATCATATGCATTGTATTTTGGGGCTCATCAGAGTCCAGGGCCCTGAATGTCATGATTTTGCTTTGATCCTCAGTTCAGGGGGTTGGGATACTTGCTCTCTCTTAGCTATTCTGCTGGCTGGTTCCCTTTATTGCGTCTGTAACAGGCTTCTTACGCCCTCTTTTTTGCTGGCTTCTTCTTGAAGCTACTTCTGTATTTGTCTATTTCGGTTTACTGTTGTGAAGGGCAAGGGATAGGGGGAGGGGAGTTGGGTGGGATCTTGGGACCAGGGGAATCTTCTTCTATAGTTTCTTGAACTACAGTTGTATTCATTGTTCTTTTTTCTGGCTTGTTCAATAAAAAATTGTTTCAATTAAAGAATGAAATGGGATGGTTTCCTACGGTGATCCATGGGGACGGGAACGATGATGAACTTTGTCACGTCATTTTCTACCTTTGAGTCCTAACCATCTGCTAACTCTTGTTTGTTTATTTATTTTAGGTATTTATATACCGCCTATCAAAGTTATCTCAGCGGGTTTACAATCAGGTACTCAAGCATTTTCCCTATCTGGCCCGGTGGGCTCACAATTTTACGTACCTGGGGCAATAGAGGATTGAGTGACTTGCCCAGGGTCACAAGGAGCAGCATGGGATTTGAACCCACCACCTCAGCGTGCTCACCTCGAGCCGTGGGGCTCCACGGCCTCAGAACTCTGTTGAAAGATGATGTTTGAACTGTGCAGGGCACTGTAGGCGCAAATCTTCAGTTAAAGGAATATCAAGAATTGTGCGCACTAAATTGCATCATCGGATGGATTGTGCAGGGCTTTTTCTGCAGTCATCTACTATCAACTAGCATAGCCACAGTACCTTGTTCAGTGGACTAGGAAACTCACTAGCGATGACTGGACCTGCTGCTTAACCACCGCCCCCCACCCACCCACCCCCAGTTACCAAAGCAAAAACGTCAAAACAATAGCTATGTGAATGTTGCATGCCTCCTTGCAGTCCACCCTTATTAAAATGAGAACGACAGACAGGTCTCTTATGCAGAGGACCCTCGGGGCTGGATTTTGAATAGGACACCTACATTAAGCGCCGCTAAGTACCCTATATAGGCCTTTTTTTTTTGTCTCGCACGCAGTCTTTGTAACGGCCCCCTAAAAACATTAGATGAATACCAAGGCCTTTAAAACAGTTCTCAAAACACATTTCTTCCAGCAAGCGTTCGGGGCAGATTCTCTAGTAATAGATCACATCTATTGATGATTTCAGAGGATCATCCTTGGAAAAAAAAACCAAACAAACACCCCACAATGTATTTTAAATTTGTTGCATTATTTTTTGTTTTCTGTATGCTTTCCTATTTTATATGGCGTTCCTTTGTTACTTTATCTCATATATTGAGGGTTTATGTGAAACGCTGAAAACTCTTGAGTAAGATTCAGCGGTATATCAAATTTGAATAAAACAAACAATCAAGGACATCTAGCAATGCCTAACTTTAGAATCTGCATGTAACTTTTTTTTATTGGTTTAACTGGCATGGTAATCGACACAATGATTGGAGTACACTTCCCCCTCCGCATTTGCGGTGGTTAGGGGCAGAGCCGGCCCGCGAATATTAAAAAACCGCAAATAATATTCGGGCCGGTTTTGCCCCTAACCCCCGCCTATTTTAAGCCCTGAAAGCCCCTTAAGCCTTACCTGGTGGTCTAGCGCAGTGGTTCTCAACCCTGTCCTGGGGACCCCCCCAGCCAGTCGGGTTTTCAAGATATCCCTAATGAATATGCATGAGAGAGATTTGCATACCTGTCACTTCCATTATATGCAAATATTCCGCAAGCAATTAAAAATTTGGCTTTTCACTAAAATGTAATTCTATCCCCCTTACTCTTCTCTTCTATATATAAGTTCATGTAAACTTTCTTTTTTTTTTTTTCCTTCTCTTTAAGTTCTTGTAAACCGTGCCGAGCTCCACATCCGTGGAGATGATGCGGTATATAAACTTAAGGTTTAGTTTAGTTTAGGACCATTATGTTTTCCTGTATAGGCCCCCCGAGAATGGAATGAGATTCTATTGTACATAAGACAGCAGGAAAACTTGAATAATTTCAAAGTATTAAAAAAAGGTATCTTTTTTATAAGATGAAGTATGGGAATTGAATTTTAGTTTGCATGTTTGAGCGCTGGTCGATTTCTTGCTTTTTCATTGTTTGTGATTATTCGGTGGTGTATGTATTGTTGATTTTATTATTATACTAGTATTTAAGCCCGTTACATTAATGGGTGCTAGAATATATGTCTGTCTTTCTTTATTTCTGTCTCTCTTCCTCCCGCTGTCTTTCTTTGTCTGTCTCTCTCCCTGGACCCCTTTGTCTGTCTCTCTCCCTGCCCCCTATGCAGCAGCATTTCCCTCCACCCCACTTCCCTGTGCAGCATTTCGATCCCCCCATACTTCCATGTGCAGCAGCATTCCCTCCCCCCTCCATTTTTCTGTGCAGCAGCAGCATTCCCTCCCCCTACTTCCCTGTGCAGCAGCAACAGCATTTCCTCACCTCCACTTCCCTGTACAGTGTGCAGCAGTAGCAGCATTTTCCCCCACCTCCCTTCTCTTACCGCGATCTGGCCTGCTCCGTTCGGCCCTTCCCCCTTCTTTTACCACATTCTGTCCTGCTCCGTTCGGCCCCTCCCCCTTCCCTTCCCACAGTCTGGCATTCCCCATGCCCCCCCCTTTCCCTTATTGCATTCCCCACAGGCAGGCAGGCCCAGCTTTTCCCTGCTCCCTATGTGTAATTTGGCAGGCAGGCACCCTCCCGTTACCAAGATGAGGCACGGGACGTGCAAGGTGCAATTAGTACTATTATGGGGGCGGGATCTGGGGTGGAGATTGAGTAGAGATGGGCGGGGTCTGGCCCACGACTTAGCCCCGTGTTCTTCAACCGCCGGTCCACAGAATAATTTTTTTATTTCTGTCGGTCCATAGGTGTAAAAAGGTTGAAAAACACTGCTATAAAGGACACCTAGCAGCTGATTGACAACCATGCGGAGTAGTGCTTAGGTGTCGTTTATAGAATCTGTCCCTCACCATCTTCAGAGAGATCCTCAAATTCATCAATACCTGAAAATAAAACGTTGGATGCCCCAAAGCAGAGTGATTTCCACGTTGCAATAGCAATACAGTATTTCAAAGGAAAACCCTACTGATAGAAAGCTGATAAGGACAGATGGATTTCTATCCCAGGAGTCATGCAGATGGTCTGGTGAATAGGGAGGGGGGCAAAACACCAAATCTTTGCTGCAGCAAGCCACTCTAGTTAGGTAGGGCAAGGGCGAAGTAGACCAGAATTTGCGCAGAAAGCCAGCATCAAAGAATATATATAAAATCGCCTGAATGTCTAATCTTCCAAGTGGATATTGGATACACATTTCTAAATATAAACAGGACAGACGGTAGCAGGATGAAAAACAAGTGAGATTTCCATAAAACTTGTGCTTTTCATTGACTGGTGCCTGTCAGTGTTATTTTTCCCACACGAGAAGAAAACGAGAACACGATTCCATCACGTTTTGCTCTGCCTCCAATCCAACAGAAATCATCTTTACCCTATTATACAGCTGGAGGGCCTTTGAAAGCAGGGAGCATTTTTTAAATTGTGCCACATCCTTTCTTACGCTCGGGTCTCTGGTACCGGAGACTCCACAGAGGAAGTTAAGACAGCTCATACTTGGCCAGCACACCAGTGACTAAGGTTATAACCCAACACAGAGAAAAGTGTCTCGTCAGGAAAATCAAAGCAGAAGTTCATTCCCCTGCACTGCAGCAAGCAAGTGTTAGTTACTCCCAACCAAAAATTCACTGTAGTGCTAACATCCAAACCCTACCCCTCACTCTACTCATGCCACCTGACCTCAGTACAGGAAGATGAGTAGGATGAATGAATCGGAGAATGACACAGGGACAAGTTTTTCCCTGTCCCCATGGGAACTCATTTTCCCATCCTGGCGAGTTCTTTTCCTGTCCCTATTACTGCAAACTCCATCCTCATCTACACGACCCTCAAACACTTAAAAATCCTAAGTAGCAACATTCTAGAGCTCAGTTTGTGATGTCATAATGCCTCATTGCACCAATGCCTAAGCTCCGTCCTCAGCTGCACAAGCTTCAAACGCTTTAAAATCTAAGTTGCAACATTCTAGAGCTCAGTTTGTGATGTCATAATACCTCATTGCACCAATGCCTAAGCTCCGTCCTCAGCTGCACAAGCCTCAAACGCTTTAAAATCCTAAGTAGCAACATTCTAGAGCTCAGTTTGTGATGTCATAATGCCTCATTGCACCAATGCCTAAGCTCTGTCCTCAGCTGCACAAGCCTCAAACGCTTTCAAATCATAAGTTGCAACATTCTAGAGCTCAGTTTGTGATGTCATAATGCCTCATTGCACCAATGCCTAAGCTCCGTCCTCAGCTGCACAAGCCTCAAACGCTTTCAAATCATAAGTTGCAACATTCTAGAGCTCAGTTTGTGATGTCATAATGCCTCATTGCACCAATGCCTAAGCTCCGTCCTCAGCTGCACAAGCCTCAAACGCTTTCAAATCATAAGTTGCAACATTCTAGAGCTCAGTTTGTGATGTCATAATGCCTCATTGCACCAATGCCTAAGCTCTGTCCTCAGCTGCACAAGCCTCAAACGCTTTCAAATCTAAGTTGCAACATTCTAGAGCTCAGTTTGTGATGTCATAATACCTCATTGCACCAATGCCTAAGCTCTGTCCTCAGCTGCACAAGCCTCAAACGCTTTCAAATCATAAGTTGCAACATTCTAGAGCTCAGTTTGTGATGTCATAATGCCTCATTGCACCAATGCCTAAGCTCCGTCCTCAGCTGCACAAGCTTCAAACGCTTTAAAATCTAAGTTGCAACATTCTAGAGCTCAGTTTGTGATGTCATAATACCTCATTGCACCAATGCCTAAGCTCCGTCCTCAGCTGCACAAGCCTCAAACGCTTTCAAATCATAAGTTGCAACATTCTAGAGCTCAGTTTGTGATGTCATAATGCCTCATTGCACCAATGCCTAAGCTTTGTCCTCAGCTGCACAAGCCTCAAACGCTTTCAAATCATAAGTTGCAACATTCTAGAGCTCAGTTTGTGATGTCATAATGCCTCATTGCACCAATGCCTAAGCTCCGTCCTCAGCTGCACAAGCCTCAAACGCTTTCAAATCATAAGTTGCAACATTCTAGAGCTCAGTTTGTGATGTCATAATGCCTCATTGCACCAATGCCTAAGCTCCGTCCTCAGCTGCACAAGCCTCAAACGCTTTCAAATCATAAGTTGCAACATTCTAGAGCTCAGTTTGTGATGTCATAATGCCTCATTGCACCAATGCCTAAGCTCTGTCCTCAGCTGCACAAGCCTCAAACGCTTTAAAATCTAAGTTGCAACATTCTAGAGCTCAGTTTGTGATGTCATAATGCCTCATTGCACCAATGCCTAAGCTCCGTCCTCAGCTGCACAAGCCTCAAACGCTTTCAAATCATAAGTTGCAACATTCTAGAGCTCAGTTTGTGATGTCATAATACCTCATTGCACCAATGCCTAAGCTCCGTCCTCAGCTGCACAAGCCTCAAACGCTTTCAAATCATAAGTTGCAACATTCTAGAGCTCAGTTTGTGATGTCATAATGCCTCATTGCACCAATGCCTAAGCTCTGTCCTCAGCTGCACAAGCCTCAAACGCTTTCAAATCATAAGTTGCAACATTCTAGAGCTCAGTTTGTGATGTCATAATGCCTCATTGCACCAATGCCTAAGCTCCGTCCTCAGCTGCACAAGCCTCAAACGCTTTCAAATCATAAGTTGCAACATTCTAGAGCTCAGTTTGTGATATCATAATGCCTCATTGCACCAATGCCTAAGCTCCGTCCTCAGCTGCACAAGCCTCAAACGCTTTCAAATCATAAGTTGCAACATTCTAGAGCTCAGTTTGTGATGTCATAATGCCTCATTGCACCAATGCCTAAGCTCTGTCCTCAGCTGCACAAGCCTCAAACGCTTTCAAATCTAAGTTGCAACATTCTAGAGCTCAGTTTGTGATGTCATAATACCTCATTGCACCAATGCCTAAGCTCTGTCCTCAGCTGCACAAGCCTCAAACGCTTTCAAATCATAAGTTGCAACATTCTAGAGCTCAGTTTGTGATGTCATAATGCCTCATTGCACCAATGCCTAAGCTCCGTCCTCAGCTGCACAAGCTTCAAACGCTTTAAAATCTAAGTTGCAACATTCTAGAGCTCAGTTTGTGATGTCATAATACCTCATTGCACCAATGCCTAAGCTCCGTCCTCAGCTGCACAAGCCTCAAACGCTTTCAAATCATAAGTTGCAACATTCTAGAGCTCAGTTTGTGATGTCATAATGCCTCATTGCACCAATGCCTAAGCTTTGTCCTCAGCTGCACAAGCCTCAAACGCTTTCAAATCATAAGTTGCAACATTCTAGAGCTCAGTTTGTGATGTCATAATGCCTCATTGCACCAATGCCTAAGCTCCGTCCTCAGCTGCACAAGCCTCAAACGCTTTCAAATCATAAGTTGCAACATTCTAGAGCTCAGTTTGTGATGTCATAATGCCTCATTGCACCAATGCCTAAGCTCTGTCCTCAGCTGCACAAGCCTCAAACGCTTTCAAATCATAAGTTGCAACATTCTAGAGCTCAGTTTGTGATGTCATAATGCCTCATTGCACCAATGCCTAAGCTCTGTCCTCAGCTGCACAAGCCTCAAACGCTTTAAAATCTAAGTTGCAACATTCTAGAGCTCAGTTTGTGATGTCATAATGCCTCATTGCACCAATGCCTAAGCTCCGTCCTCAGCTGCACAAGCCTCAAACGCTTTCAAATCATAAGTTGCAACATTCTAGAGCTCAGTTTGTGATGTCATAATACCTCATTGCACCAATGCCTAAGCTCCGTCCTCAGCTGCACAAGCCTCAAACGCTTTCAAATCATAAGTTGCAACATTCTAGAGCTCAGTTTGTGATGTCATAATGCCTCATTGCACCAATGCCTAAGCTCCGTCCTCAGCTGCACAAGCCTCAAACGCTTTAAAATCATAAGTTGCAACATTCTAGAGCTCAGTTTGTGATGTCATAATGCCTCATTGCACCAATGCCTAAGTTCCGTCCTCAGCTGCACAAGCCTCAAACACTTTAAAATCATGTGTTCAAGGCTTGTGCAGTTAAGGCAGAGCTTAGAGGAAAGGGCAGGGATAGTGACAAAACTTAAGGGGAAATTGAGTTCCTGCAGGGATGGGGATCAATTTGTCCCCATGTCATCCCTAGAATGAATGAGCAACCAAAGAAAAGGGGGTCCTCATCCAAACTGTATAAACCCCAAGCAAAAGCTCTAAAGCCCCAACCGTTACAACCTTACTGATCACAGGCTGTCTGAAGATATGGTTTTTTTTTTGTTTTTTTTTAAGGTAAGTTCTGTATTCTGTAAACAGAAGTATGGAGAGCAGAACCCCATAACTAAGAGTGCTGAATCACCAACAATAAGGGATGGGGTGTTTTCTGAGTTTTTAGCATGACTAATATTTGATTAAAAATCTAACAGAGAACCTTTTCATGGAATTTACACTGTAATAAGTCACAGCTGCAAGAACAGAGGTGTTCAAAATAGTGATGTTGGGGGGTCATTAATAGTGCAAAAACAGGGCAAAAGCAACCAATGATATTGCTTCAGTTAAGAAAAAAAATGGAAGAAAAACCTGAACAAAATGAAAGATCATGTAAATTGACACATGAAATTATGAAGTAAGAACTGCACCTTTCTAGTGCATTCACAAATAACTTCTCTATATACAGTATATGAATTTAAAACAACAAAAACCCTACTGGGAGTGCGTGTTCCAATTGTTTAGGAGAAAAAGCTAAGGAGATCTTTTGGCTTGTGGGCCTTTCCTTGTTCCCACACTTAAATACTTCCAGCATAATGAAACACTTCGCTTTCAAATATAAAATTGTCTGCTGTCCAGCCCATTTTTTAAGTCCTTTCGTACCATCGGTTTAAATTCAGTTCACATGATCTTTCTGAGCTATACTCTCAAAAAAACTTGATCTAAGGTGGCCGCTTACCCCTTTGAAATAATGTTTTAATAATAAATTCTAAAAGCTTGGGTTTCAAACTCCTTCAGCTGTTACACGTTAAACCAATTGCTTAACTAGAACTGAATTAATCATTTCTCCCTTGCCCGACATAAAAGTTAAATAAGTCTGTGTAAAAGTGCAGGTACTCTCACACTCGTGAACTGATGACCCTGGTGTTAGAAGATATCGATTCAAGAAAAAGGAATGCTTAGGTATTTTCAAATAATGGGGCTCATTTTCAAAGCACTTAAACACACAAACTACTATAGGTTTCTATGCGACTTTGTGCGTCTAAGCGCTTTGAAAATGAGCCCCCTTTAATAACGATCTTGTAATCAGTGAACACCATATAAGAGCTCGCTGTCCTTTTCAGAAACACAATCTTTCCTGATCACGTCACATGTGCAAAACGCAAGTTTCCTCTTACCTGTACACGTATTTACAAATTCCTGATATTCCGAGCCTTGATCCCCGGGAACTATGGTCGAACCTGCATATTTAAAAGTTACCCTGGGAGAAGGAGGGAAAAGAAGAGATCAATCGCTGTGACTAACGGGGCATCAGTTAAGTACGCCGACTCGAAGGTGCTGCAATTTGCCCGGGGGGAAGGTATCACAGCCCGATCCCACCCCCACCCCTTCGCTGTGGGTTTCAGAAGGTGGCATACCCTACAGTTTGCTCCAGGGAGGGGGAGGAGAGGTTCCAGTTCAAACGGTTGAGGGAGAGGTGTAATACATTGCACTTTAGGGCAATGTATTACACCTCTCCTTCAAGGGGGGGAGGAGAGGTTCCAGTTCAAACAACCAGTTGGGGGAGAGGAATAATATACATTGCCCTACTGTGCAATATTTTTAATTTTTTTTTTTTTTGGGGGGGGGGGGTAGGAGAGGTTTAGTTCAAACAACTGGTTGGGGAGAGGTGTAATATACTGCCCTAAAGTACAATATGCATATATATATTTTTTTTTATTTATTATTTTTTGGGGGGAGGATGTTCCAGTTCAAACAACCGGTTGGGGAGAGGTGCAATATATAGAGATTTTTTTTTTTTTTTTGGGGGGGGGTATGAGAGGTTCCAGTTCAAATGACCGGTTGGGGGAGAGGTGTAATATATTGCCCTAAAGTACAATATGTATATATATATATATATATATATTTTTTTATTATTATTTTTTGGGGGGAGGATGTTCCAGTTCAAACGACCAGTTGGGGAGAGATGTAATACATTGCTCTAAAGTGCAATACATTTTGGAGGGGGGGAGAAGGATGTTCCAGTTCAAACGACCGGTTGGGGGAGAGGAGTAACACATTGCCCTAAAGTGCAATATTTTTAATTTTTTTTTTTTTGGGGGGGTAGGAGAGGTTTAGTTCAAACAACTGGTTGGGGAGAGGTGTAATATACTGCCCTAAAGTACAATATGCATATGTATATATTTTTTTATTTATTATTTTTTTTGGGGGGGGAGGATGTTCCAGTTCAAACGACCGGTTGGGGGAGAGGAGTAACACATTGCCCTAAAGTGTAATATTTTTATTTGGGGGGGGGAGGTGGGTAGGAGAGGTTTCAGTTCAAACGACCGGTTGGGGGGAGAGATGTAATACATTTTGGAGGGGGGGGGTCGGTTGGTTCCCGCAGCCCATCTTTCCCAGCCACTCACCAGCTGATGCCATTGGCATCGTCCCGGACCAGGTTGTAGGCTTCCCTGCACGCCTCCTTGTCGATCCGCGTCGCCATCGGGTCCCGCACGCCGCACACGAGCCGAACCCCTGGCACGGACTGAGCGCGCGCTCTCCGCGCGACCTGGGCGTTAACCCTCCTCCCGCCGGCTCCGCCCCCTTCCGAGGCGGCGCGAGCCGCGCCAACCGCAAGAGGGCGGCTGCCTCCGCCCCTCCCCCTCCGCCGACCGGCCCAGTGGTTTCCCCTGCGCGGCTTCCTTCCTCCGCAGCCCCGGCCGGGCACGGCTGCCGTTCGCACGGGCTTTCGGGGGCCCTACGAAGAAGACGCTGAACCCCTCCCCCCCCTCGCCGACGCGTTTGGCCGGGCCTTGCGGCGGGTTGAAAGCGAGCGCCTTCTTCCGGGTGCATGGCGGCCGTGTAGGGGGGAGGGGAAGGGGAGATTGGGGTTTAGGTCGTGAACCCCTCCCCCCCCCTCCGAAGGACACCGAGCTTTCGCGCCTTTTTCGGGAAAAAAAGTTACGTTCAGGTACGGTAAATAGCGGCCTGGCACTTGTTGCCGCGAGACTTTTGGGCCGTTCCGTGTCAGCATTTGTAGTCCTTGAGTCTGTCCCTTGGAAACCGGGGCTGCGGCTCCCAGAATGCATCAGGATGCGGTGGGCCGAAGACCAGGACTGGCCGAAAAGTCTCCCTCCTGGAAGGGGGTCACTTGGAAGCTCGGCTCAGTTTGGGATCATGAGCAGGGTTTGAACCCTGACTTCCCACTGCTGATCCCAGGGAAGGTTAGTTAGGAAGTGGGTGTAAGACAGGGGTCTCAAAGTCCCTCCTCCAGGGCCGCAATCCAGTTGGATTTTCAGGATTTCCCCAATGAATATGCATGAGATCTATTTGCATGCACTGCTTTCACTGTATGCTAATAGATCTCATGCATATTCATTGGGGAAATCCTGAAAACCCGACTGGACTGTGGCCCTTGAGAAGGGACTTTGACACCCCTGCCCTAGAATGTGGATGAAAACTTGTATCGTAAGCTTGTACTGAAATTATGGCAAAATCCAGTGCAAATCGGAACCTGTTAACTAAATACGGCACATGTTTACCCTGTAACCCGTTCTGAGCTCTTTGGGGACAATGCAGGGGTCTCAAAGTGCCTCCTTGAGGGCCGCAATCCAATCGGGTTTTCAGGATTTCCCCAATGAATTTGCATGAGATCTATGTGCATGCACTGCTTTCAATGCATATTCATTGGGGAAATCCTGAAAACCCGACTGGATTGTAGCCCTCAAGGAGGGATTTTGAGATCCCTGGTGTAAGACAACCCCCCCCCCCCCCCCACACAGGAAGCCTTACTTGTGGAACTAAATTAAAACCTCTGTGATACACTTTAAACTAAGAGTCATCCTCTATTCCTCAGAGAATGACTGGGGGACAAATTTGTCCCTGTCCCCGCAGGAACTCAGTTTTCCCGTCCCTGCAAGTTTGGTTGCTGTCCCTGTACCTACCCCATTCCTGTAAGTCAGAGGTATCAAAGTCCCTCCTCGAGGGCTGCAATCCAGTCAATGAATATGCATGAGATTTATTAGCATACTATGGAGGCAGTGCATGCAAATAGATCTCATACATATTCATTGGGGAAATCCTGAAAACCCGACTGGATTGCGGCCCTCGAGGAGGGACTTTGACACCCCTGCTGTAAGTTCTGCCTTAACTGAACAAGCCTCAAACACTTATGATTTGAAAGAGTTTGAGGCTTGTGTACATGAGGATGGCTTTTGCAGGAATGGGGCAGAGACAGAATAAGAACTCACGGGGATGGGACCGGAAAATGAGTTCCTACGGGGAAAAATTTGTCCCCGTGTCATTCTCTATGCCTCAGATCTTATTTGCAAGCATAAATGAGACGGATACAGAGGGCAATGGTTTCAGTACTGTCGAAGCAGAACTTGCTGTACATAGGGTTACCATATGACTCCAGAAAAAGGAGGACAGAATGATATTCGGGTTTTACTTCAGTTAAAAGCAATGGAAGTAAAACTTGAATGTCTCAATCCATCTTCCTTTTTCTGGAGCCATATGGTAACCCTAATTTAGGGGTAAGGCAAGGGTGGGGGAACGAACCCCACATTTAACAATGTTACCCAGCCTTCCAACATCATCTATAGAGCTTATCAGACTTCATGTGGCAAAGAGCCTATGTAGCCTCAGTAAGTAGGAGACCCCCAGAGTCTAGGCCTGGGCTCATGGCATTTCTATGGGTAGCCTGCCCAGGCTGCAACACCAAATATGGGTTTAATGACCCCATTTGGGCTCAGGACCTACAGTTTGGGAAATCTTGCTTTAGGAGGAAAAAGAGAGTCAGTGTCAGGAGAGGGTGAGAGTGCAGGGAAGGGATGACAAGAATGCCATTGTTGCCCCCTCTCCATCATTTTCAGGTAATGAAACCTGAACTTCCCACCACTGCTTCTTGCGTATCAGTGTTTTGCATGCACAACAGATCGACTGACAAGCCCTCTCCAGGTGCTAGCTCTTGAGCAATCCACACCTAAAAACTTACTTACATTAAGGTTAGACTGTAAATAGAGTTCTGTTGAAAAGGGCCCAAGTGCTGCAGAAATCTGGGACATTGTTTTTTGCAAGGGGGATTCTCTGTTTGGTCACCTGGGTCTTAGTGTTCTATAGTCCTCTGGTCACTCAAGTTACTTATGTGTATGAATATGGCGCTTCATTGTGTTTATAATTGTGTATCAACCAAAAATTTTTGAGTGAACTGAAAACTTAGTTTTCAACTCTGAAACAGGAATTTTCATTAAGAAATCCTAATATCAGTTATCTCCTGTTTATTATGGGGGTAATTTGTAGCTGTATAACCAAAAAATCTTCTATACAGGAATGAGAAAGAAAATCAAGTCCATCTCCTATAACTTTCTCACAGGTATTCAAGAAATAATTTACTTATGCCACAATTTCATTGAAAGTTTCATGCACATCAATTCTTATAATAATGAATAAGGAGAGAGCCTCAGAACCCCGTGCGTAATGATGTCAATTACTGCACTAGAAAGGGAAAAGATCTTCACCGGCTCTTGACCTCCCTCCTACCTACAGCAGACACAGTAAATATTTCAAAATGGTGTCAGAAAAATCAAAACTACTTAGCTTGTAGGTAGAATGTTCAATGATTTTGAAAATGTATTTTTGTCTCTGCCAGTCCTAGCCAACGGAAGTTAGGCTAGCTACCGTTTCGCTAGACAAGCTGCGTCAGGGCTCCAGACAGCATCTGAAAAAAGATCAACAAATAAGTTAGCAGAGCTCCAATGTAGGTGCAAAAAGACTGAACAATAATGTTGTAGCTTACAGCAGCGTACTGATTCACACGTTTGCTCAGACAGAGACCGCCCCAGGTGAAACTGCTATTATCCCAGGACAAGCAGGCAGGTATTCTCACTAGTGGGTGATGTCATCCGACAGAGCCCCGATACGGACATCTTGCAAGCATGTCTTGCTTGAAGAAACTCAGAAGTTTCGAGATGCCCGCACCGCGCATGCGCCAGTGCCTTCCCGCCCGATGTACCGGGCGCGTCTCCTCAGTTCTTTTCTTTCCGCGGAGCTGAGAAGTTCTCTTCAATTCTGCGCTGACTGAAATTTCAGTATTTTGCCTTCTTTCCCCGCGTTTTATTGTTTTCTTACTTTCTTTGACTTTTATTTCTATTTAAAAAAAAAAAAAAAAAAAGTTACAATTATTTCGTCCGGCGGTTCGGCCGGGCCGGCCTCGTGGCTGCGACCTAGCTCCTTCGACCTAGCAACGTCACTTTTCCGGCCTATGTCCCGGCCTATCACCGGTTTTAAAAAGTGCAGCAAGTGCCAGCGTGCGATTTCGTTGACGGACCCACACCGGCGCTGTCTTCAGTGTCTTGGTCCAGAACACGTTCCGAAATCGTGCCGGCCTTGTTCCACGCTCACAGCGCGCTCTTTTAAACGGCGCTGCTTACTTTGGGAGTCCATGTTTAAGATGGAGTCTTCTAAGGAGCCATCTGCTTCGACTTCGACGGATGTTTCACCGGTCTGTTCGAAGCCTGCATCTGCGACTCATGCATCGAGCATCGTGAAGCCAGCATCGTTCACACCGGCTTCTGCATCGAGTTCAGCATCGGTTCCTGCTCCCGTCTCCTCGGTTCAGGTACCGCCTTCCACTGTTCCTCCCGTGGTCATAAAAGTGCCCAAAGCTACCAAGCAGAAGCACTCGACCACGAAGGAACGCGATGACCGTGCAGGAGGACCCCCTTTCGGTGCGGATCCCTCCATATCGGCATCGCTTAAATCCCTGCTCGAAGCTCAATTTGTTGAGCTCATGCGGACGATGGGACCAAGGCTTATCGCTAATATTCAGGGCGATACTACGGTCCCGGTCCCGGAGAGCGGTCCGCCCCCTCCCCCTCCTCCTCGTCGTTCGATTTCCCTGCTCGACGAGGGGGAGCGGCGGAGGGCGGCGGAACCCACTAGGCGGGCTTCCCTTTCTGACATGCCGCCTTTAGAGCCCATTACACCTCCACGTCACCAGGGTACTACATCGGCCCCTGATAATCGGAGTCCTGGGCATACTGCATCGCAGGAGGAGTTCTTTCGCACTCCATACCAGACTTGGGTGGCACTGCGTGAGTCGGCATCGTTGCCTCCCATGCGCTCCACTGCATCGAGTCCAATCCATTCCTTCGAGGCTTCAAGGGATCGATCGATGCATCGAAGATCACGTTCCCCATCCCGGCATCGGGAGGGGCATCGATCTCGACATTCTTCTAGACACTCCTCGCGTCATTCGGAGGTGTCTCCACAGAAGAAAATGCAGCGTATGGGATACTCATCCTCAGATTTATCCCAGCCAGAGGGACCGGAGTATGAAGAACCATCTACCTCATACTCTCCATGCCGCTCCCAGCTCTCCCTGGAACCGGAGGCTTCCACGTCTTCTAGTCCGTCTCGCCGGCCGGCCTTGGCGGACCAACTTTCCTTTTCATCCTTTCTCAGACAGATGGCGGATGACTTGGATGTGACCTTAGATACTGGGTCGAAGTACTCTAAGGAGTATCTGGACACCATGCATTTACCTCATCCTCCGGCGGAGACACTTCGGCTTCCCCTACATAAGTTACTTGACCAGACTCTCATGCGGTGTTTGGAGACACCGTATTCCATACCTGCGGTACCTAGCAAGTTGGATGCTCGATACCGCATCGTGCACCACAAGGGGTTTGAGGGAGCTCAACTCTCTCACCAGTCCCTCCTAGTCGAGTCTTCCCTTAAACGTTCGCACCCCTCCCAAGTCTACGCTTCCGTGCCTCCTGGCAGGGAAGGGAGAACGATGGATAAGTTTGGTAGACGTATCTATCAAAATTCAATGATGGCGACTCGAGTGCTCAATTACAATTTTTTCTTCTCGTCCTATTTGGATTTTTTCTTGCCGGTACTCCGCAAGTTCACACCTTTCATCGATGCTGAGGCTCGGTTTGAGTTTGAGGAGGTGGTGGCGACCCTGTCCCAGTTGCGCCTCCAATTGATGCAATCCTCCTATGATGCTTTCGAGCTCTCGGCTCGTGC
The DNA here is from genome assembly GCF_902459505.1 of Geotrypetes seraphini. Taxonomy (NCBI): domain Eukaryota; kingdom Metazoa; phylum Chordata; class Amphibia; order Gymnophiona; family Dermophiidae; genus Geotrypetes; species Geotrypetes seraphini. The sequence continues at coordinate 18,141,366 of NC_047087.1, read as the reverse complement.
TGCGGCCTGCTCGGTCGCCATGCGTCGACTGGCTTGGCTTCGCACCATTGATATGGATCCGAATCTCCAAGACAGACTTGCAAATGTGCCTTGTGCGGGAGCGGATCTGTTCGATGAGTCTGTCGAGACTGTTACTAAAAAACTGTCAGACCACGAAAAATCTTTCCAGTCTATCATGAGGCCTAAGCCTAAACCACAACAGTCTCGTCCTTCTAGACCGCCTATAATCTACCAAAGGCGTTATCAACCAAGGCAGGCCCCTCCTGCGAGACAGCCTGCAAAGCGACAGCCGCCCCAGAAGACTCAGCAAAAGCCTCAAATGCCGGCTGCTCCCAAGGCTACTCAGCCTTTTTGACTCTCCTCCAGGGAGCATAACCGATCTCGTTCTGCCTACCCCATTTTTTCCCATAGGGGGTCGTCTCCATCATTTTTGTCATCGATGGGAGGCGATCACCACGGACCTCTGGGTCCTCTCCATCGTAAGAGAGGGATACTCTCTTCATTTCCAACGGGTCCCCCCGGACCATCCTCCAAGAGAGTATCCTTCCAACTCCACACAGACCGCTCTTCTTCTCCAGGAAGCTCAGGCTTTGCTCCGGCTTCGGGCCGTCGAGCCGGTACCGGTGGATCAACAAAACCAGGGGTTTTACTCCCGGTACTTCCTGGTCCCGAAGAAGACGGGCGATCTGCGTCCCATTTTGGACCTTCGGGTCCTCAACAAGTTTTTGGTCAGGGAACGGTTCCGCATGCTGACCCTTGCCTCTCTTTATCCCCTCATCGAGCAGAACGATTGGTTATGCTCTCTGGATCTCAAGGAGGCCTACACTCACATCCCGATTCATCCGGCCTCCCGCAAGTTCCTCAGATTCCGGGTGGGACATCTGCATCTGCAGTATCGAGTGCTTCCCTTCGGCCTATCTTCGTCGCCCAGAGTCTTCACGAAGTGTCTGGTAGTGGTGGCCGCTGCACTCCGGAACATGGGTCTCCAGGTGTTCCCATACCTCGACGACTGGCTCATCAAGGCCCCGTCCGCTCCCAAGGTCATTTCGGCGACCTTGACTACCATTTGTTTTCTGCAGAGCTTGGGCTTCGAGATCAACTTTCCAAAGTCTCATCTTCAGCCCACCCAGTCTCTCCCCTTCATAGGGGCTGTCCTGGATACCATTCAACTTCGAGCATTCCTTCCTCCTCCACGCTTACATGCTCTCCTTCTACTCTACCAGTCAGTGTCTTCTCGCCAATCCATCTCAGTGAGACACATGATGGTCCTTTTAGGCCACATGGCTTCTACAGTTCATGTGACGCCTTTTGCCAGACTACATCTCAGGATCCCTCAATGGACTCTGGCATCTCAGTGGACTCAGGTGTCCGACCCGTTATCTCGTCACATTGTGGTCACTCCTGCTCTACGGCAGTCTCTTCTCTGGTGGATGACCTCTTCGAATCTATCCAGAGGTTTGCTGTTTCATTCTCCTCCCCATCAGAAAGTTCTAACGACCGATTCATCGAACTATGCATGGGGGGCCCATCTGGATGGTCTTCGCACTCAGGGGTTCTGGACCAGTGCGGAACGACTCCATCAAATCAATCTTCTGGAGCTCAGAGCCATCTTCAATGCTCTCCAAGCTTTTCAACATCTGCTTCACGACATGGTGGTCCTTATTCGCACAGACAATCAGGTCGCCATGTATTATGTCAACAAACAAGGGGGCACGGGCTCGGCCCCTCTTTGTCAGGAAGCTCTTCGAGTCTGGGATTGGGCGGTTCGCCACAACACCTTCCTCAGAGCAGTCTACATTCAGGGGAAGGACAACGTCTTGGCAGACAAATTGAGTCGTCTACTTCAGCCTCACGAATGGACGCTCCACTCCGACCCCCTTCATCAGATCTTTGCTCAGTGGGGGACACCTCAGATAGACCTCTTTGCAGCCCCCCACAACTTCAAGCTGCCTCAATTTTGCTCCAGGATCTACACTCCTCATCGCCTAGAGGCAGATGCTTTTCTGCTGGATTGGAGCAAACGTTTCCTATATGCGTTTCCTCCTTTTCCTCTCATTCAAAAGACTCTAGTCAAATTGAGATTAGACCATGCCACCATGATTCTGATTGCTCCTCGGTGGCCCAGACAACCTTGGTTCTCCCTTCTACTTCAACTCAGCAGCAGGGAGCCAGTACTTCTTCCAGTGTTTCCTTCACTACTCACTCAACATCAAGGTTCACTACTTCATCCCAATCTGCAGTCCCTCCACCTGACAGCTTGGTTCCTTTCAACATAACTCCTCACCAGTTCTCTCAAGCAGTGAGGGAGGTCTTGGAGGCTTCCAGGAAGCCTGCTACTCGACAATGCTATTCCCAAAAATGGACTAGATTCTCTTCCTGGTGTATTTCCAATGCCACGGAACCTCAGCGAGCTTCCCTATCTTCTGTATTGGATTATCTTCTACACCTGTCCCGGTCTGGCCTCAAGTCTACCTCTATACGAGTCCACCTGAGTGCTATTGCGGCTTTCCATCAGCCTCTACAAGGGAAACCTTTGTCTGCTCATCCTGTGGTTTCCAAATTTATGAAAGGGCTTTTTCATGTCAACCCTCCTCTCAAACCTCCTCCTGTGGTTTGGGATCTCAATGTTGTCCTGTCTCATCTTATGAAGCCTCCGTTTGAACCTCTCAACACGGCTCCACTCAAGTATCTCACCTGGAAGGTGGTTTTTCTAGTGGCCCTCACGTCAGCTCGTTGGGTCAGTGAGCTTCAGGCCCTAGTGGCGGATCCACCGTTCACCGTATTCCATCATGACAAGGTGGTTCTCCGTACTCATCCAAAATTCTTACCTAAAGTGGTCTCTGAATTTCACATCAACCAATCCATCGTGCTTCCGGTGTTCTTTCCAAAGCCTCATTCTCATCCTGGGGAATCTGCTTTGCACACTCTGGACTGTAAACGTGCTCTAGCTTTCTACTTGGATCGCACAAAGCCACACAGAACTGCTCCTCAACTTTTCGTCTCCTTTGATCCAAACAAGTTGGGACGACCGGTATCGAAGCGCACCATCTCCAACTGGATGGCGGCTTGTATCTCTTCCTGCTATGCCCAGGCTGGATTATCCCTTCCCTGTAAGGTCACAGCCCAAAAGGTCAGAGCAATGGCAGCCTCTGTAGCCTTCCTCAGATCGACACCGATTGAGGAGATTTGTAAGGCTGCCACTTGGTCCTCGGTTCATACATTCACCTCTCATTATTGTCTGGATACTTTCTCCAGACGGGATGGACAGTTTGGCCAAACAGTGTTACAAAATTTGTTCTCTTAAGTTGCCAACTCTCCCACCATCCCATTGGGGTTAGCTTGGAGGTCACCCACTAGTGAGAATACCTGCCTGCTTGTCCTGGGATAAAGCAATGTTACTTACCGTAACAGTTGTTATCCAGGGACAGCAGGCAGCTATTCTCACGTCCCACCCACCTCCCCTGGGTTGGCTTCTCAGGCTAGCTACCTGAACTGAGGAGACGCGCCCGGTACATCGGGCGGGAAGGCACTGGCGCATGCGCGGTGCGGGCATCTCGAAACTTCTGAGTTTCTTCAAGCAAGACATGCTTGCAAGATGTCCGTATCGGGGCTCTGTCGGATGACATCACCCACTAGTGAGAATAGCTGCCTGCTGTCCCTGGATAACAACTGTTACGGTAAGTAACATTGCTTTCTTAAATGGGTCTGACTTCACAACATCACAAACTGAAAATCAAAAACAAGCCTCGCTTTCATGGCCTGAAATGGAGAGCCTCTGTGAAACAAAACAGTCCATAAAGTTGTGTGAAACTAAAAAAATAGTTGCCACTCAATCTTTTGATACAGTCCTTCAGGATCCTCAGTGTGTAAACGGAAGATCCATTCCTGTTCTCTTTTCAATAATGCCAATCTCCTGTCTCCCCCTCTCGGTATTGGTGGCACGTGATCAAGAATAAAACATTTAAAGTCCCTGGAATCATGGCGCGCTGTGTTAAAATGTTCCACCAATGGTTCCTCTGTATTGTGACACAGTAAATTACTACGGTGTTCATTGATTCTGACCCTAAAGGGTCGCGATGTTTGTCCGATGTATAATTTCGGACAAGGACATAAGATCCCATAAACTACAAAGGAAGTGCCACAAGAAGTGTTATGACGGAGCCAATGGGATTTAGAAGTTTAAAAGATGTAAAAAGCTGCCTTGCAACTCCAAAGTTGTTTCACACGTTTTACATTTTCCACATTTCATGTGGCTACCTTTAACTCTGTAAGTTGTGTCTCTCCTGGCCATGCATTTATTTTCTTACATACCGTAGAAATACCTGCACCTGTGCAGGTATCTGTATCGTGCCTAAGTATTCTGGCTTAATTTATAGACAACTCAACGTTTTAAACACGTACACATGAAAGCAAGCCCTTCTTAACCTGCCTCTGGAAATGTCTTCAGTCAGTCTCTGTGCATGTTCATACAACCTGCTGGTTTAACCTTATTCCTGTTTTTGTCCATGAATTTTTATTGAAAATTTCAATAAGTACAAAGACAAAATACTGTGGTAGTAAATAAAATGAAACATTTCTTATTTTAATGTGTACACTATTGCTTTTGAAAATAACTGTCCCTATCGCTTCCACACCATTTTATAACCAGAAGTTAGAAGGCAAGAACCCAATTATCTGAATTTCTATAAGCTGCTGAAGACCTAGGAGCAGATATTCAGTGGCTTGCAGTTTGCATATTTTTTAGCCACCATCAGCTTTATACCTTGATTCAATGCCAAGCCACGTCCAGGCACCAGCATTGGATACCCGGTTTATGGGGTTGGCTTTTTCTTATGTTAAATGCCATATTCAGTACTGAACTGCCTAAGCGAAACCAGATAAAGAGAGGATTGTGGTTTATGTGGTTTAATTTATGCAGTTAAGTGCTGAATATTGATAGTTAGCCACATAAATGGCTACTCCATCCTTGGACCACCCTCAAAATAGCTTGTTTTCAGCTTAGCAGTTAGTAACTGAATAACCCCACATAAGCTATTTAACTGGCTTCACAAATCACTTTGAATATTGACCTGCTACGAGGGGCATTCAATAATTTATTTATCTTAGTAGGAAAGAAAAGAGTTTTCAAATAATATTTGTTTTATTTTTCAATATAGTTCCTAATAGCTCCATGTACTCCATCCATTTTTCTTGCAATGCCTTTAACCCCTTTGAAAAGAATTCTTCTGTATGACCTTCAAACCAGGACGTCACATCTTGCTTGATGTCTTCATCACTTGAAAACCACTGTCCACAGAGAGATTTCTTCAAAACTCGGAAAAGGAACTAATCCAAGGGAACCAGATCAGGACTATAGGGTGGGTGGTTCGGTTGCTAAAACCACATTCTCAGCTGGCAGCATGTGATTGTTGTGACATGTGCACTGGTGCATTGTCGTAAAGAAGCGTTTTCCTTGTCTTTTCTCCTTGATTGACTCCTGCAAAGTGATCATTGTGTTAGCGTAACTCTCCCCAGTTACGGTTGTCTTGTGAAGCATGAACTCCAGAAGCAAAAATCCTTCATCATCCCAGAAGACAGTTGCCATGACTTTGCCTGCAGATTTTTCTGTCTTGAACTTTTTGGGGGTGGGGGATGACTTGCGCTTCCACTGCATTGACTCCATTTTGGACTCAGGATCTCTGTGATAGACCCAAGTCTCATCTCCAGTCACCAAATGATGAAAAAAAATACACTTGGTCTTCATAGAACATCTCCAAGTTCTCCTGACGACACCGGAGCCTCGTGGTCTTCTGACATGACATTCTTGGAACCCATCTTGGACATTAACAGCTTTTCATGAATTGTTTTCTAAACTGTACCTGCCAAGATACTCATTTTTTCAGCTACAGTGGAACGCCGATTATCCGGACTAACCTCAGCAGATGATTGGATAATAATATTTTCTGTTGGTTTTAATAATTGTTTAAAAAAATAACCAATACCATCAGCGCAACCCCCCCTCCCCCGAGCAAGAAAAGACAGCATTCCCCCTCCCTCTCGGACAGACATCATCAACTCCCCTCCTGGACCCAGAGGAAGGTCTCCAGACCTATCTTGTTTCCTTGGTGGTCTAGCAGTGCGCCGGGGCAGGAGCAATCCTACTTGCTCCTGCCCATGCTCTTTGAGCGGCATAAATAGCTGCCGAGACTTCCAGCGGCATTCTCGCAAGGCTTGCTACTTTCTTTCATACTCGGGTAGATAAATTATTGAACACCGCTTGTAGCTTTATGGTCAGGTATCAGTCAAGGTTTGTTTTGGGGGGTTTTGTCTGTTTTTGGGAAGTGCAGTTGTCCTAAAATGTGAGTGGGTTTTTGTTAAGATTGATCATTTGGGGGAAATTTGTATTATCCCAGGACAAGCAGGCATGATATTCTCACATGTGGGTGACGTCATCTACGGAGCCCCAGCGCGGACAGCTTTTCAAGCAAACTTGATTGAAGTTTCAAGTTTGCACACTGCACCACGCATGTGCTAGCCTTCCTGCCCACTAGAGGGCGCATCCCCACCTCGTGGTCCTCAGTTCAATTTCATCCGCGGAGCCAGAAGCCCTGTGGAAAATTGTGCTCTTCAATTTGCCTTCTGTCGCCGCGGCTGTGTACTGTTTTCGACGCGGTCGCTGCGTTTTTTTGTGTTCTTTTGTTGTTTGTTTTCCATTTTCGTCAAAAAAAAAAAAAGGTTTATTTTTCTTCCGTCGCTCCGGGGGCTCCCGGTAGCCGCGGCCGTGGGACCTCGTCTGTTCCCGGCCGCTTTTTGGGCCCATGTCCCGTCCTGTGACGGGCTTTAAAAAGTGTAGTCGGTGCGACCGACTCTTGTCCATCACAGACCCTCACCGGTCTTGTTTGCGGTGCTTGGGCCCTCAGCACCCGACTGACTCTTGTTCCCGGTGTGCCACTTTTCAGAAAAGGGCTCTCAAGCGCCGCCGGGCACGCATGGTGGAACTTTTCGCCATTGATTCCCCGGCTGGGAAGGCCTCGAGTTCGGCCTCGGCTTCGGCCCCGGCCTTGACCTCGGCCTTGACCTCGGCCTCGGGCCCCTCGACTTCGCCTCGACCTTCGGTCCCATCGAAGCCTGTTGCCTCGTCTAAGCCGGCCTCGGGTAAGTCTCCGCTTCCCTCCTCAGCTCCGGGATCGACCAAGAAGCCATCCTCGGGCTCCTCGACGGCGGGAGGGTCTGCCTCCGCCCAGCCCAAGGTGTCCAAATCGAATGCCCCGAGGGAATACTCGAGACCGAGGTCGCCCTCTGAGGAGCATCGATCGGCCTCGGTGATACCGCCGGGGATGTCGATCCCTGCTTTCCAGGACCTGCTCCGGGCTTTGATCGCCTCGGAGCTGTCCGGGGCCATTGAGCACCTGCAGCAGGCTTCGGCCTCGACTGCTTCGGTCTCGGCTGCCCCGCAGTTGGCGACCTCGGCCTCGGGTACTGGGGCTTCGGCTCCCGAGGTTCGTACTGCCTCGACCTCGGCTTTGCCCTCGGACCCGGCATCGGTGGACCAACCTGAGCGTAGCGTGTGGCCCCGTGACAAGATGCGCCGGGTGCGGAGGCTCTCGTCCACTTCTTCCTTGAGGTCCTCGCGAGGCTCCTCGCCCTCGGGCAGGCCTCGGGCGAGGCGCCGTCCGAGGAAGGCCAAGCAATCTCGGGCCTCGCCTCGGAGGCGCGGTCGCTCGTCGCCGCTCGGGGGCGAGACCTTACAGGTCTCGGAGCTCCGCCTGGATAACCCCAGTCTTTTTCGCTCCCCTGTAGGAGAGAGTTCCCGTGCCTCCTCGCCGGGGCGGAAGGGACGGGCCTCGATACCTCGTACCCCGGGGGGTTCCCCCAAGAGTTCCTTCAGGCATGTTCGGTCCCTGACCCCCTCGAGGTCCCGGGAGCGTGCCTCGTGGGGATCGGGGTCGGGTAGAGAGCCGAGGTATTCCCGCGAGGCCTCCCCCTTCGGCTCGGCGGGGAAATCGCGGTCTCCTTCTCCGCCTGCCAGACCTTCGTCATTCTCCAGGTTTGTGCAGGATATGGCGGGGGCTTTGGGCGTGGACTTGTTGGCAGGTTCCCATTACACCAAGGAGTTTTTGGAGGAGCAGGATCTTCCTGCTCCCCCACGGGAATCCCCTCGCCTTCCGCTGAATAAGGTCCTTCATCAGACCTTCCTCAGAAATTTGGAAACCCCTCTTACGGTCACGGTGGTGCCGTCCAAGATGGAGTCGAAATACCGGACCCTCCCTCCTAAAGGGTTCGAGAAGGCGCAACTCTCCCACCTATCGCTCCTGGTGGAGTCGGCGCTTAAGAGGACGCAACCTTCCAGGGTGTCTGCAGCGGTCCCGCCGGGGAGGGAAGGACGGACCCTCGACAAGTTTGGTCGTCGCCTCTACGCTAACTCTCTTATGGCGACGAGGGTCTTGAATTACGCATTTTCATATTCATCCTACTTGCGTACCATGGTGAAGGACCTCCCAAGTTTTCGGGAGGTCATTCCTGATTCCCATAGGGAGCAGTTCGCCACCTTTATGTCAAATCTATCTCAACTACGCTTGTACCTATTCCATGCTGTGTTCGACACCTTTGAACTCGCCTCGAGGGTATCAGCCTGTGCGGTGGCTATGCGCCGGCTGGCATGGCTCCGTACCCTCAAGATGGACCCCAACCTATAGGAGCGTTTGGCGAACTTGCCCTGCGTGGGGTCTGAGTTGTTTGACGACTCCTTGGAGGCGGCGACCAAACGTCTGTCGGAGCAGGAGCGCTCTCTTGCCTCCCTGGTCCGCCCTATACCTAAGGCCCCGCCGCAAAAACCTTTTCGGTAGCCCCCGAGAAGATACCCGCAGAAATCTACGCCGGCCTTCTCGAGACCTCCGCCCCGACGTCCACCCCAACAGGGTAGGGGAGGTCAGTCAAAACCCCCAGCGCAGGGGGCGTCCAAGCCTGCGCCGTCTTTTTGACGGGATCTGCGGTTGGGGGCGGGCCCCCTCCGCGGTATCGCCGGACCCCCTCCCCATCGGGGATCGCCTCAGGTCCTTTTACGGGGCTTGGACCGAGATTACATCCGACGCATGGGTGCTCCGGACCGTCTCCGAGGGCTATTCGCTCAGCTTCTTAGCGCAACCTCCAGACATGCCTCCCAGCGCTTGCCCGTCCAATCGGAGCCAGTTGGCCCTTCTCCTGGTCGAGGCCAGGGCCTTGTTGAGCCTACGGGCGGTGGAGCTTGTCCCTCTCGACCAGCGGGGTCGGGGTTTTTACTCCCGTTACTTTTTGGTCCCGAAAAAGACCGGGGATTTGCGCCCCATTTTGGACCTCCGGAAGCTCAACAAGTTCCTGGTCCGGGAGAAGTTCCGTATGTTATCGCTTCCGGTTTTGTACCCCCTGTTGGAGGAAGGGGATTGGATGTGCTCCCTGGACTTGAAGGAAGCCTATACCCATGTTCCGGTGCATCCCGCTTTCCGCAAGTTCTTACGGTTCCAAGTGGGAGATTTACACCTTCAGTATCGGGTCCTTCCCTTTGGTCTGGCGTCGTCCCCTCGGGTATTCACAAAGTGTATGGTGGTGGTCGCGGCGGCCCTGCGCTCTCGGGGGCTACAGGTCTTTCCCTACCTGGACGATTGGCTGATCAAGGCCCCGACCAAGGAGGGAGTTATCTTAGCGACCCAACAGACTATCATCTTACTTCAACGTCTAGGGTTCGAAGTGAACTTTCCCAAGTCTCAGTTGTGCCCGGCTCAGTCTCTCCAGTTTATAGGAGCCGTGCTGGACACGGTTCGCCTCCGCTCTTTCCTCCCCCCTCTTCGGCGGGAGGCCTTGCTTCGGTTAGGTCGCCAAGTTTTGGAGCGATCCGTGGTGTCGGCTCAGCGTATGATGATCCTTCTGGGCCACATGGCATCGACGGTCCATGTAACTCCCTTCGCCCGCTTGCATCTGAGGCTTCCTCAGTGGACTCTAGCCTCTCAATGGCGGCAGGATCGCGACCCAGTCTCTTGTCCGATAACAGTGACTCCTTCTTTGAGACGCTCGCTCCGTTGGTGGACCAACTCTTCCAGTCTTTCAGGGGGTTTGCTGTTTCTCGTTCCTCCGTGTCGCAAGGTCCTGACCACGGACTCCTCGGAGTACGCGTGGGGGGCACATCTCGACGGTCTGCGCACGCAGGGTCTATGGTCGGCCGAGGACCGTCTTTGTCACATCAATGTGTTGGAGCTTCGTGCCATTTTTCTGGCTGCTCGAGCTTTCTGCCACCTACTGCACGATCAAGTAGTGCTCGTACGGACGGACAACCAGGTGGCAATGTATTATGTAAACAAGCAAGGGGGGACGGGCTCTTGGCCTCTGTGCCAGGAAGCCCTGCGACTTTGGGAATGGGCAGTCTCCCAGAACATATTCCTGCGTGCGGTTTACATTCAGGGAGAGCGGAACTGTCTGGCAGACAAACTCAGTCGTCTTCTCCAGCCGCACGAGTGGTCGCTGAACTCCCGGGTTCTGCGCGAGGTCTTCGACCGCTGGGGGACTCCTCAGGTGGATCTGTTTGCCTCCCCGGAGACTCACAAACTGCCCCTCTACTGTTCTCGGATGTACTCTTGGGACCGTCTCGAGGCCGATGCCTTCCTTCTCGACTGGGGGGGGAGGTTCCTTTATGCGTTCCCTCCTTTTCCTCTGATCTTGAGAACGCTGGTACATCTCAAATCGACCAGAGCCACTATGATTCTCATTGCGCCTCGTTGGCCCAGACAGCACTGGTTCTCCCTGCTTCTTCAGCTCAGTGTCAGGGAACCTCTGCTTCTGCCTGTCTTTCCCTCTCTGCTATCTCAGAGTCGGGGTTCGCTGTTACATCCCAATCTTCAGTCTTTACATCTGACCGCTTGGTTCCTTTCCCCTTGACTTCGGTTCCTGTTTCTCAGTCGGTGAGGGAGATTTTGGAAGCCTCGCGCAAGGCCTCGACTCGGCTTTGTTATTCCCAGAAGTGGACAAGATTTTCGTCCTGGTGTTCCTCGAACCATCTGGACCCGAGTTCAGTTCCCGTGTCTTCGGTGCTGGACTATTTGTTGCATCTGTCTGAGTCTGGACTGAAGACGACTTCCATTCGGGTGCATCTCAGTGCCATTGCGGCATTCCATCGGCATCTCGAGGGTCGATCTCTCTCTCTTCATCCTCTGGTTACTCGTTTCATGAGGGGTCTCGTGAATGTCCATCCTCCTCTGAAACCTCCTCCTGTAGTTTGGGATCTTAATGTGGTCTTAGCTCAACTGATGAAGCCTCCTTTTGAGCCTATCGACAAATCTCATCTTAAGTTTCTCACTTGGAAAGTGGTCTTTTTGATTGCACTCACATCCGCTCGTCGGATTAGCGAGTTGCAGGCTTTGGTTGCGGATCCTCCTTTTACTGTGTTTCATCATGACAAGGTGGTTCTTCGCACCCATCCTAAATTTTTGCCTAAAGTTGTGTCTGATTTCCACCTCAATCAGTCCATTGTTCTTCCGGTGTTCTTCCCGAAGCCCCACTCTCATCCTGGTGAGGTGGCGCTTCACACGCTTGACTGTAAGAGGGGGTTGGCCTTTTATCTCCAACGTACCAAGTCTCATCGGAAGGTTCCTCAATTATTTTTGTCCTTTGATCCTAATCGGTTGGGACATCCTGTTTCCAAGCGCACCTTGTCCAACTGGTTGGCTGCTTGTATTTCTTTTTGCTACGCTCAGGCTGGTCTCCCGCTCTCGGGTCGAGTCACGGGGCATAAGGTCCGAGCGATGGCAGCTTCGGTTGCTTTCCTCCGATCCACTCCTATGGAGGACATATGTAAAGCTGCCACTTGGTCTTCGGTTCATACGTTCACCTCCCACTACTGTCTGGACACTTTGTCCAGAAGCGACGGCCAGTTTGGCCAGTCGGTGTTACGTAACCTGTTTTCCTGAATTGCCATCCTCCCACCTGCCCTTTTTTGGTTGGCTTGGAGGTCACCCACATGTGAGAATATCATGCCTGCTTGTCCTGGGATAAAGCACAGTTACTTACCGTAACAGGTGTTATCCAGGGACAGCAGGCATATATTCTCACAACCCGCCCACCTCCCCGGGGATGGCTTCTTTGCTTGATATGGAACTGAGGACCACGAGGTGGGGATGCGCCCTCTAGTGGGCAGGAAGGCTAGCACATGCGTGGTGCAGTGTGCAAACTTGAAACTTCAATCAAGTTTGCTTGAAAAGCTGTCTGCGCTGGGGCTCCGTAGATGACGTCACCCACATGTGAGAATATATGCCTGCTGTCCCTGGATAACACCTGTTACGGTAAGTAACTGTGCTTTATTTACTAGTTTGTTAATAAACTCTGGGGTGTGCTATTTTATCAATCCTTCTCTTTTAAGTGAGACTGTTAATTTAGGTCTTATCAGTTACCATTTTTCCATAATCTATTTATTGTCACTGTTCTGAGGATCATAGGGATTTTATTCCAAGCGTTTCTGTCTGGTATGAGGCCATGTTTATTGATATCTCTAATGCCCAGTGCTGTGCTTGTTTTACATTAATTTGTGAATACCGGGTGTTTCTCGTTCAGTTCCAGGGTTCTCTCTTTTCTACAATGGTCTTTGTCGCTTCCCAAATGAGACATGGCAACAGTGAGAGAGGACAGGAGGATGTCTTTAAAGTTGCAGCTAGCTGGTGGCTGGCTGCTTTCGTCATCCATTGACTCTGTGAAAGCACCCTGCTAAAGCCCTGGATCTATTCAGGGTAGCCAAAGACCTTCTGAAGCCTAGTAAGTCTCCTTTGTGTTTACAGATGGGAGATGGAGGCCAGATCTGTTTTCATGATTGCCTTGGGACGTTGGAATTGAAGACGATAGGACTGGATGAATGGTGTGAATGGGTCGCTGTGTAAGTGGTGCTAGGCAGGGCCCCCTCCAGTCCTGTGTCATCTTAGGGCAGTGTATCGCAAACTGTGTCTTGCGGCACACCAGTGTGCCTCTTGAGATTTCAGGTGTGCTGCAATACACTGGCGAAGAGGAGAGTCGTCCACACTGGCTGACTACCTACAGGATGTGCCTCTCTCAGCAAGAGGCACAACCTGTAGGAAGTAGGCTGGCGCAGATGACTCTCCTCCTAGCCGGTAATCCTCTTCCTCTCCCTGCACCTCCCAGATCCCTCCATTGAAGCGGTTCGTGGTCAGATGGGCCTCTGCGCACTTCCGGAATAGTACTTGGGTACTTCCTGTTGAATCACTACCCTGCTGCCAAAATGCCAAAGCACCTAGAGGAAGTGAAGGGTTCCTTTAAGGCAATGGCAGGCTCTGCTTATCACTGCTTACATTTCAGAGAACAGTTTAAGCCAATGATTCCCATCCCTGTCCTTGGGAATCTCCATAATGAATATGCATGAAATAGATTTGCATACCAAGGAGGCAGATTGATCTGAAGTATATTTGCAAATTGATCTTATACATATTTATTGCAGATATCCTAAAAACCTATGTTTTCTCAGAGTTTCCGCAGCTGGCATCATGCTTGTTGCAGGTTTCCAGGTCTCTACCTGACAATACGCAGCGAGACACTCCTGAAAACCTGACCGGTTCCCCCAAGACAGCTTGAGACTCACTGGTTTAAGCAGTCTGTGGCAGTTTGCAGTTTTGTTCTGGTCCTATATATCTTACTGTTTGTCACTGGAGAACTTCCTACTAGAAAATGGCATGGGAACAAATTTTTCCTTGTCCCGGTGGGAACTCATTGTCCCGTCTCGGCAAGTTCTTTTCCTGTCCTTGCCCCGTTCCTGCTAGCTTTGTCCTCATCTGCACAAGCCTCAAACATTTTAGAATCATAAGTGTTCAAGATTTGTGCGGTTAAGGCTGAGCTTACAGGAATGGGGCAGGGACAGCGACAAAACTAGTGGGGATGGGGAAATTTAGTTCCTGTGGGGGCAGGGAAGAATTTGTCCCCATGTCATTCTCTACTTTCTACCTTTCCAGGTGTGGGCAGTGAGAGCAGAGTCCTGCAGTGGCTTTTAGTACTCTATATACAGATCTGGAATGGGTTGGTCTGAGACAACTTCTGGGACCTTATTTACTGGGGATTCATTGCACTAGGAAGATAAGATTCATTAACCTGTTTCCTGTTTTTTGGTTTTGGAAGGGGTGCTCAGCAGCCTAGCATGGAAGGAGCCAAACAGTCAAGAGTGTCCCGCCCACACAAGATCAGCGAGTCCTCAAAGGTCTGTAAATCGCCCAGCCATGAAGGCACGTGAGCAGTAATCTAATTATTAAGGGCTATATTTACTAACAGGTGTACACTCTAACCTGCATTGCTTATTACAGGTCTCTTTTGTGCCAGGAGAGCTATTCACTAATAATGCATATCAACTAACGGGCCCTTTTACTAAAGCTTAGCACACTCTAATGGGATTAGCATGCACCAAAGGGCTGATTTCTATAAACGGCACCTAAAGCAGCTGGCACTTTAAAAAAAAAAAAAAGGTGCCAACCGCATGCCAGTCACGCTTAGGTGTTGTTTTGAGAATCATGGCTACTAGCAGCACCTTAGGTGCCTGAAATGTAGGTGAGGGTTTTTTTAAAAATAATCTTTATTCATTTTTAAAAATACTTTCAATAAGTGTAAACAGCATAGATTAAACATTTAACACTTTAGACATCACTTAAATTTTTTAAAGATTCATACAGATCATTACCCTCCCCCCAACATAATTTTTATCCTTAAAGTAGCTATAAAATTTGATCATAAATTCAGAAATACATTATACACATTTTAAACATAAGTTATTCACATATGAACAATCAGACTTATTCATTAAACTTCAAAAATATCACCCTTCCCCCCCTATTACCATCTGTATATATAATCAATTAAAAAACCTTATATTCCTTCCCCCCCACCCTCCCTGGATGTGCATTTTATCTAACAACAAAATTCATAACTATAATAATTCTACAAAAGATGACAATGGGCCCCATATTATTTTAAAGTTTTTAGTATTCCCTAACAAATCATCGTTCATTTTCTCATATTTGTAAATTAGACATAAACTTGCCCACCAGAACGTAAAGTTGAGACGATCCCAGTTTTTCCAGTTTCGTGTAATCAATTGTATAGCTGTACTAGTCATAATTAAAAAGATACATAGGTGATGGTTTTAAAGGCCTACATTGCAGGTGCCTAAGTTTTTGGAGAATCACACTTAAGTGGTGCCTAACTCATGCTCCGCCATAGAAATGCCCACTTAGGCATTAGGCACTGCTAAGCACATTGCTATAGGCACCTATCTTTCAGAGCAGTGTATCACAAACTGTGTGCCGTGGCACACTAGTGTGTCTCCTGAAATTTGAAGTGTGCCATGGCATACAGGGCAGGAAGAGAGGTGCTGTCGTCAGCTAACTTGCAACTTTCTGTCTTCTGCTGCCGATATGAAAGCAGGAGTATCGGCAGCAGAAGGCAGCTCAGTGTGATTTTCACTTAGTCACACAGCTGCTGCTAGGCCGACCCACTTCGATGATGGGAGGTAGGCCAGCCTAGCAAAAGCCCCGAGGCTGCCTGATGAAACAGCGGCTAAACTAATCCTAGCAGCAGCTGTGTGACTAAGTTAAAACCACACAGTGAGCTGCCGGTAGCCTAGAGAGAGGAGAGGTATGCTTGACAGAGAAGGAGGGAAGGCTAGGTAATGCTGGACAGGGGGAGGAGGGAAGGGGTACTGCTGGACAGGGGGGATGTAAAAGGAAGGGAGAAGAGGTGCTGCTGAACCTGGCAGAAAGGGAGGGAAAAGAAAGATGCTATATACTGGAGGGGAGGATGAGATGGTGCATGGGGAGAGAGCATATTGGGTTGGGGGTGGGAAGGAGGGATGCCACTTGAGGGAAGAGACAAGGACAGAGAGATAAAGCATGCAGGAGGCAGAAAGTGTTGGACTCATGGAGAGGGCGAGATGGATGGGGAGGAGAAATGTTACACTTTGGGGAAGGAGGAGAAGGCAGAGAGTGAAAAGTTGGACTCATGGAGAGAGATGTTGGTTGGGGGAGGGAAGGAGGACTAAAGGAGAAGCATACAGGAGGAAGAGAAAAAAATGTTGGACTGATGGAAAGGAGGGAAAAATGTTGGACTGGGAGGGAGGCCAGAAAGGAGGAGGGGAAAGAGAAATGTTACACTGGGGGGGGGGGAGAGATGAGTAAAGGAAGGGAGAGATATCAGACCAGGGAATGGAAGGGAAAGAGGGGAGTCTGGTAGCGCTATAGAAATAATAATAATAGTAGTAGTAGAGAGAAATGCCAGATTGTGGGAAGGAGAGGAGAGAGATGCCAGACTGGGAAGGGAGGAAAGAAAGGAGAGAGATGTCAGACCATGGAAATAGGAGGGAAGGTGAGAGAGATAGGAAGGGAAGACATGGAAAAGTAGATTTTGAGAAGAAAGCAGAAAAATGGAATGTTAAGTTAATGCTAAAGATGGACGCAAGACAGAAAGTGAAGAAGGAGAGAAAAACAGTCAATGGATAAGAAGGCCCAGGAACCATAGTTAAAAGCACAGAAAAATAAAGTTACCAGACAACAAAGGTAGGGAAAATGATTTTATTTTCAATTGAAATGTATAAGTTTTGAGACTTTATATCTGCTGTGTTTATTATGTGTATTAGAGAATGACACGGTGGTTGTTACCTGTGGCTAGCCGCGGGTAACCTGCCAAAACGGTGACCAAAAAAAAAGGTCACCGCGAGTTCAGGGACAAGGCCATTCACCGCGCCGTGGAGCGGTGAATGGTAGCACGGGGCGGTGAACACACTGTGAACGAGCGTTCGATCCGGCAGCCCACTCTCTCCCACCGGCCGTCCATGCATTGGATTGAAGTTAATACCTCGAGATAAAATTTAAGCACGGATGTTTTAGAATAGCGACTTAAATAGAATCCAGGGGAAGTGTTTTACATAGTTTAGTGAAAGGGCCCTTAAAGGAAATATGAAGGATTAGATGTCATAACAAAATCTGTCTTTGATTAGAATTTGGCTCCTGCCTTTTTCAGTTGTAGCTCAAGGTGAATTACATTCAGGGGTGGTAATATTGTATTACTGTTTTGTACGTAGCATAACAAAATCAATTTACATAAATAAATTCAAAGTGTACCAAAATGAAAACTAATTTCCATCATATACCCCCTTTTTTTTTTTTTTACAAAACTGTAGCACGGTTTTTTTTAGCGCCAGCTGCGGTGGTAACAGCTCCAATGCTTATAGAATTCTTATGAGCATTGGAGCTGTAACTGCCACGGCTGGTGCTTAAAACCACGCTATGTTTTTGTAAAAGGGGGTATAGCATGAATAGTATTTGGAGTAATCCGTCAATGAAGTTCTTAATGTACATTTTTGAAATAAATGCATTTTTAAGAGATCACCTCAGTGAATTAAACCTATAATAAGCACAAATTAAACTTAGCTTTAGGGGGGGAGGGGTGGTGCTATAATACTTAAAAGCTAAGTTTAATTCACTCTATACATTATATTGAACAAGTTTAGAAAATTCTGTTTGAAAACTGAAATAATTTATTGAAAACTATGTGGTTTACAAAATTACATGCATACATATTAAAAATACTAAAACATGTTTCAACAGAACAAATACAATATAACATTTCATTACAAATTAATATTCTGTAATATTTTAAATATTATGTAAGAAATTGAATATATAAATTATTCTTATTGAATAGAATAACCTCCCCTCCCTACTCAATAATACATAGAAGTATCATTACTATGAAACTATTCAAATAATCATGTATTATGAAATAACAAGTAAAGCCCACCCATTTCCCATTAATCAAGTGTGTATCTTTAAGTTCATATGAGTTTAACTGCTACACTTGTTGTAACATGCAAAAATGAATAAAGAATTTAAAAAAAAGAACAAATACAATAAAACATTAACTAACAATATCATTATTAAAACATTTGTTTTCAAATTTATCCTACAAGATGGAAAGACAAAGTCCCATAAAAACATTTACAGGACGGTAAGGCTTCAGCAGCAAATAGCATTAGCACATGAAGGCATTGACAAATAATTGTGTGTTCAACATTTTCTTAAAATTCAGCCTCCCATCACAGAATCGCAGAATACCAGGCAGCGCATTTCAAAGCTTGGCACCTGCTACGGACAGCATTTTTGCTCCAATCTTAACATGAGAGACTAACATCTTCCCCTCCAAATGCAACATCATACCATTTTCAGATCTCAAACATTTTCTGGGTTGGTAGATTTCAAAAAAACTCCTTTAGTCCCGTGGGGAAACGTGACATAAGGTTTGCTATATGACTGAGAGAATCTTAAACTGGACTCTCTGCTGCAACACTGGGGTTATACGAGTCATTCTTGAAACCCCAGTAATCAATCTTGCGGCAGAGTTAATTAACATCTGCAGTGCCCTCATCTTCACTTTAGTAACTCCCAAATAAAGAGAATTGCAGTAGTTCGCTCTGCTTAGTATTACTGCTTGCACCACACTACGGAAATCATAAGCTGGTAGCATAGGTTTTAATCTATATAACAATTGCAATTGCATATATCCTATCCGAATCGTTTTCAATATTGGTTTTTCCATAGTCAAACAGCTATCCAAACATACTCCCAATACCGTCAGTTTAAACATCACGCGGATGTATGGGATCAGTGAGGAGTGCTGCCACGCCGGGTTGTACTACTTGGGTGGCGTTCTGATGAGCCATAAAAACTGAGTGTGAAGTATTAACTTATATGAAGTGTGTAACAATAGAACTTCAGCGCAAAAGTGGAATTTATTAATTGAAACTTAGGCACCTAACTCGAAAAACGTGATTCTTTTTTTTTTTTAATTTCTTTATTCATTATAAATTTTCAAACAAGTGTACAATAAATCACTTCATAATATACATTTCCACTTGAAATTATTACAAATTTCACACCACAAGAATTATCTCCCTCAACCCCATACATATATCTTTATAAATATCCAACACTTTTAAACCCCCCCCACCCCCCACCCTCCACACATACATAATAAATGGGGTTAAATACAATTTATTTATTATAATAATCTATTTACTATAATAATCTATTAATGGCCCCCAAACATCTTTAAATGAAAAACGTGATTCTTTAAAAAGTAGGTACCTAGTCCAAAGCGCCTACCTAAAAGTGGGGGTGAATCATAGGCGTGTTTTTGAGTTAGATGTCTGTTTTTGACTTGTGCCTAACTTAGCAAACACATCTAGGCCAAAAATACCCTTGGCATAAATACGGTGCACCTAAAAGTTGGGACACCGAGGAATGCCTAACACCGCTTAGGCAGCGCTAAGTGTGATTCTATACAGTGCTCCTAACTTATATAGGATCTCGCTTAATGCCGCCATAGTCATCGCTGATTTTTTAGGTGACAAATCGGGGCCTTTGCGCCTAACTTTGGGCACCTGCATCTATGCCTACTGTAAGCTGGCATAAATGCTGGTGCCCAATTTATGTAACATCATGCCTAAATTCTGGGAATGCCTTCTGATCTGCCCTTGCTCCCTCCTGTGGCCACGCCCCTTTTGGATTTGTGCACTGTGAAATTTAGGCACATTTTATGGAATAGCACATAGGGAAGATGCCCATGTAACTCCAAATTGCTGCCAAGTAACACCAGTTATTAATGTCTCATTAGCTAATTAATTTACACGCCCAACTTTGGATGATCTATATGGAATCAGGGGGATGTGTGCGCTGCTTAGGTTTAAGCAGAATGTAAATTAATAACCAGGACCATAATTGTAACCATAATGTAGAGACTCTTTCAGACTAAGGCCTTGCATGTAGGTTCAGTAGCAGCTTATTTTGGACATTGATCACGTTGCATTCCCAAGTAAAGACTATTACAGCAATCCAAGTGTGATGGAAAGTGATTAATTGAAGTTCAGGCAGCGAGGGAGTTGTTCTTGTCCCTATTTTCAGCCCTTGTAACCTATAAAATGAAAGATAGTGCTACTGAGCCCATATCGGCCTCCACAACTATGATGCACACCAAGTCTACAGCAGTTCATTCAGGGCTGAGAAGATGAGGCTATTAAGGCATCAGTTGTTTTCATCTTGGCTCTCCTGTTTATTTGTAGTTGTACAGATGGGTTGACCATACCAGCATGGTTCTTCTGGGTCTGAATGAGCAGAGGCAAAAGGGCCTCTTCTGTGACATCTTCCTGGTGGCTGATGAACAGAGAGTGCCTGCCCATCGGAATCTCCTGGCAGTCTGCAGCGACTACTTCAAGTCCATGTTCACCCTGGGCATGCGAGAGGCCTACCAGAAGGAGGTAGAACTGATTGGCACCTCCTACCTTGGCCTGAAAGCTGTAATTGACTTCCTCTACAGCGGTGAGCTGTCACTGGATGGGGGGAACATTGATTATGTGCTGGAGACTGCACATCTCCTTCAGATCTGGAAGGTGGTGGATTTCTGCTGTGAGTATCTAGAGAGTGAGGTGGACGAGGCAAATTATTTGTATCTCCAGGAACTGTCTTCCATATACAGCCTGGAGCACCTGGATGCGTACCTTGATCGCTTCATCCTGCAGAACTTTGGAACGCTTTCCTTCACGCCTGCTTTCCTGCAGACTGTTTCCGCCCAAAAACTGTGCCGCTATCTGGATAGTAATGAGGTGCAGCAGGAGTGTGAGCACGATCTTTTGCAAGCTGCCTTACAGTGGCTGACTCAGAGTCCAGAGAGAGAGAACATGGCATTTCGGGTCCTGGAAAGCATTCACTTCCCCTTGATCCCCAAGAATGATCTCCTTCACCAGGTCAGGCCTGCCATCCGCTCCCTCCTTCCCAAGGAATCCAACTACGAGGGCTTCCTGGAGGAGGCGATCGCTTACCACAACAATGTCGCAGCTCAACCGGTGATGCAGACCAAGCGGACCCTGTTGCGAGGGGACAGGGAGAGGCTCCTGTTTGTGGGCGGGGAGGTCTCGGAGCACTGCCTGGAACTTAGTGATGACATCTGCTACTTGGACAATAAAAATGAGCAGTGGGTCTCGGAGACCCATCTGCCAGCGCGGCGCAGCCATCACTGTGTGGCAGTGTTGGGGGGTTTCATCTTCATAGCCGGAGGCAGCTTTTCAAGAGATAACGGAGGGAATGCGGCTTCCAGTCTCCTCTACAGGTATGATCCCCGCTGCAACCAGTGGATTAAGGTGAGACCCCAGTTCGTGTTTTTATTCAAGGAAAGGAGGGAAGATGTCGCTGTAATGAAACCTTTCTAGTCATCTCTTGTTTTTCATAGAAAACAAAAATGTCATACCCCACTCAATCACATGTGGATTTACAAAATATATATACTGAGAAAGAGAGTAGACCTGAAGTGGGAGGGTATTGAGAAACGTTCCTCCCCAGATGTTCAGAATTAATGAATTGTTTGTTTATAAAATGTTATTTGCTTTCAGTGCAATGTAAACCACCTTCGATGATCTAACAAATTAAGAGTAATACCTTGAAAAGAAAAATAAAAGTACAAACAATGTAGTAATTTAAAAACAGAGTGATATTCATTGTGATGCAATTTCTAATAAGTTTTGCATCTGAGCAGAGAAGGGCCAGAGCAATAGAAACATAGAGCCATGATGGCAGATAAAGGCCAAATGGCCTATATGTCACTATTGTTCAAACTTAGACAGCAGGTCAAGGAATCAATCCTGGCATATGTAATATAGTACAGGACAAATATCATGTGTTTGGTCATTTGCAAGATGTAGGTTTTTCAGAATCAAGCCACCTCCCAGAGGAGAAGCAGGGGAATGGGGGAGAGAATTGCCCTAAACGATATATAGTCTTGGCAGATGATTGAGGGGTGGGGTGAGGGTTCTTCACATCTTTACCATCTATTGTAGCAGCCATTTCTGTCTAAGAGGACAGAACCTGGCCTGGTTCCCTCCAGAGTATGTCTGCTACCAGTTGCAGACCAGCAAGGGACTGACATTGTGTGCAAGGAGTATTTCGCTCTTCTTGGGACTGAAAGAACCATCTTTTCAAACTTGGAGCTTACAGCTTCAAGAAATAAAAGAAAACATACCAAAGTCTTAACATTTTATTCTATTCAAAGTTATTGGCTGGGTAACAGTATCTCCCAAATTAATTCAATCAGAAGTAGAAGAAGCATAGAGGAGAGGCCCAAATGAAGCATAATTCCTTAGAAATCAAATTTCTGAGATACTGGTGCTATAGCAGTCATGTCGTTAATGATGCATCAGAGTACTGAGTATGATCCAACTCAATTATCTTGTTTTAAATAGATGCCTACATTTTTTTTTCTGTTGATAAGCAGGATTGAGTCGGGCACAAAGGTGGGTGGCATAAGAAGAGCCATACTGGGTAAGATCTAGCCCAGTATCCTGTTTCCACAGTGGCCAATCCAGGTTACAAGTATTTGACAGAAACCGAAATAGTAGCAACATTCCATTCTACCAATCCCATGGCAAACAATGGCTTCCCCCATATCTGTCTCAATAGCAGACTTTTCCTCTATGAACTTGTCCAAACCTTTTTTAGACCCATCTACATTAACTGCTGTTATCATGTCCTCTGGCAACGTATTTCAGAGTTTAACTATTCTTTGAGTGAAAAAATATTTTCTTCTGTTGGGTTTAAAAGTATTTCTTGTAACTTTGAGTGTCCCCTTGTCTTCGTAATTTTTGATTTGTTCACTTGTGTCCATTCTACCCAATTCAGGGTTTTGTAGACTTTAATCATATCTCCCCTCAGCCTTCTCTTTTCCAAGCTGAAGAGCCCTAACCTCTTTAGTCTTTCCTCATACGAGAGGAGTTCCATCTCCTTTATCATCTCGGTTGCTCTTCTTTAAACCTTTTCTAGTTCCGCTGTATCTTTCTTGAGATAAAGTGACCAGAATTGAACGCAATACTCAAGGTGAAGTCGCACCATGGAGCAATAAAGAGGCATTATAATATTCTTGGTCTTATTTACCAGCCCTTTTCAATAATTCCTAGTATCCTGTTTGCTTTTTTGGCTGCCGTTGCCACACATTTGACAGTGCCAGGACAGAGTTGCTATTCCAGAACTCAGAACATAAAGTATTTGTGAGGGCTCTTCCTGTGCATGGTGGTCTCCTCATCTCCTTCGGCTCTGCTGAAAGGACATGTGACAGTCTCCCAACAAAATTAATTCTTTTGTTTCTTTCCCTAAGTTTATACAGTAGATCGTCAAGTTCTTTCAGCATTTATTTAATTTCTTTTTGAGAATGTTGACTTTTTTAATTGTGTCCTTTTGGTGCTGGAGAGCTCCATTCAGAGCAGTGGTCTCAAACTCAAACCCTTTGCAGGGCCGCATTTTGGATTTGTAGGTACTTGGAGGGCTTCAGAAAAAATAGTTAATATCTTATTAAAGAAATGACAATGTTGCATGAGGTAAAACTCTATAGTTTATAAATCTTTCTTTTTGGTCAAGTCTTAATAATAATGTAATTTATAACTAAAGAGACATATGATCAAGAAACGGTTTTATTTTTCTTTTGTGATTATGATAAACATACTGAAGGCCTAAAAATAGTACCTGGCGGGCAGCGAGTTTGAGACCACTGATTTAGAGGATCTACACTGCTCTGCTTCAGCTGTTGAGACCCCAGTCAAGATATTTATTTATTTATTTATTTTAAACATGTATATCCTGCATATCCTAAAATATATAAACATAAATAGAAACATAGAAGATGACGGCAGAAAAGGGCCACGGCCCAACAAGTCTGCCCACTCTAATGACCCACCCCCTAAATTCTTCCCTGAAGTGATCCTACATGCTTATCCCATTTTCTCTTGAAGTCCAGTGTGCTGCTGGCCTGAATTACCTGCAGTGGAAGACTATTCCAATGATCAACCACCCTCTTGGTGAAGAAGTACTTCCTGGTGTCACCATGAAATCTCCCACCCTTGAGTTTCAACGGATGTCCTCTTGTCGCCATAGGTCCTTTAAGAAAAAAGATATCCTCTTCTACCTCAATATGGCCCGTGAGATATTTGTACGTCTCAATCATATCTCCCCTCTCTCTACGCTCCTCGAGTGAGTATAGCTGCAACTTACCCAGCCTTTCCTCATACGAGAGATCCTTGAGTCCTGAGACCATCCTGGTGGCCATTTGCTGAACCGACTCCATTCTCTGCACATCTTTTTGATAATGTGGTCTCCAGAATTGTACACAATATTCCAGATGAGGTCTCACCAAGGATCTGTACAACGGCATTATAACTTCGGTCTTCCGGCTGACAAAACTTCTTCGGATACAACCCATTATTTGTCTAGCCTTGGATGAAGCTTTCTCCACTTGGTTGGCAGACTTCATGTCTTCGCTAATGATTACTCCCAAGTCCCGATCTGCAGTGGTTCTTGCTAAGGTCTCGCCATTTAGAGTGTAAGTTCTGCATGGATTTGCAAGGTTGCCAAGGTGCATGACCTTACACTTTTTGGCATTAAAACTTAGTTGCCAAGTTGAGGACCAATGTTCCAATAAGTGTAGGTCCTGCGTTATGCAGTCGGGCACTGAGCTGTTGCCTACTATGTTGCATAGTTTGGCGTCATTGGCGAATAATGCAATTTTCCCTCGAAGCCCTTGAGCCAGGTCCCTTACAAAGATATTAAACAGGATCGGACCCAAGACCGAAACCTGCGGCACACCACTGATCACTTCCGACGTTTCAGAGAGAGTGCCATTCACCACCACCCTCTGAAATCTACCACTGAGCCAGTCTTTTACCCATGCAGTTAACGTTTCTCCTAATCCCATCAAACTCATCTTGCTCAATAACCTGCGGTGTGGGACACTATCAAAAGCCTTACTGAAGTCCAAGTATACGACGTCCAGGGACTCCCCCATATCCAGCTTTTTCGTTATCCAGTCGAAGAAGCTGATCAGATTGGATTGGCAGGACCTTCCCTTTGTAAATCCATGTTGATGGGGGTCTCGTAGATTCTCGTCATTCATGATCATATCCAATTTGTGTTTAATTAGTGTTTCCATAATTTTACACACTATCGATGTGAGACTCACCGGTCTGTAATTTTCAGCTTCCGTCCTGCAACCCTTTTTGTGGAGTGGAATGACGTTAGCTGTTTTCTAGTCCACTGAGACTCTTCCTGTACTCAGGGAAAGATTGAAGAGCATGGATAACGGTTCTGCTAGGACATCACTCAACTCTCTAAATCAGGGGTGTCCAATGTCGGTCCTCGAGGGCCGCAATCCAGTCGGGTTTTCAGGATTTCCCCAATGAAAATGCATGAGATCTATTAGCATACAATGAAAGCAGTGCATGCAAATAGACCTCATGTATATTCATTAGGGAAATCCTGAAAATCCGACTGGACTGCGGCCCTCGAGGACCGACATTGGACACCCCTGCTCTAAATAGACAGCCAAACATATGCACTTTAACAAAAAAAATCCCAAAACATTCTCTTATAAATCTACTAAAAACAAGAAAAACTATAATATCTCTCCTATACACTACCAAAGGCTTCCTGAAAATGATCTGGAAGGTGGTGGATCTGGAAAGCCATAAGTTTTATATAGTAATGCCTATAGCTTGTCATTGGGACCATCTTGGAGACTTTCTCTTTTTTTAATTTAAAGGCGATCTTAATTGAAACTTCAAATACTAAAATATAAGTACACCCTTGGGTTTCAATAATGTTGTTGTACAACCTCTAAGAATAAGTATGTGTAACAACAATAAAGAAAAATAGATGTTTTATAGCACCCCAAAGTATCCATCCATTATAGGCATACCCTCTATAGAGTACCTTAGTGATGACAACCTCCATTTCTTAACTTTTTTAATAAACCCATTAAACTGTCCCTCTTTCCAACAGAAACCACTGAATCCCAAGATCAACCCCACCAAAGTCCTTCCTCCATATGTCATGCTGTTTATACAGAGCAAGAGAAATATGTAAATAACTGTCCTTTCAAAAGTCCCCAATTTTTTTCCCATTCCACCAAAGCATTTCTTTGTATTGTCAATTTTTCCATTTGATAAATGTAGCTCAGTTTTGAGCTGGCAGCCAATGTCAATTTCGCTGCACTTAAGGAGTGGTGCACTAATTTAACTTGTACTTGTTTCAATCCTGGTACGTCTTTATTAAAAAGAAAAATTTCTAGATTCCTGAAAACCCTGTAAGCCAGCAAATCTGGAACTGTATTATTTCCAAAAAGCTATGTCCACTGCCATCAGTAAGTCAACAGGGCTAGAGGGAACCAATGGTGGAGCCCATCAGGTATCGAATACCATTGATTATATTAGCTTTCTATTATTCTCTTGCACACTGACTGCTGTTGCTATTTTTGCCATTACTGGCTCCATAGCTTTCCATTCTGAAGGTCATAACTGACTCCCATTTTTGCCTGTCTTGCAGATCTAGGTGTGTAAGATCTTGCATATAGCTTAATAACTAGGTGTCTAATGACTCTAAAATCCTCATGTATTTCTTCTAAAATGGGACTTCCCCCTCCAGATGCTGTTTAATGGACTTACTCCAGAAGATGGACACCCTAGAAGTTTGCATATTGATGCTGTTGAGAGATCTGGTAGTCACCAAGATTTCAAAGAGCACTACTTCAAAATTATCCATAATTTACTCCCACCTTGCCAACCCTTGGGACTGTCAATGTTTAATGACACCAGACGTCATCCCTGCCCAAACATAGGATTAAACCGAATGGGTGTGATAGGTGCCATCGACTGATGTTCCAATCCTAGTGACATGATGAATATTGTGGCAGAATACCGAATGGGTATATGTTGAAATAACTGAAAATCTGTTTTAACACTCACTGTTCCAACTTTTTCTTCTTAAATTTTATTGTAACTTTGTTCCCTTCTCCCACTTGTCTCCTGTACATCTGGTCTGTCTTCTCTCTACTCAGTATTTTAAGATTCTTTATTTTGTTTTAACTTTTAGTATTTTTTATCATTGTAACCCGTTTAGATACCTGTGATGGACGGTATAACAAAAGGAAACTAGCCCAAATTTTTAATGTAGGTATAATTGTTGGGCATGCCACAACTCACACTAAATGACATCTTTTTAGAAGCCACATAAAGTAACTTAATGGAATCGGACTCGCCAACATTTTCTCCAAGTTAGTTCAAAATTTATACGGCTTACAATGAAGTCCGTATACAATTCATATGGTTCTTTGAATTGTCTTGTAGATGTGGTCATCAGAGGAGGTAAAATTACTTACCCCTTTCTCCTAGCAGTGCCTGTTTGATGCATCCAAGTACTCTACCAGCATTTCCAACTGCCTTGTCATACTGACTGGTACGTTGAGGACCTTAGACTTGGGGACCCTCCAGTCTCCTGTCTGTTTTCTGATATTTGGAGATTAATAATTGGAAGGAACCGTATATGCTTGGAGGTGAGAGGCTGATATGCAGGGATGGAGAGAGAGACCTTGGGGTGATAGTGTCCGAAGATCTAAAGGCGAAAAAAAACAGTGTGACAAGGTGGTGGCTGCTGCCAGAAGGATGCTGGGTTGTATAAAGAAAGGCGTATCCAGTAGAAGAAAGAAGGTGTTGACGTCCCTGTACAGGTTGTTGGTGAGGCCCTACTTGGAATATTGTGTTCAGTTTTGGAGACTGTATCTGGCGAAGGACATAAGAAGACTTGAACTGTCCAGAGGAAGGCGACGAAAATGATAGGAGGTTTGCACCAAAAGACATATGAGGAACGACTAGAAGCCCTGAATAAGTATACCCTAGAGCACAGGTGTCAAAGTCCCGCAATCCAGCTGGGTTTTCAGGATTTTCCCAATGAATATGGATGAGATCTATTAGTATACAATGAAAACAGTGCATGCATATTCATTGGGTAAATCCTGAAAACCCGACTGGATTGCGGCCCTCGAGGACCGACTTTGACACCCCTGCCCTAGAGGAAAAGAGGGACAGGGGAGATATGATTCAGACGTTCAAATACTTGAAAGGTATTAACGTAGAACAAAATCTTTTCCAGAGAAAGGAAAATGGTAAAACCAGAGGACATAATTTGAGGTTGAGGGGTGGTAGACTCAAGAGCAATGTAAGGAAATTCTTCTTTACGGAGAGAGTGGTGGATGCTTGGAATGCGCTCCCGAGAGAGTTGGTGGAGAGGAAAACGGTGACGGAGTTCAAAGAAGCATGGGATGAACACAGAGGATCTAGAATCGGAAAATAATAGTAAATATTGAAGAACTAAGGCCAGTAAAGGGCAGACTTGCACGGTCTGTGTCCGTATATGGCCGTTTGGTTGAGGGTGGGCTGAGGAGGGCTTCAGTGGCTGGGAGGGTGTAGATGGGCTGAAGTGAGCTTTGACAGAGACTTAGTAGCACCCAGGCACAGTACCGGGTAGAGCTTTGGATTCTTGCCCAGAAATAGCTAAGAAGGAAAAAAAAAGTTTTAAATTGAATCAGGTTGGGCAGACTGGATGGACTATTCAGGTCTTTATCTGCCGTCATCTACTATGTTACTAAGTAACTCCAAAAAGAAGTTGGGCCCTTTTGGATTTCTGCATCTCAATGTCAGATTTTGCCTTGTTTGGATTTGCAGGTTCCAAAAACATTTCCCTATACTTAGGTTAATTCGGTACACGGCAGCATGCTTGATTTATAGGTGAAGGAAATCGGACCATGTTACTCAACATCTTTGTCAACTGCATTCGCTTCCTTTAAAGGCAAGAACCTTATTTAAATTTGGTTGCTTTTGTTATAAGGTTCTTTATGGCCTAGCTCCAAGCTAACTAGTCGAACATTTTTTTTTTAGTCGACTTACTTGCTTATTGCAGACATCTGTTTTTTTTTCGTTTCCATCAGTTAGAAGCTGTTTATTTAAAAAGTATTTGGAACAAACACTCTCTTATCAGGCTGCATGTTGGCAAATGAAATTGTTGCCTCTAATCAGATAACATAAAAATGTTAAAAACCTATCCGTTTTGTAAATTTTAGGGGAAATTATTTTATGCCTCTTGTTTCTACTTTGTATCTTATAGTTTACTGATGTAGTATGGTATTGTAATTCACTGTTATTGTACGGTTCTCTTTTGCACTCGAACTGGAAGATATTGTGGGATACAAATGAAGATTTATGTTATGTTACAGCATGGTTGCCAGTCCTTCAACCATTTGTTCAAGTTCCTAAAGTCTTTCTTCATCTAGTCTAGGCCTCTGGCATGGTGCACGCTTTTTCTGACGCATTCCCAGTGTCACTTATAAAGACACTGAAGTACCCGAGACCCACCACGGACCCTTGTAGTGCTTCACAGATCACCAGTGTGGACCTCATTTACTGCTACTCTTTGACACCAGTTTATGACTTTTGTTCTAGCTCCCAGCCTATCCTCTTGGTCATGCCTTTAGGCTTTACCGAAATCTAAATAGGCCACATCTACTGCAGTACCCTCCCTCCAATCTGTCACCTTAGTCCTGTCTTGAAAGAAACTGGCCACATTTGTATCTGCTTCAGTAGTTTTCTTCCTTACAAGCAGTATGTAAGAAAACAAAGAAATAAGATCTTCTGCTTATGAAATCAGATTACCTGGGATGCAGTAATCCACAGCATTGTTCTTTCCTTCAGTAATCATTCTATTACCTTGTTTGCCACAGATGTTGAACTAGCAGGTCTGTAGCTTTCTGTTTTCACCGTCGTGTGCTCTTCTTCAGTCTTTCTGATCCTCACTTGTTTCAAGTCATAAATTGAACAGACCTGTGAAGGGTTCAGTTGGTGCCCCCTTTAGTTCTGGGATGTTTTCTCTCTGGTCCTCCTGGAGGTTTGCTGAAATCCTGCTTTTATAGGACTCCTCCCCTTACCAAAAAGAAGGAAAGGTTGGACTGGCCCCTGCCCGGGATTACTCTGAGATGTTGCACATGTGTTCTGCATGCTCATTAATTGTAGTGGTTTTGCTGTAAGTGGATAGTTTCACTCTCCTCCTGCAGATGGCTTCCATGAACCAGCGGCGAGTTGATTTCTACCTGGCAGCTGTTTCGGATTCATTGATCGCTGTGGGTGGAAGGAACGAGAATGGAGCGCTTTCCTCGGTGGAGGCTTACAGCCCTCAGAAAGACTCATGGACCTACATTGCAGGACTGCCAAGGTAATCTGACTTGGGCCCTAGGAAATGACTAAAGCCCTGGTGCTTGTGAGGTAAAGAGACCAGGGCCCAGCCCTATTTTGTTTTGTTTTTTTGTATGTGAGAAATATGGATTTCCTTCTGTTTAAGGGCATCAGCAAATTTAAAAGGTTTTTATATTTCTTTGTTCATGTAACATGCTTCAAGTTCTTCTTTTATACATTATCTCCTGGATTCTATATATGGCACCCAAAATTGGCATCCGATCTAAGATGGATGCCCAACTAAATTGGCTAACAGATCAATTAATGCTAATTGGCAACAATTTGAATTTGTGCGCATATCTGCTATGCCTGTTTCATAACAATTTGCATCCAACTCCCATAGTGTGCAACTCAAAAGGGGGCGTGGTCGGGGGCGTTCCTAAAATTTGCATGCACTGTTTTAGAATACTAGAGATATGCACCCAAATTGGGCACTGGGCATTACATCTGGTTTCAAATTTGAGCACCTAAATTGGCATTCATTGATGATCTGTGTTAAGTGGTCAATTTTTAGTGCCCATTATAGAATAGCATTGAATGCCTATTTTAATTTTTTTTGCACCATTCACTCGTTCTAGTTCTATATTGTTGAGATAGTCACAGTAGTTCCCAAACCTGTCTTCAGGATATCAACAATGAATATGCATGAGAGACGTTTGCATGCATGAAACCTCAGCTTGGCTGCATAGGGTCTCGGGACGGATTTGGGGGGGCACATGTGACATGAACACCTGGTCTGTCCTTTCAGTGTGTGAACATCTCAGATTTATAATCTTGGCTGTTGATGGACCATTTGGGAATCAAAACACTTTCTGCAAGAAAACCCCTACATGTTGGTGAGCAATGTAAAAATAAGTTCTCTTAGACTTCCAAGGTTCCTGTTGTAATTATTGTGACTGTCCAGATTGTGTCGCAATTTGGGCAAATGAAATCGACATTCCAGCCATCATGCTGTGACTTTCTTCAGGGTGGTGTAAAGTCTACAAGCTTGTCTTTATATAGAGGGTTCTCATGTCTAATTGGCTGGGGTCTTAGGTGGGTGATTTCATTGGAGCCGTTCTGATTCATTGATACATAGAAACATGATGGCAGATAAAGGCCAAATGGCCCATCTAGTCTGCCCATCTACATTAACCATTATCTCTTTTTCTCTCTGTGAGGTCCCACGTGCCTATCCCAGGCCCTTTTGAATTCAGACACAGTCTCTGTCTCCACCACCTCTACCGAGAGACTGTTCCACCCATCTACCACCCTATCTGTAAAAAAGTATTTCCTTACATTACTCCTGAGCCTATCACCTCTTAACTTCATCCTATGCCCTCTCATTCCAGAGCTTCCTTTCAAATGAAAGAGACTCGACTCATGCGCATTTACATCATGCAGATATTTAAACATCTCTATTATATCTCCACTCTCCCACCTTTCCTCCAAAGTATACAGATTGAGATTGTTAAGTCTGTCCCCATATGCCTTATGATGAAGACCACGCACCTTTTTAGTAGCCTTACTCTGGACACACTCCATCCTTTTTATATTTTTTTGAACGTGCGGCCTCCAGAATTGTACACAATATTCTAAATGAGGCCTCACCAGAGTCTTATACAGGGGCATCAATACCTCCTTTTTTCTATTGGCCTTACCTCTCCCTATACACCCTAGCATCCTTCTAGCTTTCATCATCATCTTTTCAACCTGTTTGGCCACTTTAAGATCATCACATAGAATCACACCCAAGTCCCGCTCTTCTGTCGTGCACATAAGTTCTTCACCCTCTTAAACTGTACTGTTCCCTTGAGTTTTTTTAGCCTAAACACATGACCTTGCATTTCTTAGCATTAAATTTTAGCTGCCAAATTTCAGACCATTCTTCAAGCTTCGCCAGGTCTTTCTTCATGTTATTCACACCATCCTGAGTGTCTACTCTATTGCAGATTTTGGTATCATCCGCAAAGAGGCAAATCTTACCCAACAGCCCAAGAACAGAACCTTGAGGCACATCACTGGTAACATCCCTTTCCTCAGAGCGATCTCTATGATCACTACCCTCTGTCGCCTGCCACTCAACCAGTTCTTGACTCAGCCCGTCACTTTGGGACACATCGGCTTTGCTAAAATCTAAATACACCACATCTAGCGCACATCCTCTATCCAATTCTCTGGTCACTCAGTCAAAGAAATTGATCAGATTTGTCTGACAAGACCTACCTCTAGTGTAGACATGTCAAACTCTGGCCCGCGGCAAAATCTGGCCCCCAGTGTAGTAAAATTTGGCCCGCCGAACGAATGTCAATTTACACTGAAGCTGGCCTGCCGGAAGAAATTAAAGCAGCCTGCAGAGGATCGCCGATCAGCTGTAGCGATCCTAGCAGGCTGCCATAGCCTCAGCAGCACATTCCCTCTGCCTCGGTCCCGTACGTCAGAGGAGGGGCGGGACTACGCAGAGGGAACATGTTGCTGAGGCTACAGAAGCCTGCTAGGATTACTACAGCTGACCAGTGATCCTCTGCAGGCTGCTTTAATGTCTGCTGGCGGGCCAGCTGAGTTGACGCTGGAGTGAGTACAGGCCTGGTTAAAAATATTTTTTTGGAAGTTTGGAGTTTCCATCGTATTGGAAAAATCGTACTAGTCTTGGCTGTGGCTCTCTTAGGCCCAATGATTGTGACAAACCAAGAGATATGAGGCAAGTGTGGAGGACAACCTTAGACTGACTTCTAAAATACCTGGCAGGGATTATGTTGATAGCTAAGCATTCTATTATATGATATTTCCTAGATTTTATTAAAAAGGTAATGAAAATTCTAAAAAATAATAACAATAATGATATTAAATTGGAGGACACATATGTGCATATGCGTTTTGGGGGGAAAAAGTGCTATAAGAGCAGATTCAGAAATAATATCTCTGCAGGAACCTGATTTGTTTCTCTTTTTCTTTGTTGATATCAACTGTGGGAACATTTCTTTGTGTCTGAGTATTAGTGGTGTGCAAAAGGTAGAAAAAAATCATTTTATTTTCTGTTTTGTAATTACAATATATCAGATTTGAAATGTGTATCCTGAGCTGGTGTTAGACTGCACAAGTGAGCTAAGATTTAACAGAGAGAGGAAAAGTCTTTTTTGTTTATTTTGAGCTGGCATGGGGTTGGAGAGGTTGTAACCCTATATTTCTTCTAAGACTAAATCAGCGTATCTTAATAAAAGGACCCCTAAATATCTTAATAAAAAATTTGTCCCGCAACTTAGCCTAAGTTTTAGATTTCGGCCAGGACAGGATTAATTCTTCGAGGGCCCCTAGGCACACAAGTACACTGGGCCCCCCTGGGCCTGCCCCGCCCACACCCCAATTTATCTGTTTTCTTATTTATGTCTTTATTTCCACTTATATTTCTTTTTTTAAATTCAAAACACAGCAATGGAAACGCACCACCCCCAGCAATGGCCCCCCCCCTCCCAAGGCAATGGGCCCCCACCTGGCATCGACAATGACAATAACACCACCACCCCCAACATTGATGGACGGCAACACGTCCTCCCCCCGGCATTAACGTTAACGCGGCTGGCTTATCTCCATGAAGATCCCACGATGACTATCTGCCGGAAGAAGTAAGTGACGTCGGAGGGGGATGGACCGGCAGGCGCAGTCATCGCGGGACCTTCTTGGAGCAGCGTTGGCTGCATTGCCATTGATTCCGGCGGTTGGCTGCATTGCCAGCTGTCGATGCCGGGGGGGGGGGGAGCCCATTGCTTTGGAGGGAGGAAAGAGGAGGGCCCTTTGCCATCTGAAAAAAAAAATGGCATGGTAAGTTGTCCTTCAGTGGGGCCCCCTGACTATTTCGGGCCCTAGGCACGTGCCTACTGGGCCTATTTATTAATCCGGCCCTGATTTCGGCCCCTTATGTGAGTTTGACACCTGCTGTAGTGAATCCATGTTGCCTCTGGTCCTGTAATCCACAGGATTCCAGAAACTTCGCCATTCTCTGTTTTAAAAGCGTTTCCATTAATTTGCTTGCTACAGAAGTCAGACTTAATTAAACCACCCACCTAAGACCCCAGTCAATCAGACATGAGGACCCACTACCTCTATATAAAGACAAGCTTGCAGACCACAGCCCCTGAAGAAAGTCACAGCACGATGGGTGGAATGTCTGTTTCACTTACCTGGACGTGGCACAACCTGGACAACCACAATGATCTCGACATAAAAACATTTACGAGAGGGTGCTGAAAAGTTCTAAACCCAACCAAGTAGAGAATGACATGGATATAGTTTAATCAATGATGTGAAACAATGTCAAAAACATAGAATTTTGTTTCTGCAAATTGGCACTTAATGCACACTCTTTTCAGCTGCAGTGGCAAAATAACGCTCAGTAGGAAGTTGGTTGGGCTGAGAACTTCTCAGCACCCCTCCTATGGTTAATAATGAATAGTGCAAGGCATCAGCTAAGACATTGAAACAAAAGTGCTAAGTATGAAAAACAAGATCTGCTCAAGAGAATTCCTGTAACCTTCCCAAGAAACCTGTGAAACACTAACTGGTAGTATACTATGGGCTCCTTTTACTAAAGTGCGCTAGTGTTTTTAGCCCACGCAGGAAATTACTGAGCGCTATGCTCTAGAACTAACGCCAGCTCAATGCTGGCATTAAGGTCTAGCATTTGCGGCAATCTAGCACGCGCTATTCCACGCGATAAAACCCTAGCGCACCTGGAGCCCTATGTGTGCAATTACCGGTAACCCTCTGACCCTGGTGGGGGAGGGAGATTTCCAAAGAATTCAGCTGCCTAACCTCAGCATTTGAGCATCTGCATCAGCTTCTTTGAAAAGTTTTTACTGTGCTTAATTTCTTGCCAAGGAGCCAGTTCTGTTTCTAGATCCTTCTCGGTTATGTAGAAGCCTTTCTCCTTCATAACAACTAGTGGCTCAACCCGTCTCTCAGATTTTCTCTTGTTACTAATTCTTTTTTCCATAGGTTTTGTTTTTCTTTGGTGGAGATTAAAGTTCTTGCATTTTGTCAATTCTAGTTTTGACCTGAGATACAATATCAGGTTCTCTGTGACGTGGCCTATATTGATTGATCTGTTTTCCTTGTAGTACTGTTGTACTGGACTGGGTTTTTGGTTTAACTTGTTTTTCTTTTCCTGTTCTGTGGAGAAATTTGATAGCACTTCTCGCTGCTAAAGGGCTAAATGAAACAGCTTGGTTTAACAGCTTAAATTCTGAGCAGCCATATGGGGTGAGGAGAAAACAGGAAAAGATAATTAGCTGCCTTTATGTGCAAGGGAAAACTGGTTTTAAATCTAGCTAGCAGTGTTGTACAGGCAGTCCCCGGGTTCAGATCAAGTTACATTTTTAAAGTTGTTCTTCAGTTGGATTTGTTTGTAACTCAGAACTTGTAGATTTTAAGATTTTTGGTGCTGACCTCTGCTCCCAGCTGGCAAAAGGGCCAACTGTCCCTACCAGTGTTCCCGGGGATAAGATGGAGAACATTCCAGAGCTCATGTTCTGGTCCCTCAAACCCAGTATCCTGTTTCCAACAGTGGCCAACCCAGGTCACAAGTGCCTGGCAAGATCTCAAGGGGTAGCAACATTCCAGAATTCGTATTGTGGTGTCATAATGCCTCATTCCACCAATGCCTGAGAGCCAACTTCATCAGTGATGTCACAGTGGCTTGATTATTCCTACATAGGCAGTCCCGAGGTAAAGAATGAGTTACATTTTTAAAGCTGTTTTTAAGTCACATTTATATGTATCTAAGAACTTGTAGATTTTAAGATTCTTGCTGCTAAAGGGTCAACTGTCCCTATCAGTGTTCCCTCTAAGGTACAACGTGCACAATCACACATTGTTCTTAATGCGGCCTTGCATCATTTTTAATAGTTCTGCGGAGTAGTACTTCTTTTTAGCCTCCAGATTTAGCAGTGACAAGTCCAAATGGAAGGAACTGTGTGAAAAATATGAAAAAAGCTACCCTAGAGGCTAAAAAGAAGTACCGGTACTACTCCAAAGAACTATTAAAAATAATGCATGGCCGCATTAAGAACAGTGTGTGGTTGTGCATTTTGTACCTTAGAGGGAACACTGGTACTAGGATCAGTTGCCATTTTGTCAGCTGAGAGTAGAGGTAAGCAGCAAGAATGAAGAATATAAAAACATGCTGCTGCAGGAGAAATGTAGGAGTCTATGCCACAGGAAAGACTGCTCAGTGAAATCACATGAAGCCACAACCACGTTCTTAAGTACGAGTCTTATTTAAGTCGAGTGTCTGTAACTGAACTTTCAATTGCAGGGTATCTTAACCACTCAACTGCAGAATGAGTACTGGCCCCATGAAATAAGTTTTGTTTTAAAGGGGAGGTCTTGGGCATTCGGTTGAAGGAAAACCTATCTCTGCTGGGCCTAGGGCACTCTAATCTTCCACTTGCAACTATTTAGGGGGGCTGAGTGGGGAGAAGAGAGGTGCCTCTATTTTTAACACTTCCTTTTGTAGTTCAATCATTACACTTAATCCCAAACAGGGGCTACAAATTAAGGCTTCCTCGGTGCACGTGCATCTTAAGTCTAGCCATTAGATGTCACCATTGCATGATGGCTGTGAACGCCACCTTTGCAGTAAGCCCAGAAAATAACCCTGTGTATGGTCACACCCACCTCACAGTGCTTCGCCTTTCACTATGTGTCAGAGCAGGGGCTACTATAGTGAACTATAGTGTTCTGAACTGTGTACCATGATAATTTCTGCAGGGTTAGAAAATACCAGGTGCCTAAAATGTGGTGCCTGGTCCTTGTCAAATGAGAGGCCAGTGGAGCAAGATCTAGAGGACAAAATTAAGACGGTTACCACTGGCTGGTTAAAAGACTGGAGACTGAAAGTAGGTTGGAGTAAGAGGAGGGTGAATGGCTGGGGGAGGAGGAGAACAAGAAAAAGCAATGACAAAGCTGAAGGACAAGAAGTAAATATGCAAAGAAAATGATGAACAAACTAGCCTTAAAGAATAAGCTGAAAAAAATAAATTTTTCTGACCTCTAAAAAAAATGTTGACGGTCTTCTAAGTTTTCTAAATATTTTTCCATCCCCGCTTTCTGTTTGTCATTCATATTTTGATGGCTCTCGACCCCTGACAAAGAGCAATTCAAAACCCTTTCTCTGTGTTTGTTTATCTTTCTCACCCTAGATTCACTTATGGCCATGCTGGTACAGTCTACAAAGAGTTAATTTACATTTCTGGTGGACACGATTACCAGATCGGGCCATACCGGAAGAACCTGCTCTGCTACAATCGCTGCACAGACGTCTGGGAAGAGGCCAGACCCATGATCACGGCCCGAGGCTGGCACAGTATGTGTAGCTTGGAGGACAGTATTTATTCCATTGGGGGCAGTGATGACAATATCGAGTCCATGGAACGCTTTGACATCTTGGACGTGGAGTCTTACAGCCCTCAGTGCAACCAATGGACCCGAGTTGCCCCCTTATTCCAGGCGGCCAGCGAGTCGGGGGTTGTTGTGTGGGAAGGCTGTATCTACGTTCTGGGAGGTTACAGCTGGGAGGACACTGTTTTTTCCAAAACTGTGCAGGTGTACGATAAGGAGAAGAAAAAGTGGTCAAAAGGGGTTGACCTCCCGAAAGCCATTGCTGGGGTGTCTGCGTGCGTCTGTGTGCTGAGAGCTAGACCCGATGATAAAATTAAAAAAACCAAGACAAAGAAACCCCTGGACCAGGGAAGGTGACTAACCAGGATTCCGAGGGTCATCTCTGTTCCTGCTTTCTTTTAATTCTGTACAATTTGACAGGTTCTGGAAACCCCAGTTTGTTTAAACTGGATGTTTGATAATACTTGTGTGAATTGACTGCACTGTGTGTTTGTGCTTTTCACAAGTTGTTCACAAACAAGGGGAAATAGCCTGTACATCTCCCTGAAAAGGAGGGTTAGGTGGTGGGAAGACCATGGGGTTTGCATTTGGGGTGAAATCCTGCAACTTGCCTCTCCCTTTGATCCTCCCTGTGACTTAGGGCAAGTATTTCATATGAGAGGCACTTTCCTAAACTGGACAAAGGTAGGGGGCCATTTTCTAGGCTTCATATCTTTACAGAAGCCACCTGTCTTTTTTTCATTGAATTTTTGAGGGACTTTTTTTTCCCCACCAATTTTTGCAGCCTTGGCACTGTGAAGAATGAAAATCGCTAAATGTTTCACTTTTGTTTGATGATTTTGTAGGTAATCAGCTACTTGCCCCCCAATGTTTAGTTTGGTTCTGGTTAAGAGAGGTAAAATGGTTATTTGGTTTATGATCTGGGAAACAGAAGCTCACACTTATAAAGACTCCAGCTGGAGTGCGAAGCGGTGTATTCTACCACCACTGTATCCCTCCCTCTGAGAGAGCCTCATTTTCACTAATGAAAATATTCTGCCATCTTTTATCGCCCTTTTGCTAACCAGGGGCATTGTCATCTTTTCCAGGGGTGGGATATGTACTGATTAGAACACGGCATTGCCAACCTGTGCTCTGAAAAGACCCTCGGAGTCTGACATGCAGAGTACTCAAGAGCTGCCCATGCTGGAGCCTCCAGCAAAAATGAAAAAAAAGCTTTGCAACAAAAAGTATTGAAAAGTCCTAGGCGATAATAAACATTTGGCTACCTCTTTGGAAAAGTGGGTTCTGTTCAATTACTGAATTTTGAGCTACGTTATGGGGGATGGGGATCTGACAGCTTTATCAGGGAGACCCAGTCTAAAACTATGTGAAGGTTAATTTTACACATCCCTTTACGCGAATATATGCGCCAAAGTAGAAGTTATGCGCATAAGGACCCTAAGCACCATTCTCTAAGGATGTGCAGATGTAAGGGGGATGGATGCACACCTGAGCAGGACATACATTACATGTGCCCATGCCATATTTGGAGCCACTTATTAAATTTGCCATCATATTATTTAAACAGGATTAAAAGAACCAGCCCAGATGTTTTATTAAATTTGTTATACCGCTTGTTATTTTGACAGGTCCAAGTGGTTTACAGATATACAAAATATAGAAAAGAACTCCATTTAAGACAGGAAAGAGACATACCTCTAAGACATACATACAATTACTTTCATATTAAGATACAGCATATCTCTTGCACTGTTAAATTACAGGATATCTGCTAAAAGTCCCAATCCAGACCCTAGGGTGGGAGGTGGAATAATCTGAACCAGACCTGGGATCAGCTGTGAAGCAACTTTACATCCAGGCCATCTGGATTTCATCTTTATTTGCAGCTTCCTACTTTTGTGAAATGTTTAGAAGATTTGCACTATGTGTTGATAACGCTCAACTTAAATGTGCAAATATTTGCAGAAATGTGATTAAATAACAATGTTTTAGTTTAAAAGTGAATTAGGCTCTTGATTCCAAATGGGTTGAAGCTGACTCTGGTTTCTCCAACTATATTCTAGTTGGCCTCTTTTGAACATTGAATTCTCATGGAGATGCCTGTTCTAGTAGGACCAATAACACAGTAACTTCAGCACCTGCACAGAAAACATTTAACGCACAAAAGAATCACAGGCGAGTTAAAAAAAAAAAAATCTGTGACTCCTTATTCTGTGTTATAAAATTTGGATTACAGTACTCCCCCGATATTCACGGGGGTTCCGTTCCAGGAACTCCCACGAATGTTGAAAACCGTGAATACGGTTTTTAGTGAGGGAGACAGGAGAAGGCAGCCAGAGCACCGGCGAGTGAAGGAAATCACTCGCAGTATGCTCCAACCGCCTCTTCCTGCACTAAAGTCAGGCCTCACCAATCAGGAGCTGCGTGTCAAAGCAGCTCCTGATTGGTGAAGCTCAACTTTAGTGCAGGAAGAGGCGGTCGGAGCATACCGCGAATGATTTCCTTCACTCGCTTGCGCTCCAGCTGCCCTCTCCTGCCCGGTCATTCGTGGTCAGAAAATTCTGCATATGACCAGGACCGAGAATCGCTGACCGCGAATGACCGGAGAAGCACTGTATATAGTATAGGTACAAGATCCTTTATCCAAAATTCTTGGCATATTTTGGTTTTGGAGCTTTTCGGTTTTTGGAATGGAAATGTTAAGTCAGAAAGACAGACCTTCTCCGCTTGTCACTGCCACCCTGAGTGGAATCTGCACCTCTCTTTACTATTATTCCAGCCCTCCGACCTGAATTGCGCAGAGAACAGGAGAAACAAGCACCCGCATTGGTTTCAGCGTGTGGGGAAATTGACTACTTCCGGTTTGCGCCAAATTTTGGTTTTCAGAATTTCTGATAAAGAATCGTGTACCTGCACATTATCCTCCTCAGTCTATACATTAGACTCAGAAAATAAAGTCAATTATGGGTGTATCTTATTTGAATCATTAGATGCTTATTGGCTTTAATAATAACCAATTATTTGCTATTGGGCGCATTTTCTGTAGTGCACAAGTGCAAGGCATCATGAATTGGGGAGGGGCTGGGCAGGTTGGGGGCTTGCCTGGTGGTTAACGCACACTTTTGGAATAGTAGCATTTATGCGCCTGTTAGGTGCAAGTATTTGCGCCAGCCATTTTGCTAGCATAAGTGCTTACACTTAAAGTTAAGTGCTTAACTATGAGCCTACGCTAGTATTCTGTACACACAACGGCCGATAGAATTTTTCCTGATCACACATCAGGCCGTTGCCCATCTTTAGACGAGCTATGAGGGTAATTTTCTATAAGTGCACCTATATTTAGGGGTCTGTTCTACTTTGCTTTATTGAATGCTAGCGTAACAAACAAAATGCGTGCCTGCAATTTATGGGTGAGCACTTATGCCAGCTATAGAACTGGTGTTAATACTGCACTTACATGGCAGAAATACATGCGTAAACTTAGAGTGTTCTCTAATTTAAGTGTATAACCCAGTGCCTTGCCCAGTATAACCCAGTGCCCTGCCCAGACTCTGCTTGTGTGTACACCTACCTGTAAAATTTGTGCAGAGTAAGCTACAAGCATATCTATAATAGCGCTTAGGTGGATACTGACATTTAACCATGTATGTGCTGGTATTCTAATCACCTCCAAGCATAAATGGCGCCCAATGTGGAAGAAAGATAAGGGTGTTTTATCCTTTGGTAGCTCCACTCGTAAAAAAAGTTACTAATTGCTGTGAATATTCCATGATCCAGTGCAATGCCTCGCAATGTTGGCCGATCCAAACAAAAGTAGATTGTGAAACCGTATTTGGACAAACACAAGTGTTATCCCTCCATTCTGTTGCCATTGAGCTTTGGAGATCAGCTGGGTCTCCTCCATGTACATCTTCTGAAAAAGTTTCTTCTGTGGTCCTAAAGTCTCATGTACAAGTGTGTTTCAGTATAACTTATAGATACTATGTGCAAAGACCCCTTGAGACTTGTATGTTGGAAATGGGTCTTGTAACCTGATTCCAGTATCTTGGTTGGGAGCAGTCAGAGAGTGAGTTGGGTGAGGGGTGGATGAGAAGGACAAACTTGTGCTGTCATTCTTTCTAAAGCTGTCCCAGAGAGCATCTTCAGTGTGTTTTGTGAGGTACTGTTAACGAAACAAAGACTAAACTAAAGCTTGGACTTATATACCGAGTCATCCCTGAGAAACAAGGCTCGACTCGATTAACAGTAATTGTAGTTAATAGAAAGAATTGACCTCCTGGAACTTATCTGCTAGAAAATGCTGAAACAAGTAGTTTCCAGAAATTTTTGAAAAACTTGAAGGGATAGACAGGATCTTATTTGAGAAGGTAAGTGGTTCCAAATTGCTTAGTAAATAGGGGAAGGAATGAACAATTTTACTGATAGATCTGGCCCCTTTTACAGTGGGAAAAGAAAGTTCAAATACATGGATAGTTCTGCAACTTGAGGATCTCGAAGAATTTAAAGCAAGAGGGACCAACTAATCAAAGATGCCATGTAAGATTTTAAAAACTATGCAGGCACACAAGGGTTCAAAACGGAGGTCGGTGCGGTTGTCCTTTACAGAGGAACACATTTCTTTGAATAAAAGATGAAAACTTTGGCTTGTGGCAACCTTATGATTATTGCTAGTGCGTTTGGACTTCTGCAGCATCGAAGCAATCCATTGGTCTGGTATCTCAGGACAGCCCTCACACTACTCCGTTTTTCAGCCATGGCCAACTGAGCTCCCTGTTCTAAAGCATTTTCTGCCACTCTGCTTCTGGCATAACTAACCTGCCACCTCCAGATGCCTCTGCTGAAGGAAATCAAACTGAAGAAATATGAATTTGGTCTTTGCACATTTCAGGACAGGCTGGACCTTTTAGACCTGCTTTGGCAGCACTAGGAGATGCAAATGTTTAATGCACTCTACCCTTGGATTTTCTTTAGAATGGATTTGGGTTTCCTGTTCAGATGTTTGGGGCAGAATTCAGCAAATGGCACCCAAAGTTAGGCCCTGAGAGGATCGGCGCTAAGCAGAGC
This sequence comes from Geotrypetes seraphini, assembly GCF_902459505.1. NCBI lineage: Eukaryota > Metazoa > Chordata > Amphibia > Gymnophiona > Dermophiidae > Geotrypetes > Geotrypetes seraphini. Next base: position 18,098,801 of record NC_047087.1, on the reverse strand, counting down.
ACCCTTTATAGAATACCAGCTTAGGTGCATTTTGGGCCTGATTCTATAAATAGCGCCTAAGTTCTTGGCGCTGTTGAGCTCATCGGTCATCCGCTAAGTGGTGTTTATAGAATCAAATCTAACGGTGCCTAAACAATCTTTGTTAGCAGTAGGCGTTGAAACCTTAGGCTCACTCCCAGGGTTTTCGTGGCCTAAATGAGTACGCCTAAGTCAAACCATGCCCCAAATCCACCCAGAATCCTCCCCTAACCACACCTACTTGCTGGTAAGTGCCTTGGAGTAGATGCCTACCTCAAAGTGGTAGGCAGCTACCGGCTAATTAATTTTTTAAAAATTATTTTTAATGGTGCTTTCAATTAATGGTGCCTATTAAGCCAATTAAGAAAATTAACTTAGGCGCCCTAGATTGGCTAGGCGCGCCAATATAGGCGTCTAATTTCAGGCACCATTTGTAGAATCTGGGACCTTCGTGTCTAATTTCAGGCAGCATTTGTAGAAACTGGGACTGTCGTGTCTAATTTCAGGCACCATTTGTAGAATCTGGGACCTTCGTGTCTAATTTCAGGCACCATTTGTAGAATCTGGGACCTTCGTGTCTAATTTCAGGCACCTGATTTATGGCATTTTGGCATACAGTCGCATCTGCCTTCTGGGAACACCCCATGATCTGACCATGCCTGTCCCATAGCCACGCCCCCTTCGTAGTGGCATGCTGTGAAATTTAAGCGTGTATGTTATAGCATAGGGTGCAGGGCAGATCCTAATTAATGCCAATAATTGTCATTGCCCAGTTAATTACTTTAGAAGCAGACCTGGGGTTTGGTGCAGTTTGATTGCATGTGTTTGATTTTTGTGTGTATACATTTTACAATCGGAGGGATCTACAGTGTTTCCAGAGATCTCTCATTTAGCACAGTTACAGGGTCTTCTCTTTGTTCCCATTCATTCCTCCACCTATTTTCAGACTTTGACACAAGCACATGACATAGGACCTGGGAGGAACCACTTTAACCTCTTTCTGCTGCAGCGCCTAAAAGCTGACATTACAGCCAGTTCCAGCCGTCTGCTCATGATTAGTAGCAAAGTCCCTCTGCAGAAAATGGACTTGCCCTACACCACTATGCGTTAATGGCATTAGCGTGCGTTTACATTGTACTGCATGCTGTTAATTTTCGCCACAGCCCAAACCATTCCCTCACGGGGCGGAAGCTAAGTGTTAACAAAATCCATAAATTACTGCATGGTTAGAGAGTTGGAGGTGGTATTTATTTTTAAATCAAATGGCACAACAGGCCTAGACTTAACTGCCTTGACTTTGTTGCAAGTGACTGCATTTATAAGAGTTTCAATCATGTTACATATACTTGTAACAGACTGCATTTGTAACCTGCCAAATGGATGTTAAGAACCTTGACTTCCACTTGTGGTTTCATGTGTAACACCTGGCTGGGATTGCAGACCTTTACTTGTTTGGAGCTGTGCGCCACTTTCTCTGTCATCCCTGGAGTTTCTGCTGTCCAAGGTTTCTGTTTATCCTCCTCAGATATGTCAAACATTGAAAATAAAACTTATTCAAGGCTTCTTGGCATGAAACATGTTCTGCTTAGAGTGTCTTGGGTCTGCCATTTTATTTGTGTTTCTGATAATATCTACCTTGATGAAGGAAGAGAGAAAGAAATGTTGCACATGATAATGGAGGGTAGGAAGGGAGAAATGCTGCATGGAGGGGAATAGAAAAATTTGACCCAGGGCTCAAGGCAGAGAGAGAAAGAGATGGTTGGCAGTGTGAAAGAACAGTTGGATATGGCAGTGGAAGGGACAGAGATGGAAGATGGATGGTGTGCATGGAGAAAGAAGAAAACGTCAAATGGACAGGAGACCCTGGTGTTAATAGAAGACAAACAGAAACCAGAGCATGGGACCAACATGATTTGAATAATAAAATAACCAGACAAAATTTTATCTTCTATTTTTTTATTACAATATGTCAGATTTGAACTGTGTATCCTGCCAGAACTGGTGTTAGTCAGCGATTGTGAGCTTAGACCTAATAGAGAAAGGAAAAGTCTTTTTTGTTAATTTTGTTTACACCACAGTGTCAGTGTGGTGTTGGTAAGGGCAGTGGGGTGGGTGAAGAGACTAAAATAAACCAACTAGTATGTTTGGGAAAAAACGACGGATTGGGTGGGAAAAATGAATCAAATAAAAAAATTCAATAGTCCAAATCGAATTGAAAAATGTTTCCCTGAATTGGGCAGCACTACCTCCCATGGCCATGTCTCCCTTTGGGTTGGGTGCGAAACACTTTAGACTTAGCTTTATAGAATAGCATTCAGACTGATGCACACTTAAAAGTCCAGATTGGTGACGGTTAACACCAGTAATTGATAACAGCTCATTAACTAATTGTGCATGCATCTGCTCTGTACCCCCAAATTTGGACAACCTATGTAGAAACCCGGGGTTGTGTTTAACTGGTTTGCTTCTTATTTGAGAGATCAATTAGGGTAATCGCAAATTAAACGGCCTCTTTATGATACCCACATGATCAGGGCAAGCTGTAGGGGAGGTGCAAACAGGGCAACTGCCCTGGACCCCTACAGCTCTAGGGGGCCCCCTTAGGGCAGGATGTCCTTCCCTTCTACCCACTCTTTCCAAAGCCCCCCGTCACCTTTTTAAAATGCAAAGGGGTCACTGGCACAGCAGCAGTTCTTTAGTGCTGTTTGTAGATTCCTCAGCACTCTTCCCCTGCCGCAGTCCGCCCCTTCTGATGCAACTTCCTGTTTCCGCTTGGGTGGATCACAGCAGAAGAGCACTGAGGAATTCATGAGCAGTGCTAGAGAACAGCTGTCATGCTGGCAAACATTTTGCATTTGAAAAGGTGAGGGGGGCTTTGGAACAGGGTGGAGAGAAGAGGGACATCCTGGTCCATGGGGGCCCCCTGCAGCAGCTGATTTTTAATTGAAGGAAGGGATGCTGGATGAGAGAGCATTTGGTGGGTGGAGCAATCAGGGGAGGGTACAGGGAGGAGAGGAATGGGGGGGCCCCCTATTTAATTTCTGCCCTGGGCTCCCGCATGTCTAAAACTGACCATGCGCTTGATTGGGGAGTACGTCTAGGACAGGGGTAGGCAATTCCGGTCCTCGAGAGCCGGAGCCAGGTCAGGTTTTCAGGATTTCCACAATAAATATGCATGAGATAGATTTGCATCTCAAGAAGGCAGTGCATGCAAATCCATCTCATACATATTCATTGTGGATATCCTGAAAACCTGGCCTGGCTCTGGCTCTCGAGGACCGGAATTGCCTACCCCTGGTCTAGGATGATAGCAACAGCTGTTAATGCTTAATATCTTCCTTAGCTCTCTTGCTCCACTTGTATAATCGAGAGCAGTTGCTCCTGTTTTCCTTTGCACATGATGTTCAGTTATTATTTTTGGTGGATCCTTGAAGGTTGGCTTGACTTTACTCTTTCAGATGTGGTACAAAGCTGAATCCAGAAAAATCAAATGCTATGTAGATCAGTGGTTCCCAACCCTGTTCTGGAGGACCACCAGCCAGTCGGGTTTTCAGGATAGCCCTAATGAATAAGAGAGATTTGCTTATAATGGAAGTGACAGGCATGCAGATCTGCCCCATGCATATTCATTAAGGCTATCCCTGATGTAGATTACTGGTTGAGATACTGCCCCTATATCAGTGTTCTTCAGTGCACGGCCAGGAGGCCAATGGCAGCCCCTGGAGACCTCTGGGGTGGCCTTCAACGTTTTGGCTTTTGTTTTTCTTCTCTTTATCCCTCTATGCCAGGGATCTCAAAGTCCCTCCTTGAGGGCCGAATCCAGTCGGGTTTTCAGGATTTCCCCAATGAATATGCATTGAAAGCAGTGCATGCACATAGATCTCAGGCATATTCATTAGGGAAATCCTGAAAACCCAACTGGATTGCGGCCCTCAAGGAGGGACTTTGAGACCCCTGCTCTATGCAAAATCATGGCTGAAAGGGGAAAGTAGATGGGAGAAAAAGCCGTATATTTAAAGGTCAATGCATTGCTCAATAGACAAAGAGAATGTATTTGGAAATGCCCACCTCCTTGAGGATACTCTCCATAAAAAGTTTGAACATGGGCTGCTAGTGTAGCTATCACTGACAGACATTGGTCAGCAGTGTCATGGCCTTACATGGGAAGATATTTAATGGCTCTCCTTCAGCACATTAGTGAAACCACTGCCCTATATTGTCACCTGTAATAGCTGGATATTCAGTTCCCATTTATATTAGGGCTTATTTTAGATGCAAGACAGCGCTCAAGAAAGATCTGGGTGTCATCGTGGACAATACACCGAAACCTGCCCAATGTGGTGGCAGCCAAGAAAGCAAACAAAGTGCTAGGAATTATTAGAAAAAGGATGGTAAACAAGACTAAGAATGTTATAATGCCTCTGTAGTGCTCAATGGTGCGACCTCACCTTGAGTATTGCATCCAGTTCTGGTCTTATCTCAAAAAAGATATAGCGGCACTAGAAAAGGTTCAAAGAAGATCGACCAAGATGATAGAGGCGATGGAACTCCTCTCGTATGAGAAAAGATTAAAGAGGTTAGGGCTCTTCAGCTTGGAAAAGAGACGGCTGAGGGGGAGATAGGATTGAAGTCTACAAAATCCTGTGTGGAGTAGAACGGGTAGAAGTGGATCGATTTTTCACTCCATCAAAAATTACAAAGATTAGGGGACACTCGAAGTTACAGGGAAATAGTTTTAAAACCAATAAGAGGAAATATTTTTTCACTCAGACAATAGTTAAGCTCTGGAATGCATTGCCAGAGGATGTGGTAAGAGCGGATAATGTATCTGGTTTTAAAAAAGGTTTGGACAAGTTCCTGGAGGAAAAGTCCATAGTCTGCTGTTGAGACAGACATGGTGGAAGCCACTGCTTGCCTTGGATTGGTAGCATGGAATGCTGCTAATATTTGGGATTTTGCCAGGTATTTGTGACTTAGATTGGCCTCTCTGAAGACGGGATACTGAACTATATGGACCATTGGTCTGACACATATTCTTATGTTCTTATGATGGACCTTCAAAGGGGGGGGGGACCTACAGCCTCAGCACCCTGAGGTTGTGGGTTCAAATCCACACTGCTCCCTGTGACCCTGAGCAAGTCATTTAATCCCCTAATTTCCCCAGGTACATTAGATAGAAACATAGAAATAGACAGCAGATAAGGGCCACGGCCCATCTAGTCTGCCCACCCCAATGACCCTCCCCTACCTTTCTCTGTGAATAGATCCCACGTGTCTATCCCATTTGACCTTAAAATCAGGCACGCTGCTGGCCTCAATAACCTGAAGTGGAAGACTATTCCAGCGATCAACCACCCTTTCAGTGAAAAATAATTTCCTGGTGTCCCCGTGCAGTTTCCCGCCCCTGATTTTACACGGATGCCCCCTTGTTGCCGCCGGACCCTTGAAAAAGAAGATATCTTGAGATACTGGAACGTCTCGATCATATCTCCCCTCTCTCTGCGTTTCTCGAGTGAGTAGAGCTGTAACTTCTCTAGCCGTTCCTCATACGGGAGATCCTTGAGTCCCGAGACCATCCGGGATAGATTGTGAGACCACCAGAATAGACGGGGAAAAATATTTTTAATGGGTATAACTAATGGGCAGACTGGATGAACCATTCAGGTCTTCATCTGCCGTCATTTACTATGTTATGTTATGTTACCCGAATAAATTAATGTAAACTGTTCTGAGCTCCCCTGGGAGAAGAGTGTAGAAAACAGAATAAATAAATAAGACCTGTTTTTGTGCTCTGTGTCAGAACTGAGCTATTAGACTGCATTTGGTTTGAGCAGTTCTAGCTAAATTGATTCATGCAACGGTAATCAATTCAATTGATTGCTGTAATGCTTTTGTAAGAGGCTGTCTCTTTCGCCTCTGAAATGGTAGCAGTATGTGAGGGATATGGCAGTAAAATTGATTCTCTGTGCGAAACAGTTTGACCCCATCACTAGTTACCATGGCTTATGGAAGTGCATTTAATATCTCAGTCTTTGTCTAAGATTACATTTAGAACAGCCTTATTCATTATCCAGTGTGGTAACAGAGTAACATAGTAGATGACGGCAGATAAAGACCCGAATGGTCCATCCAGTCTGCCCAACCTTATTCAATTTAAAAAAAATTTTTTTTTTTTTATATGGGCACTGAGTAGTCAGAATAGCAATCTTCTTTTTTTTTTTTTTTTAAATCTTTATTAATTTTCAAATATTAACAGTGCATTGCAAAAATTTTAAACATAAATGAATCGGGAAACATAGAAACATAGAAATAGACGGCAGACAAGGGCCAAGGCCCATCTAGTCTGCCCACCCTAATGTCCCTCCCCTACCTTCGCCCTGTGAATAGATCCCTCCCCTACCTTCGCCCTGTGAATAGATCCCTCCCCTACCTTCGCCCTGTGAATAGATCCCATGTGACGATCCCATTTGGCCTTAAAATCAGGCACGCTGCTGGCCTCAATCACATGCAGTGGAAGACTATTCCAGCGATCAACCACTTTATAAATACAAACATTCTGAAAACAATCATTTTCTCCCCCCCCCCCCTTCCTCCCATTTATCCATAAAAGTCTAACCACATATAGAATTTCAATAAACTAAATACAAGAAATAATGATGCCTTCCCACCCTCTTAAAATCTTCTTAAAATTCCTTCTTTGACTCTATATTCGCTCGAGGAGCGCAGAGAAAGGGGGTACATGATCGAGACGTTCAAGTATCTTACGGGCCGCATCGAGGCGGAGGAAGATATCTTCTTTTTCAAGGGTCCCACGACAACAAGAGGGCATCCGTTGAAAATCAGGGGCGGGAAACTACGAGGTGACACCAGGAAATTCTTTTTCACTGAAAGAGTGGTTGATCGCTGGAATAGTCTTCCACTACAGGTGATTGAGGCCAGCAGCGTGCCTGATTTTAAGGCCAAATGGGATCGGCACATGGGATCTATTCACAGGGCAAAGGTAGGGGAGGGACATTAAGGTGGGCAGACTAGATGGGCCGTGGGCCCTTATCTGCCATCTATTTCTATGTTTCTATGCCATGCCACGGTATAAGCGCTGTGATCCGTCACTGATGAGGTTCAAAGCAAGTCTTAAAGCCTATTTCTTTTACAGGAGCCTTCAAGCACTGAATAGTCTGGATATTTCTATTTACACATGTACAGATCTCAAACAGCGTGGTTAACGTTGAGAAAATGCAGCTGGAGGGCTTTTACATATCTGGATGCTGAGAACATTTGGGGAAACAACACTGTCAGGACCGCCACTGGAAGAGACTTTTAAATAAAGGCCAAAGAAAAATAGAGCAAGACGAATGTCACAGGGACTGAAGCAACCGTTTTATTCCTGCGAGGTTGAAGAAGGTGCTACTGATGTGTCTAATTTGCCAGACTTTCGCTCATAGTTCACGAGTCGTTGTCCAACGAGGTACTTGTCATTTTTAATTATGTTCATAAAGGCGCTTGAACTGGCGAATCTGGAAGGTATAAGATTCCCATCAAAATCACCACCATGAGTAAAAATGGATAAATGCCATGCTGTACTAAGTTTTGCATTTCAGATGTAACACCTAGTGGCAATGATGTAGGGGACCCAAAGCGAAAACAAAAGAGAGGTGACTGGTGCTGCCAGTTTTCTAATTATGTAATATAGATCAATGTTACGGATACCATTTGCATAAATAGTGTTATTTTAGTTTATTCTTTGGGTATATTTTCATTTTTATTTTATTTCCCTTTCTCCTACAAAACCGTGGAAGCGGTTTATAGCACAGACCGGCTCGCTGAATGCTCTGCACCACTCCCGAACTCTATGAGTGTTGGGAGCAGCGCAGAGCATTTAGTGCGCCGGCCTACACTAATATCCGCTTTTGCGGGTTTGTAAAAGGGGAGGGGGATGGGTTATTTATTGCTATTTGTATTTCTTACTCAGCTGTATTTTTATTGTATTCTTTAAATAGTTTGGCTGATATGTACGTAAAGTGTAGTACAGTGTATGTAGCGTAATAAATTAAGGCCCTCCTTTACAAAGGTGCGCTAGGAATTCTATGAGCATTGGAGTTCTTACCGCCGTGGCCGATGCCAAAAACATTAGCGCGGCTTTGTAAAGGAGGCGATAAATTAATTTCTGAGCTCTGCTGGAAATGATCTGTCCTGGCAACCTCGGATGCGACGGCCCATATGTGTGCCTGATCCATCCTAAAGTGTATGGAAACACCTGTTACAGGTGAGCAACAATACTGAAAGATTGGAAACACCCCCCCCCCAAACAAAAAAGTTAGAAAATTATTTTTCATTGGGTGGGTGGTGGATGTGTAAAAGAAACTTCCAGTGGATATTATAATCTCTAAAACATTTGCAGAGTCATTGCAGGGACCTTAGTGGCAGAGTGAGGAAGATGATATTTTCTTTCTTAAAGGACCCTCGGCCACAAGGGGGCATCCGCTAAAAATCAGGGGCGGGAAATTTCATGGCGACGTCAGGAAGTATTTCTTCACCGAAAGAGTGGTTGATCATTGGAATAGACTTCCTGTGCAGGTGGTCAAGGCCAGCAGCGTGCCAGATTTTAAGAATAAATGGGATGCGCATGTGGGATCTCTAAGAGGGTAATAGTGGGGGGGAGAGTCATTGGAATAGGCAGACTCGATGACATATAGGATATCTGGGAGAATAAATTTAGGGAAGGGGATCTTTAGAGTGGGCAGACTAGATGGGCTATGGCCCTTTTCTGCCATCATCTTTCTATGTTTCTATGACATCAAAACATGAAAACAGCAAGAAGGGCATAATCAAAGAAATGTCTAAGTCCAATTTGGACGTAAGGTGCTAGTCGCCTAAAGTTGGCAGTGGAAAATGTCTATTCTCGAAAAGTACATCCCTCCATTTTTTTTTTTTTTAAATCGTCTATCTGTTCGTCCAAGCATTTGATCGTCCAGACCGCCACTAAGGGCCTCTCTCTCAAACTGCATTAGCAGTTTATAGCACAGAGAGCTGCGCTGAATGGGCCATGCTGCTCCCGATGCTCATAGGGACTCTATGAGCTTCGGGAGCAGCACGGGCCATTCAGCGCAGCTCACTGCGCTACAAACTGCTAGTGCAGTTTGATAGAAGAGGCCCTATGTCTACCTTTATACCATATTCTCGACCAACAATTTGTCCAAGTCTGAAACATCCAGAACAAGACCTTTTGGCCATGGGAGGGGCCAGCAGTGTGATGGACTGGCCATCCAGACATGGCAACAGAGCAGTGGGGCACCTTACAGGGCCGTGCTGTGAACTTCCACAAAAAAGATGCCACATAAACATCTCACCACAACTCCCTTTTAGGTCAGGGTGAGCCCCCCAAAACCCACAATACCCACTTGTCTACTTACCCAGATGTGGCGAGACCCAGACAATAATCATTATTATTATGTTTATATGGAAACTAGAGAATGATATCTTCACTTTGCATCCTTTTATCCTATTGCATATAGATGGATGAGCTTTAATATCATATTCTTGTTTTTGTAGACAGGCAAAATTGCACATCTGTTTCTGCCTGGTGTAGCTTTACCTAAGAGAGGAAGAGAGAGATAAGGGGCTGCTTTGATGATGCAGTTCCATATGGCTCTTATCTCTAAGTTGACGTGATTGCTAGGTGATGAATGCTAATTTCATTCAAGTTTTGTTACATAAATAAATGTAATTTTGCAGTGGGAAGCTACATATTACAGTATGTCCCTCTCACTGAGCAGCTCAGAAAGATGGAAAAAATGGGGAAGGTAATAAAATAGAATTTTATTTTCGCAAGTAACCTATATGATCCAGAGTGAGCTTCACACCTAGGAACACCTCTACCAGACATGCACCAATGCAAAAAAATGCCCAGGGTGAATCAATAGTTGATTTCAATAGGAAAACCACTGGAGCCAGACTGCAGAAGTTTATCCACAGTGGAAAGACCTTGATAAATCTGGTCAAGTTGACTCTGATGACTATAGTTTAAATCCACGTTTCTCAAGCTGGTGCTGGAGGAGCACTTAGCCAGCCTGGTTTTAAGGATGGCCACAAAGACTACAGGTGGAATAGATTTGCATACTGCCTCCATTGCCTGCAAATCTATGCCATGCATATTCATGGTGGACACTCTGAATGCCAGACTGGCTAGGAGTACTTCAAAACCAGTTTGGGGAACCAGTATAAATGACATAACTTATATCAGGGTATCAAGGATACTTAGTACAGCAAATATCTGCCTTCATGTTCACTGTCTGCTCCAAAAATGAATGCAGCTTCTCAGGGATGGATTTAAGATTTTGGTACATACAAGAAAGAAGAGGCAGGTGCTATAACACCAGCAGCAAAACCAAAAGAGAACAGCACCAAGAATTTGACAGCAGTTTCAACCTGTCCAAAGCAAATCTTCCTCAGGGGGTAATAACCAGCGTTGCCCCTCATCCAATTCTTATTTCAAAACATTACCATTGTGGTCTAAAGGCTAAAGAACTGCTGATGAAAGAAAATCACCTCTCATTACAGGAGTGCCCACCACATGGGTATGATTTTGCTTTTGCTTTTGCTGAGGGAGATCTGCTTTGGACAGATTGAAACGCCTGTTTCTCCTGTCAGAAGGGCGTTGGGAGTTGTACCAGCGCTGGTTCATGGGTTATACTGTTTCACACATGATTTGAGGGTTTATATTTACTACTTTTGTGGGTTTTTTTTTTTTTTTAGTTCAATCATCTTTATTAGTATTTGAAATATACAATCTAAGGGCAAGGATATCATATGTTGGATATAATAGTAGTGATATACATAAAATGGACATCAATGCCCCAGTACATAACAGAAGAAATAGTATTACAAAAACAAAACACATAACTATAACCAGATGAACAACTCTCTTATCCAATACTGTTGATTAGTTTGACTAGATCATATATGACGTTTCCTAAACATAAAGTGCCATTACTTCAATTTCTCCTATTAGTTGCGATAAGAGTCATCCTTACTAACTGGAAAGATTTCTCAAATGTGAACCATGTTGAATGGTGGAATAATGTTTGCTTATACGCTAAATATGAAAGAATAGCAGCTGAGCGGAGAGGTTCCCTGTCTAAATTTGAGGAGATGTGGGCACCATTGCTTCTATATACGGAAAAACCTTAGTTGGGTTGACTTACCCACTTACCTGTGGCTCCTGTGGTCCTGCTGATTTTGCCGTTTTTTTTTTTTTTTATGGCTGATCCTATTGTGGTGGTAAAGTCCTGTTGATGTATTACTTACTGCTATGATTACATTATAATATTATTTAATGCTAAAACTCCATTATACTAAGATATATAAAAATTTCAGATTGATTTTGTGGGTTTTTTGATATTTTCTTATTATACAATATATTTTGAAGATACAACTCATGAAGCACACACCTGCAGATGTACTTCTGTAGTTTTTTGTAATACAAAATAGGTGAGGCAGGTAGGATGGGACAGGCGTAGGTGATTCAGATTTGGAGTCAGGATGTGGACCTGAAATAATATGGAAATCATAAGAGGTCCTATGATCTGATCACCCACGATTATGATACGCCTGTCTCTTACTGCAAGTAAATCTACTGTTTAGAAAAAGATAGTTACTTATTTTGTTCTATATGGGAACAGCTAATATTGAAGATAGACACACTTAAGTTAGCCTGTGGTTGGCCTTTTTATATATTCTTCAAGTCCTTTGGAAACATCCATTTTAGACCCAATTTGCTCTATGACAGAAATCCAAATAGAGTAACAAGATTTTAGAATCCCAAATATTAGCAAGATTCCATGCTACTGATCCAGGGCAAGCAGTGGCTTCTCCCATGTCAGTTTCAATAACAGACTATGGACTTTTCCTCCAGGAATTTGTGCAAACCTTTTTTAAAACCAGATACATTAACTGCTCTTACCACATCCTCTGGCAATGAGTTCCAGAGCTTAACTATTCTCCAAGTGAAAAAATATTTAATTCTGTTGCTTTTAAAAGTATTTCCCTGTAATTTCATTGAGTGTCCCCTAGTCTTTCTAATTTTGACGGAGTGAAAAATCGATCCACTTGTACCCGTTTTACTCTACTCAAGATTTTGTAGACTTCAATCATATCTTCCCTTAGCCGTCTCTTTTCCAAGCTGAAGAACCCTAACCGTTTTAGTTTTTCCTCATACGAGAGGAGTTCCATCCCCTTTACCATCTTGGTTGATCTTCTTTGAACCTTTTCTAGTGCTGCTATATCTTTCTTGAGATAAGGAGACCAGAATTGAATGCAATATTCCAAATGAGGTCACACCATGGAGCGATACAGGGGCATTATAACATTCCTATTTATTTATTTAAGCATTTATATACCACTTATAGTCTAAGTGGTTTACATTCAGGTACTCAAGCATTTATAAGAACTGATGCTGCTGGGTCAGACCAGTGGTCCATCGTGCCTAACAGTCCGCTCATGCAGTGGCCCTTAGGTCAAATACTAGTGCCCTAACTGAGTCTAGCCCTACCTGCGTACATTCCAGTTCAGCAGGAACTTGTCTAACTTTGTCTTGAATCCCTGGAGGGTGTTTTCCCCTATAACAAACTCCGGAAGAGCGTTCCAGTTTTCTACCACTCTCTGGGTGAAGAAGAAATTCCTTACGTTTGTACGGAATCTATCTCCTTTTAACTTTAGAGAGTGCTCTCTCGTTCTCCCTACCTTGGAGAGGGTGAACAACCTGTCCTTATCTACTAAGACTATTCCCTTCATTATCTTGAATGTTTCGATCATGTCCCTCTCAATCTCCTCTTTTCAAGGAAGAAGAGGCCCAGTTTCTCTAATCTCTCACTGTACGGGAACTCCTCCAGCCCCTTAAGGGAAAAGGGAGAGCTACAATGTAATTTTGAGGAAAGAGAAGATACTGGGAGAAAAACAAGAGGGCGGGGTAATAAAATGTAAGTCCAAAAAATCCTTATAAGGACAGTTAAACTTGGAAAGCATCCTTCAAAAGGAACATCTTAGGACGATGTAAATATAGTATGCTAAGTTAGAATGGTTAACAGTAATCTTGAACAGCATACATTGTTTGCTAGAATTATTTAGGATGTGTATACACATTCAGTGGCATAGCGAGGGTGAGAGGCACTGGCGGCGGCGCTCCTCCCCCACCCTTGTCTCGGCCCCCCCACTTTCTTGATCCCCCCTGTCGTGCGCATGTCCCTTCCCTTCCTCCGTACCTCTAGCTGTTCACTGCCACGAGTGACAAGAACTTCAACGTGCTGCTCTTGACCCCGTCATCTCTCCTTCTGATGTCACTTCCTGGGCACCACACCCAGAAATGACATCAGTGGGAGAGATGATGCGGTTGCGAGGAGCACATTAAAGATGTTGCTCATGGAGGTGAACAACTCGAGGGGCGGGGGAAGGGAAGGGAGCATGCACATGGTGAGGGGAGGAGTGGGCAGAGGCAGGGTGCCGGTATCCCCACCAACATGGCACCTGGGGTGGACTGCCCCCCCCCATTACTATACCACTGTACACATGGTATTCATATGCAATAGTGGAACAATGCAAATGCGTAAGACAGTGTGTAAATACTGTATACACAGTCACGGTAAAGAAGATACGACGTGTATTTGGACTTCAGTAAGGTTTTTGATAGTGTCCCACACCGTGGATTATTGAACAAGATGAGTTCGTTGGGACTAGGTGAGACATTGACTGCATGGGTTGGAGACTGGCTCAGTGGCAGACTTCAGAGGGTAGTGGTAAATGGTACTTCCTCCGAAACATTGGAAGTGATCAGTGGAGTGCCGCAGGGCTTTGTCTTGGGTCCAATCCTATTTAATATCTTTGTACAGGACCTACCTCAGGGACTTCGAGGGAAAATTGCACTATTTTACAATGACGCTAAACTGTGTAATGTAGTGGGCAAAGGCACCATGCCCGACACTATGACGCAGGACCTACTTTTACTGGAACAATGGTCCACAATTTGGCAATTGAGTTTTAATGCCAAAAAGTGTGAGGTTATGCACCTTGGCAGTAGAAACTCATGCAGAACTTACACCCTGAATGGTGAGACCTTAACAAGAACTATAGCAGGACGGGACCTAGGAGTAATCATTAGTAAAGATATGAAGACTGCCAATCAAGTGGAGAAAGCTTCATCCATAGGCTAGGCAAATGCTGGGTTGCATCCGAAGAAGTTTTGTCAGCCGAAAGCCTGAAGTAATGCCGTTGTACAGGTCCATGGTGAGACCTCATCTGGAATATTGTGTTCAATTTTGGAGGCCACATTATCAAAAGGATGTGCTGAGAATGGAGTTGGTTCAGCGAATGGCCACCAGGATGGTCTCAGGACTCAAGGATCTCCCATATGAAGAATGTCTAGGTAAGTTGCAGCTATACTCTCTTGAAGAATGCAGAGAGAGGGGAGACATGATAGAGACGTTCAAATATGTTACTGGCCATATTGAGGTGGAAGAAGACATATTTTTCCTTACAGGACCTACGGCAACAAGAGGGCATCCATTAAAAATCAAGGGTGGGAGATTCCATGGAGACATTAGGAAGTATTTCTTCACCGAAAGGGTGGTTGATCGTTGGAATAATCTTCCACTTCAGGTAATTGATGCCAGCAACGTGCTCGATTTTAAGAAAAAATGGGATAAGCATGTGGGTTCACTTTGAGGAAGTGCTTAGAGGGGAGGGTTCTTCGAGTGGGCAGACTTGATGGGCCGATGGCCCTTTTCTGCCGTCATATTCTATGTTTCTATGTCTCCAGCATGTACAAAATGCTGCAATCAGACTTCTAAAAACCTCCATGCTCGTGACCCTGTCTCCCAGGTTCTATCATCAGTCCAATGGTTGCACGTAGCCAAACATACCTTCAAGGGCCTGATGCTAGCATTCAAAATGCTTGCACGACCTGACGCCATGCTACATGACGGTCAAGCTCCCTCTGTTCCCAGGATGAAATATGTCTCAAAACACCTGCTGGCCATACCCTTCAACTGCAAACCTCCAAACGACGTTCAGACCGAGCCACTGGAATCGACTGCCCCCGCAGTTCAGATTTCTTGGACTCCTCAACTTTAGGAAAGCAATAAAAACAGACCTCTTCACCTCACCCCCCTGCCCTTGACTGATGGATCAGAAAGAAATGTATATTGCTTGTATTGAAAAACCTTGTACTGTAACTATGACAAATTGTACCTGTAAACTGTATATTATGTACAGTATATTAACCTGTAACCCGTTCTGAGCTCTTTGGGGGAAATGAGATAGAAAACGAAATAAATAAATGTAAAAGATATGGAAATGCACTACACCAAAACCATTGCAGAAACACCCTAACTCTGTATTGCAACACCTTTACAGAAGCTCAAATATTGTAACACCTTACAGAAGCTCATTGACTCACCCAGTAAGCTTTCAATAAGCATAAACATGCTCAAGTTACCTCTGGTTCTTCAGTTTCTCGGTGCTTTTCTCTTCTAGTTTTGCTTTAAGATTTGGGTATTCACAAGCAAGACCAGACAGCAGAAATCCCAAGGGAGGATGGCAGTCAGAGAAGAATAGGAAGGCCATAATGCCACAGTGGCGCCCTTCTGAAGCAACACATGCACATAGCTTTAGAGCAGATATTCTCAACCCATTCCTCAGGACACACCCAGCCAGTCAGGTTTTCAGATTAGAGAATGACACGGGGACAATTTTTTCCCATCCCGAGTTCTTTTCCTGTCCCTGCCCCATTCCTGCAAACTCTGTTCTCATCTGCACAAGCCTCGAAGACTTTAAAATCATAAGTGTTCGAGGCTTGTGCGGTTAAGGCAGAGCTTGCAGGAATGGGGCAGGGACAGCGAGAAAACACGTGGGGACGGGACAGGGAAATTGAGTTCCTGCAGGGATGGGGACAAATTTTCTATTTTGATGGGGACAAATTTTCTATTTTGATGGGGACAAATTTTCTATTTTGATGGGGACAAATTTTCTATTTTGATGGGGACAAATTTTCTATTTTGATGGGGACAAATTTTCTATTTTGTGGGGACAAATTTTCTATTTTGATGGGGACAAATTTTCTATTTTGATGGGGACAAATTTTCTATTTTGATGGGGACAAATTTTCTATTTTGATGGGGACAAATTTTCTATTTTGTGGGGACAAATTTTCTATTTTGATGGGGACAAATTTTCTATTTTGATGGGGACAAATTTTCTATTTTGATGGGGACAAATTTTCTATTTTGATGGGGACAAATTTTCTATTTTGATGGGGACAAATTTTCTATTTTGATGGGGACAAATTTTCTATTTTGTGGGGACAAATTTTCTATTTTGATGGGGACAAATTTTCTATTTTGATGGGGACAAATTTTCTATTTTGATGGGGACAAATTTTCTATTTTGATGGGGACAAATTTTCTATTTTGATGGGGACAAATTTTCTATTTTGTGGGGACAAATTTTCTATTTTGATGGGGACAAATTTTCTATTTTGATGGGGACAAATTTTCTATTTTGTGGGGACAAATTTTCTATTTTGATGGGGACAAATTTTCTATTTTGTGGGGACAAATTTTCTATTTTGATGGGGACAAATTTTCTATTTTGATGGGGACAAATTTTCTATTTTGTGGGGACAAATTTTCTATTTTGATGGGGACAAATTTTCTATTTTGATGGGGACAAATTTTCTATTTTGTGGGGACAAATTTTCTATTTTGATGGGGACAAATTTTCTATTTTGATGGGGACAAATTTTCTATTTTGTGGGGACAAATTTTCTATTTTGATGGGGACAAATTTTCTATTTTGATGGGGACAAATTTTCTATTTTGATGGGGACAAATTTTCTATTTTGATGGGGACAAATTTTCTATTTTGATGGGGACAAATTTTCTATTTTGTGGGGACAAATTTTCTATTTTGATGGGGACAAATTTTCTATTTTGATGGGGACAAATTTTCTATTTTGATGGGGACAAATTTTCTATTTTGTGGGGACAAATTTTCTATTTTGATGGGGACAAATTTTCTATTTTGATGGGGACAAATTTTCTATTTTGTGGGGACAAATTTTCTATTTTGATGGGGACAAATTTTCTATTTTGTGGGGACAAATTTTCTATTTTGATGGGGACAAATTTTCTATTTTGATGGGGACAAATTTTCTGTCATTCTCTATTTCAAATACCCTCAATGAATTTGCATGAGATGTATTAGCATACACTTCCTCTATTGCATGCAAATATCTCTCATGCATGTTCATTGTGGGTATCCTGGTAACACAATTGGCTGGGTGGTCCTTGAGGTCCTGTAAGTGTGAAGGTTGACATCCTAGTGTAGCTAGACATTTGGATAATTACTTGAATATATTCCCAAACTCTCCAGAAATTCTCTGATTTAAAGGGGTCAAACACAGTCCCTGGTATTTAACGCTATGTCCAACACTCACCCACAGAGAAACCAGATATCAGCGTAGCTTTAGTAAAATCAGGCAATGTCCAAAGAGAATACTTCCTTTAATTAGAAGTAAGAACATAAGAAGTTGCCTCCGCTGAGTCAGACCAGAGGTCCATCCTGCCCAGCGGTCCGCTCTCGCGGCGGCCCATCAGGCCTAATTGCCTGAACAGTGTCCCTGACTAATTTTGTAACTGCCTCTAATCCTCTCCCTATTACCTACCTCTACTCCTGTCTGTACCCCTCAATCCCTTTGTCCTCCGGGTACCTGTCCAGACCCTCTTTGAAGCCCTGTAGTGTGCTCCTGCTTATCACATCCTCCGGTAGCGCGTTCCATGTATCCACCACCCTCTGAGTGAAAAAGAACTTCCTGGCGTTTGTTCTAAACCTTCCCCCTCTCAATTTCTCCGAGTGCCCCCTTGTACTTGTGGTTCCCCGTAATTTGAAAAATCTGTCCCTGTCTACCCTTTCTATGCCCTTCATGATCTTGAAGGTTTCTATCATGTCTCCTCTGAGTCTCCGCTATAAGAACAGCAGACCAGTATAAATGTGAAACACTGCACAGATATGTTGATAAGAATGGTACAATTCTAACGATTACGTTCACCGACTGCAGTTCATTGCAAATGCAAGCAGTAGTGTCAGTCTGGAAACTTATTATGATTCAAAATGTTACACTGGAATTATAATCCCAGCAAACACAAGCAACCGTTGAAATATGAGCCTTTTCTTCCGCCCGACATTTTCCAGTTGACATCTTTAAAATTGCATTATGGTAATTTGACAGTGTGCACTTTTTTTTTTTTTTTTCTATGAAAGGATATTGGAAGGATTTATGCATGTCCTCCTATGTGCATGGAAACAGTCTTTTGGAAATGCAAACATAAATCTAGACACCCCCATTACAGGAAGAAATCACACGTCTAAAGGAGTGTTACTGCAACACTACTACTACTGTTAATTATTTCTATAGCACTACCAGATACACGCAGTGCTGCACAGAGTCACAAAGAAGAAGAAAACAGTCCCTGCTTGAAAGAGCTTACAATCTAAACAGCCAAGACAGACAAACATGATGTCATGGATACAGTTAAGGGGAAGGGGTTAATCTGCTGACTGGGTTGGAGGGCAGAGGGGAGTACAGGACAATCAAGCCATTGTGACATCACTGATGAGGTTGGCTCTTATTGGTGGAATGAGGCATTATGACATCACAAGCTCAGCTCTGCTTCCCAAAGACTGAAACTCTTCACACTACTACTACTACTATGAATTATTTCTATAGCGCTACCAGACGTACGCAAAGCTGAACAGTCACAAAGAAGAAGAAAACAGTGCCTGCTTGAAAGAGCTTACAATCTAAACAGCCAAGACAGACAAACAGGATGTCATGGATACAATTAAAGGGAAGGGTTAATCTGCTGGCTGGGTTGGAGGGCAGAGGGGAATCCAGGACAATCAAGCCATTGTGACATCACTGATGAGGTTGGCTCTTATTGGTGGCATGAGGCATTATGACATCACAAGCTCAGCTCTGCTTCCCAAACTCTTCACACTACTATTACTATGAATTATTTCTATAGCGCAACCAGACGCACCCAGCGCTGTACAGAGTCACAAAGAAGACAGTCCCTGCTCGAAAGAGCTTACAATCTAAACAGCCAAGACAGACAAACAGGATGTCATAGATACAGTTAAGGGGAACGGTTAATCTGCTGGCTTGTACAGGACAATCAAGCCATTGTGACATCACTGATGAGGTTGACTCTTATTGGTGGAATGAGGCATTATGACATCACAAGCTCAGCTCTGCTTCCCAAAGACTGAAACTCTTCACACTAGTACTATGAATTATTTCTATAGCGCTACCAGACATAGAGTGCTGTAGAGAGTCCCAAAGAAGACAGTCTCTGCTCGAAAGAGCTTACAATCTAACAGACAAACAGGATGTCATGGATACAGTTAAGGGGAATGGTTAATCAGCGGGCTGGGATGGAGGGCAGAGGAATAGGGTTAAGGATTGAAAGCTATATCACAAAGGTGGGTTTTCAGTCTGCTTTAAACAAGGGAATGGGCTTGACGGACAATGAGCAAGTTGTCTCTTTTGTTGGCTTCCTTTGTCGGTAGTTCCACTCAGTGGTATAGGAAGGGTGATTAGTGCCTCTCCTCTGCCCTCTTCTCCGCTCCCCCCCCATCACATGCACACGTCCCTTTTAATCCCTTGTACCTCTTTAATTTTCCTGGCCTGAGCAGCCTTTGCTGCCCACTTCGGCTCTCTCCGATGTCATTTCTGGTACCCATGCCTAGGAAATGACATCAAAGGGAGAGCCGACACCAACACGGGCAGCAAATTTGTGAAGCTGCTCATGCTGGGAAAATGAAAGATGTATGGGGGAAGGAAAGGGGCACATGTGGGGGGGGGGCGGAGATGGGGACGGGTGCCGACGCCCTCATCAAGACAGCGTCTGGAGCAGACCGCTCCCCATTACTACACCACTGGTTCCATTACCAGCAGGTTCAGCGGAGATGTCAGACTAATGATGCACCGCCCATCTGGGTAGCGGCAGATGGGCAGGGTTGGAGGTGGAGGATTGCGTTTGATGCGCCAACTGCGACGACATTGAATTTATACTGCGCAGAACGAAGGCCCGGCAATCTACTCCTGTATTCTGCCACGAAAACTTGATATCATCAAGTTGCTAGGCCTCAAACACGAGTTGATGGTGACCTAACTTGCTTTTTTCAAAATACTTTAGTATGGAGCCCATTGACTGCATTTGTTAACATACAATAATAGAGATATATCTTTTATTTCTTAGATTTCCTTACACATCCAGGGTGGGGGGGAGGGGAGGGAAAAGTATTTGGAAGAGTTTAAAAATATTTAAATATAATATTGTAATAAATAATATGATTTAATATATTAATAATTGGGAGGGGGGAATGGATGTTTTCTTGAATAATGTATGTAATATGGTGTATTTTATGCAATCTGTTAAAGTTATATTAATTGTAATACACTGTCAAAGCTTGAAAATTAATAAAGAATTTTAAAAAAATAAACCAAAAAAATACTTTAGTCTTCAAATATTTACCTTGTTGGAGTAAATTGGCTTATCTTATTGTTGTTTTGCCCCCTGTCCCCCCGTTTTCAATAATTCCCTTCTCTCAATAAGATCACGTTTTAACTGCTTGTGTTATGTTTGTATCGTCAGTGAAGCTGGATCACTTTGGAGCTGATTAGAAACATAGAAACATAGAAATTGACGGCAGATAAGGGCCACGGCCAATCCAGTCTGCCCACCCGAATGACCCTCCCCTGCCTTTACTTTGCGAATAGATCCCACGTGTCGATCCCATTTGGTCTTAAAATGGAAGACCATTCCAGCGATCAACCACCCTTTCGGTGAAAAAGAATTTCCTGGTGTCACCACGCAGTTTCCCGCCTCTGATTTTCCACGGATGTCCTCTTGTTGCAGTGGGACCCTTGAAAAAGAAGATATCCTCCTCTGCATCGATGCGGCCCATGAGATACTTGAACGTCTCAATCATGTCTCCCCTCTCTCTGCGCTCCTCGAGCGAGTATAGCTGTAATTTATCTAACCGTTCTTCGTACGGGAAATCCTTCAGTCCCGAGACCATCCGGGTGGCCATTCTCTGGACCGACTCCAGCCTCAGCACATCCTTACGGTAATGCGGCCTCCAGAATTGCACACAGTATTCCAGGTGGGGTCTCACCATGGATCTATACAGAGGCATAATGACTTCAGGCTTACGGCTGACGAAACTCCTGCGTATGCAACCTATGATTTGTCTTGCCTTGGAAGAAGCTTGCTCCACTTGATTGGCAGCCTTCGTGTCCTCACTGACGATCACCCCTAAGTCCCGTTCTGCTACCGTTCTTGTTAGGATCTCGCCATTAAGGGTATAAGTCCTGCATGGATTTTGGGTACCCAGGTGCATAACTTTGCATTTTTTGGCATTGAAGCTGAGCTGCCATGTCTTAGACCAGGTCTCTAGTAAGAGTAGATCGTGCATCATGATTTGCTTATGATGACCGTCTGCACAGTAGCACCTGTAGAAAGTGACTAAGAGGCTCTGGGTAAAAAAACGCAGTGGTACACTTTCCCCAAACAAAACAAGAAAGGGGGACTATGAATGAAGTGGCATCTCTGAGCAATACAGAGGCATTATAATAGTCTTGATCTTACTTACCATCCCTTTCCTAATAATTCGTAGCATCCTTTTGCTTTTTGGCTGGCACTGCACACTGGGCAGGAAATTTTATGCAGTTTTAAACAAGCAAAAAAACCAAAACAAAACATTTAATGGGCACAGGATCACCTCTCGTGTGTTGGTGCAGAACAGGGACAGGGGCTCCACCTTCTAAACCAGGGGTTTCAAAGTCCCTCCTTGAGGGCCGCAATCCAGTCGGATTTTCAGGATTTCCCCAATGAATATGCATGAGATCTATGCGCATGCACTGCTTTCAATGCATATTCATTGGGGAAATTCTGAAAACCCGACTGAATTGCGGCCCTCATGGAGGGACTTTGACATCCCTGGATTAGAGTGTCTATGTCAGGGATGGGCAACTCCGGTCCTCGAGGGCTGGAATCCAGTCGGGTTTTCAGGATTTTCCCAATGAATATGCATGAGATCTATTTGTATGCACTGCTTTCATTGTATGCTAATAGATCTCATGCATATTTATTGGGGAAATCCTGAAAACCCGACTGGATTGCGGCCCTCGAGGAGGGACTTTGACATCCCTGGCTTAGTAGGTTGATTGAGCGGTATAAAAAATTTTAAATAAACTTGAAACTTGAAACATGTGGTTTGAAGAGGCGGGTGGGCGGAGAGAAGGAGAGAAGAGGTGCAGCACCCTTGTCAAGATGATGCCTGGGGAGGTCTGCCCCCGCCCCCACTCACTACACCACTGGTTGGGTGCATTTATTTATTTGGATTTATATGTGAGCTAAGTTAGTACTCTGTAAAGCAGGGATCTCAAAGTCCCTCCTTGAGGGCCGCAATCCAGTCGGGCTTTCAGGATTTCCCCAATGAATATGCATGAGATCTATTAGCATACAATGAAAGCAGTGCATACAAATAGATCTCATGCATATTCATTGGGGAAATTCTGAAAACCCGACTGAATTGCGGCCCTCAAGGAGGGACTTTGAGATCCCTGTTCTAAACTGTCTTTATAAGTCAGCTGGAAAGAAGATGTCGAGGGGAGTGGAAGTGTGCGTCTCACTGACCCTTGTTAAACCTTTAGAAATGGTCAGAAACTGACAAAGAGCCTGATTTGTGCTTAACAGGGAGTACTTGTGGAATTTTGATGTGTGACTGGAGTTAGGTTTAAGATCCAGCATGGTAGGAGACTGTGAGGAGCACCCAGTGCTGTGGATAAGTGAAGAGAGGGTTACCATATGCCTTCAAAAAAAAGAGGATGGATTGAGACATCCAGGTTTTACTTCCACTAAAAGCAATGGAAGTAAAACCTGGATGTCCCAATCCATCCTCCTTTTTCTGGAGCCATATGGTAATCCTAAGTCAGGGGTAGGCAATTCCGGTCCTCGAGAGCCAGGTCAGGTTTTCAGGATCTCCACAATGAATATGTATGAGATGGATTCGCATGCACTGCCTCCTTGAGATGCAAATCTATCTCATGCATATTTATTGTGGATATCCTGAAAACCTGACCTGGCTCCGGCTCTCGAGGACCGGAATTGCCTATCCCTGCCCTAAGTGAAGAGAGCCCCACGGGAAAAATAATGGGACTCGAACACATGAGGGAATATTATGTTAATTGAGAGAACAGCCACTCAAGCAGCAAAAATAGATAACCAAATCTCCAACCTTTTGATAACAACCCCAGACTACAAGATGTTCAGAAAGGAAATAAAAACTATACTCTTCAAGAAATCCCTTAGCAAAGCTTAATACCACGAATACCCCCTTCTTACCATCCCCTCCCTTACCCCTGATCCTACTTATCCGTCTCTTGGAAACAACCTCTGATCTAACTTTGTAACCCTTCTTCCATAACTCTTTTGTAATCCGCTTTGAACCAAAAGGTAATGGCGGAATAGAAATCTGTAATGTAATGTAATGTAACAGCTTCTAGGAAAGCGACACGAATGATTAAAGGCATGGAAAACCTTTCATACACTGAAAGATTGGAGAGACTGGGGCTCTTCTCCCTGGAAAAGCGGAGACTTAGAGGGGACATGATAGAAACCTAGAAGATCATGAAGGGCATAGAGAGAGTAGAGAGGGACAGATTCTTCAAACATTCAGAACATAAAAGAACAAGAGGGCATTCTGAAAAGCTGAAAGGGGACAGATTCAAAACGAATGCTAGGAAGTTTTTCTTTACCCAGCGTGTTGTGGACCTCTGGAATGCGCTTCCAGAGGGCGTAATAGGGCAGAGTACGGTGCAGGGGTTCAAGAAAGGATTGGACAATTTCCTACTGGAAAAAGGGATAGAGGGGTATAGATAGAGGGCTACTGCACAGGTCCTAGACCTGTTGGGCCACCGCGTGGGTGGACTGCTGGGCACGATGGATCTCTGGTCTGACCCAGTGGAGGCATTTCTTATGTTCTTATGTAAAATTCTTCTGTAAACTATAGCTAGAGTGGTTATATATTGTAAAAGCTTTAGTGACCTGGGGATTCTCTGGCAGGGCTGAACGAGACACTTTTTACCCTGATTACCAGAAAGACCTGCCTTTAAAGTACTTAAATGAAGGCCTCTGGCTGAGAAGAGTTATGTGGCCACAGCTTCGGTCTCTATGTGTGACTGACCAATGTCTGACTGAACTGCATTCCATAAAAACTGGAAAGAGGAATTGTTTGTTATCAAAGCAGAAACTGGGCCCATTAGACAGAGTGTAGGCATTGAAAGATAAGCCGACAGCTCTGTTATAAACATTGTCATAGCTGAAACACTTAATTTAATTTACCGTATTTCAGATTTCCAAAGCAGTATACAAAAAATACATACACATTATTTAAAACAAATCAACACAGTTAAGCCGCAGAGAAATCAAGTCCTGGAATCCCTGGTACATTAATCCTGAATAAAGAAATGTCTCTTAAGAACATAAGAACAGCCTTACTGGGTCAGACCAATGGTCCATCTAGCCCAGTAACACGTTCTCACGGTGGCTAATCCAGGTCACTAGTACCTGGCCAAAACCCAAGGAGTAGCAATATTCCATGCTACCGATCCAGGGCAAGCAGTGGCTTCCCCCATGTCTTTCTCAATAACAGACTATGGACTTTTCCTCCAGGAACTTGTCCAAACCTTTCTTAAAACCAGCTACGCTATCCGCTCATACCACAACCTCTGGCGATGTGTTCCAGAACTTAACTATTTTCCGAGTGAAAATTTTTTCCTCCTATTGGTTTTAAGAGTATTTCCCTGTAACTTCATCGAGTGTCCCCTAGTCCTTGTAATTTATGACAGAGCGAAAAATTGATCCACTTGTACCCGTTCTTCTCCACTCAGGATTTTGTAAACTTCAATCCTATCTCCCCTCAGCCGTCTCTTTTCCAAGCTAAAGAGCCCTAACCATTTTAGTCTTTCCTCATACGAGAGGAGTTCCATCCCCTTTACCATCTTGGTCGCTCTTCTTTGAACCTTTTCTAGCGCCACTATATCTTTCTTGAGATAAGGAGACCAGAATTGAATGCAATACTCCAGATGAGGTCGCACCATGCAGCGATACGGGGGCATTATGACATTCTTAGTCTTGTTAACCACCCCTTTTTTAATAATTCCCAACATCCTCTTTGCTTTTTTGGCCGCTGCTGCACATTGGGAGGAAGGTTTCATCGTATTGCATAGTCAGCTGAGCGCAACAGCGTTCAATACTTAACTCATGCACAGGTTATACAGCCCATTGCAGGACACCATCCTTGGACCCTCCCTCCCTTGTGCTGAAAACAAATTGTGCAATGCAAGTGTTAATCTAAATACCTAAAGTAAACAGTAAAAAGAGTCATGTACATTTCACAACCGCAAGAAAACTTTTTAAAATATATATATTTTTTAGTGCATCAGTGGTTTAAAAATAAATTTCAATTTTGGTACACTTATCTTTGCTGACTCACCAGGGCTTGAGCTGCTGGGTTATCCCAGCGTTTAGTGTTTTTATTTTGTGGCTGAGTTTCAGGAAAACCCCTTCATCAGGAACCTACAGAGATTTTGGCCACCCAAAAATAAGAAAAATAGCAGTTGCATGACAAGGTTACAAACGCTGAATATTGCACAATTTGTTTTCAGTACAAGGGAGGGTCCAAGGATGGTGTCCTGTAATGGGCTGTACTGAACGCTATTGCGCTCACCTGACTACGCAATCACACCAAGGGCTGTTTCATAAAATATTCAAATACTTATTTATGCAAGAATTAAAAATTGCTCAGGGGCGAGTGCATGCTTTTTCACAACCACTTTTGCTTTGGTGGAGAAGAATGATATAGATTTGTTCAGTGTATGTAAGTGAAACATCAAAGTATTTCAGTGATAGTCACACAGGAGAAGGGAGGGTTGGGTAAGGTGAAAGGGAAAAAAAGGGACAAGGTGGGTGAGAGACAGAGACATAGGCAGGTGATAAGGAGACAAAAGTCATAAAAATTAATGGCCTGTAATGTGATAGCAATCCTTTTTTTTTTTTTTTTTTTACTAGTTAGGATCAGTTTTCTTGAACAGAGCACCAAAGTCCCTTACCAACGTGTATTACCTGTAGGAATTCATCCAGTTGATTTCCAGATAGGGTTTTAAGTTATTGAGTTCTTACAGGCAGTGTGGTAGGTGCAGAGCCAAGATGTTGGCAGAAGACCAAGAGCGGTGAAAGAGAAGAGCAAAGGAAGAATCGCCATCCCTCGGCCCGGCTCCGGAACATCAACTGCTGGCTTCTGTGAGAGAGTTTGTCATGGAAGATAAGCAGCTAAGTGATTAAGGTTTCCAGAGTGTGCACACTAAAAAAATAAAATCCAGCTATAAAGGGAAAACATACCTGATCAGGAGATTCCGGAATCCAAAGGTTAGGGGAACTGTTAGAAGAACCCGTAAGAAAAAAAAAGAGTTAAAAACATAAGAATAGCCTTACTGGGTCAGACCAATAGTCCATCTAGCCTAGCAGCCAATCCACGGTGGCCAATCCAGGTCCCTAGTACCTGGCCAAAACTCAAAGAGTAGCATCATTCCATGCCACCGATCCAGGGCAAGCAGTGGCTTCCCCCATGTCTTTTTCAATAACATACTATGGACTTTTCTTCTCTTACCACAACCTCTGGCAACGCGTTCCAGAGTTTAACTATTCTCTGAGTGAAACTATATTTTCTCCTATTGGTTTTAAAAGTATTTCCCAGTAACTTCATCGAGTGTCCCCCTAGTCAAAACTCTGCTATTCAAAAAATCTATACAGCCTTCTTACACCCCCCTCGCATCCTACCTCGCATCCTCCCTCCTCCTTGCAAATTTCCAGCTGACCTCCTACCCCTCTACTAATATCTCCTCAATGACTCTATCAATTAACCAACCCCAAACTGCATCTTCCCTACAAGTATACCTCAATTCTCCATCCTTCCTTCTATCTCTCACCAATGCCTCTACTATGTAACCGTCCCTAAATTGTAACTTCCTGGAAATGTCCAGCTATCTTCTACTGTAATCCGCTTAGAACTGCAAGGTACAGGCGGAATAGAAGTCACTAATGTAATGTAATGTAGTCTTTGTAATTTTTGACGGAGTGAAAAATCGATCCAGTTGTACCTGTTCTACTCCACTCGGGATTTTGTAGACTTCAATCCTATCTCCCCCCTCAGCCGTCGGCTGAAGAGCCCTAACCGTTTTAATCTTTCCTCATATGAGAGGAGTTCCATCCCCTTTACCATCTTGGTTGCTCTTCCTTGAACCTTTTCTAGCACCACTATATCTTTCTTGAGATAGAGACCAGAATTGAACGCATACTCCAGGTGAGGTCGCATCTTGGAGTGATACAGAGGCATTCTAACATTCTTAGTCTTATTGAACTAGGTTACTTGAGTCAGTTTGTAAAGGGAAAAAATTGGGAAGATATTTGCTTGGTACTTGATGATGGAAAGATTTTTGCTTGGAAAGATGATGGAAAGATATTTGCTTGGAAAGATGATGGAAGCAATGGTAAAGGACACAATCTGCGAACACATAGAAAACAATGGACAACTGAAGGCGAGCCAGCATGGCTTCTGCAAGGGAAGGTCGTGCCTCACGAACTTGCTGTACTTCTTTGAGGGAATAAACAGCCAGATGGATAAGGGGGAATCCACAGACATCATTTACCTTGACTTTCAAAAAGCCTTCGACAAGGTACCTCACGAACGGCTACTAAAAAAGCTGTGGAACCATGGGGTGCAAGGGGATATCTACCGATGGATCAAACACTGGTTGGCAGGCAGGAAACAGAGGGTTGGAGTAAAGGGCCAATACTCAGACTGGCAATGGGTCACGAGCGGAGTTCCGCAAGGGTCGGTGCTGGGACCTCTACTGTTCAATATATTTATTAACGATCTGGAAACGGGGACAAAATGTGAGGTTATCAAATTTGCTGATGACACCAAACTCTGCAGCAGGGTTAGAAACACGGAAGACTGTGAAGCCCTGCAAAGGGACCTAACGAGACTGGAAGACTGGGCAAAAAAGTGGCAAATGAGTTTTAACGTAGAGAAATGCAAAGTCATGCATGTAGGGAAAAAGAACCCGATGTTCAGCTACAAAATGGGGGGAATAATAATAATAATAATTTTATTCTTATATACCGCCAACAATCTTGCGACTTCTAGGCGGTTTACAATAAAAAACTGTAAATACAATCAAGGGAAAAACTTTAAATACAATCAAAGAAGTTGTAAATACAATCAAGAGAAAACTTTAAATACAATCAAAGAAATTGTAGATACAATCAAGAGAAATTTTACGTACAGCGAATTAAAGAGTATAGCAGTGTACAGTGTACATCTGATAACATTAATAGTGTTAACGTCAGTTTGTGTGTTGCAAGGCCAGGAAGTGCCAAGTTGTTTACATAGAAGTAGATATATTCCGTAAGTTCGTAGAGTGTTCATATTTAGTGAATAGGGGTTGGGGTTAACAGTTTGCACGTTTAGGTATATGGTGATGTTACGAGGGGGATTGCTGTTCCGGTTCGTTACCTAGGTATTTCAAGAATAGGTAAGTTTTTAGGTGTTTCCTGAATTCTTCATAGTTGTTTGTGTGCACAATTAGGGGTGAGTAACCTTGAAAGGGACCTGGGGGTGATGGTCGACACATCACTAAAACCATCGGTGCAGTGTGCGACAGCATCAAAGAAGGCAAACAGAATGCTGGGCATCATCAAAAAGGGTATCACAACCAGGACAAAGGAAGTCATCATGCCACTGTATCGTGCAATGGTGCGCCCGCACCTGGAGTACTGTGTTCAATACTGGTCGCCGTACCTCAAGAAGGACATGGCGGTACTCGAGAGAGTGCAGAGGAGGGCGACTAAACTGATAAAAGGTATGGAAAATTTCTCATACGCTGACAGGTTAAAGATGCTGGGGCTGTTCTCCCTGGAGAAGAGGAGACTTAGAGGGGACATGATAGAAACCTTCAAAATCCTAAAGGGCATAGAGAAAGTGAATAAGGACAGATTCTTCAAACTGTGGGGAGCCACAAACACTAGGGGTCACTTGGAGAAATTGAAAGGGGACAGGTTTAGAACAAATGCTAGGAAGTTCTTTTTTACCCAGAAGGTGGTGGACACATGGAACAAGCTTCCGGAGGAGGTGATAAGCCAGAACACTGTACAGGGGTTCAAGGAAGGTTTGGATAGGTTCCTGGAGGATAAGGGGATAGAGGGGTACAGATAGAAATTGAGGTAGGTTATAGAAGTGGTCAGAAAACACTTCATAGGTCGCGGACCTGATGGGCCACCGCGGGAGCGGACCGCTGGGCGGGATGGACCCCTGGTCTGACCCAGTGGAGGCAACTCTTATGTTCTTATGTACTTATCTGAAACCATTTCTGAAGAGATTCGAAATCCTTTACAAAACTGCAATAGTGATGCTGCTGTGGTAAATGCACCAATGCCCATGGGCTTCGATGCATTTACTGCGGCAGCATTACTATATTGTTAAAGGAACGTTGCAACAAATTTTCTATAGCTAACAACAGTTCCCTGGTCTGTTGCTAATTTGAAACTAGAAACAGGGTTACTAACAAAGACAAATTCCACAGTGTAATGCCTTTTCCCACCAACAGGGGGTTTACAATAAAATACAAGCCATCAATCCGTTTACAATCCCCATGCTCTCACACAACTTTGAATCATAGATTGGCCTCATAACTATATTGAAAAATTGCATGTGAGAATAAGAAAACTCATTCATGCCCACTAAGTGATCTCTAAAAAACAGTGCATGCCAAGAATGTGCATCTAAAGAGGTGAAGGAAATATTGATCATGAAGAAAGAGGTTACAGGTATGGAGCCAAACCGCATCAGCAGACCCAAAACCTGAAAGTGCTGATTTGTGAGTGCAAAAGCACAGTTACTTACCGTAACAGGTGTTATCCAGGGACAGCAGGCATATATTCTCACATGTGGGTGACGTCATCTACGGAGCCCCGATGCGGAAGCATTTTCAAGCAAACTTGATTGAAGATTTAAGTTTGCTCTGCTGCTCCACGCATGCGTGCCTTCCTGCTCCACTAGGGGGTGCATCCCCTCGTGGTCTCCAGTTCACTTAACTAGCCAAGAAGCCAACCTCGGGGAGGTGGGTGGGTTGTGAGAATATATGCCTGCTGTCCCTGGATAACACCTGTTACGGTAAGTAACTGTGCTTTATCCCAGGACAAGCAGGCATGATATTCTCACATGTGGGTGACCTCCAAGCTTACTGAAGAGGGATGGAGGGAAGTTGGCAATTTAAGCAAATAGATTTCGCAACACCGATTGGCCGAACCGGCCATCGCTTCTGGACAGGGAGTCCAGACAGTAGTGGGAGGTGAAGGTATGAACCGAAGACCATGTGGCAGCCTTGCAGATTTCCTCAATAGGTGTTGACCTGAGGAAGGCTACGGAGGCTGCCATCGCTCGGACTTTGTGTCCCGTTACTCGACCATGCAGCGCGAGACCAGCCTGAGCGTAGCAAAAGGAGATGCAATCGGCCAACCAGTTGGACAAGGTGCGTTTGGAAACTGGGTGACCTAACCGGTTTGGGTCGAAGGACAAAAACAGTTGTGGGACTTTCCGGTGTGGCTGAGTGCGTTGGAGGTAAAAGGCCAACGCTCTTTTGCAGTCAAGAGTGTGGAGCGCCACTTCTCCGGGGTGAGAGTGGGGCTTGGGAAAAAACACAGGTAAGACAATGGACTGATTGAGATGGAAATCAGACACTACTTTAGGTAGGAACTTTGGATGGGTGCGGAGTACCACCTTGTCGTGATGGAATACCGTGAAGGGTGGGTCCGCTACCAGAGCTTGTAGCTCACTAACCCGCCGTGCGGACGTGAGTGCAAGTAGGAAAATTACCTTCCAAGTGAGGAATTTTGGATGGCATTTGTCTAGGGGCTCAAATGGAGGTTTCATTAGTTGAGCCAGAACCACGTTAAGGTCCCAAACCACCGGGGGAGGTTTGAGAGGGGGGTGGACGTTCAGCAGGCCCTTCATGAAGCGAGTGACTAAGGGATGGAGCGAGAGGGCTTTCCCTTCCAGGGGCTGATGAAAGGCCGCAATCGCACTGAGGTGTACTCGAATGGAGTTGGTCTTTAGGCCGGAATGAGATAGTTGAAGTAGATAGTCAAGGACCAGGGGGACGGGGACCGACACCGGGTCCTGGCTGTGGGAGGAGCACCAGGTTGAGAATCTGGTCCACTTTTGGGAGTAGCAGGTTCTCGTCGAGGTTTTTCTAGAGGCCTCCAATATCTCCTTGACTGATTGAGACACGGGGAGAGCAGTCAGGGGGAGAGAAACCAAGCATTCAGATGAAGAGATTGAAGATTGGGATGTAACAGTGAACCCTGACCCTGTGACAGTAGAGAGGGAAACAGAGGCAGAGGCAGTGGATCTCTGACACTGAGTTGAAGTAGAAGGGAAAACCACGGCTGGCGTGGCCAGCGAGGGGCAATCAGGATCAGGGTGGCTTGTACTGTTTTCAGGTGGACAAGCGTCCGCAGTATCAGAGGGAACGGCGGGAACGCGTACAGGAACCTTCCCTCCCAATCGAGGAGGAAGGCGTCGGCCTCGAGCCGGTCCGGGGAGTATATCCGGGAGCAGAAGAGAGACAGCTTGTGATTGTGAGGGGACGCGAACAGGTCTATTTGAGGCGTCCCCCACCGTTCGAACACTCCTCGTAGGGCCTGAGAGTGTAGTGACCACTCGTGTGGCTGGAGGAGGCGGCTGAGTCTGTCCGCCAGGCAGTTTTGTTCTCCTTGTATGTACACCGCCCGAAGGAAGGTGTTGTTGGAGATTGCCCATTTCCAGAGGCGCAGGGCTTCCCGGCAAAGGGGCCAAGATCCTGTGCCCCCTTGTTTGTTTACGTAGTACATCGCTACTTGATTGTCGGTTCGGATGAGAACCACTCGGTCGCGGAGCAGATGTTGGAAGGCTACTGCTGCGAGGTAGATGGCCCGAAGTTCTAGCACGTTGATGTGGCAACGGCGGTCTTGTGCTGACCACATTCCTTGGGTGCGCAGGCCGTCCAGATGGGCTCCCCAAGCGTACTCCGACGAGTCCGTGGTGAGTACCTTGCTGTGGGGTGGGGTGAGGAAGAGCAAACCTTTGGAAAGATTTGAAGAGTCGGCCCACCAGCGGAGCGATCGTTGCAATGAAGGAGTCACTGTCACGGAGTGGTCGATCGGGTCCCGGTCTTGACGCCATTGAGACGCCAGGGTCCATTGAGGGATTCTCAGATGGAGGCGGGCGAAGGGTGTGACATGGACGGTGGAGGCCATGTGGCCCAGGAGGGTCATCATCTGTCGGGCTGATACTGAGGTCAGCCGAGAGATCCTTCGGCTCAGACTTACTAACGCCTCCAGGCGCGGAGGGGGGAGGAAGGAACGGAGGCGAACCGTGTCCAGCGTGGCCCCGATGAACTGTAGGGATTGTGAGGGGCGTAGTTGAGATTTTGGGAAGTTTATTTCGAACCCCAGACTTTGTAGATAGGTAATAGTCTGTTGGGTCGCTGAGATAGCCCCTTCTTTGGACGGGGCTTTGATTAGCCAGTCGTCCAGGTAGGGGAATACCTGGAGGCCCTGGGAGCGTAAGGTTGCTGCTACCACCACGAGGCACTTGGTGAAGACTCGAGGTGATGATGCTAGTCCGAAGGGGAGGACTCGGTATTGTAGGTGCCAGTCCCCTACTTGGAAACGCAAAAACTTGCGGTGAGCGGGGTGCACTGGGACATGTGTGTACGCCTCTTTGAGATCGAGGGAGCAGAGCCAGTCGCCCTCGTCGATCAGGGGGTAGAGTGTTGGTAGTGAGAGCATCCGAAACTTTTCCCGTACCAGGAATTTGTTGAGGCGTCTCAAGTCTAGTATTGGGCGTAGGTCTCCCGTTTTTTTCGGTACCAGAAAGTAACGGGAGTAGAAGCCCTTCCCCCGTTGGTCGGGGGGGACCTTCTCCACTGCTCTCAGGCGAAGCAGGTCTCGAGCTTCGGAGAGGAGTAGAGGTAGCTGAGTCCTGTTGGGAGGGCAATTCCTTGGGGGGTTGTCCGGGGGAATGGCCCGAAAGTTGAGAGAGTACCCTGATGAGATCACGCCAAGGACCCATGCGTCCGTCGTGAGTTGTTCCCAGCGAGGGTAAAAGGCTTTGAGTCGACCTCCGATGGGAAGGCGGCCTGGGACTATGGCGGAGGGGGCCCGCCCCCTTCCGTGTGTCCCGTCAAAAGGACGGGGATGGTTTGGTGGTCGCGGGCGGTTGGGACTTGGGCATGGCCCTGTGATGGGCTTGCGGACGTCTGGGTGGGGGCCGCGAGAAAGCAGGGGTGGACTTTTGTGGGTAGCGGCGCGGAGGGGCCCTGTATGGCCTGGGCGCTGGCGGTTTGGGCTTTTGCCGGACAAGGGAGGCAAATGAGCGTTCATGTTCGGAGAGGCGTTTTGTCGCCGCCTCGATAGTGTCATCGAACAATTCCTTTCCCACGCAGGGGAGGTTAGCTAACCGGTCCTGTAAGTTGGGGTCCATGTCGACCAGGCGCAGCCAAGCTAGTCGGCGCATGGCGATAGCGAAGGCTGCTTCTCTGGAGGAGAGTTCGAAGCCATCGTAGGCCGCGTGGAATAGATGAAGGCGCAGGTTGGAGAGGGACTCTAAAAGCAGGCCGAACGTTTCCTGCCGGGAGGCCGGTAGGTCAGTCTCAAAGGCTCTCAATAGTCCAATGAGGTGTTTGAGGTATGATGTGAAGGTGAAAGTGTAGCTTTGCACCCTAGAGGCCATCATTGCGTTTTGGTATAGTCTCCTGCCGAACTTGTCCAGGGTTCGGCCTTCCCGGCCTGGGGGTACCGCTGCTGAGACCCGGGACGGGTGAGCCTTTTTCAAGGAGGATTCCACTAGCAGCGATTGGTGGGAGAGCTGTGGTTGCTCGAATCCCGGATAAGGTACTGTGCGGTACTTGGCCTCCATTTTGGAGGGTACGGCCGTGACCATGTAGGGGGTCTCCAGGTTCCTGAAGAAGGCCTGTTGGAGTACCGGGTTGGGTGGTAAGCGAAGGGACTCTCTGGGCAGTGATGGCATATCCAGCTCCGCCAGGTACTCCTTAGAGTATCTGGAGTCGGACTGGAGATCTAAGTCCAATGCGTGGCCCATGTCTTGGACAAAGCGAGTGAAGGATGGGCGAGATGTCCCCGGAGCCCCGTGCGGGGTCAGGGAACGAGACCTTCGTCGGGTGGAGAAGGATAAGGAGGCTTCCCTCGAGTATCGAGGTTCATGCTCTGATCCATGCTCCGAGGTTGGGGAAGCACTGTGAGAGTGTTCCGGGGTTGTCGATCTTCGGCGTCTCGAGGAGCCCCTCGGAGACGATGCCGGGGTTAGGGGTACCGATCGATGTCGGATTGGTGACCTCGATCCGGACTCCCTCGGAGAATGCGTCCGAGGGGGAGTTCGGAGGATACGCGGGTTGGAGAGTGATAACTCAGCCACCCTTAGTGGTCCTGTACGAGGTGTGGGAGAACGGCCTCGTAGGGTTGGTGAACCTCGGGCCTTCTTGGAGGTATGGCGGTTCGAGGTTTCTGTCGTTCTAGCCCGACGTTTTGCTCCTCGGCGGTCCGCAGAGGGGGAACGTCTCGGGCGTCTCGGCGAGGAGTCCGAGGAGGATGGGATGCGGCGAGGATTGCGCACCTTTCCTCGAGGTTGTTCGGTGTGAGGCTCAGGTTGGTCTGGCACATTCGAGGTCGAGGCCGGTTGAAACTGGGCCATTGCAGCGGACAGCTCCGACGTGATCATCGCTCGGAGTAGGTCCTGGAAGACGGGCACGGACAGCATCGAAGGCATGTCCCCTGCCTCTGTGCGCTCCACCGGGGGCTACCTCGTATCAGAGTATTCCCGTGTGGTGGAGGCACGGCCCGAAGGCTTGGAGGGCTTAGACGGGGCTGTAAGCATGGGGCTTCCGCCATGCGTCGCCGTTGTCCCCGAGGCTGGCTTCTTCGCTGTTACAGAACCTGAAGAGGGAAGAGGGGACTTACCCGGAGCCGAGGCTTTCTGTTGTCCCGAGGACTTCGGGGTCGAGTCTCGAGGCGATGCCGAGGTTTCCGGGGCCGAGGTCAAGGCCGGGGCCGAGGCCAGGGCCGACCTCGAGGCCGAAGTGGAGGGTTGGTCCGGGGTGAAGAGATCCGCCATGCGGGCTTTTCTTCGGCGGAGGGCCCGGTTTTGGAAAATAGCGCACTGGGGGCAGGAGTCGGTTGGATGAGTCGCCCCCAGACAAAGGATGCACCGGCGATGCGGGTCTGTGAGAGAAAGAAGCCGCTCGCACCGGGTGCACTTTTTAAAGCCGGTCAAAGGCCGGGACATTAAATCGAAAGTAGCCGCGGCTCGATTAGCCACGCGGCCACGGGGACCCGGAAGCCTCCGGGTCGTTGAAAACGAAGCAGGAATCAAGTAAAAAGGTAAGGAATTCGCGCACAGCGACTTAATCGTGAAAAAACAAGAAAAAATCGCGGTGCTAGAAGGCAGTTGGGGCAGAGCCTGAAAAACACGTCTTCTAGGCTCGCGGAAAATTTTGAACTGGAGACCACGAGGGGATGCACCCCCTAGTGGAGCAGGAAGGCACGCATGCGTGGAGCAGCAGAGCAAACTTAAATCTTCAATCAAGTTTGCTTGAAAATGCTTCCGCATCGGGGCTCCGTAGATGACGTCACCCACATGTGAGAATATCATGCCTGCTTGTCCTGGGATAATGTACTTAACTGGGCTGCATAAGTATCTAGCAGCACAAGGGGGTGGGGAAAACAATCAAATTAGAAAAACAAGAGAATAATTCTTTAAAGAATTCAATCAGCCAAGAAAAACAATTGGTTAAAACCCAATTAACAGCAGAGAATACAGAGAGCTACTTCAGAAAACACAAGAAAACTGATTCATTAGTGATGGAGGAGAGAGGTAAACTTTAAGTTAAAGAGATTAATAATTGCTATACTTGACAGTGGACTTTGAATTGTGTGATTCATAGCAGCATAGAAAACCAGAAAGAACAAATGCATTGAACATGTCTTGTTGCTGATGTAAGATGGCCTGTATACTAAAAGACACAATAAGATAGTTATACACAATTTCGAGTGAGTTAGCATTGCTATCTATTCTAATCCAGCACTTATAGTCCGTCTTCTTCCCTAATAAGGGTCCAGAGTGGTGCCCAATATGAAATGTCACTACAAATTAAGAAGAATAAGAAATTAACATTTGATCAAAAATTAAAACATTTATGAAACACAGAGTAAGAACATAAGAATAGCTTTACTGGGTCAAACCAAAGGTCCATCAAGCCAAGTAGCCCATTCTCATGGTGGCCAATCCAGCTCACTAGTACCTGGCCAAAACCCAAAGAATAGCAACATTCCAAGCTACCGATCCAAGGCAAGCAGTGGCTTCCCCCATGTCTTTCTCAATAACAGACTATGGACCTTTCCTCCAGCAAATTGTCCAAACCTTTCTTAAAACCAACTATGCTATCTGCTCTTACCACAACCTCTGGCGATGTGTTCCAGAGCTTAACTATTCTCCGAGTGAAAATTTTTTCCTCCTATTGGTTTTAAGAGTATTTCCCTGTAACTTCATCGAGTGTCCCCTAGTCCATGTAATTTTTTTTTATTTATGCAATTTTATAAAAATTCCAAGCATAAACATCTTGTACAGAAAAGTATGATCAAGACATCTCTGTTAAAATTAGTTTTCAATTCTGAAAAGTAATTCACTCAAATTATAATAGGAAAAGAAAAGAACAGCTTCCCTTGATCGCACACAAGTCCTCTAAATTAAACTAGATCCAAGAGTATCTTAAATGCAAACTAATATAAAGAGGCACTTTAACTACTACTAATACAGAGAACTAATTTCCAATAGGAGCTGTTGTTACTTCTTTCTCAAGGCATTTCATTGAGATAAATCTTATCAGATGAGAAGGATCTACAAATACATATTTCAATGAACCATATCTAACGACACATTTACATGGGTATCTTAAAAAGAAAAAAAACCCAATTTGAGTCACTCCAGGCTTCAAATTTAGGAATTCTCTTCTTCTTTTCTGAGTCTCTCTTGAGACATCTGGAAAAATTTGAATATGGAGACCCAGGAAATCCTTGGATCTATTCTTGAAGTAAAGATTCAGGATCCAGTCCTTGTCTGGAGCCAAAGCCACAGTCAACAGGAAAGTGGCTGGCGTAGCCACTTCTCTGTCCGATTGTTCCAATATAGCGGAAATATCCAATGGATGTTCCTGAGGTTCTTCGACTTTTTCTTTTTGATGAATTTGAGCTTTAACAGGAAGATAATAAGCCCTTGTGAGGGGAGGTAGAGAATTTTCAGGTATCTTAAGAATCTCCATAAAATATCGTTTTATCATATCTCGAGGGGAAACTGATAAAATCTTAGGAAAATTTACAATCCGCAGGTTATTAGCCCGAGTATTGTTCTCCAAAGCTTCCAAATTCCTCCTCATGATTGTATTATCTTTAACCAATTGATCTTGATTTTGTTTGACAGTTATTAATTCTTTATTGGTTTCCTGCTTTAATAAAGATACATCTTGTTTTAAAGAGTTAATTTCTTCTTTCTGAGCTTTTATTTCTGTATCCAAGTTTTTTATTTGAGGATTTAAAGTGTTCCCCAAATTAACTACCAAATCCCAAAGAGCTTCTAATGTAACTTGTGGGGGTTTAGTCCATGTAATTTTTGACAGAGTGAAAAATTTATCCACTTGTACCCGTTCTACTCCACTCAGGATTTTGTAGACGTCATCCATATCTCCCTTCAGCCGTCTGTTTTCCAAGCTGAAGAGCCCTAACCTTTTTAGTCTTTCCTCATACGAATAAGAAGGTAACTTTTTAACTAATGGAGGAAAATGATGCCAGACCTGAATCACTTTATAAAAAAAAGATTCCACCATTCTCTTATAGCGAGTGGCTTTGAATGATGGAAATATCAAAAAATAATAATCTTACAACCTAGAAGTCTCTGTAGTTAAAGGAAATACCACTAATTAGGATACGTTTCAGGAGCTAATGGAGTACAATCCACAAAGGAGAAAATGATCAGATCATTTTTTTCTTAAAAATCAGTTTGGCTGTAGTGTTAAGAACATAAAAATTGTCGCTGCTGGGTCAGACCAGTGGTCCATCGTGCCCAGCAGTCCGCTCCCATGGCGACCCTAGGCCAAAGATCAGTGCCTTAACTAAGACCAGCCCTACCTGCGTACGTTCTGGTTCAGCAGGAACTTGTGTAACTTTGTCTTGAATCTCTGGAGGGTGTTTTCCCCTATAACAGCCTCCAGAAGAGCGTTCCAGTTTTCCACCACTCTCTGGATGAAGAAGAACTTCCTTATGTTTGTACGGAATCTATCCTCTTTTAACTTTAGAGAGTGCCCTCTCGTTCTCCCTACCTTGGAGAGGTTGAACAACTTGTCTTTATCTACTAAGTCTATTCCCTTCAGTATCTTGAATGTTTCGATCATGTCACCTCTCAGTCTCCTCTTTTCAAGGGAGAAGAGGCCCAGTTTCTCTAATCTCTCGCTGTATGGCAACTCCTCCAGCCCCTTAACCATTTTAGTCGCTCTTCTCTGGATCCTTTCAAGTAGTACCGTGTCCTTCTTCATGTACGGCGACCAGTGCTGGACGCAGTATTCCAGGTGAGGGCATACCATGGCCCGGTACAGCGGCATGATAACTTTCTTTTCATGAGAGCATCTGAGATCCCATATTATAATGAGTTGGAGTAATTCAATTGGATAAAACTAAAACCTGAATGAATACAGCAAACTGGTTTTCATAAAAATAAGGGTGAACAGTCCTTAATTGTTTTAAAACATTTCATATATAAATTGTTAAACTGGGCTTCAAAAAGTATTGAGGGGGGACATTATAAGTTATTGTAGTCATGTTAAAAAAGCTCGGGATAGGGAAATTTTGCATTTGGAGAGGGATATTGTAAAGGCTAGGAGGAAATTTGGACAATCTGATGACTCGGTGCATAGATAGGAATTAATGGAATATCAAGTAACTCTCAATTCTCTTCTACATCAGCGGGCACACAAATCCCTTGCTTATTATAAGTACCAACTGTATAAACATGGGAATAAGGGGGGAAAACTTTTGGCCGGTTAGTTTCATCTAGAATGGGTCCCAATAGGGTTAGGGCCTTGATAAATGAACAAGGGAAGCGGGTTATAACAGATCAAGAGATGGGAGATATTTTTTTTCCGCTATTTTAAGACTCTTTATGATACCCCGTTATACAAGAGAATATTGGCAGGTCCCTATTTGGATGAGATAAAATTGCCCGGTATCTCTGAGAGTGATAGGGAGCGTTTGAATGCGCCAATTACTCCGGAGGAAGTGTATTGAGCAATTGGGAATAGTCCATTGCTGAAGGCACCAGGTGAGGATGGCATGCGTATTGAATTTTATAAACTATTAAGTGAAGAGATTATCCAACCACTTGCTAGGATGTTTAATATTATGGTTGGTGCTGAAGCTTTGTCGGAAGGTATGAATATGGCTCGAATTCTGGTGTTGCCTAAACCGAATAAAGACCCCGAAAAAGTGGCATCATATCGTCCTATTTCTTTATTGAATACGGAGGCTAAATTGTTAGAGAAAATTATGGCTAATAGGTTAGCTGCTGTACTGCCCTCCATTATTCATGAGGCTCAGGTGGGATTTGTGAAGGGAAGGAAAATAGCTAAAAATGTAAGAAAATTGTTACTGTCTTTAGAACAGCGGGCGAGATATAATTTACCTTCTGTGCTGATCAGCTTTGATGCTGAAAAGGCATTTGACAAAGTCAGGTGGGATTTTCTTTATGAAACATTAACAGCATATGGTTTTGACGGTTTTTTTGTATCGGCAATACATGCAT
Organism: Geotrypetes seraphini; assembly: GCF_902459505.1. Taxonomy (NCBI): domain Eukaryota; kingdom Metazoa; phylum Chordata; class Amphibia; order Gymnophiona; family Dermophiidae; genus Geotrypetes; species Geotrypetes seraphini. Next base: position 18,058,709 of record NC_047087.1, on the reverse strand, counting down.
TGTATGCTCTTCCACAGGCTAAATTGGTGTTAAAGGATTTTGAAACTGATAAGTTTCCTATTTGTAGGGGGATGAGACAAGGTTGTCCTTTATCTCCGTTATTATTCGTAATTACTTTGGACCCCCTTATTCGAGAGATATATGAATTGCCATTTATACGAGGGATTGATATTGGAAATACTATTTTAAATTGTCAGCTTTTGCTGATGATATTTTAGTGCATCTTACAGATCTTTTGTCTTCTTTAACAGCATTATTGGAATGAATTAAAGAATATGGTCACTATGCAGGTTTTCAATTAAATTTAGATAAATCAGAGGCGTTAGCATCCTTTGAGGCGGTAAAGGCCTTATGGGGATTGGAGTTTCCTTTGATTTGGGCGCAAGGGCAGTTTATGTACTTAGGGATAGTCATGACTATGTTGACTTCCCAATTATATCTCCTTAATGTGGACAAACTACAACAAAAAATAGAACTCTTACTAGATACATGGCAGATGTTGCTTCTTTCTTTGATAGAACAAAAAATGAACCCTGTTGAAGTGGAGGTGGAAAAATCACTAAACTAGAAAAAACCTCCCAAACCCCAAGAAAGGAAAATGACTAGGGGAAAAAGACAAAGACCAACTGAACGCTCAATCAACTAATGTTAAAAATTAATAACTGTTTAAGAGGGAGAGCCCTCAGTCACACAGCCGCCACTGGAGACCCAGCGCAGTCGAGTTCCTGAAGAAGGGGGTGTGCACCCCCGAAACGGAGTTCCGTAGGACGAAGCCATCCTTGCTGACTGCCTTCACACGGAGAAGCTAAGTTCTTCTAGTTTGTGTTCAGCTTGGTTAGATTTGGACACTTATTTCCTTTTTGGCCCCATGATTGGGGGACAGAGATAAATTTCAACTTAACTTAACGGTGTGTTTTTTATTCAATTACTTTTTCACACTTATAGCACTTTATTTATTCACTTATTATGCGGAGAGAGCCCGGGGATGTTTCGCAGTTAACACTCTTCTGGGTGTAATTCGCGTCAGCTTTTCCCTGGGTTTTCCCAGTGGCGGCTGTGTGACTGAGGGCTCTCCCGCTTAAACAGTTATTAATTTTTAACATTAGTTGATTGAGCGTTCAGTTGGTCTTTGTCTCTTTCCCCTAGTCATTTTCCTTTCTTGGGGTTTGGGAGGTTTTTTCTTTCTTTGATGGGTCATATTAGCTTGGTTAAGCTGTTTATATTTCCTAAATGGTTGTATATGTTACAGACTTTGCCGTTGTGCTTATTGAAGAAGGATTTACGTATCTCTTATAAAAAAGTTACTCGTTTTTGTTGGGGGGGCCAAAAAACCTAAATTAAAGTTGATACATTTGCTGGGGAATTGGAATAAAGGGGGGTTAGGTTTACCGGATATGCAGATTTATAATTATGCGTCTGATTCGTCATTTGGGAGATTGGATTAATGAGACAAGTATTTACACTCCTCTTCGGATGGAATGGGAGTTTTATGCTCCTTGTGATGTGTTTGCATTATTACATAGTGCACGGAAGGCATTGCCTTCTCATATTTGTTCAAGTTTATTATTCAAGACATTATGGATGGCATGGTGTTGGCTTGTGCGACTCTTAGGTGGAAATCCGATGATTAGTGATCTTTTGCCTTTGCAGGGTAATCTGGCCTTTCCTCCGGGACGAGACTCTAGAGAGTATAGGTTATAGGGACTGAGAGGAGTTAAAAATTTGGAACATATTTTAGGGGATGAAGGAAAAATGTTAACCCATGCTGAATTATTAGCTAAGGTGGGGGTGACCTGAGGAGCGCAGTTTGCCTGTCTTCAAGTGGAGCATTATGTAAGATCCCTTGATCGAGCACAATTGAGTTTACATTTGGGGGTTAAAATGCGAGAGTTGTTTACTTGGGAGGAGGGATTATCTCTTTCAGTGTCAAGCATTCATACTAGCTTACAAAAATTACAACCAGATAAGGACTACCAGAATATTCGGGATAAATGGGAGAGAGAATTACAGCTTAATTTGGGACATTGGGATGTTGCCCGTTCTTTAAGGGCTACACCTGGGGTGATACAATGTGCATGGTTAAGAGAAACATATTACAGGGTAACATTACGTGCCTATTATATTCGTACACAGTTGTTCTACGGTGGAGGTCTTCCTACTCCATTATGTCATAAATGTGGGTTGGAGGAGCACATTTTGGGACATGCTTTTTGGTTTTGTCCCATTATTCAGCATTTTTGGAAGCGAATAATATCTTATATGTCTGAGTTAATTGGAAGATCTTTGTGCTACTCTCCATCCCATTTTATTTTGGATTTGCCAGAAGCTTTCGTCATTTGCCTAAGGGGCATAGGATGCTGTGTAGGAAAATGAGTCTACTGGCCAAAAAATGTATTCTTCAATACTGGACGATCTCTGACCCTCCAAAGTTTTGAAATTGGCGAAACCAGTTGCATCAGTTGGCCATCTGGGAAGCTAGAGATGCTGGAAGGATGAGGAAGCGAAAGATGTTGTTTATGCAAATATGGGATCCTTCTTCCATGGGCCGAATACACACATACTTTTCTCTGTCGCCGCACTCTTTGACCAAAAGATTTGTAAGCCTGCAACCACGTCAAGGTAGACTCTTTCAGCAGGGCCCTAACCTAACCTAAACTAATCTATACTTATCTATTCTAAACTAACATATGTCTAATACTGAACTAATAACAAACTAACAAACATCTGCATAATAAATAACTAATAAATAATAGTGCTAGTAGCTATAATTCACTTTTGAATGTAAAATCTCAGTTAAGGATTTCTTTTGACCTTTGTAGGCCAGAAGTAGATCACAATTGCACAATATTTTTTGTAACAAGTATTAAATGTGTTGTTATAAATACTGTAAGCTTAATAAATATATCAGAAAAAACTACACATCTGAGCACATATCTGAACATACACATCTGTATGATCCCATCCTCCTCAGCTTGCCTATAGCTGCATCATGCATGTTAAAAATGTACGATATGTTGATATGTGCACCTTCCTTCCTTCCCATCCATCCTCCTCAGCCTGTCCTTACACATCCACAGCTGCATGTTAAAGATGATGTATATGTTATGATGATAAATAAGTGCATATGAGCACATCATTAACATGCAGCTATGGATGAATATATAATGATGTTATGAGTGTGCACCTCTTCCTTCCCATCCTCCTCAGCATGCCACATACAGCATGTTACATTACACAGACTTTGTGAAATGTAACATGCTGTGTGTGACATGCTATGGAGGATGGGAAGGAAGAGGTGCACACTCATAACATCATTATATATTCATGATTCAATCTGATAATCATTACTACCAGGCTGTGTGTGTTATGGGATGGAGAAAGAAAGGTGCATGGGATGGAGGAAGAAAGGTGCATGTTTAAATTGCGCGGGGACAGAAATCCCCCCGTCCCCGCCAAAGTCCCACCCATCCCCGTGAGGACTCCCACCTGTCCCCGTGAGGACTCCCACCCGTCCCCGCGAGGAATCCCTCCGTCCCCACCCGTCCCCGCGAGGAATCCCCTCCGTCCTCGCCCATCCCCGCGAGGAATCCCCTCCGTCCCCGCCCGTTCCTATAAACTACAGAAATAGTTATTTCATTTAATTATGCTACTGAATTAAAGGCTCTGGTAGAAACCCATTTAAAAATAAGCAAAAAGACTTTATTAATTTGGAAATATTAATTGGGAAGAATATATACTTTGTAAACGGGTTTCTACCAGAGCCTCTAATGTTTATAAATTTTTATCAACACAACCGGCCAGCGCTAAAAACCTCTTCTGCGGTTTTGTAAAAAAAAAAAAAGGGGGGGGGGGGTTATTAGGGATAGTTTGGTGATGCACAGAAAGTTGGAATTTTGGTTTAGGTAATTATGAATTTTCTTATTTGTTGTCTTTTGTCTCCAGAGATATTGGTGTGTAGATACTCGAAGGAGATATTGCAACTCAAAAATGTGGATAATATGAAAATCTGTGAATGTTGGTATGTTTTGTATCTCAAACTGTGGCAGTTGGTGATGGTACAGAGGATGCTAATTTAGAATCTTTAAATTTGACTAATATATTCCTTATTGGGCTTCGCGTAACTGCTTATATGCTTTGATGCTGCTTGAGAGGGGTCGGGTGCGTCATTCCTTGCGCCAATCTATGTTTTTTTTGCAGGTCTGGGGTCCTTATATATACTCCTTGTCGCATAGAACCTGACTTGAGCTTTGAAGGGTTGGCGGCCTCAGGGTGGCCTTTCCCCTGCTTGGTGTATTTCTTTCTTTCTTAAATTTTATTATTTTTCCTTTGCTGCTTGTCTGTCTGCTTACCTTGGTTTACATTTCCATTGGTTCTTTTTGGTTGGGGGGGGGAGGTCATACGCATTGTCTTTTGGGGCTCATCAGAGTCCAGGGCCCTGAATGTCATGATTTCACTTTGTTTCTCAGTTTGGGGAGGTTGGGATACTTGCTCTCTTAGCTACTCTGCTGGCTGGTTCCCTTTATTGCGTCTGTAACAGGCTTCTTACGCCCTCTTTTTTGCTGGCTTCTTCTGGCAGCTACTTCTGTATTTGTCTATTTCGGTTTACTGTTGTGAAGAGCAAGGGATAGGGGGAGGGGGGTTGGGTGGGATCTTGAACCACTATATCTACAGTTATATTCATTGTTATTTTTTCTGGCTCGTTCAATAAAAAATTGTTTCAACTAAATTTGACTAATATATTGGAATCCTCTCAGGAGGAAATTGCCTCGAGGGCTACACTTCAGGTTGCCAACTGAACAGAAAAAAATTAGCATATTAAAATTAAATTTAAAAAAATGACATTCAGGGCCTCTTTTATCAAGCTGCGCTAGAGGTTTTTAGTGAGAGCCGGAGCAGTAAATGCTCTGATGTTCACAGAATTCTTTAGCATCAGAACACTTACCTCTTTGGTGTGTGCTAAAAACCTCTAGCGCAACTTGATAAAAAAAGGGGAGGGGTGGGATCAGTTTTGTCGTCATCCAGTCCGGATCTTTAAGGATGTGGCTAGGTTAGGGTTACCAAATTTTCATAAATGAAATCACCACTGAAGATGTCAGCACAAATCTTGAGGCCAGCACCATTTTGTTTTCAGTTCTCTGTTTGATTTCCCTTGGCTTGGGAAAAAGAATAAAAACTTCCGGTTGTGTCAGAGGAGAAGCTTCTGCCCATACACATGCGACTGCAGGCAGGCAGGTTTCGTCGCCTTCAGTAAGTTTTTTACGAAAGCACCGTGAAAGTAAGGGGGAGGGAGGGAGATAGATTTGGCCGTAGGGAGGGAGGGGGCCATGCGTGATCGGTGACCATGTGCCTTCCCTCCATTAAGTTTCAATTCTTTACTAATGCGCTGTGAAGGTAAGGGGGAGGGAGATTCTTGAGCCGCTGAAGGGCGAGAGGTGGCGAGAGGGAAGGGTAGATGCTGCGGGGACGGGGCAGTGAAGGGGATGGCGGGGACGGGGCGGTGAAGGGGACGGAGGGAATGGGGCAGTAAAGGGGACGGTGGTCCAGTGACGGGGCCAGATTTTTTCCGTGTCATTCTCTAGTGAGTACTCAGCAAGAAGAAAACGTCAAATAGACAGGAGACCCTGGCGAGCGAGTTAACAGAAGACAAACAGAAACCAGAGACTGGAACCAACATGATTTGAATAATAAAATGACCAGACAACTAAAGGTAGAAAAAATAATTTTATTTTCTATTTTGTGATTACAATATTTCAGATTTGAAATGTGTATCCTGCCAAAGCTGGTGTTAGATAGTGAGCGTGAACTAGGACCTAACAGAGAGAGGAAAAGTCTTTTTTTATTTATACCACAGTAACAGCATGGGGTTGGAGAGGGCAAAGGGGGGTGGGGGTGGGTGAAGAGGCTACAAAATAAATCCATCAGGACGTTAGAAAAAAAACAACACCACCCCATTGGGTGGATGAAAAATGAATCGAATCGAAAAATCAATTCAGTATGCCAAATTGAATCGAATCAAAATTTTTTTCCCTGAATTGGGTAGTACTACCCTGAAGTTGTAAGTTCAATTCTCACTGCAGCTCCTTGTGATTCTGGGTAAGTCACTTAAAACCTAATTGCCCCATATATAAAATAAGTACCTGTCTAAAATATGTAAATTGCTTTGAATGTAACCATACCAAAAAGCAGTATATCAAGTCCCATCCCCTTTATCATTTAAGATGGCTTAGCCAAATGAAAAACTCCAATGCAAGACCTGCCAAGTGATGTATGATCCTTCCAGTGGTTTCCAAACCTGTCCTGGGGGACCACCAGCCAGCCGGGTTTTCAAGATATCCCTAAAGAATATGCATGAGTGAGATTTGCATACCTGTCACATCCATTATATGCAAATCTCTGTCATGCATATTCATTAGGGATATCTTGAAAACTCGACTGGCTGGTGGTGCCCCAGGACAGGTTTGGTCCACTGCTTTAGACCTATAACTTTAAGGTCCAGCATACTGAAGGGAAGAAGCATGGCACTGCAGATGCTCTATCCCGTATAGAAGGAAAAGAGGAATTTAAAAAAGAAAGGACTGCCTGCAACATGAGGGGTGGGGTATGTACTGAGGAAACAGCAAAAACACTAAAGAAAAGGCAGCACTAGCCTGAACATAGGTCAGGATATACAGTACACACCTCTAGCAAGGATTTCTTTTGTCAGAACTGGGGTGAAGGGGAGGTCAGAAAACTCCTATGCAGTCCAGCTTTCAGGAAGAGGATTATACCAACCTACCTGGAGAAAGCAGTTGTCTGGCAGCCAGGAAAGAGAGGAGGTGGATCCAGAGAACCAAAGGCTGGCATGTCAGTATGTAATTGATCCTCTCTGATAGGGGCAGGGTCTCTACACAACATCGCAAATGAGTTGCTAAAACAGGAAGAGGGAGCCACTCCCTAGGCAATGATGATCCTATAGCTCTAGCAACCATGGGATTAGGAGAACCTGAAGTTATAAAACTAAGAAATTATGAAAGCATGAAACTGGAAAATAAGAGGGTGAGCTTTATGAAACAGGAGGAGCATACAATATGCTAAAATACAATATGGATTCTTACAGTACTTATCTTATCATAAGGATTAATGTGGATTGTAATAAATATACTGTATATGATGGGGAAACATCCCCAGATGTACAATATTTTAAATACAAACAAATGCAAAGAAATAGAAATTGCTTAACAATAAAGTTTGTAGCTTTCTCCTAAATCTAATATAGTTTCAGGTTTCAAGTTTTAATTAGTCTTGATATACTGTTCTCAGGGAGCTTATCAGAGTGATTTACAAATTAGATAAAAATCAAAGGAAAATACTTCTGCCCCCCTATATTTGAGGGCTAAGGGTTTTTAAAGATGTGGAATCTGGTGTAAGATTATATGTAGCAAATTTTCTTTGCTTTCTTATTGATACCTGTTTTGTCAAGCGGGTTAAAACCACGGGCTCGCGGAAAAAAAAAAAAAAAAGTAAAAAACTCTGCTGGGCAAAGAGGGCCAGCGCATGCGCAGACCATCTATAGAAGGTCTGCACATGCGTTGGGATCGCTATTCAGTGATCCCTGCAGTCGGTTGGGGACATGATTCCGATCAGCCCCCCCGGACATGGATTGGATCCCTCATGGATTGTTGCCCTTAGTGAATCTAGCCCATAGAGTTCCTATGAGCGCCGGAACAGTGCAGAGTATTCAGCGTGCCGGCTGGTGCTAAAAACCTCTTCTTCACTTTTGTAAAGGCAGGGGGGGGGGGTAGGGGGTAGGTAAGATCTGTTTAGATTGCTCAGTCTGCATATTTTTAATGTTATTTATTTATTTAATTCCTCCCCAAGGAGCTCAGAACAAGTTACAAGGTAACATACATAACAATTAGCAAACAAGAAGCATAACAATTAACAAGAAGAAACAGAAGACTACGAGCTTCTTTTACGAAGGTGCGCTAGTGTTTTTAGCGCACGCACAAGATTAGCGCGTGCTAGCCAAAAAACTAGCGCATGCTAGCCTGCTTAAAAGGAGGCGGTAGCAGCTAGTGCGCGTGCTAAAACCGCTAGCACACCTTTGTAAAAGGAGCCCTAAGGCAATAGTGTACAGTGGGATGTGTCTAGTTCAATTGCTCTGGATTAGCAGACACTTGGACAATTGTCCAAGTGTCCCAATTGTAGGCGGCCAACTGCTGCCTAATCAGTCAATCGTGACGCAAGTTTTTAAAAAAAAAAAAAACCCTCCCGAGGCAGGCCACCTACATTGGAGGTGCCTCCAGGAGCCTAGGAAGGCGCGCAAGCCCGCCTAAGGCTAGGTGTGGACGTGGCTTGGCTTGGAAGGATACTTAGGCGGACCTAGACAGCCATACATGTTTCCGTAGGCCCGCAGCTGCTCAGCTTATTGCAAGGGATCTCCCTGTTGCGATAAGTTTAGCTGCCGCGGCTGCCCCCTCCCCTCCATTGCCGGAAGGAGGAATGCCTAATCCCTCCTGCCGACATCCACCGCGATCTCCCTCTGAACAATCGCGGCAGGAGGGATACCCAGTCCCTCCTGCCCGGCACCAACGAACCCACCCCCGAGCGACCACGGCAGGAGGGATGCCCAGTCCCTCCTGCTGGAAACCTCCCACCTCCTTCCATACAATACAGGCAGGAGGGATGCCTAATCCCTCCTGCCAGGCCCCCCCCCCACCCCCTGAACAATCACAGCAGAAGGGATGTCCAGTCCCTCCTGCCAACCCCAACCAGGATCTCCCCAGACAGCTCCTGTCTGCCTCTGGCCGGCAGGCCCGCCTTGGTTTGCATGGGGGAGGGGCCTAAGGGTCTGATTGGCGCTGTAGGAGGGGCCTTAGGCACTTGGACCATCTGGAATGTTACATCTCCCAGTACATTCTGGGATGCATTGGGAGTGGCCAGATCCCTTAGCCCTCCTCATATCCCCCTGAGGGGACTTCAATCGGTCCCTTTTTCCTCCCTGTTGCTGCACTGCTGACACACATTCCTCCTCCCGTGGCTCCACTTAAACTCTGCATTATAGAAGGGCATGAAAAGAAAGCCCATAGCATTAGGATGCCCATCATTGTAACATCCCAGTAGTACAGCTCACCCCCGAACTCTTATTAGCTACACACCGAACACGTCGGATACAGCGCCTGAACTCCATTCAAGCTGTCACCGAGACCGGCAAATGCCTCTTTACAGCCAGCGCGACTCGGAGGCGCCGAGGAAAACGCGCGTGAGGCAAAAACCAAGCAAAACCCCTCGCCGGTGCATGGGCAGCGCGCGCGCGCGCCACTTCCGGCCCTCACAGTTCAGTGGCGCGCGCTGCTCCCGCCTCCCCCTTCCCCTCCGCTCTGCGCCTGCGTCTGGGCGTGTGAGAGAGTGTGTGACTGGGAGAAGATGGCGGCGGCGATGGCGGGGGAAGCGGCGTGAGGAGCCTGTGAGAGGACCCCATTGAAACTGAACGCCATGGCCCTGAACGGCGCCCAGGTAACGGCTTCTGGCGCTGCGGGCCCGGAGGCGGGCGGGCGGGTCGGAGGAGAAAGGAGCGCGCGCCGGCCGGGTGAACGGGGCGAAGGGAGGGGAAGACCCGCTGCCCGCGCCCCCCGCCCCCCCCGCCTCCACTCCGCGTAGGCCCGGGCTGATCTCTGCGGCTTCATGGAGCGCGCTAGGCTGCGGCCGCTTTTCCCTGCAACCCCCGAAAAGCCCGGGCTGAGGTTTGAATTGAATGGGCCGGACCGGGCCTCGGCTGGGCGGCGTGGTGGTGGGGGGAGCTTAAAAGTAGCCCCACTGTGCAGCTCTTTGGCAGGGCAGAGGTTGGAACTCATTGAAAGAATTTGGGGGGGGGGGGAGGGAAGGGTCTTGCATTAATGTCGTGCTCCGACGTGATTGTCGGAGTGGAATCGTTTCCGAAACAAAACGAGAGAACTTTCGGAGCGAGGGAGATCGGTTGTCACCTGTCAAAACTTTGCTTCTGGGCTCGCTCGTGTACTTTGCTGCTGAAGGCTCGCTGGTTCGGCTTTGTTCGGCCTGGGACAGGGTTGATGCACGTGCTACTGTATAAGTGGAACTGCTTAATGCACTTACAGGTGCAATGCTGTTGAAAGGATGGTTGACGTTGGCATGGGAAGGCGTTCGCAATTTGTAGAGCAATTTGCAAAGTTCTAGCCTATAGAGTTTCATCACTTTAGTCTTTAGTCAATGCTGACATTTTCTGCTGTTGACTGATAGTTTAGTAGACGTTTTGGGCCTGATTTTATAAGTGGCGCCTAAATTGCCAGTGCCTAGCAGCACCTATCCAATTTCCATAGAGAAGTTGGGTTACATGGCATGATAATTGAAAACACCATTAAAAGCCAATTAAAAAAAAGCAATTAAAAATCTAGGCACAGATCTGGGTGGCATCTAAGCCGAGATGCCTGATGGCGCCTACATGCACCTCTATTTGAAAAGTGAGTGTGATGTGACTTACGATGTATACTCAAATATAAGGCAGTCTGCATATAAGTTTAGACCCCCCATTTTTCCCCCCAAAAGGAGGAAAAATGGTTGACTCAAATATGTCGGGTGGCTTAATATTCAAGTGCCCTGCCCGGGTCTGCACCCAGCACCCCTTCCCTCCCATCAGGCTCTGCACCCAGCCCCCTTCCCTCCCTCATAAGAATATAAGAATTGCCGCTGCTGGGTCAGACCAGCGGTCCATTGTGCTCAGCAGTCCGCTCACATGGCGGCCCTCTGGTCAAAGACCAGCGTCCTCAAACTAGCCCTACCTGAGTACGTTCCGGTTCAGCAGGAACTTGTCTAACTTTGTCTTGAATCCCTGGAGGGTGTTTTTCCCTACGATAGACTCCAGAAGAGCGTTCCAGTTTTCTACCACTCTGGGTTTAGAAGAACTTCCATACGTTTGTACGGAATCTATCCCCTTTCAATTGTAGAGAGTGCCCTCTTGTTCTCCCTACCTTGGAGAGGGTGAACAACCTGCTCTTATCTACTAAGTCTATTCCCTTCAGTTCCTTGAATGTTTCGATCATGTCCCCTCTCAATATCCTCTGTTTGAGGGAGAAAAGGCCCAGTTTCTCTAATCTTTCATTGTATGGCAACTCCGCCAGCCCCCTAACCATCTTAGTCGCTTTTCTCTGGACCTTTTCGAGTGGTACCGTGTCCTTCTTCATGTACGGCAACCAGTGCTGGACGCAGTACTCCAGATGAGGGTGCACCATGGCCCGGTACAGCGGCATGATAACCTCCGATCTGTTCGTGATCCCCTTCTTTATCATTCCTAGCATTCTGTTCGCCGTTTTCACTGCCGCCGCACATTGCGCGGACAGCTTCATCGACTTGTCGATCATAAATCCCAAGTCTCTTTCCTGGTAGGTCTCTCCAAGTACCGTCCCGGACATCCTGTATTCATGCATGAGATTTTTATTACTTACATGCATCACTCCTCTTTCAACCTCATCCCTGCCAGGCACTTCACACAGCCCCCTTCCCTCCCTCCTCTGTCAGGCTCTCCACCCTGCACCCTCCCTCCCAGGCACCGTACATCCCCCTTCCCTCCCTCCCAGGCTCTCCACCCTGTACCCTCTCCTTGCCCTGTCTGTGGTACCTCCTCTGCCGCCAGAATCCCTGGTGGTCCAGAGGTGTAGCGGGCAAGAATGAGCTCTCCGTGCTCCTGCCCCGCTGCTTATCTGGTTGGTCGCTGCCGCGAGTTCTGGCTTCAGCCACTGAGCGGTACCAAGCAGGAGCATGCTTTGGTGCTGCTGCTCGGCGCTGAGTGTTTTCTTGAATGGCTCCTGCGAATTCTCAACCGATCAGATAAGCAATGGGGCAGGAGCACGGAAAGCTCGCTCCTGCCCGCTATACCTCTAGACTACCAGGGATTCTAGTGGCAGAAGAGGTACAATGGGCAGGGGATGGGGGGGGGGGAGACACAGGGTGCAGAGTCTAGCAGCCCGGCGGAAGCCTGCAATAAATCTGGGAGGAGGGCGGGTGGGTGCTGGCCCGAATATAAACTGGGACCCCCATTTTTAAATCCTGATTTATATTTGAGTATATACGGTAGGTGTCAGTAAATTAGGCCAGGTAAACTCTGGCCTAATATACCAGTGCCTGACAGGATACATACCAACGCCTAAGTTGTGTTAGAGGCCGCAAGGCCCGATTCTATAAATGACAGCTGGTGGTTGATTGACAACTGTGCCGAACAGCGCCACTAAACACTGTTTATAGAATTGGACCCTTTTGTGTTTACCTTTAGTAGAAACTTTAATGACCTGAAGGCAAAGAAACGCTTCATTGTCACTGTTAAAGAAGACTTTGTGGTCTTTTTACTAAGCTGCGGTAAAAATGGTCACTGCGGTGGCCTTAGAGTGGGGGAGAAACCCCATTTTAAGGGCACATTATATTCACTTTTACTTTAGCAGTAAAATGGTCAATTTTTCTTTTTTTGCACCCTTTTGTGCAAAAATAAAAAATATATTTTACTCTCCCCTTTACAAACCTGTAGCATGGTTTTTTCACCGGCCGTGGCGGTAACAGCTCTGACCCAACGGGTGCTAAAAAGCGCGCTACAGTTTTGTAAAAAAGGGGGAGGAGGTGGTGTACAGGTAGTGTGTGCAGATTATGAACTTACTACAATATGCTTGAGTGCATCTTGCAGGAATCCATTTTAAGTTGTGATAAGCATGTGCTTGTGCTTGCATTTAGTGTAGTTTAGTAAACAGATACCTTTTTCACAAAAAACTTCTCTAAAATAACTGTACAGAAAATTGTACAGGTTCAACCTGCTTTTCTGTTTGTGTGGGACACAAAAGATCCCTGAATAAAAAGAGGATAGTAGTGGCATAAAACTCTACAGATCAAGAGCTATAACTTCATTTATGATGAAACGTAGTGTGCAGGAGTGGTGCTTAAATGGCAGGTCCAGCAGTGAAGCCGATGCCACATAGACTTCTACGGTCTGGGTCCAGTATAAGGCAAGAGGGATTGGGATAGGCTGGATTTAGCTTGGACGGTGACTCCAGCGGTGAGACAGTGTGGCCAATGCCGGTTGGACTTCTACAGCTTGTGTCCCCTATGTGGTAATGTGCATTCTTGCTCTTGATCCATATTTTTACCATATTAATATAGTTGGAGTACAGGTTTTGTCTTTCTCAGAGGAGAGGGGAAAAACTTCTTATTGTGAAACTTAGCAAGTAAAATGAATAATTACTGGATTGTTTAACATTGCTTCAAAAGACTGGATGGACCACAGGTCTATCTGCTGTCATTTACTATGCTACTGTAGTTTTTATTTTTTTTATTTATTTATAGCCCACCTTTAACAAGGCTGATAACATAATCACATACATAATAAAAAGAACAGACACAACATATGAACCAAATGACAAAATATAATATCCTTGGGCAACAATGTCTAGTTTCCTCTGCTATATACCGTATATACTCGAATAAAAGTCAAGACACCCATTTTTCCCCCAAAAGGAGGAAAAATGGTTGACTCAAATATAAGTTGGGCGACTTCATATTCAAGCGCCTCCTCCCTCCCTGACCCCCTTACCTCCATCCCTGTCAGGCTCTGTACCCTGTCCCTTCCTTCCTTCCTTTCCAGGCTCTGCACCCTGCCCACATCCTTGCCTTATCCGTCGTACCTACTCTGCCGATCCCTGGTGGTGCAGCGGCAGGAGCAAGCTTTCAGCGCTCCTGCCCCGCTGCTAACCCGGTCGGTCAGTTGCTGCTGTGGCCACCGCAAGTTCCGGTTTCTTCAGCCGCTGAGCGGCACCAAGCAGGAGTGTGCTTTGGCACTGCTGCTCAGCACTGAACGGCTTCCTGACTGGCTCTTACGAATTCTCGTAAGAATTCGCAGAAGCAAGTCAGGAAGCCACTCCTGCTTGGTGCTGCTCACCGGCTGAAGAAACCGAAACTCGCAGCAGCCACGACAGGAACCACCTGACCAGGTTAGCAGCGGGGCAGGAGCGCGGAGAGCTCCCTCCTGCCCGCTGCACCTCTGGACCACCAGGGATTGGCAGGGCAGGGAGGGGGGTCAGAGTGCAGAGCCTGGCGGCAGCCTGCAATTAGTCTGGTAGGAGGTACTGGCTCGAATATAAACTGGGACCCTCATTTTTGGGCCAATTTTTTTGACCCAAAAAACCCGGTTTATATTCGAGTATATACAGTATCTAAATTTTTAACCCCCGTACTAGAGTATGACAGGGGGACAAATTTGACCCTGTAGGAACTCAATTTCCCTGTCTCGTCCCCGTGAGTATTGTCGCTGTCGCCGTCTCTGCTCTATTCATGTAAGCTCTTCCTTAACCGCACAAGACTCGAACACTTACAATTTTAAAGTGTTTGAGGCTTGCGCAGATGAGGATGGAACTTGCAGGAAAGGGGATGAGATGGGAAAATGAGTTCCCGCGGGGATGGGGAAAATTTGTCCCCGAGTCATTCTCTATCCCGTACTTCATTATGCAAAATATGTAATTTCAACAGTCATAAGAACATAAGAATTGCCGCTGCTGGGTCAGACCAGTGGTCCATCGTGCCCAGTAGTCCGCTCCCGTGGCGGCCACTAGGTCAAAGACCAGTGCCCTAACTGAGTCTAGCCATACCTGAGTACGTTCGGTTCAGCAGGAACTTGTCTATGTCTTGAATCCCTGGAGGGTGTTTTCCCCTATAACAGCCTCCGGAAGAGCGTTCCAGTTTTCCACCACTCTGGGTGAAGAAGAACTTCCTTGCATTTAAAAGTACACAAATTCCCCTGCTGCCTTATATAGACTGGAAGCTTGTTCCATTCTGCAGAACCTGTGCATGAGAAGACACTTGCTTTTGTCGTTTGTAATTTTAATTCTTTTCTTGTTGGTATAGATAAGTCGCAATGTCCTGCAGAATGTAAGTTTTGAAGCGGTACATAAGGCGAGATACAATCAATCAAATATTTTGGTGCCAACTGATGCATACTTAAATAAGTTAGTAACAGCAATTTATATTGCACACTATATTCCATAATATTCAGTCACATGATCATATATTGCTCCTCTAAATAGAGAAATGCTAGAATTTTGAGTAACCTGTAAGCAGTGTTTCGCTATCTGTGCTGCCCGAGATTCCAGGTATGCCGCAAGAGGCCGGGGAGGAGGAGAGGCGCCGGGTCACTGCTTATAGGACGTGCCTCTTGCGGCAAGAGGCACATCATGTAGGTAGTCAGCCAGCACCAGCGCATCTCCTCTCCGCATGTCTTCCCTTCTGGTGGCTCAGGGCCCATCTGGAGGGCCTTTGCACTTGTGCAGATATCGGCATTGACGTCTGCACACTTCTGGATGTCTCAAGCCACGACCACCACATTTAGTGTGCTGCAGCTTGGTAAAGTTTGCGAGACACTGCTGTAAAGTATGCATCGCAGTTGAGGATGTACCTAATAGTACTATGTTTAAGTGTTATTTATTTAATTTTTTTTATACAGTGGTACCTTGGTTTACGAGCATAATTCGTTCCAGAAGCATGCTCTTAAACCAAAACACTCGTATATCAAAGCAACTTTTCCCATAAGAGTTAGTGTAAACTTGAACAATTCGTTCCACATCCCCAAAAACTTAATTACCATTAGGGACGCCTCCACCGCTGCCTCTGCCATCCACGCGGCTCCTCCAATTCTCCTCCTCTGCTGCTGTTCGCTGCCTCTCACTGCTCGCTAAGCAAACGCCGCCACCAAGCCCGACTGGACACTGTTGGCTCTGCCGCTCCCGGACGCTGCACCCCCCCCCCCCCCCCGGATGCCACTACCCCTTCTGCTTGGACTCTCAAGTGCTGGCTCACTCCTGCCGGACGCACCCCAACTCCCATGCTCCACCCGAGGCCACCGGCGCTGTTATCGCCTCTTCCCCCCCCTCCCTGACTGGTCCTGTCCTTACCCCTGCACCGCCGATGATAAAAGTGCCTGCCACCGGTCTGCTGCCTTGAGGATCTGCATCTTGCAAAACACTCACAAACCGGTTTACTCGTAAACCGAGGTTTGACTGTATATGTTTTTTATTTATTAACAATCTTTATAGACATTTACCCAATGTAAGCTGTTTAACAATAGTAAAATGACCAAACATAAACATAAAATACAATTGTGAGGTAAACTTGGAAATAGGTACATTAAACCTTAGTAGTAGCAATGAAATAATGCAGTATCAGAAATATACATATTATACTAGAAATGTGTACTATATATACTCAAATATAATAATAATAACAGCAGTTTATATACCGCAGTACCGTTAAGTTCTATGCGGTTTACAAAAGATTAGTGAAGTACAAGTTGAGTTGACGTACAAGTTGAGTTAACTTAAGGGATGTGGGAAAAATAGGGAGAAAGGGGAAGGATCACCGTTAGAGAAGGGAAAGAGAGAAGTGGGTCAGCTGTCTAGGTATTGAATATAAACCGGGGTAATAACACCTAGCGGTTGATTGGCAGCTGTGCCGAACAGCACCACTAGATGCTGTTTATAGAATTGGGCCCTTTGTGTGGCATTAGCTTGAGGTTTGTTTGTGTATTTATAATTTTAGTTTTGTTTTAATTTTAAGAATAAAAAAAAAGATTTTATTTTGTTTGAAGTATATATCCTGTTATGTTGTTTAGAAACATAACAGCAGATAAAAGTCAAATGGCCCATCTAGTCTTCCCATCCGCAGTAACCATTATCTCTTTCTCTCTCTCAGATCCCACGTGCCTATCCCTGGCACTAATGTATGAATTAAATAAAAAAACCTTTTCTAAAAAAAAAGGGAAAAGGTTGACTCAAATATAAACCAAAGGTTTATATCCAAGTACGGTAATGCTCTCTCTCCGTTCTTCCTCCTCCCCACCCTGGCACCAATAATCTTATCCTGGCTGGGGCTGACTTGGCTCGTCCCAGCCTGGCAGCCCCAGACCTAACTTAAGCCATTGCAGTCCTCCCGTGGGCCTACCTTAAGCCCTGGTGGTCCAGGGTGAACTGGGAGAGTAGTGATCCCCCCCCTCATCCTGTCTTGGCCAATTCTGCTCCATCCCCCCTCCTCCCATCCCCCCCTCCCCTGGGATCCATCCACAATCTACCTTTGATGCTGGTGATCCAGAGGTGAACTGGGGCAGTAACGATACTCCTATGCTCTTGCCCCATGCAGAGTCGCTGTTGAAATGGCTGCCTTGAGTTCCTGCGGCAATCTAGGGAAATCGCTGCTATCCTGGCTCACTGCTGGACCACCAGGGCTTAAGGCAGGCCTGCTAGAGACCTGCAGTCAGTCTAGGAGGGGGTAGGGTAGTGAAGTGCAGGGAAGGACACAAATATAAACCAAGATACCCATTTATGGGTCATTTGTCCCAAAAATCTCAGATTATATTTGAGTGTATACGGTATTAGTCTTGTACGTAAACTCATTTTGGTATACTAACATTTTATCAAGATGGAGTTATGTAGTAAATTAGATAAATAATGATGAAAGTTGGCTCACCAGAATTTCTTTTTTCAAATGAAATAATAAATGTGGGTTTATTAGAGTGGAATAAATTGGGTTGTAGGTAGATGACTTGCCTAAAGCTGCACAAGTTAGTTCATCACTTTCAAGAATGTACATAAGTGGTCTGCTTAATCAATAGACCATACCTCCCCTGGTTATGGTCAGGGCTAGATAAAATCTGACTGTATAATCATGACTCAGCGAATTGCTACTGTGCAAAGGCACACTTTTGGTTATGAAAATTAAATCTTTAATGAGTGAGACAGACATAGAAACCAAAATTTCAGACTCTGCCATGTTGTGAGACTTTCAGAATCATCAGTGAAAGCTGTCTGTTTATAAGTAGAATAATAATATAGGGAGAGGGGGTTCATAACATATGAGCCGTCTTAAATGAAGCATTGAAATAAAATAGCTTGTGTTAACAGTTAACTAGAGTTGGATAGAATCTTGTGAAGGCTTACAAGGCTATGTTTAAGTACAAACAAAAAAAAAAGTACTGTATAATCCATGAGGAAAAAAATCCTCTAGTCCTTGAGATCTTTTTGATTTCTGTGCATTTTCAAAACAAATCAGAAATCCTTCCAGTCTTTTGAGGAGTGCTATAGAACATCTTGACTTAGAGTAGTACTTTCTGTGGAGTTGTATATTATGGAATTTAGTTATAGAAAAATGATTTTCTAAAGAAAAGTTTAAGCATACTGCAAAGATCTGCTATAGTGGTTTGGTATTTCTATTTCCTAGGGGTGGTGATGTAGTGTAATTTGCCTATCTAGCCTATTTATTTATAGGCCTGTTTAGTCTTTCTTGTATCTTCAAACGTGTGTGTGTGTATATCTATATCTATATATTATATATGCATTATATCTAAATATTTTTGACCTGCTGCTTTGAGCCTCCAGCTCAATGAAAACTGACTCCTACAAGTCTGTGGCAATTGGGGCCTTCATTTGCAACTACGCAGGAGGTTCCCCTCAATTTATATCATTATCTAACCATTGCTATGACTGTATTTGATCATGCTAATAGACCATAAATCCCAAAGTCTGACTAGTAGCTGTCAATATAGGTGATATCTCATTTCTAATTGGGAGGTCAAAATTGGAAATCAAACTTGTCTTCCACTGGACAGCATGCATTACTGCTTTTATGCTTCCAGGTCAGCGCTTTGTTTCATTTAAAAAGTATGTGTAATATGCATTATCCCCAAAGTAATACTGTTATGCTGTTCAGAGATTTTACTGAGCCATTGTATTAATTTTCCCCAAGACCTCTAGGATCTGCTCTGTTTGGAGTGGTCACAGTTTACCTTGTATGGAATCAGATCTAATTGGTTCATTTAGTAAGTGTAATGCAGACATATGGTGGGGGCTAATAGGACCCAGCAAGTGTGAGGCTGCATGTAACACTTTTTTCAAAGTAACTATGAGGGGTGCTGAAAAGTTCTCTGCCTAATCAGCTTCCTAAATTCTGAGCATTATTTTGCCACTGTAACTGAAAAGTGTTATTTTATTTTGCAAAGTGCCAATTTGCAGAATCGTAATGCTATGTTTTGACATTGTTTCAGATCATTGTTTGAACCATGTCAATGAAAAGTGTAGAATTTTCAAGTGTGGAATTCCGAGCTGTCATGAAGTTCCTATTCCTGCAGAAGAAAACTCCGAAGGAAATTCATGAACGTATGATGCAAACATTGAGTGGCAAATGCCCATCATACCCCACAGTGAAGAAGTGGTGTGCAAACTTTCAGCGCGGATATTTTGAAACCGAAGATGCAGCAAGGTCTGAGAGGCCTCAAACGGTGCCAACTCCTGAAATTGATGACCATGTCCATGATCTGATTTTTGGCAGATCGGCAAATATCAGCTAAAGCAATTGCTGAGACACTATAGATATTCAGGGTACGTGTTAGGTGTATAATACACAAGCTGGGTATGCAGAAGCTGTCAGCCAAGTGGGTGCCCAAATGTTTGAATGCTGTTGAGAAACAACATTGAGTGGACACTTCCAAGTTGATTTTGCAGTGTTTTCAGTGAGCTGGTGCCAGATTTTTTGAACGACTAATTACAGAAGAACATAAGAATAGCCTTACTAGGTCAGACCAAAGGTCCAACAAGTCCAGTAGCCCGTTCTCACGGTGGCCAATCCAGGTCACTAGAACCTGGTCAAAACCCAAGGAATAGTAAGTTTTGGAGGTCTATTTGGGATCAAATAAATAACATGGTAGAGAATCCAGTGGTTTTATCTTATGATACCATTTTATTTGGTGCTCTTATGAGAGCCAAAAGTCAAATATCAATGAATAATAACAAGCTTCTATTAGTGATGACAGGGGTTGCCATGAAGCATAAGAAATTGTAAAAACTGGGATAGGTTGAACTAAACATTCTGGTGGGAATCCCTGTGTTATAAATATAAAATGGAGCATTGTATGGCTATACAACAGGGAAGATTAAATAATTTTGTAGAGGTGTGGGAGCCATTGACTAAATACTGTAAAGAGGAATAATTTAATTTATTTTATAAACAAGTAAATGTACACATCCTGGGGGGTGGGGTAGGGAAGGGAATGGAATTTTAAGATTTTATGAATGGTTTCATGACGGTTTGCTTTATTTGTTTGTATATTAGTTGGGAGGGAGGGGGAAATTTCTTTATTGTAGTAATATTTGAAAGTTTGATGTGCTTACTATACAATGTATATATATGTGATTCATTTATGGCGCATTTGTAGTTTGAAAATCAATAAAGAATTAAAAATAAAAAATTCCATGCTACCAATCCAGGGCAAGCAGTGGTTTCCCACATGTCTTTCTCAATAACAGACTATGGACTTTCCTCGAGGAATTTGTCCAAATCTTTCTTAAAACCAGCTATGCTATCCACTCTTACCAAAACCTCTGGCAACAGTCCATGCAGTGGCAGATCTCAGGTTCGTCAAGGAAATTCAAGCCCCAAAGGTCAGCAGGAGAGGTCATGATCACAGTGTTTGTGGATCAGGAAGGTGTTCTAATGACTGACTATCTTCCTGGAAGCCAATCAGTTAATGCAGAATACTATTGTATCTTGCTGTGCTGATTAAAGGAGGCATTGAAAGAAAAAAGGAGAGGGAAGCTGTGGAAAGGAATTTTCTTTTTGCAAGACAGTGCACCTGATCACAGGGCTGGCAAAACGATGGATATTTTGATGCAGTTGGGGTTTCAGTGCATAGAACATCCACCATACTCACCAGATCTTGCTCCATTTGATTATTTTCTGTTTCTAGACCTTAAGAGTTTGAAAGGGTGATAATTTTCGAGTGATTCAGAGGTGACTGCAGCAGCGGAGAAGTATTTCAGTGACTAGAGAACAGAGCATTCTTGGAAGAGTTACATAAACTTCAGACACGATGCACCAAGTGTATTGAACTTGTAAGTTTCCTGGCTCCATGTCATTCCCTTCTTGGTTGAGCTGAGAACTTTACAGCACCTCCTCGTACCTACAGAAGGTCAAAGCAAATACAGAATTGCCAAAATAACCCGACCCCCAAAAACAAAGCCAAAACCAAAGGTGATACCATTTCATTCTTTACTACTACTATTAATTATTTCTATAGCGCTACCAGACATATGCAGTGCTGTACAGAGTCACAAAGAAGATGGTCCCTGCTAGAAAGAGCTTACAATCTAAACAGACAAGACAGACAAACAGGATGTCATGGATACGATTAAGGGGAATGGTTAATCTGCTGGCTAGGTTGGCGGGCAGTGGGGAGTAGGTTTTTGAAAGGATGGCTATACAGGTGGGTTTAACAGCCCCTTCCCCCCTTTTACTAAGCCATGTAGAGGTTTCTACTGCTGCCCGGAGCACTAAATCTCCAATGCTGCTCTGACGCTCATAGAATTCTTATGAGTGTTGGAGCATTTAGCACCCTGAGCCATGATAGAAACCTCTACCGTGGTCTAAATTAGGATGAATTAGGATGCAGCAAAATATTAGTGTTCCTATTTCTTTACTACTCATGTTTCCCTGAAAATAAGACACTGTCTTATATTAATTTTGGGCCCAAAAAAGGTACTAGGTCTTATTTTTGGGTAGGTCTTAATTTTTCATGTACAATGATAATCTCTCCCTTCCTCTCCTCCACCTCAATTCTTCCTATTTCTTTTCTCTCCCCCACATATGCAGCATCTTTCTTCCCCTCTCACCCAACCCCTTGTGCAGTATCTTTCTATCCCTCCCATCCTTTATGCAGCAGAACCCTTGAAGCTTCTATCCCTCCCATCCCCCTGTGCAGCATCTTTCTATCCCTCCCATCCACTTCCGCTGCGCACCCCGCTCCCCCCCCATTGACCCTTTCATCTCTCCCTCCCATCTAAACCCCGACCGTGAGCCGAAATACCTGGAAACAAATGGCAGCACAGGCTGCATCGCGACCTGCCTTTCTCTCATCCGGGCGTTCCTCTGCCGCATCACTGATGATGTAATTAGTAACGAGTCACGGAATGGCCGGGTGTGAGAAGGACAGGCCGTGATGCAGCCTGTGCTGCCGACGCTGCCGTTTGTTTCCAGGTATTTTGGTCTTGTGGTCGGGGTTCGGATGAGAAGGAGAGATGGAAGGGTCGGGGGGGGGGAAGTGCTGCTGGCGACTAGGGCTTATTTTCAGGGATAGGGCTTGTATTAAGACCTACCTCAAAAATCATGCTAGAGCTTATTTTTGGGGAAACACGGCATAGTTTATTTTTGTTTCTAATTTCCTTGTATGGTTCCCCCCCATATGCTTTTATATGGGTTTTTTAGTAAACATTGGATACTTAATAATGTGATTAAATCTACTATTTAAAATGTAGGTATCGGCACTTCTGAAAAAAGTTTTGCTGGTACTGTAAGAATAGCCGTAGTTCTTGTAAAGGCAGTGGTTACTATGTTTCAGTCACTGGCAATTGATATAATATTTATTTAATTTTCAAAAGAGGGAAATGAAAATCAGTATGTCTCCAGTACAGACATTACCTTATTGCTCCATTCTTCCTACGTTCTCCCTTTTATAGGCAATTGTACCCTGTTCAGTCCTTTCAAGCTGTAGATGGTCTTTATAGTTGCATGGGGGAGGAGGAGGTTGGCAGAAAAAGTGCAGGAACTGTAAACCCAAACTTATTTTTTTTTTAACCTTTTTATCTTTTAATGCATGGTTCCTATTCTTCTTGGGTGTTCTCTGTATCATTTGAATTCCATTTGTATAGAAAATATATATTGTTTACTCTGACATTTAGACTTGTGCTATTCTGTGGAATGCTTCTAATCTTTTAGAGCATATACACTGCAAGTTGCTTCTAGATTTACATATCATTTATTTTGCAATTGTGTAAATTTGGTGCAAAATTTTGGAGGAATAGGCGGAGGGTGTGTCTGAGCATGCCTCAAAAGCTGAAAGGGTTTAAGCTTGTTTTCTGCTTAGCTTTGTCTTGTCAAACATTGTTTTTATCACTAGTAGTTTTTTTTTTCATGTTCAAACGATTTTTATTGATGAGAATAGCGAAACAATCGTAAACAGACTAAACATACCATAGTCGAGTAAGAAACAATGGAACAACATCAACAGCAGAGGTAAACAGTCATCATCAGTTTTTATAAATAATATGCAAAAATCACCTTCCCAACCATTCCCACTGACAGACCGGAGTCTAGAAGCAAAAGCAAAGCACACCAGGGCCCTGGGCTCTTATGAGCTCTGGAGAAGTCCATTCATCACCCCCCCCCCCCCCCCCTCAGATATGGAATCTGTTATATCGGAAGCAAAGTTTACAAAAATAAAACTCACCAATGACAAAAAACACCCCAACCCCCTCTCCACCCAAATAGCTCAGGCTCATAGCCAAATTCAAATGGACCACCATCCTCCAGAGCTATCCCCCACCCCCCCCAGGTACTATACTATCCTCCCAGTCAACTGCGAACAGCCCAAATTATGACAACAACATAAGTATCGCACTATGGCCTTTGGGATGCAAGGACTGTAAGTAAGGTTCCCAGATGCTCAAGAATAAGAGCTTCCGCTTCCCCCTAGCATCCCTTGCCTCCCAGGTAGCCAACTGATGCATTGGTAATGCCAGTGCCAGAACACTGGGGGATACTGGACCGTCCAATATTGTAGGATGCATTTTACTGGCTAACAGGCTCATTTTCCTACAGAGAGTCAGGTTTCCCCGAGGCAGATGGCAGTAATCCTCAGGCAAATCCAGAACCAATTGAGTGGGTGTACCCTGTAGAACTCTACCAATCAAGCCGACATATAAGAGACTATACTGCTCCAGTGTTCTCTCCAGAAATTTTTTCCAGCCGGATGGCATGAAAAAGTAGTCGGGTGGGGTGGGATGGGGAAATTTAGGCCCTGATTCTACAAAGTGCGTCCCGATTTTAGGCAGCTGTAGGCGTCCTACAGCTGTCTAATCAGCCAATCGGGATGCACGTTTTTTAAAAAAATGCTCCACAGGCAGGCCGCCTATATTGAAGGTGCCTCCGGGAGCCTAGGGAGGCCCGTAAGACGCCTAAGCTCGCCTAAGGGCCTTAGGCAGGCCTTAGGCGAACCTAGGCGGCCCTACGCATCTCCCTAGTAGAGGAAGAGACGCTTACAATGTAGGCCAACAAAATGCTGGTCTACATTGTAAATAGACGCGGCCGCTATACTTATTGCGGCAAGGGATCTCTCTGCCGCTATAAGTATAGCGGGCCGCAGCCGCCTGTCCAATTGCCGGCAGGAGGGTGCCCAAACCCTCCTGTAAGAAGATGCCCCCCCGACACTACCGACCGCCCCCCCCCGACACTACCGATCGCTGGCAGGAGGGTGCCCAAACCCTCCTGCCACCCCCCGACACTACTGATCACCGGCAGGAGGATGCCCAATCCCTCCTGCCGGAAGACGCACCCCCTTCCCCGCGCTAACAGCCCCCAAACCTCCCCCCACCAAACTAACCTTTTCTTGTTGGCCAGATGAGACTTGCCTGTCCAGCCGGCAGGCCCGCCTCGTCGAAATGAGGCGGGCCCGCCCCTTCCCAGCCCATCCTTCCGAAACCTAAGGCCTAATTGGCCCAGGCTCTAGAAGCCTGGACCAATCAGGCCTTAGGCATAGCGGGTCCGCCCATCCCCACTTAATCTAAGGCCTGATTGGCCCAGGCTCTAAGCAGCCCAACAAAAACGAGTAATCTCTCTGTTAAAATGACGCAGATCCTTCCCTGTCAGTCTCAGTGGGAGAGTCTGCAGCACATAAAGCCACTTTGGAAAAATAAGCATCCTAACCAAACTAGTGCGGCCCAATAACGAGAGGGGTAGATCCTCCAAGTATCCAAAAAGTGTGCCGTATTCTGCTGTAACTTATCCACATTTATATGATATATAGTATGGACTTGCATGGACATCAAGACCCCCAGATAAACAAACTGCTCTGTCGCCCAAGTCAGCAGAAACTGAGTCCCCCAAAGGGCTTGCACCTCCGCCGAGGATGCCAACGCCTCAGATTTTTCCAAATTTAATCGAAGCCCAGTGTAATCTCCATATTCTTTGATCATTTCTAATAAGTCTTGCAAGGAGGACCGAGGATCCACTAGATGCACTAAAAGGTCATTTGCAAAGGCTGACAATTTAAATGTAGTGTCACCTATACTAATCCCCTTTATGGTTGGCATCGCGTGAATGTCTCGTATAAGTGGATCCAGGGTTAGCATAAATAACAAAGGAGACCTTTCAGCATTATTTTACCTTGAGGCAGGGCATACAGGGCCCTCACAGCGGATATGAAATACTCATCAAAACCATATGCTGTTAAAGTGGTGTATAGAAAATCCCACTGAACCTTATCAAACGCCTTTTTGGCATTGATACTTATCAATACTGATGGGAGATTCCGGGCTGCCCTCTGCTCCAACAACAAGAATAATTTCCTCACATTCTTAGTTATTGTCCTACCCTTCACAAATCCCACCTGGGCATCATGGATAATGTCTGGCAACACCACTGCCATTCTATTTGCCAGAATCTTAGCCAACAATTTAACCTCCATGTTCAAAAGAGAGATGGGTTAATATGAACCAGCCAGTTTCGGATTCTACGGAGTTTGGGTAAGACCAAAATGCGTGCTGTGTTCATGCCTTCTGGCAAGGCCTCGGCCCTGACCATTATATTGAAAACCTGAGCCATTGGTTTCACCTAAGATTTTATAAAATTCAATTCGCATCCCACCGTCTCCTGGCGCTTTCATCAAAGGACTGTTCATGATTGCCCAATACACCTCCAGAGAAATTGGTGCGTTCAATAGCTCCTTGGCCTGTTCAGTGATACGGGGCAGCTGTAACCCCTCCAAATATTGGGTAGCTGAGATCCCTACATCTGGCAGTCTGCTATAATAGCGCAGAAAAATGTCACCTATACCTTGATCAGTTAGTAGTCTTTTTTTTTTTTTAACCTTTGTAGTGCTAGGGATATATTGCTAATTATAGCTGAGCTAGATTCTAATTAAAATATTCTGAATATCTTAAAAAGTAAATTGACTTAATTTGCATGCACTCACATAGTAACAAACTATTATTTAGGATCTTTTAAATGTAACTACATGTTTTAATGGAGTAGAGGAGTAGCCTAATGGTTTGATCCTGTTGATCTGGGTTTGATTCCCACTGCAGCTCCTTGTGACCTTGGGCAAGTCCATTTAACCCTCCACTTCCCCAGGTACAAAAACTTGGGACCCTGCTTACTAAGCTGCGTTAGCGATTCCTGTGTAGCAAATGTGATGCAGCCCATTCAGTTCTTATGGTCTGCTTTGCATTTGTTGCACTGGGAGTTGCTACCGCATATGTTTGTTAGCGCTACTGAAATGATTAGTAGTAGTAGGTTTTGTATGCTTTGTTAAAAAAAGCATTGGTTTGGAAAATAGTTTTTGGAACCTTATATGAGGTTTCTGAACTAATATGGGTCAGTGCTTTAAAGAAAATGCAGATTATTGCTGCTTATTCATACTCTATAAAAGAGCTTGACAAGTTAACTTGTTATATTGATTGTGTCTTTTACTAGACTCTGATATGCTCTGTAGTGGTTAGTCCAGCAGCTTGAAAACTTAGGGAACTGGGTTTGATTCCCGCTGCAGCTTCTTGTGACTCTGGGCAAGACACTTAACACACCATTGCCCCGGGTATAAAATAAGTACCTGTATATAATATATATAAACCACTTTGATTGTAACCACAGAAAGGCAGTATATCAAGCCCCTTTCCCTTACCCTTTCCGTTTCATCACTAATTCATAAAATCATTATTTTTAAGGAGGTTAGTTGTGGGCAGAAGCTGAATAATAAAATGGCTAGGTTTATAAATCTTTGCCTTGGGACTCATCTGTGTCCAGTCACAAATATGGTCAACATTTAGTTCAAGTTTCAGGCAGAAGAGGACAAAATGAGGAAGTAGACTTGTGGGGCATATATATGTAACTATTAAATTTCTTTTGCGATAAGACCATAAGAACTGACATACTGAGACAGACCAAAGGTCCAACAGTGGCCACCCCAGGTCCCAAGTAGGTAGCTAGATTCCAAGTAGTAAAACTGATTTCCTTCTGCTTATCCAAGGAATAAGCAATGTATTTCCTCAGGCCATCTCAATAATGGCCTATGGATTTCTCTTTTAGGAAATTATCTAAACCTTTTTTAGACCCTGCTAAGCTAACTGATTTCACCACATTCTCCGGCAGCACCTTCCAGAGTTTAATTATACATTGTGTGAAGAAATAGTTTCTCTAGTTTGTTTTAAATCTTTTACTTAGTGACACTGGAGTGCTTGGGTGGTGGGTTAGGGAGGGTCGGGTCCTTTGGTGGGGGGTTTGGATCTTTTAGGTCTCCATAAAGGATTAACATGGATGTCCTTGCATGCTCTGCTGTTGTATGAGGTATGGTCTGCTTTGCATTTGTTGCACTGGGAGTTGCTACCGCATATGTTTGTTAGCGCTACTGAAATGATTAGTAGTAGTAGGTTTTGTATGCTTTGTTAAAAAAAGCATTGGTTTGGAAAATAGTTTTTGGAACCTTATATGAGGTTTCTGAACTAATATGGGTCAGTGCTTTAAAGAAAATGCAGATTATTGCTGCTTATTCATACTCTATAAAAGAGCTTGACAAGTTAACTCGTTATATTGATTGTGTCTTTTACTAGACTCTGATATGCTCTGTAGTGGTTAGTCCAGCAGCTTGAAAACTTAGGGAACTGGGTTTGATTCCCGCTGCAGCTTCTTGTGACTCTGGGCAAGACACTTAACACACCATTGCCCCGGGTATAAAATAAGTACCTGTATATAATATATATAAACCACTTTGATTGTAACCACAGAAAGGCAGTATATCAAGCCCCTTTCCCTTACCCTTTCCGTTTCATCACTATGCTTTGTTATAAAATTTCAATAAAAATTTAAATATGAGAAAAAAA
Organism: Geotrypetes seraphini; assembly: GCF_902459505.1. Lineage (NCBI taxonomy): Eukaryota > Metazoa > Chordata > Amphibia > Gymnophiona > Dermophiidae > Geotrypetes > Geotrypetes seraphini. The sequence goes on along the minus strand of NC_047087.1, from coordinate 18,030,780 downwards.
ATCTTCTACTTAGTAGCTTCACTGCATATCCCCTAATCCTAGTATTTTTGGAAAGAGTAAACCAGCATAATTTCACCCTTTCCACTCCACCCAGTATTTTATAGACTTCCTTCATATCAGCCCTGAGCCATCTCTTCTCCAAGCTGAAGAGCCTTAGACTCTTTAGCCTTTCCTCATAGGGAAGCTGTCCCTTCCTTTTTATCATTTTCATTGTCCTCTATCTTTTCTAATGCCAAGCAATATCTTTTTGAGATATGGTGACAAGAATTGCACACAGTATTTGAGCTGCGGTCGTACCATATTGCAATTCAAGGGCATTATAACATTTTTATGTTTGTTTTCCATTCCTTTCCTAATAATTCCTAAAATTCTATTTGCTTTCTTAACCGCCGCCACACATTGAGCTGAGGGATTCAATGTATCCTCAACAATGACACCTAGATCCTTTTCCTGGGCATCAACTCCTAACGTGGAACCCTGCATCACGTAGCTATAGTTCGGGTTCCTCTTTCCCACATGCATCACTTTGCACTTGTTCACATTAAATATCATTTGCCATTTTGATGCCCAGTCTCCCAAGGTCCAATTTTTCACAATCCTCTTGCGATTTAACAACTTTGAACAACTTTGTCTCATCAGCAAATTTAATTATTTCATTAGTTATTCCTATCTCTAGATCAGTGTCCCGCAAAACTTTTGGTGCCGCAGCTGGTGGACATCTGGAAGTGTGCAGATGTCTACGCGCATGCGTGATGGCATCATGTCAACGTCTGCGCAAGCACAGAGGCCCTCCAGGCATGACCCTGAACCTGTTACTTCGTTGGGAGGAGGAGAGACGCTGTCGAGGAGGAGAGTCGTCAATGCCTCTCCTCCTTGCCAGCATCTCGCGGCATACCTGGAATCTGCCGCGGCACACAGTTTGCAATACACTGCTCTAGACTATTGTTCTTCAACCGCCGGTCCATAGAAATTTTCTGCCGGTCCACAGGACCAGCACGTCCATCAGGCAGAAGACAGTGTTCTTCAGCCGCTGGTCCACAATGCGATCAACGCGGCGTCTTCGGGCCGGCTCCCTGAGTTCTGCAGTGCACAAAGCTGTGGGAAAAGGCTCCTACGCGTGTCCTGTGCCTGAACCGGAAGTCTTCTCTCTGATGTCGCAATGTCAGAGGGAAGGCTTCCAGATGAGGCGCGGAAGGTGTGTGAGGAGCTGCTGCCCACGGCTTTGTGCACTGCAGCACTCAGGGAGCTGTCCTGAAGACGCTGTGTTGATCGCACCGTGGACCGACCTGAAGATAACACCGGGGCGCAGACCAGAAGGCAAGGCACAGCATGGAGGGAGAGAGACAACAGTAGGGGGAATGCTTTCTTCCATAGCAAAGCAGCAGATGAATCCAGAGACTAGTGGGTATAGCTCACATCGACCAGCAGGTGGAGATAGAGAACTGATTAACAGTTGGCCTTAAAGCCTGGTGTTCCTTCTGTTGATTCAGTTTTGCTCTATCTCCCAGCAAGGTGGGAGCTATTCTTCTAGCTCCTGGTCTCTGCCTGCTGCAGGATAGATTGAAGGGTGTTCCGTTAGGATTCCTCTGTTGAGACTAGTTCTCTTCAGTAGGTGGGGGTGCCTGGCTGATTGGTGCCGGCTTTGGGAGGTACACCTGGGCCCTCCCAGGTCCCTGCTCCACCCTCCCCTCCGTTGGATAGAGGGGTTCCTTTCCAGGTGCAGGATATTGGCTGGCTTCTTCATTCCAGTATAAAAAAAAAAAAAAAAAATGGAGCCTTCCTGCTAGTACTGAGCCGGGCAGTGGTTAACTCGGCTTCCAGTACATTTACCAACGATTGCCTGGCTTCGGGGGTGAGCGGCGGACCGGGTGAGTGTTTTCTTTGCCTACCTCGAGTGTGGTCGCGTTTCCCGGGTGCCGGGCGTCTTGGGGGGCGGAGTCGTCTTTCGGCGGCGTTCGCCGCGTGTGTGAAGAAAAAAAAAAAAAAAAAAAAACCCGCGTCGGAGCTTTTTGGTCAGGCTGAGGGGGGATGGCTGCAGAGGCTGGTCAGATGTGTTCGCGCTGCGGGAAGCGCCGAACACGGTCGGGTCCCTGCTCTGCCGGATGCTTGGAAGCACCGGCAGACGACCCGTTTTTGGCGGCTTGTGAGGCGGCCATGTCCCGGGTACGGGAGTCTTGCGCAAGGTCCCCGCCGCTCGGAGTCGATGCAGGGTTACTGCAGGACTCGGCCACGGATGACAAGTGTGAGGCGGCGGGGGCAGAGGAGAGAGCGCTGGAGGCCGGCGCGGCCCCTCCCCTCGGCGCGGAGCAGGGCGGGGGAGTGCCTCTTAGCTGGGGGGCATTTTCGCCCGAATTTGTGATGTTGCTCCATCAGGCATTTAAATTACAGAGCTCGCAGCCTACCCAGCTGGGGCTGGGGGCCGGGCGGTCCCTTGCGGTACCCTCTACCTCTACGGGGGGGGAGGGGAAAGAGGCTAGACCCACTGCAGGGGCAGTAGGATCCCCGGGGCAGTCGCAGGGGGCTAAGAAGCGCAGGCTAGTGTCTGCGGAGGAGGTGGATATTTTGCCCAGGTCACCTTTCTCCCTGCCTGAGTCGTTGGAGGAAGGGGAGCTATTGGATTGGGACACGGAGAGTATCCCGGGTAGGGAGGGGGATGACCCGACGGCTATCCGGTTGTTCCATAGAGAGGAGCTTTCTTCTTTTATTTCAAAGGCTTTGCAGAGTTTGAACATTGCTCAGGAGGATGCCAAGGGGTCCGGTAACCCACTGATGGCAGGTACCCGTAGGCCGCCTAAGGCCTTTCCGGTCCATGAGGCCATGCAGGAGCTGATATCGGCGCAATGGGAGGCGCCGGAGGCCAGTTTGCGAGTGGCAAGGGCCATGAGGCTCTTGTATCCGGTCGATCCGACCGAACTGGACAAGTTTAGGTTGCCTAAAGTGGACGCTCTGGTAGCAGCGGTGACTAAGAGAACTACCTTGCCGGTAGAAGGGGGCGTGACACTTAAGGATGCTCAGGATAGAAAGATTGAAGCATCCCTTAAGATGTCCTTTGAAGTGGCTGCAGTTACCTTACAGGCCGCAATCTGCAGTTCTTACGCGGCGCGGGCTTGTCTGCAGTGGTCACAAGGAATGACAGATAATTTGCTGGAGTCGGGGGGTTCTATCCCTTCGGAACTGGCTGATTTGGAGTCAGGCTTGGCTTATTTGGCGGACTCATTGTATGATATTATTCGGGCGTCTGCGAAACAGATGTCTCTGTCTGTGGTGTCACGCAGGTCCTTGTGGCTCCGTCATTGGGCGGCCGATGCAGCGTCCAAGCTCCGGCTGGTGAGACTCCCGTTTAAAGGGGGTTTATTGTTTGGAACGGAGTTGGATAAACTGGTAAAGGATTTTGGAGATACCAAAACGCAGCGTTTACCCGAGGACAGGGCTAGGCCCCCGGTAAGGGCCGCTTCGTCTAGACCGCGTTTCCGGGATGTTAGGCGGGCCAGGGCTGGTAGACCTTTTTCCAGGTCTGCATCTGGCCCGTTCTCTGCTTCGAGACCTCGGTTTCAGCAGAGAAGTTCCTTTCGTACGGCGAGACCCTCTTCAGGGCAGTCAGCCCGTACCCCAGCCAGTCGCCCTCCACAATGACGGGGGCTTGGCTCCCTCCGCCCTGCCCTTAGGGGGTCGGCTTTCGGCATTCCGGGCGGAGTGGGCCAATGTCACGTCCGACCAATGGGTGTTGGACCTTGTTCACGAAGGGTACAAGTTAGAATTCGCCGCTCCCGTCGTAGATTCTTTCTTGGTATCCCCGTGCCATGGCGCGGCCAAAGGATCCGAGGTCCGCAGGACACTTCAGGGGCTGCTCGATCTGGGGGCGGTGGTACCGGTACCCCCGGAAGAGGTAGGCCGCGGTATCTATTCCCTATACTTCATTGTACCAAAGAAGGGGGGGTCTTTCAGACCTGTGCTGGATCTCAAAGGGGTCAACAGATTCCTCAGCGTGCGCCATTTCAGGATGGAAACTGTGCGCTCGGTTATTGCGGCGGTGAGACCAGGAGAGTTCCTCACGTCTCTCGATCTCAAGGAGGCGTACCTCCATATTCCGATATGGCCTCCGCACCAGCGGTATCTGCGGTTTGCGATTCTGGGCCAACATTTTCAGTTTCGGGCAATGCCCTTTGGCCTGGCGACGGCTCCCCGCACATTTTCCAAAGTCATGGTGGTGGTAGCCGCTTTTCTACGCAAGGAAGGGATTCGCGTACACCCGTACTTGGACGATTGGTTGATACGCGCCTCTTCCCGGCAGGAGAGTGTGTCGGTGACGCAGAGAGTGATCTCTCTCCTTCAGTCGTTGGGGTGGATTGTCAACTTTCCCAAGAGTGTTTTGTCCCCATCGCAATCTTTGGTGCATCTGGGGGTACGGTTCGATACGGCTCTGGGGAAGGTGTTTCTACCCCGAGATCGGGGGGAGAAATTGCAGGCTCAAATTCGCCTCCTTCTCGGGTCGCTCAGGCCTCGAGTTTGGAATTATGTACAGGTGCTGGGCTCCATGGTGGCGACTCTGGAGGTGGTTCCCTGGGCCCGGAGCCACATGAGACCCTTACAGCAGTCTCTGCTCTCTCGCTGGTCCCCAGCTTCTCTGAACTACAATGTGCGTCTCCAGTGGAGTCCTCGAGCAGCTCACAGCATGCGCTGGTGGCTCCAGGACTTGCATCTTTGGAGGGGCATGCCGTTGGCCACACCGGATTGGGTGGTAGTTACGACGGATGCCAGCCTGCAGGGCTGGGGAGCCCACTGCATGCAGACATCGGTGCAGGGAATTTGGTCTTCCCAGGAGGCTCAATGGCCCATAAACTTGCTGGAGTTGAGAGCGATCCGGTTAGCGTTGCGGGCATTTCAGGCCCTAGTTCACGACAGACCGACCAGGATCTTTTCGGACAATGTCACGGCGGTCGCGTATGTCAATCGGCAGGGGGGTACCCGGAGCCCGCAGTTAGCCGAAGAGGCAAGACATTTGTTTCGATGGGCAGAGGTGCATGTTCCGCTTCTGTCGGCGGCACACATTGCAGGGCACGAAAACGTGCAGGCGGACTTCCTCAGCAGAACTCTTCTCGATCCGGGAGAATGGGAGTTGTCGGCTCGAGCGTTCGGCCTGCTAGTCCGTCGTTGGGGGTTGCCAGAGATGGATCTCATGGCCTCTTCCCGCAATGCGAAGGTGCCTCGGTTCTTCAGCAGACGCAAGGAACAGGGATCGGAGGGGGTGGATGCATTAGCTCTCCCGTGGCCTCCGAATTCCCTTCTTTATGTATTCCCACCTTGGCCCATGATAGGGCGGGTGTTGCAACGCATCTCTCGCTTTCGAGGCAGAGTAATCCTGGTGGCTCCGGATTGGCCAAGGCGGCCGTGGTACGCAGATCTGATGCTGCTGTCGGTAGGCGAGCAGGTAGCGTTCCAGGTAACTCCGGACTTGCTAACTCAGGGTCCAATATTAATGGAAGATCCGGGCCGCTTTGGTCTTACGGCCTGGCTATTGAAAGGTCAAGGCTGAAAAAGAAGGGCTATTCAGAACGGGTGATTTCCACCCTGCTTAAGGCTAAGAGGATTTCAACGTCAGCCTCCTATGCGAGGGTCTGGAGAATCTTTGAGGCATGGTGCGGAAGACACGGAATTGCGCCTTTCCATGCTTCTCTGCCGGCTATTCTTGCGTTCCTGCAGGAGGGCGTAGAGAAAGGGTTAGCATATAACTCTTTAAAGGTTCAAGTATCGGCCATTGCCTGTTACAGGGGCCGGGTGGCTCGCTCGGCTCTCGCATCGCAGCCGGACGTGGTGCGTTTCCTCAAGGGGGTTCAACATATCCGGCCGCCGGTTAAGCGAATTTGTCCAACTTGGAACCTTAAGCTCGTCCTTGGGAAATTGCAGGGGGCACCTTTTGAGCCCCTGTCAGCGGCCACGTTGAAAGATGTCACACTAAAGACAGTTTTTTTGGTGGCGATGGCTTCTGCAAGGCGAGTATCGGAGCTGCAAGCGCTTTCTTGCAGGGAACCCTTTTTGCGTTTCTTGGAGACTGGGGTGACGGTGCGTACGGTGCCGTCCTTCCTGCCTAAGGTTATTTCGTCCTTTCATGTGAACCAGTGTTTGTTCCTGCCATCCTTCAGGAAGAATGATTGGGGGAAGCGTTTTTTGTCGGTACGGCTACTGGATGTACGCCGTATGCTTCTCCATTATTTGGAGGTGACGAATGATTTTCGCCGGTCGGACCATCTCTTTGTCGCGTTCGCGGGTAAAAACAAAGGGATGGCGGCGTCTAAAGCGTCCATTGCGCGTTGGGTCAAGGACACTATTGCTTCGGCGTATGTGTTGTCAGGGAAGAAGGTACCGGAGCACCTTCATGCTCATTCCACTCGGGCTCTGGCTACATCTTGGGCGGAGTCCGGGGGGATGTCATTAGAGGAGATTTGCCGGGCGGCCACTTGGTCGTCAGGGAATACTTTTTCAAAGCATTATCGGTTAGATGTAGCGGCCCGTTCAGAGGCGAGTTTTGGCGCAGCAGTGCTGGCAGAGGCGGCATTGGTGTCCCACCCAGTTTGAGTTTGCTTTGCTACATCCCACTAGTCTCTGGATTCATCTGCTGCTTTGCTATGGAAGGTAAAATTATGGTCCTACCTGTTAATTTTCTTTCCTTTAGAAGCAGCAGATGAATCCAGAGCCCCTCCCCAAGTGCACGGGCTGTGTGTAGGGTGGTTATGTCATTAGGGTAGCCGGGGCTATAGTTGGTAAGTGTATTCGTTCATGACTGAAAAAAAAAAAAAAAAAAAAATCAAATCAATTAAAATAAAAAAAGAGAGAAAATATCACTGGTATTCAGAAGAGAAAGACACATTTTTTACTGGAATGGAGTTTGTGGCTGCTCATTCTCCTTTCGGGATGCTTGGGCAAAGTGCATAACTGAATCAACAGAAGGAACACCAGGCTTTAAGGCCAACTGTTAATCAGTTCTCTATCTCCACCTGCTGGTCGATGTGAGCTATACCCACTAGTCTCTGGATTCATCTGCTGCTTCTAAAGGAAAGAAAATTAACAGGTAGGACCATAATTTTACCATTTTTTTATTTAGTGATTGATTTACATCTGCTGTCTGTTCAGGAAGAAATGCATTTGTTTCTTTTCTTCTGGGGTTGTACTGAACATAAGAATTGCTGCTGCTGGGTCAGACTAGTGGTCCATTGCGCCCAACAGTTTGCTTACGTGGCGGCCCCCAGGTCAAAGACCTGTGCCCTAACCGAGACCAGCATCTTATTGTTTGTTTGTAAATAGTAGTACTTTTAGTTTTTGATCCTGCGTTTGCATGGGGTTATCTGTTTTCTGGTAGGAATGAATGTTGAAAAGCATACCATGTGCTTTGTGTATTTTAATTTGTGGGTAACCATTATGTGTTGTTAATGTGATTGTATTGTATGTGTGTATATATGAAAAATGAATGGAAAAAATGATGTTACAATTAGTACTATTATGGGGGCGGAGATTGGATGGAGATGGGCATGACTTAGCCCAGTGTTCTTCAACTGCTGCTCCGCGGACCAGTGCCGGTCCAGAAAATAATTATTTTATTTCCGCCCATCCATAGGTGTCAAAAGGTTGAAGAACACTGCTCTAGATCATTGATAAATATGTCAAAAAAGCAGCGGTCCCAGCACAGACCCCTGGAGAAACCCACAATTTACCCTTCTCCATTGAGAATATTGACCATTTAAACATACTTTCTGTTTTCTGTCTTTCAACCAGTTCTTAAACCATAATAGGACATACCTTCTGTCTCATGACTTTCTACTTTCCTCATGCATAAATCCTGCTTTGTAATAGAAAACAGGCGAATCTCTTTATTGTAATAGGATATACTGACTCTGAGTCATTGGATTGCAGTCAGTTGTCACTTTTATGCCATTTCAGCATTGTAGATGTTTATTTTCAAAGAATCACATGCCTGAATAGCATTTCTCTTTCTAGTGGGAGTTCTGTACATGTTAGCATTTAATGCAGCTTTGGATTAAAGAACATTGTGGTGTGTTGCAATAACTCATATAAAATTGCTGCACACTAAAACAGTTTCCTGTTTGGCACACTTTGTTTAGCTTCTATAGATTACAGAACCATATTTCCAAGTTTTCTTGTTTTCCTGAAGTATATTTTTTTGGAAAACAATAGTAAATATTAGTACTTCGATAAAATTCAGTTACAGAGCTTTTTGTTTTCAGCAGTCAGGAAACCCTGGCACTTTTATTTAGTATTGTAGGTCACTGATTTTCAAGCTGTGTCTCTGTGCACCAACAGGTCCAATAAGTTTTTTAAAAAAGCCAATGAGACACAGAACCATATATTCCACTTATTTCATCATCAATGAAGTACCGCAGTCCAGCAAGACACTATATATAGAATTAAAGAGAAAAATTATTGTATTGATTAGGGTGAGTCTTGTTATTGCAAAAGCACTAAGAAAGGAAAGTTTTGGACATTCCTTATATATATATTACCCTAATCAAAACTTGCCATTAATTTGAATCAGAGAGATGCACCTGATTCTTCCCATGGGTCTATGATTTTGGTAGGCATTTTCATCTATGGGTCTATGTTTTTGGCAGGCATTTTCATCTATGGGTCTATGTTTTTGGCAGGCATTTTCATTTCAGGGCAATGCCCTTAAGCCTAGTCACAGCACTCTGCACCTTTTCTAAGATTATGGTGGTGGTGGCAGCATATCTTCCTTTGCAACAGCAGCAGATGAATCCAGAGACCAATGAGATAGCACACATCTACCACCAGGCGGAGATAGAGAAACTGATTAACAGGTGATCCTATTGGCTGGCACTCCTCCTGTATCTCCAGTATGCTCTATCTCCCTGCAGGAAATGGTCGCTATTCAACTAGCTCCTGAATTCTGGCTATGACTGGAAAATTATTTTCTCCTGTTGAGATTTTCTCTTCAGTGAGACAGGGGTGTCTGGCTGAACGGTGCTGGCTTTAGGGGTTACTCCTGGCTCCCCCAGGTCCCTGCTTCACCCTCCTTCTGACTGGGTCTGACTGGGTCTCGATTTTTTTCTTCTTTCCCTTCTCTGTTTAAAAAAAAAGGAGACCACAGTTGCTACATTCTGCTCTGTTAGTGCTGCACATCCAGCTCTAACTGGCTTCAACCAGCCCTAACAACAAGCTTGTGAGTATGTATGTGTTTTTTACTGTTGTTTGAACTTCAGGTTCTGTTTGAGAGTCTTAGTACTGTAGGTTCGGTCAACATACGTTTAAAGAATGGATATTTTATTGAGGCTATATTTTATGACTAGAAATCTGTTGAGGGAACTGGGACTTTATCCCAGGACAAGCAGGCAGGTATTCTCACTAATGGGTGATGTGAGCCAACGGAGCCCCGATGCGGACGCTTCTTTGAAGAAAACTCGAAGTTTCGAGTCGCTCGCACCGTGCGTGCGCGAGTGCCTTCCCGCCCGATGCACCGGGCATGTCTCCTCAGTTCTTACTTTTCCGCGGAGCCGAGAAGTCCGTCTTCGACTCTCTGCGCAAAGTTCATTCGCTTATGCCTTCTAAGTCCGCGGTTTTGATTTTAATTGATCGTAATCGCTGATTTTCATCGTGTTTTATTGTTTAAAAAAAAAATTTCTTCGTACCGTTCGACCGGGCAGGCCACATGGCCTCAGCCCCGCGGCTTCGATCTTGCGGCAGAGCTTTTTCGGCCTATGTCCCGGCCTATCACCGGTTTTAAAAAGTGTGACAAGTGCCAGCGCGCGATTTCGCTAACGAATCCTCATCGACACTGTGTTCAGTGTCTAAGGCCTGAACACATCCCAAAATCGTGCCGGCCTTGCTCCACACTCACCGCATGTGCTTTCAAGCGCCGTTGCGTCCTGTGGGAATCGCTCTTCATGGAGTCCTCGACGGAGCCGAGTCTCATCAAGCCCGCCTTGTTTGTCCCGGCTCAGACTCCAGCGCCTGCTGCGATGCCTTCCTCAACCTCCTCAGGTCAGGTAGCCCAGCAGCCCATTCCCCCAGTCGTGTTGAAAGTGCCCAAGGCCTCGAAGTCCAAGCACTCACACGCTGCTCCGAGGGAACGCGAGGCCCTCACAGGTGGTCCCAATTTAGATGCGGATCCATCCTTGCCGGCCTTGTTCCAGACCATGCTACAGAAACACTTCATCGAACTCTTTACCACGATGGGGCCTCAGCTTCTCTCCCAAATCTAGCCTGGGCACGCGGAGGCCTCCAGCGAGGTCGAGCCGCCTCCAGTGCCTCAGTGGGGAACACACACTCAACAGGAAGCAGAGTCTCTGCGAGTGTCTGGTCTGGCAACAATTCATGCATCGCAAGGAGCAGAGTCTTTGCGAGTGCCTCCGTTGGAGCCGATTCACTCGATGCAAGGAGCAGAGTCTTTGCGAGTGCCTCTGTTGGAGCCGATTCATTCAATGCAAGGAGCAGAGTCTTTGCGAATGCCTCCATTGGAACCGATCACCCCGACGGGGTTCGAGCACCTTCGGCAGCAACCCCTGCTTCGATCGACCTTCCAGCCCTATCCACTACCTGGGGGCCTCAACGAAGCCTGCCTCACCCCGTCCATCGAGGCCAGCCTCTCGACACCGATCGAGGCATTCCTCGAGACATTCATCCAGGAACGTCTCGGCGGAAACAGGCATACCTGGTCTATTCACCTCCACCGATGCCAGAACTCGAGGCACCATGGGATCTTTCTCACCATCTCGATCCCTGTCCCCAGCAGACCCGGAAGCCTCGACCTCATCGAGCTCATCACGGTGCCAGGCAACGGCAGACCAACTGTCCTTGTCCTCCTCGTTCCTTCGACAGATGGCTGATGACATGGACATACCATTGGACACGGGTTCCAAATTCTCAAAGGAATACCTGGAGACTATGCGTCTCCCTCAACCACCCGCTGAGTCCCTTAAGCTTCTGTTGCACAAGCTTCTGGACCAGACCTTAGCTCGATGCCTCGAGACACCTTACTCCATCCTTGCTGTCCCGAGTAAACTAGACACCAGATACCGCACGGTCCATCGCAAAGGGTTCAACAGCTCTCAACTCTCTCACCAGTCCCTGTTGGTGGAGTCATCATTGAAGCGATCCCACCCCTCCCAGGTCTACGCCGCCATCCTGCCTGGCAGAGAAGGAAAAACAATGGACCGATTCGGCAGGAGGGTGTACCAGAACTCCATGATGCCTCTCGAGGCCTCGAGAGTTCTGAACTGCAACTTCCACTTCACAACATACTTGGAGCTCCTCCTATCGGTATTCCAGAAGTTTATGCCCTACGTAGACACGAGGGCACACTTCGAGTACCAGGAAGCGCTGGCCTCGCTATCCCAGCTCCGGGTACAGTTGATGCAGTCCTCATACGACGCCTTTGAGCTCACGGCTCGGACAACAGCGTGCTCAGTGGCCATGCGCTGGCTGGCATGGCTGAGGACCATCGACATGGATCCCAACCTCCAGGACAGGCTCGCAAACGTTCCCTGCGTGGGCACCAACCTCTTCAACGAATCCATCGAGGCGGTGACCAAGAAACTATCGGACCATGAACAATTCTTCCAGTCCATCCTATGTCTGAAGCCCAGGCCTGCTCCTCCTTGCCAGCCTCGCCCACCGTTTTATATCAGCGGCGCTACCCTCCAAAACAGGCTCCCCCCAGCAGACAGCCTCTGAAGAGACAGCACCCGCAGAAACAACAGCATAAGCCTCAGCCACCGGCTGCACCTAAGGCCCCTCAGCCCTTTTGACTGTCTCAAAGAGGACATTTCCTCCATCGTCCTCCCTTTCTCAGTAAATCCACCCATCGGAGGTTGCCTCCATCATTTCTACCACCGATGGACGACTATCACCATAGACTTCTGGGTCCTCTCCATCATAAAAGAAGGATACTTCCTTCAGTTCCACCAAGCTCCTCCGGAGCACCCTCCAAGAGAGTATCCTTCCAACTTGACCCAGACCGCCCTTCTTCTTCAGGAAGCTCAGGCCTTGTTACAGCTGGGAGCTGTCGAACCGGTCCCCCAGGACCAGCAGAACAAGGGGTTTTACTCCCGATACTTCTTTGTTCCAAAGAAGACGGGCAACCTGCGACCCATCTTGGATCTCAGGATACTCAACAAATATCTGGTCAAAGAAAAGTTTCGCATGCTAACCCTGGCATCACTGTACCCCCTCCTCGAGCAGAACGACTGGTTATGCTCACTGGATCTCAAGGAGGCCTACACTCGCATTCCAATTCATCCAGCCTCCCGTCAATATCTCAGATTCAGGTTGAGACACCTTCACCTCCAATACCGAGTGCTACCCTTCGGCCTGTCCTCGTCACCCAGAGTCTTCACCAAATGCCTGGTTGTGGTGGCTGCAGCACTCAGGAGCCATGGCCTCCAGGTGTTTCCTTACCTGGACGATTGGCTCATCAAGGATTCCACATCTCAGGGAGCCGCTCTCGCGATCCAGAAGAAATTTGGTTACTGCAACATCTGGGATTTGAGATCAACTTCCCCAAATCCCACCTGCAACTGTCCCAGACTCTTCCCTTCATTGGGGAGATTCTGGATACTACCCAACTCAGAGCGTTCCTTCCGCCCCCACGCAGGGATGCCTTCCTTCATCTCTGGCACTCAGTGTCCTCTCGCACGTCCATCTCAGCGAGACAAATTATTCCAAAGTATTTAGATCAATGCTGTCTTGTTAAAATGTTTATTTTATTTTTATTTTTCCTCTAACTCTACTTTTCACTTCTCTATTACCCTCCAGGTACTTTAGTTAGATTGTGAGCCTTTGGGACAGTAAGGGAATTTTTCAAGTACCTTTCTTATTTCTAATCTTAATGTATATTTTCTGTAAACCGCTTAGAACCTAACGGATGTAGCGGTATATAAGAAATAAATTACATTACATTACATTACATTACAAATGATGGTCCTTCTAGGCCACATGGCCTCTACAGTTCATGTGATTCCGCTTGCCAGACTTCACCTCAGGATTCCCAAATGGACCCTGGCTTCCCATGGGTCCCAGACGTCCGAGCCTCTGACTCACCTCATCTGGGTCACTCCTGCTCTACAACAGTCTCTTCGCTGGTGGATGCTCTCCTCCAGTCTATCCAGAGGCTTGTTATTCCACACTCCCACCACCAGAAAGTCCTCACGACCGACTCGTCCACTTATGCCTGGGGGGCCCATCTGGACGGCCTCCGCACCCAGGGTTACTGGACCAGAAGGGACCACCAGTGCCACATCAATCTCCTGGAACTCAGGGCGATCTTCAACGCTCTCCAGACCTTTCAACATCTCCTTCGCGACCAGGTTGTCTTCATTCGCACAGACAACCAGATCGCCATGTACTACGTGAACAAGCAGGGAGGCACGGGATCGGTCTCCCTCTGCCAGGAAGCTCTGAAGGTGTGGGATTGGGTGACTCGCAACAACACCTTCCTCAGAGCGGTCTACATTCAGGGGGCAGACAATGCCTTAGCAGACAGCCTGAGCCGTCTTTTGCAACCTCACGAGTGGACCCTCAACTCCACGCCCCTGCATCATATCTTCTTTCTATGGGGAATGCATCAGATAGACCTCTTTGCAGCCCCCCACAACTTCAAACTGCCTCACTTCTGCTCCAGGATCTACACTCCTCAGCGCCTCGAGGTAGATGCATTCCTCCTGGACTGGACGAATCGCTTTCTATATGCGTTTCCTCCATTTCCTCTCATCCAAAAGACTCTAGTCAAGCTGAAGTCAGACCATGCCACCATGATCCTGATCGCTCCACGGTGGTCCAGACAACCTTGGTACTCCCTTCTACTTCAACTCAGCAGCAGGGAGCCATACCTCCTACCAGTCTTTCCATCTCTGCTTACAAAGCATCAATGATCTCTGCTTCACCCCAACCTGCAGTCTCTACACCTGACAGCTTGGTTCCTCTCAACGTAACCCCTCTCCAGTTTTCTCAACCTGTGAGCGATGTCCTGGAAGCTTCAAGGAAGCCCGCTACTAGACAATGCTACCACCAAAAGTGGACTAGATTTTATGCTTGGTGTTTTTCTCATCATCATGAGCCACAACACTCCTCCTTGTCTTCAGTTTTGGATTATCTTTTGCACCTTTCCCATTCTGGTCTCAAGTCTACATTGATACGAGTCCATCTTAGTGCAATTGCTGCTTTCCATCAGCCTCTCCAAGGGAAACCTCTCTCTGCTCATCCGGTGGTTTCCAGATTCATGAAAGGACTCTTCCATGTCAATTTTCCCCTCAAACTGCCGCCGGTGGTTTGGGACCTCAATGTGGTTCTTTCTCTGCTTATGAAACCTCCATTTGAACCTCTTCACAAGGCCCACCTGAAGTATCTCACTTGGAAAGTGGTGTTTCTCATTGGCTTCACTTCTACCCGAAGAGTCAGTGAGCTACAAGCCTTGGCTGCGGACCCGCCTTTTACAGTATTCCACCATGACAAGGTGGTTCTCCGCACACACCCGAAATTCCTTCCTAAGGTTGTCTCGGAATTTCATCTCAACCAATCCATCGTCCTACCAGTGTTCTTCCCGAAGCCACACTCTCACTCTGGAGAATCTGCTCTTCATATTCTGGACTGTAAGCGTGCTTTGGCTTTCTACCTAGAACGCACCAAACCTCACAGATCTGCTCCTCAACTTTTCATCTCCTTCGATCCGAACAAGTTGGGACGTCCCGTTTCCAAGCGCACCATCTCCAACTGGATGGCGGCTTGCATCTCATTCTGCTATGCCCAGGCTGGATTGCCCCTTGACAGAAAAATCACAGCCCACAAGGTCAGAGCGATGGCAGCTTCTGTAGCCTTCCTCAGATCAACACCGATTGAGGAGATTTGTAAAGCTGCCATTTGGTCCTCGGTTCATACCTTCACCTCACACTATTGTCTGGATACCTTCTCCAGACAGGATGGACATTTTGGCCAAACAGTACTACAAAATTTATTCTCCTACGTTGCCAACTCTCCCACCATCCCATTCTGGTTAGCTTGGAGGTCACCCATTAGTGAGAATACCTGCCTGCTTGACCTGGGATAAAGCAATGTTACTTACCGTAACAGTTGTTATCCAGGGACAGCAGGCAGCTGTTCTCACATCCCACCCACCTCCACTGGGTTGAATTCTCTGCTAGCTAGCTGAACTGAGGAGACATGCCCGGTGCATCGAGTGGGAGGGCACTCGCGCACGCGCGGTGCAGGCGACTCGAAACTTCGAGTTTTCTTCAAAGAAGCGTCCGCATCGGGGCTCTGTTGGATCACATCACCCATTAGTGAAAATAGCTGCCTGCTGTCCTTGGATAACAACTGTTACGGTAAGTAACATTGCTTTCCCGCCGTTTGCATGCACGCGCTTGGTTTCTTTGTTGGTTACAGCGGGGCAGTAGCGGAGCGATTTCATGCTCGCACTTGTTCTCCTCATTGGGTTTCAGTGCAGCAGTAGTAGTTCTGTTTATTCCGAGGCTCTTTTTCGTTGGTGTTTGTCACGGCTATGTGCAGCTGATTCTACAGGTGACGGTTTATAGCAGTGCGCATGAGATGGGACGTGTTTTTTCTGGTGTTGTGGGAAGCACCGCACCGTTCTTCTGGTTATTCCCCAAATCTGATTTTCTTTCTATGCAGGACGTGGTAGGGTAAATTTTGCGGGGCTTGAATCCGACTATGTTTCTAGGAGCGTTGATGCAGCGGCCACATGTCAGCGAGAATCAGGCGTGCGCTTGGGTCTCCGGCAATGGCGGGAGAGCTGCAGCGTTCCGGTAGTTTATTTACAGCTGACTTTGGTCAGGGTATGCCGCGGCTTCTCTCCTTTCCGGTTCAGACAAGTTGTACGTGTTTCACTAGCTTTGGGACAAGCTTGGGCAGATTTATATGTCTATGTCTGTGTTACTGCTGTATTCCCTTGAAGGAAGCTGCTAGTTTAATCAGATTCTGGGGTTAGCACTCAAGGGGATTACCAGAGAGACTAGGTGCTAGGTCACCCAGTCTCGGTTTGGCTCCGGAATGGGTAGACATACGGCAAGTCACGGCACAGTGAGATCAGCAGTAAGATAGTGCCCTGTATTTCACACGGGTATCTCATTGTCTCTCTTGGGGTCCCTGCAGATTGAGCCTTTGTCTGTTGGTAACTGTTCTTCTTATTTGGGCCTCTGTGCTGCGCTGCATGTGTCTAGTAGTGGCATAGGATATATATGCCTAAAGGTTTATATGGTTTATATATGCCTAACAGTTTCCAAGTTCAGTCTGTCTCTATGGGCATAATGACACTTCGCATCTTCCTGCGGCCAGGACTCTCTTTCTCTATTTCCATGCTTATCACGTTGGTTTCTCTTGCCGCCATCTTCTCATGGCACATGCTAGACGGACCCCCACGACCAGACAGGAAGGGCTGTGCAGCTCCTTCTAACCAGGAGCCAGTTACCTATTCTATCAAACTCGCGGAGGAGTGCGCGCTATGTGGCTGTTAGTCTCATCCCTGAAGCTCTCATTAGTGATGTGAGCTTTGTCTAAACCTGTTAGGATGCTGTTGTTTTCCACGGGGCGGTAGATGCAGCATCTTGATTGCATCTAGTACGTATTCACTTTAAAGGACATACGTATTTCGCTTACGTTGCATGGAGTTCGTACTGTTTTCATGGTTCCAGTATACTCCTCTTTACATTGCGAAACTTGATTTTTCCTAGAATTTCTTTCTTCATACTGATCCTACAGTTGTCATCCTGCCGTTCCCTGACCTTCTGTACTTAATTCTGAGGGGATCTTGACTTCTTCCAATGACTCTTCAGGCTTTCTCATGAGGGAGAAGATGCTATAATGTCAGGTCAGGGGGCTGTGAACATTTTTCAGGATGCTTGCCACTTTGCATCCTCTTCAGGTTTCCGGTTCATTCTTGGAGTCTCTATGTTTTGTGTTTCCCTTTTAAGTGTTACTGGTCTTCAGGGCAGTTCTTGTAGTTCTTCAGGAACTATGGGACATTGTTCCGCTTACTGCATGGTGCCCAAGATGGGGGCATTGGGCAGGCTGGATCCCATTCTGCTGAATTAGTTTCTCAGGGTTACACATTTCTGCAGAAAACTGGGAGAACATAAGAACATAAATATTTACATTTTCACTATGGACTCCGAATCGGCACTAGGTTTGCTTGCCTCTCTTGGAGCAGTGCTTTCAGTTTTGGCACATGCCATTTTGCCTACCCAACGCTTCACGAACATTTTAGAAAATGTGGGCAGTGGTACCGTTTTGGCGCTACCAGACGATTCACCTAATTTCTTCTTGACTGACTGCTTGATTTGGACATCTTCCAGTCAGGCCATTTGATTGACACGAAAAGGGTGGTTTCTTTTCCTCAGTTCTTTGGATGTGAATCTTCAAATTTGCACAGGGCTCTTTTCTCCTGTACTATTTATAGGTATATCGGGGAGATGTTTTTATTCATATTGGAGAGAAATGTAATTCTTCCCAGAGGCTAGGGCGATGGGAAGCAGTCTCAGGTTTGCATTCTTCTTTGGTCACCAAGTCCAAGAGTATGAGTTTCTGTACAGGCTCTAGGATCCATGTTGCTGACTCCGCTGGGAGCTTCGGCTTGCTTTCCCATTATAACGCTAAAGCAGTCGCTTTCATTCTGGTGGTTCTCAGTATCTCAGGGCTCCAATTATTTGGTAGGCTCCTCAAACATCGCTCTGTATGATTTGGTGGCTCGGCGAGATTTCTCTTTTCAAAGGCATGCCTCGGTCTTTGCTGGACTAGCTCATGGCCACCAATAATCCCTGGCTGTCGGGTTGGGGGGGTTTGGTGCCTTCCATCCTCAGCTCCAGGAGTCTAGTCTTAAGAGGCGACTCAGTACTTGTTCATTCTTCTACTCTGGAGCATGGTCAGGCTACTGTTTCTGGAGATTCAGAATATTCTTCCGGAATGAAGCTGAAGGTCTTTTCAGTCAGTATTATGATGGGGGTATTTCTCTACCGCCTGAGCAGTAGATGATGCACTCAGTTGGCGGGTAAAGTTGTGGTTCTATTTCAATGGGTGGACCCTCATCTTCCTCTTCTGTTGGCAGATCATTTTATGGGTCAGGAAAAGAGTTTGGATAGACTTCTCAGCGAATTCTGAGCATGGCCCATTTATTGTATGTTACAGTGTGTACGCTGTGTACGCTCTAGAAAGAGTAAATGTTAGTAATAGTGAAATCTTCTACATCCTGAATATTGAGAATTTTGGCTCAGGTGTTCCAGCTCTTTTTATGGAAGTGAGATCTCCTGGAACTAGACCTCATGGCCTCGTCTCAAAATTCAAAGCTTCCTAGCTTCTTCGGCAGGCACAGGGAGTGGGAGTCAGAGGGGATAACAGCGTGGCTTCTTTCTCGCCTCTGGTTTCTCTTTTTTCAGTGTTTTCCCCTGGCTGATGATGGTTTGGATTTGCCATCTCAAGCTCACTTTCAGGGCACAGTATTTGTAGAATCTCTGGATTGGCTGCGCCAATCTTGCTTTGCGGATCTTTTCAGTCTTTCGACAGCCGGACTGTTGAGTTTCCTGGTATCTCCGGATTTACTCACCTAGGGTCCGATCAACATGGATATTCGTACTACTTTGGTATTGCGACCTAGCTTTTGAAAAGTCATGGCTGACGTGTAAGGATTATGTGAAGCAGGTTGTTTCTTCTCTTATCCAGGTGATACAGACATCTTCATCTGTGGCTTCTGCTTCCTTTTGGAGGTTTTTCCTTTCTTAGGTACTTCTCAACATTTGCACTCTTCCAGAGTTCTTTTTTGGCACAAGTGTATTGCCAAGGGCTTAGCGTTCAATTCCCTTCAGCTTCAAGTGCCATTCTTAGCTTGTTACAAGGGCTAGGTATATTGCTCTTCGATTTCTTCTCAGCTTCATATAGTTCAATTCCTAAATGTACACCTCTTAGAAAGCCCTGTCCGGAGTACAGTCTTAATGTACTTCTTCGCAGTTTACTGAAGGCCTCATTTCATCCTTGTCTTTTGAGATTCTAAAGGGCTGTGCCGTTGAACACAGGGTTTCTTGTGGCCATGGCTTCAGCTTGGCTGTTTTCTGAGTTGCAGGCCTTGTTTGGCAGGGAATCCTACTTCTGATTTACAAAATCTGGGGTGTCAGTTTGGACGGTACCACACTTTCTTTCTAAGGAGGTGTCATCCTTTTTTTTATGACGCTCTCACTTCTCCTTCCTTCTTCCTGTGAGGAGAAATGGGGAGACGTGTTTTTATTCACTGCATTTTTTTGAAAGTGCATAGTGTTCTCCACGAGCTAGGTTTCTAACGACTTTTAGTTGTTTAGATCACCTTTTTGTATTCTTCACGGGACGCCTCAAACGTATGGCGGTGTCGTAAGCCTCTATTGCTCGATGGGTCCAGGAGGACATTCTTTACGCTTGATTGATGGCAGGGAAGCGGTTGGCGAAAGAACTTCATGACCATTCTGCCAGAACGATGGCTACTTCTTGGACTCGGTCCAGAGGTTTTTTCCTTGGAGGAGTTTTGTCTCGCGGCTACTTGGTCTTCCGAGAGTGCTTTATCTCAGCATTACCGGTTGGATGTGGGGGTGCATGCGGTGGATGCATTTAGTGCTTCAGTTGTTGCGGAGGTGGCGTTTGCTTCCCACCCAGATTGAGGTTTGCTTTGCTACATCCCATTGGTCTCTGGATTCATCTGCTGCTGTTGCTAAGGAAGGAAAAATTATGTTCTTACCTGTTAATTTTCTTTCCTCTAGATGCAGCAGATGAATCCAGAGCCCCACCCTTTCTGGATATTGTCTGTTGGTTTTTTCTTTTCCAACTTTCGAAGTTTGTTGTTATTGATGATTGTATTCTGTATTATTGCCTTTTGAGATTTGTTATGGGAAAGAAGTTTTTTACATGCTATGCCTATTGATGGTTATGGATGCTTGGGCAAGGAGCTATACTGGAGATACAGGAGGAGTGCCAGCCAATAGGACCACCTGTTAATCAGTTTCTCTATCTCCGCCTGCTGGTAGATGTGTGCTATCCCCATTGGTCTCTGGATTCATCTGCTGCGTCTAAAGGAAAGAAAATTAACAATTAAAAACATAATTGTTCCTTCTCTTCTACCAAAGATTTTGCATTATTTGGATACCCAAATGCATTTTGAGTTTCAGGAAGTCATTGCTTCTTATCTCAATTACGTCTGCATCTCCTCCAATCATCTTATGATGCCTTCGAGTTATCTGCCTGAGCGGCTGCTTGCTCTGTAGCTATGCATCGTCTTGCCTGGCTTCGTACCATAGACATGGACTCTAACCTTCAAGACCGCTTGGCTAACATTCCTTGTGAGGGCAACGACCTCTTTGATGAATCCATCGAGGTAGCCACCAAGAAATTATCTGACCATGAAAAATCATTTGCTTCTATAGTCAGACCTAAGCCAAAGCCAGCTCCTGCTAAACCTGCACGCCCTGCTCTTATCTATCAAAGGCGTTTTGTTTCAAAGCCGGCTCCTTATACTCGTCCTCCTCTGAAAAACAGCAACCTCAGAAGCAACAGAAACCCCAACCTTCTGCTGCACCTAAGGCTTCTCAGCCTCTTTGACTGTTTACAACAGAGCATAACCTCCACCGTTCTGTCTCTGTCTCCTTTTCTCCCTATAGGAGGTCGTCGTCATCATTTTTACAACCAATGGACGATAATTACATCTGACCTCTGGGTGCTTACCATCATCAGGGAAGGATACTCTCTTCATTTCACTCAGGTTCCACCAGAGCTTCCTCCAAGAGAGTATCCTTCCAATCCATCCGAGATCGCCCTTCTTCTTCAGGAAGCTCAAGCTCTGCTTTCTCTCCATGCCATCGAACCAGTTCCCTTGGAACAGCAGAACAGGGGATTCTACTCCCGTTACTTCCTTGTTCCGAAGAAGACGTGCGATCTGCGACCCATTCTGGATCCCAAGGCTCTCAACAAATTTCTAGTCAAAGAAAAGTTTCGAATGTTGTCCCTGGCATCTCTTTATCCCCCTTCTCGAGCAGAACAACTGGTTATGCTCTCTGGATCTCAAGGAGGCCTACACTCATAAGAACATAACATAAAAAATGCCTTCACCGGATCAGACCTTAGGTCCATCCAGTCCGGTGACCTGCACACGCGGAGGCCAAGCTAGGTTTTCCCTGATGAAGACCTTGTTAACCCGTATCCCTCAGTGTAATTTGCAAGAAGGTGCGCATCCAACTTGCCCTTGAATCCCAGAATGGTGTTCTCCGTCCCATTCCCATATCCCCATTCATCCGGCCTTCCGTCAATGCCTCAGATTTCGGGTGGGGAATCTGCATTATCAATAACAGAGTACTACCCTTCGGCCTGGCCTCGTCTCCCAGAGTGTTCACCAAGTGCTTGGTAGTGGTAGCGGCAGCTCTCCAAAACCATGGACTACCTTGACTGGCTCATCAAAGATTCCACATCTCAAGGGGTTATTGTAGCGACCCAACGGACTACCTGGTTCCTACAAAGTTTGGGATTCGAAATCAACTTTCCCAAATCTCAACTTCAGCCCTCGCAGAATCTACAATTCATTGGAGCTATTTTAGACAACGTCAGGAAGCTCTTCTTCAACTCTGTCATACAGTGTCTTCCCGCTCTTCCATCTCAGCGAGACACATGATGGTACTTCTGGGTCACATGGCCTCCACAGTACACGTGACTCCTTTTGCCAGGCTTCACCTCAGAATTCCTCAGTGGACCCTGGCATCTCAATGGACGCAAGTTTGTGACCCTCCTTCTCGACACATTTCAATCACTCCTTCCTTGAAGAGATCTCTCCGTTGGTGGATGCTCTCTTCCAATCTTTGCAGAGGCTTGCTTTTTCAAATGCCCCCTCATCAGAAGTTCCTCATTACAGACTCTTCAACCTACGCTTGGGGCGCTCATCTAGATGGTCTCCGTACTCAAGGCCACTGGACCAGTACGGATCGTCAATGTCACATAAATCTGTTGGAACTCAGAGCGATATTCAAGGCTCTCAACGCTTTTCAACATCTTCTTCGTGACCAGGTAGTCCTCATCCGGATGGACAACCAAGTCGCCATGTATTATGTCAACAAACAAGGAGGGACTGGATCTGCCTCCTTTTGTCAAGAAGCTCTGAAGGTTTGGGACTGGGCAATCCGTCACAACACCTTCCTCAAAGCTGTCTACATTCAAGGGGCAAAGAATTGCTTGGCGGACAACTTAAGTCGTCTTCTGCATCCTCACGAATGGACTCTCCAGTCCTCGCCTCTTCGTCACATTTTTTTCACAGTGGGGAACCCCTCAGATAGACCTCTTTGCAGCTCCCCACAACTACAAACTGCCTCAGTTCTGCTCCAGGATATACTCTACTCACCGCCTTGAGGCAGTTGCTTTTCTTCTGGGATGGACAAATCTTTCCCTCTACGCATTTCCTCCATTCCCTCTCATTCTCAAGACTCTGGTCAAATTGAAGAACGATCATGCCACCATGATTCTAATCGCTCCTTGGTGGCTGAGACAACCCTGGTACTCCCTTCTACTTCAACTCAGTAGCAGGGAGCCATACCTTCTACCAATTTTTCCTTCTCTCCTTACACAGAGTCTTCAGTTTTCTCAATCTGTAAGAGAAGTTTTAGAAGCTTCTAGAAAGCTTACAACTAGACAATGCTATCACCAAAAATGGACTAGATTTTCTACCTGGTGTTTTTCTCATTATAAGGAGCCTCAGCATTCCTCCTTATCTTCTGTTTTGGACTATCTTTTGTACTTATCCAATTCTGGCCTCAAGTCTACATCTATACGAGTCTATCTCAGTGCAATTGCGGCTTTCCATCAGCCTATTGAAGGGAAACCCATCTCTGCTCATCCGGTGGTTTCCAAATTCATGAAAGGACTCTTCAATGTTAAACCTCCTCTCAAACCGCCTCCTGTGGTTTGGGACCTTAATGTTGTCCTTATCTTTGGGACATTGCTGAAACAAGGCTGCCCTGTGAACTTCTAAAAGCTAAGTTACTCAGCATTTCATATTCTGCTCTTTTCACTGGTTTTCAGCATTATATCTGCTTAATTTCTCTTCTCCTCCCTGTTTCTTACTAAAAAAAATTATAAAAAAGCACAAAAAAATAAATCCTTCTCTTTCCTCTGTTAAATCTTATTTCCTCTTCCTGCATTTTTGTTTAAAATACTGTGTTTTAGGTGGTATAGAGCCTATATTTCTGGTGCCTGTGGCTCAGGGTGACTAAAGTAGGGAAAATCCTGTTATAAATCCTGTGTTTTAGGGTAGCACTGATAGAACCTGCATTTTTGTTTAAAATACTGTGTTTTAGGTGGTATAGAGCCTATATTTCTGGTGTCTGTGGCTCAGGGTGACTAAAGTAGGGAAAATCCTGTTATAAATCCTGTGTTTTAGGGTAGCACTGATAGAACCTGCATTTTTGTTTAAAATACTGTGTTTTAGGTGGTATAGAGCCTATATTTCTGGTCACTTCACAACCAATCAAGTCACTTCACAACCAATCAAGATGACCTTTATTCTATGCAATCACTGTGGTGCTTTAATTCCAAGACATACTATTTGGAGGCTTAAGGCTTGCCCCATCTGTCTTCAACTTGCCAGTATTAAGGAGGAGCTCTGCAAACTTAAACAGGAATTGAATACAATTAAAGCAGCTTCCATCACTCCACAAAATCATACCAACTTACCACCTCTACCTCAAAGAATAAAACAGCCCAGGAATAAATGGGTCACAGTAGGCTCAGGAAGACTGCGACATGTAACACAGAAACATCCACCTTCACTAATATTACCTCTACAGAATTCCTTCGCTCCACTAGTGCACTGCGATACTCAGGAAAACAGAAGGGAGGTGGGACTGGAACCAATGAAGGAAACTCAATAGAACAAGAGCACCCTAAGTACAAATAAAAAAGCCAAAAACAGAAAACTATTACTGTTGGGGGATTCCATCATCAGAGGCATTAACCTTGGAACACAGGGCGAGGAGACCAAAATAGTGAAATGTCTTCCAGGATCCTCAGCTACCAGGAGTTCCAGGCAAATACTGACTATAATTAAGGAAGAAACTAAGGATTTTAACACTGATGTTGTTATCCATCTGGGAACAAATGACCTGGCCAACAACTCCACACTTGCAGCACAGAAAGCTTTTCGGGAGCTTGGTGAGGGCGTGAAACCTTTTGTAAAGACTTTAGCTTTTTCTGAAATACTGCCTGCATATGGAAAAGGAGAGCAAAGAGTGAAAAACACAGAGGACTTTAATAGATGGCTCAGAGCCTGGTGTCATCAAGAAGGCTTCAGGTACATAGGAGGATGGGGAAATACATGGAAGGACAAGAAGCTATATTGCACTGATGGGCTACATATTACTACAGCAGGAAAAAGAAACCTTGCAGAGAAATTTAGACAATATTTTTCTAGGCATTTAAACTAGAAGGTGGGGGTGGTGTATGTACGAAGGACAATTATAGAGACCACCCCCGGCAAAAGAAAAGATGTGATAGTAGTAAAGGCTGCAACATAAGCAATATCAGCAACTCATTTCTTAGTATTGCAACGGAAAGTGAAACGACACAAAAATCCATACGAAAAAGGAGATTATCGCTGAAAAATAGCTGGAAAGCAATGACCACAAATGCTCGCAGTCTAAGCAACAAAGTTCATGATCTGCAAGCCCTGATATTAGAGGCAGATCTAGATATTGTTGTTATCACAGAGACATGGTTCAGTGAATCACATAGATGGGATGCAAACATACCGGGATATAATCTTTTTAGGAAGGACAGAGATGGTCATAAAGGTGGAGGAGTAGCTCTCTATGTAAAGATCAATATCCAAGCGACCGAAATGCAAGGGACCTGGGGAGAGGAAGAAGCGATATGGATTGCTCTGAAAAGAGAAGATGGAACTTCTATCTACGTGGGTGTAGTCTACAGACCTCCGACTCAATCGCAGCAAATTGATAAGGATCTGATTGTGGATATCCAAAAGTTTGGAAGGAAAGAGGAGGTTCTGCTGTTGGGAGATTTCAACCTGCCGGATGCGGACTGGAATGTTCCGTCTGCGGAATCGGAAAGAAGTAGGGAGATTGTGGATGCCTTTCAAGAGGCTCTGCTCAGACAAATGGTGACGGAACCCACAAGGGAAAAAGCGATATTGGATCTGGTCCTCACAAATGGAGAGAGTATCTCTAATGTTCGAGTGGGTGCTCACCTGGGTAGTAGCGATCATCAAACGGTTTGGTTTGATATAACGGCTAAAGTGGAGAGCGGCCGCACGATACTTAAAGTCCTAGACTTCAAACGTACAGACTTTAATGCAATGGGAAAGTACCTGAAGAAAGAGCTGTTAGGATGGGAGGACATAAGAGAAGTGGAAAGACAGTGGTCTAAGCTGAAAGGAGCGATAAAAATGGCTACGGACCTTTATGTGAAGAAAATCAATAAAAACAAGAGAAAAAGGAAGCCGATATGGTTCTCCAACCTAGTGGCTGAGAAAATAAAGGCGAAAGAGTTGGCGTTCATGAAATATAAAAAAAACCCAAGAAGAGGAGAGAGCAGAAAGGACTACAGGGTGAAACTGAAAGAAGCCAAGAGAGAGATACGTTTGGCGAAGGCACAGGCGGAAGAACAAATGGCTAAAAATGTAAAAAAGGGAGATAAAAATTTTTTCAGATATATTAGTGAAAGGAGGAAGATAAAAAATGGAATTGCTAGGCTAAAAGATGCTGGGAACAAATATGTGGAGAGTGATGAGGAGAAACAAATGTGCTAAACAAATACTTCTGTTCTGTGTTCACAGAAGAAAATCCTGGAGAAGGACCGAGATTGTCTGGCAAAGTTACACGAGAAAATGGAGTAGATTCTGCGCCGTTCATGGAGGAGGGTGTTTATGAGCAACTTGAAAAACTGAAGGTGGACAAAGCGATGGGACCAGACAGGATCCATCCCAGGATACTAAGGGAGCTCAGAGAGGTTCTGGCGAGTCCTATTAAAGACTTGTTCAACAAATCTCTGGAGACGGGAGTGATTCCTGGGGATTGGAGGAGAGCGGATGTGGTCCCTATTCATAAAATTGGTCACAGGGATGAAGCAGGAAACTACAGGCCAGTGAGCCTCACTTCAGTTGTTGGAAAAATAATGGAAGTGTTGCTGAAAGAAAGGATAGTGTATTTCCTTGAATCTAATGGGTTACAGGATCCGAGGCAACATGGCTTTACAAAAGGTAAATCGTGCCAAACGAACCTGATTGAATTTTTTGATTGGGTGACCAGAGAGCTGGATCGAGGACATATGCTAGATGTAATTTACTTGGATTTCAGCAAAGCCTTTGATACAGTTCCTCATAGGAGGCTGTTGAACAAACTTGAAGGGCTGAAGTTAGGACCCAAAGTGGTGAACTGGGTCAGAAACTGGCTGTCGGACAGACGCCAGAGGGTGGTGGTTAATGGAAGTCGCTCGAAGGAAGGAAAGGTGACTAGTGGAGTCCCTCAGGGTTCGGTGCTGGGGCCAATCCTGTTCAATATGTATGTAAGTGACATTGCTGAAGGGTTAGAAGGAAAAGTGTGCCTTTTTGCAGGTGATACCAAGATTTGTAACAGAGTAGACACCGAAGAGGGAGTGGAAAATATGAAAAAGGATCTGCAAAAGTTAGAGGAATGGTCTAATGCCTGGCAACTAAAATTCAATGCAAAAAAATGCAGAGTAATGCATTTGGGGATTAATAATAGGAAGGAACCGTATATGCTGGGAGGAGAGAAGCTGATATGCACGGACGGGGAGAGGGACCTTGGGGTGATAGTGTCCGAAGATCTAAAGGCGAAAAAACAGTGTGACAAGGCAGTGGCTGCTGCCAGAAGGATTCTGGGCTGTATAAAGAGAGGCGTAGTCAGTAGAAGGAAGAAGGTGTTGATGCCCCTGTACAGGTCATTGGTGAGGCCCCACTTGGAGTATTGTGTTCAGTTTTGGAGACCATATCTGGCGAAAGACATAAGAAGACTTGAGGCGGTCCAGAGGAGGGCGACGAAAATGATAGGAGGCTTGCGCCAGAAGACGTATGAGGAGAGACTGGAAGCCCTGAATATGTATACCCTAGAGGAAAGGAGAGACAGGGGAGATATGATTCAGACGTTCAAATACTTAAAGGGTATTAACGTAGAACAAAATCTTTTCCAGAGAAAGGAAAATGGTAAAACCAGAGGACATAATTTGAGGTTGAGGGGTGGTAGATTCAGGGGCAATGTTAGGAAATTCTACTTTACGGAGAGGGTGGTGGATGCCTGGAATGCGCTCCCGAGAGAGGTGGTGGAGAGTAAAACTGTGACTGAGTTCAAAGAAGCGTGGGATGAACACAGAAGATTTAGAATCAGAAAATAATATTAAAGATTGAACTAGGCCAGTTACTGGGCAGACTTGTACGGTCTGTGTCTGTGTATGGCCGTTTGGAGGAGGATGGGCAGGGGAGGGCTTCAAGGGCTGGGAGGGTGTAGATGGGCTGGAGTAAGTCTTAACAGAGATTTCGGCAGTTGGAACCCAAGCACAGTACCGGGTAAAGCTTTGGATTCTCGCCCAGAAATAGTTAAGAAGAAAAAAAAAAAAATTTAAATTGAATCAGGTTGGGCAGACTGGATGGACCATTCGGGTCTTTATCTGCCGTCATCTACTATGTTACTATGTTACTATGTTACTCAACTCATGAAGCCTCCATTTAAACCAATTGATAAGGCTCAAATGAAGTATCTCACTTGGAAAGTGGTGTTTCTCATAGCCCTCACTTCTGCTCGAAGTCAGTGAACTGCAAGCTTTAATTACTGACCCACCATTCACTGTGTTCCATCATGACAAGATGGTTCTTTGTACTCATCCTAAATTCCTACCTAAAGTGGTCTCGGAATTTCATCTCAACCAATCCATCTTTTTTTTCCCCAAAGCCTCATTCTCATCCTGGAGAATCAGCTTTTCATACTCTGGACTGTAAACGTGCTTTGGCCTTCTACTTGGAACGCACCAAACCACACAGAACTGCTCCTCAACTTTTTGTTTCCTTCGATCCAAATAAGTTGGGCCATCCTATTTCTAAGCGTACCATCTCCAACTGGATGGCGGCTTGTATCTCTTTCTGCTATGCCCAGGCTGGATTACCCCTTCACAGTAAAGTCACAGCCCATAAAGTCAGAGCAATGGCAGCTTCAGTAGCTTTCCTCAGATCTACACCTATTGAGGAAATTTGTAGAGATGCTACTTGGTCCTCGGTTCATACCTTCACTTCTCACTATTGTCTGGATACTTTCTCCAGACGGGATGGACAATTTGGCCAAACAGTATTGCAAAATTTATTCTCCTAAATTGCCAACACTCCCACCATCCCATTCTGGTTAGCTTGGAGATCACCCATATGTGTGAATACCTGCCTGCTTGTCCTGGGATAAAGCACAGTTACTTACCGTAACAGTTGTTATCCAGGGACAGCAGGCAGCTATTCTCACAACCCACCACCTTCCCTGGTTGGCTTCTCTGCTAGCTATCTGAACTGAGGAGATGCGCCCTGTGCTGGGCGGGAAGGCACTCGCGCATGTGCGTTGCGGGCGACTCAAAATTTCTTCTAGCTTCTTCAAGCAAGTCTGCTTGTGAGGTGTCCGCATCTGGGCTCCGTCGATGACGTCACCCATATGTGAGAATAGCTGCCTGCAATCCCTGGATAACATCTGTTACGGTAAGTAACTGCTTTTCTGTAGCAGTGTATTACTGTTTGGCATGTATACAGGCTACAACTACCAGGCTGCTATTGATTCCGGATACAGTCGGGTAAGCAGTTTAACTTTTGTTTGGGGTAGTTTAAGCGGCTGTGTTGTATGGTACTCGTTGGTGTTGGTGTCGAGTTTCAGTTTCGCCGAGTCAGGTGTAATGGCGGTTGAGGCAGTTAAGAGGTGTTCGCACTGCAGGAAGCACCGCACACCGTCAGGGCTGTGTGCGGCTGGCTACTCAGAACTCGCGGGGGAGGAATCAACATGGCGCCAGAGGACAAGACCGTTTCTCATGCTAAAGATGCACAGCCATGCTCCCCTTTGATTTTGGAGGTGCCAGGTGCGAACACAGAGCGCGTTTGCAGTGAGGGGAAGTCCAAATGACAGCATCGGGCTTTCCTTGTTAGCAAGGGCAGTGATGATGCCGGGCGGATCGGTGGCTGTGCTGGCAGGGGTGCAGCTCTTGCCGTTTTCCCCTGAATTCATGGTCCTCTTACACAAGGCCTTCCTCTTGCAGAGCTCTCAGTTTTCACAGCAGGGGGAACAGGTTGGAGGGAACTGCTGCTCCAGCCGTTCTATGCCAGCCTCAAGTAGAGTCACAGTAGGCGGCAAAACAGCATAGAGTGATTCCCTCAGATGGACCCTCAATCTGACTCTAGCCTCTCTTTTCCTCTAGAGGAGGGGGAGGCTGAGGATCTGGAAGTAGAGGATGCGATGGCTAGGGAAGTGGATGACCCCACCACGCTGCTTCTGTTCAACGGAGAGTCGCTGTCTGGTTTTATTTCTAAAGCTTTATAGGGTCTGAATATATCTCAGGCCGATCCGCAGGGAACAGGGACAGCGAACCTCCTTATGGCGGACACGAGAAAACCGCCTAAAACTTTTTCAGTCCACAAGGCCATGCAGGAGCTTATCTTGGCGCAATGGGACACGACAGAGTCAGGCCTCCGGGTAGCTAAGGCAATGCATCAATTGTACCCAGTGGCACAGGATGAGATGTAAGCTTACGCGGGTAGACGCTTTTGTGGCAGCGGCGGTTACCAAGAAGACTACCTTGCCGGTTGAAGGGGGTATTGCGCTGAAAGATACCCAAGGTTGTAAGATTGAGTCTTC
The DNA here is from genome assembly GCF_902459505.1 of Geotrypetes seraphini. NCBI lineage: Eukaryota > Metazoa > Chordata > Amphibia > Gymnophiona > Dermophiidae > Geotrypetes > Geotrypetes seraphini. The sequence continues at coordinate 18,000,916 of NC_047087.1, read as the reverse complement.
GCTAAAGCTTTCTTTCGAGGTGGTGGCTGTCACTTTGCAGGTGGCAGTGTATAGTTCCTATGTTGTGTGCGTGTCTGCAATGGATGCAACAGATGGATGAGAGGATGGAGTCAGGGGTGGCTCTCCCATCTGAGTTTGCAGATGTAGAAACATGTTTAGCATATTTGGTAGACACCTTATATGATGTTGTTCGCGCATCAGCAAAGTAGATGACCCTTTCGGTGGTTTCTCGCAAATCATTGTGGCTGCGCCATTGGGTGGTGGATGTAGCTTCCAAGCTTAGACTCATCAGACTGCCTTTTAAGGGTCAACTGTTTGGTGAAGATTTGGACAAGTTGGTGAAGGATTCTGGTGATTCCAAAACTCAGAGATTGCCAGAGGATAAGCCCAAGGGACCATTGAGGGTCTCACCTTCCCAGTCCTGTTTCCGGGATGCCAAATGTTATAGACCAGGGAAACAAACGTTCACTTCAGCTTATGGATCCAGCTTTGCTTCCAAGCCTAAGTTTCCGCAGAAGAATTCCTTTCATCCTACAAACCCCCGAACTCTCAGCCAGCCTGTCCTCCAGCAGTGTGTAATTCACAATGATGTGGTCTCGGGTCCCTCTGCTGGGCCTATATGGGGGCAGCTGTCTTCTTTCCTGGTGGAGTGGGCCAAGATAACATCAAATCAGTGGGTCTTGGACATTATTCGAGAAGGTTACAAATTAGAATTCTCCTCTTCCGTCACAGATTCTTTCTTGGTTTCCCTGTGCGCAGGGGTAGTTAAGCGGGAGTTGGTGAGAAGCTCTCTGCAACTTCTTCTGGATCTTGGGGAGATTGTGCCAGTTCCGCTGGAGCAGAGGGGCCAGGGGAAATATTACATTTACTTCATTGTGCTTAAGAAAGGGGGATCGGTCAGACTGGTTCTGGATTTCAAATGAGTCAACCGGTTTCTCCACGTCAGGCTTTTTCGTATGGAAATGGTGAGGTTGGTCATTGCCGTGGTTCAGCCGGGGAGAGTTTCTGAAGGAGGCTTACTTGCACGTTCCCATTTGGCCGCCACATCAATGGTATCTTCGCTTTTCGGTATCCGGGCACCATTATCAGTTTCAGGTGATGCCATTTGATCTTGCCACGACTCCATGGACTTTTTCAACGGTGATGGTGGTAGTGGCGGCCTTCCTTCGCAAGGAGGGGATTTGGGACCATCCTTTCTTGGACGACTGGTTGATTCGGGCATTGTCCAGGCAAGAGAGTTTGGTGGTAACACAGAGGGTGATTTCCCTTCTTCAATCATTGGGTTGGATCATCAACTTTACAAAGAGCTCTCTGATTCCCTCACAATCATTGGAACATCTGGGGGCACGGTTCGACACAGCTGTAGGGAAGGTGTTTCTTCCCAGGGACCGGGGTGACAGTTGCAGTCTCTGGTTCGCCTTCTTTGTCAGTCCCTGAGGCCGCGAGTATGGGATTATGTTCAGGTTTTCGGCTCAATGGTGGCGGCTCTGTAGGTTGTGCCTTGGGTGCGATTTCACATGAGGCCACTTCAGCAGTCGCTTCTCTCCCGGTGGTCCCCAGTGTCTCAGTACTACAGTCGTTGTCTACAATGGATGCCTCAGGCCTCGTTCAGCATAGAGTGATGGCTAAGCAAGCCTAATCTGTTCAAGGGTATGCCCCTGGCGTCGCCGGAATGGATCGTGGTCACCATGGACGCCAGCCTGTCAGGATGGGGGCTCATTGCCTTCAGTCCTCAACACAGGAGGTGTGGTCTCTGGAGGAGGCTCAGTGGTCAATCAGCCTTTTGGAATTGAGGGTGATGCAGCTGCCGCTCTGAGCTTTTCAGCCCTTGGTTCGGGGTGGCCGACGAGGGTTCTTTCAGACAATTATAAGTTTCGATGAGGATGGCTACCACACAAAGATTACAATGAATCAGCAGTTTGAGTGTGGCTTACTGAGGAACTTTGGTGCAGATCTATTTGATAAGTAGTAAATATTATAATTAAGGACTTAAAACTGTTGAGAAACAAGCATCACTTTAGACCCCAAGTGCAGTTGCAGAAGATTAAATTTCCTATGTTATATATTTCTGTTATTGGTGACAGTTTTGAGAAATAGTTTTGTTGTATTTATTTTCTTTATTAGAATGTTGAGTAAAGAAAATTAATTCTCACAAGAAAAAAAACCAGTGTAATAACTAAATCAAAAAATTCAGAAGTTATATATATTACTCGCCAGAGGTGGGCTAAACACTTCCGATAAGCATTTCACATAAAAGGTGGAGAAAAAGCCTCAAAATTCAAATTAACAGCAGTCCACAATCAAAACTTGATAAACATTCAATACTGCTTCATTTCTCATCATAGGCAAAAAACTCCACCACCACTGAAATGAATTTATCAAAGGGTGAAAAAACCCATCACTGTGCACAGGAAAAGAAAAAACACAACAGTTTACTTAGCTTTGGAAACATGGAACTCATTACCTCAATATATTAAAGACGAAAAGGACCTTATTTCTTTTAAAAAATCTTTAAAAACGTATCTTTTTAAAGATGCTTTTAATATTTAAATTTTAAAACATGATATAATGTTTCAGGCTTTTAAATTGCTCCCCTCCCTTTTGTTTTATCCTTCTTTGTTTATTCCTTATAAGAAAGAATTGAAACTTTTCCCTCCTTTCCTCCCTGTCCCATGTTTGTTTTAATTGTAAGATTTATGTTACTTCGTAAGGTTTTTTTGTAACATATTTTCTGTTTATATGATTGTACATCGCTTAGCAAATTGATTAAGCGATTAATCAAATACCAATAAACTTGAAATTTGAACTTGTCTGGCCAGAGAAAATATTGGTGGCGCTCACTAGATGAACCTTTCACAAACCATGTCCTCTTTTAAATTCCACAAGTCCTTGTTTCACCTCACACGAGGCTGTGTCAGGGAATATAATGCAGCTCAAAACTCTGTTCTCATTCCGTGCACATCGGCATTAGAATGGCCATTGCTTAAGAAGCCAAAAAATTACACTTCTGGGAGCACTTCCGGGGTCAACAGGCACCAATATAGGAAGACAAGAACAGCTGATGGCCAAAACCCGCCTCCTACTGTCAATCAAAAAAATGCGACCCATTCAACCCTTTGATTAAGATCTTTGGGCCACAAAGTGTCCAAATAAAAAATCCAGCATTGCTCATGCTGGTATAAAAGTCGTTACACATTGCCCCTGCGCTCAGTAGTAGGGACATGCTCCAGCACAAAACACTTAAATTCTTCAAAACTGTGCCGTTCTTTGACACAGTGTCGGATCAAAATGTCAACTTCCTTATGATGTACGACTTTTATACCAGCATGAGCAACGCTGGATTTTTTATTTGGACACTTTGTGGCCCAAAGGTCTTAATCAAAGGGTTGAATGGGTCGCATTTTTTTCTCTACCTTTTATGTGAAATGCTTATCGGGAGTGTTTAGCCCACCTCTGGCGAGTAATATATATAACTTCTGAATTTTTTAAAGAAAATTAAAACCAAATTATCTTGTACATAATCACTCATAGATTGCATAGATTATTATTCTTTATAGAATTTGCCATCCTTCTACTTTAATAACTTCTCTTTCTCTTTGCAGTATATGTTTGGGGAGTTCAGTCCTGACGAATTCAATCAGTTTTTTGTGGCTCCTAAATGCACAGTTGAGGTAAGAATTTTGTTCTTGCATTAGCATAAGCTAAACATGGGAATTTGACAGGAGTCTGACAATGTGAATTGAGAGAGGAAAGAGAGTAAAACCTGGCTGTCAAGTTGTTGAACTGATGGCTGTTCAGGTAACATTTCATTTTCAAATATTCTCTGTATTTTGTGAATTGCAGTTGAGATGAATATAGCACAGCAAATAAAATGGGATTGTTCCTTACATCTTTTTACCTATCTTGTGTATTTTATTTACAATGTTTATATATAACCCTGGCAATCAAGATCTTTATTTGGTAACAGAGAAACATTTGAAATAATAAAACAGACCCAAAAGCTTACATTGCCTTAAACCTTAAATTACTACAGAAGCCACTTTATTCATTTTAACTAAACTAAACTAAACCTTAGGTTTCTATACCGCACCATCTCCATAAGTCACAACTCCAACAGGTAGGGAATTCCAAGCCTATGGACTAGTCATTGAAAGTCTTTTTCATAGAAACATGATGGCAGATAAAGGCCAAATGGCCCATTCAGTCTGCCCAACTGGAGTATTCATTGTCGTCTCCTATCCCTAAGAGATTCCATGTGCTTGTCGCACACTTGCTTGATTTCAGACATTGTCTTTGTCTCCACTACCTCTACTGGGAGACTATTCCATGCATCTACCACCCTTTCTGTTAAAAAACCCCCAAAAAAAACCCCAACTATTTCTTTGGATTACTCCTGAGCCTATCACTTCTTAACTGCATCCCATGCCCTCTCACTCTGGAGTTTCCTCGCTTCATGCATATTTTTTGCCACGTAGGTATTTAAACGTCTCTATCATATCTCCCCTCTCCTGCCTTTCCTCCAAAGTGTACATGTTGAGATATTTACGGTCTAGATCAGAGGTGGGCAAACTTTGTGACTCGTGGGCCAAAATGGGTTCTTAAATTTACCAGAGGGGGTGGGGGTGGGGAGGGTTCTGATGTACCGCAGAATGATAAGAGAAAGGGCTAAGGCAGAAAGAACCCTCCCCCCCTCCAAAGGGCAGACTGTTGTCTCTGGTTTCAGATTTCATCTTCTTTTCACTCTTTTCCTTCCAGCGTCTGCCCTCTCTGTCTCTTCAATCCAGCATCTGCCCCTTCCATCCACTGTCTGCCCTCTTCCCCTTCCCTTTGGTATTTGCCTTCTTTCTATGCCCCTCTCCCCTTTCCATCCAGCCTACGCCCCCTCTCTCCTTTTTACATGATTCATTCCAGCTTCACTGCTCTCTTCATTTTTATCTCTCCTACACCAGATCTAGCATCTTTGTCCCTCTCTTGTTTCTTTTCTGACCCCATTTCCAAGCATCAATCTCTCTCTACTTTCTCATTTCTCTGTCTCTCCCCTTTCCCTCATCTGATCTCTCCTTTCCCTTCCTTCCTCTAACCTACCTGCCAGCTGTTTCCTTCCTTTTTTCCTCTCTCCCCTGTCCAGCAGTACCCCTTCCCTCCTCCCCCTGTCCAACAGTAACGGAGGGTGGGGGAGTCTGATGCTGCAGGAGGAAACGGCACTCCCGCGGAATTATGTGTATTCGCCACATAGAAACGCAGCGGCAACCAATGAGTGTTCAATTCCTGCCCCCAGCACTCCAGGACCCACTGCGAAGGTGGCCGGGAGTGGGACAGCCTGGGCCTGCACAGCAACACGTCCTCCTGGCACCATGCACCTGTGCTAGCCCCCACATCTGCGCACATACCGTCACCTGCAGCATGGACCAACCCCTGTGCACGGCACACCTGGGCTGTCTTTCCCCGAGATGCGCCACAAGCAAGCGTGCACCCCGTCATGGCGGCCCCGTCACCTTGGTCGAACAGCACACCTCTGCCGGGTCTGAGAAGCCCAGGGCCACCAGAGAACCACACCGACAACCCGACAGCACCCCAGCCCTTAACGCGGATGGTGGATTAAAAAAAAAAAAAAAAAAAAATTTGCAAGAATGCTGCCAACCGCGCATGCACCCCCAGAAGAGGCCATGCCCTGTATCAGAACGTGCTGTCACCCGACCAGAGATGACAGAAGACTCTGCAGGCCAAACCCTACGGGCTGGATTCAAAAGCTAAACGGGCTGGATATGGCCCGTGGGCCGTAGTTTGCCCATGTCTGGTCTAGATGCATTAAAGTCACTGATCGTCGCTAAACCAGTTTTGACTGCTTTAGCGACGATTGCATTTGCCGACCTGGGATACAGAGGGAGGAGTCTAAGGCCCTAATTGGCTCAGATACCTAAGTTCCCGCCCCTTGGGAAGAGCCTTGGGCGCCTGAGCCAATAATCCTTAGGCCTCTCCCTGTGCATCATATGATGCATTGAGGAGGGGAAGGACCGCCATTTTGGATCAGTGGGCCTCAGAGCTAGGGGAACCAAGCCTCCCTCCTGCTCTCTTCACACGAAGGGTACTGGTGGTGGTGGTGATGGGGAGGTTTCAGGGGAGCATCTGGTGGCTGGAGGGAGTGGGCATCCCTCCTACCAATTTTTTTCTCACACAGAGGAAGGGGCTTGGCAAGCCAGGAGGGAGTGGGCATCCTTGAACTGAAAAGGTATGACAGGATATAAATAAAGCTGCTATTATCCTTCCTGCCAATTTCCATTGAGGGGGGTGGATGTTGGTCTCCAGTATAGGTTTGTTTTGGGTTTTTTTTTTTTAATGGGGCTGTTCAGGCTTCCCCTGCCAGCTATGCGCAAGTGTGAGAGTTGCTCTCACAGTGATCAATCAGACAGGAGAGACGGGGATTATGATGAACCTCTGCGCGAATACATTTGCATGCAAATTTTTACTGCATAAGAATCAGTCAAAAATTGGATCGGAGCGGATTCATTCGGTCTTACTGATCCTGTTTAGTGCATCTAGCTCTGTCTGTCCCCATACACCTTATGACGTAGCTCACTGACTATTTTAGTAGCCTTCCTCTGGACTGACTCCATCCTTATTATATATTTTTAAATGTGCAGTCTCCAAAATTATACAGTATTCTAAATGAGGTCTCATAAGACTATAATAATAACTATACTGGGTCAGACCAATGGTCCATCTAGCCCAGGGATCTCAAAGTCCCTCCTTAAGGGCCACAATCCATTCAGGTTTTCAGGATTTCCCCAATAAATATGCACGAGATCTATGTGCATGCACTGCTTTCAATGCATATTCATTGGGGAAATCCTGAAAACCCGACGATTGCAGCCCTCAAGGAGGGACTTTGAGATCCCTGATCTAGCCCAATATTCTGTTTCCACAGTGGCTAATCCAGGTCATCATAAATTATAAAATAATCCTGAAGTCTAAAGGATCTAAATATGACTATAAGCAGCACCATAAGTTTAAGAAGGTTGTGCTATCAACTATTTTTTTCTTAATATCAGCTCACCATTCTGCCCAAATGAGTAGAAAGACTTGAGTTCTACCAGTGATATTGCTGGATAAACTATGGTGCCCCCATGCCCCATCAACCACTATAATGTAATAAGCAGCAAGTGAATTAAAAACCACATCGTTGCACTCATTACCCTGCCAGAGGAAATCCAAACTGGCTATAAAGCAGTAAAAAAGAAGTGTTTTTGAGTAACTGAGAGAGCACAGAGTACACCTAAGCTGCAGTCTTCCAAGGGTGGAATTGCAGACTGGCTTCCCAACTAAAGAAAATTATCTGGTAAGGCATAATTTCTCCTTTCTTAGCATCAGCTCCACTGTTCGACCAGAGGCCCTCAACCACATGACCTAGGTAGCGAACATCCCAACCAAGGAGACTTGCATCTGTAGTGACTAAGAGCCACTGAGGGGGGAACCCCTTTCAATAGATGCAATCGTTCTATCCCACCAGACCAGATTGAGCTTTTCCTTGGGTGTAAGAGGAAAAGGATGGTGAAAGTCCTGATTACATGGAAGCCACTGCGTTAAGAGGACCCTCTGTAGGAGGATGCATGTTAGCCTCACCCAAGGGACAACATCCAGAGTCACTGTCATGGAGCAAAGGAGAGCTGCCAGTACTCCCAAACAATGAGCATGTGGGGGGAAAGGGATTGGGACTTGTATACCACAAACACACTCCAGAAGGAACACCATCCCCCAGACCACATCGAACTGGACCCCCAGGTATTCCAGCACCTCAGAGGGCACCAAGTTACAGGTAAATCATTTATATCCCGCTATTGCCAACAAATAGTTAATGCGGATTACATATAAAGAGCAGGATTAATTAACTAGGATGCACATATAGAATAAGATATTATCCTAATCATTAACTACTAAGATTTAATTTCTGAAACAAAGTTTTGAGTGCTTTTCAAAGATCGTAAGCATTACTGTAGATAATATTTGAATTGGCAAGATAGACCACACAGAAATGGCCTGACAAGGAAAGGAGATAACATACAATCTTTTAGATTAAATTCCCTTTAAACTGGGGAATTGTAAAGTCAAAGTGTTATAAACATTATATTATTGGCCAACCAATGGCCTGCAAATTAAATTGTTCATATATAGAGGAGTCAAGCCATATAATATTTTAAACATCAAACAGCATACCTTAAACATGACTCTGGCTTCGCTTGGCAACCAGTGTAAAGCTATATAAGATGGTGTAATTCTATATGATTTTCTTAGTTTATAAATTAACTGAACAGCTGAGTTCTGTCTGCAAATGTTTAAACAAGTAACTTTAGGGCCGATTTACAACCCATAGACTTCACTTCCAACTTGGCCCGAGTCAGCCAGTCATCCAGGTACAAGTGAAACTGTTTCCCCTGGCGCCTCAAGTGAGCAGCCACCACCACCATTACTTTGGAAAAAGTGTGTGGTGCCATTACCAGGCCAAAGCATGGAACCGAAAATGCTGCCCCTGCACACAGAAGAACAAATACCTCCCTTGACAGTTCACAATAGGGACATGCAGGGTAAACCTCCTTGTGGTCTAGGGAAGTTAGAAATTCTCCTGGTCGAACCGAAGTGATGATGGAATTCAGAGTCTTATGCAAAAGGGCGGAATCTGCAGGCAAGCTTTCACTCCTTTGAGGTCTAGAATGGGCCGGAAGGTGCCTCCTTTTGTTGGGACCATAAAATAGATGGAATACCAGCCTTATCTGCGCTCCACTGGTGGCACAGTCTCCACCACCCTGATCACAAAGTGGTGCTGAAGAGTGAGGGAGACCACTTCCTGCTTTAAGGTCAAACCATAGGGAGAAACCATGAAAGTGTTGGGAACTTGACAGGCTAACTCCAAGGAGTATTCCCTGTCAACTACCTCCGGGACCCACTGATCTGAGGTGGTACGGGCTCACTTGTCCTGGGAGAGCCTGCCCCAATGGGACCTCTGAGGGGCCCAACATGCCCTCATAGGGCAGAACAGATAACTACTGCTCCCCCCTTGGCAGAACTAGACTTGCAAGGGCCACGAAAGGAGCCCTGTGTGAAGGGTCTGCCTGCACCCCCTTGGCCTGAGGAACACCGTGTGGATTATAAACACGAAAATTTCAATTTCCCTTGGCTAAATTTGATTTTCTTATAATAGCCTCCATAGGAGATAGATGGAATAGTATGTTGCAAATATTAAGCACAATTCACTGCATTTTCATATGGTAAACCTTGCATAAATGCAATCTGAAAAAATTAATTCCCAGAATAATGTACTGGAAAAGCCTAACCCTCCACTTTAAAAATGTAAGAATTCATTCCCACATTCCCAATACTAAGTAGTGTAAAAAGATGTTAAACCAACTCATCTTGTGGAGATTAAAAGTGAGCTAAAATAACTAATAGACAAGACAGTACTCCAAAACAAATGATCCTGCCTGAAATTGCTTCTGAAGTTGTGTGTGAAGAGACATATAAAGAAGCAAGATGTGTCCCTTTGGTGTGCCCCTTCTGTACGACTTACAGAAAGTTTCTGAGATTTCAAATTGCCCATCAACACTTTCTTTTTTTGAGTTCGCAATAATATCATAAGTAAACACTTGTTACAGAAAAGCAGAAAATGACAGAAAAACAGAAAAAGTAAATTAATTACATAAGAAAATTAATAATTGAAGAATTCAAGACATTTTCTTTCTTTGACCACCAATTAGGAGGAGGTATCCATTAACCCCATGGAGAGACTTTCAGAAGAAAAAACAAAGAATTTTACAAGGAAAGCAGAATGCGATTAACAAACCCACACAATCATTATTTCCCTAGCAACAGCAGCAGATGAATCCAGAGACGAATGGGATAGCACACATCTACCAGAAGGCGGAGATAGAAACTGATTAACAGGTGGTCCCATTGGCTGGCACTCCTCCTGTATCTCCAGTATTCTCTATCTCCCAGCAGGAAATGGTCGCTATTCAACTAGCTCCTGAATTCTGGCTGTGACTGGAACTTTATTTTCTCCTGTTGAGGTTTCTCTTCAGTGAGACTGCCATTCTGTTTCTCCTGTTGAGGTTTCTCTTCAGTGAGCTGGCAATGCTGTTTCTCCTGTTGAGATTTTCTCTTCAGTGAGACAGAGGTGTCTGGCTGAACGGTGCCGGCTTTAGGGGTAACACCTGGGCCCTCCCAGGTCCCTGCCTCATCCTCCCTCCATTGCTAGAGGGTCTGACTGGGTCTCAATTTTTTTCTTCTTTCCCTTCTCTGTAAAAAAAAAAAAAAAAGAGACCACAGTTGCTCCATTCTGCTCTTACTGCTGCTCAACCAGCTTTAACTGGCTTCAATCGGCCCTAACAACAAGCTTGTGAGTATGTCTCTGTTTTTTAATGTTGGTTGAACTTCAGGTTCTGTTTGGGAGTCTTAGTAATGAGGGTTCGGTCAACGTATGTTTAAGGAATGGATATTTTATTGAGGCTAAGTTTTATGACTAGAAATCCGTGGAGGGAGCCGGGACTTCCTGCCCTTTGCATGCACGCGCTTGTTTTCCTTGTTGGTTACAGCGCGGCAGTAGCGGTGCGATTTCATGTTCGCACTTGTTCTCATTGTTGGGTTTCAGTGCAGCAATAGTAGTCCTGTTTATTCTGAGGCTCTCTTTCATTGGTGTTTGTCATGGCCATGTGCAGCTGATTGTGCAGGTGCCGGTTTATAGCAGCGCGCATAAGATGGGACATGTTTTTTTCCGGCGCTGTGGGCCGTTCTTCTGGTTATTCCCCAAGTCTGATTTTCTTTCTATGCAAGCCGTGGCAGGGTAAATTTTGCAGGGCTTGAATCCGACTATGTTTCTAGGAGCGTTGATGCAGCAGCCACGTATCAGCGAGAATCAGGCGTGTGCTTGGGTCTCCGGCAATGGCGGGGGAGCTGCAGCGTTCCGGTAGTTTGTTTCCAGCTGACTTTGGTCAGGGTATGCCGGGGCTTCTCTCCTTTCCAGTTCAGACAAGTTGTATGTGTTTCACTAGCTTTGGGACAAGCTTGGGCAGATTTATATGTCTATGTCTGTGTTCCTGCTGTACTCCCTTGAAGGAAGTTGCTTGTTTAATCGGACTCTGGGGTTAGCACTCAAGGGGTTTACCAGAGAGACTCTGACCTGTGCTAGGTCAACCAGTCTCGGTTTGTCTCCGGACTGGGACGACATACGGCAACTCACGGCACGGTGAGATCAGCAATAAGATAGTGCCCTGTATTTCACACATGTATCTCATTGTCTCTCTTGGGGTCCCTGCAGATTGAGCCTTTGTCTGTTGGTAACTGTCCTTATTTGGGCCTCTGTCCTGAGCTGCATGTGTCCAGTAGTGGCACAGGATATATATGCCTAAAGTAAGTACAAACAGTTTCCAAGTTCGGGCTGTCTCTATGGGCATAATGACACTGCGCATCTTCCTGCGGCCAGGACTCTCTTTCTCTATTTCTGAGGGGGCCTGGACTTCAGATTTCCATGCTTATCAGGCTGGTTTCTCCTGTCGCCATCTTCTCATGGCACATGCTAGACGGACCCCCGACCAGACAGGAAAGGCTGTGCAGCTCCTTCTAACCAGGAGCCAGTTACCTATTCTATCAAACCTGTGCTATGTGGCTATTAGCCTCATCCCTGAAGCTCTCATTAGCGATGTGAGCTTTGTCTGACACCTGTTAGGATGCTGTTGTTTTCCACGGGGCGGTAGATGCAGCATCTTGATTGCGTCCAGTATGTATTCACTTTAAAGGACATACGTATTTCGCATGGAGTTAGTAATGTTTTCATGGTTCCAGTATACTCCTCTTTACATTGCGAAACTTGATTTTTTCCTAGGAGAATTTCTTTCTTCTTACAGATCCTACAGTTCTCATCCTGCTGTTCCCTGACCTTCTGCACTTCATTCTGAGGGGATCTTGACTTCTTCCAATGACTCTTCAGGCTTTCTCATGAGGGAGAAGACGCTATAATGTTAGGTCAGGGGGCTGTGCACATTTTTCAGGATGCTTGCCACTTTGCATCCTCCTTAGGTTTCCGGTTCGTTCTTGGAGTCTCTGTGTTTTGTGTTTCCCTTTTAAGTGTTACTAGTCCTCAGGGCACTTCTTGTAGTTCTTCGGGAACTAAGGGACGTTGTTCCACTTACTGCATGGTGCCCAAGACGGGGGCATTGGGCAAGCTGGATCCCATTCTGCTGAATTAGTTTCTCAGGGTTAAACATTTCTGCAGAAAAACTGGGAGAATATTTACATTTTCACTATGGACTCTGAATCGGCACTAGGTTTGCTTGCCTCTCTTGGAGCAGCGCTTTCGGTTATGGCACATGCCATTTCGCCTACCTAAGGCTTCACGAACATTTTAGAAAATGTGGGCAGTGGTAGCATTTTGGCGCTACCAGGCGATTCACCTAATTTCTTCTTGACTGACTGCTTGATTTGGATGTCTTCCAATCGGGCCATTTGACTGACACGAAAAGGGTGGTTTGTTTTCCTCAGTTCGTTGGACGGGAATCTTCGAATTGGCACAGCGCTCTTTTCTCCTGTACTATTTATAGGTATATTGGGAAGATGTTTTTATTCATATAGGAGAGAACTATGTTTCTTCCCTGAGACTAGTGCGATGGGTCACAGTCTCAGGTTTGCATTCTTTGGTCACCATGACCAAGAGTATGGGATTCTGTACAGGTTCTAGGATCCATGTCACTGACTCTGCTGGGAACTTCGGCTTTCTTTCCCATTATCTCAGGGCTCCAATTATTTGGTAGGCTCCTCAAACATCGCTCTGTATGTTTTGGTGGCTCGGTGAGATTTCTCTTTTCAAAGCATGCCTCGGTCTTTGCTGGACTAGCTCATGGCCACCAAACATTCCGGGCTGTCGGGTTGTGGGGCTCGGTGCCTTCCTTCCTCAGCTTCAGGAGTCTGATCTTTAGAGGGCGACTCATGTACTTGGTCATTCTTCTACTCTGGAGCGTGGTCAGGCTATCATTTCTGGAGCTTCAGACCATTCTTCCGGAATGACGTCTGAAGGTCTTTTCCAGTCAGTATTAAGATGTGGGTATTTCTCTACAGCCTGGGCAGTAGGTGATGTACTCAGTTGGCGGGTAAGTTGTGGTTCTAACTTCAATGGGTGGACCCTCATCTTCCTCTTCTGTTGGCTGATCATTTTATAGGTCAGGAAAGAGTTTGGATAGACTTTCTCTCCGCGCAATCTGAGCATGGCCATTTATTGTATTATTACACTGTGTACGCTGTGTACGCTCTAGAAAGTGTAAATGTTAGTAATAGTGAAATCTTCTACATCCTGGATATTGAGAATTTTGCTCAGGCGTTCCAGCTCTTTTTATGGAAGTGAGATCTCCTGGAACTAGACCTCATGGCCTCATCTCAAAATTCTAAGCTTCCTAGCTTCTTCGGCGGGCACAGGGAGTGGGAGTCAGAGGGGGTAGCAGCGTGGCTTCTTTCTTGCCTCTGGTTTCTCTTTTTTCAGTGTTTTCCCCTGGCTGATGATGGCTTGTATTTGCCATCTCAAGCTCACTTTCAGGGCACAGAATTTGTAGAATCTCTGGATTGGCTGCGCCATCCTTGCTATGTGGATCTGTTGAGTCTTTCGACAGCCGGACTGTTGAGTTTCCTGGTATCTCCGGATTTGCTCACCTAGGGTCCGATCAAAATGGATATTCGTACTACTTTGGTATTGCGACCTAGCTTTTGAAAAGTCATGGCTGACGTGTAAGGGTTCTGCAAGCAGATTGTTTCTTCTCTTATCCAGGCGATACAGACTTCTTCACCTGTGGCTTTTGCTTCCTTTTGGAGGTTTTTCCTTTCTTGGGTACTTCTCAACATTTGCACACTTCCAGAGTTCTTTTTTGGCACAAGTGTATTGCCAAGGGCTTAGCGTTCAATTCCCTTCAGCTTCAAGTGCCATCCTTAGCTTGTTACAAGGGCTAGTAGGTATATTGCTCTTTGCTTCCTTCTCAGCTTCATGTAGTTAAGTTCCTAAACAGAGAATGGTATATTCGTACACCTCTTAGAAAGCCCTGTCCGGAGTACAGTCTTAACGTACTTCTTTGCAGTTTACCAAAGGCTTTATTTCATCATTGTCTTTTGAGACTCTAGAGGGCTGTGCTGTTGAACACGGGGCTTCTTGTGGCCATGGCTTCAGCTCAGCTTTTTCTGAGTTGCAGGCCTTGTTTGGCGGGGATTCCTATTTCTGATTTACAAAATCTGGGGTGTCAGTTTGGACATACCACAATTTCTTTCTAAGGAGGTGTCATCCTTTCTTTTATGACACTGTCACTTTTCTTTCCTTCTTCCTGTGAGGAGAAAGTGGGAGATGTGCATTTATTCACTGCATTTTTATAAAGTGCCTAGCGTTCTCTGCGAGCTAGGTTTCTAACGACTTTTGGTGTTTAAATCACCTTTTTGTATTCTTCACGGGATGCCTCAAATGTATGGCGGCGTCCAAAGCCTCTATCGCTCGATGGGTCCAAGAGGACATTATTTCCGCTTGCTTGATGGCAGGGAAGCGGTTTGCGAAAGAACTTCATGACCATTCTGCCAGAGTGATGGCTACTTCTTGGACTCGGTCCAGAGGTTTTTTCCCTTGGAGGAGTTTTGTCTCGCGGCTACTTGGTCTTCCGAGAGTGCTTTATCTCAGCATTACCGGTTGGATGTGGGGGTGCATGCGGTGGATGCATTTAGTGCTTCAGTTGTTGCGGAGGTGGCGTTTGCTTCCCACCCAGATTGAGGATTGCTTTGCTACATCCCATTGGTCTCTGGATTCATTTGCTGCTGTTGCTAAGGAAGGAAAAATTATGTTCTTACCTGTTAATTTTCTTTCCTCTAGATGCAGCAGATGAATCCAGAGCCCCACCCTTTCTGGATATTGTCTGTTGATTTTTTCTTTTCCAACTTTCGAAGTTTGTTGTTATTGATGATTGTATTCTGTATTATTGCCTTTTGAGATTTGTTATGGGAAAGAAGTTTTTTACATGCTATGCCTCTTGATGGTTACGGATGCTTGAGCAAGGAGCTATACTGGAGATACAGGAGGAGTGCCAGCCAATAGGACCACCTGTTAATCAGTTTCTCTATCTCCGCCTGCTGATAGATGTGTGCTATCCCATTGGTCTCTGGATTCATCTGCTGCGTCTAAAGGAAAGAAAATTAACAGGTAACAACATAATTTTTCCTTCCAATTAAGCCTATAAATCATTAGAAATCTTTTTAAGGTCTAGAAAGGCTCTTGTGTTGGTACAAGAAAAGTATACTTAATCCCCAGATATTGGATCAAATATTTGCAGAGGTATGCCAATAGAAAAGAAGCACCCAATATTTTTATTTCTCACATAGACAAGAATTCTTTTCTACGATCTTGTGTAGTTTTTGATATGTCTGGGTATCCTTTGCCCAGAAAAAATTGAAAATAAAGTTTATCACAACATTTAAGTTTTGCTTGAATACGAAAGAAATTAGCAATGTTGCCATTTCCTTTACATCAGATAAGGATTCTTCCAAGACAGTTGATAAATATTTTAATTCATCTTTTTCAATTTCATCTTGTGCCGAGTTTCCTTCACCAGCAGCCTTAGAAGAAGAACTTGGAATATAATATATCTTATTAAATGGAGGAATGGCTTGCTGAGGAAATATAAGAATCTCAGATATTTTTTAAAGTAATCAACAGAATTTAAAGCTACTGATCTAGAGAAATTGAGCACTCGAATGTTGAGTCTTCCATTGAAGTTTTCAATTGTTCTAATTTTTGGTGTACTAAAGTCTTACCTTTAATCAAAGTTGTTGCTGTTTCTTTTAGGTCTTTTATTTTCGGTTGAACCTGCAGGATTTGTTCCACGGAATCCTGTTTGATCTTTTTAACATTTTTAGATAAATTATCTACTTTTCCAGATAGATTAAGTACCTCTTGTGTTGATTTAACCACCAAACCGTCCAGCCTTTACAAGGCCTGCCAAATATTTTCTAGTGGAGTTGGAAGCAGCAGTACACCCACAGTCGCTCCAAAAGTTGACTCTTTGGTGTTCTTGTCTTCAGGTGTGCCTCCCTCCAAGCTTGAGCCCAGGTTTGCAATTTCCACCCCTGGGATCACTACCGGAACAACCCGTGTGAACGCTGGACAGGGAGGTGTACTAGAAACTGGAGGGGGCAAAGATATTTCATGCCCCAAAAGACTGGACGCTCCATCATCCACGTCTATAGCAGGGCCCTCTTCTCTCGGTAAGATGGGTTGAAAGTTTGGTTGTATACCATTCTAAAGTTTGCTGAACCGGCGAGGAGCTTCTGAATTGGGACGGAGCAATTTTCAGAGCCCCTTTCCTTTTAGTATGAGGCATTTTAGGTAAAAAGAAAACTCTAGTTTTTTAAGCCAGCTCCATAGAGGAAGTTAAGAGACACCAAACTATCGTGCTGCCATCTTGGATCTGCTCCCATCAACATTTTCAATACAAAGTTCTTCTCTTCGTCTTAGCCTCCTCTCCAAGAGTGTTCATCAAATGCCTTGTAGTAGTGGCAGCAGCTTTAAGGGATCACAGATTTAAAGTTTTTCCCTATCCTGACAACTGGCTCATAAGACACCTCTTCTCAGGGGGTTCTCTCAGCAGCACTGTCCACATTCCTGTTTCTTCAACAATTAGGGTTAGAAGTCAACTTTCCAAAATCTCAACTTCAACCCTCTTAAACTCTACAGTTCATCGGAGCTCTGCTCAATACCGTTCAACTCGGGGCATTCATACCTCAACCAAGGCAGGACAATCTAATTCAATTATGCAGTCAAGCATACCATCTTCCGTCCATCTCAGCCAGACAAATGATGAGACTATTGGGCCATATGGCTTCTACGGTCCATGTTGCCCCCTTTTTTGAGACTTCATCTCAGAACAGCTCAGTGGTCTCTGGCGTCTCAATGGTCTCAAGCTTTCGATCCATTCGCACAGAGCATTACAATCGTATAATCACTTCGTCGGTCTCTTCAGTAGTGGATGAATTCGTCAAATCTTTCCAAAGGGCTGCTGTTTCAAACTCCTCCATATCAGAAGGTCCAGACTCGTCCATGTATGCTTGGGGAGCTCACCTGGATGGTCAATGGACGCAAGGTTGCTGATCTGCGCAAGAACAGATGCTCCACATTAGAGAATGACACGGTGTTTGTTACCCGCGGCTAGCCGCGAGTAGCCGCAGGTAACCCGCCGAAACGGGGAAGAAAAAATAGTGGCCTCTGCGGGGACAGGGACAAGTCCATTCACCGCCCCGTGGAGCAATGAATGGACTTGTCTCCGCAGTGAGGCAATCAAGGATCGAGCGGTCCCCACCCGTCCAATCACAGCGTTCCGCCATCTCCCTCCCTCCACCTCACCTTAGATATAGAGCACTGTTCTTCAACCGCCGGTCGCAGGAAATTTCTGCCAGTCCGCGCAGGGCCGGCAAGATTAAGGGACAGGCGCAAAAAAAAAAAAGACTCCTCCTTTTCCCCTGCTCTTACCGCCCTGCTGCAGTTGCTAAAGCCGACAGGAAGTCTTTCCGACGTCAATTCTGACGTCGGAGAGGACGTTCTGGGCCAGCCAATCGCTGCCTGGCTGGCCCAGAACATCCTCTCCGACTTCAGAATTGACGTCGGAAAGACTTCCTGTCTGCTTTAGCAGCTGCAGCATGGCGGTAAGAGCAGGGGAAAGGAAGGAGGGAGGATTTTTTTTATTTTTTGAGCGGCAGGGAGGCAGCAGGCTGGCTATGGCTAGGGAGGGAGGGAGAGAGGTAGACAGGCAGGCAGGCTTCGGGGGGGGGGGGTGGGACAAAGTGTGGAAGGCAGTGAGAGGGACATAGGAAGGAAGCACTAGGGGCACTAAAGACATGGGAAGGATGCACTGGTGGCACTAAAGACAGGAAGGGGCACTAAGGATATGGGAAGGAGGCACTGGGGTCACTAAAAGACATGGGAAGGAGGCACTACGGGCACTAAAGACAGGAAGGGCACTAAGGATATGGGAAGGAGGCACTGGGGGCACTAAAGACAGGAAGGGGCACTAAGGACATGGGAAGGAGGCACCGGGGGGCACTAAGGACATAGGAAGGAAAAAGGGAGGGAATAGAAAGGGACAATTCTTGGGCCTGAGTGCAGAAAGAAAGAAATGAAAGAAAGGATACACAGACAGAAGGAAACGCAACCAGAGACTCATGAAATCAATCACCAGACAGCAAAAGTAGGAAAAATGATTTTATTTTCAATTTAGTGATCAAAACGTGTCAGTTTTGAGAATTTATATCTGCTGTCTATATTTTGCACTATATTTGTCTATTTTTCTATAGTTACTGAGGTGACCGAGCTCGCGGAGATGGGGCGGAAATGGGGTTTTTAAATTTTAGTCCTATTAGTTTGCCGGTCCACAAAATAATTCTTTTATTTCTGCTGGTCCATGGGTGTAAAAAGGTTGAAAAACACTGATGTAGAGTATGACGGCTTTCTTTTTCGCCCAGCCGCAGGCGTTCAAAAAGCTGCACACGCGCGGATGCTTGAGTTGATCAATCTTCTTCTCTCCTGCAACTTCCGGTTGCGTCAGAGGAGAATATTGAACAAATGAGCAGCCGCGTGTGCGGCTGGGCGAAAAAGAAAGCCAGCATACTCTACATCTAAGGTGGGGTGGAGGGAGGGAGATGGCGGAACGCTGCAATCGGTCGGGTGTCTGCTGTTTTTGTATCACTGCCTGCCTGCGCTCATGTTCCAGATCCTCCTGTTGCTCATTGTACTGCAGCATCTGCATGATTATGTGCTCGGGTGGGCATTTTTAGTGTGCACAATTGACCTGATTCGAGCTATAGGTGAACATGGGGGACATGTCATTGCAAGGGAGGACAAGTCAATTGATTTATTTTATGTTCTGTTTTTACTACAGGGCAGAGGCACTGAAACAGATTCTCAGTGCAGTAGTAGTAGTGGCAGGACTCTCTTCTGTCTTCATGGTGTTTCGCAGTACTGAGGCTTATATGGATGCTGCGGGGACGGTGACGGGGCGGTGAATGGGATGGCAGTGATGGTGACGGGGCGGTGAAGGGGATGGCGGTGACAGTGACGGGGCGGTGAAGGGGATGCCGGTGACAGTAACGGGGCAGTGAAGGGAATGACGGTGACGGGGCGTGAAGAGGACAGAGAGCCGGGGACGGGGACAGATTTTTTCCCCCGTGTCAATCTCTACTCCACATAAACCTCTTGGAACTCAGAGTGATTCACAATGCTCTGAAGACTTTTCAACACAATATATCCAATCACGTCTTCCTGGTCTGTACAGACAATCAAGTCGCAATGTATTACATAAACAAGGAGGGACGGGTTCTTGGACTCTCTGCCAGGAAGCCGAGAAGATTTGGATCTGGGCAATTGCTCAAAACATATATCTCAGAGCTGTCTATGTTCAAGAAGCACAAAATAAACTTGCTGACAAACTCAACAAATATCTTTGACCACACGAGTGGATGCTCCACTCCAAAGTCTTGCATCAGATATTTTCACTTTGGGGGACTTCTCAGATAGACCTGTTTGCATCCCCCAGCAATCACAAACTGCCTCAGTTCTGTTCCAGTCAATACTCTCCTCATCGTCTGGAGGCAGATGCCTTCCCCCTGGATTGGACGGACAAGTTCCTTTATGCTTTCCCTCCGATTCCTCTCATTCTCAAAACACTGGTCAAACTCAAGCAAGAATTGGCTACAATGTTCCTCATACTTCAACTTAAGGTCAAAGATCTGATAACCCTACAGATCTTTCCATCTCGTCTAACTCAGTCAAGGATCTCTTTACATCCCAATCTGTAGTCCTTGCACCTGACAGCTTGGTATCTCTCAGTCTGACTTCACCAGAAGCTGATCTCTCTGATTCCGTCAGGCTCATTTTAGAAGCATCCAAAAAACCACCTACACAGCAATGCTACCAACAAAAACGGACACAGTTTTCAGTGTGGTGTGATCATCATACTCAAGATACTTCTTCCTCCTCCATTCCTTTAGTGTTGGAATACCTTTTACACTTATCCAACTCGGGTCTTAAAACCACTTCAGTCAGAGTTCACCTTAGTGCTATCAGTGCTTTTCATGTTCAACTTAACAATAAATCACTTACAGTTCATCCTCTGGTTTCCAGATTTATGCAAGGGCTTTTTTAACATCAAACCTCCTCTTAAACTGCCTCCAGTGGTTTGAGATCTTAATGTGGTTATCTCGAGATGGATGAAACCTCCATTTGAACCAATGTCTACTGCTCATCTTAATTATCTCACTTGGAATGCGATATGTCTAATCGCTATCACTTCTGCACGTAGAGTGAGCTTCAAGCATTAGTAGCGGACCCACCTTTTACAGTGTTCCACCATGATAAGGTTATGGATAAGGTTATGATAAGGTTCCATAGTGGTTATGGAATTTCATTTAAATCAATCAGTTGTACTTCCAGTTTTTTTTCCGAAGCCTCATACTCACCCTGGAGAAGCAACTCTTAAAACCTTGGACTGCAAACAAGCATTAGCCAATTACTTTCAGAGGACTCAAGTCTCACAGGACATCTTCTCAACTATTCATCTCCTTTGATCCCAACAGATTGGGCCACCCATTAACCAAGAGAACTATTTCCACATGGCTTGCAGCCTGTATTTCCTTCTGCTTTGCTCAGGCTGGGCTATAGCTCGGGGGCGTGTAACAGCACATAAAGTCAGAGCTAAGGCAGCTTCAGTTGCATTCTTGCATTCCACTCCCATTGATGAAATCTGCAAGGCGGCTACTTGGTCCTCACTACTGTCTGGAATCGTATTCCAGATGAGAAGGGCGCTTTGTTCTTATTCCAAACGAGACAGATGCTTTATTTTCTTAAAGACCAACTCTCCTTCCTTTCCTCTGTAGTAAGCTAGGGAGTCCCATATGTGAGAATATGCTGCCTGCTTGTCCTAGGATAAAGCACAGTTACTTACCGTAACAGGTGTTATCTGGGGACAGCAGGCAGATATTCTCACAACCCTCCCACCTCCCCTGGTTGGCTTCTTAGCTTGGTAACGGAACTGAGGTGCCGCGAGCTTCAGGGGCGCCTGTGCACAGTGTGGGCAGTCGTGAAGTTTCTTAAAACTTGGCGACAATTCACTTTTCATACTATCCATACCTGGCTCCGTGGATGATGTTATCACATATGTGAGACTATCTGCCTGCTGTCCCCGGGTAACACCTGTTAACAGTAAGTAACTGTGCTTACTCTATTAGCATCCTTGTTTGTTCTAATTCTGTTTATGAAAGACAGTTTCAGTGCTGTAGCCTACCCTGTAATTTGGTTGACAAGAGTAAATTGCTTTGGTCTTATCCAAAATTAATGTAAACTGAAGGAGGACAATCTTCTCCACAACCTTGGAAATGTATGGTGAGTTTGATAATGAATGATAATTTGCTGGATTGGAGTTGTCCAGTTGATGCTGCTTGAGACGTAACTGTACTCAGGCCACTTCCAACAAACAGGAAACTTCTCAGATGAAGGTAGAGTCAGGGTAGAGCTTCAGGAAAACTAATCACCATACTCGTGGTCCAGAAGGATTGTTTTTCTGCTGTGCTTCAGAACCTTTTTGTGTTTTTTCAGCTTCCTCCAGATAACCTTGTAGAAGCAACTCTTATGTAATTAGTATGTCAGACGTCTGGTAACAGCCAACAGTGTAAGTAAATTTTCATAGCTGAGCTGTAGGATTCTTGTCTTACTATTCACTTGCACTCTTGGTTATTTGGTATGCAACTCACTGATCAGAAAGTGAAGTTTCTTCCTAATGCAAATATTTTGTGTTCAGCATTTTTGATAAGAGCATTACAGAACTCGAACAACTTGGAATCCAAACTTTTTTTTTCCTTAATTTTTGCCCCAGAATCCGATTGCTGCTTTGGAATCTGAACAGTAAGCGGTGCTCAGCCCAAAGCTTCCCCTCTGCTGCAGCTTCCTGTTTCTGCCTGGGAGGGAAACTTTGGGCTGAGCACCGCTTGCAGTTGCCGATCTTGCTGCCTCTGTTGGTGGGGGTCCCAATCTTGCTGCTTCTGTTGGTGTGGGTCCCGATCTTGCTGTCCCTGCTGGTGGGGATCCCGATCTTGCTGTCTCTGCCGGTGGGCATCCTGATGTCTGAGTTTGTGGGACCAAGGAACGGATTAATCCAGTTTCTGTTATTTTCAATGGAAAAAATTGTCTTGGAACTCGAACGGTATTCTGGAACAGATTAAGTTCAGATTCCAAGGTTCTATTGTATACAAATTGCTTAAAGTTAGAAATGGAAGCCATATTTAAATAAACTTCCAACTGTCCCAATATGAGCTGCATACTGATATGGGTCACAAAATATTATTAAAAGGTGGAAAACCTGACCTCATCCAGGGATGGAAAATTTCCAGGCACCTAAAAATTAGCGTTTGCCCCTTCTACTGTCAATACAAAAGCTCGGAGAAAGAAAATATAGAACGCTCCCTCCCCATGGGGAGTGGAGGGGAAGGAATCTAAAATATGAGCAAAAGTAACAGGAAGTCCAAAAACAGACTTCACAAAGAAAATGAGCAAAACAAGGTAAAAGAAAGGAAATCCCTTACATTGCAAAGATTGATTTTTTTTCCTCTGGCTTCTAAACTTTTTGACAGGTGTCCAAGTTTTCTAAATCTTTTTATACCTCTGAATTTCATCAGATTCTTTATTATCTTATTATTGTTCTTGAATGCAGAAATCAAAATCATAGAACTAAATCTGGCAACAGAGTTGAAGTTTGCATTTATCTCCTGATGTATTCCTAAATCTGTACTTTCTGAACGCTTTGTAGAGTACAGTGAATAGATGTGTTAAGTTAAATACTGTAGTCTTAAGCTAATAATCTATTGTCTCTTTTTGCATACAGCTTCCTCCATACAATGAAACAGTTTCATTTGGTAACCAGTCCATGGATGAGCTCCATGATGGTAAGAACAAATGCATTATCTTGGTCTTTAAGCAGCAGTAGTAACTAGATTCCTCAGATTATAATGTTTCTAAAAATATGTTCTTTTGTGGTGGCATTGACCCTTTAAATGAGAAATCTTCCTTTTCAGGTTTGCAAGTGATATTTGATTTTCTCAGCTGGCCAGGAATACTGTGGAGGCAATGTTCACAGCCATTGGGGAGGTGGGGAGAGGAAACTGGATGAAGTGTATTAGTTTGTGGCCACTAGCCAAGAACTGTGTGGAATTGTAAGGGGGATTAAAAATAGCAAAACAAAATCCTCAAGACAGTTGTGAGTGAAAGCTCATTGCACCTTTAACCCAGTAGAGGCAGGTTACTATTTATCTGGAGGCCCAGAGGAGCAAGGAGAAAATTCTGGGTCAAGAAAGAAAAAATGTTTCATGTTTCTTTCCCTTGAACTACTGTGAGACCTCAATAGGTTCATAAGTTTACTCAGAAGCAAAATTAGTTAAGTAAAAAATTTCAAAATGAATAGCACTAGGTACTTAGAAATAAAATAAGCTTTTTCTTGAATTGGCTTAATGCCATTCAAATTAAGAGATCACCATATATTATCTGCTGCTAATTGTATATTTCCGTATTTTTCGTTCTATAAGACGTACCCCCCTGTAGAGGAGGAAAAACCAAGGAAAAAAATTTGGTTTAGAATATTTTTTTTCTTGGTTTTTCCTCCTCTACAGGGGTGTGTCTGGTGCTGAGAAGCCTGAAGCAGCCCGCAGACTCCCCTGTACCGTTTTAAACTGGCGTTGATTCAGCGCGGTCTCCTTCTGGATGGCTGCCTTTCATTGAAGAGCAGTGCACAACGCAGGAGCGCGACCTTTGCTCTTCCTGCCTGGTCTCGTGCTGCTCCGTGATTGGCTGAGGTCAGTTCTCATCAGTCACCCCCACCATCCACCATTTGCAGCATATACCTTTCCGTCTTTTCTCACCTTCCCTCCTCCACTCACAACTCTGTCTAAAGTGTGGCTTCAATGGATCCTGGCAATGCCCACACACTGCCTCCTGCTAACCCAGAAGCATTATAACATTCTTAGTCTTGTTAACCATCCCTTAAAAAAAAAAATAATAATAATTCCTAACATAAGAATTGTCATACTGGGACATACCGAAGGTCTATCAAGCCCAGTATCCTGTTTCCAACAGTGGCGAACCCAAGAACCTAGCTAGATTCTAAGCATCTTGTTTTCTCTTTTTGGCCGCCACCACACATTGGGCGGATGGTTTCATTGTAATGTCTACAATGACAACCAGATTTTTTTTTTCTTGGGAGCTAACCCCTAAGATGGACCCTAGCATTTTGTAACTATGATTTGGGTTATTATTCCCAATGTGCATTTGCCACATTAAATTTCATCTGCCATTTGTATGCTCAGCCTTCCAATTTCCTAAGGGTCTGCCTGTAATTTTTCACAATCTTCATGCATTTAAACAACTTTGAACAGTTTAGTGTTCTCTGTAAATTTAATCACCTCACGCGTTTCAATTTCCAGATCATTTATAAATAAGTTAAATAGCACCAGTCCCAGTAAAGATCCCTGCGGCAGTCCACTATTTACTCTCCTCCATTGAGAAAAATGGCTATTTAACCCTACCATTTTCTATCTGATAACCAATTCCTAATCCACAACTGAACATGGTCTCCTGTCCCATGACACTTTAATTTTCTCAGAAGCCTCTTATAAGGAACTTTTATCAAATGCTTTCTGAAAATCTAGATACACTACATTACTGTTATCCACATTAGAAAATGATATGGGGAAAAAATTTGTCCCCGTCCCGTCCCCACAAGCTTGGTCCCCGTCACTGTCTCGTCCCCACAAACCATCTGATCCCATTCCACACAAGCCTCAAATAGTTTTATACTGAACTTATTTTATTAAAGTATAAAAAGAAACAATATTCTGTATAATTGTCATTTTATAAATCAAAGTTCTGGCTGCTGAACTAGAGAAAGAGATGTTCAGCTGGCAGAGCTTTGTTTATAAATGTTTATCAACACAACTAATATACTACTTTATCCTAAAGCAGTGGTTCCCAAACCTGTCCTGGAGGACCCCCAGGCCAGTCGGGTTTTCAAGATAGCCCTAATGAATAAGCATGACAGAGATTTGCATATAATGGAGATGCCAGGAATGCAGATCTGCTCCATGCATATTCATTAGGGCTATCTTGAAAACCCAACTGGCCTTGGGGTCCTCCAGGACAGGTTTGGGAACCACTGTCCTAAAGCAAAAAAAATAGAAAATAATAGAAATTTTTTTTTCTACCTTTGTTGTCTGGTTTCTGCTGTCCTCATTTTCTCCTCATTCAAATCCTTCCATCCACTGTCTGCCTTCTCTCCCCCCCCCCATTGGTCTGGCACCCATCTTCTTCCCTCCGCTCCCCCCATAGTCTGGCATCTGTCTTCCCCAGTTCCCTTCAGCGTCTTCTCTCCTCTCTCTCTTCCCCAGTTCCCTTCAGCGTTTTCTCTCCTCTCTCTCTTCCCCAGTTCCCTTCAGCATCTTTCCCCTCTCTCTTCCCCAGTTCTCTTCAGCATCCTTCGTGCAGTCCAGCAGTCCTCTCCATCTGTCCGGGTATCTCCCTCCCTCTCTTCCCCTTACCTTTGTGGCGATTTCTACAAGGCCATTCTTTCTATTGCAGCTGGAGCCTTGAAGTTGCATCGCGTGCAGCTGCTGGGAAGTTCTCCTTTGACGCAACCAGAAACAAGAAGTTGCGTCAGAGGAGAACTTTCCGGCAGCCTCACGCAACGCGACTTCAAGGCTCCGGCTGCAATAGAAAGAATGGCTTTGTAGAAATCGCCATGAAAGGGAGGGAGGGAGGGAGATGCCCGAACGGCAAGAGGGAGGGGGCTGCTGGACCGCATGCTCGGGTGACTGTGCGTGCTCCCTCCCTTAACTGCAGAGACAAGGCCATTCACCGCTCCACAGGGCGGTGAATGACCTTGTCCCCGTACTCTCGGTGACCTGCTTATGAGGTATCAATCCTTATCCAAATTAACTTTAGCTTGCTCTTTGGGTCTCTACCATCCTTGTTAGATGAATATACTGTATTCCCCATATATAAGCTGTGTCCTATATATGGGTTTTGCAAGCCGGCACAGTGGGTGCTTGCAAAACTGGGGTGGCCTATACAATTTTTAAAAATTATCCCCTCTTTACCTCCCTCTCTGGATGACCTTGAATCTCTGCCTCCTCGAATTGTGGCCAGCGGTGCAGGGCAGGAGAGATCTTTTTGATCGCCAGCCCGGCCCCACGTTTCTTCTTGACGGCAAAGATCTCTCCTGCCCTACACCACTGGCCGCGATTCCAGAAAGGGAGGTAAGGGGGGGGGTGATGATTTTTAAAAACTGTATAGACTGCCCCAGTTACTGGTAGATAAACCGCGGCTAATACAATGGGGCAGCTTATCTACCAGTTTTAAAACTTGTATAGGCATTTTTTGCAGCCTATATGTGGGGAAATAACGGTACAAGTTTTCATCCATAATTCAGCATGCATCCCCTCTGAATTTCCCCTTGTCTTATACAAGCTTTGTAATAAACTAAACAGCTGTCAAATACTAATGAAACCATTACCGCAACATTTAACTAAATCCCTGTAGCACTGGATGGTTCTTGGCTACTGCTATCCTGCTGGTATTGACCTAGTTGGTTTCTGAGGAATTGTGGTAGATCCAGGCTGGTTATCCTGTGGTCTGTAGTATTTGTAAGGTCAGGATTACAAATTTATATATCATTTGCAGAGCTCTAACCCATAAACTCTTATCTCTCAAATGTACATTTTCCATAGACTGCCACAGGAAATATTGATCACTGTAGTATAACATGCTTATGCCAGTGCTTTAATACCTTCATATTCATTTTGAATAAAATGGGTAAAGAAAATGGAGATGTTTTTCTCTATCATTTAATACTGCCAAGAGCTCGTCTCTTGAGTTCTTCTTCCTGTATATTAACCCAAAGTATCCTTGGAAATATTCTGTGATGTTTTAATAGAGCCCTTTTTTCTTTCTTTGCAGGGGAGGAGTATCAGAGAATTGAGTTTGGTGTTAATGAAGTTATTGAGTTAGATGCATCTGTGTTGAATAATACAGACTACAGTATTTCAAGTAATCTGAATCCTCAGGCCCCAGAGTTCATTCTTGGCTGCACGCCTGCCCAGAAAACCCATGATGACGCCCTTATTGAAAGCAACTGTAATTCTCTTGACTGCCGTATTACAGAAGCCACACTTCCTTTGGATAGTGGTGGCAACCCTGACAGTGACAGTATGTCTGGCCTTGGACAGAGGGAACGAAAGAAGAAGAAAAAGAGACCTCCAGGATACTACAGTTACTTAGAAGATGCCAGTGATGGTGTTCTTCCTGAGACTCTTGTAAATGGTCATATAAATTCATCTGGAGTTAATAGTATAAACACAGATGATACAGAGTTTTCAGGAGACATTCTGGTCTCATCAGGCTCCCCAAGGACTTGTAACAGCCCAGAAAATTCTGTGGACTTCATAAATGAAGCTCTGTGTGATGTTTCTCTTTCCAGTACACTAGACAATAGCAGGACTGCTGGGCAGCCTGAGATATGCAGTGTTATAAATTGTGAACAATCTTATATTCCCTCAGAGAGTGGAAGGGATAGCCCTGTAAGGACAGCTGTTGTGCAGCCTTATACTGGTACTGATACTACTGAAAACCTTGGCGTTTCTAATGGAGAAACACTTGAAACCCCTGGAGAAGGCACAGGTACTAATGGGGTTGAATTGCATGCTGAAGACAGCATGGACCCAGAGCAACCAAAACCAGGAGATCCTTTACCTACTGCTGAGGCTGCTGTTTCAGGATTGCTGTCTGTGAACCAGCCTGCAAAGTCATGGGCTAGTCTGTTTCACAATTCTAAGCCCTCAGCATCAACACCTGTGACCTGTGTTGAGACTAAATATGTCCTTCCTGCCACATCTACTCTAGTCCATGAGAAACAGGTTGAAGTTAAAGAAGGACCTGTTCCAGTTTCAGAGGATCCTGTAGCCATAAAGATTGCAGGTACAGTGAATGACATAGGCTGATAAGTTTGATTTCTAAGCAAAGCCTTAAATCAAAGTATAATTTTTCTCAGGTCTCCCAGAATCTTTTTGGGAATAAAACCTTGAGAAAAATACAAAGCAGAGATTTGTCCTGCCACTGTTCCTTCCCCTTCCCTGCAGAGAACAGGGCTAGTCTAGGACTCACCTCCCCCCTAGCCCACTCCACTGGAAGAGAGCGGGTGCCAATGAGCTCACCACGACGTAAAATCTTTCACTGGACTTACCTTTAACTGCACTGATGGCCTAGTGGACTCTTTGGGGCACGAGCTATGCCAGTTTCTCCTACCCCTGCCAGTTCCTCCATAAAAATGGCTGTCAAGAGTTCTTGTGGCAGCCTCACGAGACCTGAGGCAATATCACATGGCTGCTGTGGAAACTCTTGGCAGCCATTTTTATGGAGGAACTAGTGGGAGCAGGAATGACTGGGATAGCTCCTGCCTTGAAGAAGCCACTAAACTACCAGGGCAGTTAAAGGTAGGCCTGAAAGGTCTTCGAGTGGATGGGGGACCTGGCTCGGTGCCACCAGCTTTCTTCTTTTGGGGGGGGATGGGGGCAGGTGCTTTACCTGGTCTGTCAGATCCTGGTCTCTGAGAGTGGGGCAGGGGGTAGTGGCAGTTTGGGGGCAGAAACTGAACCCAAAATTTGGTCAGCCTCTAGCTAAAATGTGGCCTTTCTTGTCCTTGTTATATGAGTCCAAACAAGTGAGTTGTGTCCCTTTCCTGCCAGCAGATGGAGTTAGTTACTGAATCTTTTCAGTGGCAACATGGGTATATGGGCTGGAGCCATCTGGAATTCTCTACTGTTTTTCTTTCTGTTTATGAAAAGGAAGAAAATAAAAGCACAACAGTAGGTATTATTTAAGCAACATGTCTGTGGGTTTAAATGAAGCTGTGTCCCCTAGTAGGATCATTAAAAATAGTAAATCATTAGAAATGTACACAGGGCAAAACATTTCAGTTTAGCTATTTTCCCCAATTTTCTGACTTTTTTCTGGTTAGTTTCAAACACAAAAAGTAATCGTAACATGCAAAATTAGGCTTAGTTAATTTGAGTTTAGTGTACACAAATTTTATTGGTGTGCTAATGAACTGAATGTGTACCAATGAGAACACGTCCCTATAAAAAGGGAGGGGGGTGGTGGAATTATGGATAGTAAGTCACCTATACTTGTTGCTTGTATCTGAATCCAGCATCACAAGAACGGACAGAAAGTTGACCTAGACTGAAGAATTTCCAAGGTATTGAGTGAAAATGGTTCTGTTGTGCTAAGCTCTTTATTTTGCTCTTACCTGCCACCACAATCACTACGTTCTGAGAGCCAAAAGCTTCTTGAAATTCCTTCATTTAAATCTGTGAATCATTCAATTTTTTGACGCTCTATGATTTCGGTACAGGTGCTTCGTTATGGAATACATTGTCTGTTGAGGTTAAGGGAGCTTCTAGTGTTTTGCAGTTTAGGAAACTTGTGAAGACAATTTTATTCAAGCAAGCATTTCCTCAAAATGTTTTTATTTTTAAGGTTTAATTCTGTTGATTTTTGATTGTATGTCTGATTTTATTGTGTGTGTTTTATTGTATTCCGGTCAGAATTGTTGCAGGTAATACATTTATAAATAAATAAAAAATAAGCAAAAAACAAGTTAAAAAGGACAAAGTAAAACTGTGCATAGGCTTAGGAAGGAAGAGTTAGGGCAGCTGTTGTAGCTGGAGATTCATTTATTAGACTTATAGATAC
Organism: Geotrypetes seraphini; assembly: GCF_902459505.1. NCBI lineage: Eukaryota > Metazoa > Chordata > Amphibia > Gymnophiona > Dermophiidae > Geotrypetes > Geotrypetes seraphini. The sequence goes on along the minus strand of NC_047087.1, from coordinate 17,971,083 downwards.
TATAACTGGATTACTTGATAGCTTGCCTGCCTGGTGTGAAGGTTGTGGACCTCAAGCATCACCTAGAGAAGATTTTATTCAGGGGTGAGGAGAATCTGGCTGGATACAACTGAGAGAAATGTTCTGAAAGTCAAATGACTTTTAAGGTAGAAAGTTGAAATCCAGAACCTCCAAGATAGTAGCATTCTTAGAAATGCTCTAGTAACAGAGAAAAATGAAAGCAGATAGGCCATTCTGCCCTTTCATGCTATCTATTCTCACTTTCACTCCTTTAGAGATCTACTTACTTGTCCAAGCTTTCTTGAATTCAGATAGTTTCCATCTCCGCTGAGAGGCTGTTTGACAAATTCACCACTTTTTCTGAGAAGAAGTATTTCCTTGGGTTACTTCTGAGTCTATCCCCTTTCACCTTTGTCCTATGTCCCCTAATTCCAGAGCTTCCTTACAAATGAGAGACTCTCCTCTTGTGCATTTATGCCATGTAGGTATTTAAACGTCTACCGCATCTCCTCTCTTCTGCCTTTCTTTTGTGGTAATCACTCCTTCCAGTGCAATAGGTGAGACAAGTGGGTAATGTCCCCATGGCTGCATGCCATCTGCAGAAGGAATCCAGTTTGGATTTTTCTCTGTGCCTCTTCTGTACTTCACTGAACTCCTTTGCTCTGCCTACAGATTTTTCCTTATGCACGCGTGACAGCAGGAGTGTGTTTATTCTGCTATCTCCTCTTTATTATTTTATTCTGTGTTTTTTTTAGTCCTTTTGGGGGGATTCTTGTGCTCTGAGCATTTCTTTGGCTTTGCCTGCATTGAGAACACACAGACTTCAGTCTGTAGCTGAATGGCCAATCTCGGTACCTGCAGCCAGCCTGCTTAGTGTTTGGAGCTCAGTCATCTTTGAAGTTGTCTCGCCTACTGTTAAGCAGGGGTCAAGGGCAGGCTGTAAGATGCCCTTAGGAGGCTCAGTTGTATCTTGCAGGGCTGCGTCTTCTCACCGGTGCGTGCCCGTCAGTCCACAGGAGTGGAAGTGCAGTTAGGCATAGGGTCTGACTGGTAGCCCGAAGATCAGCATTGTAGAAGTGATCCCAGCTACTGTAAAAGAACCGAGGCAGGCTGCAGCACAGTTCCACAAACAAGTCATAATGAATAAAGGCTGTCACAGCCTGTAAGGTGAATTGGGGGAGCTCTGAAATGGGGTTTTCAAGGTTTCTGCATGTCTCCCTGTGTTCCCCCCACCTCAAAAATCCTAAAATCGCCATTTTTTAGAACTTTGCTAAGTGTAGTAAATATCGCGATTTTTGGCATTAATTTCATAGCGGCGGACATCTTGGATTTTTAGCAATCTTTTATTTTCAAAAGCTCCCTGCTTCTCCAAAACAGCTATTTTTGCCTCAAATCTTGTTGGGATGAAGTCCTTAGGCTCTCCTAATATGACTTATTGCCAGGGTTGTACAAATTTGGTGCTTCAGGAGCTGGGAGGGGCAGCAGCACAAAGCTTAGCCTCTCCCTTGATCAAGCAGGTGGCAAAATGTTCAGCTAGTTTGGTGGGGTGGTTTTATTTATTTAGGGGGCTTGGCAAGGCTATTAGTACCGTGCGCAAGATTGCGGTCCTTCCGCAGCCTTCTAAATGCATGCTTAAGTCATCGTAGGGTGACTAAGCACCTCAGGAGCTGGAGACTTTATCAGGGTTTCTGAAACAATTGTGTAATGCGTTGCAAGGCAGGCATTCTTTTGCGCAGTCCCGCTCCATTTCAGCTGCATCTCTCAGTGGCATTGCTTCTATGGACATGTCCTTGTCTCAGTCAGTCGCTGTTCTTGGTCTGCTTGATCCTTATGCTGATGACTGGCGTGCTGACCCCTTATTTACAGGTGCAAAACTTCCAAGGATGGGGGACCTAGGGACTTGTACGCAGGATCTACAGATCCTTCAGGGGCTCTAGAACCTGGGGACGATCCCCCAGTTCTGTTCTTATTTCAGTCTGTGGCTTTGCTGGATCTTATTTCTAAGCCTTTGCAGGATTTGCATTTGGTTACTCAGCTGGCTCCGTCCTCTTTTTCCTCCTGGCTTTATGGTGTGCGCTCATAGTCTTCCACCTTTCCCTGGCACCCTGATATGAGCATTATAATATCAGCAATGTGATTATCGTCTGCGCACCCTGGAGAGTAAGGCTGTAGATTCTTCTTATTTTCTTTTGGTTGGGTCAGATTATGTGATTGACACTATATTACCTTATGTGGGTTTTGGTGTTCTCCATTTCTGCCTGCAGAATGCTCTGGATTAGACAGTGGGATGGTGCTTTCACTTCCAAGGCGACTTTGATGAGACTTTCCTTTCAGGGCAGTTGTTATTTGTCAAGGACCTGGTCAATCTCATGAATTCTGTGTTCAGTCACCCTAAAGACTCTGCCTGATAGCAGACCCAGACCCTCTAAGGGTTCTGGTCGCTCTAATTTTCACGGCTCCAGGCATTACCACTCGTGTTCCAGTGCCACGTCTCAGACCAGAGCTCCCGGCAGAGGTATTCTGGATACAGATGTGCCCAGTCATCTGGCTTCCGTCCTATGCCCCTTGCCAAGATGGCACAATGACACCATATGGAGGGACCCCTTCTACAGATAGGCTAGTCTTAGTTAGGGCACTGGTCTTTGACCTAAGGGCCGCCGCGTGAGCGGACTGCTGGGCACAATGGACCACTGGTCTGACCCAGTAGCGGTAATTCTTATGTCAATGTTCCTGCCTGCTTGGGTTTGCATTTTGTTTGACCAGTGGGTTCTGGACTTTATTTGGTCTGGCTGCAATTGGAATTTTCCCGGCCTCTGACCAGTTGGTTCGTGGGTTCTCCCGCTGGGTACCCGGAAAAGGTGCTTCAAGTACAGGCCACGGTACAGCACTTGCTGAATATTCAAGCTCTTAGAGTGGTTACCGCTTGACTTTTCGGTCTCCGACAGATACTCCATATATTTTATAATTCCAGTGACGTTTGGAGGCCTATTCTGCAACTGCAGCACGCACATGAGGCTCTCAAGATTCTGTGCTTTTGAATGGGAACAATGTGATCCGTCATAGCAATGGTGGCCCTGGGAGAGTTCATTGCTTCTCAGGATTCATGAGGGCATACTTACATATTCTGTTCTTTCCAGCCCACCGCAAATATTGTGGTTTCATGTTTTGTACAACTATTGCCAGTTTTTGACTCTGCCTTTTGGACTAGCAGTGGCTTCACGTACCTTCACCGAGGTGATGGTGGTTGTAGTGGCTTACCTAAGTAAGATGGGTCTGCAAGTACACCCTTTATTGAACAATTGTCTAATCAGAGTTCACTCTTTTGTGAGGGTCGACACGTAGAGGTGGATCAGATGATCCAGGTGCTAGAGGACCTTGGTTGGATTGTGAATTACATAAAGGGCAGTCTGTCACCCATGCAGTCTTGCATGGGTATTCTCTTTGAAAAGGCTGCGGGCCGTGCCTGTCTTCCAGGGGTACACAGACAGAAACTGTGTGTCCAGATTTCTTCCCTTCTGGGTCTACCAGCTTCTTCGGCGTGGGACTATCTTCAGGTCCTGGGATCCATGGCTGCCACATTGGATGTGGTTCCTCAGTCACGAGCACACGTGAGTCCTTTCCAGCATGTTTTACTCTCTCGCACAGGGATGCATTACAGACCAGTCTTCCCTGGGCTCTAGAAGCTCAGGCCAGCATGATTAGTGGCTTCTCCTGCAATCGCTATGCAAGGGCGTATCACTGTGGATTGCCTCCTTGGTTGTGTTGGTGACAGATGCCAGCCTTTGGGGCTGGAGAGCCCACTGCAATTGGTGTCCCATTCGGGGGTATTGGACGCCCTCTCAGTGGAAATGGTTGATAAACCGGTTGGAGCTCAGAGCCATTCAGTTAGCTCTTGTGTGCTTGCAGAAGACTCTGGAGGGCCAAGCAGTCAGTCTTCTCTAACAATGCAACGGCAGTAGCTTCTGTCAGTTGCAACTCTCTGAGGCCTGCCTTCAGGGCTGGATTAAAGGGTAGGCCCAGTAGGCACGTGCCTTGGGCCCGAAAACATCAGGGGAGCTAAGACCAAGGCTGGCCATCTCCCTCCCTTCCGCTCACCTTTGCAGCACTTTTCCAAACAAGTTTCAAATTTATTAAAAGTTTGTTGTACATGCAATATTAAATACTTCAGTGCATATTACAATTTAAAATTGGGAGACAAAATAAAACAATTTGTACACATAAACATACAATGTATGTACACAAGTAATTATCGATACAAAAGGGAAGAGGGGTGAGCTACAATCTTTAAGGAAAGTAAAAGTACATTTAAGGAAAAAAACAACATCAGGAGGGTAATAAAGAATGTTTTAAAAACATGGCTATTGTCTAATCAGAGTTAGCTAAGCCTAAAAAGAGGATAGGGGAGGTTGTGACCTATACATAAGGTCTGGTTAAAATTAGGTATTTGAGCTTGGGATTAATGATAGATGAATTATCCTATCTATGACTCAAATGCGTCTTGAGTCGGTGGGTTTGCTTGCTAATGATTTGCACCTCCATGCAAATCATTTGCATGCAAACTTAATAGAGATTCAATCGCTGTTGGAAAATCGGCCAGAGAATTGGCCAACAGTGACTGAGTTGCTATTGTTAGTGAATCTAACCCTATGTACTTACCCTGCTAAACTCTTTTCCAGTAGATAGGTGAGACATTCTAGACTCCCACCCAGTCCTTCCTGCACCTGACTATTGTCTCAGTTTGTTTATGAGTCTCCAAGTTGTAACTTGGATTAGAGAATTACACGGGGACAAATTTTTCTCCATCCCTGCAAGTTTTGTTGCTGTCCCTGTCCCTGCCCCAAGCTCTGCCTTAACCACACAATCATCGAACACTTAAGATTTTAAAGTGTTTGAAGCTTGTGCAGATGAGGACAGAGCTTGCAGGAATGGGGAAGGGACAGGAAAATTACTCTCCAGGACAGAAAAATGAGTTCCTGCGGAGGTGGGAAAAATTCTCTACCTTGGCTCAGTCAGCCCTTAGGGGCTGGGGACTATACTGTGTATATGTTCCTCTTTTCTGTGGGAGTAGTTTTTGAGCTCCTTTGAGATTTTTGCTGGCTGTTTGCAGCTGATATTCTCATGTGTTACTACTTTGAGCAGAACAGTTATTTATGACCTTGATTATTATGGGTGTCTCTACTTCATGTTGGTTTGGTGGCTCTTGGTGCTTGGGTATTAACTGTAGATGGAGCTAAGGAGCTCAGTGAAGTACAGAAGAACAAATAAAAATCCAAACTGGATTCCTTCTGCAGATGGCACGTGGCCATGGGGACACTACTCACTTGTCTAGAATGTCTCACCTATCTACTGGAAAAGAGCTTACCCCAGGGTAAGTACATAATCTATTTTTTTCTTTGCACTTATGTAGAAGCAAGGTAAAGTAAAATCATATAGTAAAAATATCTTTATCTTAAAGCTTTCACAAAATCTCAGTGGCTACACTCAAAACATCAATTTTAGTTCTGAGATTTCCGTATACAGTTTCCTCATTGATCTTATAATGTTTTAACTGATGCTTACAAATGGATCAAGAGAGTAAACTTATACAGTATAACTCACTATTTATTCAGACCCCATACACCCAGAGCATTATCACCAGGATGGTCTCGGGGCTCAAGGATCTCTCGTACGAAGAAAGGCTGAACAAATTGTGGCTATATTCTCGAAGAACGCAGGGAGAGGGTTGACATGATTAAGACGTTTAAGTATATCACTGGTCGTATCGAGGTAGAAGATGATATTTTCTTTCTTAGAGGACTCTCGGCCACAAGAGGGCATCCGCTGAAAATCAAGGGCGGGAAGGTTCATGGCAACACGAGGAAGTACTTCTTCACCGAAAGAGTGGTTGACAATTGGAATGAGCGTCCAGTACAGCTGATCGAGGCCAGCAGCGTGCTAGATTTTAAGCACAGATGGGATGCTCATGTCGGATCTCTAAGAGGGTAGAGTTAAGGGGATGGGTCATCAGAGTGCGATCTCTCAAAGGGTAGCTAGGGGAGAGGGTCAATAGAGTGGGCAGACTTGATGGGCTTTGGCCCTTTTCTGCCGTCACTTTTCTATGTTTCTATGAATTGCTTTCATACCCTTACTGGGGTGGTGCATTCATCATTGGTCTGATTTCACTTTAACTTCAGGCTGTTTCCAAGATGGCCGCGACACAGAAACGCTGAGAGGAACCTATCTGAGCCGCTCCAATCAGGATCTTTTTTCTTCTACTATTGAAGGCCTTTGTGTAGCGCCGGCCTTACCTTAACCAATGCCGAAGAGGAGAGGCAGGAGTGCTGCTAACGCCTCGCGGCGCCCCAAAGTGCTGACCTTTGGCAGCATAGATGAGATGTTGCAGCGGATGCAGGGAGCTGCAGCTGCGACACCGGAGGTAGCCCGCTGAGAGCGCCTGGATACGGCGAGACCAGAGTCGCTTCTCCTGGGCCGGGTACTACGCTCAGCCCCAACGTGAGAGCTCCACCCCCGCAACCCCGAGTCGCCAGTTCTCCAGGGGAAGAGGAAACCCCGGAGATGGGGGAGGAACTTTTCCCTGAGGCAAGAAGATTACCAGCGGAGAGCTTGGAGACAGAGCCATCGGTTCAGGTTGTCTCTGTAGAAGAAACCAGGGTAGATTCAGCTACAGGAAGTGAAGACATCCAGCTGGAGCAAAGCCAAGATCTTGATTCCTCTGAGGGTGAGCATTTCTACACTCAGCAAAAACTTGTAATTTTGGATAAGCCAGCACAAGTGACTCTGGAGTCTCTATGGGACTTAATTACAAATTTCACAAAAACTATTAGCCCCAATTTCCAGTATGTTGAAGCTAAATTGATTCAACATACTAAGGAGCTTAAGGCTTTAAAAGAGGACCTGACTGTTTCAAAATCTTTAGTTCAAAAGCTTGACCAGGATTTATCATCTATTAAACAAGTACAATGCTCGCTAGTTAAGGATAATGTGAGTCTTAGGAAGAAGTTAGAATCACTTGAGAATAACGCACGGAATAATAACTTGAGATTAATTAATTTTCCAAGATTAGAAATAGTAACTCATAGGGAAATGCTTAGGAGATACCTGGTTGAAATTCTGCAAGTTCCAGATGAAAATTTGCCACCTTTTTCCCAAGTGTATTATTTACCTAATAAAGAAGAGAGTCAACAACAGAAAAAAAATGACTGATCAAGCACCGTTAAATGTATCAGAAATCTTGGAAACGTCAGATAGAGACATTGCTATACCATCTACGATGATAATAACAGTAGCTCTTTCAATTGATAAAATATGGTTGTTGAGGCTTTTCTTTTAAAAACAAACAGAAAGTGTTTCTTGGATGTAAAATTCAAATGTTTCCTGATCTTTCAAGAGAAACTCAAAAGCGTCATAGAGAATTTCTTCTTTTGAGACCAGGGGTCACTTCACTGGGGGCAACATTTTACTTACGACATCCTTGCAAGTGTATTATTTGCCACCGCTCAGTTAAATCTGTTTTCTTTGAACCTCAACAATTAAGTGCTTTTTTGGTAATGTCCCGACTGGATGAAGGAAAATCAACTGCTCAATAATTAATGAAGCTGCTCCTACCTCAGTACTATTTGTAGCCTATCTTGCTATATCGTTCTATTTTTTCCTTAATTTTTTCGCCTATGTGTAATCTTGGAATCACAGGTTGAGGACTTGAGTGAATTAGTTAATAAAAATGGTTTTCTTATTTCTTTTTCTTTTTTTTTATAATTGTATTAAGGTATAATGTGTTTTACACTTTATGAAATTGTATTCTTACTACTTCACTTTCTGTGCAAGTATTTTACTTGGTATGTAATAATGAAAAGTTATATATAAATAAATAAAAAAACTTCAGGCTGTAATGAAAAGAACTGTGCATCAAAATATACTAGAAGAAGCACTTGTGCCCGACGGATACTCAACTGTTTCACAGTTTAGTTTCCTCAGGGGCTATGCCACTTCATCTGTGTATGTTCTTAATACCACACAAGAGCCTTTTCCTATTACCTGTAAAATAACAAATTGCTATATTGTATACATTCAATGTGAAGCACTTAGAAAACCTTTATATATTATTTTCATTTTTATCTTTATATTCCATTAAAACTTTACTTTATTACCATAATTTATTATTCTAATTTTATTACTACCAAATTTATTCTTATCTCTAAAATATAAAAAAGAATCATTAATCTACAGTTGTGATCCACATATTAAATACACCTTCAGGTTATATTAAGCAGCGTCATTTTTCTGCCTCCATTCATTAATGTTCTCTGTCTTACAACTTTGATCAAATCAAATTATCTTTTTGAATACCAGCTCCCTGCTTAATTTATATCATATCTAATTGTTATTTGTCTTATAACTCCCATATATTACTATCCGATTTTTGATTTGAATATTTATTATTTCTCATCTTACTTTTTAAAATACATCATCCTTTTCTAAATCCAAATGCCTAAATCAATCATTTAAAAATGGCACTAGCATTTTAAGCATCACATCACACCAATATGCTGACTGAATACTGCAAGCGCTGGGGTCGTTTTTATCAATTCACAATGGTAAAAAACCTCAACTTTTAATGTTTCCATTATTTCTTCACAAAAGTCTAAATGAGAATTGCAAACTAGAGAATGACATGGGAAAAAAATTGTCCCCGTCCCCTTGATCTCGTTCTTGTCCCATCCCCATGAGCTCGGTTCCCGTTCCGTCCCTGCGAGCTTGGTCCTCGTCTCCACCAACCATCTGATCCCATCCACACAAGCCTTGAATAGTTTTATACTGAACTTATTTTATTAAAGTATAAAAAGAAACGATATTCTGTACAATTGTCATTTTATAAATCAAAGTTCTGGCTGCTGAACTAGAGAAAGATTTGTTAACGGGCAGGGCTGTGTTTATAAATTTTTATCAACACAACTAATATACTACTTTATCCTAAAGCAGAAAAGAAATAGAATTTTTTTTTTTACACCTTTGTGGTCTGGTTTCTGCTGTCCTCATCTTCTCCTCATTCAATTCCTTCCAACCACCATCTGCTTTCTCTCTGCCTCTTCCATTTGCTCTGTTACTGTGCCTCTCCCTTCCATCTCTCTCTCCTCCCAGTTGATCTGGCACCCATCTTCCCTCCGCTTCCCCCATAGTCTGGCATCTCTATCTTCTTTCCTTCTAGTGTCTTGTCCCCACTCTCTGTTCCCCATTTCCCTTCAGCGTCTTGTCCCCACTCTCTGTTCCCCATTTCCCTTCAGCGTCTTGTCCCCACTCTCTGTTCCTCATTTCCCTTCAACGTCTTCTCCCCACTCTCTTCCCCATTTCCTTTCAGTGTCTTCTCCCCACTCTCTCTTCCCCATTTCCCTTCAGTGTCTCCTTCCCCATTTCCCTTCAGCTTCTCCTTCCCCATTTCCCTTCAGCGTCTCTTTCCCCATTTCCCTTCAGCGTCTTCTCCCTACTCTCCCCCATTTCCCTTCAGCATCTTCTCCCCACTCCCTTCACTCTAACCACCCCCTTTCAGCAACCCTCATACGGTCGGAGCATCTCCCTCCCTCCCTTCCCCTTACCTTCGTGGTGCATTTTAATTTAATTTGTTCAAGCAGCTGGAGCCTGAAGTTGCATGCGTCTGCGGAAGCTTCTCCTCTGACTGAACCGGAAGTTGCATCAGAGAACAAATTAAAACGCGCCACAAAGGTAAGGGGAAGGGAGGGAGGGAGATAGATGCTGCGGTGATCGGGAGATAGGAAGGAGGGAGGGAGATAGATATGGCAGCATTCGATAGGTAGGAAGGAGGGAGGGGGTTGTGTGCGATCGTTGACCGTGTGCATTCCCTCCCTTAACTGTGGAGACAAGGCCATTCACCGCTCCACCCGTATTCACGGTGAGCACTTTCTTTTTCCCCACCGTTTCGGCGAGTTACCCATGGCTATCCATGGGTAACAGCCACCATGTCATACTCTATTGCAAACATCACCCAAATTGTTCATTTTCACCTTACTTTTTAAAGACCCTGTCTTGTTGTTTTTTCTACTTCAGCCAGGTTCCTGTAAGAACCGTTTAAAAATGGCGCTTGTTTTTTAAAAAGGATGTGGGTGCATCAACCAATTGTTGTTGCTGCTGACATCATCCTTTGTTAATTAACGGTAACACAAACACCCCATTACTTCTATATTTTTATCCCTTAATTACTGATGTTTAATGTATTAATAACAAAGTGAGGTGGTAAATTGCAATATTGTTTTTACAATTTATGAAATTCTAGCCTGAGGTAGCAGTAAGATAGGTAGCATCGTGGTTCAAATAAAGTTTTCATATATATAAGTACTGTTATCCTGAATGATGATTACCAAGTCATGATATAATACTAGATTCACCTTATAACGCCCTGGTACCAGATATTGACAATATTTGCAAGAAATTGAGCTGGAGACAGTGCTTGTCCCATTCGTTTTTTTTAATGCTCATAATTTAATTCTATCATTGTGCAGTTCTGTTTTTAAGTGCTCACTCAGATCCTTCCAAATATCAACAGAATTGGTAATGAAATAGCTATTTTTCTGTATTTTGTTTAAAACTTATAGAAATGGGTTTTAGGTTTTTCAGCATATATTCAACATTTCTCTTAAGCCCAATGTTGAGGATTTTGGCCATAATGGTGCCATAAAATTATTAATATTATTAATTATTATTATCTGTTTTTTCTTTGTTTGGTTCACAAACTCATCAGATTAGGGCAGTTCTTGATATACAGCTCAAAACAGTCCACTGCAGAGTTCCATGTAGCATCTTGTGGGAGCGTTAGCTTAGTTCCAGCTTTTTTTTTTTTTTTAGAGCTGCTGCAGCAAAATGATTGTTATGGAAGTATTTAGCAAGTTCAACGACATTAAAGACACTGAAGTCTTTTGCTAAGAGGTGCAGCGATTGAGCACTGCAACTATATGTTAGCTTGGTTTTCTTTTCATGCTGTTCTAAATTTCTTTCCATCGTGGATACATTTGCAGCATTGCCTGTGACTAAACTGCCTACTAGATATTTTGAATTTTTGTTCACATTTTTATAGCTTTTGTTGCTACTTCCTCTAAGTATTCTGCCTTATGTGCATTTCCTGAGATATCAATTGTTTCTGCAAGAAAGACATTCCCTTCTACTGTTATACAAGCACATACAAACAGGATTGTGGACATTTCTTCACCCATCAAGACTTAGGTTAACAGTTTTACCCATTAGACCTGTTACACATTGCTCCATTTTTCTGTCATACACTTTATCCAACAGTTTCCCTGCAATATCTTCTCTGCTTGGACTGTATCCTGGTTTCAGTGACTTAACCATATAAATGAAATGTGGGTTTTCAGTCAGATGGAAAGAAGAGTTTGTCGCATAAATAAACTGGACAATTTTTTCATCAATTATCTCGTTCTAATCATCCAGATTTCTATCACAAACTTATCTATGATGGTTGCTGGATGGTTAGATTTTTTTCTTTCTTTTAGCTGATATACTGTGGATATATGATGTGACTGAAACACTGTCCTGGACAGATAACTCTGAAACTCTAGAATAGAAGGATGGAGATCTTGAAGGTGGATAGTTTCCAGAATCCTTTAGGTTGATGATTTTTTTCCCTAAACAAAAAAAGTCAGTGCTGATATTTTATTATTAATACCATTTTTGCTTATTTAGTATTACTCGTATTCACTACCACACAATACTGCCCCATAAAGGAATATTTGCTTTATTTCTTCATAACAACTGTATCAAAATGACTGTAATATGCAGTAATAATAAATATATTTTTGCTCAAATATGACAATTCCTCATGGCAGTCTTTAGGCAATATAATGAAATCAAAATATTTATCAACCTGAAGATTTTGCCTGTTCAAATATTTTCCTTTTGTCGTCATCTTCAAAGCATTTGGGCCACCAAGCATTTCTTTGTTGCAATGTTTGCATTTTGCATGCATGCCTGCCTTTCCCATAGGTAGAGGAACTTCATTAAAATATTCCCAAACTGGGTCGCTTTGATGGCCTGCTGCCATTATAGGTTTTGTCCTCCAAGGAGAGAATATGATAAACCTCAAGCTATACACACAAAGATCCCAAGACTTGTGGCATACCTGGTCAAAAGGTTCAGTTTTACTGCATGCCCCTTCCTCCTCACACTTAGCTTTTTGTGCAGATGTATAAACTTAGCTCTTAAGAGGTAAGAGATTGATTCTGTGTATATTGATTTGCAAAGGAACAATGGGGCTAAGGTCTTTTTTTTTCAACTATTTTAACATTTTTGCTGTGAAGAAGTAGCATGTTATCTCTGTAGACACACATTCACTGTTTTGAGAAATGTAAAACCAAGCACCTCTGATAATATCTTCTAAATAGAAAAATTGCCTGTGACATGACTGGATTAATGAAATTTATTTACCAAAAAATTTAGGGTTCCTTTTACTAAACTGCAGTGGAGATTTTTAGCATCGGAGCATTTACCTCGCCTCACTGGCCCACACTAAAAACCTCTAGCACTATTTAGTAAAACCCAGCGTGGAATATTGCATGACTATACAGCGTTATATATTGCATGAATTATGTAGCTTCATGCTACATAATTAAAAACTGATCCTTATTTCATGATGAATAACTTTTGGACTATAATGTATCTTAAATAGAAGACTATCTTTAGACTTTTACTCAAAGGAGCATTTTATTTAAAAACAATTCAATTTAAATAAAAATATCTGGTTTAAATTAAAAAATCAAATTAAAAGTTTAAAAAAAATCTTATCTTATTTTTTAATTTTATCCACCTTGGGGGGATGGAGGTGATCCTAGAAACAATGGGGGGGGGGGGGGGGGGCAGCAAATACTAAAAGTAGAGTGCAAATGCTTGACATGGGGAGAGGATGCAGATGCTGGAAATAGGCTGGACATGAGAAAAGGGTGCAGATGCAAGAAATGAGAAAAGGGTTCAGGTGTTAGATAATAGCTGGACATGGGGAGAGGGTTCATATGCTAGAAATGGATAGATAAGGGGAAGAGGTTACAGATGTTAGATATGGGATAACGTGGAGGAAGTGCAGCTGCTGAATGTGGGTAATTAGTGCAGATATAGGACATGGTGGAAAATAGGGAGAGGCTCAATATGGGGGGGGAGAGTGAAATGCAAGATATGAGGAAAGATCAGGAGAGAGAATTCAGATAGTAGACCCATGAGTGGTGTGAATTGAGGATAGGATAATCTGGACATGGAGAAACAGAGAAAAGATGTTGGGCTTGGCGGTGGAACAACAATGAAGGGTAGATGCTGGGCATGGGGTGATGGGAGATGTTGAAAATGGGAAAAGGAGACGGATATACAGGAGATGGACACTGAAGAACATATAGAGATGGAGGATAACAGGAAAATGTTGAAAATGGGGGTACCAAAAATGGACAGGAGATGGACATTGGGAGGAAAAATAGGAAAATATAGTGCAGATACTGGATATGGGAAGTTGAAATTGAGAGACAGGAGGTCCTGGATAGTAGGGCAAGGAAGATGGAAGTGCTTCCCTTAAGTTGGTGCAGAGGGATGTACCAATGTAAAAGTTGGCTCAGTGCATTACAACACTTTGAATTGGCATTTGGTAAAGAGAATGAGCTGAACTGAGCAATGACCAGGTGGGTAGGAGATTTCATTGACATTCAGAAATGTATCAAGGGCCTGATTTACTAAACTTAACCTCTTCCATGGGGATGACACTGGAAGATCTTACTGGACTAGCACAAAACTATCTTCTTTTTAGATCTGTAATTCATCAAGTTATTAGGACTTGAACATGAAGTCGATGGTATTAACATTTCCCTTGCACATAGGAAGACAAAAATCTGCCTTGGCAAATAAGGTGCTGAAGGAGCTCACATAGGCCTTAGAATCCCTCTCCTCCTCATGTCAATGAAGGTAGTGGTGAAAGGAGAAAGGGGATTGAGAGAGGTTTCAGCTGCTGACTGGACTGATGTCTAAATCCTAAGAAAATTTCTCAGTTCCTGAGCTACAGTATTTCCTTTCTGTGATCATCTGTCATTAAATATTGCTGCTGCAAACCAGGCATCTATTAGGTAAAATTATTTGATATATCTGTGAGTTTATAAAGGCAAAATAGATAGTGTTGGCAAAGCATACGTACATTGCACCAGTTCTCAAAGAGAAAACATCTTCATTGAATCTCTTTGAAAATGCTGAGGTTCAGAATACTCCAAGTTAAGTGTTTTTTAAATTTTTTTTATTTATAACCTTTTCAATTTTACATCAAGCATATACAACTTGAAACAGATCAGAAGCAAATCAGGTAAACAATAATTATACAAAAGTGTATGCAAAGAAATTACTACTATTTAGTCCACTATTAGAAACAAATTTATATAAGAGTAACGACAATAGATAACCTCACCCTACAGCTGGATGGCAGATCATTTATCATTGGACTCAGATACCAACCCTTCTTTTGGTCCTTTGAAATCTAAAAGTTGTTTGTGCTCAAAAAAAAGATAGTTCTTACTTTGATAGGAAATAAAACATTTTACCAGAAATTTAACTAATGAGAATGAGGACTTGTGGCCATAGGGCCAAGAACTCCTTCCTTCACTTCTGGGTTTTCTGAGCCAAATCTGGGTAAATTCTAACATTTGAGCCCCAAGACTTGTCATTAATGTGACGGAAATACAAACGCATAATATATTCCCTATCACTTTCCAAAGCTAGTGTCAACAACAAAATAGTTCTATCTGTTATCACCTCAAGGGAACTTTCCAAAAATAAAGACAAATTCATGTCCACAACATTCTCTATAGGTTTTTCAATAGGAATGGATTCCCCCTGAGGTCCCTTGATATCCAGATAATAAGCTCTAACAATTGCTGGTAGATTTTCCAGTGGAATGGCAAGAACTTCTTGAAAATATTTTCTTGCCATCTCTGCAGGTGAGATGACAGGAAATTTAGGAAAATTCAGAAATCTTATTCTTTTTCAGTAAATTTTCAAAATTCTCCAGCTTACTGGACATGAACGATTTTTCTTTAACCATTTCCAGTTGGACAGTCTTTATTTCAGTTAAATTTTGCTCTTGTTTCACCAATTTCTCACTTAAATTAGATAGTCACACACCTTGCTGCTCCACTTTGGAATAGATAGTTCCATAATCAGTTTTAATAGTTGAAAGACTCAATTTAAGGTTAGCATCCATGACAGATATGGCCTGCCAGAGCGTTCCATATCTATTTTCTCCGGTCTTTTCAGCTCCCCAAAACTGATGCTATTCCCTCCTGAAGCACCTCTCACCTCTCCTTCAACGGTGCTGGGGATAGCTGGCAATAATCACAACACCCAACCTCTTAGGGCTCCAGTGCTGATGTCCCTCCGTTGCTGGAGTGTAGCCTTCCCTCACCAGGCAGCTGAACTCCTGCACCAGATCACTTCTGGGTTGGGGAGGAACCGACATCTGCTCCGGGCTCAACGACACCTGGGCAGCTCCTGCGCTGAGTTCTCCCGAAGGCTCTGGGCTCACTCCCACTGCGTTCAGGATTTTATGTCTACTCATTTGAGCGAGCAAAAGCACCTATAATGGTAGTTTGAACCAGATATTGAGGGGTCCCAAGCGCCGGAGGGTTAGGGCGGTAGGTCCCTTTCCTCTTTCCCATTTAAAAACGGGGGAGAGTCAATCCGCATGCACTGGAACTAACACCACAGGTCCCTGCATCCATTCAAGCATCCATCCTCAACGCCATCTTGATCCAAGCTAAAAGTATTTGTGTTTGCACTTATGGTTTGTGCAGGTAGTTTAGTGGAGAATTAATATGCATATTTTTACAAAACTTGTATGTGCATGTTAAATTCTTATTTATTCTAAATATGCACTGAAACATCTCCCTCATTACATGAGAAAATAAGAATAGCCATACTTGGTCAGACCCCAGTGGTCCATCTAGCCCCAGTATCCTGCTTCTACATTGGCTAATTCAGGTCACAAATACCTGGCGGCAAAAAACCCAAATATAGTAGTAGCAACCTTCCATGCTACTGATCCCATGGCAAGCAGTGTCTTATTTCATAAGAACAAGAATTGCCGCTGCTGGGGTCAGACCAGTGGCCCATCGTGCCCAGCAGTCCGCTCCCGCGGCAGCCCCTAGGTCAAGGACCAGTGCCCTAACTGAGTCTAGCCTTACCTGCGTACGTTCTGGTCTAGAAGGAACTTGTCTAACTTTGCTTGAATCCCTGGAGGGTGTTTTCCTCTATAACACTCTGGAATTGCGTTTCAATTTTCTACCACTCTCTGGGTGAAGAAGAACTTCCTTATGTTTGTACAGAATCTATCCCTTTTTAACTGTAGAGAGTGCCCTCTCGTTCTCCCTACCTTGGAGAAGGTGAACAACGTGTCTTTATCTGCTAAGTCTATTCCCTTAATTATCTTGAACGTTTCAATCATGTCCCCTCTCAGTCTCTATCTTAAATAGAAAACTATTTTTAGATAGTTATTTCCTCAAAAAGTAAAAAAAAGCATTTTTTAAAAAAATCCAATTTAAATAAAAAATTCAATTTTATTTTAAAAATCATTGATTATTATCCACCCTGCCTTAGGGATAAGCAGTGGTTTTCTCCAGATCTATCTTAACGATCTGTGTTTTTTCCCTCCAAGAATTTGCTCAAACCTTTTTAAACCACAGCTATACTAACTGCTTTTACCATGTTCTTTGAGAAAGAGATACATTGAATGATTTTCTCCTAGATTTATTATAAATATGTTATTTTGTAACCTTATGGTAGTCTAACTTTTTAAAAGAGTGAACAATCAATTTGTGTTTCTGTTCCACTGCGTTCAGGATTTTAAAGAACTCTATAATATCTTCCCTTAGCTGTCTCTTCTCCAAGCTGAAAAGCCCTAACCTCTTTAGCCCTTCACCATATGAGAGTTCTATTCCTTTAATCTTTTTGATTGTCCTTCCTCTGTATTTATAGCTAATTCTACCGTTGGGCTCATTTTCAAAAAAGAAAAGTCAGTGGCATAACTCTTTGTGAGTGTGATGGATAGTGGACATTTGGGTCAGTATAGAAAACTTTTTTTAAAAAAAACCTCTTATAACATTATGCTATATGTATCCTATCTCTTTACTTTCCTATCTTTAATGGAGTTCCTTTCATAAAATATTTGTATTGTAAACCGCTTAGATCTATCATATGCTGAAGCGGTATAACAAGTTCTAATAAAACATAAAAATGTCCCAAAAGTGGCATAAAATGGATGTTTATCTCACCAAACCTCCCAATTTGCTATTTTCAAAACATATTTTGTAGATGGATCTGGAAATTGGAACAACGAGTGAGGTGATTAAGGACTCCTTTTATTAAGCCGCCCTAGCGGGGTTAATGCACGCGACATTTCATCACACGCTAACCCCCGCGCTGGCCTAAAAACTAGCGCCTGCTCAAAAAGAGGCAGTAGTGGCTAGCGCGGCCTGGTGGTTGAGCTCGCGGTATTACGTTGCGTTAAACTGCTAGCGCACCTTTGTAAAAGGAAGCCCTAAATTTGCAGGTGACACTAAACTGTTCAAGTTGTTAAAACGCATGCGAATTGTGAAAATTGCAGGCAGACCTTAGGAAATTGGAAGACTGGGCGTCCAAGTGGCAGATGAAATTTAATGTGGACAAATGCAAAGTGATGCACATTGGGAAGAATAACCTGAATCACAGTTACCGGTTGCAGCGGTCCACCTTGGGGGTTAGCGCCCAAGGAAAGGATCTGGGTATCATCGTAGTCTTCATTGGAGATCTTCCTACAAAAATGGATATTTGCTTAGTGAACCAGTAGGTGGCACTGTTTCTCTATCTAGTTCAGGCTTTCAAGCCTCAGGGAAAATGAATCTGTTAAACTTTGTGATGCTTTTAGTAGCTAAGGGGTTGTGGTTGAGAAAGGAACAAAACATATCTGCCATATCTATTATAATAGAAACATTTGAAATCTAACAGAAATGTTGTGATTGAGTGAAAATGTTCTCATTGCTTTGAAAATCTTTGACAGGTTGCATTTCCAGTTTGCTGTTTGTGTGTTCTGTCAGATCCATCTTTGAACAAAGAATGTGGGTACTTTACCTTCTGAAATGTTCTACGAAATTATCTTCCTATTTTAATGATCAGTATCATGTAAAGTAGTTATTTCTGCAGCTATTACTTTTTGCAGTCTGATTGTGACTACAAGGGTGTGCTAAAGATGTTACATAGGCTTATACAGCTATATGAGCAAGGAATCATAGCTCTGTTACCTGTGTTAGCTGGAAAATGTTTATTTTAGTGTTTGGGATGAAGAAAATTGATTTAAAACTTTGATTTCCACATCACTTTAAGTATTATGCTTTCAAATTTTGTAATCCTTTAAAGTTTTTTTGTGTGTGTTATTGGAGGATGCAGATGTGTCACCAGATTTGCAAGTTGATGTAATTTTAATGCCAAAATCAATTAGCTTTAACTTTGGAAATAGAAACTCATGTGCCAGAAAGATTAACAACTGTTCATTGTTTTTCATATTGATTTTGTTTGCATGGGTCTGCTGCCAGTTTTGATTTCTATGTTGACTATCAGTTGGTTTTGCTGGGATGGACATTTTACTTCTGTTCAGAAATGACATTTTCCATGTTGGGTCATTAGAGCTCTATGGAGATCCCTCTCCCATTCATTAGACTTCCAGTGCCCACTTGTTGACCTTCTCCTCCCTCCAATACCCAGAGAAAGTTGCCATTGGGGCCGTTGGACTAAAAAGTAGAAGGGCATCTTTTGAGTCTGACTTTTTACCTAGCAGGGTGCTAAGGAAATAAAACTAATGGTTATAAATCAGTGGTCTCAAGCTTGCGGCCCGCCAGGTACTATTTTGAGGCCCTCGGTATGTTTATCATAATCACAGAAGTAAAATAAAACAGTTTCTTGATTCTATGTCTCTTTAGCTATAAATTATAATATTATTATTAATAACCAAAAGGAAAGATTTATAAACTATAAAGAGTTTTTTTTACCTCATGCAAAATTCTCATTTCTTTAATAAGACATTAACTATTTTTTCTGCTGCCCTCCAAGTACCTACAAATCCAAAATGTGGCCCTGCAAAGGGTTTGAGTTTGAGACCACTGTTATAAATGAATGAATGAATAGAGCAGCTTTGGCCTCTGACAGCTCTTAAGGACAGCCTGACACTCACCAATGAGGAGGAGGAGAGAGAGAGAGATCAGACCTGGGTCCCCAAGGAGGTAGCACTGGGGGAAGAGGAAAGTCTCACAGGCAAAGCAATACCCAGAGCAGAATGCTGCAGGGCCTGTGGGAACCAGCAGCAAACCAGGACTGCTACCAGGGAGGGATGTAGATCTCCAACTCTCCCTGTTGCAGAGTGTGTGTGTCTGATATATGTGTTTTACTCTAAGGTACCTAAAGCTGGTGATGAAAAGTCACACAGAAATATAAGCAACAAATAAACTTTACAGTATCATGTTTCATATCTGTTGATAATTCTTGAACTAATCATTGTTTTAATAACTTTCTCTTAACTTGGTTCTTATTAGCCTTCTACATAATTGTTGTTCTCTGAGGATAAGCAGTTATATATTCTCACTTCTATAACATCTCACAGATCAATCAGAGACTGGTAGGTTGTGTCCATCTACCAGCAGATGGAGATTGAGACAACAGCCGAATTCTGCTATATAGCCCCTCTACCTCTGTTTGAGCTCCAGTATACTCTCTGTCTTGCAGGTGGATGACACACCCTGCTGTAGCTTTGGATGATTGGTGGGTTCCTAGCTTCTCACGAAGGCCTAGTTGAGCCCAGGGGGTGGTAGGCTGCTGGCCTTTCTGGCCAGGGTTTCAAACCTAGTGGTGCTGGGTCCCTCCCCATTCCCCCCAATCAGTCCCCTGGGATACTAACCCGTGTGCCTGCCACTAGAAAGAAAGGTGAACACAAGGGCAATATTTGCAGAGGCACTGTGGAGCATGTAGGGCTTCCTAGCACTATGACCAATAAAGATTGTACTTAAGTTCTTGCCTGGGGAATCCACTCTGCTGATGGGTGTCTGTAGGAAGATTGTGAGTGATTTCTGCCTCTTCCGTGGTGATGGCAGCTCGCTTGAAGGCCACGAAGTGCTACTCCCATTACGGGAGCAGAAAGAGTATCTCTGGTGCTTATGCTTCTTGTACCTCTGCCTTGGTGATGCTGCTGCTGACCATCAGTCTTGAATAAGGTCATGCAAGATATTGCGGGAGGCCACGTCCATGGAGATAATTGGCAGGCTTAGCAGCTTTTGTTGAATGAGCGTCAGCAAACCACTGTCTTTGATCCATTGGCATGGCAGTGCAGGTCTTTCCCATGGTAGGTACTGCAAGTTTGGGAACACTGCGGCAGGGGAGCTCAGTGCGAATGTTTCTTCCATTTCCTTCTACCTAGAGTTTGTCCTGCTAATGTACCAGGCATTTTTGTTAAAACAGCCTCAGACCTCCTTTGCTGCTTTGGGGGATTCTTTGGGGCATATCTACTCTCCACTTTTGCTGGAGTCTGCTAGCTCTAAGGGGGACCCTCTAGAGGAGGG
Organism: Geotrypetes seraphini; assembly: GCF_902459505.1. NCBI lineage: Eukaryota > Metazoa > Chordata > Amphibia > Gymnophiona > Dermophiidae > Geotrypetes > Geotrypetes seraphini. The sequence continues at coordinate 17,950,468 of NC_047087.1, read as the reverse complement.
GGGCTCCCATTGGAAGAGGATGATGACCCTACAGCAGCCTGCTTATTCGCAGAGATGAGTTGCCCTGGATTTTTTGTCCAGGTTCTGGAGGTCTCTTAACATTTTTACTCCTGAACCCCTGCCTTTGGAGGTGATAGCACACTGCATTATGCAGGGCTGTGGAGTCAGTAGACAAATCCTTCAACTCCGACTCCTCAGTTGCTGGTACCCACGACTCTGACTCTCCGACTCCTCTGTATTTAATATTATAATGTATTTTCTACGTTGATTGAAGGAAGGCAGCATACACGCCATTTAACCACAGAACCACTGGCTAGGAAGCTGACGCTCTACTGTATTGGCCAGTTTAAACAAAAGACAAAAAAATGAAAACAATAAGGTTTTATTTATTGTTTTTATCAAGTGGCTATAAAGTAGTAGCATAGCATGCATAAAAATCAGGAACAAGAACTTTACCAGTTTAAAAATATGAACCACATTCTTTGGTAGTTTTAAAACAAAAACAAAGCTTATCTACATGAGCAAACAAAAGCTGAAAAACCTAAAAACAGTTTATATATTAAACTTGGAATATAGTTGTAGAGTAGAATAGCTGTTAAATGCAATCCAAAAATAAGCAGTGGTTCAGAAGTTATAGCTATTTTACGTGAAAAGTAATTTCCCATGCAACATGTAAAAAATTTGCCCGCTTTTCAGCGTAGATTGGCGAAAAATGCCCACATTGTGTTAATAATGACCATTGTTTGTGAAATGGGACATAAGAACTTGTATTTTTCTTATTATAATTTAAATTTATTAGGAGTTGGAGTCGGTACATTTTTATCAACTCCTACTCCAGGTACCCAAAATTGACTCTTGACTCCACAACCCTGGAAGTTGGGAATCCCTTTATTTGTGGTTTGATGGACTTTATGGTTGTGGCTAAGATAGACCGGTTGAGGCCTTGTTTTTTGGTTGTGAAAGACATCGTCTGGATCCTTTGCTACTACTTGCCGGCGGCTGTGCACTGCAGTTTCCCCTATTTAAGAGCGGAGGGAAAGACGACAGAACTCAGGCAAGCGGCAGGAGGCAGCAATCGAGCCGGGCTCCCAAGATGAGAGCAGCACAGATGCTGCGCTATAATCGTTGGCCTGCAGTTGGGGGAGCTGGAGGGAGCCTCCCACGGAGCCCATCGTCCGGAAGTACAAGGCGAATCATGCTGGAGCGGGAGACTCGCCGACCTCGGCACCCAAGTGGTCAGTGCAGTCCTCTTCGCTGTCTCCGTCTGTCTCCTTCGCTCCTGGCTTTGACAGCAACGGCCTGTTCGGTGCTTGCCCATCCTGAGTATATGAACTTCTGCACTAGAGTCACGACATCCATCAGCTCGACTTACCTTCGGAGTTTCACACCAAAGTCGCGGGATCCATGTGATATAGGGATCGCAGCGGCAGCAGGGCGTGAGTTCCCTATCAACCTCAGCTCCTGTGGCACTGGCACGCACAGAGATCGGCACCAGATGGCTTTCTTCAGAGGAGGAAAACTGGTATTTACCGCAGACTTCATCTGGAGCAGTCTCCTTGAAACAGTCATTCAGGGTAGCAGCTGGAGCACGGGCAGTGAGACATAAGGACTGTAAGGAGGAGACCATCACATTGGAGGAGACAAGGCTTCCTGGGACTATCAACCTTATTAACTATCAAACTATCAACTATTTCTTTCTCTCCTCTCCTCTATCTTCCATAATACTTAATTCAATACATTCCTGTTAGAATGTTTTCTTTCTTATTTTTTCCTTTTTCTGAACTCTTCACTTCTTTACTAATCTCTAGGCACTTTAGTTAGATTGTGAGCCTTCGGGACAGTGAGGGAATTTCAAAGTGCCTTTCTTGCTCATAATTTTTAATGTATATTTTCTGTAACCGCTTTGAACCTAACGGATGTAGCGGTATATAAGAAATAAATTACATTACATATTAATCAGCCCCCTAGGTCTTTATACATTCATGCAGCTTTGAAGCTGTTAATTTCAGCCCAGTGGGAGACCCCTGATGCGGGGTTGTGGGTGGCATGGGCCATGTCCAAGCTCTACCCATACCCTGCAGAGGAACAGTAGCAGCTGCAGCTGTCAAGAGTGGACTCATTGATCTTTGCAGTCACAAGGAAGACAACTTAGCCTGTGGAGAGGGGTCCACTCTCAAGGATGTGCCTGATAGGCACTTGGAAGCTGTGCTCAAAGCAGCATTTGAAGTGGCAGCATTGGCATTGCAAGCCACTGTATGAGGCTCATATGCCGCAAGAACGTGCCTCTGCTGGATGCAGCAGGCAGAGGATCCGATTGTGACTACAAGGGTGTGCTAAAGATGTTACATAGGCTTATACAGCTATAAGAGCTTATGTGGCAGACTTACTGTACGATTTGCTGCCTATGTCGTAAAAGGAGATTTCTTTATTAGTGTCTGCCAGGCGATGGTTTTGACTCTGACATGGAGGTGTGGATCCAGCTTCTAAATCTAGGCTCGCTTGCCTTCTTTTTAGAGGCAAGCTCCTTTTTGGAGCAGATCTGGAGAAGATTGTTAAGGATCTTAGAGATTCCATGGGTCAGCACTTGCTGGAGGATAGGGCTAGGTCCACTCTGCACTTCCCTGCCCAGGACAAGGCTCCGGGACTCAAAGCGCTACAGGCCAGGTAAATCCAGTTCATATTACAAACCAAGGTATCAGCAGAGGCAACAGCTTTTTTGTGGAAACAAGAGATTGGTGGCCTCATTTTCCAGGTCCTCTGCAGCCCACTGCCCTTTCATTTCTCCGTCCTTGACCTCAAATACATCAAAAGGGCACTCAAGGTGTGCCACTTCCATGTGGAGATGATCTGATCTGTTATCAGACCATCTCCACATGGTCATCTACCTTAACTTCAGAAAACTAGTCAAAACCAACCTGTTTAACCGATTTGTAACCAAGAACTCTCAATGACTCCCCCCCTCCTGTATTCCTACTTACTTGTACTTGACATCCCTACAATGTGACTTTCACTCTGTTTCTCTTCCTCCCCACAAATATGCATGTATTCAAAGACATCACTGTTATTCTAAATATTCATTGTAGTCAAGGACTTCATTGTTATGTTTTTGCTGACTGTCCAGCTCTTATTGTAAACCGCCTCAAACTACTAGCTGCCTCATCAGTGTTTTCTCTGGTTTGCCATTCTCGGCAATCATTTTCAGTTCTAGGCCACACCATTCAGCCTTGCCACAGCTCCACACACCTTCACAAAAGTGATGGTGGTGATGATGGCCTTTGCAAGGAGGTCTTCAGAGTACATCATGCCCGGATGACTGACTAATTCAGGCACGTAACAAAAAGTCCAACAGGACAAGGAACCCACAGGTATGAACAACACAGAGAAAAGTGGGAACAGACAATGAACACTCTACCGAAGATCACTGATGTAAAACTAACTTGTTTTATTTCAATGAAGGACACATAAAACAGCTGTGGACCTGACACAGCACTGTGTTTTGGCGTCGGAGCAACGCCTGCATCAGGGGTCACTGTAGCGTTATAATTCACCAATAAAAAGGCAAATGTAGCTGACATGCAAAGATAGCCAATAGTTTTTCAGCGCTTTTGGCTATCTTTGCACGTTGGTTACATTTGCCTTGTTTTATCTAAGGACCTGTTATTGGTGAATTATAACGCTACAATGACTCCTGATGCAGACATTGTTCTGACACCAAAACACAGTGCTGTGTCAGGTCCACAGCTGTTGTATGTGTCCATTAAAATAAAACAAGTTGGTTTTACATCAGTGATCTTCAGTGGAGTGTTCATTGTCCATTCCCACTTTTCTCTGTGTTGGTGACTAATTCAGGTGGCATCTCAGCAAGAAAGTCTGCAGGCCATTAATAGGGTGGCTGGTCGCTTGTGCACCCTTGGCTGGCTGATTAATCTAGAAAAGAGTAAGCTGTTTCTATCTCAGTCCTTGGAAAATCTCAGAGTGTTATTTGACATAAGACTGTGGAATGTCTTCCTTCCGGAGGAGAGATAATTAAAGCTTTACTCTCGAGTGGTGTCTCTTTCCCAGCTCCCCAGGCCTGGGATTATATGCAGGTTCTAGGGACAATGCTGTCTTCTTTGGAAGTGGGTCCATGGGCACAGTTTCACATATGGCCCTTGCAAATTGCCCTTCTCAATAGGTGGTTGCCCCAGTCGGAGGATTACATAAAGAACTTAATGTGACCACCAGCAGCCAGGTTCAGCATTCACTGGTGGATGTGAGCAGACAACTTGACCAAAGGAATTCCCCTGTCACTCCTGGACTGGGTGGTGATTATTAAGGATGCCAGTCTCGGGGGCCTAGTAGGAAGGACACAGAGGCAAGGTGGTCAATCAACTGTATAGAGTTGAGGGCTATCTGCACAGCTCTACAGGCATTTTTTTCATGGGTCGGCGGCAAAGCCCTCCAAGCCCTGTTGGACAATGCAACAGTAGTACCATATGCCAACAAATAAAAAGGCACCAAGAGTTCTCCTCTCCTAAGCAAGTTGCAGCTGCTTTGTCACTGGATGGAGACTCACCTGTCTGCTTTCTCTCCTACTCATATTGCAGGAGTGATGAATGTTCAGTTATATTTCCTCAGTCGACACTTCTTAGACCCAGGAGAGCAGACGGTCTGAAGAGAAAGCCTTTCAGCAGATTACAGATCACTGGGGAACGCTGGACATGGGTTTAATGGCAACGACAGACAGTGCCAAAGTCTCATGGTTTTTCCGCAGACAGAGTCAGTTCAAGACGGAGGCTATGGTCGTGCTGATCCAGCTGTGGCCTGCAGAACTACTACTGTACGTGTTTCCACCTTGGCCAGTGGTAGGCAGGATCCTCAAGCTCATCACGTACCATCCAAACAGAGTGGTGGTTGTGATGTCAGATTGGCCTCGGTGTGTGTGTTATGCGGTCTTAATAAAGTTGCTATTAGCCGATCCATTGGTTTCCAGGTTCATGAAAGGCTTTATCATACCGAGCCTCCTGCCATTGCTTGGGATCTTAACGTTGTTCTCTATATTAATGAAGTGTCTGTTTGAACCACTTTCCACTTCTTCAATCAAACACCTGCACTGTGCAATTCCCTCCCTATTGATCTTAGACAAGAAAATTGAGCCTCAAAATTTAAATCAAGCCTTAAAACCTTTCTGTTTAAAGATGCTTTTGAGGCATAGGTCAAGATATTACCCTTAGCATTTTTTTAGCAGCTTTAGGTTTCCCTTTTTCCTTCCCTCTTTGTTTGTTCCTTTCCCCGTCCTTTATTTTTTATAATATAACTTATTTACTGACTTCCTTTTTGTATCCAGGGTAGTCTTTTTCATTGTTTTTAATAGTCTTTGTTAATATCCATTTGTATTTATATTTTAGTAAAAGTTTATGAAAAACCACTTTTTTTTTAGTTCAATCATCTTTATTGAAAAAATTTTTAATATACAGAACAATAAGGCAACAATGACCAATACACTAAGCAAACAGTAATAAAAGATATACATTGTGGTCTATCATTGCCACAGAAAGAAGCCAGGGTAGGAAACATCCTACCAAAACCATAAGTAACGAAATCAGGAAACCTGGTCAGATGTGTAAAATGCAGTATATTGACAAAAAGTCAGATAGATTAACAATATTATTTCCAAAGTGAGCAACAAGATCAGTTTAGAGGAACAGAATCCACTTTGATTATACATTAGGGCAGTATAAACACTTCCACCTCCATGCTTCACAGTTGGTATGAGGTTCTTTTTCTGGAATGCTATATTTGGTGTACGCCAAACATGTCCTCTTTTTTAGTGTCCAAATAATTCAATTTTAGACTCATCTGTCCATAGAACACTATTCCAGAAGTCCTGATGTTTGTCTACGTTCTCTCTGGCAAACTTCAGGCTGGCCTTGATGTTTCTCTTATAGAGCAAAGGTTTCCTTCTTGCACACCTCTCATGCAAGTTAAATTTGGGCAGTCTTTCTGATTGTAGAGGCATGTACTTTCACATTAACAGTAGTAAGAGCCTGCTGTAGGTCCCATGATAACATTTTAGGGTTTTTGGAGACTTCTTTTAGCATCTTGCAGTCTGCTCTGGGGGTCAACTTGCTTGGATGGCTGGATCTGGACATGTTAGCAGTTGTTTGGAAAGTCCTCCACTTGAACACTATTTTCCGGACTGTGGAATGGCTAATGTCAAATTCTTTCAAGATCTTTTTAAAGCCCCTACCAGACTTATAAGCTGCTATAATCTTGTTTCTGAAGGCCTCAGACAGCTCTTTTGATCTCACCATGGTGTTCATTCTCATCGCAGCAGTCATGAGTACACCAAACTAAATGTCTGAGGTTTAAGTAGGGCAAACCTTCTTCAAAATGCTAAGTAATGATGTTCTAATCATATGCACCTGATGAGATACACCTGTGTGTGATTTGAGCCACGTTTAGTGGGAGGATATGTGGAGGTGTCCTAATTTATTCCTCAGTTAGAATACACATTTTTGTGGATATCAAGGAAAATTTTTGTTGTTTATCTGCAATTACATCACTTTCTTTTCCAGAGATAAATTTTTTAAAAAAATGACATCGATATGGAACATTTCTTAAAGAACTGAATATTTCATGGGGTGCTCTAATTTTTTCATATGAATGTATATAACTGATTATTCTCAGAGAAAGCAAAATTATTTGCATATAGCTGGTGTTCTCTGAAGATAGCAGGTATTCTGTTTCTTTGTATCCCAGCAGGCTGTGATAATGTGCTGTTCAGGCTGCCCTAGTTTAGGGGGTTTTGCTTTTTTTTTTTTGTTGTTTTAATGAGGTGTGGTTTTGTTTTGTGTGTGTGTGTGGTGGGGGGGGGGGGGGTCGAAGAGGTTGATAAAATCTCTGTTGCTTGTGTAGTCTGCTTACGTTTGCTCTGTTACATCTAGCACTTTCACAGGAAGCCTGCAAAGAAAAGTATGCACTGTGCCCATAATACAATTTTGATAAAGAAACATGGTTTTTGGAAATTAGAGGTAAAAATCTTGGAGCTGATAGAACTCTACCATTTGCAAAGATTTTGTATTTTTGTGTTTACTTCTTGTGGTGTAATGTTCTGTTCTATCTCTTGTTTGTAGGTAACTAAGCATTCATTCATTGTCAGTGTTACGCTTTAACACGTTACTCTCTTAATTTTGCAGAATTGTTGGAGAACGTCAAGCTAGTGCATAAGCCAGTTTCTTTGCAACCCCGGGGGCTGATCAACAAAGGAAACTGGTGCTATATCAATGCCGTATCCTTACTGTGGATGAGGGAAAACGAGAATGAATATTATTTCTAAAAGTTATCCATCTTTCCTTTAGTGAATGCAAGACCAACCAAATTGCTTTTACTTTGTAAGGTGTAATGGAAATTTTCCACATTGAAAAGTGGCAGAATATTTGTGAATTTGCAACAGGACCATTAAATATTGGTTATTGGTCAAAAAACAGAGGGTAGGCTTAAATGGCCATTTTTCTCAAAGGAGAAAGGTAAATAGTGAAACATAGAAATATGATGGCAGATAAAGGCCAAATAGCCCATCTACAGCATCCACTATCTTCTCCTCTTCCTAAGAGATCCCCTGTGCCTGTCACATACTTTTTTGAATTCAGATAAGGTCTTTGTCTCTACTGGGAGCTTATTCCACGCGTCTATCACCCTCTCTATAAAAAGAAATATTTTTTTAGGTTACTCCTGAGTAGAGTGCCGCAAGGATTTTTTCTGGGACTGGTGCTATTTAACTTAGAAACATAGAAACATGATGGCAGATAAAGGCCAAATGACCCATCTAATCTAGCCCATCTGCAGTAACCATTAACTCTTCTCCTTCAGCTCATTGCTCAGGAATCCATCACACGTCAACTATTTCCAACCTTGCTTACACAGAATGAAGGCTCCTCTATCCCAACCTATGCTCATTAGCACTCAAGGCATGGTATCTTTCTCTGACTGAGTAGATGCTTTCACTTTATTTGCTAATAACACTGGCTTTATTTTCAAAAAGACTTTAGTCCAGTGTAATAGAATCAAACACCACTACTTTTTTTACACCTGGAACAAAAAAAGCTTGAAATCACTTTGATATGTAGTTTAGGACGCCTCAGCCCCACCACTCCACCGCTGCAATTGAATTTAATATTACACCGGGAAGGCTGTGTGGTGCCTCATCATCGGCAGTCCATTTATAATATTTTTTTGCAAATTTTAATTTTGTGAATATTTCTTAATCAGAATATTTGTGCTAATACTGGTTTACTAAAAGTATAAATATTAACTTATCTCAGCCGCCTTGGGAGCCAGACCCGACATGTTTCGCACTGCTTGAGTGCTGTTTCAAGGGTCTCCCTGCGAGAGTAAAAGGAGAAAAAACTAAGTCAAAAAGTTCACACTTAGTTTCCCCCCAGAAAATTTTTTAAAAGTGTATAATTAGATATTGTACATCCCGAAAGAACTTTATTATTAAACTAAGCAAAAAGGACTCACCGGGGCTGCCGCTGTCATCCGACTCCTGCTATAACATTTTTTCTTTTGATGGCGGCGGCGTCTCCCGGGTCCATTTAAATATCAGCTGTGATCTAATCTTTAACCCTCCTACTTGATGACGAACCTCCACATCTCAGCCTATCAGCGTACCCCATTCAACTTCGCTATTGAGCCCACGTGGTGTCACAGTATCTAACTCAAAGATATACCGTTGCTCCATTTCATTTAATTTAGTTAAATTTTTCCCACCCTCCATACCCATGATCACATCTATGACACGCCACCTAATGTCTCCACTCGTATGTTTATACTTAACCCAATGCTCCACCAGTGGGGCCTGCATGATCTTATTATTTATGCGAGACTTATGCTCTGTAAGCCTCACCTTGATTCTCCTGTTAGTTCGGCCTATGTAAACAAGATCACAGGGGCAAACTATTGCATAGATCACATTTATAGAGTCACAATCTGTATCCGATTTTGATGTAAGTACCCTAGTTCTATCTGGAACCCTCCAGGTGTCCCCTTGAATACCTGAAGGGCACCATTGGCACTTTCCACATGCCCTATGGTATCCTGTTCTCACCTTTGTTTTAATACCATACTTCTGAAAATTACAACGTTGGGCCAGTGTAATACCCCTCGTATAAGCTATCATGGGGAAACTTTCCAATGGGGTATGGGATTGAACTATGTGCCAATGTTTTCGCAATAAGTCTTCCACCAATCTAGAAGCCCTTGAAAACGGAAGAATGCAAGTAAGTAAATTTTCATCCGACTTCTGAGGGTTTTTTGATTCTAAAAGGAGAAGATCCCGTTGGGCATATTTTCCCCTTTTGTATGCTAAACGGATAGCACGTTCCGGATACCCTCTATCTCTAAGCCTGTCTGCTAGTCTATTGGCATGTATAATATATTCGCTCATTGAAGAGCAAACCCTGCGAATCCTTAAAAATTGAGCAATTGGTAAATTAAACCTTAGTTTAAACGGGTGAAAACTTTCATAGTGTAAGATAGTATTGCGTGCAATTGGTTTTCTATAAAGTGAGGTAACTATTTTACCTTCTTGTGTAGAGATAGAGATATCCAAAAACTCTATAGATTTTTGATTACATGTCATAGTGAAACTTATATTCACATCTACTGAATTTAAGTATTGAAAAAAAGTATCAAGTTCAGATATGGTGCCATCCCAGATGATAAAAATGTCATCCAGAAAACGGCCCCAAAAACATACTTGTGGGTACCCCCGGGTCGTCCTATTGTCAACACCCGTCATTCTATCTTAGAACCTTTATCGAAAGTGGTGGATTATTTTCTGAGGGATTAAGTCCCCCGGATAAGATCATACATTAGGGACTCTTCCCACTTTATTAAAAATCTCTTTCACCTACAGATAGATATGACAAATAAATGGATGGTAACTCTGGACGTTGTCTCTCTCTACACTAAAATCCCCCAGATCGAGGCACTGGAAGTTATCAGTGAGACCCTGCAAAAAAATCCCCCTCATCGCATGACGATTGATTTCTTATTACAACTGGCAAAATGGGTTATCAGTAGTAATTATTTTGAATACCAAGGTACATTTTTCCAACAGATACAGGGGGTGGCAATGGGGGCCACCTTGGCTCCCTCTGCAGCATCCCTATACATGGCAAAGTTTGAGGAGAAATGGGTATACGGTTCAAGCTGGTACCCACAAGTATGTTTTTGGGGCCGTTTTCTGGATGACATTTTTATCATCTGGGATGGCACCATATCTGAACTTGATACTTTTTTTCAATACTTAAATTCAGTAGATGTGAATATAAGTTTCACTATGACATGTAATCAAAAATCTATAGAGTTTTTGGATATCTCTATCTCTACACAAGAAGGTAAAATAGTTACCTCACTTTATAGAAAACCAATTGCACGCAATACTATCTTACACTATGAAAGTTTTCACCCGTTTAAACTAAGGTTTAATTTACCAATTGCTCAATTTTTAAGGATTCGCAGGGTTTGCTCTTCAATGAGCGAATATATTATACATGCCAATAGACTAGCAGACAGGCTTAGAGATAGAGGGTATCCGGAACGTGCTATCCGTTTAGCATACAAAAGGGGAAAATATGCCCAACGGGATCTTCTCCTTTTAGAATCAAAAAACCCTCAGAAGTCGGATGAAAATTTACTTACTTGCATTCTTCCGTTTTCAAGGGCTTCTAGATTGGTGGAAGACTTATTGCGAAAACATTGGCACATAGTTCAATCCCATACCCCATTGGAAAGATTCCCCATGATAGCTTATACGAGGGGTATTACACTGGCCCAACGTTGTAATTTTCAGAAGTATGGTATTAAAACAAAGGTGAGAACAGGATACCATAGGGCATGTGGAAAGTGCCAATGGTGCCCTTCAGGTATTCAAGGGGACACCTGGAGGGTTCCAGATAGAACTAGGGTACTTACATCAAAATCGGATACAGATTGTGACTCTATAAATGTGATCTATGCAATAGTTTGCCCCTGTGATCTTGTTTACATAGGCCGAACTAACAGGAGAATCAAGGTGAGGCTTACAGAGCATAAGTCTCGCATAAATAATAAGATCATGCAGGCCCCACTGGTGGAGCATTGGGTTAAGTATAAACATACGAGTGGAGACATTAGGTGGCGTGTCATAGATGTGATCATGGGTATGGAGGGTGGGAAAAATTTAACTAAATTAAATGAAATGGAGCAACGGTATATCTTTGAGTTAGATACTGTGACACCACGTGGGCTCAATAGCGAAGTTGAATGGGGTACGCTGATAGGCTGAGATGTGGAGGTTCGTCATCAAGTAGGAGGGTTAAAGATTAGATCACAGCTGATATTTAAATGGACCCGGGAGACGCCGCCGCCATCAAAAGAAAAAATGTTATAGCAGGAGTCGGATGACAGCGGCAGCCCCGGTGAGTCCTTTTTGCTTAGTTTAATAATAAAGTTCTTTCGGGATGTACAATATCTAATTATACACTTTTAAAAAATTTTCTGGGGGGAAACTAAGTGTGAACTTTTTGACTTAGTTTTTTCTCCTTTTACTCTCGCAGGGAGACCCTTGAAACAGCACTCAAGCAGTGCGAAACATGTCGGGTCTGGCTCCCAAGGCGGCTGAGATAAGTTAATATTTATACTTTTAGTAAACCAGTATTAGCACAAATATTCTGATTAAGAAATATTCACAAAATTAAAATTTGCAAAAAAATATTATAAATGGACTGCCGATGATGAGGCACCACACAGCCTTCCCGGTGTAATATTAAATTCAATTGCAGCGGTGGAGTGGTGGGGCTGAGGCGTCCTAAACTACATATCAAAGTGATTTCAAGCTTTTTTTGTTCCAGGTGTAAAAAAAGTAGTGGTGTTTGATTCACTTTATTTGCAGCAGTATTGATTATCACTGAAGCTTCCATTGAAGCATTGCTAGAAATTGAAGTTGACTTGCATCACTGTTTGGTGTTACCTTCACTTGCTAGATCTTATCACTTTTCCTCTATCATCCATACTGGACTATTTTCCTCATCTTTCCTATTCTGGTCTCAAGACATTAGTATTTCATCTCAGTGCCATCAATGCATTTCACTCTTCTTTAGAAAATAAACCAGTAACAGTTCATCCCATGGACTCTAGGTTCTTGAAAGGCCTTTATCACACCAAGCCTGCTTCCGGCCATTGCCTGGGACCTTAATGTCATCATCTCCATGTTGATGAACCTTTTGAACCATTCTTCACTTTTCACACTAAAACATCTCACTTGGAAAGTGGTATTCCATATAGCCCTTATATCAGTACGCTGGACCACCCTGTACAAGATTCTGTCATATCAGGGTTGTACTCCGCACTCATCCAAAGTTCCTCTTGAAAGTCATCTATGAATTCCATTTTAATCAGTCCATAGTTCTACCTGTCATCTTTCCACTTTCTCACCTTGGTGAAGTGGCTCTTAACTCCTTGGATTGTAAACGTGCTCTTATTATTTAGATTGCATCAAGCCTCACAGAATTATCACTCAACAAAGGTAGGGGGAATGATTTTATTTTCAAATTATTGATTAAATTTGTCAATTTTGATAATTTACATCTGCTGTCTATATTTTGCACTGTTCAGGAAGAAATGCATTTGTTTCTTTTTACATAGTAACATAGTAACATAGTAGATGACGGCAGATAAAGACCCGAATGGTCCATCCAGTCTGCCCAACCTGATTCAATTTAAATTTTTTTTTTTTTTTTCTTCTTAGCTATTTCTGGGCGAGAATCCAAAGCTTTACCCGGTACTGTGCTTGGGTTCCAACTGCCGAAATCTCTGTTAAGACTTACTCCAGCCCATCTACACCCTCCCAGCCATTGAAGCCCTCCCCTGCCCATCCTCCTCCAAACGGCCATGCACAGACACAGACCGTACAAGACTGCCCAGTAACTGGCCTAGTTCAATCTTTAATATTATTTTCTGATTCTAAATCTTCTGTGTTCATCCCACGCTTCTTTGAACTCAGTCACAGTTTTACTCTCCACCACCTCTCTCGGGAGCGCATTCCAGGCATCCACCACCCTCTCCGTATAGTAGAATTTCCTAACATTGCCCCTGAATCTACCACCCCTCAACCTCAAATTATGTCCTCTGGTTTTACCATTTTCCTTTCTCTGGAAAAGATTTTGTTCTACGTTAATACCCTTTAAGTATTTGAACGTCTGAATCATATCTCCCCTGTCTCTCCTTTCCTCTAGGGTATACATATTCAGGGCTTCCAGTCTCTCCTCATACGTCTTCTGGCGCAAGCCTCCTATCATTTTCGTCGCCCTCCTCTGGACCGCCTCAAGTCTTCTTACGTCTTTCGCCAGATACGGTCTCCAAAACTGAACACAATACTCCAAGTGGGGCCTCACCAATGACCTGTACAGGGGCATCAACACCTTCTTCCTTCTACTGACTACACCTCTCTTTATACAGCCCAGAATCCTTCTGGCAGTAGCCACTGCCTTGTCACACTGTTTTTTCGCCTTTAGATCTTCGGACACTATCACCCCAAGGTCCCTTTCCCCGTCCGTGCATATCAGCTTCTCTCCTCCCAGCATATACGGTTTCTTCCTATTATTAATCCCCAAATGCATTACTCTGCATTTCTTTGCATTGAATTTTAGTTGCCAGGCATTAGACCATTCCTCTAACTTTTGCAGATCCTTTTTCATATTTTCCACTCCCTCTTCGGTGTCTACTCTGTTACAAATCTTGGTATCATCTGCAAAAAGGCACACTGCAAAAAGGCACACTTTTTCTCTGGGGTTGTACTGCATGCGGAGTCTTGAATCTTAGGGACCACCAGGCTTTTAGTACTTTTAGTTTTTGGTTCCGTATTTGCAGGAATGAATGTTGAGAAGCATACAGTGTGCTTTGTGTAGTTTAATTTTGTGGTTAACCATTATGTGTTGTTTATAAGATTATATTGTATGTATATATGAAAAATGAATGGAAAAAATGGTATTACAATTAGTACTATTATGGGGGTTGAGACTGGGCGGGGTCTGACTCGCGACTTAGCCTGTGTGTTAGATTTAAACCCCTTAATGTGATTGATTTTGACACCCCTGACCTAGAGGATCAGGTCACGGTGATATTTTGGCCTCCAGACAATCACCAGTTCTTGGGAGAGCCTTTGAGCCAGAGATCTTTTCAAAACTCCAGACAAAGATTTGGGGGATGGGGGGCCAGGTGCCCCAAATTTTTAGGACCTTGCTCTGCCATAACTCCCGAGAAGCCATTATGATACCAAGGCACGAGAGGTTAGCGGCCTATTGGGGAGCGTAGGCGGAAATCACCATAGATTGCTGGGTCTTGGACATTATATTTATTTTATTTATTTAAAAATTTATTACTTGCTACATCCTACTATTCTGAGTTAGTCACACTGAAAAAACATACATAAAATATAAACAAATACACAAAACATACTGTTCACGCATATCTCAATATATCATGGGAGGGAGTACAAGCGCCAGTTTTTTTTGTCTCCTCCTGGACCTTTTTTCTAGACCTCCAGCTGGGAGGCTGGGAAAGAGTGGCTAAAGTCAGAGCAACTGTGCAAAGTTTGCTGGATCTGGAAGCCATAGAGCCCGTACAAGAGGAAGACTTGGTCTCTGACAGATACTTGATATACTTCATTGTGCCCAAGAGAGGCTCAGAAGACTGGAGGCTGATTCTAGATCTCAAAGCATTGAATGCGACCCTCAAGATTCCACGTTATGAACAAATTTTGACTGTCAGATCATCTGTTCATATTGGTTGGGGCTGCCCGTAAAGGTCAACCAGCCTTGAAAGCGACCATTTTGAGATGGATCCTTGGGGCCATTTCTTCAACCTATAATATCAGAAGTGGAAAACATCCGCCTGTATCTGTAAAGGTACACTTTGCTAGAAGTGTAGCTTCCTTACGGGTGGAATCTTTGTTGATGTTCCCAGATGAAATTTGTAAAACTGCAACTTGGTCTTTTCTCCATACATTCACAAAGTTTTGCAGGGTGGATGTGGCGGCCAAACAGGACTCCACATTTGGATCTTCAGTTTTGACAGCAGGTTCATCTGTCCTAGAGAGTTGCGCAGGGACAGAAATCCCACCCGTCCCTGCCAGAATTCTGCCCGTCCTCAATCGTACCTGCTAGAATTATGCCCATTCCCAACAGAATCTCCTCCGTCCCCCCATAAAAATTACCTGTCCCCATAAAAGCAGCAATTACTTCTGACAGTTTTGATTTTAGTTTTAATTGAGTTTTACAGAAAATTCAAAACAAGTCAGACATCTGCCAGAACAGGCATAAAACCAATATTCTTTCTCCCTCCCTCTCCCTAGTGGAATGGGGTTGGCATATCAACAAAATGCTATCCCAGATAAATAGATTTAAGGCAGAATTTGATGAACAGAGATGTCCGATGCAGCAATTCTCTCCCCCTCCGCTCTTTTTTTTATTTTTATTTTTTTTAAGTTACATATTTAATGTTGGTACCTGCTGGACTGAAGCAGTTTAATGCAGGGTAGTCTGGCTCCAGAGCTGCACAGTTATGCTGCCCAGTCTCTGCCGCACTCCTCTGCACAGCCGCAGTGAGTGGTGGCAGGCTTGAGCCAACGAGATTCTTGAGGGGAGGTCTCACGTCAAGGCTCACTACTGGGAGAGCTCTGCACATCCACCAATCTGGGAGCACTTCTAAAAGGAAGTGCTCATGATTGGCCATCAAGCTCCAGCTCCGTCTCCGATTGGTGGATGTACAGAGCTCTCTCATGTGAGTGGCAATCAGCAACTGGTGTGCTGAGGGATTGAAAAAGCTTAGAGGGAATATTGGAACATAGGTAGGCTAGCATTTCCATGGGAACCCTGGAGAACCAGCATCCATCCCCATGGGAGTCTCGTGGACCTAGGAGGGATTCCCATAATCCCCGTTCCCATGCAGACCTCTAATCTGTCCCACCCTGAACTCGGGGGCTTCTTTGATACGTCCCACAAGTCTGTCACACTAGAAGGAAAGATTAGGCTCACATCTCGATAATCTTCTTTCTAGTAGACAGCCACTCCATTCCTGAAGCCTGCCCTGTCAGATGTTAATTTTCCTGCTTACTGTCTCAAAGGTGCCGGGTAATCCAGACGTCTTGTTTCTTTCCTTTGTCCAGCCATGACAAGAATAGAGGGCATGACTGCTGTGTTGAAGAAGCTAGGGGGTATGTTTGAAATCTCCCATACTTTTAGTGCAGATAGTGCTCAAGTTGGTGACTTGGTTGTTTTTCACTTTGTTATGTATTGCAAATGGTTAAGTTTTGTTTATCTGTTTTATGTTTAATGATATGAGCAAGACAGACATGTTTCTCGGGGAGTGCCCCTGTACCCGTCCCTCTTCTGTTTCCTCTCTAGGGCTGACCATCTAGTTTGGTATGACCTGAGGAATTGGAGGACAGCCCAGAAGAATGGGAGGTGGAACAAAAGAATGCTAAAGAAGCTTCCTACAAAAATTCTTGCGAGAAGGGATTGATTGACCATCCACATGTTCAGGAATGAAGTGTCTGCCTACTAGAAAGAAGATTATCTTTCCATTTGGATGTTATGGTTTTCTCTTTAACACTAGCCTGTAGACATTGCAAGCCTTGGTTGCTTGCCCTCCAATGTATCACCTAATGAAGTCCATTCCAATGTATTCTAAAGAACAGCGACCTTGCACATCGACACCAATGACAGACAGCTTGTAAGTACTACCTGTTGAATCTTCTGTTGGTAGGGTGTATCCATCCATCTTGAGTTCCCTCTCTAATTCCCCATCTGATCACTGTGCATAGATGCACCTTTTTGTTCAGTTTGTCTGTCATAACTAGATTGTAAGCTCTTTTGAGCAGGGACTGTCTATTCTATTTTGATGTACAGTGCTGCATATGTCTAGTATCGCTACAGAAATGATTTAGTAGTGGATGTCCTGCTCAGATAAGCTGTAAATAGTATATGTATGATTTTTTCCTAGTTTCCATTAAAATATTTCTCCTTATATGAGAAAGTATCCTGAGATGGAGAGAAAGTAGCTTAGTAGTTAGAACAGTGAGCTGAGAACAAGGGACGCCAGGTTCAAATCCTGCTTCTGCCACTGCCTTATGGCTTTAGGCAAGTAAGTTTGTCTTCTGATTCCTCAGGTATCCGCTTACCCCTTTTCTGCAAATTTAGTGCCTAAATGTGAGCACCATTTGTGTTCTAAAATGAGAGAATACTAACACTTTTACATGTGAATATATAAATGTGCTAGTTGGGCACCAAGTAGTATTCTATATCTGATTTGCAGCAGATAGAGGTAGAGAAAACTGAATTCTGCATAAGCTATGGCGCTCTATGGCAGTGTTTCTCAACATTTTAAAGCCAAGTACCCCCCTAAGCCTAACAAATACTAACTGAGTACCCCTGCCCAAGTTCCGCCCCAGACCCACCCAAGCTCTGCCCAGACCCACCCAAACTCTGCCCCAACTCGACCCCCATAATAATAGTACTAATTGCAATGCCATTTCTATTTATTTTTATAAACAACCAATTTCAGCCAAGGTCTTGGTTTCTTATAAACTTCTTCCATTTATTTTTAATATGCAAACAATACTTTATAACCTTATTAACAATACATAATGCTAACCACAAAAACCTTAGTTTAAGGAATGGAAAAGGTCTAAAACTGACGAAAACATCAACGCAGGTGCCATAAGGTGGTAAAAGGGGCCAAAAGAGAGTACAAGGAAAAAATCGCCAAGGAGGCAAAAAACTTCAAGCCGTTCTTTCGATATATTAAGGGGAAACGACCTGCGAAGAAAGCGGTGGGACTGTTGGATGACCAAGGAATAAAGGGAGCGCTAAAGGAGGACAAAGTAATTGCCGACAGACTGAACACATTTTTTGCGTCTGTATTTACCGAAGAGAATATACATGGCAACTGGGACTTTTCCCTGGAGAAGAGGAGACTTAGAGGGGATATGATAGAGACTTACAAGATCTTGAAGGGCATAGAGAAAGTAGAGAGGGACAGATTCTTCAAACTTTCGAAAAATAAAAGAACAAGAGGGCATTCGGAGAAGTTGAAAGGGGACAGATTCAAAACAAATGCTAGGAAGTTCTTCTTTACCCAACATGTGGTAGACACCTGGAATGCGCTTCCAGAGGACGTAATAGGGCAGAGTACTGTACTGGGGTTCAAGAAAGGATTGGACAATTTCCTGCTGGAAAAGGGGATATTAGAGTATAGATAGAAGATTACTATGCAGGTCCTGGACCTGTTGGGCTGCCGCGTGAGCGGACTGCTGGGCGCGATGGACCTCGGGTCTGACCCAGCGGAGGCAATGCTTATGTTCTTATGGCATATCGGAACCCATCAGGCTATATGCTGGAAGCGAAAATGGGAAACTGACAGGGTTAATGGTCAGTGTAGAAGAGGTATGCAGGCAGATTGATAGGCTTAAGAGTGATAAATCCCCAGGACCGGATGGCATCCATCCGAGGGTCATCAAGGAACTGAAAGGGAAAGATTCCGGAGGACCTGGAAGGTGGCGAATGTTACGCCAATCTTCAAAAAAGGCTTGAGGGGAGACCCGGGAAACTACAGACCGGTGAGTCTGACATCGGTACCGGGAAAGATGGTAGAGACGCTGATAAAGGACCGCATCATTGATCACCTTGATGGACACGGTCTGAAGAGGACCAGCCAGCACGGTTTCTGCAAAGGCAGATCTTGTTTGACAAACTTGCTGCACTTCTTCGAGGGAGTAAACAAGCAGATAGACAAGGGCGACCCAGTCGACATTGTATATTTGGATTTTCAGAAGGCGTTTGACAAGGTTCCGCATGAACGACTACTTCAGAAAATTGTGAGCCATGGAATCGAGGGTGAAATACTCACATGGATTAAAAATTGGCTGGAGCATAGGAAACAGAGAGTGGGGGTAAATGGACAATATTTGGACTGGAAGAACGTCATCAGTGGGGTGCTGCAGGGCTCGGTGCTTGGACCCGTGCTCTTCATCATCTTTATAAATGATCTGGACATAGGTACGACGAGTGAGGTGATTAAATTTGCGAACGATACAAAGTTATTCAGAGTAGTGAAGACGCAGGGAGATTGCGAAGATCTGCAAAGTGACATAATCAGGCTCGAGGAATGGGCATCGAAATGGGAGATGAGGTTCAACGTGGATAAGTGTAAGGTGATGCATTTCGGTAACAAAAATCTCATGCACGAATATAGGATGTCTGGGGCGGTACTTGGAGAGACCTCCCAGGAAAGAGACTTGGGAGTTCTGATCGATAAGTCGATGAAGCCGTCCACACAATGTGCGGCGGCGGCAAAAAGGGCGAACAGATTGCTAGGAATAATAAAGAAGGGGATCACAAACAGATCGGAGAAGGTTATCATGCCGCTGTACCGGGCCATGGTGCGCCCCCACCTGGAGCACTGCGTCCAGCACTGGAAGCCGTACATGAAGAAGGACACGGTACTACTCGAGAGGGTCCAGAGGAGAGCGACTAAGATGGTTAAGGGGCTGGAGGAGTTGCCGTATAGCGAAAGATTAGAGAAACTGGGCTTCTTCTCCCTTGAGCAGAGGAGATTGAGAGGGGACATGATCAAAACATTCAAGGTACTGAAGGGAATAGACTTAGTAGATAAGGACAGGTTGTTCACCCTCTCCAAGGTAGGGAGAACGAGAGGGCACTCTCTAAAATTGAAAGGGGATAGATTCTGTACAAACGTAAGGAAGTTCTTCACCCAGAGAGTGGTAGAAAACTGGAACGCTCTTCTGGAGACAGTCATAGGGGAAAACGCCCTCCAGTGATTCAAGACAAAGTTAGACAAGTTCCTGCTGAACCGGAACGTACGCAGATAGGGCTAGTCTCAGGGCACTGGTCTTTGACCAGAGGGCTGCCGTGTGAGTGGACTGCTGGGCACGATGGACCACTGTTCTGACCCAGCAGCGGCAATTCTTATATTCTTATTAACAATGCAGAATGGTAACCACAAAATTAAGCTACATATCAAAAACAGTTATGTTTCATCCCATAAAGTAAACTGTCTGGCCTTTTGTCAGCTGGTATGTTCTTACTGATCATAGTAACTAGTCAGATTCCTTTTTTCATTTTCCCAGAGAAATAAAAGATAACTTGGTCGGTCATTATGGGCACACACATCCCTTCCTCCTGGTCTGACATCTCCCCTCCCTTCCTCCTTTCTGGCCCCCCTCCAAGTCCAATATTTCTCCCTCTTTTCCCTCCACCAATCCAATTCAACACTTGCACTCTTACTCTCCTCTGGATCTCATTTCCTTCCCCAACCAACATCCAAGGTGCATCTCTCCCACCCCCTCTACCTCTACATCCAACATTTCTCCCTCTCTCATCCCCCAAATCATGTGCAGCATTTTTCACCACTGCCCACCAACCCCATGCCTATTCCTATCACCCCTCTCCAACACCATGCCACATCTCTCCCTCCATCACTATGTCCTTGCAACCCCTCCACCACCATATCCAACTCAATAAACAATTAATCTCATCCTTCTCCACTTCCCTGCCTTCCAACCTTATCAAGAAAAAGATCGTGTCCCCCCCTTACTTGTTGAACTGCACTCGCTCCCTGCCCTCCAGCCTTGTCAAGCAATAGATCGTGTCCCCCTTGTTGAACTGCACTGCTCCTTCGGTCCTCAGCCCCATCAGCACTGGACGGCACAAGCAATGGACGGCACAAGCAGCTACCTACATGCTGCACATGGCTGACCCACAAGCCTCCCTCTGACGTCAACTTTGGCGTTGGAGAGAAGGCTTCTGGGTCAGCCACTTAATGTGCAGCGCCTGAATTGCTCGTGCACTGCACACAGCAATGAGAAGAGATTGGAAGGAGCTGAGGCAGCGGCGACGTAGTGGGCACCATCTTTATGGACAGGCAGGATTTTGGCAGAATTGGCTGCCAAGCCATGTGCCCCTAACAGGGTGCACGTACCGCGGGTTGAGAAACACTGCTCTATGGAACAATCCAGTAGGTTGTGCTGACTGGTTCTCATGTCCCTGGTTGATCTCTCCATCCTACTGGCTGCTACCACATTGTGTGGTCAAGCCTAATGGTTGCTCTCAGGTCAGGACCATACCTGGTTGAGCTCAGAACCTGAAGCCTCTAGTCTTTGGCTGGGTCTGCTGGGCCTTGCCCAAGGAGTCCATGTCCCCATCTCTCATCCCTGTTGCCTGTTTACCCTTTTTGGGTGTAATTCCTCTCACAGGCTTTCCCTGCAGCTCCCAGACTTTCCAAAAGTGCTTGCTGTGGCAGCGCATATGCAAAATTATGTATATTTATCCTGTAACCTGTTCTGAGCTCTTTGGGGAAAACAGGATAGAAAATGAAATTTATGCTGTTTGTCAGGGGTTAATGCTATGGTAAAGAATTAAGTATGGAATTCCCCTTTAGGTGTCAGCCGGGGTGGCCCCACAGTCTGGGCAACACCAAGCTAACTCCGTCAATGAAGAGCCCTCCGCTTTCTACCACCCTCCCGCTGCCTCTCAGGGAGTCCAGAGTCTATACAAGGCGCTAGCTTAACTGATGCTGAGCCTTCGAGTCTATCCGCTCATGAGACCTGCGAGCCTACCCCCCATAAGCGTCTCACGTACCTTTAGGGGTATGCATACCGCATGTTGAGAAACACTGCTGTAGAACATATCGAGTTGTTCCAGTGTGATCTGAGTTCTTTGGAGGGAGTGGAAGAGGGCTGATGTCATCAGTAATGCGGCAGAGGGATTTCCCAAGCGGAGAAGGCCGTGAAGCAGTCTGTTTAGAGTGCTGCCGGCCCAACGCTGCCCCCCCCTAAAATGAGGAAAAAAGGTTGACTTGAATATAAACTGAGATTAGAAATTTGGGTGATCCTGGTGAGAAAGTTTACAAAGATTAGCCATCCTTGCCATAAGTTTTAACACCATTTTTATTAGCGCAAAAACCAAACAACATTTACAATAAGAGCAATTTAAACAGTTGTGATTTTAGGTTTTTGTTCCCACATTCCCTATTAGCTTGCGAAGCCTTTGAGAAAAATGTATTTTTGGGGTCTACCCATGAAGGTTCCCTAGTGGCTACATGAGCTTGATAGTAAGAAGCAATAATATAGAATAGGATAGTCTAAACAGAAAAAATCCAGAACAAACCCGTATGCCTTATCCAGTCCACCCATCCATACTAACTGCTCAGCTCCATAATCCCCACCTTGCCCTCAATTTATTGCACTGCATCTGATGAATACAGGCACCACTAGCCTTCATGGACGCCCCCTCAACCAGCCATTGAGAACTTGATCCATCAACCCAGTCTATCTGAGCTGGGACAAATGTACGTAGTTGGGGAGGATGAAGGGTGAGGAAGAGTGTGTTTACTGTTGAAGAAAGCTGCTATTACTGCTGTTGCTTTCCCCCCCGACGCCAAAGAAAGCTGTCACTGCTGCTGCCAACATTATATGATGATCTGGTGCGGGGCTCTGAGAAAGCAAGAGCTGGCAGGCCTTGAGCACGCACAGATGCTCAAGGCCCCGCACTAGATCACCATACAGCGTCAGCAGCAGCAGCTTTCTTCAATTATAACTGAAAGCCTGCTGAGGGGGCATCTGTGAAGGATGGCGCTACCTGTATTAATCGGTGAGGGGAGGGAGAGGTATGGTGGACAGCCACTCTGGTGTTTATTGTGGCGGAGGAAGGGAAGCAAAAGACAAAAAATGTGGAACTGATGATCTTCTAAAAATGTTTATTTGAAAATGGTGTCAAAATGTACAAGATAAAATATACAAAAACAAAAATCACAATAAAGAATGTGGCTTAGACCCAACATGGGCCGTGTTTCGGTCGTGAAAACGACCTTTCAAGGTCCTGAAATGAAAAAGTATATATAATATAATATAAGAGAGAAGGAAAAAAGTTGTGGAAAACCAGCTGTGGGAACCATGCATATGAAGATTACCATGACTCGCAAAGAAAACCTGATGTGCTCCTGCCAAGAGTATAATGTGGAATGGCAAGTTCCATAATAAGGTGCAGACATAAAACAGAAGGAAGAGGAAGGGGTATGCATACAGAAGCCTAAAGCCCATCGGGTTGAGTGGAAGAGGACAGTCGCAGCGATGGTTGGGTGGCATCTCAAATATAAACAAACCCCCACACACACATTTTTGGGCCATTTGTTTGGCCCAAAAATCTGTTTATATTCGAGTATATCATTATATTATGTGCTTTGTTCATCTGAGCCCTCAAGAAGTTGAACAATGTACTGCAGCTCCAAAGCTTATTTCTGGGTTCATTTTATTTTAAAGAGGGAAGAACTTAAAAAATGGAATCTTTAATTTGCTTACCTTTTTAATACCATTGTTTCCATTGTTGGCTTTATCCCATTCCAAGCAGAAAGTTTGTTTTCATATGAGGAGAGGCAATCATTATATCCAGTAATGAAAATAATGCAAAGATGTTTGTTGTAATACTTTTAAATTGCTAGCCTTACTCTTAAAAATATTTTCAAATGTTGCTTCTATTCTGTGGATTGACCAAAATCACTTTTGATGAGCTCTAACGGATTGAAATGTGTCCAGACTCCTTGGAGTTTGTAGGATACAACTTGCCAGGCATATAGAGTATCATAAATATATAAAAAAGCACATAGTAGTAATTGCGCCTTCTTGAACATGTTGATTAGATTTTGCTTTGTCAGAGAATATAAATTATTCTTCAGTTTTTGGATGCTGTTCTTCTCTTTTCGTGTACAACAATCATCTCTCCCTTCCTTTCCTCCAATCCAGTGCTTCCTCTCTCCTTTCCCCCCCCCCCCAATATGCAGCATCTTTCCTCGCCTCTCACCCATCCCCTTGTGCAGCAGCTCCAAGGTCTCCAAAAACAGAGGTAGCGCTCTGAATGGGCTGCTTCGCAGCCTTCCCTGCTGAGGCTGGGCCTTCCCTCTGCAGCGTCTTTCTATCCCTCCTTCCCATCTCTCTGTGCAGCGGAACCCCACCAACTCTCCCACTGTGAGCCTGACATACCTCCACTCCGAAGCCTCCAAAACAATAACAGTGGCAGCACTGTGAATAGGCTGCTTTGCGGCCTTCCCTCTTCTGCATCACTGATGATGTCATGATTTATTAATTATTCAACTATAGAAATTGTAAATATTATATTAAATGAAGATATAACTTGTTCTTCTGCTTATTTCCCAGTGTTCGACTGATGAATGAGTTCACAAATATGCCAATACCTTCCAAAACAAAACAAGGTCTGTGCAAGAGGGTTAAGTGCTTTGCATTGTTCTATAATGAATGTTATAATGCTCTTATATTGCTCCATGGCGTAGCCACACTTTGAATTCTGATTGCTGCATCTCAAAAAAGATATAGCAGAATTAGTAAAGGTACAGAGAAGGGCAACGAAAATGATAAAAGGGATAGGATGAGTTCCTATGAGGAAAGGCTAAAGTGGCTAGATCTCTTTAGGCTGAAAAAGAGACAGCTCAGAGGAGATATAATACTGAGTGGATTGGAATGGGTAGATGTGAATTACTTGTTTATCTTTCCAAAAATACGAGGACTAGGAGGCATGCAATGAAGCTACTAAGTAGTAAATTTAAAATAAACTGGAGAAAATATTTTTTCATGCAACGTGTAATTAAACTCTGGAAGTTGTTGCAAGAGAATGTAGTGAAAGTAGTTAGCAGGGTTTATAAAAGGTTTGGATAATTTTCCTCAAACAAAAGTCCATAAATCATTGTTAGATAAACCTTGAGAAATCCATTGCTTATTTCTTGGATAAGCAACATAAAATCTGTTTTACTCCTTGGGATCTTGCCAGGTATTTGTGACCTGGGTTGGCCATTGTGGGAAACAGGATACTGGGCTTGATGGACCTTTGGTCTGTCCCAGTATGGCAACACTTATGTTCTTAATTATTGCCTTTCACTTTTTTTTTTGTTATCAAACTCCCCCCTCTCCTCTTCTTTTTTTTTTTTTTTTTTTTTTTACTAAGCCGTGGTAGAGGATGTTACTATGGCATGGAGTGCTTTTTTCGTTTTCAATTTTTTTTTCAATTACCGTATTTTCGCGGATATAACGCGCGCGTTATACGTGTTTTTACGTACCGCGCATACCCCTCGCGCGTTATATGCCTGAGCGTGGTATACAAAAGTTTTAAAACATAGTTCCCACCCCGCCCGACGCCCGATTCACCCCCCCAGCAGGACCGCTCGCACCCCCACCCCGAACGACCGCTCGCACGCGCTCCCACCCGCACCCGCATCCACGATCGGGCAAGAGGGAGCCCAAGCCCTCTTGCCCGGCCGACTCCCCGACGTCCGATACATCCCCCCCCTCCGGCAGGACCACTCGCACCCCCACCCCGAAGGACCGCCGACTTCCCGACAATATCGGGCCAGAAGGGAGCCCAAACCCTCCTGGCCACGGCGACCCCCTAACCCCACCCCGCACTACGTTACGGGCAGGAGGGATCCCAGGCCCTCCTGCCCTCGACGCAAACCCCCCTCCCCCCCAACGACCGCCCCCCCCAAGAACCTCCGACCGCCCCCCAGCCGACCCGCGATCCCCCTGGCGACCCCCACGACCCCCCAACCCCCTTCCCCGTACCTTTGGTAGTTGGCCGGACAGACGGCAGCCAAACCCGCCTGTCCGGCAGGCAGCCAACGAAGGAATGAGGCCGGATTGGCCCATCCGTCCTAAAGCTCCGCCTACTGGTGGGGCCTAAGGCGCGTGGGCCAATCAGAATAGGCCCTGGAGCCTTAGGTCCCACCTGGGGGCGCGGCCTGAGGCACATGGGCCCAACCCGACCATGTGCCTCAGGCCGCGCCCCCAGGTGGGACCTAAGGCTCCAGGGCCTATTCTGATTGGCCCACGCGCCTTAGGCCCCACCAGTAGGCGGAGCTTTAGGATGGATGGGCCAATCCGGCCTCATTCCTTCGTTGGCTGCCTGCCGGACAGGCGGGTTTGGCTCCCGTCTGTCCGACCAACTATCAAAGGTACGGGGAAGGGGGGTGGGGGGGTCGTGGGGGTCGCCAGGGGGGTCGCGGGTCGGCTGGGGGGGCGGTCGGAGGTTCTTGGGGGGGGGCGGTCGTTGGGGGGGAGGGGGGTTTGCGTCGAGGGCAGGAGGGCCTGGGATCCCTCCTGCCCGTAATGTAGTGCGGGGTGGGGTTAGGGGGTCACCGTGGCCAGGAGGGTTTGGGCTCCCTCCTGGCCCAACTACCAAAGGTACGGGGTGGGGGGGTCGTGGGGGTCGCCAGGGGGGTCGCGGGTCGGCTGGGGGGGCGGTCGGAGGTTCTTGGGGGGGGGCGGTCGTTGGGGGGAGGGGGGTTTGCGTCGAGGGCAGGAGGGCCTGGGATCCCTCCTGCCCGTAATGTAGTGCGGGGTGGGGTTAGGGGGTCGCCGTGGCCAGGAGGATTTGGGCTCCCTCCTGGCCCGATATTGTTGGGGAGTCGGCGGTCCTTCGGGGGGAGGGATGTATCGGACGTCGGGGGGGGGGGCATCAGGCTTTCAGGATGGGGACAGACCTTCAAGGGGGGACAGTGCACGGAAGTCAGGGGGGGTAAACGGAGAGTCGGGACAGCGCACAGAAAGTCAGGGCGGGCGAAAGGAGCGTCGGGCAGCATGCGCGGTATACCCGTGAGCGCGGTATACCAAAGTTTTTGTGCATATCATCGTGATTTCTGCGCGCTATACCCGTGTGCGCGTTTTACACGGGTGCGCGTTATATCCGCGAAAATACGGTATATTTATTAGCAATGCAAGAGGGAACATGCAACCAAAGGGGGATCAAATAGGAACAGTGCAAAGCAATCAAGCAAGTGATAGAACATGCCAACAATAAGATAGAGAACAATATACCCTTAGTTAGATGCCCATCACAATTGACATTTTAGGTAAGAAAACCCCTCCATCTATACACACCCGAACCATAGTCAACCGTCCTCAAGTCACAACAAACACTCGCCAGGTACTCAGTCACTCATACCCCCCATGCAACCATGTATCTACCTAGGGAAGAAACGGCACCAGCCCCTGAAAGAAGTCAGTGCATAGGAGCTGCAGCAGCATCTGCATTGCCAGAACACAGGAGCAAGGTCCTCCGCCAAAGAGCTAGATAACACCGGTGTGCTAGGTGCCCCGAGGCACAGAGTGCTAAATACTCCGACATTTCTCCGATGCTCATAGAATTCCTGTGAGAATCGGAACAGTGTCTGAGCATTTAGAGCTCTGGGCCACAGTAGAAACCTCTACTGTGGCTTATTAAAAGGGGGGGGGGGATTGGGGGTTTATGAGGTAGTATATTTAATGATGTCAGATATGAACCAGAAATGTAATTGAAGAGCACTTTTCCAATGCTTGGTTCATTTTTTGTCAGTTTTGAGTTGTGCAATTCATTTTGTTCATCAAGGCATAATTCATTTACTGAAGCTTATTCCTGTGCCAAAACTCACTAAATCCATGGTATTTTAATGACTGTGTTGAATAAGCTGTGAAAAATTCACTCAATCTAAAAGCTGTTACCTATTTTTCTCAAAACTGCTGCTGATGGACTAAGGGCCCGATGCTCTAAACCAGTGTATCACAAACTGTACTGTCAGACATGGGGGAGGAGGAGAAGTGCCAGTGCCAGCTGACTGCCTACAGGTCATGCCTCTCGTGGTAAGGGGCACATCCTGTAGGCAGTCAGCCATTGCTATCATCTCTCCTCCTCTCTGCGCCTTTTCTTTTTCAGCACCCCCCTACTGGCGTCTCAGAGCCCCATCTAGAGGACCTCTGCGTATACATGTATGTCGACGTGATGACGTTACACATGTATGTAATGTCATCATGTTGACATCTACGCACTTCTGGATGCCCTCGAGCCTATGCTGCCAGCTCGCAAACTTTGCAAGACACTGCTCTAAACTTACCGTGCCTTTAATGTTTGACTCCAAACCAGTTCAAACTAGTTTAGCGTGCAAGCATTTTAA
Source organism: Geotrypetes seraphini (assembly GCF_902459505.1). Classification (NCBI taxonomy): domain Eukaryota; kingdom Metazoa; phylum Chordata; class Amphibia; order Gymnophiona; family Dermophiidae; genus Geotrypetes; species Geotrypetes seraphini. The sequence goes on along the minus strand of NC_047087.1, from coordinate 17,922,439 downwards.
CTACTGATGCACAAAATGGATCTCTGCGGTCTTTTCCATGCCTCTCATTGCAGCCTCCGAGAATAAAATGCAGATGTATTCTAATGACCTCAGTAATATTAAAATGTGCACTCTGGGCGATGCCCAGACATTGCTGTGTGATGCACGAAATGAAGCGCTAACCACACTCCAAAATTACCAGCAGGTCTGGAGGTGCTGGTAGTGGTAAAAGTGTGTCTCAGATGCATATGTTGAAAAGCATCTCATACACATGTGTTAAAGACATGTCTCATGTGCATTCTTTAAAAGCATATACTGGCAGGCTGCCAATTGCTGAAGATGGGGGCACCATATATGTAATGTAATTTATTTCTTATATACCGCTACATCCGTTAGGTTCTAAGCGGTTTACAGAAAATATACATTAAGATTAGAAATAAGAAAGGTACTTGAAAAATTCCCTTACTGTCCCGAAGGCTCACAATCTAACTAAAGTACCTGGAGGGTAATAGAGAAGTGAAAAGTAGAGTTAGAGGAAAAATAAAAATAAAATAAACATGTCTCACCAAAGCAATGTAGAAAAAAATAATAATTTGATTTTCACATTTGCATGGGTGGTTTGCTGGTAGTTCCCTGCTCCCCCAATGGGCATTGATAGATGTACGTATATGACATTTATGAGCAGTGACTTGCTTTGCAGAAAGAAAAACCCACAAAGCATACCATTCTGTAAAATTTAAAAGTCTGTGAATTATATATGTTTGTGCTCCACACGTGTGCTTTTTGTTACAGCGTTTGTGATCCATATATGCTCTGTGCTGCCTTCGACAAAGTATTTCCTGGTGCTTATGAACATTTGTCTCTTTCTGTGAACTATTCTCATTTGTCAGTTGCTTTCTCTAATGACTGATCTTATGGGATTTCTGCGAACCTCATTTGCATGCAAAGTTTTTAGAGCATTGCTTATCTTTTATAAATCAGAAAATGTACCGACACTATAGTGACACACAGAATTTTAACAGTGACTTTAGCACATCGGATCCTGAGTGAGTTTTGGAAAAGTGCTCTTTAGTTCCCACTTTGTGCAAGTAACCACATTATCCTAGGACAAGCAAGTAGCATATTCTCACATATGGGTGACATCATCAACGGAGCCCAGTATAGACAGTATGAAAAGTATACTGTCACTTTAAGTCTTAAGAAACTTTGTGACTGCCCGCACCACACATGCTTGAATGCCTTCCTGCCTGATGTCTGCTTGCGGTACCTCAGGTCTTTATTTTCCACGGAGCAAAGAAGTCTTTTTGACTGGACTCTGTTCAGTCGATGTTCCCGCTTCATGTTTCTTTTTTGTTTATATAGTTTTTTATTTAAAAAAATAAAAAATAAATATTTGTTTTCTTTTTGTCCAACCTCGGACTTCGGCCTTGAGATCCTTTGCCCCAGTGGGTCTTCGTTCACCATTGAGTTTAATCTTACCGACAAGATTTTTCCCATGTAGAAACCTATGATGGGGTTTAAAAAGTGTTGCAGGTGCCAGAGGCCTATTTCGATAACTGACCCCATAATTGGTGTCTTCAGTGTTTAGGCCCTGATCACCAAATTGAATCTTGTATTAAATGTCCACCTTGCAAAATTGTTCCATGAAAGCCCATCGTATTCAACAGGAGAAGCTGTCCGGCTTCGCTATGGACATTGGAAAAACTTTGGAGCCGTCGCCTTTGAAAACTCCTACATTGACATTGGGAAATTTCTTATCATCAGGAAAGCCAGTTTCTGAGTCATCTTTCCCAGCAAGCGTTGCTGGTCTCTACAGCATCAAGTCTCTTGATGCAGACCACACATCGACACCATTGATCTAAGGATCTGCAGGTTGCTGCTTTTTTTAGGTATGCATCCTCGTTGAGGTCACCCTCTCTGAGACAACCTGCTGTACCGATAGTACCGGCTGATGAGCCTTCAGTACTGATGCATGCTACTTAGTAAGCATCACAGGCCTCGACTGCATTGAGTCTCTTGATGCATGCCAAAAGATGTCATCGTTTTGTTGAGCTGCAGGTTGTTTTTTCCTTACGGGGTGCATCTTCTGCCTGGTCACCGATGCTGTACCGACGGTACCGGCTGTTGAGCTTCGCTACTGGCGCACTCTCCACGGGGAGATTGTGCCACTGTTTTTAGGTTGCACTTCATGCATCTCCTACAGTTAACTCCCTTGGTACTACTGGCCCAACCTGATCCATATCACTGTCAGGCATCAAGATACCGATACCACCAATCCATTGGAACATCAAAATACTGCTAAAGGATCTTCTATGAGGCTTCATGGTTCTATTTCTTGACACCGATCTTCCTGCAGGCATGGTTCTTCGCATTGAGGTTCTACTTCTTCTCAACAATGCTCCCCTTTGAGACTTCAAGCTGCTACTTCAGGCCATAAGTCCTCTTTTTCTGTGAGGCGTTCCAGACCAAGACATTGGAGTTCCTCTTTTAATCGTTGTCCTCTTTTGGAAAGGCATCACGAAGTTCATCGATCCTCTTCCGCTTCTTCATTGGACCAGTACCGAAAACGTTGCAGGATTTCTATACATTTTTTTCCCAGAAGTTTTCTCAGATTTGAAGTCTGATTCAGAGTGTGCGATTTCCTTTTCTGAGCCTGAGTCTGAACTCTCCCCCAAAGAAGATCTTCTCCTGAAGATTTCTCCTTTGCTGCTTACATTAACCAGTTGCGCAAAGATTTGTCTCTTTCAGTAGAGACTGATTCTTCAGTTAATGCTGAATTTCCAAAATATATTGAACTTTCACTAACTGTCCAAAGAACTCTTCAAATTGCCACTGCATGAACTGAATTCCTTTTCAAACATTGGGAGATGCTGTAATAGGTGTAACGGGTGTGAGTTTGCTTTACAGAATTTTCTCTACTCCAGGATTTGATAGCCCACAACTTCCACATCATTCATTATTAGTGAAATCAACCCTCAAAAAATATTTTCCTACCAGAGTTCATGCCTCTTTGCCTCCAGGATGTTGAGCAGAATCGAAAGTCTGTTCTTCCCTTTCGAGGTGATCTCAGCTTACAGTTTTTTTCTCATCATTCTAGACTTTCTTAGCTGCATCCAGACAACCTTCTTGCAGTAGCCTTGTGCAGAGTGGGGGAGATGTTTTTCAATGTTATAGGCTCTTTATCTTATCAAGCCTTTAACTTAGTTCATATCTTTCTTCCGGGAATTTTTCCTACCCTTCTCCCACTCAACTCTTTTGCTTCACGTCAGTCAGAGTTTACCTTCAGGTTATGAGTACTTATCATGTTCAGGTCAACAAGCTGTTCATACTTGTTGATTTCCACCTCTGTACAGGTCTTGTCGACCTCCACCAGTCTCTAGTGGTTTGGTATCTTCAACTTGTTCTCTCCACATTGTTGCTCCCTTCTTTTGAACCTTGTACAGTTTGGTGCCATGATACAGTAATCTCTCTGAACCTCTCCTTTTTGTCTGGACAACAGAGGTCAGGAGATGTCACATACTTCTCGTTGTCGTGCTTCTATTTTCTCTCTATTAAGCCTCATTCTCACCCTGGAGAAATGGCTCTTCAAACCTTGGGCTGCAAAAGAACCTTGACTTTTCTCTTGCAGGGAACTATGCTCTACAGAAACTTTTCTCACTGGTTCATCTCTTTTGTTTATCACGGGTTGGCGTAGCCTATCCCTAGAGATCTATTTCCATATACCTTGCAGTCTGTAATTCTTTTGCCATGTTTCGGCTACACAGCATCTTTGTGGGATCTCTGATAGCACCTAAAATCTCAGCTGTTGTGCTTCAGTTGCATTCTTCCATTTCTCTCCTATGAATACAATCTGCAATGCAGCTCCTTGGTCCTCAATTTAGAGTTCATGCCCCACTCCTGTCTGGATTTTTTTTCCCCAGAAGGGAGGATCGCTTCAGCAAGTAGTATTATATAAAATTTCTTCCCTTCATTGGCCAACTCTCCCTCCATCCTGTTACAGTAAGCAAGGGAGTCCCATATGTGAAAATATGCTGCCTGCTTGTCATAGGATAAAGCACAGTTACTTACTGTAACAGGTGTTATCTGGGACAGCAGGCAGATATTTTCACAACCCACCCACCTCCCCCTGGTTGGCTTCTTAGCTTGCTTACGGAATGGAGGTACTGCGAGTGAGCTTTGGGCAGAAAGGCACTCGTGCATGCACGGTGTGGGCAGTCGCAAAGTTTCTTAAAACTTAGTGACAGTACATTTTTCATACTGTCTGTACCGGGCTCCATGGATGACGTCACCCATATGTGAGAATATCTGCCTGCTGTCCCGGATAACACCTATTACGGTAAGTAACCTGTGCTTTATGGGTCTCCTACATCCTCTTCCTCCCTTCCATATTTAAACTCTGCCATCTCTTATGACCAATCTAAATACTCTTGCTTGCCTTGTACTGATGGGAAGATTCAGAAGAGATGGTCTTTCACCACTGCTCTGTGATCGATGAGGGTTTATGCAGGGTAGGTTTAGCAGTCTTACCTCTTTCTAGAGTTTGCTTCAGAGCCATCCATAGTTTGGTGGAGGAGGTGGGAAGATGGTTTCCCCTAAATGATCTAGGTTCTGGTACTTAATTGGCCCCCTGCTCCCACAGCTAATATGATCTCCCTACTCTTTGCTTCTCTCTCCCCCCCAAAAAAAAAAAAAACTAAAGAGGGAAACCACACTAATGAAGCCAGCTGTCTTTAATTCTAAGGGGAAGATGGAACTTGATGCTTCCCCAGAAATCTAGCAGGTAGACATACATACTGACATACAGCCTTTTCTGATGGCCTTTATTTTGTTGTCCATTCCCTTTCTAGGTGAAAAAGTTGTGCGAGACATCCGCCCAGGAGCAGCCTTTGAGCCATCATACATTTACAAACTGCTGACAGTGATCAAGTCGAGCTTGTCAGAAAAGGTACTCTCTAAAGAAATGTGTAAAGGTATCTAAAATGATTTTTAAAAGCAAGCAGCAAAGTTTAGAATTTATTTCATCACATTAGTATAATTCTGTAGTCTTTTAATTTACTATTTCTCTGTCATTGCTTCTACTGCAGAAAATAATGCACTATAGGCTTGTGAGTTAAAGTGCTTGGGTTTGTCTTTAAAGAAGAAACAAAAAACAATGTGGAGAAATGATGTTCCTGAGATGGACTTTATTAATATTAAAATAATATTAAAACTTGGCAAACCACATAAAAACCTCTAGGATGCAGTCCGCTGAAAAGCTTTGGACCCAACACGGTCCGTGTTTTGACAGAATGTCTTCTTCAGGGGTCCCTATGAAGTCCTATGGTAAGGATACGTGGATAAAAATGCCAGTCGGAAATAAACTGATCCGTAAAAGCTGTGTGCAGGACAGGGGATTAATAGAAAAACCGCGAATAACTTTTTCACATGTTATTCACTGTTTTCTATTAAAAACCATCGTGAATATGGTGAAACCGCGAATAACATGGTAGGAGACCTGGCCTGTTCCTGAAGGAGAGGCAAAACACAGTGAAGAAAGTGCTGGGAATCAGTGATTTTCTCTGTAAACGCTTGGAATCTGCGATTTCTCGATGCAAGCTGAAATAATTTGGGAGGAGGAGCCAGCAAGCTTGAAACCGCGATTGCTGAAACCACAAATACGGAGGGAGAAGTGTATTTCTTTTGTTTACCCAGTAGTTTCCTCTTGCTCAATTTCTGTGTTGCTCATACCTAGGCAGGCTCAAGGCGACTTATAGAGGGGTGAGGAAGGAGAAGGATGGGAGGAGGGTATGGAGAAGAGAAGGTAGGTAGGAGGGGTAGAGTAAGGGACAGGGGGTGGAGGGGGAAGGAGAGGATACAGGAGATTAAGTGTTGAATAGACGAGCTTTCAGTTTCTTCCGGAATATGGTGTGGTTAGGTTCTGTTCTGGTATGTGGAGATTTTCCTTCTCTTTTTCATTTCACTACTCCCTCCTTTCTCTGAAGACTTAGCCTGGTCCTTGTAGGAGTGGTCTTGAGCTGAGGACAATGTACCAGGGCTCTGAATCTGACCTTCCATTTGTCATCCTTAAGTAATGACAGTAGCTCCACTTCCAAGGGGGCTATGAACTATGCACCTGGAGGATTCCTTGTGACTCTAGGAAGTATAAAATCTGACTTAGGGACCTTTCTTGTGGTAGTACATAGCATTGCTTAACTATGTTGCCTGATTTAATTAGTTAATTTAAAATCCAGTGCACCTGTTTCCCAAGTTCTAGAAAAAAAAACTGTGCTAAAAACTAGCTTAAGTAGAAGACTCTTTTATGTAGGTAGTTCTGTATCATCTACAACACAGAACATAAGTTATTTTAAGTGAGAAAGAAAACAATTGCTTCCATATCAAATGTGCAGAAAACATAGCAGATTCTGTAGCTACAGATATACTCATAGACTCAAATAATTCACTTGAGTTTGTTTAATATAATGCATAGCAAGAAAGGGTGGTCTAAAACTATTGCTGTTTTTTTTAGGGTCGACAAGAAGATGCTGAAGAGTACTTGGGATTTATCCTAAATGGCTTGCATGAAGAAATGTTAGAACTGAAGAAACTTCTCTTCCCACAAAATGAAAGTAAGTTTATATATCTGGATGCAGGTATTCCTGTTGTGTCACATTTGTGTTATACATAATCATGTAATAGGTGTTTGACTGGACAAAGATTTATCATCTGCAGTCTGTTCAGCTACCCTTGTTTAGTTTGGGTATGATACAGTAAACTTTGTGTTAGATCCACAAGCGTAAAGAAAAAAAAAAATTTCTCCATGAGATTTTGTCTTCATCATTTGCTGCTTATTCCATTTTCTTTCTAGGACCAAGCCAGAATATTATTTCCAGTGCAATAGGTGTGTTATTCTGTACGAATGGATAATTCCCCATCACCGCAAGCTTTGCAGAAGAAATACACTCCAAATTTTGTCTGTGACCCTCCTACTTCAGTGGGAGCTCTACTGCCACCTACAGTTTTTTCCTTCTGCACATGAGCCTGAAGGAGTGTTTCTGTTCTGCTTTATTTTCCGTGGAAAGTCCAGTGTGCATAAAGGGTCTGGATCACTTTGCTGTTGAGCATTAGAACATAAAGGGTATTCAGTAGTAGTCATTATGACCCTTCTCAAGTCTAAAAAGCTGACTTCAGGTTTTCCACGCCTTAGCACTGGTGTGCAAGAGAAAGTGCGGAACTGTTTTCAACTCCAGAGTCTGTGGTGGTTACTTTCCTTCAAACTGGCCTTCACAAGGGGCTTACTGTGGTTTCCCTTTGGGTTCAAGTCGCAGGAGTTTCTTGGTTCAGGGCTCAGGACTGCAGACCTAAGCTTGTGTCTGATCCAGACATAGCCAGATTTCTGAATGGTGCTCTCCATATCAGACCACCAATCAAGCAACCATTCCTTTCATGGGATCTCAACGTGGTACTCTGAGGTCTTTCCAAACCTTTGTTTGAACTGCTGGAAGAAATATCCCTAATGGATTTGATGCTTATGGCAGTCTTTCTCGTGGCTGTGACATCAGCAAGATGGGTCTCAGAGCTCCAGGCTCTTTCTTGTAGAGAGCCTTTCCTTAAAATCTCAGATGGTCTTGGCGTTTCATGTTAATCAAGAGGTCCATTTACCTGCCTTCCAGTTAACATGTTTTAAGAAACAGGACTGTGTTTTGAAAAAGTTAGATATGAGAAACATGCTTACTCGATATCTTGAGGTCTCCAATGAATTTAAACTCTCTGACCATCTGTTTGTGCTGACTCATTCAGCTAAGCAAGGTGCACCAGCTTCCAAAGCCACAATTTCCAGATGAATCCATTGTGCTGACTCATTCAGCTAAGCAAGGTGCACCAGCTTCCAAGGCCACAATTTCCAGATGAATCCATAAGACCATTTCATCTGCCTACATTATCTGTTGGAAGCAGGCTCCTGTTTCTGTTAAGGCGCATTCAACTAGAAGTGTTGCTTTGTCATGAGCTGAAGCTAGGGCTGTCTCCTCCAAGGAGATTTGTCGGCGGCAACTCTGCATACTTTAGCTAAGTTTTACAGGGTGGATATTGCAGCAAGAGATGACTGTGCCTTTGGGTCCTAAGTATTACGGACTGGCGCAGTTAGCCCACCCTGGATTTCTGGGAATGCTTTGGTATGTCTCGTTTGTACAGATGTACAGAATGACACACCTATTGCACTGGAAAAAGAGATTATGCCCTTATCTGATATCTTATCCAGTAGATAGGTGTGTCATTCTGTATCCTTTGTCATTCCTGTGCTTGCCTACTGTCTAATCCTGATTGTTCTTCTCCAAGTACGTATCTTAGATGTCAGTCAGCCCTCTGGGCCATGAAGAATTATATATTCTATATTTCTAATGTCTACAGGGGTAATATCTAAGCTCCTTTGATGCTTCTGTTGGTTTGATTATTCTTACGTTATTTGTTGAGCAGAACTGTTACTTGTTGGAAAGTTTTCCAATTCCCTACTTCCCCCTACAGAGGAGTTCTTTCATTCTTGCGAACTAACTGTAGGTGGAAATAGAGCTCCCACTGAAGTAGGAGGGTCACAGAAAAAATCTGGAGTGGATTCCTTCTGCAAAGCATATGGCAATAGGGAAATTACCCTTTTGTAAAGAGTGACAAGCCTATCTACTTGAAAAGATATTATCAAGGTAAGGCCATAATCTCTTAATATGAGTTATATATTCTGGCTTGGATAATATAGTAACATAGTAAATGACAGCAGATAAAGACCTGAACGGTCCATCCAGTCTGCCCAATAGTTATACTCATTAAAAAATACATGATTAAATTAACTTGTCTCTTCTTTGATATTTCTGGGTCATAGACTGTAAAGTTCACTCCAGCCTATCCAACCATCCTGTTTGCAGGATATCTGCCATAAAGGGCCAGTAACATCCTCATGTTCCAAGTTAGTGGAGTTCCTATTGATGCCCTCCCCAGCCCAATCCTACACCAAATCATCACATATGGGACACAGACCGTGCAAGTCTGTCCAGCACCAGCCATAGCTCTTTAATTTACATCCTTTGTTTTCTAATTAGAGATCCTCTGTTTATCTCATTCTTTTTTTGAATTCCATCACCGTTTTCCTCTCCACCACTTCCCTTAGGAGGGCATTCCAGGCATCTATCACCCTCTCCGTGAAAAAGAATTTCCTAACATTGCTACTGAGTCTTCCTCCCTGCAACCTCAATTTATGCCCTCTTAGTTTTACCATTTTCTCTTCTCTGGAAAGATTTGGTTGTCTGTATCATAGTTCCCCTGTCCCTCCTCTCCTCTAGAATATACATATTTAGGTCTTTTAGACTCTTCTCATACTTTCTTTGGCATAGAGACTGGGAAATAGTGGCAGTGGCACCTGCGGAATTTCTTGCTGCCCTCAATTTGATGGAAACCTATCTCCACATTCCTACTTTTCCGGAGGAGGTACTTGCAGTTTCATGTGCTGGAGCAGTATTTCCAGTTCTCTGCATGCCCCTTTGGCCTAGCAGCAGCACATCACACCTTTAACAAGGTCATGGTGGTAGTAAACACAAAGGCATCTTTCTTTTAGTAACATAGTAACATAGTAGATGACGGCAGATAAAGACCCGAATGGTCCATCCAGTCTGCCCAACCTGATTCAATTTAAATTATTATTTTATTTTTTTTTTTCTTCTTAGCTATTTCTGGGCGAGAATCCAAAGCTTTACCCGGTACTGTGCTTTTACAGCTGAAGATATGAGCCTGGAAGCACGGGATTGAATGTGTTAGTCCAACCGTTACTAGAGAAGGGCTCTTGTATGTGTTTCCCCTGTGACTTATGCTAGGTCGAGCCATTCACAGGATTGAGAGTCATCTGGGGTTGGTAGTCCTAGTGGCACCCGATTGGCCCCGCAGACATGGTATAAGGACCTAGTTCGCTTCGAGAGGGATGAAGATTAACAATCTAAGTGGATCTTCTTACTCGGGGACTAGTCCCTATAGAGAATTTGGATCTCTTTGCACAAACAGCCCTGACAAATAAGGATTACTTGGACATGGTTGGCCTATATGGCCGACTCCCTGTATGACTTGGTCTGGGTGTTGGCTAAGCAAATGTCTTTGTCCATTACGGCCCATCATATTTTGTGGCTACGCTATTGGGAAGCTGACTCAGCCTTCAAGCTTCGTTTGATCAAGCTCCTTTTTCAGGAGATGCTCCTTGTTGGAGCACTTCAGGGTGCAAAAGAATAAAGAGACTCTATAGCTGACCACAGTGACTCTAATGTGAGTTCAAAAGGTTTCATCAATTTGGGTATTTTCTATACTTCCCAAAGTTCCTCTGCACCTTTAGAAGCTGGAGCCAAAATTGCACCAGATGGTTTTTCTTCTTGCAATGGTCTGACATCATCTCCCCACAGAAACTGTTCCATCAGCTGCAATTTTGATGCCGCCTTATACTGAGCTGGAAGGGTAATAGGGCTGAAGGGCTAAGCTAAGCCTCGCTCTTCCTTTCTCCCTGAGCAGCAAGTCTACCTGAAATAGATACAGACTGCATGAATGCTTAAATGTCCAACTGCTTCAAAGAATAAGCAGGTAAGCAAAGGGGAAATCTCTTCCTCTCACAATGCTTAGGTATAAGACAAATAGATTAAAAAGAAAAAGCAGCGGGCTCCACACAGTTGTCTGAACAAAATGCCATCTTGTCTCCTGTTTCTATCCCCTTCTTGTCTTCCATTTCTGCCTATGTATCAGTGTGTTCAAATCATGATGCTTTGTAGAAAGTAAATGAAATGTCAGGGGTGGGAAGAAGCTGAGAAGTATAAATGATTACATACTTGGGGCTCCTTTTACAAAGATGTGCTAGCGTTTTTAGCGCGCGCTATTCTGTGCGTTAAGGCCCTAACGCACCTTTGTAAAAGGAGCCCTTAATATTATAAAATGGATACAAGAAGGAATTTCCCTGTAAGTCAGAATATGTGTTCCCTATATCTAAAGTGTTGTACTGAAGGATTGGCTGATGAGATCTCAAAATGATGGGCTCATGCAGTGGTCTTGCCCACTAGCCTATGAGCCTGCTTTCTCCCACTGCAATGTTAGTCATTTGCAGGAGCCTCTACCTGCTACAGACAATGGACCTTGGGTTGTACACAGGCTGTGCTGCTGTCTGAGACTTTTCCTGTCTGCCAGACTGTCCCATATCTTCTCCAAGCATGGTTGACTTGCTTTTCTCTGCTCCTTTTCTGTGGTTCAGTGGTCTGGCAGTAAACTGTATGTAGCACTATGCATTTTGAATATTCTGCACAAGTACAGACCACTCGAGTGAAAGACAGACATCACTTGTGCAAATCAACTATCTTTTATTTACAGTAGTATAGGATTGTTTAATTTGTCACCTATATTTTTAAGTGGCTCTTGTTGTATTTTATAGTACAGAATTTGTAAATAGTATATTTTATCAATGGAAACTGAGTATATGACTTATTGATGAATTCAGTGGATTCTTATCTGAAAATGCTCACTTCGTGCATGACTCAGTAAGATTTGAGAGCAGCCTGTTCTTAGTGGAACTGGCATCCCTATCTTGCACTTCATATCAGAGAAAGATTATGTTAATTAACTTTTGAAAGCTTCCTTTAGAAAACCAAGTAATGTTCTATTCACAGCTGTGGTTTCCTCACTAGGATAATATCTGTGTCCTTACAGTGGAAAGGACTGTTTATTATTCTTGGCCCTAGCCAGGGATATAGTGTCCCATTCTGGTGATAAAACTTATGCTTATCTTCAGTTTAAATGTATTACACTCTTGTTTAACACCAGGCTACTTAAGCATATCAAGTGCTGTAGTGGTGTTTGTCATCAGAAGAAAAGAGCAGAAATATTATTGCTATCTCTGGCTAAAGCAGCATCATTCGGTCATGACTTACAGTTTAAAACAGAGATCCTTGTGGATCCAGCAGTTGTTAAATGAAGATGTACATAGAGCCATATGGCACAGAGCTTGCCAGCTCTGGCTTAGTAGCATGGTCATTTCTGGTTAGGTCTTTTTTTTTTTTTAGCTTAAGAGACCATAACACAATCTATCAAGAGATTTCCATGTCACAAAATGAATGAAAGCCCTCTTATTGGCAGAAGGGAAGAGGGCAAGAAAGAATGAACTCTTCGTATGAGCATCCTTCCCATGAGCAACATTAATTGTTGATAAAAATAGCTCAGGAAGCTTCTATAGGTTCTATCAGCTTTGCCACTTTTATTCATAGAAACATATAAAATGGGCATCAGATTGGCTCACCAGAGTCTGCCTATCTATATCCCGCTAAGTCATGAAAGGGATGAGAGCTCTCTGTTATTTACATATTTCTATTTTACTTATCTAGAAATGGATTGCAATCAAACATATATAATTTCAAAAGGAAATAATACAACACAGATTAACTAGATAAAAACACCCACCACTAATAATAAACAGCCACTATATGTAATAATTTATTTATTCATTTCATTTTCTATACCATCCTCCCAGGGGAGCTCAGAACGGTTTACATGAATTTATTCAGGCACTTGTTTAGCGAGTCCCAGATGTGTGCTAAATCTACCAGTAAGCTAAACCTCTGGCACACCGACACACATGCAGGAATCCCTGTATCTTTTCTGAAGTATATGTTATTGAACAAATATAATAGGTTTACTCAGATCTAGCAGTTCTTTCTCAGAGATTTGATCCCTTGGGCTCAGACAGATGTCATAAACACTGAAACTCCCACCAAGGTAAACGCTAACCACTGAGAGATTCATTGCCAAATGCCTGAGAAGAAAAAAGATATTGAGTTGCTTCATAAATCTACAGAACAGGGAGCTGTAACAACCAAGAGAGAGATACTGATCAATTAAGGGCTTATAACACCAATAGAGTTTCAAATGATGTGGACAGAGTTCCACTTGAAGTTCTATTGGTATTACAAGTCCTTAATTGATTTGCAGTCCTGTTGAAGCTTTCTGTTGAGCTAGTTGAGGTTATATCAGATCATCTTATAAGAGATGGTTGTTATAGATAAGTTTTGGTACTCACTGGCTGTACAGTTTTTGAACCTTGAGGCAGTGCTGTTTAAGCTGAAGCATGGACATATCGAGTCATTTTATACATAACCAAGAAAGAGATAATAGTTAATGTGGATGGCAGACTAGATGGGGCCATTGGCCTTATCTGCTGTCATGCTTCTATGTAAATCCTTGATTTAATAAAGCTGTTTTTGTTGTAACAGCAACAGTATCCCTTCTCTTGGTTGTCACTTCTTTTTCTTCTTGATTATCTGTGGGAGACATTCCTCGTATTTGCTTGCTAAATACTACGGTTATTTCATAAATAATGCGCACACTGTTTATTTGTTTGTTTTTTAAGTTTACATGTTTTTATTCCAAGTATTTCTTTACAGTCCTTCAAGTTTTCCTTCTCTTCCTATATTTAAGTTCTTGTAAATCATGCCGAGCTCCACAACATCCGTGGAGATGATGCGGTATATAAACTTAAGGTTTAGTTTAGTTTAGTTTAGTCACCCTCCTTTACAATGCCCGAGTCCCAGACGTCCAGGAAGCTTCAGTTATTCCATCCAAGACATACCGTATTTGTGTCAGTTGCCGAATGGCTCGGGTAATGGCAGAAATAAGCTCTTCCAGAGATGCAAAACAATGTCCATGCATAGGTTGTTTCAACTTTGGAAAAAGGTTGAAGTCTGGTGGAGCTCGATGTCTGGACTGTAGGGTGCAGGAATTAACACCTCCCAGCCGTATTCAGTTAGGTTTTCAGTGACGATATTGATTATGTGAGGGTGAGCGTTGTCATGAGAAGTATGAGTTGACCAGCCAAGGAGCAACTGAGGTCGTGTATTGTGCATTTTTGTTTGCAAAAAATCACGATAATACACTGCTGTGACACTTCTTCCACATGGAACTTTGTGATAATGATGCCTTCACGATCATAAGCAAAAATCATAATTTGTTTGACTTTTGATTGAGCTCAATCGAAATTTTTTGGTCGTGGGGAAGATAGAACTCTCCACTCGTTCTTTGATTTCAGCTCCAGCTCAAAGTCTCTGACCCATGTTTCATCAGTAGCAACAATGCGATTCAAGAATGCCTGACCTTCAGTGTCGAATCTTTGTTTCAGCACAGTTGCATTGTCCAGGTATCTCTGCTGCTGTTCAGCAATCAAGAAGAGGGGGACACATCGCGCAGAAATTTTTCTCTTTTTAAATCATTTGTCAGAATTTGGTATACTGATGTCGGTGGAATCCCTGGTGGTTTCAGAAAGTTCCTCGTATGTCGCACGACAATCTTGTTCAAGAGCATCAGCCACGAGTTCACACATTGTTCATCATTGTTGATTCAGCCTTCATGGTCTTGCATCATCATCTATGCTCACACGACCACTCTGAAAATGAGTTGCCCACCGAGAAACTGTACTATGGTCCACTATTAACTCACCACAAACTTCACATAACGCACAGTGGATTTCTGTTGGGTTTTTGCGCATGTAGAGTTCAATCTTAATGTACAACCTCTGATTGTCAACAGACATAGTACCCAAGACACCTCCATTTCCCACACTTGTCACAGCCACACTATGTACACTACAGAGCTCCTAAGCACATGTCCTGCTGCTTCAAGCACTCACGTGAAAGTGAAAACAAGGAGTTAGTGCAATTGTATCATCCACTCGTCCCAATGTTGCAACCTGTGCATGTATTTATGAAATGACCCACGTATAATCTGTAATATCGGGTACAAGAAACTGGAGCACCTGGCAGCTTTTTCCATCCAATGAACTAGCAATTGAAAAAAAAAAAATCCTGCACTGTTTTCAACAAAAGTGAATTTGGGTTAATGAGGGAATGGTCAGATGCTGCAATTCTTTCTGATTTGAAGACTCTTACTGGCCTATAAATCTTCATTCAGTATATCTAGCATGTTGAAATGCATGCTGAATTCAGGTCAAAAATTTTAAACCTTATAAAATTGAATAGGCAGTCAATGCAGTCTTTTTTTTAAATTAACATTTGTTACATAAGAACATCATTAACAAAATCAGGAAATGCAAAAAGGAATACAATTCAAGAAACAAATTAAAATTCAAAATAAGACTTATGCCAAGTCCACATTAAGAAAAGCCGCTCAGTGCAACTAAAGTAAAATAAAATTATACAAAAAAAACAATTTACAGTCAGACTAAATGACCAGATCCATTATGTCCTTAACTTTCTTCAACAACTACATTAGTATCTGAAACTTTCAGTGTAACCTTATCAATCAAGAAATTCTCCAATTGCGACGGATCTACAAAAACAAATTTATCAGCTTTATAGTTTACTAAGCATTTGCAAGGGAATTTTAAGAAAAAAATAGCTCCTGCAGCTATAACTTGGGGTTTAAGATGGTAGGAACTGTTTCCTGCTAAGTTGTGTCTAGTCTGGACACATCAGGAAAAATCATTAATTGTTGTCCACAAAACAATGCTTGTTTATTCAAAAAGTACAATTTAAGTATAAGTTGTTTTTTAATTTCTGTTGCTTGTTTGGTAATCAAATCCTTAGAGGATTCCAGAAACTGAGAAATATTCAAACTACCTGGAGACACAATCTTATCCAGTTCTCTTTCTTCACTAGTTTCTTTGGTACTCCTGGGGATGTAATATAAGTTATCAGGTGTAAATGATTCCACCTGAGTATATTGTAAAACATCTCTCATGTATGTCTTCAGGAGTTCCAAAGGTGCTAAATAGTATGATATAGGAAAATGTAATATTCTAAGGTTTTTTGCTCTTGCTAAATTCTCCATCTTTTCAATTTGATTATGTAAGGATAAATTATCTTTGATATTAGAAGTGGCAGTTTTTTGCAAAACTTCTACTGAGTTATCCACTTTATCCAATCGAGATGTAAGTTAAGATAGCTGAGTTTGTTGATCATTTACTTTAACTGTTATATCAGATGAGAATTGGCAAAGATTAACAACAGTGCTCTGTAATGAGGACTCAATCCTATTCACAACCAGCCAGACATCATTAAGAGAAATTACCTTGTCCTTAGGTATAGAGTCTTGATTTGACTCTATCACCATATGGACTGGAGTTAAAGTTTTCCTTCCTGGAATAGTGTATTTGTTTGTTGTATGTCCGTACTCATATTTGGTATGGTTATTGATTTGGGAGATGAGGCTGTCTCCTCTTCGGGAGCAGATACAGAGCTCCCCATAGAATTCATTGCTGGTTGAAGAGGAGAGAGATGCAGTGTGAGAAGATGGAACCATCCTATTCCCCAACGTTGGTGATGTTAAAGACTGGAAATGGCGATCCATTGGCCCTAGTAATGGCAAGGATGAAACTATCTTTGCCTTTCTTTTCCCCATTCCGTCAGGGAAATACTCTCCTGCCCTCTGCTCTTCTAGGGCTCCGAAGGGGCTCAAAAGAGGCGTGTCCTGCCCCTTTGGTCACGCCCCTTCGGTCATGCGACCGTGTTCCGTGGCTACCCTCGTTCTCTTATGGAGCTTCCAAGGACCCCTCTCAGCGCCGGACACCGGGACCGCTGCGGTGCCTGCCTCGGGTAATTGAAGTGTGCTGCTGGCGGCACAGGTGGTTCCCTCCTCACAGCTCCCCTTGTTGTCTTATGGAGCCTCCAAGGACCCCTCTCAGCGCCGGACGCTGGGACTGCTGCAGTGCCTGCCTCGGGTGGTTGAAGTGAGCTGCTGGCGGCACAGGTGGCTTGTCAATGCAGAGTCTTAAGACATGGGGTAATATGATGATGTCCTGGTATTCCAGTAATTAAATGGACGCAATCCTTAAATACAGAGAATTGCAACAATTGAATTTGGCTAATACCAATCACTATAATCTCTATGAAAACATTACCACAGCTTGGAAATAATATCATCAATTGAACAATCAAATGAGAAAACCCTCCCCCAAATATCATCCACATTGGTTTTGTAGTAGACATTGAAGTCTCAAAAGTCCTGACAGAGGTATAAATTATTGCAATAGGACTTCCGCCTTCAAAAGGTGGACAGAGGAAAGTGATTCATCTACAGTACATGAGCCTGCAGAAATTGGTCAACAGAATAAGATGTAAACCATTTCAGGACTGTATCAGCAAGCCCAAATGAGTGCCATTGCTGTAGCAAAATGGAATGACTGATATCGAATGCATCAGAAAGATCTAATTGCTTTAAATGATCTAGTCCTTGCCAAATGGAATCTATCCTCAAAGAAGTAATGTGTCACTACTGTAAACCTTCCTGAAACCATTCTGGAAGGGATCAAGCAACGCATTCAGCTCTCAAGATATAATTCAATACAATATTTTCTGTAACTTTGTGACAGAAGGAAGAAAATGATATAGGCAGTAATTATAAGATTGAATGGTCTAGTGTATTTCTCTCAAGAGATAAACAGTTACTATCTTTAACACTGTGACATCTTACCTTCACTTGAGGATGAGTTAACAGTAGATATAGGAGCCAGTACTGTGTCTACCCCCCTGTTGTCTCAAGATCAAATGAGGGAAAAAGGTCAGGTAGAGACTTAATGATAGTACAGATCTTTAAAACAGAGCAAATCTCCACTTCAGAAAAACATCAAAACATGTATAGCATGCTGCTTCACTGAAAGTTGTTGATGAGTTTGATCAGTAAAATATCCAGTGCTAGTGTTCTGCTAAGTCCGACCTAGAGCCTTGGTTTGCGAGCATAATTCATTCCAGAAGCATGCTTGAAATCCAAAGCACTCGTATATCAAAGCAAATTTCCCCCTAGGAAATCATGGAAACTCAAGATGATTCATTCGTTCCACAACCCAAAAACTTTAACCCCAAATACTATACTTACTTGTATTGCAAGACCTCGCTTGTTTAGAACAGTCACTACACTCCTGCAGCGTCAGAGAGAGAAGAACCATCGGCTCAGTTGTGATGATGTGTCATGTGTATACTGTATGTACTCGTAATGCAAGACATTGCTTGTATATCAAGTTAAAATTTAATAACATGTTTTGCTTACACTTGTAAACCAAGTTACTTGCAATCTAAGATTTTACTGTATATTGCTTCTCTTTCTTTACAACATTTGAAGTGTACTGTTGGTCTAGACTTGTTCTCTCCCCACCTTCCACCCACCCCTTTTTAAAGAAAATTGCTTTTGGAGGTATCTTGAAAAGAATAACTGCTGCTGGAGCTCTCTGCAGGATGCTTATACATGCCTAAGCTGCTTTTTTGCCAAATCAAAATTTATTTTGTAAAATCCTTTGAGGGCATGGGATCCTCTCATAAAAGTTTGACTTGGACAGCAGTAGCCATGTAAAGAAGGAAGTAGATGTGTATTCAGAAAATATGGCTTTCTATCTTTATATGTGATTACAGTCTTTATTGTACATAGTTCTGTGAATCCAGTGCTATAGATTATATCATCGGTTGTTTTTTTAAACCTATAATTAGCATCTTCTGAAGTACTAACCCAGGCACTTCTTTTTTGGAAGTAGCAAGCAGGCAGCCCTCTAGAATTATAAGATCTTTACATACTAGACGAGATCGTTTTTTATTTTTCTTTACATTCATGTATATTATAGAAAGTCAGTATCCTGCATTTTCTTTTCTTCTCCATATCCAGTATGCTCCATAAGTTGTAACAGAATGTTCTTGCAAGGGCTTATCTTGTCAAAACATTCCTCCAAAATAGTAAGATTCATACTAATCCCTTGTAAACTCCTCCACAGAGATCTTCAACTAATCCTAAGCAGATTAATATAAATTGGAATAAATATAGTTTGTCTGCTGAATTATTAATTTATTTCTCTCTCTCCTCCCTTCCTGTATACAGAAATTTCAGTTCCTAATGGCCCTGAGATTCAGCTGGGGAATGAGGAAGAAGAACAGCAACTGCAACAGCAGGATGAACAAGGGGAAGGTAGTGAGGATGAATGGGAGCAAGTGGGTCCTCGCAACAAGTCGTCTGTCACTCGACAGGCTGACTTTGTCCAGACTCTAATTACAGATATATTTGGTGGTCACATAAGGTACAGTCTTTCTCAAATTTTTTAAGACTTTTCTTTCATTACAGAACCCCCAGATTCCTGAAACTAGACATTGGAAGGAAGAAGACACATTCTGTATTTCTATAAAACCATGGCATGAGCTGTTAGCTTGTCTTAGAAGGGCCCAGCTTTAGGGCTTTCACTGCTGATAACCTTTCTGCCCAGTCAGGCCCATTCACTTCCATCTTTCAGTTGTTTAAGCTAATCATTTTCTCCTGATGGTGCCACCAGTACCATCGTCTCTGGGACTTGAAAGTATTGTCCATGATGAATTGTGTAATCGTATGGTAGTATAGAAGTACATAGTATCTGCATTACTGAAGACTTTCCCTATATTGAATTGATTTTCAACCCAATGTGAAGAGAGAGTATCTTTGAACTGAGGAGTCATACTTGGCATTTTGAGTGTAAAATGTCAGCCTTGGGTAGCATCTTTGGGGCAAGGGGGGCAACATTCAACTAACATCAGAGACTACCTTTCCAAAATCTAGATTTCAGTCAGAAAAGGAATGTGCCCTTTTGTAAGACCCCTTAATGTGCAACTTTGGGCACAGAGCCTGGGGACTTCTCCAGCCTGAATTTCCCCCCCCCCTTTTATTGTTTCTTTCATCACTGAAATGCTTTGAGATAGGAGAATTTGAGAAGACAATGACCTGTTCTGTGCACGCTTATGTGGACTCTTTAAGTTAAAAAAAAAAAAAAAAAAAAAGGGCAGCTATGATTTAGGTTGTGCAAATCTGCTTAGTGTAAGCTCTAAGTGTTAATAAAGTAGCCCTTTTGCTTGTTTAATTATAGAGCACACCACCATACCATAGCCCTTTGGTAGCACAAAACAGCATGAGCCTTTACCCACACTTTCTCATCATACACCCCTCCTTGTTTCTAGCAAGCTCCACCTAGCCTCAGTGCAGCAGCGTTTGGCAAGTAAGCGCACAGTGCCTTCTTTGGTTATGCTATAGATTCCTTCAGCACTAGACAGCTTTTTAAACCGTAGAGGCAATGTAAATACAATGCTACTCGGTTTACGAGTGCACCGGTTTGCGAGTGTTTTGCAAGACGAGCAAAACATTCGCAAAATTGGTGCCTCGCAAACCGAGCTTGCCTTGATGTACGAGTGCCTCCCCCCGCGATCTGGCACCCCCCACCCACCTGAACACTTCGCTTACCCTCCATCTGGCACCTGGCACCAACGCACAGGACATGCCAGTGCCGGTGCCCGAAGATCTGCAGTCCTTTTTGCTGGGCCTTGAGCATCTGCACATGCACAAGGCCTTCGAATTCCCGTTCTCTCCGAGATTCTCGGAGACTCCCTAAATATCTTGTTTTAATAGTATCCTTCAAGGATACCTCACACTGAACCATCCACTCCTGAGCGAATGTCTGCCTTCTGCATCTCAGTTTAAAAGCTGCTCTATCTCCTTTTTAGACATTAGTGTCAGCAGTCTGGTTCCATCCTCGTTAAGGTGGAGTCCATACTTTCGGAACAAACCCCCCTTTCCCATTCGTTTGACCAGTTCCTAACAAATCTAAATTCCTCATCTCTGCACAATTGTCTCAACTATGCATTAAGACTTCAGAGCTCTGCCTGCCTCTTGGGTCCTGTGCATGGAACTGGGAGCATTTCTGAAAATGGAAGCTGCTTCCTTTGTTGGAGTACCTTCTCGGCGATATCTAGCACCACCTTTTTGCACACTGTGGTGGATTATGCCTCTTTTAATTCTGCCTTGCTGCTTTTTTCTGTTCCTCTAGTCTTAATTTCTGCATTTCAGTAGCCGCTTCATGTTGACTATATAGAACCTCACTGATTCTGCTTCCATTTACAATTTAATAGCCAGGGATGCTGTAGAGCAGTGTTTTTCAACCGCTGTTCCGCGGCACACTAGTGTGCCGCGAGATGTTGCCTGGTGTGCCGTACGGTCAGGGCCGCCATCAGGGCAGTACCACCAGTCTAGGAAGAGGGGCGGTCCGCCCCACGTGGACAGGAGAGAGCTGGACGGGGGACCCGCGGAGTTCAATACAACTCGAGCCGCAAAGGCTCGTCTTCTGTTCCTGCCTGCCCTGCAGCTAACATATAGCCGATCGCAAGCGTTCCCCGATGTCAGCGCTGACGTCGGAGGGAGGGCTTAAGCAAAGCCTGCCCTCCGACGTCAGCGCTGACGTCGGAGAATACTTCCGTTCGGCTATTTGTGTGCGGCAGGGCAGACAGGAAGCAGAAGACAAGCCTTGCGGCTTGAGCTTCGTTTTGCTGAGAAAGTTGCAAAGATGGGCTGGTAGGCAAACACGGAACACAAAAGGGGGGAGGGAGTGCGTTTTGGACACAAGGCATGAACTTGGGAGAGAGGAAGGGAGGGAATGGGTTTTTGGACACAGAAGGCATGGACTTGGGAGAGAGGAAGGGAGGGAAAGAGATGCTGAGGTGGGGGAGGGAATGCGTTTTTGGACACAGAAGAAATGGACTTGGGAGCGAGGAAGGGAGGGAGAGAGGAAGGGAGGGAAAGAGATGCTGAGGTGGGGGAGGGAATGCGTTTTTGGACACAGAAGAAATGGACTTGGGAGAGAGGAAGGGAGGGAAAGAGATGCTGAGGTGGGGGAGGGAATGAGTGTTTGGACACAGAAGGCATGGACTTTGGAGAGAGGAAGGGAGGGAAAGAGATGGTTGTGTACACGGGAAATAGAAGAAAGAATTTTTGGTCATAGGGAGGGAGTGAGGTACAGATAGTGGCATACCAGGGTGGGGGGGGGGGCAGTCTGCCCCACCCCGGGTTTACGTCCCAAGGGGGTGCACAGCTGGCCACCCTCCAGTGTTGTCCCTAGGCCGGCAAACTGCGGCTCTTTAGCCACTTGAGTGCCACCGCCGCCAACGGTGTTGTTGGCGGTGGCAGCATTATAAAATACTTTCTTTGTGTTTATTTGATTCCTATTCAAGAGAATTACTTTATATATAGTCAATATAGGCACAGAGTTAAATTTTTTAACATTTTCTAATGGTGGTGTGCCTCGTGATTTTTTTCATGAAACAAGTGTGCCTTTGCCCAAAAAAGGTTGAAAAACACTGCTGTAGAGGACCTGCTGGAATGGTTTATCCTGTGAAATCTGAAGGTTCTACTAATCCTAGAATTTACAGAGCATTTAGAGCTACCAGAATACTGGGATTCAATGTTCTTTGCTGAGAGTTCAGTATATTGCTCTGTCTCTTTAAGAGCTTTTGCTACCCATGGCTTGCCTTGTTTGATTTGTAGCTCTTTGTTTCTCATGCTGGGCAAAGCTATCCTCTGTATGTTTCCTGTCCAAGTACGAACAGAACTCTGTTGATGTTGTTTGATATTTCTCATTGACTTTTCTTACCTATCTCATTCATTGGCAACAATGCTGTTTCTAAAGTTATAGGAAATATCTCTGAACTTCTAATTCATTGTTTTCCTGGGTCATTTCAGTCAGAGCGTGTTCTCTTGTCACTTTGCCAGTGTCCCTTTCACTATCAGGATAGATCTGTGACAAACTGAGTTCAGCTTTATCTGTCATAATGCACTACTGTAAATAAACACTTTTTTTTTCCCCCCTCTTACAAACATTTTCTACAGGGGTGCACTCCCTATGTGCATCAGACTGCATTTGAGCACATCATCTCTGGCTAGAGCAACCTCAGTAGCAAATACAAGATTGGCCTCTCACTCTAAATTTTTTTTGTTTGGAAAATGAATCTAGTCACAAAAAGGGGTTTGAGTTAAAAAATAATTTTAACCTAGGTAGACATAATTCTTGCTCCCTTGGGATTACTTAGTGTTCCACTTTCAGCCTGAAGATGTAATTAGTGCAACTGGTTTATGGACATATCTGAAACTCACTGATAAAATTCTTCAGAAATCTGTTAGGCAACTGACAAATGAGAGAAAGTTGCAATCTGGTCAGTAACATTCTAGTGCATCCGTCTCTCTACTTGACTCTGTTGTCAGAAAACCCTCTGTGTATTGGCAGTCTTTTGCTATAGGAATACAGTGGTGCCTCACACAACGAACTTAATCCGTTCCAGGAGCAAGTTTGTTATGTGAAACGTTCGTTGTGTGAAACGCGTTTTCCCATAAGAATACATGTAAAACAAAATAATTCGTTCTGCAGCCCTGTTTTCCCATAAGAATACATGTAAAACAAAATAATTCGTTCTGCAGCCCTACATTTCCCTCCCTCCACCTCACCTTATATGCAGAGTTTGCCAGCTTTCTTTTTCACCCAGCCGCACGCTTTCAAAAAGCTGTGCACGCGCAGCTGCTGAAGTTGATCAATGTTCTCCTCTCCTGCAACTTCCGGTTTCCGGTTGCGTCAGAGGAGAAGATTGAACAACAGAGCATGCGCGCATGTGCTGCTCTTTGAAAGTGTGTGGCTGGCCGAAAAAGAAAGCCGGAAAACTCGGCATCTAAGGTAAGGTGGAGGGAGATGATGGAACACTGCATTCAGACAGGAGGGTGCTGCTGTTCCCGGCTCACATTAGGAAGCGGCGAGAGTAGTTCCGCCCCCCCCCGGGCCCCTCGGGCGACTTCGTTGTGTGAAACGAAGTTCGTTATAGGGAGCAAGACAAAAAGTTCGTTATGCGCAGCGTTCGCTGTACGAGGCGTCCGTTATGCGAGGCACCACTGTATTTGCTTGCAGCTTAACAGATGCAGTTGTGATATAAATGAAAAGCAGAGAAGTTTTAAAGATAATAGTTGTTAATAGAAATAGTTAATAGATGTTGGCATTGTCATCTCGAAGCAGGGACTTTAGATCATTTATTATTCTATTGTGCATTTATTTTGGCTTTTTGGAAATCGATATGGGGGCCAAATAAATTGTTTATTAGAAAATCCGGTGGTTTTATCATATGATACTATATTATTTGGAATGTCAATGAGGAAGAAAAGTCAAATTTCTTCAAAAAATAATAAGCTCTTATTATGACAGGAGTCGCCATTCAACAGATAACATTTAATTGGAAAAATTGGAGTAGATTAAACTACAGTTTTTGGTGGAATTCTCTGTCATATATATAAGATGGAAAGAATGTTAGCCATACAGAATGCAAATTTTAATAAATTTCAGAAGGTTTGGGGACCATTAATAGAATATTGTAATGAGTAAATATCATTTTTCCCTTATTGATACAAATGCAAAGTGAAGGGTGGGGGGGGAGGGATTTCTAATCTTGTATTAAATGTTTAGATTAATAGGAAAGATTATATATAATATATGATATATGTAATTACATATGAAATAGTAAGGATGGGAGGGAGGGTTTAAATATTACTAATTTAAGTTGATTATGATAGATAATTAAGTGATATTGTATAAGTTCAAATGTTATTTCTGACACACTTGTAAGATGTAAAAATGAATAAAGAATTTTTTAAAAAAAGAAATAAAAGATAGTCTTCTTTTCAAAGATTCTGAGGAGAAATAAGGCCAATTTTTAAAATAAAAGCTATAAAAAGGGCTCTGTTGGCACAGACTTAAAGCCGAGGAGCAGGAACCACAGAACTTGTTTCTTGCATCTGTTGTCTGCTCTCACCACACCCATCCTATTCAGCAGACAGATTGGGTCACAGAACAGGCAAAAGGAATAAGATCTTATGTGGTATTCTTGGACAGAGATTTCCTCTTCAGGGTTTGAGGGTAGAGCTGAGAAGCCACCGAATACAAAAAAATGCCAGAAGTAAGCCACAAAGCAAAAACATTTGAACTAGAAAATTTTCTGCTCCTGTATTCCTTCTTCTCCCTTCCCAATGTTGCTTGAATTGGTATTATTCTTATACCTAGAATGCTGAATTGGTTTGTGTAGAATTTGAGTTTATTGTTTTTAGGTTTTGTGTAGAAAGAATCAAAAACTATGCTAAGGAGGGGTCCGATAAGCACCAGAGTGTATACATAAATGTGGATTATTAATATTACATATTGTACATTTGAGTGCATTTCATAGGAAGGAAGGCTATTGGTTGGTTATTTAAACATTGTATAACTTGTGTCCTAGAACTCTTAGGTGCCATTGACTCGTGTTTGAGTCCGAGCAACTTAAGAACATAAGAATAGCCTTACTGGGTCAGACCAATGGTCCATCAAGCCCAGTAGCTCGTTCTCACGGTGGCCAATACTTGGTGGTCACTAGTACTTGGCAAAACCCAAGGAGTAGAAATATTCCATGCAAGCAGTGGCTTCCCCCATGTCTTTCTTAATAAAAGACTATGGATTTTTCCTCCAGGAAATTGTCCAAACCTTTCTTAAAACAGCTATGCTTTCTGCTTTTACCACAACCTCTGGCAATGCGTTCTAGAGCTTAACTATTCTCTGAGTGAAAAAATATTTCCTCCTATTGGTTTTAAAAGTATTTCCCTGCAGTTTCATCGAGTGTCCCCTAGTCTTTGTAATTTTTCACAGAGTGAAAAATCGATCCACTTGTATCCGTTCTACTCCACTCAGGATTTTTGTAGACTTCAATCATATCTCCCCTCAGCCTTCTCTTTTCCAAGCTGTAGAGCCCTAACCTTTTTAGTCTTTCCTCATATGAGAGGAGTTCCATCCCCTTTATCATCTTGGTTGCTCTTCTTTGAACCTTTTCTAGTGCCGCTATATCTTTCTTCATTATCTTTAGTCTTGTTAATCATCCTTTAAAAAAAATTATTCCTAGCATCTTTTTGCTTTTTTGTCCACTGCCGCACATTGGGCAGAAGGTTTCATCTTATTGTCTACAATGACACCCAGATTCCTTTCTTGGGCGCTAACCCCCAAGGTGGACCCTAACATCTGGTAACTGTGATTTGGGTTATTCTTCCTAATATGCATCACTTTGCATTTGTCCACATTAAATTACAGATCTAAAAAGAAATCTATTTTGTGCTAGCTTTATCTTTATAGAGAGAATGTGGTATATAAGCTTAAGGTTTAGTTTAGTTTAGTCCTCCAGCGTCATCCCCATGGTTGTTTTCAATATGTCCAGCTAGAACTAGATGGTTGAATACTATGAGGTGTTTTAATAACATTCCCTGTGTGAACATGAATTTCCTTTTATATGATGGGTCAGGATGTAGCAGATTCTACCATGCTATCCTTCTTTCACCAGGTACACTGACAGATGTGCTCACTGCTCATAAATGCCAGAAAAGAAATCCTGATTGAATCACAGGCTTCTTCTTTTTTTAGTTAGGGCTTGTTTAGTTGGAGTTTATGTGCTTCATCTAAAGTATGTGGGCAATCTCCCAACATTTAGAAAGCTGCTGCTCCATGCTTAGAGGCCTGTGATCAAAAAGGAAAGCATTGGCTTTAGATGCTGTAATAAAGGCTTTAAAGTCTATTTCCAATAAATTTATTAATTTTAGCTAATTTAGTTGGAAATTTGCCTTGTTCTAAATTATGCATTGAAAAGAGGAGACTGAGAGGGGACATAATCGAAACATTCAAGATAATGAAGAGAATAGACTTAGTAGATAAAGATAGGTTGGTTATCCTCTCCAAGGTAGAGAGAACGAGAGGGCACTCTCTAAAGTTAAAAGGGTGGTAGAAAACTGGAACGCTCTTATGGAGGCTGTTATAGGGGTAAACACCCTCCAGGGATTCAAGACAAAGTTAGACAAGTTGCTGCTGAACCAGAACGTACGCAGGTAAGGCTAGTCTCAGGGCACTG
Organism: Geotrypetes seraphini; assembly: GCF_902459505.1. Lineage (NCBI taxonomy): Eukaryota > Metazoa > Chordata > Amphibia > Gymnophiona > Dermophiidae > Geotrypetes > Geotrypetes seraphini. Next base: position 17,895,755 of record NC_047087.1, on the reverse strand, counting down.
GTCTTTGACCTAAGGGCCGCCGCGTGAGCGGACTGCTGGGCACGATGGACCACTGGTCTGACCCAGCAGCGGCAATTCTTATGTTCTTAGTGTTATTTTTTAGAGCTAATTGTCATTTTGCAGATATTTGTGAATGGACTCTTGAAATAATGTTTTATTTGGTGGACTAATTTGATGCTTTTATGATAAGAATTTAGATTTTTTTCCCCTCTTGCTACTGTAGAGCACTTACTTATGTTATGCTTTATTCTCTCCATGACTTTTCAAATTATAAAACTACCCAATGTTATGAGTGCAGAGCAAGTATTGGTTTTGGTTTAATCTCAGAGAAAAAAAACATTTTCCTTTCTGTATCTTGATGTTTTCTTGTAACTGCTGCCGAAGAGTATTGTAATGAACTGACATAAAGATACCCCCCTATCCTCCCAGGGCTCCCTTTACTCTGTGGGAGATCCTTTTCCAGTGTAAGGATAGAAGAAGCCTAGAGGCCAACTGAAACCAATGGTTTTGATTCTGACTGAAACTGAATTTGAGGCCAAAATCCATCACTCAGTTTCAGCTGAAACCAAAACCATGGCTCCCCACCACCACTGCCACAACTTCAAGCCCATCCTCTTGAGCCAGGTCCTCTTCTCCCTGATAGAAAACAATTTCTCCTCCTCATCCACTCATCAACTCTGCCCTGCCATTCCTCAGGCCTACCTTTAAAAACTCTGGTTGTCTAGTGGCTGTCAGTCTTATATTAGTGAATGCTGCTGGTCAGTATGTGGGATGACCTAGTCAGAGTGTCAGCAAAGGTCTCTGGGATATTATATTAAACAAATCTGACTAGAATGTTAATGCAGATAGACCCTAAAAGCCCCTGCCCAGAATCCACATACCTTAAATATCCAGCCAGCCTAGACTGTTTATCAAGAAGATATGTTAACTTGAATGGAGCAAAAGATGTTAGACCAGTGGTCTCAAACTTGTGGCCCGCAAGGTACTATTTTGAGGCCCTCGGTATGTTTATCATAATCACAAAAGTAAAATAAAACAGTTTCTTGATCATTTGTCTCTTTAGCTATAAATTACAATATTATTATTAAGGCTTTTAACCTAAAGGAAAGATATATAAACTAGAAATAATTTTACCTAATGCAAAATTGTAATTTCTTTAATAAAACATGAACTATTTTTTTCTGAGGCCCTCCAAGTATCTACAAATCCAAAATGTGGCCCTGCAAAGGGTTTGAGTTTGAGACCACTGTGTTAGACAGATTGATTACATTTACCATTCCTGTAGGTGTCACACCTTCCTTATCAATTAAGGACCATTGTCTCAATCAAGTATGGCACAGAAAGATGGTGGAAACTGTTAACCAACAGTAGAGGCTATTTTTAGAACAAGATTCCAACCTATAAAAGGCCTCCTCTCTTAATCCCTCCCTCTCTCTCGACTTTTGCTTACCCCTCTCTCTGGCTGCCTCCTCTCTTGCAGATTTCTGTCTCTTCATACCTATATACCCACTATTGAAGCCCAGATATGCACACATTCATACAGGTACAGCGCATGCTTTCTCTGCTCAAGGAAAAAAACATATTTTCCTATATACGCACAGAAGCAGCTCTAAACCTAACTGTAGCCTCTATATTTGTAATATACCTATTCCTATAAAATACTCTTGGCTATCATTGTCATTAAATGTACAACAGTGCATACACCTTTCAGCGCTATAGAAATGATAAGTATAATATAACCTTGGTTTGCGAGCATAATTTGTTCTAGAAGCATGCTTGTAATCCAAAGCACTCGTATATCAAAGCGAATTTCCCCATTAAAAATAATGAAAACTCAGATGATTCGTTCCACAACCCAAAAACTTTAATACAAAATACTATACATACTTGTATTGCAAGACTTTGCTTGTTTAGAACAGTCACTACACTCTTGCAGTATCAGAGAGAGAAGAACCATCGGCTCAGTTGTGATGATGTGACGATGTGATGATGCAGTATACTGTATGTACTGGTACTGCAAGACATTGCTTGTATATCAAGTTAAAATTTAATAAAATGTTTTGCTTGTCTTGCAAAAACACTTGCAAACCAAGTTACTTGCAATCCAAGATTTTACTGTAATAGTAGTAGTAATTTTACTTCCCACTGGTCCTCTGAGGACTGTACCCAGGACCTCTCAGCACACCCATAAAGGACTAGCCCAAAACACACATTTAAACACCAAAAGATTACATTTTGGGACCTCATCTATTACAGCGTACACCTTTAATTTCCAGATTAACTAAGATTTCCCTTATAAGAGGATCTAAAGTCAGAACAAAAAGCAAGGGAGTGGAAGGGCCTACCTGTCTTGTTCTCCTTTGAATAGAAAAACTGGTCTGATATAGTTTAATTTACCCAGACAGCTCCTTCATCTCTCTGCTATGTGGCACTAAATGCCATTGAAATGACATAAGCTATCTTTTTTTTTTTTTCTTCGACCAGCAGGAAGAATTCTAGCTCGAGTTTATATCATTTTGAATATCAGCACCAAATCTTCACAAAACCATTCTTCTGCCTGTGGTACTGTTTCTTACCTGGGGGAAATAAGGGAATACTACAAGATCATGACTAGACAGATCAAAGTAATCACCAAAACAGCAGTCCATTTATGATTTTTCTCCTTCACATTCTCTGGTGAGGCAGCTCACCCCTACACAGCCACCCAGTATCAAATTCCTGGGCAACATAGAAATCAAGATGCCCTGATTCCAAGACTCTAGCAAAGGTGCTGCATTCCCATGCCTAATCTGATGTAGCCTGCTCCAGTGCTCTTTAGTTAGACTACTCACATTGATATCCAACTATGGGCATTAAGTATTTAAAGCAATTTAATTTACTATTTAATAAACCACATTGACAGTAAAGATTGATAAATGGTTTACAATAAAACATCAAATTGAACAATGAACATTAAAGTATAATAAACGGTTGAAATCAGCTATCAGCCAACAAACTTCCCCTAAAGCTAATATATTCAAACAAGGCAAAATAGCCTAATAATCCCCAAATTAGAAAAGACAAATACTAAACTAGATCAGCAAAAGAGATTGTGATAAGAACATAAGAATTGTCGCTGCTGGGTCAGACCAGTGGTCCATCATGCCCAGCAGTCCACTCACTCGGCAGCCCCCAGGTCAAAGACCAGTACCCTAACTGAGACTAGCCCTACCAGCGCACTTCTTGTTCAGCAGGAACCTGTCCAACATCCCTGGAGGGTGCTCTCCCCTACGACAGACTCTGGAAGAGCGTTCCAGTTTTCCACCATTCTGGGTGAAGAAGAACTTCCTTACGTTCATCTGGAATCTATCCCCTTTCAACTTTAGAGAGTGCCCTCTCGTTCTCCCTACCTTGGAGAGGGTGAATAACCTGTCTTTATCTACTAAGTCTATCCCCTTCAGTACCTTGAATGTTTCGATCATGTCTCCTTTCAATCTCCTCTGTTCGAGGGAGAATAGACCCAGTTTCTCCAATCTTTCATTGTACGGCAGCTTCTCCAACCCCTTAACCATCTTGGTTGCTCTTCTCTGGACCCTTACGAGTAGTACCATGTCCTTCTTCATGTACGGCGACCAATGCTGTACGCAGTACTCCAGGTGAGGGCGCACCATGACCTGGTACAGCAGTATGATAACCTTCTCTGATCTGTTCGTGATCCCCTTCTTTATCATTCCTAGCATTCTGTTCGCCCTTTTTGCCGCCGCCGCCGCACATTGCGCAGACGGCTTCATCGACTTGTTGATCAGAACTCCCAGGTCCCTTTCCTGGGAGGTCTCTCAAAGTACTGCCCCAGACATCCTGTATTCATGCCTGAGATTTTTGTTACCGACATGCATCACTTTACACTTATCCATGTTGAATCTCATCTGCCATGTTAATGCCCATTCCTCGAGCCTGATTATGTCACGTTGCAGATCTTCGCAGTCCCCCTGCGTCTTCACTACTCTGAATAACTTCGTATCGTCCGCAAATTTAATCACCTCGCTCATTGTACCTATGTCCAGATCGTTTATAAAGATGTTGAAGAGCACGGGTCCAAGCACTGAGCCCTGTGGCACCCCACTGGTGACACTCTTCCAGTCCTAGTACCGTCCATTTACCCCCCACCCTCTGTTTCCTATCCGCCAGCCAGTTTTTAATCCACATGAGTATTTCACCCTCGATTCCATGGCTCGCAATCTTCCGAAGTAGTTGTTCATGCGGAACCTTGTCGAACGCCTTCTGAAAATCCAGATATACAATGTCGACTGGGTTGCCCTTGTCTATCTGCCTGTTTACTCCCTCGAAGAACTGCAGCAAGTTCGCCAAGCAAGATCGTCCTTTGCTGAAGCCATGCTGACTGGTCCTCATCAGATTGTGTCCGTCGAGGTGATCAATGATGCGGTCTTTTATCAGCGCCTCTACCATCTTTCCCGGCACCGAGGTCAGACTCCCGGTCTGTAGTTTCCTGGATCTCCCTTCGAACCTTTTTTGAAGATCGGCGTAACATTCGCCACCTTCTAGTCCTCTGGAATCTTTCCCGATTTTATTGACAGATTGGCTATTAGTTGAAGTAGTTCAGCTATAGTCCCTTTCAGTTCTTTTATGACCCTCAGATGGATGCCATCTGGTCCTTGGGATTTGTCACTCTTAAGCCTATCAATCTGCCTGCATACTTCTTCTAGACTGACCGTCAACCTTGTCAGTTTCCCGTCTTCGCCTCCAGCATATAGCCTGTCGGGTTCTGATTTGTTGTGTATATCCTCTTTGGTAAATACAGATGCAAAAAACGTGTTCAGTTTATCGGCAATGGCTTTGTCTTCCTTTACCACTCCCTTTATTCCATGATTATCCAACGGTCCCACTGCTTGCTTTGCGGGTCGTTGAAAACTACAAGCTGATAAAGCTTACCTTAGTGCTGAGAAAATTATTGGAGCCTCTACTGAAGGAAAGGATAGTGAACTATTTGTAATCTAGTGGGTTGTAAGATTCAAGATAGCAAGGTTTTACCCAATACAGATCATATCAGTCAAAATTGATCGATTTCCTTCAGTTGGGTGACTAGAGAAATAAATTGAGCAGTATTCACTTTAAGAAGAGGTGAGAAATAAGTGTCAGTGTTTTAATTAATGTATTAATGTTGACCAAGGAAGAAATGTTTGTGCTTGCTCTCCTTCCTTGTTTATCAAATGCAATGGTTTTGGTTTTCTTATTTCATGTGACAATGAATACTGTATATGTTCCCATTTTGGTCTATATCATTTACAGTAAAACTTGGTTTGCGAGCATAATTCATTCCAGAAGCATGCTTATAATCCAAAGCACTCGTATATTACATTACATTAATGATTTCTATTCCGCCTTTACCTTGCAGTCCATGGCAGATTACATAAGAATTGTTATGATATTAAGTACATATTGTTAAGATAATAAGAAGTACTTTAATAAAATGTTTTACTTATCTTGCAAAACACTTACAAACCAAGTTACTTGCAATCCATGGTTTTACTGTACTGTGCCACTTTACTGTACTGTGCCACATATTTTGTGTTTGAGCGATAAGAGACTAAAACAAACATGAGCGTTTTTCATCTTTACCATACCATAAACATAGCCATGGTACAGAGCCATGAGAATGTTGTGTGGAATTAAAGGAAACTTGTGCCACTGTGTCCAGCAAGTGGGTCACAAGGAGCATTATGATAGGATTTAACTTTAGGGAACTTTTCTGCACTTTGGGATGCATCCATATTTGTTGGTATTAAATTACATCACAAACACACAGGCAGTGAATTGGTTACTGCAGTGCCTGTGATTTTGTCAGAGATGCTAATTTGTCCCTGAAGCAGAGACTTTTTTTATTCATGAAATCTATGTGATGATATATGTTTGAAATATTGCATTGTATATAGAGAATTATTGTCTTTCAGGATTGGCAAATCTGATATTGCTGCTCTGACAGTTAGGAAATAGGGCACACAAAAAATATTAGACACAGCTGAACCTAAGAGGGCTCAGATAATGACAACATTCATGGCCTTGCTCTGACCACTCACACTGAGGATTTCAGTGGCGTCATCTCCGATGTCAGAGAGCTTGGAATCTTGAGGGAGATAGGAAAGCACACTGTGTATGTTTAAAGCCAATGTGTTAGGAAAAGTAAACATTTTTACACAGCTTCTCAAAATATTTACTATATTTTTACATGCATTTGGTAGTCATAGCAGAGCATCAAATGTAACCAAACACTACCCCCCCAAAATAAATAAATAAATAAATAAAATACACTAAAATGCCTAATTGTTGATTGTGGGGTTGTTGTTTTTAATGTAGTAATTTTGAAAGTTAAAATCTATTGTACAGTGTTTCTGCTTTAAAAGTGTTAATCCTCATCCTGCAATGTAACATTGACACCATAGTGACCACCCAAACCATTCTTAACACTGTTTCCATTGACTTTAGGTCTGTGGTTTACCAGCACAGCTCTAAGGAGTCTGCCACTTTGCAGCCATTTTTCACTCTCCAGCTGGATATTCAGTCAGACAAGATCCGCACAGTCCAGGAAGCCTTGGAAAGTCTTGTGGCTAGAGAGTCTGTTCAGGGTTACACCACGAAAACCAAACAAGAGGTGCGCTGGTTTCCATGTATTGACTGTACAGTTCTCAAGTGCTGACTTGTATAGGGTGTGGTTCTGGGTAGCCCTTAATTTTGCTTTCTCCAGCTGACGGAACACTGATCTATGTCAATTCTGTATAAGGTGTGCTGTCACTTTGATGTGTATGATGACATTGATGTCAAGCTTCCAGTATTATCCATCACTGATCTGGGGAATGTAGTGCTGTTCTACTCAAGGTAGATGGATCTAGTACTCCCACCCCCCTCCAATTCCATTGTCCCACTACTGCTATGTCGCTCTCTCTCGTTCCAGTTAGTTAGCTTCCATCTTGGCCTTTGTGTTATTACAAGAAACAGGTATCTGCAAAGTAGGTTTTGGTGCCCATTTTGTGGATCAGTGCTAACAGGGAGTTTTCAGAGCTGTAATTTGCTTGTGACATGCTAGCAACAGCAGTGTCAAGACAAGTATGATATCTACAAAGAGACAAGATTTCTGAAATACACAAATAATTTGTCATGATTTACTTAAACCCCTTGGAAAAATATGTTGTAAATACTGATAGTGGTAGCTGCTAATATGCTGGAAATTAAGGGGTTGTATTTGCGGTATATCAAATAAATTGAAACTTGAAACTAAATCAGCACTTGGAGCCCCCAAATGAGAGAAAAATCAAATCCATTGCACACAGTGAAGTTCAGTATGCACACATACTGAATACTGAAAGGAACTGCTATCTATGGCCTCTTATTAGAGGCTGTCACTGAGGGCCTGGGATATAGAGGGAGGATGGTTGAAGACTAAAAATCAAGAACTACCCAGGGTAGCTGTAAATTAAAACTGCTGGTCTTGTGTTAAGTGAGGCATGTGCCAACCAAATTGGAAGCAAAAAACAAAAGTGTTAGGTGTCTAAATGTTTTGGTCTGATGTGAAAGCTTATCCAGAATAGCAGGTTTCATCATTATGCATGTGCATAGCTAAGGAACACTTTTACTGATCAGTGCTCCAACTTAGTGCAGATAAGACTCAGACATGCAATGCATGAATGCAGCATCAACAGTCAACTCTTCTGCAAAAGAGAGGCCATGATAATAAACGGTCACATAGAGCAGTGTTTTTCAACCGCTGTTCCGCGGCACACTAGTGTGCCGCGAGATGTTGCCTGGTGTGCCGTACGGTCAGGGCCGCCATCAGGGCAGTACCACCAGTCCTGCATTCAGGGGCCCGGAGCTGACAGGGGGCCCGGGCTCCCCCAGGGTCCTAGGCCACAGTCTAGGGAGAGGGGCGGTCCGCCCCACGTGGACAGGAGAGAGCTGGACGGGGGACCCGCGGAGTTCAATACATCTCGAGCCGCGAGGCTCGTCTTCTGTTCCTGCCTGCCCTGCAGCTAACATATAGCCGATCGCAAGCGTTCCCCGATGTCAGCGCTGACGTCGGAGGGAGGGCTTAAGCAAAGCCTGCCCTCCGACGTCAGCGCTGACGTCGGAGAATACTTCCGTTCGGCTATTTGTGCGCGGCAGGGCAGGCAGGAAGCAGAAGACAAGCCTTGCGGCTTGAGCTTCGTTTTGCTGAGAAAGTTGCAAAGATGGGCTGGGAGGCAAACACGGAACACAAAAGGGGGGAGGGAGTGCGTTTTGGACACAAGGCATGAACTTGGGAGAGAGGAAGGGAGGGAAAGAGATGCTGAGGTGGGGGAGGGAATGGGTTTTTGGACACAGAAGAAATGGACTTGGGAGAGAGGAAGGGAGGGAAAGAGATGCTGAGGTGGGGGAGGGAATGAGTGTTTGGACACAGAAGGCATGGACTTTGGAGAGTGGAAGGGAGGGAAAGAGATGGTTGTGTACACGGGGAATAGAAGAAAGGAGAATTTTTGGTCATAGGGAGGGAGTGAGGTACAGATAGTGGCATACCAGGGTGGGGGGGGGCGGTCTGCCCCACCCCGGGTTTACGTCCCAAGGGGGTGCACAGCTGGCCACCCTCCAGTGTTGTCCCTAGGCCGGCAAACTGCGGCTCTTTAGCCACTTGAGTGCCACCGCCGCCATCGGGAACAGGCCGGCGCCAAGTTCTCCCTGCTTTTCCCTGTGGGGCCGGCCAACTCTCGCCACTCGCGTCAATTCTGACGTCGGAGAGGACGTTCTGGGCCAGCCAATCGTGGCTGGCCTAGAACGTCCTCTCCGACGTTAGAATTGACGACGGGTGGTGAGAGTTGGTCGGCCCCGCGGAGAAGAGAAGCAGGGAGAACTTGGCGCCGGCCTGTTCCCGATGGCGGCGGTGGCACGCAAGTGAATTACTTTATATATAGTCAATATAGGCACAGAGTTAAATTTTTTAACATTTTCTAATGGTGGTGTGCCTCGTGTTTTATTTCATGAAACAAGTGTGCCTTTGCCCAAAAAAGGTTGAAAAACACTGACATAGAGGATATACAACAAATAAACAATTTAGGACAAAAAAAAAGGAAATTTGAAAATAAGGCAAAGGGATGAAGCGCCAGAGCTAAGAACATGTTTGCTTGATATGTAGAGGATCTTACATAATACCGTATTTTTCGCTCCATAAGACTCACTTTTTTCCCCCAAAAAAGTGGGTGGAAATAAGGGTGCGTCTTATGGAGTGAATACACCTCCCCCCGTACCTTTTTTTTAAAAAAAATTCCTTTGGAGCTTTCTGCGCTCCTGCCTGTCTCCCTCGCTGGATGGCTGTTCTGTTCGGGTAGAGCGGTCTTCTTCCTCTTGGGATCCTGCCAAGCACTGGCTCTGTCAGTCCCGAAGCAGGATGTCCCGCATCGTTTCATCCGCAATGGAGTAGCAGCAGCATAGCTCTTCCAACACGGCCCGGTGGTAAAAGGCTTCAGAGCAGCTGCGGTAGCAAGGCAGGGAGTAGAAGCGCACGTTGCAGTGAGAACAAGTGTAGCGGCTCGGCGCCGCCAGGTATCAAGTTTCAAGTTTATTAGAATTTGATATACCGCTTATCAAGGTTATCTAAGTGGTTTTTACAATCAGGTACTCAAGCATTTAGATCACAGACCTCAGCTACCGTCTCCTCATTCTTCATGCTCTTCACAGGAAAACAAAATACCACCGGCACCATGTGAATACTCTGTAGTTGCATTCTTCTGGTTATGTGGTACGATAGAAAAGTGGAAGGATGCCTTCCTGTCATGCCACCGGAGTAAGCAGTGGAGCAAGTTACCGGTAAATTAAAATTATGCTTTCCAAGTGTAGGAGGGAGCGAGTCCGCTGAAGACACGAAATACAAGATTAATCCGGACCCCCAGGAGCACTGCACGCTGGCTGTGGGGGACGAAGTCACAGGTCCGCAACCCGAAAGTGCTTCTGCATAGAGAGAAAAAAAGCATTCTGGCTCCTATGGAAAGCCAACTCTAATAAATGCCTCAGGATTGAAACGTGCAGGACCAGTTTTACACATGCCCAGGGCAGAAATTAAGGAGGGGGCCCCTGCTCCCCCTCTCTCTAATCTCCCTTCCTGCCACTACTACCACACATAAAAACAACTTTAAATGATTTCACACACAGACCGTTACCAAATAGAGAACGGGAAACCCAAGAAATTAAACTCAGAAAAAGAAATAAAAACAGATATGCACTTTTTATACTGAACACACAGCTGTACTGGGCCTAGGACAGCAGCCATTCAGGGAGCGGCACCGGACCAGGCAGGAACGCAAACAGCTTGCGCCTGCCTTCTGTGCCGCTCTGCCCGAACAGAAGAACAGCCATCCAGTGAGGGAGACAGGCAGGAGCATGGACTTTAAAAAAAGGTACTGGAGGTGCTGCCTACAGGGGGTGCCTATACTGCCTATGGGTTTTTCACTCTATAAGACACTGTCCTGGCCTACCACTAGATGGGGGACAGAGCCTGGCAGGGAGGGGGAACAGGGTGCACAGCCTGGCAGGGAAAATTTGGTTCAGAATTTTTTTTTCTGTTTTCCTCCTCTAAATCTAAATGTGGTCAGGTGCGTCTTATGGAATGAAAATTATGGTATATCTTGATTTGCCTATGCTTTACTATACTTTCAGCTTTTCTATTGTAAAGGTGATTTTCTTATGATACATGTGCTTAGGAAAGTTGAGATGACTGTAGTTTGGGAGAGTGGAAGAGGATTCCTGGTTCTGGGTTTTTAGTATGTAAGTTTTTATGAGTTATACTGATACGTGGATAGGAAGTCTAAGAGCAACTTCACTATTTATTCATCCTCCAGCTTACTGAAGCTTGATGAAGATTATTTACTATCCTTTTTCAGATAATGAGAATCAACTAAAAAAGCACCTTATATTTTGTCATTAGCCTTCTTAAATCTTAAACTTGTTCACCACTTTCCTCCCACCTTATATGAATCAATGCTATTCCAAGAGAGAGTGGTACCCATGGGCTGTGGTTCTCAACAACCCTTTCTCTCCACCTTCTTGCTGAGTTTGTTCAAAGCCCTTGCTCATTAAGAACTGAGTTCTGAATCTGAAAAAGTATCCACAATTTTGGAGAAAATAACTTAAAAATTAAGTTATTTTCCCGGTAGCAGGGGTATATAAAGCTGCATTTTCAGTATTGCATTTTCAAATAGCTAAGTCACAGGTAGCCTAGATTGATCTTGAAGATTGGTTCTTTTTTCAGTAGGACAGGGAAAGAATGGGGGAGGAGGGAATTTTGAAATGTCATGAAAACCTTGCAGGTTATCTGCAGAGCTTCATGCTAATTTTCAAAGAGAAATTCACAGTTCTTGCTAGAAAGTAGGCATAGAGTTTTGAAAATGTCTTCGTCTTCTGTACTTTCTCTTCCTTGTCTTCAGTTTTATTCTATGCTGGGTTTAGGGACTGCCAATTTCCATGGGTAAATGATCTTTTATCTACATAAAGTGCTTCATTGCCCCTCTTCTTCCCTCCCCCCACACCCCAAATTTGTAAGCAGTATGTACTTTTCCATGACTTAGTTTGGGCATAGTGTACTCTCCCATTTGAACATATAATACTTGCTAGGTTGTATCTGAATAATGTGAACTGCAATATTAAAAGTGGCAGCAGGAAACCATTCTCACTGGAGGTCAGGTATATATGAGACAGTCTTGTCTAGAATGTGTCTTAGGAAATTTAGAAGTACCAAAGAAGGAAATGCATGGGCTTCTGTGTAGAGGAAACTGTATGTGGGAGTAATATATACAGTGCAAAGCTCAATGGGATTTGCCAGATGCATCCTGGTTCCCCTCATCTGTCATTTCTGGTTTTACTGCAGATGGCTTAAACATTTTTACTGACAACCCGCTGTTCAATTTGAGGTTTGGAAGAAATTTAGATGCTGGTATTTGTGTCTGTATATTTCACTGTCTGGAAGTATAAGCATCCAAAAAACTACCTACGGATATTTTAATCAGCAGTTTTGAAGATTTTGACTAAAGGCAGCTGTGTTAAAATGCTCAGCAAGTTTTATGGTGCTAATACAGTATACAGTTTACCCTGTAAGACAAAGTACCTTAGGTTAAAAAAAAAAAAATAAAATGAGGAAAGCCAAACTTTCTGTTAGTTTTGAAAGAATAATAAAATAAAAACAAGTACAATAATATAACTGACCATTAGATGTCACTGTACTGCAGAAGCTGGGAATTCCTTCTCTTTTGTTTATTTTTATATTACCGTATTTTTCACTCCATTAGATGCACTTTTTCCCCCCAAAAGTGGGTGGAAATTAAGGTGCGTCATGTAGCGAATACCCAAAGTGCCCCCCCCCCCCCGGTTACCTTATTTTAATGCACCCTCCCTCCCTGAGAGCGGCGCACAAGGCTGGCTGGCTGGCTGATTCCCGCTGCTTCCTCAGAGAACTGCCAGTTGACTCCTCTTCCGGTCTCTTGCGTAGCGGCGTACCAGGTTGCCTGGTTCCGTGCTACTTCCTTTGAGAAATGAGTTCTCGCAGGAAGCGGCACGGGACCAGGCAGGCAACCTGGTGCGCCGCTACATGAGAGAATGGAAGAGGAGGCAGCTGGCAGTTCTTGGAGGAAGCGGCAGGAACCAGGCAGCCAGCCTGGTGTGCCATTCTCAGCGAGGCGCCGCATCTAGAAGTAAAAAAAAAAAAAAAAAAGATACGCGCAGGGGTCGGTGGGGAGGAGGAAGAAGGCCAGGGCCTGCCTGTCGCCTGCCTGGGGAGGGGTAGGGATGAAGAGGGAGAGGCTGGGGCCTGCCTGCCTGCCCTGCAAATTAAAAATAGGGAGGGAGGAGGGAGAGGCCAGGGTTTTCCTGCTGCGTGCCTGGGAGGTGGGGAGGCCTGCCTGCCTGCCTACCTACCCGCCCGCCCGCCCTATTCCCTGCCTGCTTGCCTGCCTGCCAGCCACTAGGCCTGCCCCCCCCTTGTCTCTGCCTGCCCTTTCCCGGCCTACAACTAGACCATCAGAGGGGGGACAGGGTACAGAGCCTGGCAAGGAGGGGGGGTACAGGGTACAGAGCTTGGCAAGGAGTGTGGGGTTGGGTGCAGAGCCTGGCAGGTAGAATTTGGTTCAGAATGTTTTTTCTCTTGTTTTCCTCCTCTAAATCTAGGGTGCGTCTTATGGTCGAGTGCATCTAATGGAGCGAAAAATACAGTATGTATGTTTTATTGTAACGCAAGATATAAATGGAGAAATAAAATTTTCCTATTTCTTTGGGATAGCCCCCCCTCCCCCTGGATCTAATGTTTTCCATTTAACTCAGTATGTGTTTTCACTGGTTCCCCCCCCCCCATACCAAATTCTCTTCCGGATTGATTCCAAATTTTTAACTTTCAACTATTGAAAGTTAAAAATTTGGAGTCAATCCAGAAGAGATCCTTATTGGAGACAATGCCGTTTGGTCGGCTGTTATGACAAGCAGTAGGACAAACTTTTATATTTTGAGAGAATTGGAGTAAACCCATGTATAAGCTTTTGGAAAGGCAGCTTATAACTAACATCCCCCGAGGAAGACCCGTTTGGGGGTTGAAATGCTCATATAAGGAAAGGGCGTCAGGAGTTTCTACTACACGTCAAAGTTGATGGTGGCAGGATCCACTAAGATAAGTGTTGCCTTTCACATAGAGTAAGAAGATTTTTTACCATATTATCTATATCAATGGTTTTTAGAGATGATATTTATGGGTATTTATAAATTAAAAGTTTAGCCATTAAGAATAAAGATAAAATAGGAAATGGTAAGTGGTGGTTGGAACAAATGATTACAAAGACATACAAGACGGGGACTTGAAATGATATATACATCATAAGAGATTCTGAAGATTGACGTCTGTATAGTTATGATGTGCCTTCCACTGGTTTAATCACTCAAAAGGGGAAATAAAAGGAGCATTGGTAGAAACAAGTAGTAGAAATTGGTGTCAGGAAATAGTCATGATAGTCTATTAGTTGTGATGACAAATAAGACGCGATGGAAAATTTATCATTAAAAAATCTAAATTAATCATCTTGGTGGCCCATTATTCGCTATAAAAGATTTAGATAAAGGCTTTATTCTGTAGTATCCAGAAAACCTACCACCAGGCAGTGTTAAAACCGGAAGTGGATTAGGTTTTCTGCTTGGTTCGATCTTCATCACCAGGAACCTCAGTCTACCTCCTTGTCTTCAGTTCTGGATTATCTGTTTCATTTATCTCAATCTGGTCTCAAATTGACCTCTGTTAGAGTCCATTTTGGTGCAATTGCTGCTTCTCATCAACCACTAGAGGGAAAACCTCTATCTGCTCATCCTGTGGTTTCCAGATTTATGAAAGGACTTTTCAATGTCAAACCACCTCCAGTAATTTGGGATCTGAATGTCGTTCTTGCTAAATTAATGAAGCTTCCATTTGAACCAATGTCTACGGCTCATCTTAAATATCTCACTTGGAAAGTGGTCTTCTTCATCTCTCTTACATCTTCTCACAGAATCAGTGAGCTACAAGCTTTGGTAGCGGACCCACCATTTACAGTCTTCCATCATAATAAGGTGGTACTCCGCACTCAACCAAAATTATTACCCAAAGTAGTTACAGAATTTCACCTCAATCAATCCTTTGTTCTTCAAGTGTTCTTTCCCAAGCCTCATTCTTATCCTGGAGAAACAGTTCTTCATACTCTGCTTTAGCCTACTATTTGCAAAGGACTAAATTACATAGATCTTCTTTGCAACTTTTTGTCTCCTTTGATCCTAACAAGTTAGGGCATCCATTTTCCAAGAGGACAATTTCCAACTGGTTGGCTGCTTGGATCTCGTTTTGTTATGCTCAGGCTGGGCTACAACTGGAGGGTCGAGTCACAGCCCACAAAGTTAGAGCTATGGCAGCTTCAGTAGCTTTCCTTAGATCCACTCATGGTGAGGAAATATGCAAAGCTGCTATTTGGTCCTCGGTTCTTACCTTTACTTCTCATTACTGTCTGGATTCCTTTTCCAGACGGGATGGCCACTTTGGCCAAACAGTATTAAATCTATTCTGCTAAAGGCCAACACTCCTACCATCCCATTCTGATTAGTTTGGAGGTCACCCATAAGTGAGATTATCCCAGGACAAGCAGGCAGCATATTCTTAACGCATGGGTGACGTCACCGACGGAGCCCTCGGTACGGACCTTTTTAACTAGAAGTTTCTAGTTGGCCGCACCGCGCGTGCGCGAGTGCCTTCCCGCCCGACGGAGGAGAGCGTGGTCCCCAGTTTCTTCGTTTCCGCGGAGCGAAGAAGACGCGTGTGTTTTTCAACGGCCGTTGAACTCACTTTTTTGCCTTCCCGCTCGCGAATTTTTTCTTATTTTCTTTGTATTCACCTTCGGGTTTCTTTTCTTTAGTTTGCAAAAAAAAAAAAAAAAAAACTTTGATTTTTTCTATCTTTTTTCGTTTTGCCCCGGCAGGGCCTGTTGCCATTATCCAGGCCTCGGGATTCGATTTTGCGGAGGCTGTTTTCCCCTTCATGCCCCCGCAGGTCGGTTTCAAGAAGTGCCAGCGGTGTGCACGCCCGATCTCCCTCACTGACCCACACAATTGGTGTTTACAGTGTTTGGGGCCAGAGCATCGGGCGGACTCCTGCACCCGCTGTGCCACTCTTAAAAAGCGGACGCTTAAAAACCGAAAAATCCAACAAGATCTGTTGTTCGGCACCGGGTCGACCATGGAATCCTCGACTTCGACAGCGGTACCACAGAAATCGGCACCGTCGGCTTCGACGACGCCCGACCCCACATCGGCGCCGCTGGCGCAAGGTAAGCCGGCTAAGAAGCCTACCCCTTCCCTCGAGCGCCCACCAGCCACAGTGGCGACACCGACCCTGCCGGCCTCGAGCCGAGCCCGAAAGCGCTCCGTCCCGATTTCGGTGAGTGCCTCATCATCGGCCTCCTCATCGCCGGGACGTAGAGCGGCACCTAAGGAACCGAAGAAAAAGAAAGCGGTTCCGGTGCCTCCCCTGGATGACCGAATTGCGGCCATCCTCCAGGGTCAACTGCAAGACCAGCTGAAACGTCAGCTCGAGCAACTGTTGCCTACTATCCTGGCACCGCTCCTTCCGGTACCAGACCGGCCCGAGCCCCGTACCGAGCCACCGGTGTCCACCCCATCGGTTCCTATTAATACCTCCATGCCGATTCTCTCGGCCCAACATGCCACGGCGGATCCTCCTCGGGACCGAGCGGAGCACCATTCTTCCCGGG
Source organism: Geotrypetes seraphini (assembly GCF_902459505.1). Lineage (NCBI taxonomy): Eukaryota > Metazoa > Chordata > Amphibia > Gymnophiona > Dermophiidae > Geotrypetes > Geotrypetes seraphini. The sequence goes on along the minus strand of NC_047087.1, from coordinate 17,879,478 downwards.
ACCGGGACCGACGCCGGTCCTCTTCCCCCGGTACCGTTTCGGTACGCTCTGGGAAATCTTTGTCCAAGACTCACCATACCGACCCTTCCACCCCGGTGTCGCGTCATGCACACCCGGAGGTCCGGGACCCAGACTTGTGGGAAGAGTCTCCCCCCGGTACCGAGGAAGATCTCTCCTCCTCTGATGAGGATCCCTCAGCTCCTGATGCCACCTCCAGGCCTGAGCAATCCTCCTTCTCAAAGTTTCTCAGGGAGATGTCTGCCGCCCTATCCCTCCCTCTGGAATCAGACTCCAAGAAATCCCAAGCCTTTATAGAGGCTCTGGATTTTGAGCAACCTCCCAAGGAGTTTCTTAAACTACCCGTGCATGACATCCTACGGGAGACTTTCTATAAAAATTGGGAAAACCCCCTTACAGTACCTGGGGCCCCACGCAAGTTAGATAACCTTTATAGGGTTATCCCTATTCCAGGATTCGATAAGTCACAACTTCCCCATGAGTCCCTCCTGGTTGAATCCACCTTAAAGAAGACTCAGGGCTCCAGTGTCTATGCCTCCACCCCTCCTGGCAGAGAGGGTAAAACCATGGACAAGTTTGGCAAGAGGCTCTATCAGAATGCCATGTTGGCCAACAGGGCGAACAACTATTCCTTCCATTTTTCATTCTACATGAAACACTTGGTCCAGCAGTTGTCAGCCCTCCAGAAGTATCTCCCAGAGAGGAAGATCCCACTTTTTCAGCAACAAATCTCTGGTCTCCTCCAATTGAGAAAGTTTCTGGTCCGCTCGATATATGATTCCTTCGAGCTTACCTCCCGTGCCTCTGCCATGGCTGTAGCCATGCGCCGCCTGGCCTGGCTGAGAGTCTCAGACTTGGACATTAATCACCAAGATCGTCTAGCCAACGCCCCTTGTCTTGGGGATGAACTGTTTGGAGAGTCCCTGGATTCCACCACCCAAAAACTCTCTGCGCATGAAACTAGGTGGGACACCCTGATTAAACCAAAAAAGAAGGCTCCGCCTACACGTCCTTACAGGCCTCAAACCTCATACCAGCGCAGATTCTCAGCCAGACCACTCAATCCACCTTCCCAACAGTCTCGGCGGCCACGGCAGCAACATCACCAGGCGCAGGCACGTTCTCAATCCACTCAACCTAACAAGCCTCTGCCTTCTGCTAAGCCGTCTCAGCCCTTTTGACTCTTCTCTCCAGGGCATAGCCAGTCTTCCACCTTCGCTACCTCTTCCACAACCAATCGGAGGTCGTCTCACCATTTTCTCCAGCCGTTGGGAGGTCATCACATCGGACCAGTGGGTCCTCAACATCATCCACCACGGCTACTCTCTCAACTTCCAGACTCTTCCACCGGACAACCCTCCCGTAGAGTCTGCTTCTCATTCATCTCAAATCCCCCTCCTCCTGAGGGAGGTTCAATCCCTCCTTCTTCTCAATGCCATCGAAGAGGTACCTCCAGAACAAAGGGGTCAGGGATTCTACTCCCGCTACTTCCTGGTACCCAAAAAGACGGGAGACCTCCGTCCCATTCTCGATCTCAGGAACCTCAACAAACACCTCGTCAAGGAGAAGTTCAGAATGCTTTCCCTTGCCACGCTCTACCCTCTTCTCTCTCAACACGACTGGCTATGTTCCCTGGACCTCAAGGAGGCCTACACTCACATCTCCATCAATCAGACTTCTCGCCGCTACCTGCGTTTCCAGGTACACCACCATCACTATCAGTACAAGGTGCTTCCCTTTGGCCTCGCCTCATCTCCCAGGGTATTCACCAAGTGCCTGATAGTGGTAGCGGCCTTCCTCAGGTCTCACAACCTCCAAGTGTTCCCCTACTTGGACGATTGGTTGGTGAAAGCACCTTCGCCTCAACTTGTGCTACAGGCTACTCATCACACCATCTCTCTCCTCCATCTCTTGGGGTTCGAGATCAACTACCCCAAGTCGCATCTGCTTCCCACCCAGCGACTTCAATTCATCGGAGCTGTTCTGGACACCACTCTAATGAGGGCTTTTCTTCCCTCCGATCGTCAGTGGACCCTGCTCCATCTCTGTCGTCAGGTCCTCATGCATCCCACCATCCCTGCCCGACAAATGATGGTCCTCCTGGGCCACATGGCATCGACAGTTCATGTCCTTCCTCTGGCGCGCCTCCATCTCCGGACACCTCAATGGACTCTCGCCAACCAATGGTCACAAACGACGGATCTTCTTTCTCATCCCATCTCTGTGACATCATCTCTTCAGCAATCTCTCCAATGGTGGTTGAACTCCTCAAATCTTTCCAGGGGTCTACTCTTTCATCTGCCCCCTCACTCCATGACCATCACCACAGATGCCTCCCCCTATGCATGGGGAGCCCATCTAGGGGATCTACGCACCCAGGGTCTTTGGACCCCACAAGAGCGTCAGCATCACATCAATTTCCTGGAACTCAGAGCCATGTTCTACGCTCTCAAAGCGTTCCAGCATCTTCTCTGCCCCCAGGTTCTTCTCCTGTGCACAGACAATCAAGTCGCCATGTACTATATAAACAAACAAGGCGGCACCAGATCTCGCCTCCTTTGCCTCGAGGCCCTACGCATCTGGACCTGGGCCACGGCCCGCAATCTTTTCCTCAAGGCGGTCTATATCCAGGGCGAACAGAACTCCCTGGCCGACAATCTCAGCCGCATACTTCAACCTCACGAGTGGACACTGGATCCTCCAACACTCCACTCCATCTTTGCTCGATGGGGCACTCCGCAGGTGGACCTCTTTGCAGCACCTCACAATCATCAGCTGCCCCAATTCTGTTCAAGACTCTTCTCTCCTCATCGTCTGGCACCAGATGCATTCCTGCTCGATTGGAAGGATCGGTTCCTGTATGCCTTCCCTCCACTTCCTCTGATGTTGCGGACCTTGTTCAAGCTCCGCAGGGACAGGGCCACCATGATTCTCATCGCCCCTCGGTGGCCACGACAACACTGGTTCTCCCTCCTGCTCCAACTCAGCTCCAGGGAGCCCATTCCTCTTCCTGTGTTTCCTACTCTACTTACACAGCAGCATCAATCTCTACTACATCCCAATCTGTCTTCGCTCCACCTGACAGCTTGGTTTCTCTCGGGCTGACCTCTCCAGAGAATCTATCTCAGCCTGTCCGTCTCATTTTGGACGCCTCCAGGAAACCGGCCACCCTCCAATGTTACCATCAGAAGTGGACCAGGTTCTCCTCCTGGTGTCTACGGCATCATCAGGATCCCACCTCTTTGGCGGTGGAATCTGTACTGGACTATTTGCTCTCTCTGTCCAATGCTGGTCTCAAATCTACCTCCATCAGAGTCCACCTCAGTGCCATCACTGCATTTCACGAGCCTATCCTCGGAAAACCTCTCACGGCTCATCCTCTGGTTTCCCGGTTCATGAGAGGTCTCTTCAATGTCAAACCACCTCTGAAGCCTCCTCCTGTCGTCTGGGACCTGAATGTGGTTTTATCAGCTCTCATGAAACCTCCTTTTGAGCCTCTTGCCTCAACTTCGCTCAAATTCCTTACCTGGAAGGTGCTTTTCCTGATTGCCATCACCTCTGCCAGGAGGGTTAGTGAGCTGCATGCACTGGTCGCTGATCCACCTTTCACTGTTTTTCACCATGACAAGGTGGTCCTGCGCACCCATCCTAAATTTCTTCCTAAGGTGGTCTCAGCTTTTCACCTCAACCAGTCCATTGTGTTGCCTGTCTTTTTCCCTAAGCCCCATTCCCATCCTGGGGAACAGGCGCTGCACACGCTGGATTGTAAGCGTGCCCTAGCCTACTATCTTGACCGTACCAGGGCTCACCGCTCCTCTCCTCAGCTTTTTTTGTCTTTCGACCCTAACCGTATGGGTCATCCTGTCTCCAAACGAACGCTTTCCAATTGGCTTGCTGCCTGTATTGCGTTCTGCTATGCTCGGGCCGGTCTGTCACTGGAAGGTGCTGTCACGGCACACAGAGTCCGAGCTATGGCTGCTTCTGTGGCTTTCCTCCGCTCCACGCCCATCGAGGAAATCTGCAAGGCGGCCACTTGGTCCTCAGTTCACACGTTCACTACTCACTACTGTCTGGATGCCTTCTCCAGACGGGATGGACACTTCGGCCAATCTGTGTTACAAAATTTATTTTCCTAATGGCCAACCATCCCTCCTCCCTCTTTGTTAGCTTGGAGGTCACCCATGCGTTAAGAATATGCTGCCTGCTTGTCCTGGGATAAAGCACAGTTACTTACCGTAACAGGTGTTATCCAGGGACAGCAGGCAGATATTCTTACGTCCCACCCTCCTCCCCGGGTTGGCTTCTTAGCTGGCTTATCCTAACTGGGGACCACGCTCTCCTCCGTCGGGCGGGAAGGCACTCGCGCACGCGCGGTGCGGCCAACTAGAAACTTCTAGTTAAAAAGGTCCGTACCGAGGGCTCCGTCGGTGACGTCACCCATGCGTTAAGAATATCTGCCTGCTGTCCCTGGATAACACCTGTTACGGTAAGTAACTGTGCTATATGCTGCCTGCTTGTCCTAGGATAAAGCACAGTTACTTACCATAACAGGTGTTATCCAGAGACAGCAGGCAGTTATTCTCACAACCCACCCACCTCCCCTGGTTGGCTTCTTAGCTGGCTATGTGAACTGAGGAGACATGCGCCCTACGTCAGGCGGGAAGGCACTCGCGCAAGCATGGTGTGGTCAGTCGCTAACTTTCTAAAGTTCTTCAAGCAAAAATGCTTTTGCAGCTGTCCACATCGGGGCTCCATGGATGACATCACCCATACGTGAGAATATCTGCCTGCTTTCCTTGGATAAAACCTGTTACAGTAAGTAACTGCTTTCTCAGATTTTAGTGTGTGGCTTTTTGTTTAACCATGGAGTACTACTATCCCGTATGCATACAGTAGTAGCCAAAAAGAAAACAGTACAACTCAGTCAGTAGGCTTCACATTAGAATTAACAATGAAAACAGAAATATACATCTGAATCGCATGGGAAAGCATGCAGAGCATTGTCATTGAATTATTTCCTGTCTCTATTTGTTTTGTCTGTCTGTGACTGGAGAGTAGGGTCGAGGGGAAAGACAGTTTGAAAGGAGTGATTCCCTAACTTTTTTGTATAATGCAAAAACCAGAACTGCTTCTTCTTTAGAAATATATTGGACCATATTATGATGTGAGCTTATTTTTCTGAAATTTCCAGTCTGATGTGGCCCGCATCTCTTTCACTGGCTTCTCCCATGCCAAAATTGGTCCATTTCTATTCAGTTTTTAAAGGGTTGTTTTGCATTCCCCCTAACATAAACAGATGCACATTGTCAACTCCTTATCTAGCATACATTAGGTTGAAAAGGATACAATAAACTGAGTGGAAGTTTTGGATTCAAGCTCTTATTCCTACTTGCTTAATTCTACTTTCTAATACTACGAGGGGTCACTGAATAGTTCTCAGCCCAACCAGCAAAGTTGGGGCAGTCTCCATCAAGGGCTATATACTTAGTCCAGTGATTTTCTACTTTATTTGTTGCATCAGATAAACATGGAACGAAAAAAGTGGAAAATCGTTGGACTAAGTGTACGTAGAACCCTGGATGGAGACTGCCCCAAATTTGTTAGTTAGGTTGAGAACTTTTCAGCAGCCCCTCGTAGGTCCCCCATACAGAGCAGTTTCCAGTGTAGGGCTCACTGATGAGCCCTGCAAATGTTGAATTGCTGGTGAGGGGTGCTCATCTTCCACTTTCATAAAATCCTAAATATTACTAAGTGAGTAACTTGTTTTTATCAGAAGCTGTAACATGCTATATGAGTGTTATTTCTACAACTTTTGTTTCAAAAGCTTGCATCAAAGTTGTTTTTTTCAAGTGTCCTCTCAGTCACTGTAGACTCCCTCGGTGAGTGACTGCCTTCAGTAACAACCATAGATTGTCTCAATCCCAATTGTGAAACTTTCCCCCTTTATATTCAATGATTTAGTACAGCCATGGCTTAGTACTTTAACATAGGGCAGAGATGGAGACATTTTGACAGGGAACATAGTAAATGATGGCAGGAAAAGAAAGACCTGTATGGTTTATCCACTTTGCCTATCAAGGCGGCCAGAATCGTGCCTGCTTCTTCATGTGTGTTGATATGGACAAGCATCATGGCTGGCTTCATGTTTGAATTGCTGTGTTTTCTGTATGTTAGGTTGAGATTAGTCGTAGAGTGACCCTGGAAGAACTGCCACCCGTTCTTGTTTTACACCTGAAGCGATTTGTGTATGAGAAGACAGGTGGATGCCAGAAACTTATCAAGAACGTTGAGTATCCGGTGGACCTGGAAATCAGTAAAGGTAAAGGCTTAAGTGTGGAGAAGAGACAGTTCAGAGGAGATATGTTAGAGATCTATAAAAATACTGAGTGGAGTGGAATGGATAGATGTGAATCACTTGTTTATTCTTTCCAAGAATACTAGGACTAGGGGACATGCGATGAAGCTACTACATAGTAGATTCAAAACACATTGGAGAAAATATTTATTCACTCAGTGTAATTAAACTCTGAAATTTATTAGCTTAACAGGGTTTTAAAAAGGTTTGGATAATTCCCTTAAAAAGTTCTCATTATTAAGATGGACTTGGGGAAATCCACTGCTTATTCCTAGGATAAGCAGCATATAATATGTTTTACTCTTTGAGAAATTGTCAGGTACTTCTGACCTGGGTTGGCTACTGTTGGAAACAGGGTACTGGGCTTGATGCACCTTTGGTCTGCCCTAGTATGGCAACTCTTATGCTCTTAAATATATTGATGTTCATTTATCTGCAAAATTTAATCACAGAGCTTAGACTTCACAATTTCCTTTTACTAAATCTTAAATAAGTTGTGTTATAATTCTGTCTCAATTCATTTGGTTTCTTATGTAATCATTCCTGTTTGTTAAACATGATAATGTATAGTTCTGTATTTGCTGCACATCATTTTTAAGAGAAGAGAGGTAAAATGGAGTTGACTCAGTGGCAATACTGTGTATTTGATTCTTTAGCCTAGATTTCTGCTCCTTGGATGCTTTGGAAACAGCTTTTACAGCACCCAAAAATCTGTTAGCCAATCTTCATTTGGAAAGACTTAAGCTGCAAACTATTAAACAAGAAAGATCCAGTAGTAATGCATATTCTAGTGCAATAGGTGTGTCATTCTGGATGGATGGGTAATATCTCCATCTTTGCAAGCCATGCAGAAGGAATCCACTCCAGCTTTTGAATCCCTCCTCCTTCACTAGAAGGCTTTACTGCCCCCCTTCAATTTTTCCTTCTGCACATGAGCTGGAAGGAATCTTTCTGATCTGCTCTCTATATTTCTTTATTTTTTTTGCTGAAGTCTGCAGCTGACAGAGCAGTTCCTCTGTGGTACCTGTTGGCCAACCTGCAGAAACTTTTCTGGAGCTCGGGATCCATTCTTCTTGTAGCATTTCTCACCTACTGCATCACAGGGGATTGAGCACAGGTGTCAGGCATCCGGGCTAAGTGAGTCTCGCAGGGTGCCGGCTGCATTTCGCCCTCCCCCTTTTCTTGTCTGTGGAGGTTCAAGGCTCTGTCAGACACTAGTCCGACTGACAGCCTAAAGATTCAGTATTGGAGGAGCAGTCCATTTGAGGCAGTGATTTCTCCCAGATCCAGCTACAGCACATTTCCAGCACAGATTACATGACTAAGGCTGTTACAGCCTATAAGGTTTCTGCTCCTTCCCTTAGGTTTCCCCACCTCTAAAATCACAAAATTGCTGTTTTTTTTGTTTTGGGTAAGGCATTTTGGGGCCAAAATGCTGACGTGGCAGCCATCTTGGATTTCCTGATTTTTTTTTTCTAAGTTCTCCAGAACCTTAACACTTTGTTTTGCCTCAAAACTAACAGGTATGGCATTATGAGGCTCCTCTACACCTAATTCATGCCAGTAATGGATGGACACACAAAGAGTGCTGTTGCGCCACTTGCCACACAGCACATGAAGGAGAGGCAGGAGGGGTTGGCTTAGCCTCCCCTTTGCTGTCTAGGGCTGAGAAATGGCCCGGGGGAAGGGGAGGGGTCTATCAATTGGGAGTAAATCCCTTCCAGAGGTCCCAAATGGTGATCATACTGGGACTAAGAGATAGGGGCTCGAAAGCCACAGAGCCCAAAAGATGCAAGCTGGATTCATCTAAAGGAGATGCATGAGGGTGTGTCTGCCTCAGTATCAGAGGCTGGCCTGGATCCAATTAGCCTTTCCAGGAGAGACTCAGTGGGTGAGGGGTCTATTTGTATGCCTTTACTTTCACAGAGCAAGTCCTCCCTGTCGGGAAATGCAGGGTTGCAGGCAAGTGTGAGTTCGCAAGATACAATGGTGGTCCTTGATCAAGGGATGGATCCCCACCATCTGCCGACTGTTTAGAACCTTGGCTCTGTCAGAGTTTATTGTTTGCAGGTGTTAATCTTGGACTCCCAGCAGGTCCCCTCTGATCCCTGCTCTATAATGAGTGGAATGAGAGCCCAGTCTTTGTTTCCCTGGCATCCTGATATTAGTGTACTGGTCATGGAGCATTGGTCCCTTAAGGTAGCCAAGGCAATGGTTTGGCTGTATCTGATGGCACAGGAATGTCAGCAACTGTTTGCTCAACCCAAGGTAGATTCCTTGGTAGCACAGGTAACCAAACACACATCCCCCTACCAAGTGAGGGAGGTATGGTATTAAAGGATATGCAACATCGCAGAGTGGATGTGATTCTTAAAAAACAGTTTAAAGTGCTGGCCTTGGGAATCAAAGCAGCTGCAGCAGCTTACTTTGTGACATGCGCCTGTCATACCAGGTTATGGCTTGAGCTGGCAGAGCGAGCCTTTATCCAAGTTCCTATCAGCTGGAGTGGATTATGTAGCCAGTGATCTCTACAACATCATCAGAGTCACGAGCATCATCCCGCAGAATGTTCTGGATCAGGCAGTGGGCAGGAGATTCCACCTCCAAGGCTACCCTCAGCAGATTTATTTTCAAAGGATAAATGTTGTTCAGAAAGGGACTGGACCAGCATGGCAGATCATCAGCTGGAATCTACCTGACAGCAGACCACAAACCTCTAGAGGCTCTGAGTGGTCTAATTTTCATGGCTCCAAGCGTTGTCGTCAATACTCAGGAGGAACCTCCTCTCAGAGATCCTTCCAGGGAGCCAGAACTCCAGTCCTCGTCCCGCTACAGCCTCCAAGAAAGTACAATGACACCAGGTCCGGAGCAGTTCCCCTCAAGATAGGAGGATGGCTTTTGGAGTTTGTAGAGGCCTGAGCACAGATTTCGTTGGACCATTGGTGCTGGAGTTCATTAAGAGCGGTTACAAGCTCAAATTCACCCAGCCATTAAAGGACTGGTTTGTGGACTCCCCAGCAGGGCAACCAGTGAAACCGAGCAAGGTCATGGCTATTGTTCAGAGGCTGTTATTCAGGCCATAGAGTCTGTGCCACCCAAAGATTCGGGCTTAGGCAGATACTCCATATACTTCATAGTTCCCAAGAAAGGTTCAGACAGTTGGAAATCCATTCTAGATCGTGCACATGTCAATGCAGTGCTAAAAGTTCCACGCTTTCGCATGGGGACAGTATGATTAGTCATGGTGGTGATGGCATCTGGAGAATTTCTGGCCTATCTGGATTTGATGGAGTCCTACCTGCACATTCCCATCTTTCATATCCTGGAAAACCATTATCAATTCTTAGCTTTTCCCTTTGGGCTGGTGACAGCATCTTGCACGTTTACCAAGGTAATGATGGTGATAGCTGCCCATATATGCAAGATGGACTTGCAGATTCATCCATACCTGGATGTCTGGCTGATCAGAGTTTCATCATTCCTAGAAGAGAAACAAGTGGCAGCTCACGTGGTCTGGGTCCTGCAAAAACCGGGTTGGATAGTGAATTTCTGAAAGAGCCAACTGATTCTGTCCCAATACCTGGGAGTCTTCTTCAACAAGGCATAAGATCATGTCTATCTACCAGCGGCACGCAGGCAGAAGCTTTACATTCAGATAATGAGCTTGCTGGCCAAATAGCTCCATTCACGAGACATTACCTACAAGTGCTAGGATCCATGGCAACCATGATAGATGTGGTCCCATGGGCAAAGGCTCACAAAGTCAGCATGGGTTCAGCCTAGGGAGATCTTGCTTCACCAATTTGCTTGACCTCTTTGAAGGTATGAATAAACATGTGGATAAAGGTGAGTTGGTTGATGTAGTGTATCTAGATTTTCAGAAAGCTTTTTTGTTTTCCAAAATGGGCTTTCCCCTCCCCGGTGCATCCTGGGATGCATCGGTGGGGGGGCCTGAGGCTCTGATTGGCCCAAGTTGTTTAAGGCCATCATGGGAGGGGCATTAAACAACTTGGGCCAATCAGTGCTGGGGAGGGGAAGGCCCATTTTGGAAGATGTGAGCCAGCTGGGTGGAGGAAATCCGCATCCCTCAGGTCAGACATCTACATGGAGGTAAGGGGAGATGTCGGAGGCAGAGGGGGTGTTGTATAGCAGCGGGAGAGAGTAGGCATCTCTCCTGCTGCAGGGGTGGGTGGGTTGTTTGCGGTGGTAGCTTCGTCCACAGTTGATATTACGGGGCATGCCCCTAAGAATAGCATTGGGAGTGATTCTCACACGGATGCTAGCCTGTTTGACTGGGGAGGTTACTTCAATGATTGCCCAGTCCAGGGGAAGTGGTCGGCCTCCCAGAGAGAGTGGTCCATCAACAGACACAAGTTTTGGGCCATTCCATTAGCATTGCAGAAGCTGGAGAAGATTCTGGAAGGACAGGCTGTCCAAGTCTTTTTGGACAATGCTACAGCGGTGGCGTATGTCAATCACCAAGGAGGCTTCAAGAGTGTGCAGCTGGACTTGAAGGCTAACTTATTGTTCCAATGGGCAGAGATATACCTATTGGCAGTTTCCATGGAACATATAGCAGGAGTGGACATTGTCCAGACTGATTACCTTAGCAGGCAAACTTTAGACCCGGGAGAATGGACATTAATCTGCAGCAGTGTTCCAGTCCATCGTTCTTCTATGGGGTTGGCCAACTTTTGATCTGAGGCTATGGCGAAGAACAAAAAGGTGGACTATTTCTTCAGTCAAAGATCCAAACCTGGAAGCGAAGGCCTGGATGCCCTAGTCCAGCCGTGACAAAGAGTGAGCTCTTGAATGTGTTTCTTCCATGGTCCATGATAGGATGGATTCTTCACAGAATTTCAAACCACCCAGGGAGCATGGTCTTTGTGACTCCAGAATGGCCGTTCAGGCTGTGGTATGTGGACCTAGTGTGTCTTCAGAGGGATGATCTTTTTTACCAGAGACCAGTGGTCATAGAAGATCTGAATCGCTTCGGTCTTACAGCATGGCTCTTGAGGGTGCAGCGTTAGAGCGCAAAGGATAAGCCTGTGACAATCCGCTTCCGCTAAGGCATGGGAGACTTTTCAGTACTGGTACACAAAACTAGAGTTCAGTTTTTAGTGCTCCAATCTCGGTGGTGCTGGCTTTCTCCAGTGGTGGGGCTCTTGTGTTCAGAGCTCAAGAATGCAAAGCTCCTCTGGCTTCTTGTCCAGACATAGCCAAATTCCTGAACTGCCTAGAACTCACTGGGTATGGCGGTATACAAGAATAAAAGTTATTAAAAGGGGTGCTAAGGCTCAGACCAGCAGTAAAGCAGTTGTTTCTGTCGCTCATCCTTTAAGCTGCTTCTGCACGGCCTCAGTGAGGCTCTATGTGAGACTATTGAAGAGGTGTCTGTGATGGACCTTACTGTCAAGACCATTCTCTTCAAGGCTATTACGTTGGTCAGAAGAGTCTCTGAGCTCGTGCAGGGAGCCCTTCGTCAAGATCACAAAGGCAGAGTTTCCCTAAGCATGGTCCTTTCCTTTTTGCCGAAGGTCACTTTGGCATTTCATGTCAATCAGGAAGTACAATTACCAGCGTTCTAGACCACAAGATCAGAGAAAAAGGATCAGACTGAGAAAGCTGGATATGAAGATAATTCTCCTACGTTATCTAGAGGTTACCAATGAGTTCTGATTTGTCTGACCATCTGTTTGTGCCCAGCAGTCAGGCTGGACATGGTTGACCAAGTGTCCTAAGCTACCAGTTCAAGATAGATTCACATTGCCATCTCATCAGCATGTACTGCCTGTAGCAAGCATTCGTCGGACTCCTTGGAAGCTCATTCAACAAGAAGCATGGTTTCTTTGTGGGCAGAAGCTCGTGTGATTTCGCCCAAAGAGATTTGTAGGGCAGCGACCTGGTCCACACTGCATACGTTTTCCAAGTTCTATAGAGTGGACATTGGCAGCATGGGAGGACACCATATTTGGGTCCTCAGTATTAGAGCAGGTGCAGAGGTCCTGCCCTTGATTTCTGGAACTGCTTTTGTATGTCCCTACTGTCCAGAATAATATACCTATTGCACTAGAGAAAGATTAGATTCCTACCTTGGTAATATCTTTTCTAGTAGATAGGTGTGTTATTCTGGAGCCTTGCCCTGTCAGTTATTTCTCCACCTGCCTTCTTCAATTTGACAGTTCAAGTCAAAGCTGAGATTTTGATGTTGGTCAGCCCTCAAGGGTTTGAAGAATGTATTGCTATAGCACATTGGAGAATGTTTGAACTCCTTAAATGTTTCTGATTTGTATGATTATTCTGAAGTTTGGATTGTTCCCTTGCAATGTTTAACATGTTTGTTATACTTTCAGAGCAGAACCAGCGCTATATTTGAGAGAGTCTCCCCATACCCCCTCCTCCTTTTGTATATCTATATAGAGCTGTTGCCTGCTTTGATACAAACTGAAGGGGGCATCAGAGACCTCGTTAGAAGGAATTGAAAACTTAAGTGAATTCCTTCATGGCTTGCAAGATGGGGAGAATGCCCTATTGTCCAAAATGTCACACCTATCCACTAGAAAAGATATTAGCAAGGTAAGAACCTAATCTCTTTTTATTTGAATGTGCCTAGTCAGTGTAAATAGTAATATGTCTGGGTACAGAAGCAGAGCTATGAATTAGTAAAAGGATGTCACAGTGTATGTGTAGATCACTAATGAAGCCACTCCATACTGGATACTGTTATGGAGGCCTTGACCCTTTTAAGGATGCTTAGAACATGATGGAAGTGGTTCAGAGAAAGGCTGCTAAAGACCATATGAAGGGAGACATGAGGAAATGTTACTGAGGAAAGGTGGGAAAGGGTGGTTATGATAGTCATAGTTAGTTGGCTTCAGTAAAATACAGAACATTTTCTGGTAAAAACAGTTTAAAAATTACTGAACTTTTATTAGTTATCCAGAATGTTAGAGGAAGGAGGAGAAAAGATAACAAAACACTCATATAAAAAGTGATAACTTGCAGTAATCAAGCTTGTACATGTGGGAGTTTTGGATATATCTTTAGCTGGGATTAATTGAGTAGGCCAAATGGACCAACTGTTCCTTATCCACCATCCCCTGCTTTGTTTCAGAGGGTGTTGCAGTCTGTGACTTCTTATTAAGGACCGATCTGCAGTAGAAAGGGGTAAATAGGGAAACATGTATGATGGCATTACCTCAATAGGGGTTAGATGTCACTGAGCTTGGAAAGCCATAGGAGCAGAAAGAAGCTGCAGAGATTTAAAAAAAGAAGTAAAGAATATTGGGCCTTTCTCCAGAAGGCTAATCAAATATTTGTCTGCATGGTTGGTGCTACAGATGTGACCAAGTTAGTATTCACATTCCAGAGATGGAGGAGCGTCTTAGCTGTTAACAGAATGCTAACACTAAAGGCAGACTGAAACCATCAGTTTTGGTTTTTGTTCTGGCCAAAACCAAATCCATGGCTTGGTTACAGCTGTAACCGTAATTAAAACTGTGGCCCTGCTGCCACTGCCGCAGGCCAGCCTCCTCCCACTCCCAGGCCAACCCCCATCTGACTTCTGCAGGCCTACTTTGTAGAGACCCTGGTGGTCTAGTGGTGTCTTCAGGGTAAGAGCATCCCAAATTGCTCCTACCCGGGCATGCTGAAAAAAACGATGGCCATGACATCCCACGGCAGCCATTTTGGAATTGGGAATGACCTTTGCAAGAGAATGTCACTGCTACTCAGGCCATACCCAGTTCCAAAATGGTAGCCATGAACTCCAGTGGAAGTCTCACGAGACTACCTTGAGAAGTCACAGCTGCCATTTTTACAGCACGAAGAAAGGGGGCAGAAGCATTTCAGGATGCTCTGGCTTGAAGACATCACTAGACCACCAGGGCTTTTACAAGGTAGGCCAGGAAGAGGAACTACAAAGGAGGGAGAAGTGGTGGGTAGCCTGGAGGAAGTGTTTTTTCTAAGGGGGGTTTGGGGGAAGTTGTCATGTGGCAGTGGAGGAGGCGGGGCTACATTTTTGGGCTTCCTCTGAAAATGCGCAGGCATTTTTGGTGAAAACCCAAACCTTGGATTTCAGGTCTGTTTTGATTCTGAATCTGAAATTTGGTCAGCCTCTAGCTAACACTGTTAGTGGTTGCACTTAGGGCACAAGTTTATGGACTGTTAAGAAATTCTGTTGTAGGGGTACTGGCTGAGGGCTTTAGCCACAATGACTGGACTAAAGTTTGAGGGGGGAGGGATTGGAAAAAAAACCCAGGTAGTTGGAAATGATGCTGTAGCCTAATAGAAGCTGGTTCTAATTGAGCCGGAAGCATAGAGGAGCAGGAGAGAACTGCTGGGCAAGCAACTACCAATGCTGAAATGTACTTTGTTTTTCAGATCTACTTTCTTCAGGTGTGAAAAGTAAAATTTTCAAAGGCCAGAGAACCTATCGGCTCTTTGCAGGTATTGAAACTTAACATTATTCTGTGCTAGAAGATTTGCATAGCAGTACTGTGCTGGTCAGTTATATACCTTATACTGTTCACTTCCAAACCAGTCTGACAACTCCACAGAATTTGTAGCGAGTGACTGTGCAAGACTTCCAAATTTCCTGAAGTACAGTGGAACCTTGGTTTACGAGCATAATTCGTTCCAGAAGCATGCTCGTAAACCAAATTGCTCGTATATCAAAGCAAGTTTCCCCATAGGAAGTAAGGGAAACTGCTTTGATTGGTTCCACCTCCTCCCCCCCCCACGAGGCTACCGGTGCTGCTCCATTCTTCCCCCCCCCCTTGAGGAATCCGACGCTGTTCCAAACCCCCTCCCCGCGATCCAGCTTCCCCCCCCCTGCGAACCGGCATCCCCCCCCCGCTCACGTTGCCCCCCCTCCACCGCGATCCTACTTTCCACCCTCCCGAGCAGTCAATGACACCCTTTACCTGACTTGGCACCAGTGCCGGTGCCCGAAGATCCTCCCTCTTCTGGTGCGGCTGGGCGGTGCGTCGGAGATCCTCCTTCTTCTGGGCTGGGCTGGGCTGGACTGGCTTTGAGCATTTGCGCATGCTCAAAGCCTTCTGGTCTCGCTCTCAATCTTGGAGAGAGAGAGACCAGAAGGCTTTGAGCATGCGCAAATGCTCAAAGCCAGCCCAGGGCAGAAGAAGGAGGATCTCCGACGCACCGCCCAGCCCAGGCCGCACCAGAAGAGGGAGGATCTTCGGGCACCGGCACTGGTGCCAAGTCGGGTAAAGGATGTCATTGACTGCTCGGGGGAGGGGGGGGGGTTAGGATCGCGGTGGAGGGGGGCAACGTGAGCGGGGGGGGGGGATGATGCCAGATCGCTGGGGGGGATGCCGGATAGCGGGGGGGGGGGGTGTGCTCGTACAGCGAGGCAAGCTCGGTTTACGAGGCACCAAGTTTGCGAATGTTTTGCTCGTCTTGCGAAACACTCGCAAACTGGTGCACTCGTAAACCGAGGTACCACTGTACTTCTTTCTTGATCTTAGAAATCAGTTAAGTGAAAGATGCTTATCCACAGGTCAGTTATAAAAGGCTTGATCTGTTCGCTATTTCAGTATTGTTAAGACTTGATTACATGCTCAACATTTTAAGGCAACTATATGGGGAACAATTAAAAAATATATACAATAAAAAGAAAAAAAAAAAGCAAATCATAAATGAAAAATGTAATTAATGGTAGGATGTGGTCTATAATCTTCATTTGGAAAAGTGCATAACAGGAGAATGAACATATTTTATAAAACCATATTTAAACAGGTAAGAACGTAGTAGCAGTGTGTCCCAAAGCAAATATTAGAAGGGGATGAAAAGAGAGAAGTAGCACCTTGAACTGACCCACTAAAGGCTCTGTCATAAAGGAAAGGCTGAGCCACTCATGGGTTTAGTCCTGTTGCCTTGTTCTATTTTTTGAGAAGTCCAGGACTCAATGTACATATATGCAGTGGGAGTAGCATTTTTTTGCTTAGGTTTGTTAAGTGGTATGGCTTCTGAAAAGAGGGGCTTTTACTAGTATGGGCTTGCTAGATCAGACATTTTAGTCTTGGACACATTCAGCTGCTTGCCCTTCTCAAGCCCTTAGCCCTCATAAATCTAAAGTAGAACAGAGGATTTTTAATTTTGTATGTTTTCCTCTGGGACAACAGCAAAATGAGGTTTAAAAAGGAAACAATTTTGATGATTTTTCAATAACTGGTCTTGGACTTGGTAACAAAGTCCTAATTTATAAATAACATACAGGTTTCACGTACAAAGCTACCTCTAAAACAGGAATTTTTGTACAAGCCTTATGTTAAGCATTGCTAACAAAAAAACTGTCCTGACCTTTTTGTGAGAACTGATAGTAATTTTGAAAGCTTTGGAACAGGCTTTGGTACATGTGATAGTCTTGCAAAGTGGTGTGATGAAATTACTTAGGGAAATGGAGCAATTTTGATGGTGAGTAGAATCTAGCTTGTGAAATTATTCTAGTACAGAGACAGAGATCAGAAGTGTTAGATTTGCTTGGGGGGGGGGGGAGAGATGGCAGTCCACTCCCTCAGATAATTTGTTTTATGTTTTTTTATATACAGCTATTACTGTGGTTCATTGTATCATAATCATCCCTCTCAGTTGGCGTAGCCCTATTTCATTCAGTATTTGTAATTGGATAGTAATATTGATTCTTTGTAAGTTTCTGTTAAGGAACATAATTGATGATGCCTTTGCTCTAATAATTCGTTTTCCTTGTCGTATTAGTTAATCTTTTGTACACCGAATCGAGCCCCATCATTGGGATGAGTCGGTATACAAGACATTGGATTGGATTGGAAGAAAGCTTTTATATTGTTTCATTTACCACAAGCTATGATTGTCTTATTTGAATGCAAAACAAAAATACTTCCTGAATGTAAAATAATTAAATATTTTTCCTGTGGAAGTACCAAAAATCCTAAGGTTCCATCAAATAGAAGATTTTCCCTTGCTTAATGAGATATTTTATGGTTTCTGGCATTTTAATATGGAAAATGTGACTTGTTATATTATAAAACTGTGTTGAGAAGATGTCATAAGCATTTTCTTTTATCCTGGAGTATTCTGTAACTACAAGGTGTACTTGACTTAATTTACAATCCTTACACATAATTCTAACCACAAAGTAGTGCAGGCAGTATAATACCACAACTGTTTCATTATTTTAACAATATTCTGAGAGTTGTACTTCAGTGGTCAGCACTAAAGTATGGTTCTGGAATTGAAAACTAGTTTTGTAATAGCTTACATTTCTAGCCCACATTGTTTTCATTTGGAACAACTTGTGTCATAATAATTCTCCAAGGACAAGCAGACATAATATTCTCATATGTGGGTGAATTACGGACACCATCAAGTGCATTGTCACATCAGATCTTTAGGCAGTGCCCATAATTCGTGTGTGCCAGTGCCTTCCCATCCAATATCAGCTCGCAGGACCATCAGTCCTTCTTTTTCTGCAGAGCTGAGAAACTTATTCAGTTTTCTCTTCAGTGAGTCAAACTTTTGCCACCTTTTTGTATTGTGCCTTCCCGTACTTATTTTTCAGTATTTTCCTCATAATTTCTTGTTTTTATCATGTTCCAGTATTTTACCCAATTTTGGTTCATTTTTATTCATTTTTTGTTCTTTGGGCCACTCTGAGCCTTTTTTCCACCCAGGACCATCAACTGTTTTTGGCATCCTATTATTCAATCTCCCCAGGCCATTGAGCCCTATGACTTAGCATCAGCCATTTCCCCCTCCATGTCAGAGGGTAGCAGGTGACTTTAAGAAATTTTCTTGATGTAATCTGACTATTTTAGGGTCTGACCCACATAATTAGTGTGTTCAGTGTCTGGGTCCCAAACATTGGGACATTCATTGTGACCTCTGTCTCTGCATGAAAAGATAGACACAATGTATAAAAAGTGTCTAGACTCTGACAGAACTCAACTTCAACCGCATTCATTAGTTATGGAATCTGCCCTCAAATGATCACGCAGCTCCTCCAAGCAGAGAAGCCAGGACATTAGACTCTTTTGGCAGACATATTTTCTAATTATCTCTGCTAATAAAATTATGGATTACAAATTATCTGCAGTGGCAATTGCAGTGTGCCGCTTGGCCTGGCTTAAGAGTATCTTATCTGGAAAATTCAGTTCAAGAACACTTTTCCAGTGTCCGTTTGAGGATAAAATTGAGCAAGTAGCAGATAAGATCAAAAACCACACAGATACTATGATCACACACACTATCTAAGCCCAAACCTCTCAATCTTCTTCATCATTTAGAAAATATTCTGCCTCATCCAAATGTTTATATTACTGTAACAGCAAACATCATTACAATCAGCCATCGTCATCATTTTCTAAGCTTCCAGTTCAACGACCCTGTGTAAGGCAACAAAGGACACAAAAATCACAAAATTAATCTCCGCCCAAACAGTGGTCCTCCTTTTGACTCCTTACCAAAGAGCATTGCCAACAATCCCCTATTTCTTCCTTCCAATCTTCCCATTGGAGGCAGATTAATCTTTTTCCATCAACGTAAGACTCTTATAAAAACAGATCAATGGGTGATTTGGTGCTATGCCTTACGCTTGATCAAAAACCCTCTAAACCACCCAACAAAAGAGTTTCTTTTCAACTCCTTTCAGAAGACCCTCCTTCACCAAGAACTTTCAGCCCTTCAACAGTTAAATGCAATAGAACTTGTTCCTCTCAAGTGTTTTGTGATACCAAAAAAGACTGGAGGCCTTGCAGCCAATTCCAGATGCTTGTTGAAGGAGAAGATTCACATGGACTTTCTGGGAACACTTCTACCTCTACTGGAAAAAGGTAATTGGCTTTGCTCTCTGGATCTCAGAGGGCTACACTCACATATCCATCCTACCTGCTTACAGAACGTATCTTCGCTTTCACATTGGATCTCGACATTTCCCATACAAAGTCTCGCCCTTCGGACTGGCTTTGGGCAGCTAGCGAGAGCAGTGGGAAGATGCATGTCCTGGGGTTCGGTGCCTCCTTCTTTCCGGGACTCTTCCTGCTGGCCCAAAGATGTGCTTGCAGGGCATTGCCTGGCTGTTCAGGCTGTACTGGCTATTTCCAGGCTGATTGTAGCCTCTTCTTGTAGAGACGTAAAGAATGATAGGCACTGGTTGGCTACCACATATCTGTGGGTTTTAATTCCATACATGATTTATGACACCTATGCTATTGTATATGTCACCGGTACAGAAGCTTAGAGAAGGAGAATGTAGATGGAAAATGCTCATCATGAGAGCTGTGCCTTCTTGCTTCCTTTTTCCATTGCAGGGCAGCATGGTACGCACCTACATCAAACATTACTACTTAGATCATTCAATAGCCTAATTTACAGCTTTTGGCCAAGCAGTTGTCCATAACCTCTTTGCCAACTAACAAAACCATTCTAGAGCACACACCTCCACCTACTCAGTCATCCCATGCCACACATATAAAAGAAACTCTGAGGTCCATGGTTTAGGTTGCACCTGCAGTATACCTAAACTAAAATCTAAAACTTAATTTTATAGACTGGATCTTCAACCCAAAAGGTGCTCGACTTTATTTACAATAATGTAAGTATAGTACATAAATATAGAAGAAGAATGTAATCTAGAATGGCTTAGTTTCCAAAGTGCTTAGTAAACAAGAAAGTTTTCAGAGCTTTCTGAAATAAAATGAAGGGGCCTAGACTTCTAAGTGAAAGTGGTAACTCGTTCCAGAGCTCAGTTAGTTTGAAAATGAGAATGGCTAAATCTCTTCAAAGTTCTATTTTTACCCCTAAGGGAAGGAAATGTAAGTTTTAAATTATTTAAACTCCTAGCGAGATGAGATTACATTATATTACATTACATTAGTGATTTCTATTCCGCCATTACCTTGCGGTCCAAGGCGGATTACAATGTCAGGACATTAGAAGTGTGTTGGGAGTATTTAGTACATTTTGTTAAGTTGCTAAGGATTATATCTGAATTGTCATGATATTAGAAGTACATAAGGAGTAGTTGCAGGTGATGCTTGGTGTAGTTCTGACTGTTAGTTCGGTTTTATGTGTTTTTTGAATAGAAAGGTTTTTATTTCTTTTTTGAAGGTTTTGTAGTCTGTGGTTGAGGTCAATAGATTGTAGAGTTGGATGTCAAGTGTTGCAGCTCGAGCGGCTAGGAGGTTGTTGTATAGTTTTTTCGTTTGACGTTTTTGGTTGGAGGGTGTGTGAATGGTGCTTGGGCTCTCCTATGTCTGGCTGAGGTGGATTGGATTAGTTGATTGTTGGATTAGTTGATAGATCTGTGTACATTCCAATCTAAAGGAAC
Source organism: Geotrypetes seraphini (assembly GCF_902459505.1). Lineage (NCBI taxonomy): Eukaryota > Metazoa > Chordata > Amphibia > Gymnophiona > Dermophiidae > Geotrypetes > Geotrypetes seraphini. Next base: position 17,858,779 of record NC_047087.1, on the reverse strand, counting down.
CAAAGAAATAAAAATGCCAAAGAGAATTTTAAATGCAATACAAACGCACTTAAATTGAATTCTAAGATACACTGGAAGCCTAACTAATTAACTTAGTTTCATAGACCAGGTCATCAACCAAAGGAGCTCGACTCGGTTAACAGTAATGTAATACATAAACTTGACAAGGAAAAGTAGACTAGAATAGTTAGAAACATAGAAAAATGACGGCAGAAAAGGGCACAGCCCATCAAGTCTGTCCACTCTAATGACCCACCCCCCTCGACTTTACCCCCCTAGAGATCCCACATGCGTGTCCCATTTACTTTTCAGAGATTTCCGGAATAAAGCAAAAGAACCTAAACTTCTTAATGTAATTCCTTGAGCAATGGGGTTACATGATCAAATTTACTCTTACCAAAAATGGCAGCAGTACTCTGTATCAATTGAAGTCTCTGCAGACTGACCTTTGAGAGACCCAGGTGCATTGAGTTGCAATAATCCAACCGTGACAAGATAATTGACTGAACCAATACAGAGACGTGTTTCTGATGAAAGAGTGCTCTCACTCTTCTCAGGATACGGAGGCTAAAGAAACACTTTTTAACAAGAGAATTTAGCTGATCCTTAAATGTAAGAGATGAATCAATAACAATATCCAATATTAGTGAGGAAACAGAGTTGGTTACCTGTAACAGGGGTTCTCTGTAGATATCAGGAGACTGAATCCATATTCACCTGTTCCCCCATCCCCACAATGCACAAATGCAATAAATAATCATAAGGAAAAGTGCTCTCCATGCAACTTCACTTTAGCTTTGTTTTTAACTGGAGAGGAGGGCAGAGACTATTGCAGTGCAAGAACACTCATATATACTCTGAGAATTTCAAACTTCTATGAGTTGAAGGAGTATCCCAACGCACCAGGCTCCATTGGTAATTTCACCTGGAGTGTGACTGCATACCCCTGCTGTCTATAGAGAATTTCTGTTACAGGCAATTAACTCTGCTTTACCGAACTTAGAAGCATTAGTAAATGATCCCCCTATGAGCAAAATATATTGGGGACAAGCCAAAGCATAGTTTCCATTATGTATTCTGTAATTATGCAGATCAAAATGGGTTGATTAGATGATACAAAGGATTACAACATGAGTTTGCCTTCATAAAGAATTGAACTAAATAGGAATTTTAAAATGTTTTTGGTATTGATAAATTGCTGTATGCCTTCAGAGCATGTCAAGTTAGTTTACTGCTTCTAGACACTTTTAAACAAATTCTGCTACCTGCTTAGAAAAGATGGATATGTGTTTTTGGCAGCTTATAGCACCATTGGAGAAGAATAAACCTGAGTAATTTGCAAAAGAGTTATTTATTAAACAGTGCTGGATGGAGGGGTGAGAGAGTGGACATCAGAAATAAAGCAGCCTGGGCAGCCAATAGTTATTACTTTAGCAAAAGCAAATTTGAAGTAGTGTGCAAATTGTTTGCAGGGTGCATTTGCTTGAAGAGTCAACCCTTTCTTTCTTGGTTAAAATACTACTGTTTACTTTCACCTACAAAGTTATTTTTTTCTCTCTCCCCTTCCCCATCCCCATCTCCATCTCCACCCCAATCCAGTTGTCTACCATCATGGAAACAGTGCAACTGGTGGCCATTACACTACAGATGTCTTCCAGATTGGTCTTAATGGTTGGTTACGCATTGATGACCAGGCGGTGAAAGTGATAAACCAGTACCAGGTGGTGAAGCCATCAGCGGAGCGTACAGCCTACCTCCTCTACTACCGTCGAGTTGACTTGCTGTGAAACCATCTTTCTCCCCTTTAATGCTGGGTGTGCAGAGAGTACAATACCTGCTTTATAGAGCGCCAACTCTTTCTAACTTTCTTTCCTCCTCTCGATGCTCCTTTCGAGTGACTTCTTATTTTTTTTTATTTTTTTATTTTTTTTTTCTTTTTCTTTCCCTTGCAACTTTGGGATATAGTGAAAAAGAAAATAGTGTGCCAGCTTGTTCACAACATAGTTTGTGTTTTGACTTTGTTTTCACAAATGAAGTCAATTTGGTTAGAAAAAAAACCTCAGTTTCAGAAATAAAGCAAAAAAAAAAAAAAAAGATATCTATCTATCTCCAGGGACATGTCAGAATCCTAAGGTAATAAAAGGCTTTTTAAAGCTTCTATTTCCCACTTTCTGATTTCCTAATAGAAAACATAACCCACACCAGCAACTGAACTTATAGATTTCTGTGAAAATAAATTTTATCTTCACCAAACATGCAAATAAATGAACACAAGTACAAAAAATAGATACATTTAGTAGTTAGCTTTCCCCTATAACTTTGGATCAGTGATCAAATATGAGCCAGTGGCTCAGGGTGAGAAATCTCCTTGCGCACTTCAGGAAGTGAAATGTCTGATGTACAAAAATATTGTAATATTGCTGGGAAAAGGAAGAATTTTAAAAAATTAACAATTGTGTAATGGGGAAGCTGTTTAAGTCTACATTGCAGATCAAACATTTCGAGTTAAGATGTTCATCTTTATCGAAGGGTGATTGTAACTTTATCGTTGTTAAAAATTCTGAGCTGCAATTATGTTTCTGTATACAGAGGATTAAAAAAATATGGGCAAAACGATTATGACTAGTATTTCTTTGAGTCTGTTTATTTTTTAATTTTGCTATCTGCTCTCCTATAGTGTTACGCTCCTAATTGTACACAGTTTAGTGATATCTAGACATATAAAATTGCTGTCCACAAATAAAAGTCATAAATTTGGTTAAAAAATGCTTGTTTGTCTGCTTAAATATCTGATGTTGATCTGAAAAGCAGAGATTCTCTCCACCCCTATCCTCCAAATTCCCTTTCACTTTATGGTGAAAAGAAATGAAAGGGGTTGGCTTAATGTTTTTAAGATTGTATTTGGTAGACGTGATAGGATAATAGTTATAGCTAGCTACCAATTAAAGTGGTTGAGTGGGTTTGTACAAAAGTTTATGCACAAGAGTAAATCTCCAGAAGATGGATGAATGTTTTCTGAGCTGGTCCAGACATACTTTGTGTGTATCATGAAAGAAAACTTCCTGTAGGTCAAATACCTTCAGAAACGTAACTGTTACCTTCTAAAGATGATGGAATTGAGGCATTTGAGATAGATCTTTAATACTTTGGTCAGTATTCATCTCTCTGTACACTATTGAATATTATAGAGGGGTGGGAGAAGTCATTTAATCCAATGCTGCCTTGTTTAGTTGTGTTTTTAGGGTATTTATACAGAATGCACATAAGATGTTATGTGCATGCAGTGCCTTGGTTGTGTACAGGTATCTAATGTATAGTTAGTGAGAAGATCCCCCAAACCAGACTGACCAAGCAGTTCCCTGAATTGATGAGATTCCATGTTCTGTTCCATTGTACCATAAAATGATCTTCACTTCAACCAAGTCTCATCACAGTGACCTCAGTGGCACCGTTCACTGCTCAAGTACTTTCAGAGCAGCGCGCTTTACGTGCCATATCGTCATTGGCCAATAATTTCACATTTATCTCAATGTTTTACTTGCTTTTGCGAGCTTGACGACGTGGGACGGCTCTGGGAGGATCCCTGATAAAGCTCAATGGCAAAACATGTTGGATTCAGCCTCCCCAGACCGCAGAACTAAACAGCTTTAAGATAAGTGCAAAACTGTTTCTTTAGCAGATATTATCTATTGATATTTAAAATTTAAAGAACATGTATTAAAACTACACGCTAAATAAAAGTAATGCTTACATAGTAAATAAGATACTGAGATAAAATTGAAATTATTGGCCAATGACAATATGGCACGTACTTGAGCGGTGAGTGGTGCCACTGAGATCATTGTTGTGAGAGTGTTGAAACTAGTAAAAAAAAAATTGTGGTGAGACTTGGTTGAAGTGAAGATCATGTTATGGTATATGGACTGTTCCTAAGTATATGTGAAACATAAGAAAGGTGGAACTGTTCCATTGTATAGCATATTCAAACATGGCATGCTCAACACGCTGAAGTTTAGAAGAAATCTGACAGGGTTGGGAAGGAGTGGGCATCTCTCCTGCTGTCGGGTGGGGGGGGGAGGGGTAATGCAGCAGTGGTGGGAGGTAGTGGGCATCCCAGCCTGGGGTGACGGGGCAAAATTCTCTGGCAGAGTTTGAGCCCATCGGGACAGATATGGAAATATGATAAAGTACCTGAATGTAAACCACTTAGGATATAAATGGTATATAAAATAAATAAATAAATAAGTTGTTAAGCCTTACTTTCCTGTCAATGCCTGAACCAGCCAGTGCTCAGGCACCGACCAGATAGTCTGACAGCTCAGACTTGCCGACGAAATTTTCTTGCAAATGTAGGACAGTGAGGTTAGGGAATCACTTGGCAATAATAGAAAATCACCCGGAGTGCTTGTTTAAATATCAATGACCTCGATGTAATACATTTGCATGGCAGAGTCAAGAGTCTGTTTAGAAGCTTGGAAAAGACCGCAGTGAGCCCCTTTGAGAATTGGCCGGTAGAATATTTCCACGCTAAACTGACTGGACCCGTTTTTTGCGATTATCGTTAAAGGCATGGTAGGTTTTGAAAATCTTCCCCTGAGTGTGCAAAAGTTTAAGGTAACGCCCTATTCAAATTATGCACTGAGGGATGAACACACAGACACTGTGGTGAAATGTTATGCATTTTAAGAGAATAAAGCTTGTGGGCTCAAATGAATGTGGGGATATGAACTGAGCAGAGCTAAATCAGAATAGTAGAGTTCAAATGAGGGCAAAAATAGCAGGGAGGCATAGGAACATAAGAATAGCCTTACTGGGTCAGACCAATGGTCCATTAAGCCCAGTAGCCTTTTCTCACGGCCAACCAGGTCACTAATACCTGGCCAAAACCCAAGGAGTAGCAACATTCTATGCTACTGATCCAGGGAGTTGGAAATTGGTTCTGAGGAGTCTGGAATCTATGAGCTTGCACTACATAGAGTCATATCTGTGCATTATTCTCATTTGGGAGGTAGCTCACTAGATGGAAAACTCGCTGGTTGACACAGAGTTCTTTTTAGAGCTGGTATGCTGTGTACCACTAGGGACACTCTTGAAGAAAACAGATGGCAGCCCTTGGGAGGAAGGAATTCGGGACAGATGACTGGCAGCCCTTGGGAGCTAATCTCAAAGCAAGCAGCCTTTGGTAACAGCTCAGGGTAGAAGAAAAGAGCCTGGGAAGGCACTATCAGTGCCTAAGGGCTGAGAAGAGCAGAGGGAGTCATGTTACTGGTGGTTGCTGAGCCCTGCTGAGGGCTGGTAATCGGGACCCCAGCAAGGAACTACCCCAGAGACTCCTCAAAGGAGGGGAAGGCTAACAGAGTGTGGTTTAGCAATAATAGCCCAACATAGGTGCAAGGCTGCTGAGGTGCAATCAGCACCAGCGGTCCAATAAGAGAGAAGGCTCCCTGGAGACTAGCAGCAATGGTGGAGTGCCCTTGGGAGGGCTGGGGCCCTTAGAGCTAAGGGATAACCACTAGGAGGCTGCCATAGGGCTAAGCCCACTATCTAGGAAAGACGGCACCCAGCTTACCCCTAAGAGTTTCCATAGATTGGGTGAGAATGGATTGGAAATGAGGGATCTAGATATACACACCCACACCCACCTAGTGACTAAGCTAAGAACTTGGAAGGAGCTTACAACTACAGTGTTGGCAGTCAGAACTGAGAGAGGTATAAAGGTTTTTTGGGGAAATATTGAATTTGATCTGAGAGTTATAGGTCCGAGAGATTATAAGCAAAGGGCTTGAATATATGAATATTATATAAATGCTGTTGAATTAACTGCACAAATATTAGTTTAAGTGTGGAAGTGTTTAAATTGTTGAAAGCTATCCTAACAATTTGTCTTATGATTATGCCAATGTACATAGTGTGAATTAATAAGTTTAATTTATTAGCCAACCTTGTTCACAAGTTTTTTTTTTTATTTTTCTTGGGGGGAGAAGACAGTGAATCCACCTGCTAATGTTTCTTTTCTCCAGGTGGAGGCATCGAGCTCTAACCGAGTGAGGGATTGATGGAGACTGTTTTCGAGGGACTCCAGCCAGGTTGGATCCTGGACCCAGAGCCACCCTGAAGGGGGCTTTACATAAAATTTTGGGAGGCACCGCTGGGATACCAAAGATTTTGGGGGGATTTTTAAAAATGTGAACAAGACTGGCATGTTATGTGAGGAAATGGAGTCTAAAGAAATGTTAATGCTTAGAAACTGGTGTAAGGGGGAGGGAGTGGATCCATGCCAGGCATTTTTAATAACTGGAGTGCCTGCCAACATGGATTCATCTACTGTTGAGCAGGGTCTGAGGGAAATTGACGTACTAAGCCATTTTGCACCTGCTCTAGACAAATAGAACCTGTAAGTTTACCCCCTATGGTATCTCTAGGTGAAGGTTCAAATGTCCCCATTATGGTAGGAGGGAGGGCCATGCCCCCATGCTTGGAAGGAAGAGTTGAAATACTTTTTAAAGCATGAAGGTATAACTTACCGGATGTCAGATATTCAGAACCAGTATTGTCTTATTCCTCTGAAGCCCTAATTGACACTATGGTAAAGGTGTTGGAAACGTGAAGCCTCGTTATCATACCAGCCCTTATACGAGGCTGTGGATATTTTCGGGAGGAAACTTTTGACCATTGGATAATGTTGACTTTACAAATGGTACAGAAATCACAATGTGCTGAGGGTGAGAAATAGAAAAGTGGTGGAAAGTTTAAGGGCACCAGCTCTTGATGAAGTACTGTCCTTGACTCTCTAAACCAGACGCTACTACTAATGACTGGGATTGCTGGAGGACATGTATGGTAGTGTGGAAGACTCATGCAGAGGCCTGGGGAGAAATTGTTCCAAGATGTCACACGTTTGGAACAGGTATTGCTCAAAGCTGTAAGGAAGGGTGCTGTCCAAAACCAAGAAATGAATCGTCTTGAGCAGATTCTTAGGGGTGCTCCCTACTCTGACATTGTAGTACTTAAGATTGGTTTAGCAGGTCAGAAAAATAATTCCCCCACATTTAAGAATATAAGAATAGCCTTACTGCCAGTTTAATGCAGAGAATCAGGGAAGAAGAGGACTGGAAGGTTGTTAGGTGCCCACCTAACCATCATGATCAGTGGGAAGGACCCCTGAGCAAGCCTGGAAAGCGATACACAAGAATAGCCTTAATGGGTCAGACCAATGGTCCATCTAACCCAGTCTTCTGTCTCGACGGAGGCCAATCCAAGTCACAAGTACCTGGCGAAAACTCAATCTACTAACAGACAATCAGATCATTACTTAAGTTATCCAGCCCACAACAGTTATCATTAAGAAAAAAGGGGTTATAAAGGATAATTATACAAAATCTCTAATTCAATAAATTCATTTACTACACATTAGTGTTTGGCTACTTTTTTTAAATAATCTTATTATCTTATCATACCCCATTGTGAAGTATCATAAAGAATGCATGGTTCTCAGTAAAGAGACCTCTTATAACTTAGATGTTATTTCAAGTTTTCATCCTGAATGCATGTAATATAATCATTTACTTCAGACCTCCTTCCTACCTAAAAATTTTTTTATTGTATTGTTTAATTAAGTTAAAAAATGAATTAACTGAGTGCAAAACCTATCCCTATCTTTTATTTAAATTAATTAATAAATATATGTTAACTTAATTTAATTTGTAATATCCTAACTTAAAATCATTTGATTCAACTTATCATCATTATGATATTATAACTTGAGGCCATTTTATTCAGCTTATCACATTACTAATAAATTTAGTTGTAATATCTAACATTAAAATTAATTCATTCAATCCATCAAATATATTTCAATATGTTAGAGAAGACAACACAAAACCAAAGTCCAACGAAAACTGCAGTACTGCCAGCCAAAGCAAAAACAAACTGCAGGCAACTATGTATGAGTTGCAGACAATGTTTATTATACCAAATATTTATGCAGTTAAAAATACCACCTTATAACAAACCAAAGGACCTGACACGGTCCGTGTTTCGGAAAACACTCCTTCCTCAGAGGTCCATGGTTGCTAAGGTATAAAATAAGCTGCATAAAGGGTATAAAACAACCGCCTATCTGTACTCCTTCACTTGGAATGTGTGACACAAAAATAGTACTTGGTTACTCATCCTCGTTGAGGATCATCAATGAGGATGAGTAACCAAGTAGTGGGACAGCAGCAATATTGTCCCCCGATGAAGGCTAGTCAATAGCTGAAACGCTCTAAAATAGTTTAGCGTCGGGGTAGTTCACAAATGCACCAACGTTGGTTCTGGCCAGGAAGCCATTAAGATAAGTGTTGCTGTTCTTCTCTAACATATTGAAATATATTTGATGGATTGAATTAATTAATTTTAATGTTAGATATTACAACTAAATTTATTAGTAATGTGATAAGTTGAATAAAATGACCTCAAGTTATAATATCATAATGATGATAAGTTGAATCAAATGATTTTAAGTTAGGATATTACAAATTAAGTTAACATATATTTATTAATTAATTTAAATAAAAGAGGGATAGGTTCTGCACTCAGTTAATTCATTTTTTAACTTAATTAAACAATACAATCAATAAAAAAATTTTGAGGTAGGAAGGAGGTCTGAAGTAAATGATTATATTACATGCATTCAGGATGAAGACTTGAAATAACATCTAAGTTATAAGAGGTCTCTTTACTGAGAACCATGCATTCTTTATGACACTTCAGCCTCTTAATTTACACAATGGGGTAAATATGTTAATAAAATGGTTGTTCTCTATATGATAAAAAATGGGTTTTAGTGATGATAAATTATTTACAAAAAAGTAGCCAGACACTAATGTAGTAAATGAATTTATTGAATTAGATTTTGTATAATTATCCTTTATAACCCCCTTTTTTCTTGATAAAAACTCAAATAGTAGCAGCAATCCATACCACTGATCCAGGGCAAGCAGTGGCTTCCCTCATATCTTTCTTAATAGCAGATTATGGACTTTTCCAAACTCTTTTTAAAGCCAGCTATATTAACTGCTCTTACCATAACCTCTTGCAATGCGTTCCGGAGTTTATTCTCTGAGTGAAAAAATATTTCTTCCTATTGGTTTTAAAAGTATTTCCCTGTAGCTAGTCTTTGTAATTTTTGACAGAGTGAAAAATCAATCCACTTATACCCGTTCTACTCCACTCAGGATTTTGTAGACGTCAATCATATCTCCTATCAGTCGTCTCTTTTCCAACTGGAGAGCCCTTTAGCCTTGGAGTTCCATCCCCTTTGTCATCTTGGTTGCTCTCCTTTGATCCTTTTTTACTGCAGCTATATCTTTTTTTGAGATAAAAGAACTGAATGCAGTACTCAAGGTGAGGTTGCACCACTGTGTGGATACAGAGGCATTAAAACATTTTAGTCTTGTTTACTATTCTTTTTCTAATAATTACTGGCATCTTATTTGCTTTGGGCAGGCGGTTTCAGTGTATTGTCCATGATGACACCCAGATCTTTTTCTTGAGCGCTTACCTAGCACTATTATTCTTCCCAATGTGTATATCATAGTTACCGGATACTAGGGTCCACATTGGGGGTCAGCACTCAAGAAAAAGATCCGGGTGGACAATATGCTGAACCCTTTTGCCCAATGATGACTGAGTTCCCTGGATGGGCTGAGGAGGGCTTCAATGGCTGGGAGGGTGTAAATGGGCTGGAGTAAGTCTTAACAGAGATTTTGGCAGTTGGAACCCAAACACAGTACCGGGTAAAGCTTTGGATTCTTGCCCAGAAATAGCTAAGAAGAAAAAATTAAAAAATTTAAATTGAATCACGTTGGGCAGACTGGATGCACCATTCGGGTCTTTATCTGCCGTCATCTACTATGTTACTATGTAACAGTTCCCACCTCTCAAAATGAATAGTGCTTCCTTAGACGAAAAGGGGGAGGGACCATGTGTACTCTCACCAGTAAGGGGATAAGAATATAAAACACAAATAGATTACTTGAAGTCCCAACTGGCTGCATTGCAGCGTAAGCTTGATGCTATGAGGGCAAGGATTTCTCATGAAAAAAAAAAATAGGGCCCACAGTGAGAACCCAATTAACAAGGAAATATGGATGCCTGTTTTAAGTGGGGCAAGTTAGGACACTCCTGCTTTCTGACTTGCTGCTTTCTTCTGAAGACAACTGCTGTCTTGGGGAATGGGCATGGGGAACTCAGGTCAATGTGGCACCGGTGTCATGGATGAAGGACGGTCTGGATATGTGATTACATTACATTACTGATTTTTATTCCGCCTCAACCTTGCAGTTCTGGGCGGATTACAAAAGAGACAATTGGACATTTCCAGGATAATTACAGAGAGAGTTATGGTCATTTCCAGGAGAAGTTACAAGAATAATGGAGCTGTATATTTTAAGAGCTACAAGATGCTGTACAAATAGGAAATAGTGCAGATCCAGTATATATATCGTTAGGGAAGCAGTTGACATGCTTGAGGCTAAAAAGAAGGGAACTGGTGGAGGGGGGAGTTGCTTTGAGAGTGGTCCGGTTGGGGTTAAGCCATCTGTATAAATTTTTTGAATAGGTGGGTTTTGATTTCTTGATTACAGATGCATGCTTGCCAGTTTGACGTTTGGAAGGGTCTACCATGCCGAAGTAGCAGTTGCTTAAGTGGTCAGTGGGTGCCTGCCAAATTTTTAGGAAAGCAAACTTCATGGTTCTCTCTTCCCCTCCTGGAATGTTCTGCAAAAAAGGTAACTTTCAAAATATCAACATCCTGGTTACAAAAGCAAATTTTGAGGAGCAGAGATAGCCATTTTCTGTACTTTTTGTGGTATAGGTAATTAAAAAAGAACATTATTACCCAGAAACATAAAAATAATATTTTGTTACTTACTGTTATATGATATGCTATTTGAAGCCCACCAACTTCCAAACTCAGGTTCAAAGCGGATAACAAAAGAGCAAGAAAAACATTGAATTATGTAATTAAGAACAAACAAGTCTTCAAGGGTCCCATGCACTCTATAGTCAGCTAGCCATTGATATTTTGGGGGGAGATTGCTGGCTAGATCCGATTCAGCAGATAGCCTAGTTCTCGGCTTTGTTCTGTAAAATAGCCAGTCACTACTAATTCAGAAGCCAGATCGACCTGCCTCTAGGATTCAGCCAGCCAGCGGATAAATATTGGATTAGGCAGCTCTGTCACAGCCAGCCAAATGTAAATCAGAAATTCTGTGCCGGTTGCTGGATATACCACCAGCATTGCATTTCTGGTTTTGCCATGGACTGTGGGAGGCAAGCGGCTGTCTCCTGTAGTCTGAATATTAGGTAGAACAGATCAATAAAAGGCAAAGAGCATCAAATATGGACTGATTGATAAGAAAATTATACCTGTGAAGATTTCTTATATTTAACCCCAGAAAAAGAAGGAAAGTTTCTAAGTTTTCCTACTTTATTCTATATTTGATATTCTGACCATCAGTTACAAGTATCTGGTTGGTTTACAATACTAAAAATAAAGATACAATTTTTTTAAAAAAGGGGGGTCATTTTAAAATAACATAGGTGATTGACGAGACATATACAGATTTGATACGAGAGGTACTGGAGTAGGGATAAAGATAAAATTACATCGAGGTAGAAGTAAAATTTAAGAAGGTAAGAGGGGGAGGGGGAAAATGCAAGGGAGGGGAAGTCACGTCGTAAAAGCGATTCTCTTTCATCAATGATCTTGGGTGGAGTTAGCAGGAGAATTGATCCCATCTCATAAATTCTTTATTGATTTTCTAAACTTCAAAAGTGCAATACACAAATATATATCATATAATCTACTATAATAAAACGCTAAGCGCACATGTGCACTCCTATCTGCATGTTCTGTGATCCGTATGTCCGTGGCAGGCAGGAGTGCGCATGCGCGCTTAGGGTTCTATTAGCTTGGGAGGAAAAATGGCACCACACTCGCAGACCCCAAGGTAATGTTCTGGCCAAAGTTATTTTTAAGTTCAAAGCCACGGCGGCAGCTCTTCTCACGAGCTGCACCTGCATTGGAGAAGGCTTCCGACGCAGTTGGGGATCATGAGAAGAGCCACCTCGGCAGCTTTAAATTTAAAAATACCTCCGGCAAAGAACTAAGGGAGTTGCACCCAAGGCCCCAATTGTAACGGTCGGCGACAGAACATCGGGCATTGCTCGAGATCCCGGCCTCTCACACCCACTAGCCCACAAAACAGCTTCCCACGCATCCGAGCACCCTCTAACCTAGTTACAGCCCCGGCTTCTCACCCTGCCGAGCATGCACCGAAGAGTACACTGCCCCTGCGTGACAAGGGGCGGGCTCTGTCTTACCTGGATGGTTATTATTAGGTCACACCCTCAAAATTTAGCACCACAGTTATAAGAACAGAGAAGTGAAATTTGTCATTTTTCTGCTTATCCACTGTACTTTTGGTATCCCCAAAGCGATCAGATTGTACTGTTAAAGTTTCAGGAAACCAACAGTAGAAGAACTAAAAAGCCTACCTCGGGTGAGGGAGGAGGAAGGTTTTCAGATAAGAAGGCAAAGTTTCTCAAGTTAGGTATATAGGAGTATGTATTACCTTACAATGTATTTATTTTGTTTAAAAAATTATACACCGCTTTAAACCAAAGCAGTATACAATTTGTGACAGATTTTTGGTGGGGTTTTTTTGGTTGTTCAATATTTTTATTGTGCACAGGGAAGTGGTGGTGGGGGGAAATGCTGCTGCTGCTGCACAGGGAAGTGGGGTGGGGGGAGAGAAATGCTGCTGCACAGGGAAATGGAGGGGAGGGAATGCTGCAGCTGCTGCACAGGGAAGTGTAGGGAGAGAGACAGAAAGAAAGACAGACATTGGGAGGGAGGGAGAAAGAAAGAAAAATAGACAGTAGGAGGGAGCTAGAAAGAAAGGAAGACAGACATATTCTAGCACCCGTTAATGTAACGGGCTTGTAGACTAGTAAGTTAATAAAAGCACATTCAACTTACAAATATGCATAACCAACCATTTGCTCCCACCCAATGATTATTCAATAAAACACAGAAACATAGACTATCCCAATAACCTTACCCTATTCAGATTTTTTTTTAATTTTTTTAATCCCATCTCATATTTTGATATGCATCCCGAAATAAAAAAAGTTTTAAGTTTGCTTTTAAATTTATCAAGGGACTCTTCAAGTCAACTGTCTAATGGAAGAGAATTCCAGAGAGCAGGGGCTGTAGTGGAGAAAAGTTCCTTAATTGGGGGAATAATAATCAATTTATATACCACAAGGCTGTAAAGTTCTAGCCAGTTTACAAAAATTTTAAAAGATTACAATTAAGAGATGAAATTAGATAACTAAATAATTAGAAATAATACTATAATGATCTAGGTAGTTCATAACAATATCCATACCAATTAGTTGCCTAAATGTTTCAGGAACAAATATATCTTTAAATGTCTCCTAAATTCCACATAGGAATCAGATTCATGAATCAGATTCATATGAATCAGAAAGCATAATCAGGTGTTCTAGGTCCTTTCCCCATAATGCTGCTTGATATGACAGAAGATATGATGTTTTTTTGTTTTTTTTTTAATTTACAGCCCCTAACAGACGGAAAAGCAAAATTCAAATGCGAATTTCTCCTGGGTTTGTTGGTTGCAAAAGAAAAGAGCTCATTTATATATTTGGGAAATAGACCAAACAGAGCCTTAAAGCAAACTTAAACTTTACTCGCGCCTCCATTGGCAACCAATGCAGTATCCGATAGGAGGGTGTTATAGGATCCTATTTCTTCAATTCAAAAATCAACCTGACCACCGCATTTTGAACCATGCGCAGTCGCTGCATATTCCTCTGACATGTTGGATATTGCCAAATAGGCAATATTACAGTAATCAAGCTAATTAAGTCTAAGGGACTGCACCAGAATTCTAAATGATGAAACATCAAAATATGCCCTAATGGAGCGAAGCTTCCAGAGGGTAAAGAAACCTTTTCTAACCAAAGAATTCACCGGGTTCTTCTAATCAAACCCTGGTTAGTAGATCTTAAGGTCCGTGAGGTTGTGTAGGAGATAAGATATTTATCTAGGAAGGCTGGGGAGTGGGTAAGTTTAATTTTGAAAGCAAGTAAGAGAATCTTATATGTGTTCAGTACTAAAAAAAACCAATTATGTATTCATAGTAACATAGTAACATAGTAGATGACGGCAGATAAAGACCCGAATGGTCCATCCAGTCTGCCCAACCTGATTCAATTTAAAATTATTTTTATTTTTATTTTTTTTCTTCTTAGCTATTTCTGGGCGAGAATCCAAAGCTTTACCCGGTACTGTGCTTGGGTTCCAACTGCCGAAATCTCTGTTAAGACTTACTCCAGCCCATCTACACCCTCCCAGCCATTGAAGCCCTCCCCTGCCCATCCTCCTCCAAACGGCCATACACAGACACAGACCGTACAAGTCTGCCCAGTAACTGGCCTAGTTCAATCTTTAATATTATTTTCTGATTCTAAATCTTCTGTGTTCATCCCACGCTTCTTTGAACTCAGTCACAGTTTTACTCTCCACCACCTCTCTCGGGAGCGCATTCCAGGCATCCACCACCCTCTCCGTAAAGTAGAATTTCCTAACATTGCCCCTGAATCTACCACCCCTCAACCTCAAATTATGTCCTCTGGTTTTACCATTTTCCTTTCTCTGGAAAAGATTTTGTTCTACGTTAATACCCTTTAAGTATTTGAACGTCTGAATCATATCTCCCCTGTCTCTCCTTTCCTCTAGGGTATACATATTTAGGGCTTCCAGTCTCTCCTCATATGTCTTCTGGTGCAAGCCTCCTATCATTTTCGTCGCCCTCCTCTGGACCGCCTCAAGTCTTCTTACGTCTTTCGCCAGATACGGTCTCCAAAACTGAACACAATACTCCAAGTGGGGCCTCACCAATGACCTGTACAGGGGCATCAACACCTTCTTTCTTCTACTGACTACGCCTCTCTTTATACAGCCCAGAATCCTTCTGGCAGCAGCCACTGCCTTGTCACACTGTTTTTTCGCCTTTAGATCTTCGGACACTATCACCCCAAGGTCCCTCTCCCCGTCCGTGCATATCAGCTTCTCTCCTCCCAGCATATACGGTTCCTTCCTATTATTAATCCCCAAATGCATTACTCTGCATTTCTTTGCATTGAATTTTAGTTGCCAGGCATTAGACCATTCCTCTAACTTTTGCAGATCCTTTTTCATATTTTCCACTCCCTCTTCGGTGTCTACTCTGTTACAAATCTTGGTATCATCTGCAAAAAGGCACACTTTTCCTTCTAACCCTTCAGCAATGTCACTTACATACATATTGAACAGGATTGGCCCCAGCACCGAACCCTGAGGGACTCCACTAGTCACCTTTCCTTCCTTCGAGCGACTTCCATTAACCACCACCCTCTGGCGTCTGTCCGACAGCCAGTTTCTGACCCAGTTCACCACTTTGGGTCCTAACTTCAGCCCTTCAAGTTTGTTCAACAGCCTCCTATGAGGAACTGTATCAAAGGCTTTGCTGAAATCCAAATAAATTACATCTAGCATATGTCCTCGATCCAGCTCTCTGGTCACCCAATCAAAAAATTCAATCAGGTTCGTTTGGCACGATTTACCTTTTGCCTCGGATCCTGTAACCCATTAGATTCAAGGAAATACACTATCCTTTCTTTCAGCAACACTTCCATTATTTTTCCAACAACTGAAGTGAGGCTCACCGGCCTGTAGTTTCCTGCTTCATCCCTGTGACCACTTTTATGAATAGGGACCACATCCGCTCTCCTCCAATCCCCAGGAATCACTCCCGTCTCCAGAGATTTGTTGAACAAGTCTTTAATAGGACTCGCCAGAACCTCTCTGAGTTCCCTTAGTATCCTGGGATGGATCCCGTCTGGTCCCATCGCTTTGTCCACCTTCAGTTTTTCAAGTTGCTCATAAACACCCTCCTCCGTGAACGGCGCAGAATCTACTCCATTTTCTCGTGTAACTTTGCCAGACAATCTCGGTCCTTCTCCAGGATTTTCTTCTGTGAACACAGAACAGAAGTATTTGTTTAGCACATTTGCTTTCTCCTCATCACTCTCCACATATTTGTTCCCAGCATCTTTTAGCCTAGCAATTCCATTTTTTATCTTCCTCCTTTCACTAATATATCTGAAAAAATTTTTATCTCCCTTTTTTACATTTTTAGCCATTTGTTCTTCCGCCTGTGCCTTCGCCAAACGTATCTCTCTCTTGGCTTCTTTCAGTTTCACCCTGTAGTCTTTTCTGCTCTCCTCTTCTTGGGTTTTTTTTATATTTCATGAACGCCAACTCTTTCGCCTTTATTTTCTCAGCCACTAGGTTGGAGAACCATATCGGCTTCCTTTTTCTTTTGTTTTTATTGATTTTCTTCACATAAAGGTCCGTAGCCATTTTTATCACTCCTTTCAGCTTAGACCACTGTCTTTCCACTTCTCTTATGTCCTCCCATCCTAACAGCTCTTTCTTCAGGTACTTTCCCATTGCATTAAAGTCCGTACGTTTGAAATCTAGGACTTTAAGTATCGTGCGGCCGCTCTCCACTTTAGCCGTTATATCAAACCAAACCGTTTGATGATCGCTACTACCCAGGTGAGCACCCACTCGAACATTAGAGATACTCTCTCCATTTGTGAGGACCAGATCCAATATCGCTTTTTCCCTTGTGGGTTCCGTCACCATTTGTCTGAGCAGAGCCTCTTGAAAGGCATCCACAATCTCCCTACTTCTTTCCGATTCCGCAGACGGAACATTCCAGTCCGCATCCGGCAGGTTGAAATCTCCCAACAGCAGAACCTCCTCTTTCCTTCCAAACTTTTGGATATCCACAATCAGATCCTTATCAATTTGCTGCGATTGAGTCGGAGGTCTGTAGACTACACCCACGTAGATAGAAGTTCCATCTTCTCTTTTCAGAGCAATCCATATCGCTTCTTCCTCTCCCCAGGTCCCTTGCATTTCGGTCGCTTGGATATTGATCTTTACATAGAGAGCTACTCCTCCACCTTTATGACCATCTCTGTCCTTCCTAAAAAGATTATATCCCGGTATGTTTGCATCCCATCCATGTGATTCACTGAACCATGTCTCTGTGATAGCAACAATATCTAGATCTGCCTCTAATATCAGGGCTTGCAGATCATGAACTTTGTTGCTTAGACTGCGAGCATTTGTGGTCATCGCTTTCCAGCTATTTTTCAGCAATAATCTCCTTTTTCATATGGATTTTTGTGTCGTTTCACTTTCAGTTGCAATACTAAGAAATGAGTTGCTGATATTGCTTATGTTGCAGCCTTTACTACTATCACATCTTTTCTTTTGCCGGGGGTGGTCTCTATAATTGTCCTTCGTACATACACCACCCCCACCTTCTAGTTTAAATGCCTGGAAAAATATTGTCTAAATTTCTCTGCAAGGTTTCTTTTTCCTGCTGTAGTAATATGTAGCCCATCAGTGCAATATAGCTTCTTGTCCTTCCATGTATTTCCCCATCCTCCTATGTACCTGAAGCCTTCTTGATGACACCAGGCTCTGAGCCATCTATTAAAGTCCTCTGTGTTTTTCATTCTTTGCTCTCCTTTTCCATATGCAGGCAGTATTTCAGAAAAAGCTAAAGTCTTTACAAAAGGTTTCACGCCCTCACCAAGCTCCCGAAAAGCTTTCTGTGCTGCAAGTGTGGAGTTGTTGGCCAGGTCATTTGTTCCCAGATGGATAACAACATCAGTGTTAAAATCTTTAGTTTCTTCCTTAATTATAGTCAGTATTTGCCTGGAACTCCTGGTAGCTGAGGATCCTGGAAGACATTTCACTATTTTGGACTCCTCGCCCTGTGTTCCAAGGTTAATGCCTCTGATGATGGAATCCTCCAACAGTAATAGTTTTCTGTGTTTGGCTTTTTTATTTGTACTTAGGGTGCTCTTGTTCTCTTGAGTTTCCTTCATTGGTTCCAGTCCCACCTCCCTTCTGTTTTCCTGAGTATCGCAGTGCACTAGTGGAGCGAAGGAATTCTGTAGAGGTAATATTAGTGAAGGTGGATGTTTCTGTGTTACATGTCGCAGCCTTCCTGAGCCTACTGTGACCCATTTATTCCTGGGCTGTTTTATTCTTTGAGGTAGAGGTGGTAAGTTGGTATGATTTTGTGGAGTGATGGAAGCTGCTTTAATTGTATTCAATTCCTGTTTAAGTTTGCAGAGCTCCTCCTTAATACTGGCAAGTTGAAGACAGATGGGGCAAGCCTTAAGCCTCCAAATAGTATGTCTTGGAATTAAAGCACCACAGTGATTGCATAGAATAAAGGTCATCTTGATTGGTTGTGAAGTCCTGATTATATGGGTCTCTATATATGAATAGTGGTCCCTGGGGTTGGTGGGACTATAAGTAAGACTACTAGTAAGGCAGAAATATAGGCTCTATACCACCTAAAACACAGTATTTTAAACAAAACTGCAGGAAGAAGAAATAAGATTTAACAGAGGAAAGAGAAGGATTTTTTTGTGCTTTTTTATATTTTTTTTTAGTAAGAAACAGGGAGGAGAAGAGAAATTAAGCAGATATAATGCTGAAAACCAGTGAAAAGAGCAGAATATGAAATGGTGAGTAACTTAGCTTTTAGAAGTTCACAGGGCAGCCTTGTTTCAGCAATGTCCCAAAGATAATGCAATTAACCTTAGAAGTAAAACAGAACCCCTCCCTTCTCCACCTAATCAGCAGAAAACAATGGCTGAATACTGGTAAGACAGAAATATAGGCTCTATACCACCTAAAACACAGTATTTTAAACAAAACTGCAGGTTCTATCAGTGCTACCCTAAAACACAGGATTTATAACAGATTTTCCCTACTTTAGTCACCCTGAGCCACAGGCACCAGAAATATAGGCTCTATACCACCTAAAACACAGTATTTTAAACAAAACTGCAGGTTCTATCAGTGCTACCCTAAAACACAGGATTTATAACAGATTTTCCCTACTTTAGTCACCCTGAGCCACAGGCACCAGAAATATAGGCTCTATACCACCTAAAACACAGTATTTTAAACAAAACTGCAGGTTCTATTCATGGGCAAATGCCTAATTAGTCTAGTCAAATACATAAATAATATCAAGCTTTTTGAATTGCTAAATGACCTCATATTATTTCTGTATTTGTGCACCAGTTAAGGGGAAATACCAGGTCAGGCCACAAAATTATCTAGGTCCCACACTTTTTGGGCTTGCGAGCTACTTTTAAAATGACCAAGTCAAAATGATCTACCAACAATAAAATTTTTTAAAACCCACAAAGCACACTGTACGCATAGAAAATGTTAATTATCATTCCTATTCCGGGATTTTTTCAAAGAGATCAAAGCAGATGACTCTATGCACTGTCACCTCAGTAACACCCATACAAAAATAGACAAATACCTCCCCCTCCCCTTTTACTAAACCACGATAGCAGTTTTTAGCGCAGGGAGCTGTGCTGAATGCCCAGCGCTGCTCTCGACGCTCATAGGCTTCCTGCGCTAAAAACCTATATTGCGGTTTAGTAAAAGGGAGCCATAGTGCAAAATATAGACAGCAGATATAAATTCAGACACATTTTGATCACTAAATTGAAAATAAAATCATTTTTCCTACCTTTGTTGTCTGGTGATTTCATAAGTCTCTGGTTGCACTTTCTTCTTCTGACTGTGCATCCAATCTTTCTTCCCTTCTTTCAGCCTCTGTATGCTTCCTCTCCTCCAGACCTCATTCCCTCCCCCAACTTTTTCTTCCTCTCTCCCTGCCTCCCTTTCTTTTTTTCTCTCTTCATGCCCCCTTTCTTTTTTTCTGATTCTCTTCTTTCCTTCTATCTCCCTGCCTGCCCTCTTTCTTTCTCCCTGCCCTCCCCCAAGCCACTGCCACTGCCATCGGGGAACAGGCCCCCAAGCCGCCGCCGCCATCCAATAACAGGCCCCAAAGCCACCGCCGCCCCAAGCTCTCCCTCCTTCCCTGCATCGGGCCGACCAGCATTCCTCTCCCCGACATCAATTCTGCCGTCGGAGAGGAAGTTCTGGCCCAGCCAGGCAGTTATTGGCTGGCCAGAACTTCCTCTTCGCCGGCAGAATTGACTTCGGGGAGAGGAAGGCTGATCGGGCCCGGTAGATCGCCAAGACAAAGTGAGTCTCTCACGGAGCCCGGGATGGGCTCCACGATTGACTCACTTTGCCTTGGCGATCTACCGGTCGATTGCGATCGATCTATTGGGCACCCCTGATCTAGGTAGTGGTGATATTAGCTGCTATTTGGATAAATGATACCTTTAGCTTAGGCCATAGTAGGCCTAAACTAATGAGATAATACGATGCTCATGCAGGCAGTAATTTAAATATTCATAGCCACTACCTATAAGTATAGTAATGCTGACTATATAGATTACGTTAAAAACTTGTATCATTGTTTAACTTATATCGGTGACTGTGGTGGCTGAATGTAACCCTGAGTGGCTCACACTGCAAGATTAGCCTAAAGATGAGGGCACAAAAGTCACCGTTGGCCAGCCCTGCCAAAGAGTTGATAAATTAGAAGAGAAGATGAATTCCTAATAAGTCAGAATTCGGTTTCAGCCAAACTCTCCCTAGAGTGAATAGAGAGTAGTAGAAAATTTCAATTTATAATTCAACAAAGAAATCCTTTCAAATTGTAGCATCACATCAGTAACAGCAAAACAAATTTCCTTCACTGCCAGACACTGCGTAGCACAAAGTCCTGCAAATGGTCACACCGAAGTTTATCATGCCAGCACTGAGTCAAAAAACTCCACTTGCATCAGACTTATGGAAAACCACTCCTGCAAATATTCTAGCCTCCAGCTGGAAAAAGAGAATAATCCTGATTGCTACAGATTTATACTTGACAGAATCCCTCCTCTCAGTTAATGCATGAAAAACACAGACAATCACCTCAAAAGAATAAGATATTGCACATTAGAAACAAATATACAGGTTAAAAAAATTAATAAAATAGAACACCCGAGAAACAGAAATGCATTTCCTCCTGTATTGGACACATTACAAAGAAGTGCATATTTTCCAAAGTTGACATTTTATTTTCTGAAACTAGAAAATAAAATGTTTGTATCTTTATTGTCTGTTTGTTTTATTTCCCTTATCCCCAGCATCTGCTGCTTTATCGCTCTTCCTCCCCACTAGCATCTATCCTTTCTCTTTCATTTCCCCTCATCCATCATCTCCTCTTTCTTCCCTTTCTCCCCCCTCTTGTGATTCAGCATTTCCACTCCTCTCCACCAACTACCCTCTCTCCCTTCTCTCTTCCCTCCCTTTCCTACATATGAACTAGCATCTCCCCTCTCCATTTCTATTTCCTTTCATTCTTCTTTACCTGCTTTCCTCAGTGTGGTCCAGCAGCTCTCTCTCTTTTCCCTCTAGGCTAGGGGTGTCAAACTCCGGCCCGTGAGCCAAATCTGGCCCACAGTGTAATTATATTTGGCCCGTGAGAAAATGTCTACTAGAGCTGGCCTGCCGGTAGACAGCTCTTTTACCCAATCGACTCATGTCCCCATTAGGCGCGTCATCACGTTTGACGTTTTTACAAGTTCCCGTGGCGTTCTCCGGCTCTCTTCACAGTCTCACACTGCGTTGCAGTAACACTGAACTCTTCTGCAATTGCCTTTTTGGTAAGTATTGATTTTTTCATCATTTTTCCTTCTTTTTAATCCCTTGTTGTATATAGGCCTCTTTTTCTGAAATTGCAATAGCAGTTTCTAGTGCGGGGAGCCGCACTGAACGGCCCACGCTGCTCCCGATGCTCTTAGAGTTCCTATGAACGTCAGGAGCAGCGCGGGCTGTTCAGCACGGCTCTCTGCGCTAGAAACTGCTAGCGCTGTTGAATAGAAGATCACGTTCTAATTTTGGCGTTTTGTTTTCCGATACTCATTCTTTTCCGGTGCTAGTGTTTTTCCATATTCCTATTCGTTTTCTCTGCTTCACATAATGGTTTTATTATGATTATATTTTTACGCTTTTTCAAACATAGGTTGCTAATTCACATGGTATTTTATTTCGTCCCTTTGTAGTTTTTCCATTTTAAGTATAGTTCAGCTATTTTACATCAATCAAGGGCTAGTTGTACCAAGGCAAGTTCGGAAATTCTTTGAGAAAACTCAATTCCAGCTCATAGTACAGTCCCTAATACTAGGTCTATTAGACTACTGTAATATCCTCTATCTCCCTTGCCTTGCAACATTAACAAAATAACTACAAACAATCCAAAACACAGCACTGAGACTCATCTACTCATTGAAGAAACACGACCACATTACAGAAGCATATCTCATGTCGAATTGACTTCCAATTCCAGCAAGAATTCAATTTAAATTCTACTGTCTACTATTTAAGACTTTATATGGAGACAGTCCAAACTACCTGAACAACCGCCTCATCCACAACACCTCAACCAGACATAGGAAAACTCACACCCCATTCTCATACCCCCCAATCAAGGAAATCAAACGGAAAAAACTATACGATGGCCTCCTAGCCACTCAAGCAGCCAAACTAGATAACCAAATCTCCAATCTACTGACAGCATCCCCAGGCTACAAAACATTTAGAAAATAAATAAAGACCATAATCTTTAAGAAATCCCTGAAAAAGACTTAACACCGCAAGTTCAATTCCCTCCTCTCACTAAAGCCCCATCCCCAAAACAACTAGCCCTACTCTTTACTTTCCTTGAAAATGACCAGATATCTTTTTGTAATACATCTTGGATAATTCTTTTGTAATCTGCCTTGAACCGCAAGGTAATGGCTGAATAGAAATCCCTAATATAATGTAATGTAATGATTGTTTGTTAAATATATCATTAAAAAAAATATATATTGTTTTTTTAAACATATTGTCCACAGTTTTGTTTTGGAGTTGTGCCCTATTTTTCGTTATATCTGATGAGAAGGAAAATCTTTCTCAATTGTAGACATTTTTTCAATAAACATCAAGGTTGGCCCGTAACTTTGTCCAAGTTTTTAATTTTGGCCCACTGCGTATTTGAGTTTGACACCCCTGCTCAAGGCTGCCACAGCTGGCTGGGCAGCAATGAAAGAAATTCGATCAAATTCATACCAGTGTTTAAGGCTGGTGTCATAGCATGGGTTCTCATACAAATTCAGAGCTACTAAGTTTCCAGGAAGGAGACTTTTTGGCTAGTGGTGGATTTCTGCCAACCTTATTCATTCAATTTTCTATACTGTTCTTCCAGAGGAGCTCAGAATGGTTTACATAAAATTTTTCAGGTGCTGAAGCATTTTTCCCTGGTGCATTCTGGGATCTGCAGCCCTGATTCCAATGGACAGAATCATAGACTATATACTGCTTTGGGATGTTAACTTAAAAACAAAGAAACAAAAAACAGGACCAGCCTAAAAATCTCCCTCTTGGAATGGATAACTTGGCAGGTCTGCAAATTTCAGGTGCTGATGTCTGCAGTGCCATTTTGTTACAATTTTCAAACTGTACTTTGGTGGTGGGGCTGTAATGTAAGAACCAGAAAAAGAAACGCATATAAACCTAGCACTCCAGGGCGCCTCCTAGGTACGGTCAAAGCGCGTCTGGTACCACTGGCCTCTATTTGAAGATCAGGAGGCACTACCCCGCTTCCCCAGCCAGGGTTTGGCGCCCCCTGCTGTTTACAATTCTTACAGCTCTAGTTAACATTTTAAGTTATGGGGAATCTCCGTTAGTTTGCAGGAAAGAAAAAGCGAAAACCCCAAAAACCCTCCATGCCCCAGTTCCAAATCGTGTCTTTTCACGTCTCCTACACGTTGAACCTCAGCACCCTGGGGTTGTGGGTTCAAACCCCGCGCTGCTCCCTGTGACCCTGGGCAAGTCACTCAGTCCTCCACAGCCCCAGGTACGTTAGATAGATTGTGAGCCCACCGGGACAGATAGGGAAAATGCTTGAGTACCTGATTGTAAAAAACCGCTTAGATAACCTTGATAGGCGGTATATAAAATCCTAATAAACTTGAAACCTGTGCAGTGCCCCTGTACCTGCTCTGGAAGTGCCTTTAGCTCTCTGTGAAAGTGGCACACATGTCTCAAGTCTGATACTCCCCTCCCCCCGCCTTTCCACGGCCGTCTATGAGCCAGTTTTACCTTTTTTTTTTTTTATCCCACATGGAACAATATGAGCATTCAGTGCTAGGATCACTTTTCAGAGCTGGCCATTTCGAGTTAGCAGGAGTTAAATAAGAAGGTAATTGTTTGCTGAGTGGATGTTAAAAGCTGGGGCGGCCTCCCCTCCTCCGCCCTAAAACTGGGTCCAAAACCCTCTCTTCTGTTTTGAATGGTGAAACTTTCACTTGCGAGTTAGTGTCATTGAGATTCTCTGTATTACT
This sequence comes from Geotrypetes seraphini, assembly GCF_902459505.1. NCBI lineage: Eukaryota > Metazoa > Chordata > Amphibia > Gymnophiona > Dermophiidae > Geotrypetes > Geotrypetes seraphini. The sequence continues at coordinate 17,834,317 of NC_047087.1, read as the reverse complement.
TGCAGCAGAGATATCTTAAGAGCCTTGGGTTGACCCTCCTTTTTTTTTTTTTTTTTTTTTCGCTGGTGGCGTCAGAGAGAAGACACTTGCCAAAACCTCTGACTTCCAGGGTGTGCTCAGACCTTTTTCTCGAGCCTCGAACACCGTATAAATACTGCCCGAACGGCACAAAGAGCTGAACAGTGCGAGTCTCTGCAGACACCGAGCATCTGCTGCCTTTTCACTGAGGAGCTACAGGTCTTCAAAGGCTTTGGAGATTTGGGAAAGGGTAAGAGATTGTCGTCTTGTTGCAGGCAGTATAAATCTTACAGGGCTCTTGGAAACATGCAGATGACCTGGTTTGGCTTTACAGTTTGTTTACACCCGGGATACAGTGATTGACCCTTGTGTGTATGTGATATGGCCCTGTAGACCAGGAAGGTCACCTTTATGTTCTTCCAGGTTCTTAACTCTTTCATTCAGGAGCCAAAGGGTGCCTCCAGGTCAGAGCTGACCAAGCCGGTTCCGGACAATTCATTGCTGTCTGATCTGTCCAACATGTTAGCTGGCATCCGCACCGTGGTTCTGCTTATAGTTAAGTGGATTCTCTTGTTTCCTGGGATCTGAATTGCTTTCTGAGTGAGTTAAGGTGTTTTTCTGACTCATAACTTCACTTATTTCTATGATCAAGTAGGCTCTTACTTATTGAATTTTCTATGCCGTTCTCCCTGAGGAGTTCAGAGTGGTTTTATTCTGGCATTCAAGCATTTTCCCATCTGTCCGCATTTTCCCGTCTGTCCTGATGGGCTCACAATCTATCTAATGTACCTGGGGTAATGGAGGGGGGGGGGAGGGGGGATTAAGTGTCTTACCTAAGGTCACAAGGAGCAGTGTGGCTTTGAACCCACAACCTCAGGGTGCTGAGGTTGTAGCTTTAACCACTGCACCACACTGTCCCCCACTAAAACTAATAATGCGTGACTAGCTGATTACTCTGCATTGCCTGGATATTTATTTATCCCAATGTTCTATTAGACAGGAAAAAGAATTGTGGACATCTTCATTTGTAGCAGCAAGAATGGCTCTCCATGGTTCTCTAAACGGCATCAGGAGGGTCAGTATTCATCTTAGCGAGCCCGCAAACTATGGATTAGACATTTTTTTTGATAATTTTTACGTCACCCCCTTCCCACCCCCACAGTATTTTTCCCCAGATAGTAAGTGATATGTATACCAAGTTTGGTTGAAATCTGTCCATGCGTTTCAGAGTTATACTGGAACATACATACACACATCTGATTTTGTATACATATAAGTTCCACTCTGCACCAGACAAGGCAGATCTGAAACCGGAGGTATGTCTTTGATCTTTCTCAAATGTAAATCCATCAGGGCTTTTCTTGTTTTTTTGCTCCAGGTTAAGACCAGTCTTTTGTGCTCATGGTATGTCAGTTAGAGAGTCTTTCTTGGCTGTCTCCCTGAATCCACATTTCTTTGGGCAGGAATTCCATTTTATTGTTGAATGGGTGGTCTCCTTTAAATCAGAATCCTTGTCGAGCAATTTGCAGGAAGGGATGCCAGTTGCTACCCAAAAAACAAATGTTACTTAAGTCTGTCCTCTACTTGCAATAATAGAAAGGCGGGTTTGGCTGGCGCTGAAGGATATGCAAATATTTACACTAAAACCTCACACTGATTTGGGGGTTTTAAATCAGAGTGTGTAGAGTGATCTGGTTACTGTAAAGGAAGCTGGGGAGCCTTGGAGGAGCACTTATGATCAAACAAGAGTCCCTGGGGGTTGAATCCGGGCTGTTTGAGACAAAAGCCATGCTAATGATATCTCTGTGCCTAACCGTAATTGCATAATACAATGACCTTTCTTTGTCACCGGTAAGTGAAGAGCACAAAAGTTTTATTGGTTATAAAGATATTAAGGACACTTCTTGAGGGGACTGTTGAGTTATCTGGAGTCAAGATTTATTATAAAGCAAGCCCAACGTGCTAAGATGCTTCCAGATATCAAAAGTTCAATTAACACGCCTGGAAATCTTGGGACGGGCTTATGTTCCTATTCACTTTACATATCTGGGAATGTTCCAAGGCTGCAGGTAAGACACGGGGGGGGGGGGGGGGGCAAAATCTTAGATCTAATGATATCTGAGAAGGGGCAGATAGGACTAGTTATTTTTATTAATTTATTAAAAAAAAAATTTATACTGCCAAAATCTCAGTGGTTTCCAAAATAATAATAATAACAATAATAACGGTTTATATACCGCAGGAACGTGAAGTTCTATGCGGTTTACAATGATTAAAAGATGCTATAGATTGAGTGGAATTAACAAAGTTCAGAGTTAGTGATTAACAGTTCTAAAGATCATTTGTTGAGGACTAAGATTGTATGGGTCGGTTTCCTAAGTACTTCAGGAACAGACGTGTTTCCTGAATTCCCTACAAGTAGTAGGCACGAGCAGTTGTTCCAGATCTTTACCCCCAAATGCTGCTTGATGTGAGAAAAGATGTTGGTGATGACTTTTAAATTTACAACCTCTAACCGGTGGAGAAACAAAGTTCGGATGTGAGCTTCTCTTATGTCTGTTGGTTGTGAAAGAGAAAAGATCCGTTATATATTTAGGGGCTAAGCCGTAAAGTACCTTGAAGCAAAAACAACCAAAGATAGCAATCCCAAATCATCATACATAGCGCTAATGACATTAAAAAATGCCCTTAACGATACTTTCAACAAATACTCATCGACAGCAGTTAAGGGAAAGCGAGGACAGTTTCAGAGGAATAATTATCATTCTAAGCTGCCATGGTGGTTTTAGCGCGCGCAGAATTGCTGTGCGCGCTAGATGCTAATGCCAGCATTGAGCTGGCGTTAGTTATAGCCGTTTAGCGTGCGCTAAAAACGCTATCGCAGCTTAGTAAAAGGAGCCCTTAGTCTTTTTTAAGTTCCAAAATTTTATTAAAATTTTGTATATTAAACATACATTTAAACAGGTGAGAATATACATTTTAACAAGTCTATTCCCAAACAATATTGTCACAATGCAAAGGATATTCTTAAAACTTCTAAGAAAAACTATCCCCAAACCCACCCATTGGCAGAGTGAAAAACCAGACATTTATGCATCCATACCTGCACAATCCAACTAACTGCACTTCATTCATAAATTTTGCTCAACAATCATTCATCAATAACCATATATCGAACTTGTTCCCTTTTCGAGATCTTGATTCACTGAAAAGCGTGGTCTAGATGGATGGCGTTTAACTATTAGGGACCCGGCCTTGAAAAAGCTCTCTTCAGCGAAACATGTTGGCAAAAGGAAGTCCCTAAGAAAGAGAGATCACGAACTAAAAGATAAGTTAAAATTTTAAAATTAAATTTATATATTTATAAAGTTAAACATGGAGTATTAAATGTATTTATAAAATTGGATCCGGTGAAGACAATGCACATTCAGCTTAATGTCATGAAATTGAATTGAACGTGGAGTGGTGCATCTGAGGATCTAGCTGGCAATCTTTGGGACCTCTACTCTCTACTACTCTACTTTATTCTTCTATACCGTCATAATCTTGCGACTTCTAGGCGGTTTACATTCAAGAGAGCTGGACATTCAGCGAGTTACAATATGCAGATAGTCAGAGGAAATACAGAGTACAGAAACTTTAAGAAAGCGAAAAAATAAAATATACAGTTTGCAAAGCAGAAAGCTTAGGAAAAGGTGTCTGCATGCAACAGAAACATAAAACCTCTTTCAAAAGCTCCTAGTCTCATTTGCTCCCTTGTCATGGGTAATAAACTGGGATGGACCACTGGCCCTATTGCCTGCCAACTTGTCTCGAAAAGGGAACAAGTTCGATATATGGTTATTCATACCTGTACTTACACACTTATCCATTCTGTAATAACACTCAGCCATTTGTGACATATTCTTGTATAGGTGACCACAACCTTCTGAATTTAATGTATGCGGGAGCAATTTTTAATTTCTTTGATGCTTCCATTGGCATGACTAATGATTATATGAGGTTAATAGCAATACTTACTGCTGTTGCAATCTAAACTAATTTGAAAACATGGACAGATGCTTCTTTATTATCTTTTCAATTCTGGTAGAACTCAAGTTTGTTTAATGGTTAATATGAGGCAGCCATAATGGAAAAGAGAGGCAAGAGGTTGCGATCAGCTTAGTCTTAAGCAGTTAAAAAAAAAAAAAAAAAAGAAGGAATGTTCCACACATAATCTTATTTGTCCGGCTAAGTTATTCCATAAAGATGTACCAGCAATTGTAAACATTTTATATTCAAAGCTGATTGACATACTAGCACCTACCCCCGCTGCTGAGTTTGCTGACACAGACATAATGTTTTACTGTTTTCTCTGGACATGGCTAGATATAGATCATAACCCTGAGCTGGAAAAGCAGTTAGCTTAGCAGGGTTTAAAAAAGTTTGGATAAGTTCTAAAAGGAAAGTCCTTAAGCCATTATTAAGATGGACTTGGGAAAAGCCACTGCTTATTTCTAGGATAAGCAACATGAAAATCAGTTTTACTCTTTTGGGATCTTGCCAGGTACTTGGCACCTGGATTGGCCATTCTTGGAAGCAGGATGCTAGGCTTGATGGGTCTGCAGTCTGTCCCGGTATGGCAGTACTTATGTTCTTAAAAGCAATAGGAATTGCAGATGTGGAAAGGTTGGCTGACGGGAGCACATAACCTGGGAGGAGTGTGCTGTTGCATTTTTAGTGAGCTCAGATGAAGTGGGAGAAGTACTTTGTTTACATATTTAGGAGCAGACGATGAAGGAGGAGGATTTCTGTGATCACCCCTTTCACAATCCATGGCAGCAGCTATTGCTTTGAGTTGGAGGAATCTGCTCTTTTCTCACATTCCCTGTGTTCACTGGCTATGCAGTCTGGTTGCCAAGGATTGTCCATCTTTTATGCTAACAACCGCCAAGATTTTGCTTTGGTCTCCAAGCTGCTCTATGCATCCTTCTAGTGTTTGTGTAGTGCGGATGAGAGGTTGGTTTGTCTCTGAGAAGCTGGAGTATATCAGTCTCGGCCTAGGACCATAAATTCAGCAGGTTTAGCTCTCCTAGGCCACTCCATCCACCACAGAAATGTTGCTGATCGCTGGCGCTGTGAAGCTGCGGAAGATGGGCAGGGCAGCTCTTCTAAAACCCTCCAGAGAAACATCTGGGAGGCAGGGCACACAGCTGTGGTCCAAAGCTGTTAAGAGGGTCCAGCATTACAGCCATCCGTAAATCAGAAGTATGTGAATCGGACGAGGATAGGAAGCCAATAATTGGCATCAGCTGTGCGCTTGGCTTCCTTCTTCTCCTCTAACTCCAGCTGAGTCAGGAGCAGGGCCGAGACCTGCCACTGTGCATGCTCATTGGCAGATTATGTGAGGGGTTTCCCCCATGCGCTCTCGCTCTTCCAGCACATCTAGTCCGCTCTTTGCAGTGATGGTCCTGACACAGGAATCATGGACCAAGCTCCTTCCAGAAGCCAGCAATCATGAGCCCCGAGTCCAGCCACGGAGTATCTACAACTCTCTCCCCTCTTTCCTGTGACACAGTCTACCTCTGCAGCATACTGAGTCCTAATTGATCTGGAAAGTGGAAGACCCAACTCATTTTATTTTATTTTTTAGCATTTATAACCTAAGTGGTCTACATTCAGGTACTCGAGCATTTTTCCCCGTCTGTCCCGGTGGGCTCATACTCTATCTAATGTAGTTGGGGCAATGGGGGATTAAGTGAATTGCCCAGGGTCACAAGGAGCAGCGTGGGCAAAGATAAAGCCAGGAACCCTCCACACTTGCCACCTGAGCCATTGGGCCAGTCCTGTTTGCAAGTTTAGCCTTACTTGCTATTGCTTTTGGGAGCAAGCTTAGGATGACTACATTTCCCCCTCCATATTCGCAAATTCCTTATCTACGGATTCGCTTATTTGTGGTTTTATATAAAAAAAATACATTTTCATTTTTCAGGCTATTTTAAGCCCTGTTACCCACCCATAAGCTTTACCTGGTGGTCTAGCGGGTTTTCTGGCAGGAGCGATCTTCCCACGCTCCTGCCCCCTGCAGATCGCTCACAGGAAATGGCTCGAGAGACTACGGGAGCTCAAGGCAGCCATTTCTTGTGAGCGATCTGCACGGGGCAGGAGCGTGGGAAGATCGCTCCTGCCAGAAAACCCACTAGACCACCAGGTAAGGCTTAAAGGGGGGGGAGGGGCTTACAGGGCTTAAAATAGCCAGGGGAAGCGGGGGTTAGGGGCAGAACCGGCCCGAATATTATTTGCGTTTTTTTAATATTTGCGGTCCGGCTCTGACCCTAACCCCCCGCGAATACGGAGGGGGAAGTGTATATCACTCCATGTCCAAGGGGACAAGCTGAGCAAGTCCTGGTTGTATGTAGAAAACTCAAAAGGGAAATCAGAGCTACATCTCCATGCTTACAGTAGAGCAAAACCAAGGCCAGCTTAGCTTATCCCTCCCTAGACATAGAACTGTACATTCAGCCTCTTATAAAGCTGAAAAATAAAAAAAAATGAAGGGATACTATTATCGCCCAGAATTTGCTTGTACATCTGAATATGCGCAGACTAGAGATCAGTGCCCCAGCAGGGCATGATGTGCAAACCACATACATGGGCTAACTTGTTGCTGACATATGACATTTTATTTATTTATTTATTCGGTTTTCTAAACTGTTCTCCCAGCCCAGGACAGCTCAGACTTTACATGGATTTTATTCAGGTCCTCAAGCATTTCCATGCATACCTTAGCCACCAGAGGTCACTAGAGTGGCTCCCAAACCTGTTTTGAGAAACCTCTGTCTAGCTGGGTTTTCAGGATATATGGAATGAATATGCATGAGATAAACTTGCACGCACTGTCTTTATTGTATACAAATTTATTTCATGCAGATTCATTGTGGACCTTCTGAAAACCTGACTGGCTAGAGCAGGGGTTTTCCAAACTTACTACACTTCCCCCTCCACATTTGCGGTTTTGACACTCGCGGTTTCACATATTTGCGATTTTTTTTTTTGTGGGGAGGAACTCCCCCCATAGTTTACCACATTCCTGCCTCCCTCCAGCCTTCCTCCCGGCATCCCGACCTTACCTGGTGGTCTAGCGGGCTTTTGGGGGCAGGAGTGATCTTCCTACGCTCCTGCCCTGTGTAGATTGCCAATAGGAAATGGCTGCCGTGAGCTCCCGCCATAGTCTCGATGGATTACGGGAATTCATGGCAGTCATTTTCTATTGGCGATCTGCACGGGGAAGGAGTGTAGGAAGATCGCTCCTGCCCCAAAAGCCTGCTAGACCACCAGGTAAGGCCGGGGGGAAGGTGGGAGGGAGGCTGGGGTGGGTCAGAGCCGGACGAGAAGTTATTCACAGTTTTTCTCAATTCACGGTCCGGCTCTGCCCCTATCCCCCATGAATACCAAGGGAGAAGTGTACTACTATTTATTATTTCTAAAACGCTGAAAGGCGTATGCAGCGTTGTACATTTTAACATCCAACAGACGGCCTCAGAAGAGCTTACAATCTTGTCCTGGTGATAAGATCAGAATTTCAGGCTCTCTCTAAAAAAAATGCACGAGATAAACCTGGATACATTGGAGGCTTAGTAGACGTGAAAGTATCACATGCATCTTAGTTGCAGATATCTTGAAAACTTGCTGACTGTGGGCTTTCCAGCAGTGGCGTTGTTGCTCGCGACGGTCAACAAGGCGCTCCTCACGACCCCGTCGGCTCTCCCTCCGACATCACTTCCTATGGGCGGCACCTGGAAGTGATGTCAGCGGGAGAGCCGACGGGGTCGTGAGGAGCTCGTTGTTGACCGCCGTGAGCAACAACTTTAACTGGAGGAATGGGGGAGGAAAGGAAGGGGGCGCGCTTGTGGGGAGTAGGAATGGAAAGAGGAGGGGTGCTGCCCCCCTCCCCAGCAACATGGTGCCCAGGACAGATCTCTGCATCGCCCTCCCTCCTTACTATGCCACTGCTTTCCAGTATGGGCATGGGGGTTCTCAGAACCAGCTTGAGGGTTGAAATAGAGGCGGGACAGAGCTCTGAATTGTCTTCAAGATAAGGTTAAGTCAGTGATGCTCAAAGTCCGTCATTTCAATCACCTCCTCCCCCCCCCCAAGTTTCTGCCTATCCTTAATAAATGGGAATGAGATGTATTTGCATGCACTGTTTAGAGCTAACTCTCTACAATACTGTAAATCAGAAGTCGTAACTAATGATACTTATATTTGCATAAAGACTTCCAGCTGGAGTGCAGTTTTCAAATTGAGCAAAAACTGCCCCCTTTTCCAGCTTGCTTGCAGACTGGTTTCATGCTTTTCAGGTCAGGTTAAACCAGTCCCGGCTTTGGAATGCTAGAACTATAGTTCCGATTGCTCCCAGGGGGAAGCAGAGCAGCTCCTGGGTGAATGGAGCTGGGTGGAATCCCACTTTGACTCCCAAATCAATTGTGATCCAGGTGAATGTAAGAACATATGCATTGCCATACTGGGAGAGACCAAAGGTCCATTAAGCCCATTATCCTGTGGCCAATCTGGGTCACAAGTATCTGCTTGTCCTAGAAATAAACAGTGGATTTTCCCTAGTCCATCTTAATAATGAGGTTGCAACTAGAGAATGACACGGGGACAAATTTGTTCCCGTCACCGCAGGAACTCAATTTTCCCATTCCGTCCTGTCCCCATGAGTTTTGTTGCTGTCCCTGTCCCTGTCTCATTCCTGTAAGCTCTGCCTTAAACGCACAAGCCTCAAACGCTTATGATTTTAAAGGGTTTGAGGCTTGTGCAGATGAGGACAGAGCTTAGGCGTTGGTGGAATGAGGCATTATGACATCACAATTTGAGCTCTAGAATGTTGCTACTTAGGATTTTAAAGTGTTTGGGGCTTGTGCAGATGAGGACGGAGCTTAGGCATTGGTGGAATGAGGCATTATGACATCACAAGCTGAGCTCTAGAATGTTGCTACTTAGGATTTGAAAGTGTTTGAGGCTTGTGCAGACGAGGACAGAGCTTAGGCGTTGGTGGAATGAGGCATTATGACATCACAATTTGAGCTCTAGAATGTTGCTACTTAGGATTTGAAAGTGTTTGAGGCTTGTGCAGATGAGGACGGAGCTTAGGCATTGGTGGAATGAGGCATTATGACATCACAAGCTGAGCTCTAGAATGTTGTTACTTATGATTTTAAAGTGTTTGAGGCTTATGCAGACGAGGACAGAGCTTAGACATTGGTGGAATGAGGCATTATGACATCACAATCTGAGCTCTAGAATGTTGCTACTTATGATTTTTAAGTGTTTGAGGCTTGTGCAGATGAGGACGGAGCTTGCAGGAATGGGGCAGGGGACGGGATGGGAAAATGAGTCCCTGTGGGGACGGAAAAAAATTTGCCACCATGTCATTCTCTAGTTGCAACTTCAACTATATCAACCCAAACTGGCTGATCCAGTCCTGGTTTTGCTGTATTGCATTCATGAAGTTATATCTGATTTTTCTACAAAAAGTTGCAGTTTGTCTTCTTGCATGCAGTAGAGCAAAGTCAAGACTGGATCAGCCTGTTTGGGTTGACCTGGGTGAGGTGGCCACCGTAGGTTCACAGCACAGTGCAGTGGAGTGGCCATGGCTGGGTCCAGATGGGCAGGGGTCCATGCACTTTGGGCTCAGGTCCACCCAGAAGCAGTGCACCCTTCTCATAGCCGGAGAGGATCTCCAAAGCCCTAAAGATTTCCTCTGAAGGCATCCAAAACTCCCTGTTGTCGAGCCTGGCATTTGGTGGCAGCATTCCTGAGTTGCAACCGCTGGCATCTCCGTGTATGCTTGGTTTTCATGCATGCCAGGTGACTGGGCTTGCCCAGGGCGCTGGCATCAGCAGCCCATTAATACTGCCACCAACGGTTGAGGTTGACGTCAAAGGTTTGGAGATCCCCAACAGCTCCGGTATTTATATTTTAAGTTGAATTGGAGTTGGGTGCTGGAAAGAGCAGGGATGGAGAGAATATTTTGGCCTTGATTTTATAAACGGCATTTAAGTCGTAGTCGGTCATCGGCTAGGTGCTATTTATAGAATCATGCCTAACGTCACTTAAGCAGACTTAGGCAGCGGGAGGTGTTGAATCCATAGTAGTTAGTTATTTATTTAATTCGTTATATAGCTCAGAACGGGTTACAGGTTAACATACTTAGGGCTTTTTTTTACAAAGCTGCGCTAGGGCCTTAACGCCCGCTAGCCGCTACCGCCTCCTTTTGAGCAGGTGGTAGATTTTCAGCTAGCGTGGCTTTGTAAAAGGAGCCCTTAATTTCAGTACAAGTTTTTATCCTAGCCTGACACATACTAGGGGTCTAATATTAATATATATAATATAAAGTTATTATCCTAACTCAGCACCTACTAGGGATGTAATATCGATGTCCATAACGTACAGTTTACAGGTTGAATTAGTCGGTTACAGTACCAGATTTTTCAATAAAAGTTTTTATCCTAACGCAACACCTGTTGAGGGTCATGTATCCAAATACATTTCATTGTCATCTATTGGTCGTGGGAGGGGGAGTTAAGCGATTCGTTTTCTACCCTGTTGCCCCAAAGAGCTCAGAAAGGGTTATAGGTTGAACATATGTAAAAGACAGTCAACAGGTTTGCCATAATTACAGTACAATTTATGATACAAGTTTTTATCCTAACTTGTTATATACTAGGGGTCTAATACCAATACAGTGTTCCCCTGCGAATTCGCGATTTGCGGACTTAGTTATTCGCAGTATTTTCTGACTGCCTCTTCCGGTCAGAAAATACAGGGAATGAGTCTGCAAATCAGTCTTCTGCACAGCCGATTTCTCCTCCTCTCCCCTCCTGGACAGCCAATCAGCCTTCTGCACAGCCGATTTCTCCTCCTCTTCCCTCCTGGTCAGCCAATCAGCCTTCTGCACAGCCGATTCCTCCTCCTCTCTCCTTCGGTCAGCCAATCAGCCTTCTGCACAGCCGATTCCTCCTCCTTTGGTCAGCCAATCAGCCTTCTGCACAGCCGATTCCTCCTCCTCTCCCCTCCTGGTCAGCCAATCAGCCTTCTACACAGTTGATTTCTCCTCCTCCTCTCCCCCTACCCCCCCCCCCCCCCCGGAGCTTACCGTATGATTTACTATACGCGTCGGAGCCCCATCTGCCCTCTCCTGCCTTTTAACAGTGTTTTGCAGTTTAGAAATATGTGAAGACCATTTTGTTTAAGCAATGCTTTTCCTTGAAAGCCATATATATATTTTTTTAATTTCATGATTGTTTCTGCTGTTTTTATGATTGTATGTTTTGATTTTGTGTCTGTTTTATTGTAGCCCATGCAGAATACGGGTAATAAATTTTAAAATAAATAAATGTGTCTTTTTTTTTTTTCTCTTAGGCCTACCCAAAAATTGACACTGGTACACTGTGAATCACTTTGGGGTCTATTTATTAAGCAGGGTTAGTTGTTTATTAGAATGGTGTTTTTCAACCTTCTCCTGGTAGCACACCAAACCAATTGTGTTTTCAGAATTATCTCAAGGGACTTGTATGAGAGATTTACATACAATGAGTCTCCTATATATGCAAATCTATTTCATGCATATTCATTTTGAGAATTCTGAAAATCAAACTTATTTCACTTCCCCCTCCCGATTCACAGTTTTAGGACTCATGATTTCGATTATTCGCAATTTCCTGAAACCAGAATCACCCCCACCTCCCTGGACCTTACCTGGTGGTCTTTCGGGGCAGGAGGGGAGTTTCCGTCGTAGTCTTGAGAGACTGTGGGAACTCAGGGCAGCCATTTTGGATGAGTTATCTGCACGGGGCAGGAGTGTAGGAAGATTGCTCCTGCCCCGAAAGACTGCTAGACCACCAGGTAAGATCCGGGATGCTGGGGGGAAGGCGGGGGTGGGTTAGAGCCGGTCCCAAAAGTTATTTGCAAATTTTCAAGATTTGTGGGCCGGCTCCTATTGAGGGAGGAGTGTAGATGTGTCTCCAGGGAATAGCTGAGAAGTATTGTGCTATTAAAAAAAAGTCCATAACACTTGGCAAAAATCACTACTACTTGTTAAATCCTGAGTTAATAATCAAGGTGGAATTTTTTTGTTCATGTAGTCTTGGGAGTGGAAGGGAACAATGAAGGTATCTGGAGGACAGCACTGATATTAAGTATTTATCTACGGCTTATAGCCTAAGTGGTTTTCATTCAGGTGCTCAAGCTATCTGTCCCGGTGAATTACCATAATGTGTGTCGGCAGCAAGGCAGTCGGATTTTGTGCAACCAGTGGCATAGTAAGGGGGTGCGGACTGCCCCGGGCGCCCACTCCGTTGGGGCACTGGCTCTTTTCTGCCGCAACATGCCACGCTTGCACCATCCCTCCCCCTCCCCCGTACCTCTCTATTATCTTCCCTAGCATGAGCAAGTTCAGCCTATTGCTCGCGCCAACCTGGTTCCCCTCTGAATCACTTCCAGGTCACGGGGCCAGGAAGTGACGTCAGATAGAAATCCAATGCTGATGCGAGGAGCATGCTGCAGAAACCACTCACGTTGGCAAAGATTTAGAGGTATGTGGGGTTGGGGAGTAACAGCACAAGTGTAGAGTGAGGAAGGGGGAGCAGAGGGATTAGTGGCGTGGGGGGGCACCTCCTACCCTTTCTATGCCACTGTGTGAAACAGTTCCAATCTGCCTTTAACCTTCTTCTGAGTTATATTAGCACACCTTAGTTTAAGAACATAAGAATTGCCGCTGCTGGGTCAGACCAGTGGTCCATCATGACCAACAGTCTGCTCACGCGGCGGCTCTCTGGTCAAAGACCAGCACCCTAACTGAGGCTAGCCTTACCTGCGTACGTTCTGAATCAGCAGGAACTTGTCAAACTTTGTCTTGAATCCCTGGAGGGTGTTTTCCCCTATAACAGCCTCCGGAAGAGCGTTCCAGCTTTCTACCACTCTCTGGGTGAAGAAGAACTTCCTTATGTTCGTTCGGAATCTATCCCCTTTTAGCTTTAGAGAGTGTTCTCTCGTTCTCCCTACCTTGGAGAGGGTGAACAACCTGTCTTTATCTACTAAGTCTATTCCCTTCATTATCGTGAATATTTCGATCATGTCCCCTCTCAGTCTCCTCTTTTCGAGGGAGAAGAGGCCCAGTTTCTCTAACCTCTCACTGTACGGCAACTCCTCCAGCTCCTTAACCATCTTAGTCGCTCTTCTCTGGACCCTTTCGAGTAGTACCGTGTCCTTCTTCATGTACGGCGACTGGTTGTTTCTCCCCAGATATTGGGAGCAGTCCCTTGACCCCCAAAATATCACTGTGGAGATTTTGACACTGCCATATTAGGGTTATCCAGAAAAACCTAAAGTTGGAAAAACTGTGTGAATTGAAGTTTTTCCTATGAATTTGTGCATGGTCAGAAAATAATTTTTAAAAAATGTTAAGCCCATCCTGGAGTCCCCTTTTTCTTAAATTTTGCCAATTTTGCTTAATGGAGCATTCGGCGCAGGTTGAGGCCTTGTTGCAAGGAGTTGAACAGCATCACATGCTTTATCCTGACTATCCCCGGGAGGGGGGGGAAGGGGGGTGCCTTTTTAACAAACCGTGAAAGTGTATTTTAGTTCCTAGGAGCGTCGGAGCAGCGCACAGCATTCAGCGTGCCGGCCAGTGCTACAAACCGCTTTTGCGGTTTTGTAAATGGAGGGGGGTATCTGAAGAACACATTGAATGCTTGAGGGTTTGGAACGCCATTGGTAGACGACCACGCCAAAGTGTACGTGTTTAGCGATTAGCAAAGTATGTTATATTTCTGTTATTTTTCAAATAACGTGCAGATATTGAAGGGTCATTTAATAAAATACTGCTAGATTTTTTTTTTTTTTTTTTGCATAAAATGTCTTTTTATCATTAGTTATAATACTGTATTAGTGGGATTCTGAAGAATCCGACCCCACTTATAATTTATTTAATTTACCCCCATTTTTACCAAACTGCGATAGCGGTTATTAGCGCAGAGAGCCACGCTGAATGTCCCGCGCTGCTCCCGACGCTCATAGAGTTCCTATGAGCATCAGGAGCAGCACGGAGCATTCGGCGCGGCTCCCTGAGCTAATAATCGCTATCGCAGTTTAGTAAAAGAGGGGGTTATTTATTTATTTAGAAAAATTATAAACTGCTTAAAATCAAAGCAGTGTACAAAATAACCTAAATATAAAGACAAACCAAATGTACATAGAACAAAATTAACATTAACATATCAAACTTTATCAAGCTCGAGATCTTACTTCATCTTGCGACATCACAACATTAACCCATAGGGACGATGCAACGCCAGATTCATTCACCCTCTTTTTTACTAAGGCGCGCTAACTGATTTAACGCGCGCTAATCGAATTAGCCCATGCTAAATGCTAACACATCCATAGACTAATATGCACGTGTTGGCATTTAGGGCGCGCTAATCAGTTAGCGCACCTTAGTAAAGGAGGGCCTCGGCCCCTCTTTTAAAAAAGCGCTAAGCGTTTTAGCACGGATTTAGTGCACGCTAAATCAAAGCGTGCACTAACTGCTAACGTGTCCATAGGATAACATGCACGTGTTGGCGTTTAGCGTGTGTTTAGCGCACCTTTGTAAAAGAGGGGGTTAGTGTTCAGTCTATACATAAATAATAAACATTTTGGAGACTTCAGTATTATTTCTGTACTGATTTGTGTTTTTGTTTTTTTCCAATAAAACAGACTTGACATAAAATGTCTTTTTATCAATGTATCATTGCTGAGTGTGTAAACATAAGTTATAGCTAGAATACCAAGAAATGTGTTTAATTAAACAAAAATAATAGCAAATTTTAAGAAAAACAGAGCTTTATGTAATAAGTGGGTCTAAGGGACCCAAGAATAGAAACATAGAATATGACGGCAGAAAAGGGCCAACAGCCCAACAAGTCTGCCCACTCAAGAACCCTCCCTCCCAACTAGTCTGCCTACTCAAGAATCCTTCTTCCCTGGAGTATCTATCGTTTGAGCATAACTCTGTAGTTTGTCCCATCGACTCTTGAAGTCGAGCACGCTACTGGCCTCGACCACCTGGCGGGGAAGATCATTCCATCGATCAGTCACCTGTTCGGTGAAGAAGTATTTCCTGGTGTCACCATGAAATCTTCCTCCCTTAAGTTTTAGTAGATGCCCTCTTGTCGACGTGGGACCCTTTAGAAAAAAGATTTCCTCCTCCACTTGGATGTGACCCATGATATATTTAAATGTTTCTATCATGTCCCCCCTTTCTCTGCGCTCCTTGAGAGAATATAAGCGCAATCTGGTCAGACGTTCTTCATATGGGATGTCCTTAAGTCCTGAGACCATCCTAGTGGCCATTCTCTGTATCGACTCCATCCTCTTCACATCCTTTTGATAATGTGGCCTCCAAAATTGGACACGGTACTCCAGGTGAGGTCTCACCATGGATCTGTATAACGGTAGTATGACTTCCGGTTTTCGGCTGATAAAGCTCCTGATGCAACCCAGCATTTGTCTGGCCTTCGCTGAAGCTTTCTCCACCTGATTAGCAGCTTTCATATCTTCCCGGATGAGAACTCCCAAGTCCCTTTCTGCAGTAGTTCTTGTTAAGTTTTCACCGTTCAAGGTGTACGTTTTGCATGGATTTCCGCTCCCAAGGTGTATTACTTTACATTTCTTGGCATTAAAGTTTAGTTGCCAAGTACTGGACCATTTTTCCAATACAAGCAGGTCTTGCTCCATAGTGTTGGGCCTTGTTGCGCTGTCAGGTTCTGAGGCCCTGCCCACAACGCTGCATAGTTTAGTGTCGTCGGCAAATAGTGTAGTTTTGCCTAGAAGTCCCTGAGTCAGATCTCCTACAAAGATAAAGAATGGGCTTAAAAAATTTTTTTTTTAAAATTATTTTTTCATCAAGCGCAATCAAATTCATGGGGAAAAACATCAATTCGCACAGTTTTTCCAACTTTAGGTTTTTCTGGGCAACCGTCTTGCCATATGTTTAAAATTTTGTTTATTTATTGGGATTTATTAACCACTTTTACGAAGAGATTATTCCAAGGCAGCGTAGAGCAGGATTTAATGAGTGTTAATAGCAAAATGTCAATAGGTCCCTTTATGAAATCTTAAGGGGTCCTTTTTATTAAGGTGCGCTAACCGATTTAGCACACGCTAAGGGTTCCTTTTACTAAGGTGTGCTAGCGGTTTTAGCGCGCGCTACAATGCCGCACGCGCTAAACGCTAATGCCTCCATAGAGCTTGCATTAATATTTTTTGTTTAGCGCGTGGTTAGCGCACCTTAGTAGAAGGAGCCTTAAATGCCAATAAAATATAACGGATGCCTTAGCATTTAGCACGCGCTAACTTGGTTAGGCGCATCTTAATAAAAAGACCCCTAAGTTACTGCAGTCACCATTGGTGTACAATAATTACTACAGAAAGAACGATGGACCATAGGGTCAGACATAAGGGAAGCATAGGTTAACTGCTTCTCGACACTCTGGAGCCACGCCTGGCCAGCTGAGCTTTCAGGATCGCCACAATGAACATGCACGAGAGAGATTTGCATATACTTAGAAACATAGAAACATAGAAATTGACGGCAGAAAAGGGCCATAGCCCATCGAGTCTGCCCATACCAATGACCCACTCCCTGATTCTTACTCTCCTAGAGATCCCACATGAATATCCCATTTTCTCTTGAAATCTAACACGCTGCTGGCCTCAATCACCCGCTGAGGCAGCTCGTTCCAATGATCTACCACCCTTTCAGTGAAGAAGTACTTCCTCGCATCACCCTGAAATTTCCCTCCCCTGATTTTCAGCGAGTGACCTCTGGTTACCGAGGGCCCTGTAAGACTGAAGATATCATCTTTTACCTCTATACGCCCAGTAATATACTTAAAGGTCTCAATCATGTCCCCTCTCTCTCTTCGCTCCTTCAGTGAGTACATCCGCAGTTTTTTTTAACCTTTCTTCATACGTGAGTTCCCTAAGCCCCAAAACCATCCTGGTAGCCATTCGCTGAACCGACTCAATTCTCAACACATCTTTTCGGTAGTGTGGTCTCCAGAATTGAACACAATACTCGAGATGAGGTCTCACCATGGATCTGTACAGTGGCATTATGACTTCAGGTTTTCTGCTGACAAAACCCCTACGGATACAGCCCATCATTTGTCTTGCCTTGGACGAAGCCTTCTCTACTTGATTGGCAGCCTTCATATCGTCGCTAATGATCACTCCTAAATCACGTTCCACCGTGGTCCTGGACAAGGTTTCACCATTTAGTGTGTAAGTTCTGTGTGGATTTTTTTTGCCTAGGTGCATTACTTTACATTTTTTAGCATTGAAGCCCAGCCATATGCCTCCATATGCCAATTTATCTCGCGCAGATGCATTCTGGGAATCCTGACTGGCTAGGTGTGTTTCCAAGGGAGGATCGAGAAGCTGTGCTTTTTAGGCCATCGAAGACAGACATGGGGAGATTAAGTTGTCAAGCTAATAAAGTTTCCCAAGTTCAGAGGAAGAAGGAGAGAGAGCGGCTCTCACTTCAGCACTCCCTTCATATTGGAGCTGGACAGGCGTAATAACTCAAATGGCTGGCAATATAAAAGCAGCAAAGAACGTCTCGGTGCGTCATTCATGGTTTGGGTTGCCTTTGCTTTTCATATTGCAGCCTCGTTTCACATAAACAGAAGTTTTGGGAAGTGGCAGGGACTAAATATACCACACCAATCTTTAAGATTTACTGAGAGAGGTAGTTGACGTCTTGACTAGCCTATTAGCAGAGGAAACACTAAATCACCCTTGAGATAAATGTAAAAGGCAGCGACTACTGCAGATTTTGGGTTTTTTTCTGAATTTTTCCGTTTCTTTCTGGTAATCTCCATTGAACCACTTGAGTAGTAATTGCAGAATGTAACTGAAAGACAAAGCCCATCTTCAGACTGCCAGGAAATATCTTCTGAAGTGAATGATTTGCTTTACTCTAATGGGGGGAGGGTGCTCAGAACACTGAGGCAAGGAATCAGAAGGTGCACCCTGGAGACTCAGCACAGAAAGATTATAGGGTAGATGGCCAAAGCCATTTAAATGGCCAGAACAATGGTCCATCTAGCCCAGTAATCCGTCATCATGGTAGCCAAATGAGGTCACTAGTACCTGGCCAAAACCCAAATAGTAGCAACATTCCATGCTACCGATCTAGGGCAAGCGGTGGCATCCTCTATGTCTGTCTCAACAACAGACTATGAACTTTTCTTCCAGAAATTTGTCCAAAACTTTCTTAAAACCAGCTACGTTAACCGCTCTTACCACAACCTCTGGCAACACGTTTTAGTGCTCCGAGTGAAAAAATATTTCCTCCTGTTGGTTTTAAAAGTATTTCCCTGTAGCTAGTCTTTGTAATTTTTGACAGAGTGAAAAATCGATCCACTTGTACCCGTTCTACTCCACTCAGGATTTTGTAGACTTCAATCATATCTCCTCTCAGCCGTCTCTTTTCCAAGCTGAAGAGCCCCAACCTTTTTAGTCTTTCCTCATACGAGAGGAGTTCCATCCCCTTTATCATCTTGATCACTCTTCTTTGAACCTTTTCTAGTGTCGCTATATATCTTTCTTGAGATAAGGAGACCAGAATTGAATGCAATATTCCAGGTGAGGTTGCACCATGGAGCAAATATAGAGGCATTATAACATTCTTAGTCTTGTTAACCATCCCTTTTTAAATAATTCCTAGCATCCTGTTTGCTTTTTTGGCCGCCACCACACATTGAGTGGAAGGTTTCATCATATTGTCTACAATGACACCCAAATCGTTTTCTTGGGTGCTAACCCCCAAGGTAGATCCTAGTATCTGTTAACTATGATTTGGGTTATTCTTCCCAATGTGCAACACTGTACATTAGTCCAAATTTAATTTCATCTGCCATTTGGATGCCCAGTCTTCCAATTTCCTAAGGTCTGCTTACAATTTTTCACAATCTGCATGCGTTTTAACAACTTTGAATAGTTTAGTGTCATCTGAAAATTTAATCACCTTTTTTTAAATCAAATTTAGTCATTCATCGTTCCAATTTCCAGATCATTTATAAATAAGTTAAATAGCACCAGTCCCAGTACAGACCCCTGCGGCACTCCACTGTTTACTCTCCTCCATTGAGAAAAATGACCATTTAAACCTACCCTCTATTTTCTATCCGATAACCAATTCCTAATCCATAACTGAATTTTGCCACCTATCCCATGACTCTTTAATTTTCTCAGGAGTCTCTAGTGAGGAACTTTATCAAAAGCTTTCTGAAAATCTAGATACACTACATTAACCGGCTCTCCTTTATCCACATGTTTATTCACACCTTCAAAGCAGTCAAACAAATTAGTGAGGCAAGATCTCCTTTGGCTGAACCCATGCTGACTCTCTGTCCCATTAAATTGCGTTTCTCTACAAGTTTCCTCAAAGCCACTGACTACCTAAAGCTCAGTATTTTTCTTAAAATTTGCTATTAGTTTTGGTTAATGGAGCAAATTTCTTGGTATTCTAGTTATAACTTTTATGTTTTCATACTCAGAAATGACACATTTTATATTAAGTCTGCTTTATTGAAAAAGAACAATAAATCAGTACAGAAATAACATTAGAGTCTCCAATATGCTTATTATAAGAAGTGGAGTAGAATTCCTTAGAACCATAAAAGAATAGGAAAGCATTCTCCTGTCGTCAACTAATGATAAAAAGACATTTTATGCAAAAAAATCTAGCAGCATTTTATGAAACGAACCTTCAATATATGCACTTTATTGTGGAAAATAACAGAAATGTAACGTACTTCGCTAATAGTTACACACGTACCCTGTGGTACAGTCATCTACCAATGACGTTCCAAATACTCAAGCATTCAGTGTCTTCTGCGATACGTAATAGAGTTGGCCAATCCTACTCCAGGGCACCTCCAACAGATAGTCGACCAGAAATCTTTTCCACTTAAAATTCCCAGCATGCAACAATATAAAATCTACCAGGCAAATTACCTTATCCGTCCAATATCTATTAGCAAAATGCTGGAACTAACTACCACTTACACTATGATCTTGTGACCATTATGTCAGGTTCAGAAAACTGTTACAACCATTTCTGTACCAAGACAGGGAGCCAACCCTGAAGTAGTAATTATAAAAGCCCATTTCTAAACTATCTAATGCAACTCCTGGGACATAACGATGAGCCAAAGATGACCTACTTGAACTTGTAACTTTGTATTTGTAAATGTACTGATCTACCAGTACTAGCAACCCAATTGCATGTCCATATCAAACTGTCCTTTGTATCTTCCTGAGTAACTAACCCAACCTCTTGTAAATGTAATCCAACCGTGAACTGAATAGGTACACGTGGAATAGAAAACCTGATTAACATAACATAACCTTGAGGGAAGAAATGTTTTCTCCAGTTTACATTACATTAGTGACTTCTATTCCGCCTGTACCTTGCAGTTCTAAGCGGATTACATTAGAAGATGGCTGGACATTTCCAGGAAGTTACAATTTAGGGTTAGTTACATAGTAGAGGCTTTGAGGAGCAATTGAGGATAGACAGAAATAAGAGGATTGAATTTAGGGAAGTTGCAGTTTAGGGGCTGGTTACATGATTGAGTTATTGAGGAGAAATTACAAGAGTGGTAGGAAGACAACGGGGAGATTGTAGGGAAGGGGAGGAGAACTCTATAGATTGTTTTTAAATGTACTTCTTAGTAGCTTCATCGCATGTCTCCTAATCCTAGTATTGGCTGGTACCTGGTTAACTTCCGGGTCAACTGTCATATCTGGATATTCAATACTGGGAGTTGTGCATGCCTCGGCATTGAATATCTGGAGTTAGTTCAGCTTTTGGCTGGAAGTGACTGGCTAGCTTGCTTACTGTTGAGGTCTGAATCTCTACCCCCTACATTTCTGTGTCTGCATTGCTCATCTAAGACTCGGCAGACACATGCAACCTCAGGGAATCGTTCGGATTTGATATTAATTACTAGAAAATGAAACATGAAAGTGCTGAAGAGGTCGAGAAGTATCACCGGTAGAGGCAAGAGCAAGCACCCCTCACCCCTCACTTCTCCACTCTCCACGGTGGCTCTTCTGTTTAGCCTTTTGACTGAAAAGTGAAATTGGTCCTGTATACACGTCTCCCTGGATACACTCTGAAAATCTCCCTCAACTCAGCAGGTCAGGTCGTTCAATTCCATGGTTTCCTGGGGATCGAGAAGGAATTTGTGCTCTGCAGAACCTTGGATGGGAAATGAAGCCTCATTACTTTCCTTTGAGTCAACATGTCAGAGACTGATTGTAGAATAATAACAGACCCGGTGGGATAAAGGCTATTTGAACTTGATGCGTTTGCATCTCCTTTTGGTCTAAAATAATATCTTTG